>NW_024881308.1:14839865-16337365 GCF_018691265.1 Tyto alba
ATTTAGATAGCAATAATCCTGCCTTTTTAGCTATAGCCTAGAAACAATGACCTACACTGTGCGCTGTTCAAGGACGGATCAGACAGATTTGAAGTATATGAGAAAAATCTTATCTGAAGATGCAGAGCAACCGCCCTTTGCAATCTCATACAGGAAGGGAGAGCATTTTACTCATGATGTACCAGTTGTTGAAGTCATATGCCATTGACACATGAAAACCTGGCCCAGACACTGTTGCTCTGAGAATGCTTTATTCAGTTTAGTCTTAAACTTGTATTTGGGGAAGACAGTCAGCTTCTCAGAAAAGTCAGCTCCTTGCACGTTTGCTGTTTCACACCTACCGTTTAGTATTTTGCAAACCCTTGTTATGACAAGGAAGTATTGCCTTCATTGTAACCTGTAGTTCTTCAGCTTCTCAATCTGTTACTTTTATATAAAATCCTAGATAATTGTTTGGAAACTAGGCATACGCACCTCCTCCATCCTCAGATGAACATGACTTCAAGTTTTGTAATAGAAGGGTGTTTCATGGCTGAATTAATTCTCAGTTCTTCTGTTACCATCTTCAATGCACAAACATGGAACAAACTCAAGCCAAATGTTACCACTAGTAATTTGATTTTAAAATAGAAGATAATAATATGACCTGCCGATACCAACTACTGTCTGCCACCTATTAACCCTCAGAAATGTGGATCTCCTTCCCCAACAACAAACCAATTTTCAGAAGTCAGTGTTTTGGCTAGAGTTTGCACCACCTAGAACAAGGCATTTCAAACACCTTGTGCACTGTATTGCACATACAGATTAATACTTAGCATGAGACAGTGACAATGGAGTGAAACCACTATAAATATTACCTTTGTCTTCATAGATTTCTTGACTCCTCTGTGGGCTAAGTTTCCTGCTTGATTTAAGCGATGGTGAATGGCTTGTTAGGGCCTAGGTTTTGTGAATTTATGGGTTGCTGAAGATAGGGTGGGGTTTTTGTTGGTTTTCTTTTCAATATAGTGGCTGTTCCACATAGCTGATTTTACAGGTAAACTCATCCTCCTAATAGCATATAAGCATCTTGTTGGAAAGGCTATGTGAATTTCAGACAATTTTATCTTGAACAGTGTAGGATTTCCAATTTTTCCCTATTTACATACGTTAAAATTGGTTTTATATAAAAAAATTTACTAATGCTTACATTAATCATTAAAAAAAAAAAAACAACTCTCAGATTGACTTTTGTTTTGTGATTCTACCTAGCATTTAACCTCCCCTGTTTTGTGCTTACCTGGTCCCTCAAAGGGCAAGAGTTTGGAAGGAATTGGGTCCTTAGTACTCAGGGGGATCAGGTAGAGATCCTTGACATGTCTGTTGTTATTAGCTACAACACCAAAACGACCACGACTGCTAAAATAGGAGTAGAGAGAGATATATGCAACTTCTTCTTCTTCTGTTGCAGGATGGAAACGAATCAAACACAACTCCTGTAATACAAAAGCAAAGTGGAAAAATTCAACCTGCAACATACCAGCAAATCAATGGTAAAGGGAAAATTCCAGGGGCAAGAATAAATTGTACATTTATCATTTCAGCTATGTTTTCAAGGCAATACTCTAAGAGAGTACTGTTGTTCAACTGGTAGTATTAAAACAGAATTAGGTTTGTCATTTTCAGAACTACAAATTACTTGTGTATCTTACACCAAACTAAACATCTTGAGGCTCAAATCAATATGAAAAAGATGGAAAATTCTTATTATATCTATATACGCTGCATCATTTTTTCACTTCTTAAGTGTTTTAATAGCAAAAACTACTGCATATATTAAATACACTCCTTTAAAATCTGAATTTCAATCTTCAATACTGAACAAATAGATTATGTTTAATCATTAAAAATAAATAAATAGTATAAAGATTTAACTTCTATGCAAGAAAGAGAGACCAAGAAGATCTGCACCTCAATAAACATGTTTCTTCAATAAATCAAAAATTTCAAAGGAATATGTGGTATCAGTAGTTTTCCAGGTGTGGTCTATGTTAGTATTTGCTGTTTACTAACTTATATTATAAAAAGTTGTAATTTTATATTGCTGCATTTTTCTTTTGGGTTTTGCAAAGGATTTTAAGTGAATACCTTAGAAAGCGAAGATTTGAGTTTGCCAACATAATCCCAGACTGTCTTCGGTGAGATCCTCCCACCAATATGAATTGTATCTGGTAAATCCTAAACAAGAAGTATTACATGGTAGTATGAGAAAAAACAAAAGAGACTAATGTTTAAAAGCAGTGCAGGTTGCCCCATCCCAGTAGCGTAGATGGATAATGCACTATTATATTTTAGTAAACTTTCCTACAGATTTCTAGTTTCAGCCGGGCTATTTCTAAATTTCAAGGTGCTTAATTATGGCATGTTACTAAAAGGCTAGCAGTATACATGAAACAGAAAAGGCACTCCCATACAAGGACAGCAGAAAAATGTCAAATAATTCTGTATGCCCATTATTGGCTTTGTTTTCATAGAGAAGCTGCTATCTGAAATACAGATTTTCTCCACACTTTCAGTTTCTCAGGAAATGCTGCATTCGTGACTACAAGCCACATGAATTTTAGGGAGCTTCCTGTCATGAGGATAGTAAAACTAATTTTAGCAAAACTAATACCAAAAAAACCCCAACGACTCTATTAATAAAAGTCTTAAAGCACATATTTGTGTTTGAAACTTCCTAACAGTCACACAAAATGCACTTCAGAGAAAAAAAAGCTTATTTGTTTTAGCACAAATCTTTGTACCATCTCATTATCTGAATATACACCCTCCCAGAATAATGTCATATATTTTTATTTGAAAATTAGTAAAAAGGATGATTTTTTTCATAAACAGACAAACAAAATTTTGTAACAGATCACATCAGTGACCAATCTAATTTGAGAACAGAAAAAGGCATCTACTTTAAAATAGGGGCTCTAAAACTTCTTTTCAAACAATGAAGCTGAGATAAAGCTATTTATTCCATGTTAGATCCTAATATATGTATAAACATGTTTAAAGCCAAGACAATTCTTAACAAATTTGGGAGGAATTTTTAAAAGGCTTTTTCTTCCTTGATCTACTTTTCTTATTACTAAAGGGATGCCTTTTACCACTGCTACAGTTCTAAAATAATATACATAGTGACCTCAGCCTTTCTAGCAACAGCAACTGCAGTACGGATTTATTCTAAACACATAAACATGTCAGTGCTGACCTCACTAAGATAATCAAAGCACCCGGAGACAGGATATGCTTTAGTGACAAATTTGGCCACACTTTGCATGTTAATAAATCCTTTCCAAATGGTGTTGAGACGAGAGAGAAAGAGGGAGGTATCGCTGTCTTGAGGTGAGCGCGGCTCTGCAACACTGCAAAACAAATCCGAAACAGAAAGGTTACAGAACACAATCAAGAATGGTCCCTCCTTTTTTTCTTTTCTTCCTTCCTCCTATTGATCAAATACTTTATTTTAAACAAACAACAGATTTTTTTTACTAAATGCTTTGTTTATATTTTTCACTAACTTGGTATTAGTGAAAAAAGCAAGGAATAACAGAAAATAAACTTGTAGATGCAGACAAGCAAAAAGATGCCAAAAGATACAACTTCTATAAAATTAGCTTAGCACTGTAACTGTTGTGATCCTGACTCTATAACAAACTAGTCTGAATTATATATTTCCCACTAATTGATCAATAATATGCATCTGAAAGAGATTATCAAGTAAAAGATTTTGCTATGAACAAAAATCTTTTAGCTGCGGCCACCTAAGGATACACTTTGCTATATTTATTTTTATTGTTGTATATACCCAGAACGTGCAAGAAATCCACTTCCTTTCAAGCTGATCAATTGCTTAATTTTAATTCATATTTATCAGATATAACGGTATTTTAACGTAGGATGAAAATCTGAAAATGCCTTTAAACCATCTCTCACATACACTCACTTTCTATATGTTAATGTACGTGCAGACTTCTAAGTCTGCACAATACCTTCAGGTTCTGATGAAATACACTGTAGAATTTTTGCTGTCAACATACGCTGATGCTCCAAAAATTTTACCAACTAGAGAAGGTAAATGAGGAGATGGTAAATTAAAACTCTGAATCAGGCTACCTGAAATTTAAAGTTGAACATGCCTTTTGACTGGCGGGGAAGGAAATGGGACATGGGACACAGGGGACGTTGTAGAAAATTACATTAAAGATTTGCTAGCTTGGCTTATTATTAAGTATACGCACTTGATATTGGGTGAGTGATGAACTCCTAAGTATCTTGGATCTGGTGAGGATGATGGTTTTGTTAATATTGATTTGGGGACAGTCATAACAGCTTTTGAAGTTTCCTGTTTTGTTTCCCCTGTTGAAACTTTGTCAGGTGCTGGACCAGAACGCAGGGCTGGTGTCACAATACCAGAGGAGCTGCTCATTGCTGTCCTAGGGTCTCTGCCAGAAACTGTTACGGTCGTGACAACTCCGCCAGCACAAGAGGCAGGAAAAACAGAAGCCTCTTCAGGTACAGAAGAATCTGTATTGTTATGGCCCTGGGTTGTAGGAATATAAGTTCTTTCTACGCTTGGCTGAGAATCTGTTTCTGCTACCGGTCCAACTTCAGTTTCCATTGCGTTTTCAGAGACAGCCTCTTTGGCAGGCTCTGCTGTTGGGGTTGGTGCAGAACTTTCACACTTTGGCTGAACTTCTGGTTTTGATTTCGACTCCACCCTTTTAACAGGAGCCCCTGATTTCATCTTCTTAGGTGGTACTTCATCTTCAGATGCTGAAATCTGACCTATAAATTTATTTCAAAAGCTTCTGATTACTATTTAACAATGAAATAGTTTGGAGAAAACAAATAAACAAGTGACAACCTTAACGTAACAATTCTTTTACTTTGCACAAAGTCAGCGCTGTAGATACCTGTACAGATTTTGCAGTTCAGGTCAAAAAGATGGGCTCGATGTTGACTTGTTGTATCCTTCAACATACTACTAAAAACATCTACAGAAGGAGCACTGTTTAAATTTTGTGCACTTCGGGATGACTCTTGCTGCTCCTATAAGTGAATAAACACAAAAAATATTCCAACTGATCATTAATTTCAACCATAAAAAAATACTTTGGAAACCATTACCTAACTTCAGTTCTTAAAAAAAAAATAAAGGCCTTGGTTAAAGCATATCACGTCAGACAGAGTTCTCAAATAATACTTGTCATTTCGTTTCACAGTGTTCTGAAGTAGATAGATAACTTTCAGAAATAAAAGATTTCTCTGTAAATTGACAGCAGGGACTGAAACATATGCAGCATTTAGAAGCGCACGCAAAATACGCCTATCATTTGGTTGTTGCACTGCCTCAAACTAAAAGGAAAAATTCTTACAGCACACCTACTAAGTAATAATATCCTTACAGTCCAATAAAACAATCTGCACTTTTGATAAAAAATTTGAGGCCCTAGTTACCAATTATCTCCCTCCATGTCTTCATGCTGAAGCAACAGCCAATACTTACATCAGAATCAGACACCGGCGGAGAATCTTCCATATTTACAACTGGTATATGTTCCCGTTTTACAGCTGTTTTCTTGATTTCATGAGATTTGCTTCTTGACTCTACCATCTGAAAGAAAAAAAAAATATTTTGGTAAAAAGTCCACATTTTTATTTTATAATTTTATTCCATACTTTGTTATCATTTGGCTGGTAGTAAAGTATATTGAAATTGAACATTATTAGTATTTCATTAGGAAGTAAATGGTGCATTACCTAATACGGGTGTTAAGAGTTGGCAAACTTGCTCTTAAATCATATCTAAGGACACAGGGGAAAATTATGTTACTTACTGCTTTAGCTGGTTTCTCTTTCCATACAGACAGTTCTTTAGATAAAAGTTCTTCTGGTTTCATTCTCACTAGTTTTGACAGCGAGATTTCCTCACGAAGAACACGATGAAAAAGTCCCTGAAAACAGAGCAGATTTTGTTACCATGCTGAAGAGAACCTGCTTGGGTAACTAACAAGATTTGCAGTGCTTAACAGGCAAAACCTGTTCCAGTTTCTTAATTATTAAAAATACCGGCTACTTATAAGCAAATTTGTAAAGGTGCAGCAACCAGAAAATAAGGATGAAATAAACACGAAGTACAAATTTTTCTCATTATCATTAGTAACTATCAATACAGCTGAATAGGAATGTCAGAAGTTGAACAGTTGCTCTACTGTTGCATATCTACTGTAGAAATGAAAAAAATTTAAAAAAGAACCTCTAAGTGTTCTCTAGTAATTATTTTCATCTGCAGCAGCATCTGTTTTTTTCTTTTAAAGCATAAATATGATCACATACGTGAGCAGTATCCAACACATACTACAGAATGTCACAAGAGGAGAAACTAATAAAGTCTGTATTTATTTTAAGAAAGCCATTCTGTAAATAAATATTTCACAGCAAATGCCCAAATTTGAAAAATACACATGACCAATTAAAGCAGATTTTGAATTCCCCCTTGGAAAAAAAAAAATATTTGCCTGACTTTTATAATAGTCTTTTATAGTATTATTCATGGCTATCTTGAAACTCTTCATGTTGATGGTAGAAAGTGACTTATCATTAAAGCCTAAAAGTGTATTTCAATATGTTTACTGTTTAAGGAAATTCCAAACCTGGTTTTTGGGGTCCTTGAGATTGAACATGATGCTACGGTATTTACTCTTGTATCTGTTGTCCGTAACTTGGAACAAATTAAACATCTCCTTTTCAATATTGAGTGCTACTTTCCCTACTTCACTCTCTGTCATGACCAGATCATCGCTATCATTGACTCTGTTAAAAACAAGAAAGGGTATGTGCATTTATGTTAGGCATGAATCTTCAGGTAGCATTCATAAAAACTAACTTTTCAGAGCTAACCTAGGCTCCTCCGCACCCAGTGAGGGCTCAAGACTCCTTTAAATGACACCTCAAAGCCAAAGTCTATCTCAGGACTCTGAACTGTGAACTACAGCAACCTTTCATCGCTGTCTGCAGGCAGCCATGCAAGATGGGCTTTGGGAAAACAGGTCAGCTGTTACTACTCCTGCTCACAGCACCGAAGTCAGGAGCTTCTGTCAGGAATGACAGAGCGAGCCTAAGCACTTGAGTTTTAGTCCTAGATTCTCCACCGTGAACAGTATTTCCATTTCAGAGACAATACTAGAGTGCACTGGTCTATAGTAAATATGGATAGCTGGCACTAGCTTTAATACACGTTGTAGGAAAATTTGCTTTTTGTTTGTTTTCTTTCCGAAGTGATACAGTTGTCCACTGACCAGAGTTTGCTGTTGTTGCTTTTTATGTTAAGAGGGGAGGGGAGTCTCTACTTCAGCAGGCCTTCAGCCTTTCACTATGGTATCTTCAATACTGTGTTCCCTACAACCTCTACATCTCTGAACACTGCCATCGCCAGATTGTAAAACTTCAGAGAACTTGCATTATAAAAGCTTCTATGCTCTAATTTAATTCTTCAACTGTATCTGCTCCAATATAAATGGAATAGTGAGGTTTCTTTTTTTTTTTAAAAAAAAGGCTTTTCCACATGCACATTTATCTTATATCAGGATTTTTTTACTTCTTTTTTTAATATAAACCTGAAATGTCAATTATACTTTAGTATTTTGTAGTGTAAATTCAATCCCTCAATATCCCTTATCAAGAAATAAACAAAACTCTTGCAGGCTCAACATTTACTTCCAGTTGTTGCTTCCTATATAAAACAAGTGCTTTGAATTCCCACCTCTTCCATAAAATTTCTTTTAGGGATCGTCGAATATTTTGTCGAATCTGAGAGTTGGGTTGTGACTGGATAGGGCTAGCTGATGCTTTTGCTTGACTACTTCCAGATGCAGTAGAAATGGACGACAGTGAAGGCTTTTTGAGTCCTCCACCCAAACTGGAAGATGTAGCTGCTTTTTTTGAAACTGATGACCCATGAGAAAGGGATGAATGTTTTGTAGGCACACTGCCTGATGAAGGAACACTGCCTGATGAAGGCCAAGGTTTCTTGGGAATTACACCTTTGAAATTTCCAGCAGAATGTTTAAGTGGTTGTTTAGATAGTGATGTGTTAGAGAAAGATGGAGACTTCTTGGAAGGAAGATTTTTAGTGAGAGAAGACGTCTGTTTCTCCATTATAGATGCAACAGCTTTCTTCGATGCCGGCTCTGGTCTATCTTCATGCCTTTTCTCTTCCCTTTGAGCTATTAAAACAAAGAAAAAAATACCGTATTAAAGGCTTAACTTTATAACTTCCTATTCATGAAGTCATGAAGACCAGGTACCAATCATAAAAGTCTGTGAAATGACATCTCCAGAGAAGAACTATCAAGTTGGCAATTTAAGCTATTTACTTTCACTAACATTTTTAAAAGTAATTCTAAAAAACATGCAGAGGTTGACATATTTTTTTATGCAGAAATTGGTCTTTGATCCTTCAGACAGTGCTTCATCTCCAAGGCTGACTGAAGAGTTTAAAAGAGCTCCGCTTTGGCTCTACAGGTTGAAAATTTTATTGACAATCTATTAAACTGGAAGAAAAAAAAAAAAAAAAAAAAAAAAAGGCACCACCTTCAAAGATTCCTGAGTGGGATTTCATGGTTAAGGTTCAAAAACATCCTAAATTTCCACATATTTAAAACAAAACAAAAAACCCCCCTCACAATACAATCCACATTCCCACATTTTACATTTCAACAGAAAAATTCTCATAGAACCAGTTTATCACAGAGGCTGACCTGAGGACAGTCCATGAATTTGAAACTGCATTAATATTACCTGTAGTGTTACTGAGGTTTAATAAACCCTTTCACCCAGATTTTTTATTTTAAAGAGCAAGCAAAGACAGACAAATTACGTAGCACAGAGGTTGCTTAAGACATTTAAATACATAATCTACTTGGTTGCTAGCATAAATATGATACTCATGACAGTGCCATAAACTATCATTAGATCTTCCTATTCAGTTCCTAGCTAAATTCTAGATTTATAGAATAACGAACATTAATATCGCTGCTCAGGCTATGGCCATCTAATTCGCACCATTCTCAAAATATCCCATTCACATTATGCAGATTTTCAATTTTTTTTTCCTAATGTTAATAGAATAACTGACACACAACACACATAACAAAATTTACAAGGCATATGTAAAGGCTTCAGTTTTCACACATGTTGAAGTTCTACTTGCACAGGACTTTAAAAGCAAGCATTTCTTTAAATTGCATTTCACCTGGCCACCTTCTGGCACTGACAGGAACAATTCAACATAGCAAAAAAGCCAAAATCAAAAGCACCACCTGACCCCAGCAAACAAAACATCATTTACATGACATTAGAGTTACAGGGGGCTAACACTAGCACATTTATCCTGGCAGCTCAAACAAGAAATGGTTCTAAGGGAAACTACCAAACAACAACTCCTGAAATACAATTGTTTCAATTAGAAAAGCCAAGTTTTCTCCCCAAAAAGTATTTTTTCCTCACAAATCTGTAGATAACCATCTGACCAGTTAACAAGATAATTTTTAATCTGATGTTTTTAGCTAGTGAAGGGTTGTAGATTAATTAGTCCAGAAGACCTAATGGCAAAATGCAGGACACTTCCTGGGAAAGATCTAGGAATTTAACTTTTGATAACTTTACCAAGGACCATGACAGGGGGGTTGGAACTAGACAATCTTTTAGGTCCCTTCCAACCCCAACCACTCTATGACCAAATGGTCCCTCTTCACCTTCCAGATCTGCTGTAAGGAGAGCAGAAATTACTAGGAAGGGTCTAAATTGTCCAATGTATCTATTCTGAGGTGGACTTGAAGGGGACAAAGCACTCCTGTGAAGTCTGGTTCAAACAGAACCCACAAATCAGCACACGCTTCTAATGGAAACATCCCTCAAATTGAGGAAGATTTGGAATGCTTAAGAAACACGAAGTAATACTCCCTCATTTCGTGAGGAAATGGCCTTGCACTTTCTCCATAGTTAAAAGTTCAGGGACCCCCTGAATGTTAGCATGTGCTTCCAGCAGAATGATGCTTCTAACCCCAGTTTCTTTAAAGGGGCTCTTACTGCTGGCAGTTTCACTGCAAATACAGAAACTGGTGGTTAAGATGAACTAAGGAATGACACTGTACTTGAACTCTTGTAAGGCTAAGTATAAGGGTATGTGCTGAACTTCTGCTGGAACACAAGCAGCAGCCAGAAGATCCAGAAACACTACATATTTATCCTGATTTTTTTCCTAAAAGTATTTCGCAAGAAGACACCTTGAAGAATTTTTCTGAGATTTAACTATTTGAAGTGTAAAATAAAAACAACTGCCATAATACATGGTGTCATTTCAAAGGATGTGAAGATTTTGCTATAAAGTAGATTAAAATTATTACTCGCGCTATCCCCACAGTTTTCCCTGGAGACTGACTCGCCTTGGTTACTGTGAGAGACTGAGCGAGGGAGACCTGCGTGACCCACTGTGTCTTTCCTTGTTCCTCTCTCCCCTACCCCGCTAACCCTAGTCTAGTTGTCAGGAGTGCTTTGGCAATCCTGTGAGGGAAGAAGGGGAACAGAAATTACTGCTCATTTTTTCCTTTGGTCAAAGTCGGTACCCAGAACTTAGAGGCAGAAAGCCAACCCATTTTGAGTTAATAGTCTTGAATAGAGAGAGCAAATATCCAAAATGTGCGCACTGATAAACGCTGCAGGAATTACTCTACTTCCATCCTCTTTTTCCAGGTTTATTGTATCTTCTGCACAGAACTGTACCTTCTCAGGCAGGCAGGATGGAAGCATGTTTCTGTGACTCATCATGGAAAGGCAGGACAGCACAGGTTGGGTTTCAAAATGATGACAGTAAAATTCAGTCCTCAGATCTAAGACATTTAGTTCTTTTGGTTTACAGCAGAAGTACAATATGTGAAATTCTAAATTTGTATTTAATCCTCTATATGCTATCTTGTTAATTATTAGTTCAAATTAGTTAACAAGAACTACATTGATAAAATTAAAAATAGCACAACCAAGATGTTTTGTGTCAATCAGATGTTGTATACGAGAACTATATCCACACCACAAACTTTTCTATTTTACAAACAGCTATATCACAGTAGAGAATATGTATTTGTAAAAAGGTACTAGTACAAAGGTAGATTGATGTTCCCAGGGTTGAAGAGCAGCAGAATTAGTGTCCAAGAAGAAAGATGCAGAAGCATCATTTATTCTGCAAGTTGACATCATGACTATTTAGAAAGGTTTCCAAAGGCATGTAATTCTGTGCTTTTTTAGCCAATAAAAATTGTGCAAGTATTTCATAAGCTTCATGAGAGTTTAACAGTTTCAAACTATAATACTACTATATACTAATTAAAACTGTCTAAGCTAGCAGTAGTTGTGGATCAGAGAAACTGATGGTACATACAAAATCTGTACTAATTCAGCCACATGTAGGTCATTCAGTGCTTCAGAACATCTATCAACTGCTTTTTCAAATTTATAGGACACATCCCTGTATTTTAAGGACACTCAAATCACATCCACATTTTCACAAAGAGTCAAAACTACTTAAATCCTATATAGGCAAATAACCTGTGATGGCTGTAGATGAACCTAATATAAAAAAAAAAAAAAAAAAAAAAACCACAACTACTCTTATCCTATTTTGTCATTGAGAAAACAGAATTCTCGTTCTGTCACATTTTGGGTTTTAGTGACAAGATTAATGTGCTGCCACATAATTCCGCTGAACCAACTCACTGTGTCATTACACGGCTCTTGGATCCAACGCACAGGAGCGCCCAGCTGAGGACTGCCTCTTCTGGTGGCTCTTCACCCTCCTGTCACCTTAGCCACAACGTGAGCGCACCCCAAAGCTTACACTATCTTCTGACAGGTATGAAATTGTGGCAAGCATGTGTTTGGAAGAGTTAACCGAAATTATGTACTCTCCTCAGAGAGCAGTATGCCAACGTATGTGGAATTTAATTTCTGAACAGATACCACAGTCGCTCAAGTTGACAGGCTGTGTAGTGGAACAGGTATTCTCTCAGACCACGAGTTTCAAATTGGCCTTGCAGTTCGTGAACAACTTGAAGACGCAGTCAATGCCTACTATACGTACTGGCCACTGTATTTTATACTGTGATGCTTCTGGTCCTTTTCATCAGGAGCTCCAGTGTACCTACAATAAATGCTCTTAAACAAATTTAAAAAGGAGAGAGACAACTACTGCATGTTAGCCTATCCAGACTAAGAGAATAAAAGGGAGTTTAACCACAGACAGATTAGTGCCAGAATAAAGTATTTCGTGGCTCTTCTATTCAGCACTTTTGAACACACAGGTGTACCTCCCTTGGCTTGATGTTAGAAACAGTACTTAAAACAAAACATTCCTATTTTCCCCATTTTTGTCCCGTGAGCCACTTATGACAGCAACAGGATTACAACTGACTGAAGAGGCATGGGCTGAAAAGCAAAAAAGAGGTTCAGATGGAGCTAACGAGCCAGCTCATTTCCAGAGTGAAACCCAATGAATCCTCTGGCAGAAAAGAGGGAATTCCTTGCAAGGGTATGTACACTACAAACTAACTCTAAATTCTTCCATTAGATTCCATCAGATACAGAAACCCTCTTTAAGGAAATTCCCTGTGAAGCTAAGCCAAATATTAGAACATGCAGATAAGAACGAAACTTCTGTAAGCAGTAGAGAACGTAACTGCCGCATGATCTACTGTTACAGACGAGCCTGTTGAAAGCCTGATGGTTACATGTCCTCCACTTCTGTATGTCTCAACACTGATGTTTCAGCACTGTAATGTGGTTGTTCAGGCCCAATTTAAGAATGGCTTCCACAGTGTAGCAGTGTTTAATTTTACGTGAAGGATTTGCGAGATGCACTCATATCATAATCCCTCACCTACACTGGGAGGCTGTGCTTTACACCACCAGCACAGAAATCATCCAAAGGAAACTTTGCTAGTCCTCCAAGCTCTCGAAAGTATTTCTGTATAGCATTTGAGCCTATGCTAGTTATTCCACTTTTCCCTCTCCACCCAATCTTTCTTTGGAATAGTAGCTTTAGAAAGCCACTTCAGAAAATACACCACCACCAATTTCTATTTAAATTATCTAATTTGTGACAGGTTATTTTACTGGAGACATTATCTAGTTTTTCCAACATTTAAATACCTGAAGAAATGGGTATTATTTCTGTTTGTATAATTCTAAACTTATTCAAATCACACTTTAAAGATCTTCAATTTCTTGCTCTAGTTAATAAGTTTTAAATAATGCTGTAGATAAAGCACAGGCAGTTACACTTGAAGAGTGTTTTGTAATGAGTCTGCAACGCTTGTATTTTTTCTTTGAAAAAAAAAAAATGCATCACAGCTACTACTACAGAACGCTAGAAAGACTTATGTGAAAAATATCTTGCAGCAATGCAAGTTGATTATTACATAGTACTAATTATGAGAAGTTTCCTTACAGAACTAAAAATGTGGCATAAGGCTGTGCATACACCAGAACTATTGCCTCTGGTGTCTGATACTGTCTTAACGTTTCCCTGTGTTCTCCTCCGTCTACACTAATCCATTTCCCCCCTACCAAGATAAAATTCCTCATGGCAGTGTGTGGGGAGCACAGGCTGGTGGCTGCGTCGTCTTGTCCAGCTTGCACAGAACAGGAGCAGGACGCCGGCAACCCAGCCGTCACCAGCCCACAGCACGAAAGCTGCTGAAGCATGTGTGGGTTCTCCAGCTACTTTTCATGCTCTTCCGTCACTAAACTAGACAGTTTCAGGAAAAACAAACAACATAAAACAGATCAAAAAAAAAAACCCAAAACAACCCGCAACTAACTTTCAAATGTATGCACAGCATACAAGTTTGTGTAGCACCAACTATAAGAAAGCTGGTAGTTAACATTTTTCTGTAAACAAAACCAACCAAAAAAACCCCCAGATCTGTAAAGGTCTACAATTTGAATAAAACCTAAGAAGCAGAGTACAACTATGTGTGATCCACATTTTAAAGTGGATCATTTACTACACTTAAGTGGATTTTTATGTCCTTTTTAAAAAAAAAAAAAAGCTTCATGTCAAATTAGAGGGAAGATAATTCACATCAGTGCAGCTCTGCACTTGTTAAAAAAGCAGAAATACCTGTTAGAGGGTATTCTCCAACAGCCTGCATAAAGGCTGGCCAGAGCTGAGTAATTATGTATTTTGAGAAGAGCTAATATCTAAACACAGGCAACAGCACTGGCCTTTACAATAGCTTAAACATCTGATAGGAATGCAGGTGTGGAAACACCAGCCAGAAGCAATAATCTATTTAGGAACTCACAAAAAACCCAGCCAGCATTTGGAGTGTCACTCAAATTGGCCTGTGAAATTGTACTGTGAAGCTCTGCACGGGACTGCAGCTCCTTCTCGCTCGGATGCAGGTAGCTGCACTATCCATTTCCCTGCGTGGTTGCTCCAGCACGCTGCAGCTGTTCAGGCTGGATGTTACAAGAGGTGAGGGCAGCCTGTTTTGGCACATATCGCAGCAGAAAAAGACAGGCTCTTGGCTCAGATATGAAGTATCTCACCCCTCTTTGCCAGTATCTGAGAATTTAAGAACTGCATTTTTCCCTCTGTAAAACTGTTGATGCAGAGGACAGGCAGGATTTCTCAAATTTAAAACTGGTGCTGTTTCAACAGCTTTCCTTTGCCACTCAGGCTCACTATGTCCTAAATGGACTTCTCCAATGCAGCTGTGGTATGACCTTTCTACGTGACTCGTGATAGAAATAACCTTAACCGAGCAGAATTTAAAGTAACTCCTCCACCCCAATGCAGTGGCTGATACTGAGCTTTAATCCGCGAGTTCTTCCGAAGTGAAACCTCTCGATGCACTACCTAGCTTTTAAAATTGACCAGAATACATGCGTGAGATGGTGCTTCAGATGTCAGTTATAAAGCACTCTACAACGGCAAGTTACTTACCAGTTACGAGACGTTCCTCAAGAGCAGCCCTTGCATAGTCACACTGCTGGGACGCAAGCCTGACATCTCAGAGCCTCAGAAACTTGTCGAATTCAATCCCGTTAGGTGCCACTGAAGCACCCTCTTGTGGCACCGAACATTCAGTGCCCAAGGCTGGGATGGTGAGGTGGAGTTTGTAACCGCTTCAGTTCCAGGGCTGTTCAACTGTTGCTTTCCTGAAACCTGTTTCTGCTAGACTTTTTGTCATTTCCCTTGAAGATAGCTTAGTTAGTTCTACATAATTCAGAAGTGTTCAACTAGTCTTAAATAGGTTTAAGTGTTAGTTTTCACGAATAATTGCCTACAGAACAGCATGTCTGCTTCAAGACCAAATCAAATTTTATTATCAAGCACTAGTGTTTCAGAGGTGTGCCTCCTACCCTGCTGTTTTTCTTCAAAAGCCTCTATCAGTTCTAATCTGCTCCACAATGAGCAGCTCATAATTAAGCTGCCTGCGTGCCAAGCCCTTACATTCAGGCACAGAGAGAAAGTAAACCTATCTTTAAAGTTAATTTAGAAAACTCTGAGACGGGTCTTTTCTGTGTAGCTTACATAAAACAAAGCTTTGTGTAATCTATATGATATTATAGTGATCTAGCTGATCTACATTGGACAACTGCATTTTCACAACTACACCACTCCCGAGTGGAAGATGTACTATCTGCTGCAAGAAAGGGCTCCTTATTATCCAGATTGTTCATGGATTGGTATCATCACTCCTTGCAGGGACAGACCATCTTCAGGTTCCAAGTTCAGTACAGACCAGACACAGCGAATCATCAGCACCAAGATCAGCAGCAAAACTTGACTCCAAAGTGCACGTGATCACCTCACAAAACCCCTTTTATTTGGGGACTAGCAGAGAAAGACCTTTTTCACTGGCTATGCAGTCAAGTGAGCAAGTTCAAAGAACTAATTATTAGTAAAAGAAAGCAAAACAGCAGTAGAGGGTGGTGAGTTTTTTTTTTTAATCAAACTTTCATCACTTTCAGTGTTGATGACAAGAGATAAACCACCCTAATATTCATAGTGCGACCATGAGTTGTACCAAATTTCTGTCCCCCCAACCCTTCCCCTCAGCAATGGCTCCTTATACTGAAGCCAAGCACCCATTATGGCAGGAGTGCTGGCTTTCTGTCGTCCAAGCGCCTCGGGGGTGGCTAGGTGCTCGAAAGGCAAAATAGGAAACATGCCAGCAGCAGGGACCAGCCTTCCTAACTTAAGAGACATGTTAAAAATCTTCATGTGGCTGACAGCTACAGGACAGAGGTAACATACCTTGTAGAGCAGAGAAGGGGAGCTCCAGTAGTTCACAGGCAGGAGATGATAATTGCTCCCCAGGGATCCCACTGCTCCTTTTAATTGTCTGGACCCCAGGGGACGTAGGCTTCAGCAGCCACTACTGGTCTGCCTCCCTCCACAGATCATGTGTCAGCACAGCCCCTGTGCCAGCACAGCCCCTGCCATTCTCATGATGCAAGTTCAGCACTGGAGCTGTGTTACATCAGCCACTCCCTCTACTATCATCCTTCCAAAGCCAGCAAATCACCAACATGAATTTCTCAGAAGTTCTGGCAGACTCATCTTAGGTATTCTGAGCATTATTTGGTCTGTCAGCAGCGGTTCTGAAAGCTCTTCTAGTTGCAAAGGTTTAAGGCTAGACCTACAGATACAGTAGCCATGTGTCCCAGAAAACAGCCAATAACAAATTCTTTTTATTCCCTTGGTGCTACTCAGTACTTACTGCCTCTTAGTATAGGTCTACAGTGAAGAGTACAGCATTAAGCAAAGACATTTTAGCTTTCAATAATTAATTCAGATGCCAGATGTAGTTTAGTTATAACAATATGGAACTTGGCAGAGGCTAGTTTTCCTTATGGGGAAGCACTCACATCAAAACAAAGGCATCAGGTTTAACTACAATTAGTCCTTGCAGACAAACACACTTATGACTTAAGAACGGCTTCTCCGTTTAAGTAAAGTAGTATTTAATAGTTAAGCTAAACCAACAGCAGCATATCCATGTAACACTGCACTCCGTTTAAGAGTCACAATGTAAACTAGTACAATCTCACCTGAAATATCGACTTGGCACCAGTCTGTGTGCAGACAAGGCCTCACATTTTTTCTTTTCATAACAGTACTTACAGCTTCCTACATCAATTTACCTCCTCAGCCACAGTTCCTGTGTCTTGTGTACTACATTTTTCCCCCTGCTTTCTTTATAGTGGCGTATTTTCCTTCCTTCCTGACTTCATACTGGCATTACAGAAAAAAAAAAAAAAAAGACACAAGAGAAAAAATTATGTATACTCTAACCTAATCATTTTGATATGTGCATCACATCTGATGGTGGGCTCCCAGTATCACTGAATTCCCTGTACAAATTCTCCATATTTTGTTAGAAGTGTACAGGAACAAAGCAGTCCAAGTGCCCTTTCTATCTGGGATCTTTAACTATACAAGCAAACCCTACTTACTCTGTGAATAGAAACAGGTCTTAGGTGTAGAAAAGTTTAGCTGCAGAAGAAATGAAGAACACTGAAAAGATGATAATAGGAAATTTGTACCGCCAGAGCTGCTCAGACCTGGCCTCCCACTTCCAGGAGGTGGCAGCATTAAGTTGTCTCTCCGTAATTCACTGCTGTAAAGCACGCGAGGTACCACAAACGCTGTGCTTTTCTCTCAGTGAAACACTTCCGCTTCCAAGTCTCAGTCATTAAGAACTTCTATGAAGTACTAATAGCAAACAAGGAATTATAATAGATAGTTGTAAACTCATACTATTTATCTGGCTACAGTTAAGTAAGCAGAAGCTTAGTGGCTTGGTGTGACAAAAGAAGTGCTTTTTACCCTGGAAGTTCTATCACAAGAAGAATAATAAGAAACATATTTAATGTTTATTTTTTATCTACTAAACCCTCTTCGCTCTCCTGTGTGCTTAGTTATATTTATTAATAAATGCAGTTGTTTAAGTAGTTTTAGCAGCTGACTTGAGTAAATCACTGGTTCATGTATTTCTTTTAAGCCTAGTAAGGTAAGTCAGCTGAACTACAACAAAGATTAGAAGCACTGATCAGTTCTTAGTAAAACTTACAACTGGGTAGTTTAAAAATTGGGATACTGCAAATGTCTATCCTCTTCCCCTCCTTTCAGATTAATTTTCCATTTTAGAACTGCTGATACATTTGCTGCAGACTTCTATTTGGTAATTAATAGCAAAAATATAGAAAAAACTCAAGTTTTGCCCTATCAAGCAGAAAACCTGAGTTCAGGTGCTTCAGACATACACTGATACGGCTGATAAACCTTTGCATCAGCAAACTTCATGTTTCAAGTGTTCCTTTACCCTCCTTTTACAGGGCAACAGTGAATATAATGAACAAAACTGTTTCAAATGCAATACATTATATTAATTAGTGTAAAACTTTAAGTATAAAAGCTCTCAGCAGAGTCAAATAAGCAGTGGAGACAAACTGCTTTCGTGGTTCCTTCTAGAAAAAAACATGTTTATATTATGCCGCTTAAAGTTTGTCCTCCACCACTATAATTAAAAATAATGCTTCCTATTATTGTTAGATGTAGGTTAGTCTGCTAACAAAACTGAAAAATTTCAGAACTCCTTTTGGGTGGTGCTTCCCCACAAACACCTAGATGATCTCACTAGATAAACACGAGTCTGTTTTGCATTTGTTACGAATTTTACATCTCCTTTGATATGACCTAAATACTGATAGTTAACACTAACTCACATAAAAAATTCAGGATTCTTATCACAACTTGAATCCCTGAACAGGGTTCCTAAATCAATCTATATCTTTGTTCCAATCTGGCAGCTAGGATGACTTTTGAAATTCAATGTAAAAGTTGAGCGCTGCATATTAAATTAATACCAATGTTCCTAACAAAATTAAAAGCAACACTTCTGAAAGGGAATGTGACACATACCTGATCTCCTCTTATATGTGTAGCTCAAATAACTTAATATTCACTTATCAAAGTTCAAGGTATTTCCCACTCTAGTTATTAATTGAATAACTATGATTATTTTCACTCGGAACATCAAGATGTTAGACAGTGTCATCTATCAGGCTCCAGATTTTGGTGTACAAAGTCACTTCCAAGTACAGCCCTAATTAATCCCCCCAAAAAGCAGCTACAGAAAAAACTTAGGAAGTGAAGAAACACAAACCAATGGCATAAGAGGAAAATAAATCACTGTTCTACATAACTGCATACTACTACTACAAAACATCCTTTTTTCCTTTTTTTTTCTTTTTTTTTTTTTTTAATGCAGAACAGGTTGAGAGGAGAAAAAGGGGCTTGGTGGCAGGGTTTAGATGCAGATATAATATACTCCCCTATCATCCAGCACATCTGTAAGAGTGGCTTGAGTTTCTTCTTGCTACTACTAAATAAAACTACTGTCATACATAACAACAAAATCTTCTATCTAACAAGTACTGAGTAAATGTATAAAGTAAAATCCATGTCTGATATATGATAAGCTGACTGATGGAAAGAGAGACTAATTCTGCTATTCACGTCAACTTTCCTTTAGGAAATAAGGGTCCTGTGCACTGAGGTCATAAATAAGCATTTGCAGACCATGGCTTGAAGCTCAAAGAATGTGGGAAGTATTTTGAAATGCCGTATACATGGAGGAATCCTACTCTTCACCTCCTCTAGCAGACCTTAAGTCCCAATATTAGACACCCAGATGTCTGAAGCAGTCATCTTAAATGTCTTTCATAATCAGTGTTCGGAAACACGCACTTCTAAACAGTGAGTCACTTTGTTCTAAGATTAGTGTCTGAAACAGATTACATGTTTTGTCCACTGAAGGTGTTTTTCTTGACAGACTACCTCAGACTTAAAGAGTTCTAACTTTTAGATACCTCAAGTGAGATGATTCTCACGAATTTCCATAATGATATAACTTCTATGCTTTGAACAGCATATAAAGATTTGTTATTTATCTTGTAGAATACTCTTAAGGATGATGCAATGGCAGCTTCTCAGGAAGATTACGGATCAAACCCATCCATCAAAGAGCAGGACAATTTTTTTCACAAATACACAAACAAATTACCTGGGAATTTAGTAATGGCACAGAGTCCTCACACATTAGTACAACTTACCTTAGTAACAGCAATCTGAAGTTTTTCCTTGCATTTGATATGAGAGTTCTTCATCACATGAACTAGGTTGTTTTCTATGCATTATTAAAATTCTGGTACATACACGTATTTTTGAACCAATTTAACAAATTACCTACAGGAATCCAATCTTCTGCTGGAATTGGTTAAATCCATATAATCTCCAGGGTGGTAGAATTTAAAAGCAACCCCCCCCTTAAAAGAACCCCAGCAAACTTGCTGCCTCAAAACCGGTATTCCTGTATCCTAGAAAAAGCCTATAGCAATAAGGACATTTTAAGTGATGTGGTTATATGGTCACTTTCTTTCTCAATAAAATTTCAAATGTCATAAAAGTTTGACATGTAAAGTAAGCCCTTATAGTTTCATTTATGTCTTTCTCGCCTAATTTTAGTTGTATTTAAAACATTCGTATTTCTGACAAAAAAAAAGTTTCTTTAGAAAAAGCTTAAAAGAATATGCAATTTTATCAAAATATGTATCCTAAGAGTTCACTGAAAAAAAGGCACAGGGCCCAAATAACAAAATATGCAATAAATATATGCAGGAAAAAATTACAATCATTTAAACATTTGCTATGGTAGATACAATTAAAATGTACCTCGTAAGTCTACTACGTGCTATAATAATAAAACCCAGTAATTTAGGGTAGGCAGTGTTCCCTCAGTGTTTAAAAATGAAATCTAAAAAAAAAAATCTCATCTTAAACATAGTTTATAAAGTCATCAGTTACTTTACATAAAATGTAAGTGTTTATTTCTGAAAATAAAATGTAAATTGGCTAAAGTGTGGCAAAGAAAGCTGTGAGAACTAATTCCTGAATTAATTAATCTTCAAGTGAGTAAACATTAGACACCAGGTCATGTGTTTTGTAAATGTGAAATGTAAGATTTCATCTGAAGCTCCACCACTGCATTATAAAACTAGTTAGCTGGAGTCAATCAAAAAACATCATTAGCAGAAGGACTTGTTCAGGCTACAAAGCAGTATCTACTTACCTTTACATGAGTTACAAGGATGCTATTCAAAACCTGCAAAAATACGCAAGGCAATATCTCTGCCTATTATCCGCTTAAGATGTGTTCTTGTGTGTGTGGATAATGTGTGAAGTATGAACATATAAATAGAAAGAAAAAAAAAAATACAAACCAAAAACAGAGTACTGCCTCCCCCCAAACTTAAAAGTAAAGAATGGTCCTTAAATTATTTCATGTAAAGAAGAAAAGCAGCAGGAAGAACTTGGATATACTTGACAGTTAAAAGCTGTTTGCAGGAGTGTAAAGTATCGTTGGATACCACGCTGAAGATTTCATTCTTGCCACTAGCACTGAAAATGCAAGACCTGAGAGACAGGTGCCCAATCTAAATCACAAAAATACAATTCAAATTAGTACAGTCAATTGCTGATTTACAGTGCACGCTGTGCAACCTTTTTGTAAAACAACACAAATGTATCAATACTTACCTTTTCTAGATTAGAAACAGTTATTGTCTTTATGGTAAAAATTTAAAGCTTAATTGTGTAGTTTTCATCCAGAAACAAGCTGGGTAGATTGACAGGCTCTTAATCACACAACTGTTACATGATACAAATGAAACTTTTAAAAGTGTTTCCCATTTGCTTGTATCCGTGTGAGAATCTTTGAAGGTGGAGAAAAGTAGTTTGGTACCATATTAAGAAAAAAAAAAAAAAAAAACCCAGATCCTAATCTCCCTAGTCTTGCAGAGGCAAGAACGGATGGGTATTCAAATAAAATGTAAATGATTATTCAGGAATATCCCTATGCGATACATACATTTGAACAACAGTGAAGATGAAATGGCAGCAGTCTTTTCAGGCTTTACAGCATTGTAATTATGATCGCTTGCCCAGGATGGTGTGGTGTTTTCTGCTGCTGGCTCTTTAGCAATAGGTTGAGTGTTTGCCTCAGTCTTGGCAGCTGTCAAAACAGTCTTCTTCACACTCATCTCTCTTTTCTCAGGAAACTGTCTTTTTTGGCTTGAAAGAGGCTTAATACCTGCCTGTGTGATTAAAATAAGCTTAATTACTAATTATCATAAAATATATTATATTTTACAAACAAGCACAGATATAGTAACATACGTGTGCACAAATTTCTTTTATAGCAAACTCCTGTAAATACACTTTAAATTATGTAATTTCACGTTAAAGTCTATAAAGCAAATGTAATACATACTCTAACTTCATGAAAAGAGAATGGTAAAGAAACCACCTCAAATCAACAGCACTTATCAAGTTCTAAGTTGTTTTTTTTGTTTGAAAAACTACTGCCCATTTTATAGTGGTTTCAAAAGGAAAAGGAGAAGGCTTTGATTTCGTATTTTTGCTTCCCAAAGCACACACACAGTACAGTCAGACTAGTTCACAATTCACAGTAATTCAAAATTACTGCCCAAAACCCAGTAATTTCGAGTTTTAAAAATGTAAAGTTAATTTGGAATTAAATTCACATTTTTTAAAAAATAGTAATAAATGTATTGTTTCTACTTTTTTTTAAAGGTAGATTAATTTAGATTTTTTTTTTTTTTTAAAGTGCACTGCAATCTAGAAGGCACTTGCAAGAAACTGTATCTAGAGGCAGTTATTTTACAGGCAGACTTTTAAGAAGTGACAGGAAAACATTTTATTGTTAGAAGAATTAAACAATGCTTCCACCACAGAAAAAGGCGAGAGAACAAAAGAAAATTTAATAGAAAGCTCCTCTTCAAAGTAGGACTTAGAAATTTTATTTGACTCAAAAAGGAGGGCACACAGAAATAAGCCACTGTACTTCAGGACAACTGTTTTGGATCATGAACATAAGCTTACCTGAAGCTGAGATTTTGTCATGCCAGGTTTTTCAGATTTTGGTTTGATCTTCTCTTTAAGTTTAGGTTTTGCATCTTTGCCAGCACTTAAAAACTTCATAGTGGCTGCAGCATGTTTGAGAATGCAGTCATTGCTGCAATACACAGAATCGGGCTGAGCCAAATTAAAACAGCCAGGACCAATGCACTTTGATGCACCAGGAGCTTCAATTACCTATTGAAATGGAGTGAGTTCAAATTTCAAACAGGAAAACAGAAACATACGTTTATAACATGAAAAAAAAAAAGCTTACTTATCATATGTGCAGACTGCAGCTATGACTCTTAGTGACTTGCATGATTGCCAGCGTGAAAACAACTTTCATTCATGATATAACAGAAACAACCCATACAAATACTAGAATTTCACTCTTGTAACACACTATGTTCAGAACGTATTGTATTTTCAAGTGGTTGGTCTGCTAGCAGTAGACTATGAGAGGTTGGTTCCTTAATTTTCAGATCCCATGAGCACACAAATACTTTTTTCTGATCTTCTACATCATGTGAGAAATCTTAATAATGGAGAACTGGTTTCTCAAGAACAAGGTTTCTAAAACACATTGTACTTCTGTATCACCATCAGCTGCTGTCCTCAACCATGCACACATGCAAAAGGAAGTGCTCAGATTCAGGACAGATAGTTCTTCCTCTAGAGGTTTACTAATTTTAATTTTAGAAGTCTTCAACTTAAACATAACCATTCTCCTAGACAATTTTGCCATAGTCTAATACTTCTTACACACTGTTTGCTTATGCAATCTATATTTTCCTCTACTTCACAATTACTCTCCAGGTATCTCAATATGTTACATACAAATCACTGCCTCTTCAAATGTTAAGACTCAGAAAAGAGAATGTTCCTTCAAAACAGAGTACGTTAGGTCCAAGTCTAGAAATATTTGAAAGCTCTTTAAGCTCCAACATATCACCTCCAAGTATTATGCCTTTAGTCTCACTCTTCTAGATTACTCCTAAAAATGCTACACAATTGACCTAACACTCAGAACTACTGTAATTCTAGACAGCCTCTCCCCTTAATAAAATGCAATTTGTAATTAACAAAAGTAAGTTTTTCAGGAATATTTCCAGTAAAAGAAAAAAAATATTATTTGCATAGCGCAGCTTATTTTTCCCCAAAAGTCAGTAAAACAGCATTATCTGCCCAAGTCTGATAAAACCTGGGTTTGAGAATTTTCCCATAAAAATTAAGTTTATGTTTCAGAATACTTTTCCACCTTGTTACACACTTCACTGAAGTACAAGAAAGAAGTATCAATACATGTTCCATAAGAAGCACCCTAAGAAGCACCTAAAACTTAAAACAGACTGAGCCATCATTTCTAAGGACATTTACTGAGATGATGACAAAACTTCCAGTACACAATTTCTAGGTATTTTAATCACAAATCAAAACTCTACAGCTATAGGTGCTTATGGACAACAACAAAAATAAGTCTTTCTCAGGGTGCTCAGAATACTAGTGTAAGAGAACAGTTACAATGGATAATGAGACTGTTCAGTCACCTTGATTTCAGCACATCAACATGCGAAATAGCATTGATCTTTGTGCCTAGAATGGGCAGGGAATTCTGCAGAGAGAATGGTGCTTGTTTATACAAGCCATAGAGGGATCTTAACAGAGGTGTGAGGGACAGCACCGGCTAAAACACCGACTTAACTGTTCAGTTTTCAAAACATGGTACTGCCTGGCAAACAAGTGGTTCCATTCTATTCCCAAATGCCAAAATACCACCTAAAATATAAGCAGTTTTTCCATAAGAGGCAGTAAGTTAATGATAATTGTGTTTTTCTTTCACTAAAGGAGAGATGCCTAACACGTTCTAAGCAACTATGCCAATATCAGAGTAATTGGTGATACTCACAAGCAGAACTTAAAAATGAATAATACACTGTCACTGAAACGCAGACCAATGCCAGCAGAACTGGACTCTCAAAAACGTTTTTGTGTACAAAGAAGTACAAATGTATTTGAAAACATTTTGCAGAAAAATACTGTTTTCTACACATTTATCTTAAAATAGTAAATATTTATACATTAAGCTCCCTATGCTTATATGGATAGCTCTGCTATTTAAGTTGACTAAAAGTAGAAAGGTGTTCCATAAATGTGTTGTAGAAAACGTACAACAGAAACATTCATCCAGAGATGCTTAAACTTGTAATACTTATTCTAGGGATGATTTCAAAGTTTAAAGATTAGGTGTGAAAGAACAAATTCATCACTAAAAAATACAAATAGCTGTAGCATTCTAACAGCAAATAGACTAAACATGCTCTTCAAGGCATAGTAAGAAGGTAAACGTTCAAGATGTTGGCATTACTACAGCAGCTTTGGCAGTACAAAGACTATTCCTGTAGCACTAAGTTTTTAAATTTCTGTACACTGAGCTGAAGAAGCTTCTTTGCCTGCATCTTGAATGGGCATGGAACTTGCTATTACAAAAATTAAACTTCTCTATTTTATGCCAGAATTTGCAATAATTCAAAATACATGTTTTTATGTTAAAGTCAGGGTAAACCAATTCTCTAATTTGAAGAAGCATCTGAACAAAAATCAGAACTTCAGAGACTAACTGGAAGTACAGAGGAAGTACAGGTGGAATTAACTCCAACAGACACTTGTCAATGTTAAAGAGTTTTACTATAATTGAAAATATCCAAAATTGTTTGAGATTATTTCAAAGCTAGTATAAACCAGTCCAGAATTCTAGTATTTTTATTGTAAGAACATCTTATCATTTGACTTCCAGAACAGTATTTAGGGCAGAAGAGCACAAAGCATCTCCTTAGACCTACACAGAAGTTTTAAATTCCCCACTTCAAAATAACACCTTCTGCGTTTTACTTCTGATACTATAGATAAACTTCTGCTAAATAGTAATATTTAGCAGAATGTTCAGCTTCATATTTAGCTTTAAAAAACCATGTCAGATTGACAGCTGTACAAGGAAGCTATTGTCTCAATGTTCTCAGCGAGATACGAAAAATAGGAAACGATTAAGATACTTACAGGTTGAAATATCTTTAGTTTTTTCTTTCCACTTGGATTTGCAGCTTTTTCAATCCTACCCTTGATTCCTTGGTCCTCAACAGATTTTTGTTCAATTGTTCCTATGCTTGTGAATTCTGTGCCATCCACATTCATCTGCCCCACTTTAGCTTCCTGCTGGTCTATTTCCGAAACAGGCTCATCCTGTCCCTGTAGAATGGTGCAGTTTGGACAGATATAGTCCTCACCATTCCTTTCCAACAATCGCCCTCGAGCCTCAGAAATACCCACACAGTCACCATGAAACCATTCTTCACATCTGTCACAACAAATCATAAACCTGAAAAAAAGAAACAAAACAGTAAAACACTGTGAAATGAAAAGACAATTAACACTCAACAGATATTTCAAGCAGCAGATCTTATTAATACCCTGCTAAAGTACCAGTATACTGTTCTGCCTCACTGTTCAGTTCTGTATTCATTTCTTTATCTCCTTTTAAATGTTTATTATACATTTCCTCCCAAACTTCAAAACAAACCCACCAGGCCATTTACATATACTCAAAAAGCAAGCATTAGGTTTAATTTTTCACCACAGAAAATTCCAACTACTTGAGCTGCATTTTTAGTTGAAACCTTTGCCCACCTGTTGTTATGAGGCTGACGACAAATACAATATAGTGCATTTGGGTCATAAATCTCAGACTCGGGTTTGCTTTTGGGTAGTTCTTCGGGTTCTTCATCTGTGATCCCTTTTGTGCCAGGGGCAGGCTTTACATCCTTCTGAACCTGAAGATCTTCAGTGTCTTCCTCAGATACAACCACTTGACTTGCAATCTCAGTGCTGTCTGCAGTCTCAGGCTCTTGTTTGACAGGCAACTCAGACTCACCTTGTTTTTCAGATTGGACATCACCTGTTTCTGTAGGATCTTGTTCTGAATTTCTTTTCCTCAGGCGGTTCTGTATATCCTTCAACGTCAGCTGCACAGGTTTCTGTTCAACACGTTTCTTTCTTAGTCGATTCTGCAGTTCTTTTAGTGTTAACCCATCACTGTCACTATCAGAAGTATCTTCCTCCTCTTCCTCCTCCTCCTCCTCCTCTTCCTCCTCCTCCTCTTCCTCTTTTGTGCGTCTGCTTTTAGAGCCTTTTTGATCCTTACTACTCCTAGTGCTAATCCTCCGAGTTACAGGTTTGATATCTGGAGTGCTCTCAACACTATCTTCTGAAGCAGTTTCAGCATCTGTGGCTGGACAGGATGCTGGTTCACTTGAATCTTCCAGAGCAGTAGGGACACTCCTCCTTCCTCTGCGTCTCACAGTTGTAAGAAATTCTTCCACTCTCTCTGTTCGCTTTGGTTGCCGTCCACTACGCCTGAGGTTTAAGCTCTGTTGCTGCTGTTGTGGCTGTTGTTCACTAGAGTCCACATCAGCATCTCCCACACCTTCTCGCTTAGCAATTGTAGTCCTTCGAAACCCCCAGGTCTTCCTGAACTCTTTACTTGTAGGCTTGATAGTTTTTTGTTCCTCCTCATTGCTTTGCTCACCTTTCTCATCTAAAACTGATGCTAAAAACAAGGGAATAGTTATTAAACTGGTGGTGAAGGAAGATGTTTTTTCTTAATTTCTTCAACTTAGTATTATTTTCTTTGTGATAATATATACATGTCTATCTCTACCTCATTTTATGATCCTGAAAACAGATAAAATGCTGTCTTGTGAATGCAATACAACAGCAGTAGCAATTAAGTCCATCACTGGACATTGTGCCAACGTAAGAGCTGTTACAACCTCTTCTGTTATTTAAAAAATATGTATATACACATATATACACACACACACTGGACAAATATGCATATTTTCTGCTCAATTTAAAAGGAAGAAATCTTACCAGGAGAACTATTTTCCATGTTGTCAGTATTAGATTCGGATTCTAATGGCACTGGCTGTGAACTTATAGCTTGTTCCATAGTACGGACACCACTGTCCCCACTCTGAAACACTGAAGAGAAGCATAAAGTTCAAAATTGAGATTCAAAAATATTCATAGCCTAAGTAATTATTAAATATTCTGATGTAATCTCACTATGTTACTGTAACAAATATTTAACTTGAATTTCAAGGTGCTAATAGTCACTGAATATCAACAAAAAGTTGACTGAATTCTTTCAAAGACAAAGTATTATGTTAAATATATGGGATTGGACACTATACTGACATATTTAATTTTTTAAAATTAGGATTTCTGATATTTCTCAAAAAATCCTTTCATGGTATCAACCTATTCCCTGGGGTTTGTAGGGGGAAAAAACCTATAGTAGTTCCACTCCTTACGTGGACACAAGA
The DNA here is from genome assembly GCF_018691265.1 of Tyto alba. Taxonomy (NCBI): domain Eukaryota; kingdom Metazoa; phylum Chordata; class Aves; order Strigiformes; family Tytonidae; genus Tyto; species Tyto alba. The sequence continues at coordinate 14,868,324 of NW_024881308.1, forward strand.
ACCATACACCAGACTGAAAGAACATGGAGAAGAACAATGGGTCATGCCAACAGCACAGAGTCACTGTTTCAGAGGTGAGGGCTGTTTGATATCAATAACATTCTCTGGTAGAAAGGACTACTGATTTACCTGCAGCAAGGTAAGAAACAAGGTAGAAACAGCCAATTTAAATTCAAAACTACTGCTGTTTAGATCATACAGGGTTAGTCGTAGAATGATGAGGTTCTGGTTTTTAAACAAAACAAAACCAGAAAAATACCCTCGTCTTCCTTGTTAAAATAAACTAGGTCTATATCTATTAAATAGCTTAGCTGCTATTTTTAAGTTGTTTCAGAAACACTGGTGGGTATTCAGGATAGAGCAACACACTTTCCCTTCATTATTTCTCTAGCAAAGTTTACTGGATAGAAAAAATTATACAGGAAAGAACAAATTAAATTCTTCTCTAACATCTCTCTGGAAAAAAAATAAACCTGCATTGAATGAAACCTGAGAAAGGCTGCTCCTTGACATAGGTACTTATAAAAAGGTTTTCAGCATGTATAAACTACCAAAATGACAAAAAAGAAAGATTCAGCAAAGAACTCCCAACTACCACAGATGGATCCATAGTAATAAAAAAAAAAAAAAAAAAAATCTGTGCAGACAACCAGGATACCTTTTTTCTCAAAAGTCTTTTCCAGCATATTAGAGACTCTCTTACTTGAGAAGACAGAAACAGATGAGAGAAATAAATACAAGATCTGAGAGTACATTTTGAGTAATTCAGGAATAACCTGGCTTGAACAAATATTAAAGTCAGTGCTGCATCATGGTGCAATGTTTTAAATGAGTTGCATGACTTGTAAATGCTCTCCTAAGTGAATGCAGAAACTATGTTTTGCAGTCATTGTAATTACATTGCTCATGTGAAACCATAATATGCAGTAGTAAGTACACCTGAATGAACTGAGTAAACAGAAACAGTACTTCAAAAACAAGGAACACTACCAGCTCTCCCCCCAAGAATGTTTTTGGAGTAGTTATAGATGTATTCTTGGCTCAAGAATTGCACAGGTAAGTCAAACAGAACATTAACAGAATTCCTAAGTAACAGTACTTGCGGAAAGAATCAAAAGATATTTCTAACAGCTGTATATATGACAGCTACAAGTTTTCAGAGGCATCTTTTAGTAAGCTTTTCCCAATCTTGCAGCGTACACCGGTGATAAATGCCGCCTTATTTCATATACTGCAGCAGCTGCATTACTGTTCTGCCTTATCAAACATGATCTCTCTACAGTGCAACTCCTCTGCTTTCTAGTATTATATTTAGCAATGCTATAGCAGAAACTGTCAAAGCTATGGAAACAAATATCCATGCAGATATATTTAAAAAAATTAACACTGAAGTTGTAACCTGACAATTGTTTCAGTGTAAGTGTTGCTGTAAAAGCAGCAGGCTCCAGAAAATTAGTTACTATTTAAACTGATGATTTTTAACATGACAGCCAGAATAAAAGGTGAACTTTAAGCCTGCAGTAGACAGGTAAAAAGTTTAAACTGCTTCAATCTAATATGAAATTCCATTAAGTTCCCCCCATTAAAAAATTACTAACTATAATTTTTAAAAATTTAAGAAAAAAAACACTAAAATTATATTCACACCAGAAAAAGGCTGCAATGGCAGTAACGGAACAAGTCAAAAGTTAAAGTTTACCTCTTTCTTTACCTCGGAAGATGAAGAAATGTTACAAGCTACAAGTAGAAGTAATCCAAATTCTGAGATTTACATTCCAGATAAAATGTAAAGAAATAAGCAGTCTCTTCAATGTCCTCTGTATGCTTTACCTGACACAGCATTAGAGGTTTTAGAGGTTTGAACGGTTTCTCCCTGCAGAGCTGAATGAAAAGGAGAGCCAGAGGAGGGCAGCAAAGGATCAGAGTCATTCAGCATTATCCTTCCAGCACATGCTGAATTTCCTGATTTGGAAGTGCCAGACTGAGCCTCTGAGCTGTCAGCAGGATCAAATATTATCAATCTTCCTTTTCCTGCTGGCTCCTGGAAAAGAAGAGACCCAATAAGGCACTGATATATTTATGAACTTACCTTACTATTGTTTACGTAATTTTTGAATTGTTTTGCCGCTTATATTATAAAGCACATTCCATTGTTTTGTCTTGACAGTTTTCTATTTTCATAAAGACTTTGAAACAGGAAAGAAAAGCCAAAGTAAAGCAATACCCCCTCCACCACTTACCAACAGTTGAGACCTTTGAAATAAATACAAAACACAGTTGTACACTCATCAATTCTTTCAGATCCCATTCAGACTTCTAGACCAATAACAAGCTGAAACTGACACATCTATTCCATTTACAATATTTAAAAGCATTCTGAGAGTGAGATTTAATAAACGTATATTGTGGAATGAAAATGCCGAAATGCTTTTAAACTCCATCAGCATGCCCAAAGGATGATTTACCACTTTGTACTAAATTTCATCTCAAAAGACATCTTCACCTTTGAGGATTTAAATCTAAGTGGCTACTCAGTGGTTTTGCAAGGTGAGATAATAAAAATGTATAGTTCAGAATTAAGGAATATTCCTTAACGCTGACCCTTTCACTAATAAGGTTTGCAGTATAGAACATTTCAGAAGATTGATTTCAAGGACAACAAGTTTTATCAATAACAACACATTTTCCCAAAAATTAACCCTTGGAAACATCTCAAAATCACAAGGCATTCATTTAAAGCATCTGAACAAGAACAACTGCTCAATCCAGGTGTCTCAATTCACATGCAAAACGGTAATGAACATCAACACTGGCTGCTTGCTTCTAAGCTGCAGGTGAGCTTAAAAATCAGTAGGAAATGCCTGCGTTTAACCTAAAGCAGTCTACCTAACTACAAGAATGCTGGAAAAGAATTTGGGAGGAATAGGAGGACCAGCTGGACAGGACAGAAATAGTCATTTTTAAACTGGCCTATAAAATAAATTAGTGAAGACGAGAGTAATACTGCACACAGACTCTGCATGCCAGCATTCTGCAATTAAAGATGGAGGGGAACTGCCACAGTAGGTGTAGGAAATAACTAAAACATTAATGATTCTTTCAAAGGAGTGAAAACTGATTGTTACATACATACACAGTCTGACTTTTCTTTTTAAAGAATAAGTCATTTTTTTTTCTAAATCTCTCAAGGCCCCACAACTCTGCTGTTTAGAAACTTTTTGCTTCCTAACCAATGATCATCCCTAGGTGTTCTCCAATGCCATGTCACCATCCCAAATATGAGGAGAGGGGGGAAAAAAAAAAAACAAACCTTCTCCTCAAATTATTCCCACTCCAAAAAGAGGAGGAAAACAAAAAAAAAAAGACAATACAATAAACTAATTTAAAATACCCTAGTGCTATATCTCATGGCATTGAATACCTGCTCTAATATGTATTTTGCTCCATGGTGTGAATCAGTGATTATATCCAGGGAGTCAGTCACTGATGGCTGAAGACTGTCTGAGTTTAAAGTGCCTTCTTCCACGCTGTTGCTCTGTAATAACCTTTCAATCTCCCTGTTCAGAATCTCCAACTGATCACACATCATGTAATTTTTAAGTGATATGCCTAAAGGAAGAGGGAAAGTCAGCTAATCACTTCTTGTTCAACTCTAATATTAAGCTATGAAATAAACGATGCCTCTAGAACATGCAAAAAGTGCATCCTATTTGAATAATTTATCCAATAACATACTAAAAGAATTGTCTAAAGGATTGTTTTCACAGTGCACAATTATGTATCTGAGCATTCAAGGCCCTGCGTGCAACACACTCTTTATAATTACGTTTGAGCCATGAAGCCAATACTGTTAAAGCATTCCAAAAATGGAATTCCAAAAATGGAATCGGCATCCTCTCTTCTTAAGAGATGTTCTGGCTCATTGAACATAATACATTTTACAATGGTTAGTCATACCCCACCCAGTGTCAAGGCTGCACAGTTTACAGCTCTGATTTCACATAAAATAGCATTTTAAACACAAATAATAATTGAAAACTAAGAGATTTTATGCTCCTTTTGCATAAGTAGATGCTATCTCATTATTATTACCTATATTGTTACCTCTATTGCCTACAGGAAAAAACTTTAACAGAACTGCAATTTTAAAATAATTTCACATTTGAAAGGTATAAAAACTCAGTACAATTAAAACACTAAAATTGCAGACCCCCTACATTTGCTGTATAATGCTTAGTTGTTTCTTCTTATTATTTAGTATCTCAATTCTTTCCTTTCCCCATACGGTCCAAATTATTTTTCATAAAAAATAGAGTAAGTTTCAAACTTATTTTACATTAATCTACTCTTGCAGAACTGGTTAAACACCTAAAGGAACCTGAAAAATCACATATTATCAAAACATAAAGGCACAAAGCCTTAACTCACACTTTTATAACTAGCAAACCTGCTGGCGCTTCTAAGCAAATGTTCTACTAACTGCCTGCAAAAATACTGACTACAACATAAGGCAACTTTGTAAGTCTTTAAATATCTGTTTCTCCTCGCAATTCAGTATGATTTTTTTTTCATTTTGTTCCGTTCTCAACTATTCAATTGCAGTTGATATATTGACAGAAATTAAGCTGAAACAGCAAACTGGTCATCTGTTTTAACAGAACTGAACGTCTACGATCAACTTAATCTATTCCTCCTAATACAGTACATTAATCACATTTCTGAAACTGGAAGTTCTAGCTGGACACTGAAAATTATTGTAGTTCCTCTAATAGACAATTCCCATCACCATCATCCTGCTTTTCTGTCACATCTCTTTTAGAAACAGTATTATGTACCTCTGAAAAATCTGAGGCAAGAATCTCTATAAATTATGGGATAGAAAGGCAAAATAATGTAAATAATAAACATATATACTGTTGCTTATTCTAAAAGTCCTCTGCTTTTGCTTAGGTTAACAACTTATGTGGTAAGCAGTCTCCACTGTGAAAAAGCACAAGCTTTTAAGACCAATTATAATTAAAGTGAGAAACACAAATCGAGAGTTTCTTCAAGGAAAAATCTCTTTCTTTTCCCTTCAAAGATGAAGTGAGCTTTGCCAATACAAACCCTATGTTGATTTAAATGGTTACATAACATACACAGCAGGTCCTCATTAAACAAAGGATTCACAGTGCTTATTAAATCCATGTTTATGGTCTACAAAAAGCAAAGTACAACCCTAACATGACTTGGGCTGCTACTGCCCTTCTCCCGTGCTCAGTTACATGGCCTACACCACATTCACCCACATCTCTGCCACAGAAAGTCAGACTCCTTGGTAAACTCTCAGTTTATGAATTCAGCAGAAAATGAACCCGCCAGCATGATCCAAAAGGATTAAAAAAAATTAACAGCAGAACTAGTGTAAAGACGTGCAAGAACGTGGATGGAGAACAAGATCCCCTTCGGCAGGCTGAGGTGGTGTAGCACCTCACTGCTCCCTCATTCAACACATGCACGCCACCAGCCAAGCACTCAGCCCACAGGACTCCATGAACTGTCCCCTCAGTCAAGACTGTTTTATGCTTGCAGCCTGTAATACGTGAGCATTCCAGTGAAACAGAACAGTCACTTATGTAGAAGTGGAGCAAACAAGCTGATGCGCAATATCTTGAGAAAGAGTATTCAGCCAGGAAAACATTTATTTAGGTTTTCCCTCACCCATTAGTTTGCAGGTAAAATGTTCCCAGTTTTCCCAAAACAAGTTAGGCATTTGAATTCATTCCGGACATAAATTCCAGAAGCAATAGAAGCACAAAAGTATCCTATCCTGGGGGGGTGGGGGGGGCGAAAAAAATCACAAAAACTGTCACAAGCTTCTAATCTCAATTTGGTCAACTATTCTCAAGCAGTGACAAACCCGAAGACATAGGGCTGCTCACTCTGTAAGACGAGAGGCCACCACCCACATTACATTCACCATACCTGCGGATTCTCCAACTACTGCAAACCTGTGGGGTTTTCAGCATACATGGCTTGAACAAAGTCCAGAGCAGTATCAGCAGCCAATTTAACAAGAGACAGAAAAAATATTCCCAAATGCCAAATCCTGCAAATGCAATACCGCTTGTTCACAAACATGCAATACATATTAAAAGTCTATCTTCTAACATGCCCTCAATAAACAACAAAAAAGAAAACTTATAATCTCACTCCACTTTTCTTATACTATGTAATTATATTCTTATAAATATATTATCCCTCTCACATTCAGACAAAACCTCAAACAAAGCATAATGCTATCTACTGCCATTTTTGTAACCCAACAGTTTACAAATCTCAGACAAAAAGGAAGAGTGATTATTTATGACAGTAACACAGAACTGAGAGATGTTAACTGCAGGACAGGCAGCTTGAAGACACCTGGATCTGCTGATGCTGACCTCATTAAGCCCTTTTTAAGATGCCTCAATATAACACCTTAATCCGATGATGACAGAGCAAAGCTTTTAAAGAACAGCAACATTTCTTCATGTTTTTGTGTTTATATTTTTAGACAAAGGCCAGTTCAAATTACCAAAAAACACACATTCAGATCAGTATCTCCACTTTCTTTTTTTCTATCATTTCCCTGAAGAGGTAATAACACACTCAGTGTGTCCACTGACTACATAAAGATTTTGACTTTTCTAGAATTTATGGTTTTAACTGCATTAAGAATTCCCTCCTCAGTTAACTAGGAAGATTTCACTCTAAAAAAGGACCTTGAAATACAGATTAGTAATAAAACTTTTAACAAGAACTAAAAACAACCAAAAGTAATAACTTAATTTCTCCTTTATCTGAGAACATGTGTAAAAAAAAAAATAAAATGTCAGAATTCAGGGTAACTTCCTCAGTTTCAGCTTACTAGCGATTTTATTTTTTTGACGACTCTATATGGAAGATTAGTGATCTTCATCCTCTCATTAATGTTGATCCTCATTGTCAACAGCTAGATGACAAAACCTGCTGCTCCTTATTCCACGTTCTTGGATGTCAGCACTCTTCTAATTTGCTATAATCTGCATAAACTCTGGTATCTCATTATTTAGAGGTTATACAAGCACTTTGTACTGTGGTTCAAATGATTAATATTTGGTACCTATTAGTTCTCTTATTCCCTACTCACCCTAACAACTCTACAGAAGGATGACCTTGATTTTGAAAGACCTTACGCATACTCACCCCTACAGAAGCACCCAGGAATGCAAGGTTCACCTTATATTTTAAGACTTGTGACAGACACTATTACCTGCAGGAGTTGTTTCAGTGTGACCTGTATGTTCACTTCTACTGTGACAGAGAAACAAAGGCACTACCTTTCCCACTCCCCTCCCCAAGTCTTCATATTAACGCTCCAGTTAACATTTTAGATACGTTATGGAAATTCAACAGCCAAGGCCCAAGGACAGGATAGAAATCTCAGACAACCACAATGGCCAATATAAGGTTCAACAATTTTCTGAAAACTAGGGTTATCGAGAAGATTGAAGACTGTTTGCATCTGCAGGGAAATTCAAAGCACAAGAGTCTTACACCTATCTTTTAAAAGCAGGTATCATGCATCAGTGAGACCAGTTTCATTTTCAAGTCCTGACATAAATCCAGACTATGCCAGTATTTAAGACACCAGCGTCAATTAGAATGACTTGTAACTGGCTTTTAGTTACATTTTTCTGTGAGTTTCTTTGGATTTAAAAGGCTTGATGTGCAAGGTATTTCTTGACGTCCAGGATAGATTTCTTAAAAATCAAAGAAACTGCAGAATGTTATGAACTAGACAGAAAGTATCCTTTCCAGAATGAGCTAACAGTGATTCCAATCACAACTGACACTGTCTGCTCATTTTATTCCCTGTAAAAGAAGCACTGGACTTGGCCTATGCCTCCTTTAAGTGTTAAAATATTTCTGCTAAAAAAAAAAATAAATTCCTACTTTAAAATATTATGACAATAATAAGGACTTCATTTCTGATGCAAATAAAAGAAATGTTGGTATGGCTTAGTTGATGCCACTCCCACTCAGAAGACCAATCCCACTGAAAATTACTTTGCATCTCTATTTGTCAAAGACAACATCTGGGAAACCTGCACTCTTTCCACTAAGCATCGGCAAAATTAATCCCCTGCATCAACAAGCATTACAAAAAAGAGCCCAAAGGAAGTCAGCAGGGCAAAACCTACTTTGTATATAAATGAGCAGTTCCACTCAGACCACGGACAAAAACTAAAATCCAATAACTCCTAAGAAAAGCAGGAAACAGGTTCTGCACTACTGCTGGAGAAAGCCACGTACACCCAGGGCTGCAGTGCAATTCCCTCCGTCTGCTCGTCCACGAAAGACGCAAGAGCAGAACACCTCCATGACAAGCAACAGAAAATCAGATAAAAACATATACTAGATGTTCGTGGTTTTTATTTTCATACAAAATGTATCCATTGCTTACTGATTTAAGTGTCTTCCTTCTGAAAGAAGGAAAACACCTTTCAAAAAGTTATCAAATGGGAATGCTGTGACAAGAGAGAAGCAACAGGAGTTGAAGGGTGAGAGCAGCAGCAGTCGTAAGGCTCAAGTCTGGATCTGGGAAGACATAAGTAAATTGTGATCCTGAACTCCTCCCCCTACACCCCAGATAATTCACTATTTCACTATTCAACTGCTATAGACAAGCTGCAGTTCAAGGTCAAGAGTCCAGATAGCACTGGTAAATACAAAGATTTTATGCCAGAAGTTGACATTTGAAAGATCATGTTAAAAATAAAATTTGCATAAAATCAAAGTATTCTAATGCTTATAGTTGGACCTAGAGTAATAAAACCAAAGAGAAATAACACTATAAAAACTGTAACACTTATCTGTAAATGCTTTGCTGGCTATCTTTAAATACACTAAATTAATTTCTAGTTATATACAAACTTACGACCTCATATACCCGCAATACCAACAACTTTAAAATGGCAGTTAATTCCATCCTATTCTAGAGTCAATACATTATTCCCATTCAAAAAATTAACATATTAACAAGCTTTTAAATTTGCATGATGTAGATTCAGTAACAGAGCCATGTACCTCACAAATACCCCATCCTAACTGAAGAAATATATACTCTAATTTTCAAGTACTGCATGAAGCAGTAATAATTCCAGGCAAATATGAACAGTGCTATATAGTCAAATTAGGACAAAGTATCACCAAGATCTAGTTTTAAGGCAGCTTTTAGTATCTGAACAGTATTCCAACCCCAGATGCACATAACACAACATGGTATTAATTTGTCAGAGATGGCACCACTGACATCTACAGTACAGTCTCACATCACACCCTTCCAGACCTGTTGCTTCCTCCCTCACCTCCCCATCCCTCATGACAAAGACAGATTATAGTACTTGCAAAGTCTCATTTTTCAGTGTTGGGTAGTACTGCACCCAAGCTCCTACCAAAAGTAATGGAAAGGAAGTAATTTGATTAGCATGGGAGTCCAGCCTGCCCCAGGATAGAAGTGGCTGCACTGGAAGACAGAGAATCTGCACTCTTTGAAGATGGTGGAAAGAAAGTGCGGGACAGTACCCAATGTGAGGGAAAAGCTCCCCAGGGACACCTTGGCACACCAATGTGACCAGATCTCCCAAGGGCGAACGGGGAAGAAAATTAGTTCAGAGGCTTCTGCACCTCTGTTGAGATCCCCTTCTTCAATCCCACTGTCATTTTATCAAGAAGCCTTTGAAGGTACTGTAAGACTTTGCAGTGCCATGATGTGGTATTAGGAATAATTCAGTAGTGTCCGTCACTGCCACCTTTCTACCAGACTCCCCTAGAAACTCAGACCTTCTCAATGAAGTTTTGTGGTTTGCAGATTTTCTGACTTTGAATGCAGCTTTTTTTTGGTTTGGTATTAAAAAATTATTTCAAGTGTCCAGGCTACGGTGCAAAACACTTGTCCTGTCTTAGTACAGGAAAGTCCATTAAGTACAAATTTACATGACACCAAGTACTACCAATATGCAGTGCTGATGCCAATCAACTAATGAGATTTAAAATGTAAACACTACTTTTTTTTTTTTTCCCCAAAGATGCAGAAACAAGTGTTCAATTCTGTTCCAGATTTTTCTTTCATGAAAAATGAGACTCAATATTAAGTATCACAAGATCACTTTTTTCCGATTAGGAAAGGTATTGAAGAAATATTCTAAATTAACAATAAAATTTATAGCAAACCAACTTGACAGCTTTTTAAAATAATGAAGTAAATCGAGTCATTCTAAAAAGTTAAAGTAGCAGCTTCCCTTAAAAACAATACATTCGCTTGATCTCTGTACTTACAATAAGGAAATTAACCTTTCCAAATTAAAATATCTTTAGTAACTCATTATTACAAACCCTCTCTGCTGTATGTCTGAGATGAATACACACACCATCAACCTTTCCATGATTTCTGTCAGGCTAATGACTTACCTTACATAAGCCTTGTAAGAAGGCCACTGCCCCACATGATGGAAAACTGCACAGAGGCAGGACAGCAATCCTGCACATTTGCAGTGAATGTGGGACCTCCTGGAAGTGTTGAATTTAATGTGTATGCATAGAATCAGATTACCACATGCACACAGCAGCCTAGTGCATAGCAGCAGTTAGAGAAGACAATTAGCGACTCCACAGTATGACATAACTACTCCAAGCAAAAAAGCATAAGGTAGCTCCCTGGTTTACGCAAAATAAAATACACACAGAGTAAAGTTTATTTAGTTCTCTTTGAGACTAGAAAATCACCTTCCCAAGCAAAACATTTTAAAAAGTTTCTTATTTTAGATTGCACCATACAGGATCAGAACAGTCAGAAAAAAAATGAATTAAAGGAAAGAAGGGATGGACCACTCAGAAGGTAGTGCAGCAGAATGAGAACAGCACCAAGTGTTACAGGCTTATTTTATTTTGGAAAAGTAGCAAAAAGTGCTTCTTTGAATCAGAGTAAAGTTCTCACAGCTAAATTCAGCTAAATAGTGATTTCTCATAGAAACATTCGATGCACTTTAGCAGCATGCCCACCAGAAATCTGGCAAACACGAAAACTTTATTTTCTAACAGACAAGACCATGATCATATCTATACTACAGATATTCACTGTCACAATTGCACAAGTAGGGAATGTTAAGGGGTACAATCTCTTATCAGAGCTGTGCTGGCATAAGCACTTCATACTGGTGTAGTAACACCTGCAAAATTGTACTTTCACCTGTACGAGTCGTTCTGTTTGCATGGTGGGGTAGCAGGTGTGCACCATCCTCACGCAGCTGAGCTTTATCACTGTGACTGCACATGGAATATGAAAGCTCTGTCAACACACTAGTACAGGCCCTTCCAAGTGGGGAAGCAGTTTATCTCAGGACGAAGCAAGACTTTGAAAGCTCACTCAAATTCCCTGAATAAAAAAAGTGACATTAACAAACAGATTCCAAGATATCTGTGTACACATAAGAGCTTTTGTCAGCACAGCTCTGTCTGTTAGTGGCTGGGGAAAAGAATTGTAACTGCCAACTGTACTGACAGAGCTTTAGTAAAGGTCAGACCTTAACATAAGGCACTTACACTATGCACATCCTCCAACCTGTAGGCCCATAATTGTGTTTGAAAAACAAAATTCACATTCAGTTTAGTGTTTTCTGCAATTGAGGAAACAGTAACTAATTTTAAGAGGAAGGAAAAGTATTATCTACATGCCATTGGTATTTTCTAGTCCAGAGCTTCATGGGTACTTAAAAGACTAGGCAGATACACTCTATTGGCTTACTAAAAGACTGACGTTTGACATTTTTACTACTCCTCTAATACCTTCTGAAGCCTTTATTCACATTCTTCCGAGTAAGCTAATCCAGTATCTGCCTAACAATGAAAATTTACCCAAAGACAACAAAACTTAATTTTTTGTTCAGGTTTACTTTTGCTCTCAGGGTCTGAACAGTATGAAGAAAAATGAGATACCAAATAGATTCTCCTCATTAAGAAAAAATGTAAGCAGAATCACAAGCAGTGTATACAGCTCTACTTTTCTCTTTTTCCCTTCTATATATATATATTAAGAAAAAAAAAAAAGCAGCTTTCTATCGTCAAAAGCTTAGATTAAAAAAAAACACATAACTATCTCTGTACAAGAAACCTTCTAAAGGCCCCAGTACAAGCCAATTGTATAAGCCATCATCCTAAATTTAGGCACAGAAATATCAATTACAAACTTTGTTATTGGGTATTACTCAATATACAAGGTCTTCACCATTCCTTTTCCATCATCTTGAATGAAAACATTTTGCAAATACATACTACTTATTTGCCTAATGCTCAATTTCTGCTACTGAACTTGATCTCTTCAGCAGCACTGAAAATAAATTTTCAGCAACTGCACAGGACACAATGCACTTTGTAAAGGCAGTTCACACAATCTGGCATTCCTCTGCTGAAGTACCAAAGAAATTAGTTCTCTATCATGGCTGTTAGGAACACTCAACTGTTAACCGAACAGCAACAGTTATTAGGCTTGAACAGCAACAGTTATTCCCGCTAAATCTAAGACCCATACAGTTTAACTCTTCAACATCCCACAGCCTGTTTATTTTTAAGACATACAAGATTAAAATTCTACAATTGCCCTACTTCAGCTTGAATACTTACACTGTAGTTACAAATCACTCTTCTCAGTTTTACACAAACTAGTAAAGCCATATAGGCTGTCAAACTGGCATTATAACAGTACATAAGCTAGCTACATATCCTGAACTATTACATGTAAAAAGTTTTAATTTTACGTTATAAACTATCTATACCCTCTGGCATGTCTAGTTATTGTTGTCAGTCAAACTGTGTATACAGAAACGGACTCAAAACTACTGCAGGATTCTAATTTCTGACCCTAACAGCACAGCTGTTGAAGAAAAAAAAAAAAAAACCCTGTGTTTTCAAACTTATTTTCCCTTATTTAATTTGTAAAAAGTGAACTAAAATATAATATCTGAAACCAGCTATCATTTTCACTCTTATTCCATCAAAAAGGCTTCATTAAATGAAGTAAAACAAATTAATTTCTCATTGAGAATTCAGTGACACAGTAATTATACTGATTATGTTATTAAAAATGCAGTAAACTCAGTTCAGTTCCCAATTTTGATTGGGGGTTACTGTGAGAACACACATAATGCACACTTAATCTTTGTGTCTTAGCTCCCTAACTGGAAATTTAAGATTTTTCCTAACCTCAAGGTCTATCAGTGCTTTTGCGACTACCACCGTTAATAACTGTGAACTATGCACTTATTTCAGAAGTTGTATTGGATAAAAACTTAATAGCAGTACAACCCTCAAAACATTAACTGACAGTTAACTGAAGATTCTCCTGGTAAGGAGAGAGGCTTGACAGAACACAAAAAGGCAACCAGTTCTTGCATAAACTAGATAAATCTTACTTATATTAAAATCCTCTTCTTAAATCTCCTACCACTGTCCTACTGCTTGCAGCACAAGAGACACTAGGCAGAAAAAGCGCATCAGAGAATAAAACTAGTGCAGATAAACACAAGCAGTTCTGTCAACTGAAAACCATCTAACCTTACTCTTGCTGAGTAATCTCTTCTTCCATTTTTATCAGCTAAATTTTATAAACTCTCAAACTAACCCCTGTAGCCCTTGCTCTTCCTCTCCCCACCTAATATTTCTAGCTAAAGTTTCAAGCTGTACAGAATTAAAATCCCACAGCTGTAAATTACAAGACAATTTTCTTAAAACAGAAACAAGTAACAAATCTACTGCCAGAAAAGCAGTGAAGCGGGGTTAAGTAGAACAAACAATGTCTTCTGAAGAGTCCATTAGACACTGAAAAATATTTATTCAATTTTATTTACTATTCTGGACTCATAGAATTCTATTGTCATTGCTTTGGGGAGTTTCAGGTTCCTTTTTTTAAAACTCGAAAGGCATCTCTTAGTTATATGAAAAGCACCCTCTGAAGCACTGTGTGAATTACATGTATTATTTTATATTTGAACAATTTTGAAATCTATAAATATTTTGTAGGGTACAAACATTTGCAGCAGAGCAAAAACTCTGAATACCAATAGAAATCAACTAAAATATCCCTTAAAAACACCGACACAAACTTCTGTAAAAAAAAAAAAATTAAATGCCTGTCTTGAAATCAACAATTATTCAATTTGCAAATCACTGGAGTCATGTGGTCTCCAAGTAGGCTGAAGGCTAACACGAGCCTTTTCTCTTCCATGAAAGTGCATTTAAAAACCTTTATGTGCAGTATGTTTCTGGAACCATCAAGGGAAAAAAATCTAAGGCCTAACTGAACAGCTATTTTGAGAGTACTTCTATATTTATTCCTATAGAAAGTTCCAAATGTCAAAGAACGATAACAAGCAGCTGGCATACATAAAAGTGGAGCACAACCCAAAATATCTATTACAATTAACACAGTGTATATGCTACACTTGTGCAGTAACTACACATTATCACTTTTCATTTACTAGCAATTAAATTGCTTAAACAGATAGTAAATTTTTTTTGTAGAAGTAGTGACAGTTGAAGCTAAACCAGTTCAAATTAGCATTTACAAGAAAACTGTGTAAAATAGACAAAAAGCAAACAGTTAAAAAGGTCTCATAAGTAAATATAGCTGAATATCAGCTGCCAAATAATTTACTTAAACAAGGCTATGATGATTAAATATTCAAAAGAGCTATTTCTGTAAAAAAATCTTAAATACATTATCCAGTAAAAGAAAAAAAAAAAAGGAAAACCAAAGAACAATAAAAAAAAAAAAAAGAAAACACACCACCAGGGAAATTGGGAATGCTACATAGATCCTTTTGACTTAAATAACAGGAATCAGCATTTTTTGTCTCCCTGAAGTTCCTAGAAGGAAAACATCAAAGGCCATTCAAGAAAAACAGCATGTTACACTGGTTTGAATTACTGAATATACAGTGTAGCACACATACCTTTTGTAACACCTTAAAAAGATTGTAATGTTCTTTGCCAGTTAAAAATGACAAGCTAAAACGTTAATATTTTCTTAGCCCACTGATAAAATACAGCTATCACTTGGAGGTGTACACTGAAAACTAAGCTCTATGAAACAAGATTTGGTCACCAAAGAATGGCTTTTGCAAGCCAAATCAGCAGGTCGAAACTACCATCACCTCCAAGCGACAGGATTTAAGTACTTTAGTGCAATGGATGGGGAATAATTATTGACAGGGAATTTAATGAATGTTTAAAGCCATCCAACAATTACTACTGCCTAAAAATTCAACCCCTCCTGTTTTCCCCTACAAATTACCAGAACGTTACGAAGTTCAACTTTTCCCTTTTTTTAACTCACCGATAAGGAGAACGCCTCCATCGACCAGAGAAAACAAATGTCACCTCGAAGCAGGTAAGTTTTAGTCCCACCCTCCCAAGACCCGCAGCCCCGGCATGAATTTTCAGCGGGGTTTCTGGAGTCCCCCAGCCACGGAGTGCGGCGGCACCGGCGAAGGGCGCGACCCCCCGCCCGCAGCCACCCACCGGGGCCGCGAACCGCTCGTCCGGTACTAGGGCAACGGTGAAACCCAACGAGAAAGGCGGTTGAAGTCGGTCGTGACGTCACGGAGAAGCTTGCCGGCGTCAGCTTGGTTATGACGTCGATCGCCTCCGAGCACAACCGTCCTTCTCCTTTCCCCCCCCCCCCCCCACCCCAAAACATGGAGGAGCCCGCCTTCTAGCCCGCTCCGCCCGGGGAGGGCGTCCTCTGCGCTCCGGCCCAACCACGTTATCAGCTTATGGGGCGGCGGCTTTTCGCTTCCTCCGGGGCCCCCGCATCGAGTCGCCGACCTCCTCTGGAACGGGGCCAGGCCTCCGGAGCGCCCGCGCCCTGCAGCCGCACCGACGGTGTCCGTCCCCCCTCCCGAAAACAGAAACAGGCCGCCCGCCCCCCCCCCCCGGCCGCCCTGACCCGCACCCACCCGCCCGCCTCCATTTTCTAGTCGAGCCCGAAGGCGGCCAGGCCGGAGGAGGCGACCGCCCATTTCCCGCGACCCCTCCCCGCCGCAGCGGCGGCCCCGCTCTCTTTCTCCTCCCCGTCCCGGTGCTTCTCCGGCTGCCTCCCCCACTCACCGCGGGGAGGGGGTGGTGGGGGGGGGGAAAAAATCTCGCCGCCGCGGGTCTCAGCCGAGCCGAGCCGCCATTTCCTCCTCGCAACCGCTCCGGAGCGCTGGGCGGGGGCGCTCCTCCCCCGCTACCATCGAGACCAACATGGCGCCCAAAGGCAAGCCTAGAACGCTTCGCTTTGCGCACGGCTCCCGGAGGACTTCGGCGGCCGTTGGCTCCGCCTCCCGGCCCGGTGGCGGCGGCGCGCGCTCCCGCACAGCGGGGCGTTGGGCGGGAAAAGCCGCAGCGGCGGCCGCTCTTCCCCCTTCCTCCCTCGGGGGGGCTGAGGCGCTCCCCACAGCCGTAGCGGAGCCCCCGTCTTGTCGGCTCTAGGCTGCCGCACGCTGCCGTCGTGCGGCCGCTGAGGAAAACGGGAGGCGGGCAGTCCCGGTCACCGGCGGGGCTTCCTCTGCAGACGTGGTGCGGGATCCACAACGCCTGCTCCCGGTTTTCTTAACAAAAATACAGGGTGATCTTACCTCACAGGAAGTGTCGTTTTATTCATTATTCGTGAGGCGGCAAATGCCAAAGCAAAACTGCACAGTAGCAGTGCTAAATACTGTTTTCCTTACAGTGACTCTTCTCACAGGACAAGTGCAGCTCTGTCACAGGATTAACATGGCAGAGGAGCTTGTCTTGCTGCTTCTAGACCCAACTGCTCAGATCAGCTATGCTCTCTACCTGTGCTTATTCCATTGGGGTTTGGTTTTGTTTTTCCTATTCTACTCCACCTGTTTTAGAAAACCAAATAACAATTGCTGCAGTAATGGTTTCCTCTGGGTTCACGCTATGGGGTGCTGTGGAAGTTCACTGGATCCATCATGCGGAGGCTTCCCAGTAAACACCCTTTAAAAATGGTTAGGCTACTCAGGAAAAAAAAAAAAGAAACAAACCAAACAACTCTCCAGGATCCAAGCTGCTATAAATAGTTACAGTAAATTCCCATTTACACGCTTTGTTCCTACTCTCAGCATCTGTGATATTAGCAACCAGCAACACCTACATCTCAAATTACTGAGAGGACCCAGATTTTACAGCGGGGAAGCATGAGGCCACACAAACACTCGTGACCTGGACATCTGAAAAGCCTTTTAGGCAGTTGGAGGTGTGAGGTTTATCTCTGCCCCTGACCCTCCACATTTTTCCTCATGGGTTGATAACATCGATTTCAGTTGGAATCCAGACAAGTGCAGCGTTTACTAAGGTGGATTAAGGAATGAAAACATGAGGAAACATAAAAACATACTTCGCATCAATTCTATATAATTACAGGATTCTATCAAGTAATTTGATTACACCTTTTAGAAGTCTATATTCTATATACAAGACTTCTGAGGGTAAAAGCTCAGGATAACATTGTTAAAGCTACTGTTAGCTTTTTGTCTGAAACCAGAATCAGCCTCTTTCTCCACCTGTAAAATCAGGTGGTATTAATACTTACTTCACACAGGAATACCAAGAGGTAAAGAAAAAAACCAAACAAACAAAAAAAAAACAACAACAGCTTCCTGTGCAAAAAAAAAAAAATACAAGACACCATGATTAAAGGCAAGCAGAAATTTTTGCTCTGCAGCTACAGAGCTACAATAAAATGTAAAGAACGTGGAAGGGAAATACCTTATGATTTGGTAGATCAAGCTGCACTGTGATTTATGCCCTGGGAAAAGCTAATAACATGTTAATGGAGAAATTTAGCATCTAGGGCGTGCTCAAACCCAGGAACTACACACCAAGAGAAAAGAAGCATGCAAAACAAGGAATTGCACACCAACAGTGAGCAGGGGGCACCTGCAATAGGGGGATCCAGCAGTGAAACTGGTATTAAATTCCTCTTACACACATTTGGTAAGAGGCTTGCACCATCTTAATGTAATAGTATTCACTGGGTGTGCAGAGTGAATCAGTATCTAAATCACATTACACTTTCAACCCACAAAAAAACTACATCTTTGTGCTAAAGCCCAAGCCAGAGGATCTACCTTCACTGACTAAACACCTGTGTCACCTTCACTTAAATGGTACCACCAGCACCTCAGTTCTTTCCCTGCCTTATTTTCCTAATCATTTTCCTGCTAGATTCTAGTTTCCCTTAACGTAGGAAATTTACTCCTGGGTTACTGGTCTGAATTTGCATTATCCTGGTAGCAAGCAGGAGCTTTTTTGATGATCTATATAATACGAGTTCTGGTTTGGTTTAGGCCTCTCATATAACACGATGATAGTTTCTAACTGGTTTGAACTGAAAACTGCTGGGAAATCCTAGCAGAGATTAATGACTATTAATCAGCTTCTAAAACAGTCTAATAAGCACCTTATCTACCTCCTTCTTAAACACCGGATAAGTTTATGCTGAGATATCTACAAATCCCTCAGCACTAACTCCTTAAAACTTTTTTTCCACTGCTTCCTAAAACTTTTTCTGCACCTAGGCAGTCAGTGCACTGAGACTTTCCTCTGCAGCTGACACATCTTTATTTGATTATCCCTTGGGTTTCCCTAATTAGTCTTTTTTAAACATTGGGTGTCAACAAATTGCCCTTTATTTGCAGTGTCTCACCCAAGGGTGTGACCCACAAAACTACTGTTGTGCTGGGCACTAAGGCATCATCTTTGTGTTCCACAGAGATGGTCTACCCAGATCTAGGATGTCACATCTGCTCTCTCACCCACCTTTCCCTTCACCAAGACAGCAACCTTTTCCAGTGTTTAAAGATGAAAAGCCCTTAAATAGAATACTTACTTTACATTTGCCCCTTCTCTCAGTTCTTCCTCACTGAATGTTCTGGCGTGACAATTTCAGCAGTCAGGTAAAAGCTAGAAACAGCGTTAACCTATGAAAGGAGTAGGGATGAAAGCAAATGAGCACATTCTCTTCCCTCTTCTATGTCTGATGTTTTGTTTGTTGTTGTTTTTTTTTTTTTTTCTTAACAGTAATTTTAAGTCAGAAGAGACCAACTTCTGTTGGTTGTGCTACAGCTTTACCTTTTTATGTGTAAAAAGGCCTCTGTCCTCAGAGTTTAGAACATCACTCAAAATATATACATCAGGTGTCAAGGTAGTGTATCTTCTGGGTCCTTGATTCTTCAAGGCTCCTGATACTTCATTTTTCATAAAGGCTAGATGAACACAGAAAAATACTTTACCAAGAGTTAATCATATTCCCATAAATAAAGCAATCCCTTTCTCTACCAGCTGACAAACTCACAGATATTTTTTTCCCTCTGATTCTAGGTAAACTCCACCCCTCCTCACTCTCCCATATATGTTTGGGTTTGGGTTTTTTTGTTTGGTTGGTTGGTTTTGTTTGGTTTTGTTTGTTTGTTTTGGGTTTTTTGTTGTTGTTTTTTGAGGGGTTTTTTTAGGGATTTTGGGGATTTCTCCAGGAATTAGTGATTTTGGTTTGAGATTCACTGAACTCCAGTTATCACTCATCAAAATACCTATTTGAGATTAGGATTTATTCAATCTTAATTCATGTAAAAGTTCTACAAACGGCACTGAATTACAGCTATTGTATGCTTCTTTTCATCTCAATTTTGTAGTCTTGCCCAAAAATCTAACTTTCCAGGTTATTACTGCCCTCATTAATGCAAGATTCTTATAGGACTGCAGCATATTGAACCCACGGTATAGTTTCCCTGCATTTTAATCCAACCTTGGAGTCACAGAAGTATCCTGCAAGGTTTCCTCTGAGTAATAAAAGAAAGGTTTGGTTCCAACTTTGGGGACAACGTGAGAGTTTTTAACAGAAGGTAGGCTTTAATTCCAGGAATGATGTAGAAAGGTTTTGCCCTGAATTGCTGTACTGCTTTTTATCTTCCTACTCCCTTCTTAATTTTGTGAGGTTTAACAAAGAAAAGCCATTCAAGATTGGTATTTTCAAATCCTTAAGTATCCCAGGCTATGAAACACAAGGAACATAAGTATTCCTCTTCGTTAAAGACAGCTGCAGGTATTAGATATGGGATGATTAAACATTTATTCAGTGAGATACAAGCTAAAAAGAGGAGAATACAGAAGGTCAACAGGCAGCTTTCTTTCAGGAAAGAGTTGGTATAAAATATGTTATAGTAATAAAATTATTACTCAAGATACCACTCAATCCCCCAAACATCCAGAGTTTTCACTGCACCCAGAACATTAGTAGGGGGAAAAAAAAAAGGTGTCTATCAAGATAAAGGAATAATAGTTTTATAAATTTTTAAATATACTTAGGATTTTATCACATTGGGCTAATCCTGCCATCAAAAAAGATGCCACAAGTAGTACTATTTAGTATTATTTAATCAAATAAAAACAATTTATGCCTTAGAAAGTCACTTTGTTTTCAAACTCAGTAAGAAAATGCTTCAATAGTAACATTCAAAGTGTGTTTGTTGCAACTAAAGTGGTTACAACACCTCTCAAATAAAAGCTTAGTTTCTAAGAAGGTCTGACGTTACCAGAAACACCAAGAAGCTACAGAAAGCATATGAAAGTAAAAAAGAGTAGAATGCAGCTGGCCATGATATTCTGCACAGAACCATTGCAAACTTCCTTTTGTTAACATTAGGATCCGAAAAAATGACAACTCCTAAAAAAAAAAAAAAAATATATATATATATATATAAAAATAATAATCCCACACTGTTTTTCATGACAAGCAAAACCACAACTCGGGAGCTACTTTTAGCCCATTTTCACTTTTCTTTAGCTCAAGGACAATAAAGGAGTAAAGGAAAACTTCTGTTGCAGTTGGTTGAACATCCCAACCTCAGAAAAAACCAGGTGTTAGCACCACACGCTCAGGTGTGCTGCCAAACAGCAGCTCACACGGTTTTAGCTTACTTATTCAATATATTATTCTACTTATTAGAAAATAACTACACCTATTCTTTACCTGTAAACAGCAGTTGTGATACGAATTATGCTATGTTGCCTCCTCTCTCCCGGGAGTACGTTTCCCCCTATAGAAAAGTCAGGAAACCCTCCTAGAGAGGGGCACATTCCTCCTCTCTCCCTCTTTATGGAAGTCTCCTGAGAAACTCCACCTTTTAGGGAGGAGCTGACAACGAGACAGGACATCTGAACCAAAGAGAGATATAAGAGCCTACCAGATCAAATAGGGACTCGTGAACGTTGTCCCGATGAATGAAATTCGTTGAGATTAGTTTTTAGATTAAAGCCTGAGGAAGAACCCTTTCCAGTCAATCAGAATACTTGCCAGACCGTAGCTTTGTCTGTCATATGGCTAACAGTTACTGGCATGTATTACTAAATATTTGAAGTTCTTTGTCCAGAATTCTGAATTGTTTATAAACTTGGAACTTTGTTTAAGGGGAATTAAGTTAAAATAATAAATTATTGAATCAACTGTTGATTTTCTTAGTTTCAGTGTAGGGACAATTGTAATGAAAGTGAGTTTGGAGCCTGCACTTTACTGCACAGCTACAAGAATGAGTGAAAAATGAGTACCTGTACACATATTCCCAGTCTGTGTAAGTGAAATTACATTTTTCCGAGGAGTATCATTTGCAGTATTTCATGTGTAAAAGTTGTACGTCTTAAGCCTGCTCTCCATTTAAATACACAAATGGAGATGCGCTCTTGGCTTTTCTGCTTTGACTCACAAACCCCGCTGGATCTAGCCACAGTGAGTTTGCTAACTCTGCTCAGCAGCCAGCCCAAATTTCGGCAGAAACCACAAATCAGAGCCTGCGGCTCGAACAGTTCATAGCCCAGCATATCAGGAGCACTGGGGAACTGGTGGAACTGTACATTAATATACCAGGCTGTGACCCTTGCCGTCACGCTCGCAGAGCAGCTCTGTGGCCAACTTTCGCCAAGCCACAGCCAAAATTCGCCACCCGCCCTGTGACCTCTGCCTGGGAGCACCAGCCCATCACCAGCCAATATCTGCTTCAGTTGTTACAGCTCTGGGCCGGTGTCCCTCTCCCACGGAGGTCCGCGCTGCCACCCGAGGCGAGTCGGGGAGTGAGATGAGCCACAGAGCTGCCTGAGGTAGCTGCTGGCTGAGGCGGGAGGCAGCATGGCGGAGCCGGCGCAGGCCCTACCCCGGTGCTTGCCTTGAGGCTGCGTGCCGATGAGGGGCTGCGGGGCAGGAACGAGACCCAGTCCCCGGCCCCGCTGGCTCCAGCGACCCCCGAGGCGGCAGAGCTGCCATCTTGCAGCCGCGCCCCCCGGCCGCCCCCATTCCACCTCGCCCCCCCCGCCCGGAGGTCTGCACCGACACGGCCAGGCATCCGCTCTATCCCGGCGGCCGACTCTATGGTTTCATTTTCTCGCCCCTTCCCGGGCGCTGATTGGTCGGGAGGGCGGATCTCGCGAGACCCGCGCGCCAGCGGCTTGGCGGAGGCGGCGGACGGGCCCGTGTTGGTGCGTTGAAGCCGGCCCCGCCGCGCGCTCGGTAAGATGGCGCCGGCGGAGCCGCTCCTTCCCTCGGGGGACGGGGAGGGGTGGTTTGGCGGGGACCTTCCCCTGGCTCGGCCAGTTGGCTTATTGTCGAGCGTTGCGGGTGGTAGGGAAGCGCTGGGCCTGTGGCGAGCGAGGCCGAGCGCCGTGGTGGCCCGGGCCCCGGGGGCGGGGGGGGGGCGCTGCGCCTCAGCGGGCCCGGGGGCTGTGGGGCGGTGAGGGAAAGTCGGGGCTCCCCAGCCAGCGGGGGCCGCGCCGGGCTCGGGCTGCCGGCGCCCGGTTCCACCACCGCGTGGTTGGGAGCGGCGTGAATGCGGGGCCGGGGACCGATCGGTCCCTCAGCCAGCCCCGGGCTGATCCTGCCCCTGCTGTCCGGTTTTGTTGGGTGCGGTGCGGCCTTGGCGGTAGTTTAAAGAAAGAAAAAACAGTTGGAAGTGTGCTGGGGGTGAGAAGGCGCGCTGCCGCTCGCGTTTGTCTGAGAGGGGTGGCGGTGCCTGTTGCTGTTGTTGTTGTCGCCTCTCCTCCCCCTTTTGCTGCCCCTGTGCTCGTAACTTGGAGGTGGAAGTGATTAAATGCCGTCTTAGCAAAGCGCTTTGCTTACGAATCAGAAAAAAAAATATATTGTCGAGAAAAATACTAGGAGATAGCATTTTAGTAGCGTTGACAGGAGTACTTTTGGGGACAGCAAAGCTAAGCTAGAGTAAGTCTTTCAGTTGTACGTTGGATAACAGTTTAGTAATTGTACAATATATGGAGCTGTCCCATCTAAGTTTTGGTGAAAACTTTAAAGTGAATATTGTTTACATAGGCATTGCTTTAGATGTTTGTTACATTTTTTTCTGGCTAGCTGTCAAACTCTTTGATTCACTTGTGAGGCTGTGTGTTCTGTATAAATTCTGAACGAGATTTATTTGGAGTGGATTTAAGAGTAAGTACAAGAAGACTGTATCTTTTCTTCTGACAATTGATGAAGGCAACTTTAAGAGACTTGCTAGTAGATGTGAAAGAGTGCAGGAACAAGGAGGAGAAAAATGTAAAATTGTGGTTTGAGATAAAAGTGTCTCTTTTGGATTATTAATTTAAAAGATCTCATTTAAAAAGATATAAAGATGGTAGTAATACAGTGCTTACATGCATTTAACTTACTTCATGAATTGTGTGATGCTTTGCTTTTCTTGTAGCAAGAGTCCAGGATGAGTTATACAGAAAAACCTGATGAAATCACAAAAGATGAATGGATGGAAAAACTTAATAACTTGCATATCCAGAGAGCAGACATGAACCGCCTGATCATGAACTACCTTGTTACAGGTAAAAATGAGTTGTAATGCTAGGAGGCTCTTAAAGGCATGTTGCTTATTTTATCAAGAGAGATTGGTTTGGTTATAATGTGCTACTAGATGGAGTGGAATTAAGGGCTTTGAGGACTTAGTGATTGCTCTTGGCTTCTCTTAGCAATGTACAACTGCTTTTGTGTTCTTTTAGGTGGAAGTTAAGATTCAGAGGCCGAGCAGTTATCACGCAATGGTAGTGACATTTATTAGCCTTAACTTTTCTGCTAACAGATGGAGAAAATAAAGTGTTTTCTGAAATGCTGGAAAAAAAACATGACCCACTTCTGTATTATGTCCTTTTTTGTGCCGTTAAAACAGTTCAAGATATGTTGCAGTTGTTAAATAACACTCTGAAAGTTTCACAGAACAACTACCAGAAGCAAGTTTTAACTGGCTAGAAAGATAAACTCTTAAAAGGGCACCCTTGTCAAAATAGTTTGAGATCAAAGTTATTAACCCCTTCAGCATATAGCCTAACTTTATACTTAGAACAATCAAAAACCCTTGGAAATTGTCCCTAGCAATTATGCTGCATGCCATCACAGGAAGCTATACTAGGGCGGAGGCATCTGTATCTGACCTACACCCCTGTTTACGTTGGTGTGTAGCTAAAGCTTCTGGGATAAAGGAAGAGCATCTTAGTGGCGTAAATAATTTCTGTGTGTATGAAAGTATGGCTTAGGATTTAAAATAGTTGTTACAACTGAAAAAAACAACAAACATTGTGTTAGCATGAGAAAGCAAAATTTCTTTTCTGTCGATTCTGCTAGGTCAATGTAAACAGATTTGGGGGCAGGAGGGAGAAGTCAAACCACTCAAATTTTGAAAATCCCATTTTAAAATAAGTACACTGCTCTACTTAAGTACAAAACAAGCTTTCAAGTTAAGAGATATCGGACTACAAGTTGCATGCATCCTTAGAGAATGAGAGCACTTGAGTTAAGGATGAATTAAGCATGTAATGTTTGATGTTTGTTGGATAAATGCCTGTTTAAATAGACAAGAATTTTTCAGAAGTTGAGACGTAATCTTTAAACCCCTCAAATGCACAAACAGTAGTCAAATACTTTCATTTAAGCTGATGTTTTTTTTTTTTTAAGGTGCTTCATAAAATACATTTCATAGGTAACATGTTTCTATTTCAGAGGGCTTTAAGGAAGCAGCAGAAAAATTTCGAATGGAGTCTGGAATTGAACCCAGTGTTGATTTAGAAACTCTCGATGAAAGAATAAAAATTCGAGAAATGATATTGAAAGGACAGATTCAAGAAGCCATTGCATTAATAAACAGTCTCCATCCAGAACTGCTAGATACAAACAGATATCTTTACTTTCATTTGCAGGTAAGGACAGGTGGCAAACATTATCTTTGTTTTAGAGATTGCTGAGAGACTGGAAAAAGTAGTGCAGATCGTATGAGAATATTGTGAGGTTTGAAGGTGGATGCAATTTCCAGTGTTTGATCTTGTCATCATTTTGCAGCAAGGGGAAACTTTGTGGCATGGTGCAGGAACCATCATATACAATTAGTAACATGAAAACTTAGTAGCAGTGGTCTGTGACTTAGTAACTTCCAATTACTGTTAGTCTGAATTTCTAGTAGTTCCTTTAGTAACACATCTTGTCAAAATGTGTTACTCAAAAGGGTCAGGTTACCTTTTTTGGTAGATTTTTGTAGACAAGTGTGCTGCTCCTTGTCTCAGACATTGAGAAGAATTGACCTCAAACTGTCTAATTATGGATTAGCGTTTGTCTCAAATGACATACTAATGTCCGAAGAGTACTGTCTTGAAATACTTGTGATTTGTTAATTTGTTTAGCTAATATTGCTGTGTCTTTTGTATGTAGCAGCAGCATTTGATTGAACTGATTCGGCAGCGTGAGACAGAAGCAGCTCTGGAATTTGCTCAGACCCAATTAGCAGAACAAGGCGAGGAGAGCAGGGAATGCCTGACAGAAATGGAGCGTACACTGGCTTTGCTTGCCTTTGATAATCCTGAAGAATCACCATTTGGAGACTTGCTCAACATGATGCAGCGACAGAAGGTAGTCCTTTCACAAAAGTAAATTGATGTCTTTTATTCATATGTGGTGAAAATAACGTCAAAATATTTTTTAAACGTTTAGAGAAAAATACATACCCTGGTATGCAAAAGAACAGAAGTATTTCTTAAGCAGAATTTTAAAAACTGGTGTTAATATATTCAACTGCTTGGCTCTCTTCCGTGTTTTTTTTTCAAGCTCATAGTCTATGGAGCTTTGTCCTGGCCGTGTTCTGAGGAATTAATACACTAGATGTTATCTTTTTAATCTCTGTGTAACGTTAGCAGTGTTAATCATGTTAAAAACTATTACTGAACTCCAGTGTTTCTTTTCCAGGTATGGAGTGAGGTTAATCAAGCTGTTCTAGACTATGAAAATCGTGAATCAACACCCAAGTTGGCAAAATTACTGAAACTACTACTGTGGGCTCAGAATGAGCTGGACCAGAAGAAAGTGAAATATCCCAAAATGACAGACCTCAGCAAGGGGACGATTGAAGAACCCAAGTAAAATGTGTGCAGATGGACATCAAACAATCTTAGTACTGCACAGTATACATTTATATCAGTCTGTGACTGAAATATTTTTACTACAGTACAGCATTCAATTCAGATTTTTCAATGAACACCTAATTTGAAGGGAGAAAAGTCCCTTTTAAATGCTGCAAAAACTGCATTGAAAGGCGCTGTATCTCTTTGAAAGTCTGACTTAGGCTATGCACTATAATACATTTTTAAAAAACAATTAAACAGGACAGGAAAAATAGCATTTTTAAAAGTACAGAACTCAAGCTTTCTAATTGGCTACTGATGCCTAGTTTAGTGGCCAGTGAGTTAATATGGAGTTACATTGGCAACTATTCAGTTAAGTTTAACTGTCTCCTGTTTGAAATGTGTATATAGAACAGTGAATATTTTCTACCTTTAAGTTATAGCCAGATATACATTCCCCTTAAAAGTAACTGGTTAAGTTTTCATCTATAAACTTTGCAGTAAGGTCAACTGTTTGCTTAGGAAATAGTGTACAAACTTGTAAATCATAATTTAAGGACTTTTTTTTTTTTTTTTTTTTTTCCTGTTTCTGACTTTTTGGTGCTTTATATGGTGAGAGCTATGTTCATAATGGATCAGTGACCCATCTTTTCAGGAGGAGTATCATTGGAAGTAAGTTTTCTTCTTAATTTTCAGAAATGACCAAAATGGCCCCCAGAGGCATTTGAGGATTTTTGTTAGCAGGGGCCTTTCCCTCCCATACTACATTTGCAGCTATAGACACTGCAGTGATTCCAGCAGGCTGCTAAGGCTTTGAAGGCCGCTGGATGTTTGTCAGCTGAAAGACATGCTTGTGTTAGGAAATTAAGTGGAGGGGAGAGATGCTTGTTGAAGCCTCTGATGCATCATCTTGTGCAGGATCTGCCTTTATGCTTGCTGAATAAGAATTGTAGTTTTAGAGCTGCTAGGGCTGTCTTTATACCTTGAGCTGAGCAGAGCAGGGCTGTCTATAAACCAGAAATTTCCATTTTCTCAATTCTTCCATACCTTTCTGAAGAGATACAGTTCATTTTCACCTGTTATTTGTTTACTGACTGTCCTCACTCCAGTTAGGATTATAGTTTTAATGTTCTACATGTGAAGTCCAGACTTTCAAGTCAACAAATTGTAATCTTCTAGGTATGGGATGTTCTGGTTGACTCGGTTTTGCGGCTGTGTACACTGGTGTATATCTGGTGGTAGTAAGCACTAATCTTGCCAAATTGATCTCTAGGTTTTTAGGTCTGTATATCAATTTATTAAAGATTTGCTGAGCAAAGACCGAGCTGAGGGGTGAAATAGCTTAACGTCATGAAACACTGGCAGTTGTCACACCAGTCCCATACTGTACATACTCTAGTCTTGTATGGTAGATATTACCCTGTAGAATGAAACTTAGTTTTCACTTAATTTTACTGGAATACTTATGCATTAAACTGTATAAAGCTTTGCAGATACACCTGACTTACAGAAACTAACAAAACCTGTTACTGATTGCATTACTGTGAACACTGTTTACTTGTGTAACTATTTTTTGTGGGGGGAAACCATTCTTTGTTAAGCAGCTATTACAGATGCAGAGCGCCAAGGTTAAGCTAGATGATGGATATAACAAAGTTATTTGTTCCCATTTATTACTGATCATTCTCTTCTCTACTTTGAGGCATTTTGTGGTATAGAGGTCTCGAAGTTTATACATAACAAACAAGCTATCAGTAGCCCCCCAACTACAACAGCAGTCTGGCTTTCCTTCAATCAGGCTGGTTATTCTAACACCAAACTTTTAACAGTTGTGGGTTTTTTGTTTTGTTTTGTTTTTTTCTTTTTCCAGTCTGTTGATGTCTGAAAACAGTGTATAACTTTTAGTTTGTGAGAAACTGTATGGTTAATGTAACTTTGTTTAATAACAAACTGCAGAAACAAAACTGGAATAGCTCTAATTTCTTCATATATAACTGATCAGCTTTTTCTCTGTTCTGACACTTGTGTTGTTAAATCTCATCTAAAGCTTCTCCCAGATGAAGTGGAAAATGGTGCGTTTTTGTGGCATGACTAGCATTTTTCTCCATGAGAAATGCAGTATTACAGTCCTGGTTGAGAAGTTCACTGCACTTCTAGAACGTTACATTAAATTCATATAGTATTTGGGCAAAGATTGAGCATAGATTACTTGAATTTTCCCTAGCTTTTTTTTTTTTTTCCCATTAAAATAATAAACATGTTTTTTAAGGGGTTTAATATAAAATTAGTATAGAATGATTTCACTTTGTTTTTTATGAACATGCCACATTGATAAGCAGCTTTAATCTGTAAAGTTTTTGGTAACTGCAAGAAAATATTCGAAAGCTATGCATTTTAGAGAAAGCGTAAAGGTAGTGATATTGGTACTTCTAAGGATCTTTATATTAGTGTATATAAAATAGTTTGCATATACAAATATAATATATAATCTGTTTGAAATATTCTTGAATGGTAGGGGCTGTGAAACATATTATAATTTATGGAAATATTGTACACAGTAAACAGACGTCTCAGTACACGAATGAACTTTTGTCATATGCATGAGAAGTGTCTTATTTGGTGACTACTAATGAATGGGATTTTGCTAACCCATTTTTGTTAGATAACCACTTTAACAAATATTATTAAATGCCACTTTGATCAGTTTGCTTTAGTGTAAAAATACATATTTTATTCCACTTAATTTAGAACAATATGAAAATAACTTTTGTAAGAAGGTTTGTTCCAAACTCAACGGTGGCAAACAAATTGGTAATTAAACATGGTACACTACACTCATTCCTCCCCCAACCTTCCCTTAGTTGAAAGCAAGTAAGATTTTTTTCATTAATGCTACGGACATGAAGCCGCTGGGTTGTAAAATATCCTGTCCTATATGCCTCTGCAGAAAGGCTGTATGTCAAGTGTGTTTTGATTAGGCTACAAATCTATCTCCTCTTTTAAAACCAACCACCTTCCTCTTAACTGTTTTTTTTTCGCTGTTACCCTGCTTCTTTTATGCCTGTCAAATCTAAGATAAACTGTGGTTGCTTCTGTTGTACAATGGAGTCATTTGTGAAGGGTGGGGGATAACAGGTTTCCATGAGGATGAAGTACTGGTGGTACTTTCTGAGAAATACTTGCTGAACTGTTTAATTTTATATATCTGGAAAAACCAAGGGTGCTGCACAGAAACTAACAGCAGAATTTTAAGTAAATCATTTCCTCTTGAGACTTTTGAAGAGGCAAGCATATACAGCTTGAAACCAGGATGAAGTACCTCTCTCTCCTTAAAATGATTTCATTGAAACACTTTCAGCTCCTTCCACCTACATTAGAAGAAAAATTGAAATGAATGTGGAGAGCACTTATGTAGCATTTAAGAAGTGTGAAATTACCTGGAAATAATTCTGTTTCCTTTCCACTCCTTGTACATATAGGGGAAGCCATTACATTATTCTAGGATGATTTTATTGTTTTTAATTTGTAAAATCTATGCTTTGTATGCTTGAGCATAAGCTTAAAAGCATTACTTAAAAAACCCCCTTGACTAGTAGATGAGTGTTGCTCGACTTATTTCAAACCACTTTCTGTCCAAGTTCGTTACGAAGCTTATTAAATTGAGTTGGAGCGTGATCCCTTTGTGTCTTATCTTCACTTAATGGGGCCTCCTGCTGTCACCAGCAGCTGGAAGTGTCCTTGAGATACCTCAAAGAATATAAAAGGGTATGGGGTCATATTTTGCCCTAAATCTGCCTTTAGGCTACAGCGAGTCGAGACGGGTTCTGACCTGCATGGCAGATCTCCCATCCAGCAGCGACGTCACGGGGCAGTATTTGTCTCTGCCATAATATTCTTAAAAAGGGATGAGTAGGGTTTATAGCTGTTGCATGAGCAACAGTGTCCCCAGCCCTGCTCCTCAGCTGGTTTGCTTTACGTGCTCAGCTGTGCAGAGGCAAAACAACTCTTAAGAACAACACCCTCGAAAGGATTTGTACCTCTCCGTGGACACACTGAGGTGCTAGAAACGACTGCTGTTCATTTCCTCTCCCCTCCTGCCTTCACAGGATGAAACTCAGGGCAAGATGAGCCATACTACCTCTGGGCTTCGCGTTGATGCGTTTGGGCACCTCAGAACCGGGAAGCTCTGTGCATTTTCTGTCATGCTCCCGTTAAGCGGAGATTCCAACAGCATGCTGCTACCTTATACCCACAGGGATGAATTTCTGCCCGGCACTTGATGTTCGTTTAAAAGCAGTCTCAACTTCTAAACTTCCCTGATCTTTTGCTTATTTCTCAGCGTACTGCTGCCTGCAGCAATTTTGCAGAGTTGCATTATGTACCACTAGAAACCACCTGCGTTTTCTTCAGCCTGTGGACGAGTTGCATTGAAATTGCCCAGGGTTAGCAGGGAGCTCTCCAGCTGCAGCTGGGCTGGCCTTTCAGGAGGCAGCGCTTGCCCTTTATGGAACATGTGAGTTTATTTCTCCCTTCATGCCCCTTCAGGATTCGGTCTTGATCTGTGCTTAACTTCATAAAATCTTCAAATAATACAACCATTGTGTGGATAAACTTCCTTGATAGCAAATGTCAGCTCAAATATTAACCCAATAATCTTTTGTTTGGCTTAAGCCTTTGACAGATTAAGCTGAACACAGGAAAAACTAGAGGTGAATGTGTTCTTGCATAAGATTATTTTCTTTAGTCAGCACCTGTCTTCTGAACTGGTTCCATTTGCCATTTAATCAGCTCGGTGGGAGGCTTGCTCCCAGAAAATTATGCAGCATTAAAAGGAGCAACGTCTGTGATTTTACTTTTTAAACTTATTTATGTGCATGTGATGGATGTTAAACACTTTTAACTGCTATTTTTGACAGTGAAACTAGGTTCTTATGTGAGAAGCAAATTAGTCGAAGCAGCTATTAATTGAAGAGGTGATACTGAGCAGTCCAAGGAGGGGAACTAAGGAGTAGAGCAAATAAAACTTTGTGTGAGGTGCCTGATTTCCAAACTGAATCGTAATTTTAGTAAGTTAGTAGCCACTGTTGCAGTGTCTGTGTTGGAGGTGCTGGCATCCCACAGCAGTGAGACTTACCGCAGTATTAACTCATACACCGGTGTGAGTTAATAAGATTTCTCCCTCTGTGATTACTGTACCATGCCCGAGACCTCTTCAGTTCTCTTCTGAGCTTATTACATGCATTTCACTTCTGCACTCATCTCCCCTCCTGCCTCAGATGAACTAAACTCCAAACACATACACTATTAAAAAAAACAAAAAAAACAAAAAAACCAAAAAACCCCACCTAAACATGCTGAACAATGATTTTTGGCTGCGTTTTACCATGACTTGGCTCCCTCTTCTGGAAATGGGCACAGTAGCAGAGTGAATAAAAATACTTTATAGTTTCCAGCTCTGTGTCCAAATAAAGGGAGAAAAGCCTGCAACTGCATGAACGCTAAGCCCTGTGGTTGCTACACGTGGTTGCCCTCAGTTTCCACTTGTACCAAAGCTTGTTGTATTTGTTTTCTCCGTTGGTAGCAGGTCTGTGTGACCATGCAGCAGGCGTTTTGGAAGGGGGGATCTCTTTCCCCAGAGGAAGAAACGCTGATGCAAAGGACAAAGTATGATTTTATGATTTTTGCTTTTGTCAGCCCTGGCAACCTCCTCCTGGACTTGTCTCTTTGTGCATGAGGAACCTTTTTGCCACTTCACTAAGGTTCAGCTCAATAATACTGTTACAGCTCTTGATTTAAGTAGCTAACTTCTCTTCAGGGCCCTGCCGTGTATTCCTGGTGGGAGAAGAAGGGGCGAGTTAGCTAAACATGAGTCTGCTGCAGGCTTAATTTCAGGGAGCATTTCCAGGCTGCTGGCTGCAGGAGTAGCAGCTGGGAGATGCCTGCCCTGCACCTGCACCCTGGCCTTTTTGGCGCAGCCCAGAAGCTCTGGTACCTTTCCCAGGGGCCAGGGACGACCTTGGTCAGGCTGAGCGGGAGCTTCCTCCAGCCTCCGCTGCCCTGGAGTTTGGCTGTGCCCCCATCCGAGCGACTGTCGGCCACCGAATCACCTGAACTGTGTCTTAACAAAGCGCCTCCGCCTGCGCACTCATATTCCTGAAGTGAGTCCTCGTTTTGCACCGAGATAACCATCATTTTAATTATCTATTTCCATAAAGGAGTCTGATTATCTCTCCCAGGTACTTACAGCAAGGCAGCAGCTCTACCCAACAGAGTTAAATCAGACTCTACAAAATATGGATTATTCCCGTTTATTTTCTCTTTAAATTATTTGGATGGGAATATCGTATTCAGTTCTCATCCTTAAAAAGCAGACGCACAGAGACTTTTCTGCCGGCACACCGATGAAAGCTGGAGGAGCAGGGGGCTGTCTCGCCACCAGCGCCAGGAGTGTCGTGCTTCCCAGGTGTTGGGGGGGAGAGGAGTAGACCCCGCTTAACCCCCCTCTATTAACCCCGAAAGATTTTGCCGAGGAGGGTGGGAGTATTTACCGGAGGAAAAGGGGAGGGGGGGGGGAGAGACCCCCGCAAGTTTGCGGGTGATGGGTGGGAGCAAACGACGCCCGCCGCGGGCCGGGCACGCTGGGGCCGCGG
The DNA here is from genome assembly GCF_018691265.1 of Tyto alba. Classification (NCBI taxonomy): domain Eukaryota; kingdom Metazoa; phylum Chordata; class Aves; order Strigiformes; family Tytonidae; genus Tyto; species Tyto alba. The sequence goes on from NW_024881308.1 coordinate 14,901,449, forward strand.
GTTCGAGGCTGCCCCCGGCGCGGGCAGCGGCCAGCGCGGGGTGGGGGGGGGGCCCGGCCGCGTTACGAGCGGCGGGACTTCCCGGAACGGCGCGGCGGGAGGCGGCGGGGAGGCGCTGACACGTGGCCGCGATCGGCGAAGGGGGAGGGAGCCGGCGGCCGCCGCCGCGATGTGAAGCGGGGGAGGCGGAAGGCGCCGCCCGCATGGCCGCGGGTGCCGGCGGCAGGAATGGGGCCGGTGGGCAGCGCCGAGCACGGCCCCCGGGCCGCGCAGCACGACGGCCCGAGGAGGGATGGCGGCGGGGACCCGTACTGGTCCAGGTAAGGCTAAAGCCGCTCACCCTCTCGCAGCGCTCGGCCGGGACCCCCCCCCCCACACAAACAACCCCCCATCCCCCGGCGGGTCCCCCTCCCGGGACCCCCCGCCGAGGTCGAGGTCAACCGGAGACCCCCTTCCCTCCGCCACCTCCTGATGCAGCTCCTGGGAAAGATGCAGCATCGGGATGGAGGCAGCTTGAAGCGTTCCCCGGAGGGGCGGTTTCGGGAGGTGCTCGGTGCTCCCCGCCGGGCCGCTGCCCCCCAAGACCCTCCTGCCGCGGGGGTGCAGGAGAGCGGGACCGGGGGACACGGTCCCACCGCCCTGGGCAGCCCCCGCCGTCTCACCCCGCCGGGCTCCAACAGAGACAGGAGAGGAAAGGGGGAAGATACGGAATTACTGTGAAAGTCGGGGAAAAAAAAAAAAAAAAAAAAAAAGTAAGTCTATTGAGCTTATTTCTGGCCTGGAGTCAGTTATTTAAACATGCCGTTAAAACCACTACGAGGTTCTTATCAAAGTGTTCCAGGAGGGATGTTTGTACTGGTGATAGTAATTAATTAAGATAAAGTCTGGAATAGTAGCAGGGCAGCAGCTAAGCGGCATGAACTGTTCTTCAAGTTAAGTAATTAAAATACTTAAAAATACTATTAAGCCCAAAGTGACTACTTTTAACAGTAGAGGTGTAAGCAAACGCAGGGCGCTTCTGCGTCTGGAGCGGAGGCTGCGAGTCGGGGACCGAGCTGGGATACCTGGGGCAGCGCCGCTCCTCTCTGCCGCCCCGGGAAGTCACCCAGCATCTCGGCCTCGGGATCTGCCGCTTCTACCATCCGAGGTGGGGTGAGACGGTGATTCAGAAGTGCCGCGGGGCAGCTGGAAGTGATGGTCAGAGGTTTTTCCGAACTGGGAGCCCCTGGACTTCACCGTGTGGCCTCCGCGCTTTTGAAGTTTGGTTTGGGGTCCCGGCTCCCCTTCACCTTGGGAGCCGGTGTGGCCCCGTGGAGAGCTCACCCCATCAGGAGAGTGGGGGGACAGCCGTGGGGGCAGGTGGCATCGGTGCCAACGCCCAGGAATGCGAGGCTGAGGGGAGGAATTGCCCCTTCCAGCAGCAATTAGCCGCTGGAGAAACTGAGGTTGATTGACAATCTCTTCCTGCACTGGCAGGAGGCTGATAGCTGGCTTTAAACTGCTGTCCCGAAGGAGACTTTTCTTGCAGACAGAGACCTGGAAGGTCAATCAAACCCATGCTAAGTCAAGAGTAAGGGGCAGGTCTCAAAAGCACACCTTTGACACTAGGGTTGCTTAAAATTTTAAGATTCTTTTCCCCCAAAAGCAGTTAGGAAAATTCCTTCGCTCTGTCTCCCCCTTTCTAATTTTTCCCCAAGTCTTTGTGAAATGGGAGTGGTGGGAGAGGAAGATCCTCCCACCAAATTTTCGTGAAGCAAAGTTTCCATTTAGGTGTTTTTCCTCTAGAAAAAAATGTAATACATTTAGCCAGAACAAACCCTCCAGTTTCCCAAATCTCTTAAAAAAATGCAAACCATCTATAACACTTCCCAAAACGGAAGAGATTGATTTATTCACCAAGAGTTACGTATTCTGAAGTGATTCTGACCATCTTAAGTGCTGCTAGTAATTGAAAGAATCTGGTTAATGTGAAAGAGCAGCAGGATAACCATAGCTCCAATCAGATCTTTATCTATACTGCAGTAATTCACAGAAGCAGAGATCACTTCCCTGTTGATTGGTGAAGACGCACATGCATGGTCACAGCCCTTGTTTGGGGAGGTTTTATAGAGGTTTTATGGTCGAAAGTAAACAGGACAGGCAGAGGGTGGGAACGGGAAGGGGGGAGCGGAAAAGGGGAGCAATCCACCAGACCGTGCAAGCAAGTTGGTCAGGTTTTATAAAATGCCTCATTGGATGATTTCAGATCAGTTCGGTGGACAGTTTTTGAACAGCGTATGCAAATAGATAGCTCTCAACATTTCCAAGTAATGAGTTATTGCCATGCAGGCAAGGTTTTATCAAGGAGGGGAAGTGACATGGGTTCTTCTTTCATGCTCCATCAAAAGACATGCCAGGCAGCCTTCCAAGGTCTGTCTGCACCGTCAGTGCAAGGAGAGATAAACAGTTATCTTGGCAGGTTTATTTGTCCATCTTTGTTCACTCTGCTTCTTCTTTTGTCCTCCCTTTTTTCAGCTGGCTTTTCCTTCCTCTTCCACTGTTCTTGCCCTACGTTTTATCCTGCCTCTCCGGCTGCCTTTCCCAAATTTTTCTGCAGGTTTCCAATGGCTTTCCTGCAGGTTTCCAACATCTCCTCTTCCTCTTCCAAGAACAACACTCGGGCATTTCTGTTTGGGCGCCTGAAAAAGCCCTCACGTTTGTGTAGCACATCTGGACATTCAGATAGCACTTTTCTAGGGAGATCTTAACGTACCAAAGCAGGAGTCCTCAGGCAGTAGATGTGTTTTAGCATCTCAGGTTTAACTGGGGGAAGACCAAAGCACTGAGAAGAGAAACCTATTGCTGAAGGTTGCACACAAAGCCACCGGCAGATCCAGCAGTAGACATGGGGATCACATTTTGGATGGTGCCTCCAGGAGAGAAATGCCAACACGGAGAAGGCAGTGTGTCCTGGGAAGCAAATGACTCCTGAAACCACTCTGCATCTCCCAAGCTCTGACTACATCTGAAGACCAGGGATTATTATAGCAGTTCCTTTAAGCTCCAGAGATGAAAGGAGTTGTACCACGGCCACAAGCTGGTCTCCAGTCGCCTGTCTGTGTTCTTTGCCCGAAGCTAACGGTCACGTTGTTTTTCTGAGTTCTGTGCCCTGAGCTTTTGTCAACAGTGTTGCAGCTTTAGTTGCATTTTTTTTTCTTTTCTGGTGGTTAGTTTTTTGGGTGGTTTTTTTTTTTTTTTATTTTTTTTTATTGTACTAGTTCCTCACCCTGGTTTTAATCATGCTCTTGCTGAGAACTTTTTTCACATGGAAAAAGTAAGCAAGACATGTGTTTCATTCCTGGCTGAACCCCGTATGCCCTTAGATCAGCGTGCAAAGCACGCGTGCGCTTCATTATTAGATTTTCCCACTGCATCCACCTCGACTTAACAACTATTTCTAGCTCATACGAGCCACTGAAATCTAATTTCATCTTTGCTTTTGCCGAAAGCAAGAAATGAAGAGAGGGAATAAACCCAGAGCCACGCTTGCTGAACACCACTTTGTTGCCATCTGCAGCTCTGCAGAGGGAGTTTGTGCACAGGAGGCTGACAGGAAACCAGCAGCTTTCCCAGCAAAAAAAGCCCTGTGTCCTCTGTGCTGCTCTCGTTGGCTGTTAGCTGGTGGATTGGAAAAAACAAACCCTCCTCTAAACCCCAAAGCTGCTTTTGACAGCGACAAATCATTAGCTTGGAGCCGGTCTGCAGCACGACAAAATCAACTCGAAGAAGGGGGGAAAAAAAAAAAACATAACAAAACAACAAACCTCTCTCTTGGCTTGGTTGGCTAAACCTAAGCATGTTAGATTTTGAAGGGAAGGAGAAATTGTTGTTGAGAAGAACAGAGAGAAGTGAAAGGACTGTCAAACCAGGTTAAAAATAACTACCTGGGTATTATCTCCTCGCACAGGAGTGTCTGCATGACCGCTGTGTTTGTGCCACGTCAGTCAGGCTGTGGTTGTGTTGGAGATTACTGTAAATTAAAGCCATAGGCAGGTAGGCTGGAAAAGAGGATTTTGAAGGGGGATGCTCCCACGGGGCTGGGAATGGGTGACGAGGAGGGAAACGTCCCCAGGCTGCGGTGTGGCAGGCGACCAGGCGTGAGGGGGACTGCAGGCACCGGCTGCCCGTGCTGGGGACGTTCCTCTGGGAGGTGGCCCCAGGCTTGGGTTGCTGGGTGGCCCTGGTTTGGAGCTGGGGGCCCTCCAGCGTGGCTGGAGCTCGGTACCACCACGGGGCTCATCCCTGGGGTCCTTGCAGGGACGAGCGAGCGGGCTGGGGGGCACTGGAGGTGGCTCCAGCTGACGTACCCTCCGGGCATCTTCCCACAGAGCTATTTTCAGGCTCCTTTTACAGAAAAGAACCGAGGTAGAGCTGTCCTGGGTGTGGGCAGCATGCCTGGCTGCCGGTACCTGTGCCCACCTTGGCCATGGAGCAGCTTGGATGCAGATCGGGAGCTGCAGCTCCCAGGTCTTCTCCCACTTCCAATTCCAGTTATGGAAAACACCCACGAACCTCAGGGATGGCTTCTGGCCAAGGGCTGTTGCTGGGACAGACTGTTCGTAGTTTTGCTGTCTAACACAGCTCTCTTACCACCTGAAAATACCCAACGGTCCAGACTTGTGCCTTGAAGGGGGGGGCTAAACTGTAATCTAATTGATAGCCTAAACTGCAGCAAGTCCATTTTAACAGTGACCTGCAGTGTCTGCAAACAGACAAACCTGCAGACTGGGGAAAAGGAGGGAGGCAAGTCAAGAGAAATAAAGTTGAATAAATATTTGCTCTGTGGCATCTACCAGAGAAATTCCTCCAGCAGGAAAACACGCTGCAAATAAAGATACCCTATACTCTCCTTCTACCGTGGGATGGCTCGGCTTGGTTTTATCCCGTTGGGGCTCTCAGGCATCCTTGAAAATCAATTTTAACCACCGTGCCCTTGATGGGGGACCTGTCTGGTTGGTGGGAGCCGGGTCCCAGGGGAATTGCTGGATGCTTCGAAGCAAAGCTGTGACCACCCAGTGCCTGGGGCTGCGTTTGGAGGAGGAGAACCAAGGGACATGAGCCAGGGCTGCTCAAATATAGGGCTGCTGCCGTACAAAAATCCACCCAGGAAGAATCATTAGGGCTTGAGCTAATTATAGTCTGTCTGAGTGGTGGTTGGAGGTTTATGAAGTAGGAAGTGTTTTCTAGCTGCATGGCTGCTTCGCTCGGTTAGGAGGGTCTCAGTGACATGCAGAAGGGATGCACCTGCAGTGCCCGTTTCTTGTAAGCAGAAAGGCATGCCATGTCGGGAGAGCCCAGGGCAGCGAGGAGCCACCCCCCTCACACAGCACCCAATTAAGTTAATTAGGTGGCTCTGGACAAGCTCCCGTGATTCACCCGCCGATGGTTTGGAGGTGGCTGCCCCCTCTCACCGGGATTTCTGCCCCCATGAAGCCGGGGCTTGGCTGGGACCGGCACGGGGTTGTGGGGAGACGCTTGGTCTGTCCACGTGGCTGGTGAGATGGGCACGGTGTCACCAAGGGCTGTGACTTCCTTCAGTCTGACTCAGTTCGGTTATCTCCAGCATGGATTATCTCTACCTCCCTCATCAGTGAAGCCATTAAATTTAATTTGTTAATGCTGGTAAAGCTCCGCTTCTCGGGTGGCTGGTGTTACCTCCAAAACTATTGTTTGATCTGTCATTATTTCATAGATTTTGAAGGAGAGTTTTAATTTTTCCCCTTTGTGCTAGTCGAGGTTTCTCCCATAACCTTTGCTGTTGTTGTTTTGCACTGAGCAGAACACTGACTCATCAGCAGCCTCTGCGATAACTATAATTAGGAGAAAATGCATTTACAAAGCTCTTTCCTCTGATGCAAGCACATCATTGTCCTTGCAGAGAAATAATTCTTGCCATGCTTTCAGGTGGGTGTGGGCAGCAAGTGATTACATTTGACACTCATTATTTGAGTGTATTTTCCTAGCAGGATGTGCTACCTATGGAGCAAGTGGTAGTCTGAAGCCGTCTTTATCCTCCCCTCTTGTTTTGAGCATAAGTCTCTACCAATGCATTTAAATATGTAGGAAAATGATATAAATGTATAGAATGAAGTAGTGATCAAAGAGAGCATTGAGACTGTGTGGTACACCCAGAGACTTATTTAGTGCTTCTGAAACAGAATAAAAGTCAAGAGAAAAATATTCACTGGAGTTTTGTCAAAACATCAGCTGGGGAAGAGGCTTGTCGGGAGAAAGTCTCTGCTTGGCAATTCCTTCCCACTGCTGTCGCTGGGCTGTACTGGGAACGGCGTTGTGCTTTTGCAGAGAGCTGCAGGGCGCTTTGTGCCCGCTCTCAGGCAGGTCAGACTTGTTCCTTGGATAGCCCGGCACTGCTAGCCTGGCTGCCTCCCTCCTCCCACCCCCAAACCCCTCTGCGTGCCCCCAACACAGGGGCCGGGGGCTCGGGTGACTCTGCCCACCTCATCGTGGTGAGAAAAAAGGCTGGGAGCTCACAGCATCCCCCCCACCCTGAAGCCAGAGCTGCTCTGCAGCCTCCTCATTGCTTTTTGGGTTCAATCCATTAGCACCAAACCATGCTCCCCCCACCTGCACCTTCCTTGGACACCGGCATTGCTGCGTGTGGGTTTTGCTTTTCCTAGTTGCAAACACCCACTGGAGGGAACAGACCTTGGAAATTTTATAAAGAGAAGCAGAGTAAAGACTAGTTGAGCTGCACAGGTCTTTTTCCTCCTCCATCTTACACCTTGCATAACCTGTCCTGGTTTTGGCCGGGATAGTTAATTTTCTTCCTAGTAGCTGGTACAGTGCTGTGTTTTGGATTTGGTGTGAGAATAAAGCTGGCAAACACACTGACGTTTTAGCTGTTGCTAAGTAGTGCTTATCCCAAGTCAAGGACTTTTCAGTTTCCCGTGCTCTGCCAGCGAGGAGGGGCACAAGAAGCTGGGAGGGAGCGTGGCCAGGAGAGCTGACCCAAACTGGCCAAAGGGCTGTTCCATCCCATAGGGTGTCACGCTCAGTATATAAACTGGGGGGGAGTTGGCTGGGAGGGGCAGATCGTTGCTCAGGCATCGTTCGGCGGGTGGTGAGCAATTGCACTGTGCATCACTTGTCTGTCTTGGGTTTTATTTATCTCCTTTTTATTATAGTCATTTTCATTACAATTATATTATTATGTTGTTATATTTAATTTAATTTTTGTTATTAAACTGTTCTTACCTCAACCCACGAGTTTTACTTTTTTTTCATTCTCCTCCCCATCCCACCGGGCAGGGGGAGGAATGAGCGAGCGGCTGCGTGGTGTGGTGCTTAGTTGCCGGCTGGGGTTAAACCACAACAACAGCCATACAGGGTTTAGGGCCAGGGAAGAACTGTCAATTTAATATCGCATTAAAATGCTGCTGTGCTCATTAGAATAACTGCTGGGAGAAGAGGGAGAGCTCAGACCTGCTCCAGACAGCGAAAAAGCTCATAAAGGTCTCCCTTTGCTTCAGGGGGAAAAGCACAATTTAGAAAACTATCTTAGCAGCTAAATAATAGGAAATACCTACGCACACAGCAGCCTGCTGCGTTTTAGTTGGACACCTCAATTGTTGCAGGTTCAACAGCTCAAATTAATCAGGGCTGTGCCACTGTAGATAACAGGAGAGATTATGGCCCCAGACTGGCAAGAGCCCATCTCTGCTGGTGCGGAAGCACTGGTTAGGATCGGCCGCTTATACCTGCAGCTGATCTCAAATTGTCTTGAGACAACCCTCCATAATATTTTCCATCTCCCATTCCCCCCCACCTGCCCTCTGGGGGGATTTATACCCCAAAACTCCTGCCCGTATCGTCCTGCTGGGGTTGATCTGACCCGGGTTTGGTTTTGCTCTGCTCTGCTTTGCCAAGCTGAAGCCGGTGGAGTCGCTGCTGCTGGAGCTGGCTGGGGCAGATGATTAAAAAAACAAATCACCTTTGGTGTTTTGTGGAGAATTAAGCTAGGATTGCTGCATATCTTCCTCTCGGCATAAGACCAAGAGAGACTCAGAGTGTTTACCAGGCAGTTCAAATGGCTGAGGCAGGTCAACCCTTGGTTACCTATTCCTCCAGCAGAGATATGTGAGGTTTTCTAGTTCCTGTGTTATTTTGTCCATATGCACAGTAAAGACAGCTCCAACCTTCAAAGCACCAACTGAAACACAGTTCCTCCTGCCAGAGGTTGGCACTGAGCTGCATATCTGCCTTGTTGGGGAACAACAATAAATTCACCTCCAGCGGGCACAGCTGCCCGGTGTGTTTTACTTTTCATTGTTCCTTTGCCTCCCACTGTGACGGGCCATTTGACACGTTTATAAATGGGTTTGTGCTGTGTGGCGTTAGCCTACATTTATCATAATTCCAGTACAGAGAAATAAATGCTCAGTTCAATATAAAAAGTGACTCAGGTTGTTTCCTGCGCAGAAGGTGGGCATGTTTAGTGGGGTGGAAAGCACAGAGGTTAATGCCCTGGTACAGTGAATTCCCCAGTCATCTCTGGAGCAGAGAGAGTCTGTTTGCTCAGTGCTTTGTGCTCTGGCCTCTGGGTATAAAAATAACCAAATACGAATAATACAAATAGTGGGTGTTCTTCCTAACCTTTTAACTCCATAATTCAGGGGCAAAGGGGGACCCAGGCTGACGTTAGTGGGGCTGTGGGAAGGCAGAGGAGTTCACCTACACCCCGGGGCCTGAAGTTTGCAGCAAAATGTGGGTCTCTGCTCCAGAAGCACATCGCTGACTTGGAGCAGGAGAAAGTTGCTTTGCCACTTATTTCCAGCCTGTATCTTCTGCAGGAGCACTTTTCTTGGGGCTGAGTACTCATGTACCAAAACATATATTCTGTTAACATATTACTCATATTATCTTAAACTTCTTATCAGGCCAGGCTGGATTATCTTGCTCCTCTCCCTGGGCTGTTCAGCCCCATCATGTCTTGTCTCTCACTAAAGAATTCCTCCACCTCCCTCCTGTTTAGGAAGGGTAACACACACCCCACCTCCCTTGGGAAATGGGTCGGAATGCCAAATAACAAATGTTTGCTACCAAGACAGTGTGTCTCATGCAAATGATTCTAACCTCATGCACTGACCTTTCCTTTGTTATCCTTATCTTTTAAAGAACAGTTTCAAAAGCTTTTGTTTGGGGAAAAAAGCAAACGGACCAGGTTTTCCCCCCAACTTTCCCTCCATCCACAGTCAGCGATGCCCCAGCAGCCCGTTCTACCTTGCAGCCTGTGGACAGACATCATTTTGCTCTTGGGGTCACAAAGTTTTTGGGATGAAAGTTAGCCTCATTCATAAAAGACACCACATGCGATACGCAGAACCCCTGTGCCACAGAGGGGTTGCGCTGACCTTTATTTTATCAGGACAGACTCAGCTTGCAAGCAAACCAGCCTGACCTGTAAATCCTCGCCGTGCAGGGATCTCCCAGGCAGACCGTTCCGCCCGCCCTTTCCCCATTTTCTTCTCCATCCTTGCAGGACCGAGTCCCGTGTCTGGACGGTGATGTTGCTGCTGGGGACGTGCCTGCTGTACTGCGCCCGCGTCACCGTGCCCATCTGCGCCGTCGCCCTGAGCACCCACTTCAGCTGGGACAAGAAGCAGTCTGGCATCGTGCTCAGCAGCTTCTTCTGGGGCTACTGCTTGACACAGATTATCGGAGGACATATCAGTGACCAGTACTGGAAGTTTTTCTCACGTTTTCCTCTGCTCGGGCTTTGTTAATGACACTTAGCTTGGTTTTGACCTCTCCATGCCAGGTTTGACAGTGGCTGTGCCAAGTTTCACCCTGGGACAGTGATGGGGTGGAAGGGTGAAGCATGTCCATGGGGAGAAGCTTTATGGGGCGCTGCAGGTTGCTCTGGAAGCAGTTGAGGTCTCTCCATCGGCCTCACGCAGGGTCTATAGCTCTGATTCAGAAAGGACATGCATAGTTTTGACTGTCCGATTAGATTCCTGGGTCTTGAAATGGCTGCTGTGCTTCTAGGGCAGTATGCACTGAAGGACTTTGCACAAGCAAACTCCCCAGCAAACACAGGGAGTGTCTATGCGATCATTGCTGCCTCGACAGTTCCTGCAGAGCAGCTGCCAGGAGAAATCCACAGTCATGTTAATGGACACTTAGACCAGCATAAGGGTTTTTTTCGCCTGGAAACAGTGCAGAGCACTTTTATACCAGCATAATTTTTCTGATGGAGGTTGTTTTTAGCACTGGTTCGGTAATTTGAATAAAAAAAGCAAACTCACAAGCTTACATGTTAAGCTGATGAAAGAAACGGTGGGTGTAAAGCAGACTTTATTTCAGAAAAGTGATAAATTCTGGTTCTCTTTGCATAGTTCATAGCTGCTGCTCACTGGGACTGTTATTTGTTCATTGACAAACAGTTTAATCCCAGCAGTGCTGGACAGCCATTTGCCAGGGCTTATAGCAATCACTAACCACCAGAAGAAAATATTTCCTTTTTGCAAGGAATACAGCTTTTTCCTATTTGATCTGCATAGTCTATCTTTGTTTTCAGTTCAGCACCTCCAGTTTTTCCACCCTATGTTCTCATGCAATCTTTCCACAAGCAAGCCCTCATCACAGTTTCTATCATGTTTAGGAAAACCCAAGTGTCTCCATTTTATCATATCAATTAAAAAACAACTTCCCCAGCTAGCTGTAAGGAAAGATCTGAGTAATTACCTGCTTGATTTCCTTTCCCCAGCCGCCCTGTTCTCAGCGAGGAGGGCTTTCCTATGAAATCTTTTGTGAGGAGCACATGCCTGGAAGGAGTACATTATCCATGCAGTGCACTATGCTATTTAATTATGTTCCTTAATGGTTTGCAAGCAAACCGCCTGCGAAAACCCAAATGTTAACAGGCAGAGCTGGTGCAAAAGAGCAGATGGAAGAGAAAACACCGTCGCTGGTTAAAAGCAGCACGGTGGCAGCAGCTTGGGCTTCCCCTCCATCAGAGCCTTGGGTGCATCGGGGCGGTGGTGCCTCTGGGGCTGGTGTGTGCTGGAGCTGTATGGGCAGCACTGGTGGCCAGTGTCCCTGTGAGAGGGATGCCAGCGGCCGGCTGCTGGCTGCCTGCTCCAGGGGAGCAGGGGGTGGGAAGGGAGGAGGTCAGAGCTACTCCCCAGAGGGCTAAAGGTGTTTTGAAGAGAAGAACAGGTTTGACTGAAAGGTTGCTCTTAAAAACAGGATTAACTGGAAAGAACTCTCGAGTCTTGACTGGGGGACTTTGCCCTTTTGCCCTTCCCTTGCTCCTGATAACGTTTTTTCTGTCTTCCAGAATAGGAGGTGAGAAAGTCCTCCTCCTCTCGGCATCAGCCTGGGGGTTCCTCACGGTGCTCACCCCTCTGCTCACCCACATCACTTCTGCCCATCTCGTTTTTATGACCTCCTCCAGGTTCCTTATGGGGTTGCTGCAAGGTGAGACCCCTGTCCGGAGCCCGTGTCCGCGTGTCTGTCTGCCCAGGGGCATCCTTGCAGAGGGGCTTGTGTGCAGTAAATTCTGATGCAAGTCATGTGGTTTGCAGTGCATGAAGCCTTCTCGTGCATGTCCAAGGAATCCTCTGCCTCAGAACTGCCTCCACATCCAAAACTTCCATGGGAAAAAAAATAAGTGACATTTCTAGAGAAAGTCACTGACAAATCATTCCCCTGTAGAAATCTCTCTGCCAAACAGGGGCTGCTGTCTTCTGAAATCATCACTGTTCCTGCTTGTTTTTCCACATTTTACAACTCCTTCAAAGCACTTGGGGAAAATTGGTCCTTACCAAAACTTTTGGATAATTTGGGATGATTTTCCTTCCCTTTTGCTGAGCTGCAGCACTGGGGAACCGTTGGGGTAAGTGCATTGACACCGATGGATTTACAGCAGCAGCAGTGATGATGAAACAGGGGATTATGGCGAAGGCACAAACAAACCTTCCATGGTGTTGGATTCACTTATTTTATTTTATATCACTGTTTTGAATTCACCAAAAGTTTTGTTGCTTTGTCTCGGTGTTTGGCTCCTGCTGGTTCTTTTAAATTTGCTTTTGATTTGCTCATGAGGGCACAGGAGCCTGACAGGTCCCTGTCCTGCTCCTGTTGCTCTCAGGGGTGTATTTCCCATCCCTGGCCAGCCTGCTGTCCCAGAAGGTCCGGGAAAGCGAGCGAGCCTTCACCTACAGCACAGTGGGGACTGGCTCACAGTTTGGGTAAGTTCAAAAAGCTTTGAACAGCGAGTGACAGTGTCTGGACATCATACGTGATGAAATGCCATTAAATAGTTGGAGGCAAAATTCTCAGCCCGAAGTACATGCGGATTCCTGGGTCCTTGAGGATAGTGGCTGCAGCTGAGGAAGCCTCAGGCAGTTGCTGTCGTGTATGTCAAGGATTTATGTTGTTTTGTTTGGTTTGTTTGGTTGTTTTTTTTTCCCCTTTATTTTCAAGCCAGGCTTAGAAGAGTGTTTTGCAACATTTAATTACTATGGGAAACAACCTAATTCATTAGGAAGAACAAGGGTCAGCCCGAGACTAGTCACCTGTCCTCTCTGATAGATGAGGATAATATAACTTTCCCAACTCTGCTAATCTCCATAAGAATTTCCTTTCTAAATGGAAGGGTTGCTTAAAAGCCAAATAGAAATATTACCGTGCTTAATCACTTAGTTTTCCATGGTACTCATTTCTTCTGCTGATTTCTACATCCTCTGAGATACTTTCTGCACACCAGCAGCCTCATTTTCGGTTTTTCCTGCCCGGAATGGATCCCGAGATGCCAGGCAGGGAACAGTGCAGGTTGCAGAGCCACGGGGTGATGGGGCAGGCGGGCAGTGCCCGCACAGGCAGTGACTGACGACTATTTTAAGTGTATTTAGTGACCCCCAGCATCCACCCCACAAAGCATCTCCCATTGAGGTGTGCAGCCCGAATGCTCCTAGCCCCACCTGTACCTCCAAGTGTGGTTTTCCTTGCAGGACGCTGGTGATCGGTGGTGCGGGATCTCTCCTCCTGGACTGGTATGGCTGGGAGAGCGTTTTCTACTTCTCCGGTTTGCTCACTTTGCTCTGGGTTTACTGCACCTGCAAGTACCTCCTGAGTGAGAAAGGTAAATCCGGGTGCCCACACCCCCGGGGCAGCCAGCACTGCTGAGCCTGAGGGACCAGAATGGTGCCTCTCCGTTATTTCCTCCAAATCCTCAGTATTTCCAAGGTCACGCCTGGTTTTACACAAAGAACTTTTGTTCAGATGCCTTCTATAATACACACTGTGTCTCACCCAAGATGCTAAACCCAGAAACAAGGGTTTGAGCACTTGCATTGCTGATTTCCTATTTCAAGACCCACGCTGGATTATATGGCTGTCGAGAGCCTGATCTGACTCCTCGGTACTCTTAAGCACCAGTGAAAACACCAAACAGAGCATGATCTTCAAAGTGGATTAAGCTAAAGCAGGGCAAGATACTTATTCCAAACTAAGAGCATCTACACATAAAGCTTTTAAAAACCAGTTAATCCACAATATCTCTTCCCAAATAACTGTCTGGGAGTAATTCCACACATGGGGAAACCATTACACCTGGTTATAGCATATTAGTGCGAACGCTACATGTAGGAACCCAGCTTATCCAGAGCCAGAGTGTGCCTGGAGCTGCACAAAATCCAAACCTGGCCTCTGCCCAAGGGGTTTTTGTTTAATTATAACAAGAAATATAAAAAATGGATGAAGGTGGCTGGATGGGGAAGTGTGTGGATGCAGTGGAAAAATTCTGGTCAACTTTACAAGGTGTTTTCATGAGCATTCAATGGTGGTATAGCCAGAAAACAAGGGTTAGAAGGAGATTAAAGGTAGTTGTATAGCGATCTCCCAAGGCTGCCTCCAGCTGCACAGAAAATTACTGATCAAAGCTTTCCTGTGTATGTTTTCTCCCCTGCAGAACTCATCATCCCCATGGACTATTTAATGAGAGGCCTCTCAATCTCCAAGCAGACCAAAGTTCCCTGGAAGCAGCTGTTTAAGAAGGCACCGATATGGTAGGCAGCTGCCGTGGCCTCGAGCGTCGGCAGGGCTGGGAGAGCACCCTCCTTCCAGGGCTTTTCTCCTCTCTGCGCTTATTTTTTCTGCTATGCGTGTTTTGTCCATTTATTTATTGGGAAATATTACCAGGTTTTCTAATCCCTTCTATATAAATAAGGAACTAGAAAAGTAAGCATGACAAAAGGCAGTTTATGTTCTGTCCAGAGGAATGTCAGGCTTGAATGTTACCGGCAAATCTTCCTCCTTCACAGGCTGTTCCCTGGATGAGTCCTGTGCTCCTCTGGAGTGACATTCTCCACCCGTCTTGTTAGAAATGCTGCTTGTAATGGGCTCCTAAGAAGTGCTGCTCGGGGCACTGGGTGGCACAAGCTGTGTTCTCTTTGCTGGCGAATCACCTCTTTAACAGCCATTTTTTCTTCAGGATGCCACATTCGGTTCTGAAGCTCATCCAAGCATGTTCCCAAGTGCCATTTAAAGACGGGGAGGAGGGCGATGGGGCTGCAGGGCAGCAAGCCCACTCCTGCCTTGAATAACCATGGAGCATCTGCTGATAGCAAATCCCTAGAAAACCCTAAACAGCACCTCTTGGAGGGACTGGTGGGAAATGCAGCACTGGAAGGGACTGGTGGGAAATGCACTTGCACAATTGCTGCTGCAATTAACCTCGCCTGAAGCCCCGGGGCTGACGTCAGGCACCCGCCCGGGAGCGATGGGATGAGGGCAGTGAAGGAAGGAGCGGTGCTGCGAGTGGCAAGTCAACAGCAGTGGTTATTGATGAAAAAAATCTCAGGAAGCAATTGCAGCGCTGTGAGGGATTTATTTATAGACCAGGAACTGAAATATTGGGTTGCTCGAGTGCCCGTTTCCCACCTAGTGTGACCTGTCACTCCTGATTATTTCCTCTCTGCTGTGTATTTTCAGGGCTGTCATCATCGCTCAGCTTTCTACAGCCAGCACGTTTTTCACTCTTCTCTCCTGGCTGCCAACTTTCTTTAAGGAAACTTTCCCCGAGTCAAAGGTAAGCTGGCTCCGAGACACAGGCATTGCTGGTCTCTGTGCGAATGAGGTCATGCTGGGGACCTGCTGCAAGGGGTTGGTTAGGGAGGAAGATGATGGCAGAGGGATTTTCTGAGGGCAGGCTGGGAGGCAGGAGGAGGTGGGAGGTTTCCCCGCAGGGTTCAGAGCCGTTACCCCCTGCACATACATTTGGAGATGCAAACATTTTCTCTCCACGTAGGCAGAGGCTGGTTTCTAGTTGCTTGTTTAAGGATGCTGAAGTGAGGCAGAGCTGGGGCACCTTCCAGGCAGGGTGGAGAGGATTATATTTGGTTTTTAGATTGCTTTTCTTCTGAGGATGGTTATGAAATGGCACAGAGCTCATGGCATTATGCTGTTGCAAATGACCGTCATTCACTCCTGGGTTTTCACGGGGTTTTTAACTGTACTGGCATTTTATATCTCAGACCTGCCTGCAAAAATGATAATTCCCATTAATAATGTCTACTTCAAAAATACTATAAAAGCTTCCTTCTCCTCAGCACAAATGGTGTTCCCATTTTTTCAGAAACCTAGGCAATACTCATCTGGGCTGAGAACTGGTATTTTGATTTTGTTCTCAGAAACTCAGTCTTTTCCACAATGGCTCTGTTAGGTTTTTATCATTTCCAGAGCTGCTTACAAATGCCTTTTCATATTACGTGTGTAAGGCGCTTTATGGCATACTCGATATTTATATTAAAATCATGTATTAAACCAGCAAACATATTGTTGTGACAAGATCTGTGCACCTCGAGTAATGTGCTTGCGCAGCAGTAATTTACCATCTGTTAAGCATTATATCCCGGTGCCCTTATGTAAGATGCTCTGTATAGCGTCCCTGCGTCTGATAATCGCTTCATACATTTTAATAAAATGGGGCTTGAGGATGCTTGATTTTAAAGGATGGAGGATAATCCTTCATGTGGGAAACCTGTGTCACCTACTGGTCACAGTCCCTTTCTGCAGGCGAGCTGCCTCCACCGCTGCCAGCAGCCCAACCCGGCTGGAGGTGATGGAGGGTTTGGGTTCAGACGGCTCCGGGTGATGGGCTGTAGGGATGAGCCAAAGGTGGTTTGGTGTGTCGGGATTGTCTTGCTGAACAACCCCAGCTGGTGTTTACACATACCAGAGATATCACCCCACAAAGCCCTATGGGGCAACATTTTCGAAAACGGCCAAGACCCAAAGTTTCAAAGGCACCAAAAGCTGCAGGTGGACCCTGGTACTGTTTCCAGGAGCAGCTGAAACAGGATTATTCAAAATGAAGGTTATTCAGCCCTCCTGCACATCCTAAAGCCAGGCAAGGAAGGGAGGGATGCCTGCACGGGGTGACAGGCTCCGAGCAAAGGGGAAGGTGCGGGGGACGGTGGATGGATGAGTAGGTTCAACCAGCTGAGATGAAGCCCAGCTCAACCCGCACCGATTTCAGCTCCTCGTGAGATCTGGGCACCAAAATGCCTCTGAGCAGCTGTAATCCAGATGACCAGTAATCATCTGTGATTACAACTGTAGCAAGCTCGCTTAATTGAAAATAGGCCAAAGTATGTTGCTACCCATCATGTTACCTAATCCTGGCGTCAGAAAATCCAGCTATGTTCCCTCAGATTCACAGTAACGCTGCTAATGAGGTGGAAGCTGATGTCGGAAATTTTACCGGCAGCTTTACTGATGACCCACAGGGCAGAGTAAAATCCACAGCTTGCTTTCCAGGGCTCTGTGGCTCTCTGCCACATCACCTTGCTGAACAGTAAACTTTGACACGTTTAATCCCTCTTTCCCAGAGCAGACGGAGCTTTCTGCCTCTTCCCTGGATGCAGGGTCACGGGGACAGAAGGGAAGGCAACAACCCTACAAATGCTACAGCCCTGTGATGTGCCTGCCACCTTACAGCCTTTGGAATGGTCCAGGGTGTAGCTGAGAGCTTGCTGTGCAAAGAGGGTAGAGATCCTGCAAGAAGCCCTGATCACTTCATTTTTTTTCCCCTTTCTACAGATACCACAGACTATCGAATAAAATATTTGCAAACAGACTCAGCTCTGACAGGAAACCTCTCTTGATTTTTGCTTCCTTTCAGGGTTGGGTGTTTAATGTAGTCCCCTGGCTGGTTGCAATTCCTACAAGCTTGTTCAGTGGATTTCTGTCAGATCATTTAATCAACCAAGGTAAGAGTTCTTCTGGCTTTTCCTCAGCTCTTATTTTATGTTGATGTGGAAAGAGGACCTGGGTAGGAGGAGGTGGGATTGTTGGTAGGGAGAAGACGACCCAGCAAATAGACAATGTGAGGTTGTGCTAAAGCAGGATAAATCCTGCAGGTTCCAAATCCCATCCCTGTGTTCCGGGCTCCCTTTGATCTCAGCCACAACATCCACCTGGAGATGAAATCTGGCCATCTGAACAAGAAGACCTGGTGAGCTGTGCTTAACTGCAACTCTCCTTTCTCTTCCAGGGTACAAAACCATCACCATTCGTAAGTTCATGCAGGTAAGAGTGCCGAAGCCACGGGAGTGACACTTGATCTTCCTGCTGATCTCTGCTTGCGTGGCAGGTTAGACCCGGCGTGGAGCTGGGCTGGTGGTTATAGGTGGAAAGAGGAAAGGGTTTGTAGCTTTGCAGACAGGCTGGTGGTCGGTGTGTATGGGAAATGAAATCCAGAGGAAAACCTGACTGATGAACAGAGCGTGGACCAACAGTAACAGATCACAGAGATTTCTGAGTGCTCCAAAGAGGTTTTCTTTCACAGGCAAAGGCCAACCATACGCTATCCCTCCAAATGACCCTGTAGATACTGAGGAAATAGCAATACAAGGATGAACAGAAATAGAAATTCTGGGTGAGAGCACAGCATATTTTCTCTGTTCAGTAGCATCACATCCCTCTGGACAGACCTCTGACACAGAAAGGCAGGACACCAGCAAAAAAAAGGCTTGAGAAGCACCTGGTGCATACGAGGTCTTGCCATTGTAAAAGGGAACAGCTTGTCCGTGAAAGGAGTCGCTTTCTTCCTTACAGAAAATGTGCTGTGATATTTAACTTTCCCTTTCTTCCAGGTTATTGGTTCTGGCGTCTCAAGCATTTTTGCCTTGTGCCTGGGCCAGACCTCCAGTTTTTGCAAAGCAATAGTGTTTGCCTCTGCCTCTGTTGGGCTTCAGACCTTCAACCACAGGTAACGAGGGTGATAATGGCAGTAGTTGTGGCTCTTAGCTCTTATCCCACGCTTGGCATTTCGGGGTCTCAGAGGAGGCTGCCTCGTCCTGACTGTCAGAGCAAGAACTGGTGCTCATCTGAGCATCGTGTATTGGTCCCTGCAAGGCCACTGGAGTTTAGTGCCCGCTGGGTTGGGAATGATGCAGCAAACCTCTAGTTTGGGGAAGAGCTTGGACCAGCAGGTATTAGGGACATGAAGCAAGAGGGGAATTGCATTTTGGCCCCTCCGACCACTTTGATTTAAATCCTTTTCCTCCTGGGGCTCTCCTGTGCAGCAGCCTCTCAGCCTCTTTTCTCCTTTCTCCTGTCAGTGCCATTTATTGTCCAGGATCCCTTCCTTTTGTTTGACAAACTAAACTCTGTGTCAAGGATGAAAAGGCATTCGTGCTCGGTTAAAACTGCCGTTTTTCCCTCCCTGTTTCTCACCAGTGGCATTTCAGTAAATGTACAGGATCTGGCCCCCTCGTGCGCCGGCTTACTGTTCGGTAAGGATGCCGGTGGGGTTTTGGTTGTGCTGGGAAGGTGGTGTGTGCAGGAGGGGACGTGGTCATCGACGCTAAGGTTTGAGCAGGAGTAGCTCTGTGCAGCACCCACTCTGTATTTGCAGCCTCAGCTTCCTCCGAGGATATACCTGCCACTGCCTGGGCGGGTCACGGGGCGGACATGCCTTTCAATTTGCCAAATGCTTACCTGCCCCAAGGGTGGGGATGAGGAGGAGTGTTGGTTGTCGCAGCCATCAGCGAGGCATTTAGCTGGGCATGCAGAGCGGGGGCCAGGGGGGAGCCGGGATGAAGCTGCTCATGTCTGTGGGTTTCTAATACACAATCCCTTTTCTTTACAGGTGTTGGGAATACGGGTGGAGCCCTCCTAGGTAAAGTACCTTCCTGCAGCAAATCCTTTCCTGGGGGGGACGGTCCTCTCCTCGCAGGCGGGCAGGATCAGGCCCCAGAGTCTTTGCGTTTCTTTCTCTTCTCTCCTGTCCCAGGTGTCATTTGCGTGTACTTGGCTGGCTACCTGATTGAAACAACTGGCTCCTGGATTTCTGTTTTTAACCTGGTGGCTGCTGTTAACAGCATTGGCCTCTGTGCATTCCTCATGTTTGGAGAGGCCCAGAGGGTGGACACAGACTCGGCATATATGGACCTCTAGAGATGAGTCCATCAAGCAGCCAAAGGACAGGAGAGTGTCATGACTATGTGTCATTGTCGCACAAGTGCCAAAGAACATTTTTTTTTTTTTCAGGTGTTTAACAGGAAAAAAATATGCTGAGACCAAGTGCATAATGGGTCTGGATGAAACCCATGGGAGAAAAGAAATTTAGAGTTTATTTTTTGCTCAGGGCATAGCTGACGGCCTGTAGAGCCGTCCAGCTCAGCATCTCCAGTGAGGATACGGCCCGTGTGACCGGTTTGCCCCAGTCCACGTCTAGTGGACAAGTAGCCACGTGGCCAAAGCAGCTTACCCGGCTGGTCACCGAAGGCTCCCGCGGTTTGCAGCTGTGCCCCGGCGCGGTGGCTCGCCGAGGGGAGCTGCTTGGCCGTGCTGGGAGCAGGTCCCTCCGTGCTCTGCCACCCTGGGACCGCAGGGAAGGTGGCCGGCTCTCGGGCTGCCACGCGACACGTGTCCTCTGAACTACATGAAAGGAACAACCCAAACGAATGTACCTCTGACCTTCACCCTCCCTCGCGTGCCTTCATTTTGCGGTCTGCTCGGCAGGTACAAGCCAGGTGTACGTGGGAACGGGTTGTGAGATGAATTCAAGGTTTCCCTTCCCAGGAAGTCTTCCGGCTGGATGTCTGCTGTGGTCCCAGGGGCGTGAGGTTGCATCAATTCTGCCTTCCCCGCGCTTGCGCTGAGCCGGGAGGCTGCCGAGCCGGCTGCTCAAACCAGCTGAGCCCCTTCTTTGCTCAAGGGCAGAGCTCAAGGGCTCCCTCCTCTCCCGGGTCGCTTTAACTCCAGCCCCGAGCCAAGGCAGACCATCTCCAACGTGAGAGCAGAGGAAAGCTGCAGTCAGCCCTGGTCAGGCTTAGCTGGGCTGACCTTGCGGTGCAGGCGCAGCCGAGGAATCCCCTGGGAGCTGTTTTGCCATATGCTGTGAATGTATAGGAGGAACAGGTCATGTTCTGTGCTATGGATCTATACTCCCGAATGCTTTCTGCTTGATTAGATGTGTCCTCCACATGCTCTCAAAGGGGCACAGGAGACTTTCCTAAGAGCCTGCAGTGGGCGGGTTTTCTTTCTACCTTAAGTGTAAAGCAAATTTCTGCATCAGGGATCCATAGTACCGGATGTGTATCCCTGTGGTTCCCTGTGTCAGAGGGAAATACTTGGCTGTACACGCCTCTGAGCCTGAATGTCTTAAGTTATTTATAAATATTTTTAAATTTAAGTACCAAATTCTATATTTTATGGACTTGAGGCCTGATTCTGCATGCTTATTTTACGTGGTACTCCCACCAAAACCCACAGTATTTCTAGAAGGGAAGGATTTACCAGCCTACAGTTTCTGGTTTTGTAGGATCTATTTTAAATATGACATTTCATATTGAAGCAATTCCGTGCTTTTCCTCCCACCCCTTGCTTACAGCCTGAAAGGATCTCTTTGATTTCTCTAATGCTTACCAGAAAACTTCAGCTGAGACTTGGGAGCAGATTTCCTAACGGACCTTGCTGTGCAGGAAAGCTATAGGTTCAGATTCATTGTCCTTAAAAAAAAGAATTATCCCCTGCTTCTCCTTTTGTTTTGGCCAAATTTCTTCTTGGAAGATATGTCAGAGCCACATTAAGTTTCTGAATAGCTGGGTTTATAATGAAAATAATGGCAGCCTTTTAATTGCAGAGACACTAATGGGTGCCACTAAGCTAAGCTGAGCTACTTATTGGGGGGTATTAAGAGATAAAGATACAACTGCCTAATGACTTTGCAAGAGAATATAGGATCAATGTGGCCTGATTGGGAGCCAGAGAGATAAGAAAGTATTTTCTACTCCTTCTGTGCCTTTTTCTCTAAAAGGCTGGTTGCTACCATAGGTACAACCCTGTATCTTGGGTGCTGCAGAACCAGGACACACAAACGCTGCTGGGAAGCCTCTTAAAATCAGCGGGTGAAATGGGGAGGGCACACAGAGCAAATGCAAACCAGGCTTGCCAAAGAGGCCTGAGGCTGTGCAGCCATCTCTGCCAGCCTTGTCCCTTGTCCAGCCTGAGCAGATTGTTTGCACGGCCTTTTCTATAGTGACATAGTTAAAAAAAAAAGGTGCTTTTTTTAAAAAATATTTTCCCTGGCTGTTCAGTGTTGCAGGTCAGGAGCACAAGGAGTGGATTCTGGTTCTCTCTGCTGGTCGCACCATTTCTTGTGGAAGAGTTGATAAGTTTAAACCACTCGCATTGGAACCAGGCAGCTTGGCCACCCCTTGGCTCTGCAAACTGGGGAATTTGGAACGAAGGTCTTCAAAGGAAAGTCAGTGCTGCTGGCTGTGCCTTCTTTGTAAATCCAGCTAACACTTTGGTGGGCTGTCTGGATTATCTGTCTCTCTAAACTGGTTAATAAGTTAAATATTAGAAGTACATTTGAGGTTTGGGTTTCATTATGTTCGTACCTCTTTGGTGAAGTATTGAAACCATTTTACATAGCTGTACTATTATTTTTTTTTGTTTAATCAACGTTGCCAAAGCTTGCTGTCTGAGAGTTTTTGTTATGGAAGAACCTAAAAAAATAAAGGCAGCGAATCATTTGCACACTGTCTGATTTTCCTTCGAATGCAGAGGTGATAATTTGCGTGATCAGTAAGGGACAGACAGACATCAAGTATATTTACTGTGACTAACTCCTTAGGGCTGGTGCGAGAGGACGGGGAGGCTGTGCTGGGAGAATGTCTGGGCTGGCAGATTCTCACAGCAACCTTGTGTGCACTCATATATTGGACCCCAGCTACATCTTCTTCCCACTTATTTTGGAAAAATGCCTGAAAAGATGTCTTCAGCAGAGCTGTGGTGAGTGCAGCATCAGGAGGCATGGCCCAATATTAGTTGGAGTAATAGCACAAACGAAGCACATCTTTGGTCAGGTGGGATAGAGCCCTGCAGACAGCTCACCTGCCACCTGGAGACTCTGCTAAAAAAAAAAATAGGAAATACATTGCCAACTTTTTCGCATCCTCGCTGATAGGTTTGAACAGATGCCAACAGAGGGAGCTGTTAGATTTGGGATGTGGCAGCTCTGGGCCGGCTGGGAGCTGCTGAGCCAGGCACAGCTGGCACAGCTGGCACAGCTGGCACTGGTCATGTGGCTGGTGTGGCTGGCTTGGCTGGCACAGCTGGCACAGCTGGCACTGGTAGTGTAGCTGGTACAGCTGGCACAGCTGGCACAGCTGGCACTGGTAGTGTAGCTGGTATGGCTGGCACAGCTGGCACAGCTGGCACTGGTAGTGTAGCTGGTACAGCTGGCACAGCTGGCACAGCTGGCACTGGTAGTGTAGCTGGTATGGCTGGCACAGCTGGCACAGCTGGCACTGGTAGTGTAGCTGGTACAGCTGGCACAGCTGGCACAGCTGGCACTGGTAGTGTAGCTGGTATGGCTGGCACAGCTGGCACAGCTGGCACTGTTAGTGTAGTTGATATGGCTGTTTTGGCTGGCACAGCTGGCACAGCTGGCACTGTTAGTGTAGCTGGTATGGCTGGCACATCTGGCACAGCTGGCACAGCTGGCACTGGTAGTGTAGTTGATATGGCTGTTTTGGCTGGCACAGCTGGCACAGCTGGCACTGTTAGTGTGGCTGGTATGGCTGGCACGGCTGGCACGGCTGGCACAGCTGGCACTGGTAGTGTAGCTGGTATGGCTGGCACAGCTGGCACAGCTGGCACAGCAGGCACTGTTAGTGTGGCTGGCACAGCTGGCACGGCTGGCACAGCTGGGCAGCGAGCAGAGCCTGGCCCCAGCATGGAGCAGCCCTGGCTGGTGGCTCGCACCGCCGGAGCCTGCGCTGGCGAGTCCCAGCACCTGCTGGCTCAGCATTCACTTTCCCTCTTCGTTTGACCATTGTGCAGTTAATGTGGAGCAGGGGGAGCAAAAGTTTGGGGTTACATTTTAAAAGGAGACATAACCACTAAAGGAATTTGTAAACCTCATCTGTAGGGTCATGTAGTCAAGAAAATATCTTTAAGGACTGCAGAGTCCACTAAGTTTCTCCTCAATGTGCTCAGAAATAAACATGAAACTTTGTGGTATGAAAATGATGCTGAAGAGAATTTAGCAGAATGCGAGTTATCTTCAACTTTTCCTGTCCTTTTGCTCCTCTTACAAAGGTATAGACAACCTCTGTCATACTGACTTGAGCTATTTTGACCTGAAAAGCTCCGAGAAGCCACAGACCCACCTTAAACCCTGCCCTGGTCTTCTTCACCGTATCCTGCAACTGTGTAAAACCTGAGAGAAAAGAAGGAGCTCTGCCACATTCCTTAAATTGTGCAGGTCTCAGGGCTACCCTGCCTGTCATGCTGGATCTCAGCTTCCCAGCCTGCCCCAAGCAAGCAGGGACTGGGATGGTGCGAAAGGGATTGGGAATCTGGGACTGGGCTTAAAGGCTGATTAATCACAGGTACCTTGTATTGCTGCTGTGGGCTGGCATTGATGGGTCGGTTTGTATTTAAATTGTTTGGGGCATATTCAATAGCTGGCTCTAGAGCACTGGAAGGATACTGCTTTATTGCAGTTTGCATAACACTAAATCAATAAACACATTCAAGCAGATGGAAAGCAAAACACAGGAGAAAAATAACACTATTTGGAGGAGAAAAGAAATAGCAAAGAGCATTTCTCGCTGATACTTTCGCCTTGAAAACACAAGCAGATGCTCTCCCAGCAGAGAGCTGCTCTAACATCCACCTGCCAGCTCCCCGGGGCCGGGACATGCCCCAAAGACACCAACATTCTGCAAAGGGCACCCAGCACTGTAACAAGCAAAATATCACCGTTTATTGCAGCTGTGACCTACTGCTTGGCACGTAATGAGGAATTTTCCATTTCAAACTTTAATGCAATAATTAAGATGTCCATTAAGGTCTTTACAGTTTGACTGCTTGTAATTAAAAATGGGTGTAATGGGGGGGGAGCAATGGAAGGGAGTTGCAGTTCAGGGCATCAAACACCCGCCAGCAGCTTTAAGACCTCTCCCCTTTTTTCTTCCTTGTTTTGTTTACTTCTTCAGAATAATTTTCTGGGTTTTGTTTGTAACTGTCCTCAGGGCAGGTGGCCTGAAAAACATGTGAAAACCAGTCTTGGTTGCCACAAGTACAACTTGGATTTAAAAAAGAGCTTTTCCCCTCTACCAACACACCTCCAAAATACCAGTGATCCCAGGCTGCAGTTTCTGGGGGTGTCTCTGAGCAGGGAGATCCTCGGGAGGTCCAGGACAGCTGAGCTCCATCAGCCAAGAGTCACGGGAATAACCCAAAAGCACAGCGTGACCGTCAGCCACCGGAACGGTAACTGGGGTTTTATGCTCCAGTTGGTTTCCAGACTGGTATAGCTCCCTGCTTACACAGCTCCCGGTGCAGGATCAAGGATGGGGTAGGTTTTAATCCAATAATGAAAAGAGAAGAAACCCCCATATAAACTCACATCTTCCAAAGCGTCTCTGCTCCTGGGAAGCCAAAGTCCCATTATCCAGTAACAGGATTTGGCCTCCTAAAGCAGTACTGAACTACTTGTAAAATTTTGTTCCCAAATTGCCAGATTTTTGCAAAGGATTAACAAAAATGAATGTTTTGACTGAAGAAGTAGCTGCCAGAAAAGCTTCAGCTGATCCCTTGAATCCCTTCCCAAATTGCTTTCCCCTGCTCTGTACAACTACCAATTTACTGGTGGCTCGCTCTTGTTCTCTCAAACACAATGCTGGGCACGATCTCCTGGCACTTTGGCATTAATTATTCTCTAATAAATTGTTTTTAATTTCAGCTCCAAAGGAAAAAAAAAAGTCCCACTTCCATGGGAGACAATGGAAAGGTACATGTGTAGCAATTATCGGTAGGATTTTACACAAAGAATTAGCAACCTACTCGTGCATGTCCTGCATTCTCATTAAAGGCAAACCATTTGTGGTTGACAGGGGATTTTCCTGTGCAACCATTTAGGCTCGTTGCAGCTGTTAAATTCCTTTCATATTGGGTTTTTTTCCACCCTCTCCTACCAAGTCTCAGATAAACCCACTCATTTACAATCTCTCCTGTGTACCAGTGTGAGTTACAAGTGAGGTGGATGCGTTCACAAGATTCATCCTCAGCCCTTCAGGTGCCCAGAGCCGGTATGAACCTCAGCTGGTCATGGGTGCCCTTCTATGTTTTCACTCTTATTTTCCCCCAAATGAGACAAGTGACGGCTCGTGCTGGTGTACCCAGTGTCACAAATTTCCCGGCTGCAGGCGCTTTTATGTGGTTTTGCTGCTGCAACCAAGCTGCTCCCCAACGCCCGCAGCTCTGCTCTGCCTCCTCCAGCATCCTCCCTCTGCCTCCTCCAACATCCTCCCTCTGCCTCCTCCAACATCCTCCCTCTGCCTCCTCCAACATCCTCCCTCTGCCTCCTCCAACATCCTCCCTCTGCCTCCTCCAACATCCTCCCTCTGCCTCCTCCAGCCCATGGTCCAAACCCTCTCCCAGCACCCCTCTCCAAGCCCATCTAGCAGGTTTGGAGGAGCAGACAAGGCCCCCACATATCCCAGGCTCATGCAAAGGAGGGTGTGCCCTCTTCTTCTGCACCCCAGACCCTAGTTATTTACTGATTATTTAGCAAAATAAACCCTCTAAACAAATAGTACGATCAGCAAGAACATAATCAGATATTAGAGAGAAGATCTTCAGATAAGTATTTCATCGTGATCTGTTTTATTTCATTTTTATTTCAGCCCATCTGGGGTACAACTGTGCTCTGAAAAGGGCTGGAGGCTGCAGTTCCCGCCACAGGAGACACCTGGACCAGCAAGAGCTCAGCGTAAAACCTCCATCCTTGCAATTTCATTTTATAGCAACCTCTAAGTAGGACACGCTCTGCAACAAAGTGGGTGACCTGAGAAATGTCTGCACAGCCCTGGGCTGTCCTTCCAGGAGAGCCAATGCCAGTGGGAGATGGGCTGTTCTGCACCTGGACAAAAAGGTTTGGATCCAGGGATCATGACAGGCTTTTTCAGAGAAGTACCTGTTTTCTGTGAGTTTTTGTGCCTGGAGTCATCTGGGAGCACAAAATTAAAATTTAGCTGATTTTTTACTTAAATTATGCATTTTTCGGGATTAAAAACTATGGAGAAATTTTGATTTGCCTCCAAAACAGATTTTTTTTCATGGCTCTGTGACAATCTAAGTGAAAAGCTTTAGCCTTTATATCGCCAGACTCTGGATGCAGCACTTCATCCTTTGAGCTCTGTCAAATACCAAGTGATCTTTCTCGGCACCTTTGGATCATTTCAGTATTTTCAGAAATGCACTGCGTAATTTTGATTTGAATTAGGATAAAATTACTGAAATCCAGAAATAGAGACAGAGCCTTGAGATGGACAAACTCTTCCTGGCAGGTTTTGGAAATCTTTCGTAATAGCTTGGGGTTAAAAAATAGAAACTGTTTGGGAGAGCTAAAAGATAAACATGCTTGGAACCATCTGTATGTTAAAGGGTTTAGGATAGAAACCATGCTTAAAAGAGCATCATTAAGATGTATTACCCACAGGTTTGGAGGATATGGATAAAGCTGTTTGGGATGGAAACTGAACCAGATTCTCTGTTGTTTCAGAACCCAATATGCTAATACACACGCAATTATATGCTGAATTTGCCGTGGTAGTTAGCCTGGCTGAGACCTGCCTGTGTGAGTTGTGTCTGCATGCACTGTCGCAGTTAAATCACACACAAAGCAGACACATGAAAATCGGGCTTGTAAATGTAACACCAAGGTAATACAATTTGGGGTTTTACTGGTTGTTTTTGCTGTTTGGATTGAGAGGGGGCTGCAGCTGACAGCTGAAATAGGGTCTGCCCCCACAAGTGTCCCAGATCACTGGAAGAGGGGTTTTGCTTTAGCACCTACCCTTTTTTGGCAGATTTAATGCAGACCCCCAAATTATAGCATGAGTAAGAAACAGCATATTTTGGCATTGCTCAGGGCTTCAGTGTTTGTAGGTGAACCTTCGCCACTGAACTGGTGAGAACATGTCACCGCTCTCAGTAAAGACAGTGTTATCTCTTTTTTCCTTAAATGTAGTGCCAATTTTTATCCTCTTCTGATGGTGTCTGTTCATCCTCTCCCTCCTCCTCCTCCTCCTCCTCCTTGGAGATTTCTGGATTAAAGAATAAAGCACTGCATTGATTTCCTGAACGTACATTAGAGGGGATTATTGCAGGAGATTCATCCGTGTTTGGTGGATTAATATTTCCAGGGAAGGGCATCTCCGATCTCAGCCAATACTTCTCTCAACATGTCCCAAAACATTTTATTCCTTTTCAGGCAAGGAGGAGCATCTGTAACGACAAGAGACAGACAGCAGAAGTTCACAGCACTGGTGTTTGAGCTTCAGTATCTTTTGTAACACCAGCATTTCCCACATAACTATATGAAGGGTGATTTGTGTGAATTCTGCCTTTTCTTCACTCTGCTAATAATAAAGAATAAAACCAGATATGTCAGACAGACACAGAAGTCACTACCAGCACCGGGGAAGTCAGGTACAAATCTCTGTGTAGCATCACTTGCCACCAACAGCACCCTCTGAGAGAGGGGCACGGCATTCAAATGAAATGGGGGCCTGTCTAATTAATTTGGCCTCCACACCCTGCACAAACATAGCAGATCAAGGGCCTATTACATTATAAGAGCAATCTGTGAAGCCTTTATAGCAACGCATGGCTCTGAATTATGCTTCAGAGGTTAACAACTAAAGTAGAGCTAAAGCTCCCTCCCTCCTGGTCTGTCTTGCATGTGGAGGAGACACTGTGTATAATTGAGCAGAAGAGGCAAAATCTCTTCCCAGGAGAGGTGGAGGCGAGTCAGCCCCAAACCCTAATTGAGACCTCGGAGACCAGCCTTTAGATGTCAACCAGCCGGACAAAAAATGATTGCTCCTCAGTTGTGCTTGGACAGATCAGCTGGGCTCCCCTTGCACTCGGCTTTAGCAGGGCTAGGTCTGGTAATGGCCAGAAGGAAAAAGAAGAAAGGAATCAAAAAATCAGATTTTAGCAGGGGGGCAAAAGAAAGCGTTCAGAAGGACTGCCTACCTATCCCTGGAAATTTCCTTCTAGGTATCGACCTCTTTATCTGCTCGTACTCTTGCGTGGGCCAGGGTTTGCAAGCAACACTGCTGCAAGGCAGAGCAAGTGTTAGAAAGCAAGCTGGGGACTGGTGTCCGTGGGATGGCAGGTAAAGTTGTCCTGCCCTATCGTCAGCACATCTGGCAGCTGCTTCAGAGAAGTGAAGAGTCTTTGTTTTCACACTGCCCTCCAGTCCGAGGAAGGCACGGGGTGTTGTAGCCAGGCTCTTCTGATAGTCTGAAACTTGGTTTCAAGAGCTGGTTTGATTTTTTTGCTTCTAGTCCCAGTGTAAGACCAGAGGAGAAAATCCCAAAGTGTCAAAGAAAATCATCTGGATGTCTGTAAGGATGGGGAAGGAAACAGGGCCATTGCCTGGCTCTGTAAGGGAGGTGGGAAAACCTGGCAGTAGCTGAAGGTTCATGCTAGGAGGAAGGATGGAACTTCACTCACCCGAGTTGGATACCAGCATTGACAGCAGGAGATGGGAACGGAGAATTTTAACTCCTGCACTGCTCTAGAAGAAGCAAAGAGCTGGCCCAGAGGCTGGGATTGCAGTGTGGGTGGGAAGGTGGTCAGTGTGGGAGAGTCCCAGTGGAGAGTACATCTTACCCTTCCTCTCAATGCATTTATTTCCCTGCTTTGGTCTGGCTCTCAGGGATGATGTTTATCAGGCAGCAGTTTCTACCCAGGGCCTTCAGGCACAGGGGACATCAGCCTTTTTGGATACTCCAGGGAGACCGAACAAGAATTTGAAGCGCAAGGGCAAAATATTTGGTTGATGTTTTGCCCATCTCCTGAGCAGCAGCACCCCAGCAGCTGCATGCGCATATAACAAATGGATCCACATAACAAAATCCACGTAACAAATGGATTTGCATTTTCTTAGAGCCACCAGGAATTTGGAGGTATAATTTTTCCAGCTGATGCTCAGCACTGGGCAGTAAGGACATCACCCCGCGTTCCACAACTCTATTTGGGATGCTGAAATGCAGAAACATGGCCTGACACAAAGAATAAACACAAAACATATGATGTATTTATTAGTCCCATCGCATGATGTGCTGTTAGCTAATGCCTCAGCAATGCATTACCAACAGACAACGTAATGAGTATTGTCTTGCTTGGCTTCAGATAAAAATTTCAAGTTGAGACATGGATTGAAACATCTTGCTGTCCCTTTTGCTTTCCTCCTTTTTTCCACAGGAATCACAGGAATTTCCATCGCCCTTTCCTGTCCCCATAGAAGAGGTCACTGTCTTTTTTGCTTTCTGCAACAAATCATATGAGACTTCTCTGTACCTCTGTGTAATGAAATAATAGGGATTGTTGGACAATATCTTCTTTTTCTCACAATTTCTTGTTCTCTGTAAATAATGTTTTCTCTCTGAAAGATTCCTCTCCCCTCCTTAAAATAAAATAAAATATTTGGGGTTCAATATGGATATATGCCACAGGAATTTCTATTGGTTTCATTTTCCAAGTGTTTCAAACAGAAAACTTCAACCAGATGGCGCCCGAGAGAGTGCATCGCAGCTTTGCATTTTTTAGGACTGATATAACTTATTGTCAACTGCAAAATAGTTTCTTTCACGTTGTTCCTTATACCAGCCCTTAACAGCAACCTCTTGGGCAACACAGCTCAGCAATTAAAACCTGCACTTGGGAGGCAACTTCTTTCACTATGGAAATTAAAGATGTTGCTGCCGAGCTCCCAAACATTTTCATGGGGCCGGGACGCCACTGAGGGCCTGTCCCCACCGTGGTTTTACCATAGGAAAGGGAGAGAAAACGGGAGAGCGATGCAGTGCTCATCCTTCGGAGAGAAAAGAGCCGCCTGTGAGTGCGTGTGCTCAAACTGCAGCCTGGGCTCCTTGTAAATCTTCCCCCCGTGCAGCAGCACCGCTTGCTTGATAAATGATACTCCAGCCTGAAGTGTCAAAAGGAAAGAAAAAATCCTATTTTTTTTTCCCTACTCCTTTCTAGTTATTTTTGACAAGCTGGAAGAGAACAGGGGGAGAAGGAAAGGCTGATGCATGTTTGATATACACTTTTGACGGAGCTTTTACTTTATTATGTTTAATTGAAAAGTGTTAACATCGTCCGACATGAATATTCAGCTGATGCCTTTTGGTGCTGTTCCAGGAGTTACGATCGCCTGTGATTCCACTACGGCTTCTCAGCACGGAGTCCTGTCAAAGCCAGAGTGACAGTGGGGAAGCTATTAATTGAAATAGCTTCATTAATTAGTAATTAACAGCAGGGTAATGACTATGTCACACATCGTATTTCAATGAATGCCCTTCATGTGTTATGGGGCTTTTAATTAAAGAATATGCATTTTAATTAAAGGCAAGTTTGGCCCTTTGGCCTCTGGAATACAAAAGATGTTTCTAACTTTCAAGGCTGGGAGGAGGAAAGGTTAGCGTGGGGAAAACCAGGCTGAGTGCAAGTCATTTCAAAGTTAAATCCCCGCGACTGCCGTGCCCGGAGCGTGGATCCCGGCTCCGGGCTGGCTGAGGAGCAGCCGCTGCGTTTGCAGGGTCCGTGCGTAAAGCTGGGTCCAAGCAAACCGCGTCTTTGCACCCAGGGTGCCGCTGGAAGCCGCCCCGCGCTGTGCTTGACACGGCGGCCACGTTCGTGTCTGACTGAGGGAAAATTCTGGAGCAGCTCGAGCCCAGCTCCCATCCTTCACGGCGGTTTCTCAGAAAGAAAGTACCCGTCGCTCCTCAGATGGGCGCAGGAGTTGGAGAGGATCATTTCAATGAGCCAAATCCAGTAAATTACAGCAGATTTCGGTCTTTGCATATTCCGCTGGTTAGGATTTACTCCCTTGGTCTGGGGTGGGCACAGTGTTGGTTTCTCTTGGCTGTAATCTCAGCTCTTTCCGGAGTGATCCCACGCATATGCTTGGAAAGACAATTTTGAGGTTTGAAATATGTGGACTATACAACGAGCATCAAGGGAAAGTTTAGGAAAACAGATCCAAGGTATCTGAGAGATATTTACAGTCTCAAGCAAAAAAACCTCAAATCCCACAAAACAATAAAACCCCAACCCAGCCATAAACAACCACCAGAAGGGTTACTTTACGTTTTGATCAAAAAAGCGTTTATGTTTTAAAAACAAAAAAACTTCAGACGGGTCCCTTTCAAAAATAAACTCTACTCCCCTGACATCCCGATCTGAAAGATTGAAGAGAAGCTTCCCAAATGTGGCGAGGATTAGATGAGTGAGACATTGCATTTCAAAGAGAAAATGGCACATCAAAGGCGGCTCCAGCCCGATATTGAAGTACCCACCCAGGAGGGCTCCTGCCTGGAGGATTGGAGAAAGCAGAGGCGGTCGCTGCTGCTGGGAGCGCGGGGAGGGAAGGTGGGAAGGGCAAGAGGCAGCCCCACGTCTCTCTCTGAAGGCTCTGGGGTGTGGATCCGGCAAATGCAGTTTTTGGGAAGCACATCTGCCTCTCCCGCCTAATGATGCCGGTTGGAAAGTCGCCGCTTTGCCCCGTGCTGCTGAAGTGTCAACAGTGTAATCGTGTCTTTAACCAACCCAAGAAATTAATTTAATAGCGAACTAAGAGCATCTTCTGCCTCCCCATCTGGCCGTTTCCAGAAAGGTGAGGTGTCCTTTACCTTGCTGTTCCATCGCCAGTGTGTCTTGGGGATGGCCAACCCTGCCAGGAGCACGGGCTGATCCCTGAGTCCATCACTATTTCCCCAGAGCAGACCAGACGTTGTCTTAATTTATGGGCTACAGAAGAAACTGTGCTAAAACTTAGTCATAAAAGCCAATAGTTTCATCAGGTGAAGATAATTTATACTACTATTCATACTAAAATATGACCCTCTTAATGCACTAGAGTGCTGAACTCCTCCTGTATCTCTTTAGCCTCATCAAAAAGGGTGCAGGGAGGTCTACGGGTCCCTGATACCCAACAGCACCTACTGAGCCCACCCTGGGTCTTGGCATGGACCAGACCCTTCCAGACCCCCCCAAATGCCCCCATGGATGTGGTAGCTGGGAACTGGGACACACACATACGCACCAAACCGAGACTTGGTGGATGTGGTGTGAAAGAAGTTGATGCAGGGGAAATAAGGTTTGGAGCAAAGTGGACTGGGATGGTGAGATACCATCTGCCAAATCCCTTCTGCTGCTCTAAGGGAATAAATGGAGAAAACAAGCGAATGTCGAAATTCAGAGTTAAACTTTGGAGGAGAAGTTGGGGGGAGGGAAAATGTGTGAATCACTCAGGGTATCCAAGTATGGTAATTAATGTTAATAACATTAAATAATTTAAACAGACAAGCAATATTTTATATTATATTTCTTTGGCATTTTTACTGGTGTCACAAGGGGTTTGTCCTTGGGTCCTGGATCAGTAAGATCCCATTCATCGTGAGTAAAACCAAGGGTGACTTTGGCGTGAGGGGTTGTTTTAAAGATCATCTATTTTTTTCTATTCCCAAAGTAAAATTCCAGGTATGAAATTCCTACCCAGTTAGGAACATAAATTATACAGACACAGATGATTTATTTACTTTGCAACAGCAGGTATTTTGTGCAATTGTGGGAAGATGGACCATGTTTCCCTTCACCAGTAGGGCTTATGTGTGTACATTTTGCTGTTACACTTGCTCAGACACTAAACCCAGCATATTTTAAGCATATTTTCACCTTTAGGCCCTACATCCCTTCAAGACCCACTGGGTTCGATTTCACAACTTGTGCTAAAGTTGTGACCAAGCTGGAGGGGAAAGTGCCATCACAGCATGTGTCAAAAAATGCCTTTGGTTTTACCACGATTGCTTATACAATTGTTAAAATGCTCTTGGTGTGCTCAGCTGTGCATAAAACACGGAGCTCAGGTTTGCGTCTTGAATAAGGGTGCTTGAAAAATCATATATGATTTTTTAAAAGGAAAATGGCTCCCTAGGTAAATAAATTTTAGTGCTACATAGAACAGCAAAAGATGCTATGGCTTTTGTAAAAAATAAGAATCAAAGCCTCTTATTTTCCATTTATCTGATCTGTAACACTGGCTGGATTCACCTTAGCAGAAAAAACCCCAAGTGAGTCTTCATTTTCTTCCATTGTTCTAACAAAAATAAAACCTGATTTAGGGTCAGTCTCGATAGACTAAACCTAAATACACTGAGCATGAAACACCTGGATTGTGCCAGCCATACCCCCTTTCTTGCTGTAGGGCAGAGAGATGTTTGGGGTGTTTTTAGATGCAGCACTTTGCAACTCTGCAGCTGGAAAATTCATCAAAACACAGTCAAATCCTTGTTCAGATGCAACGCAGACAGGGGGAAAGGAGTCTGTCCGGACTCCCTGGGACTTCTTGGCCACAATTTTCCTTTTTTATTTGCAGGCACAGCAAGAAAATCCAACGTGGATGTGACCCACCCTGCGCGGAGCAGAGTTTGGCCCCGACTCACGGCGACTGCGATTCAGGTCTGATGATGCTCATGAGTTTTCTCCCACCTGGGAGGAGAGTCTATCATTAGTCTGCCCACTAGGTGCAACTCGTTAAGCTAATTGCTATCTCTGCAGGAAGGCCACCTGGCCAGGGGATGTCGGCAGCCTGGTCAGCTGGCTCTGGGAGTCAAGCCAACGCTGCTCTATGCTTTAGCTCCACCTGGGAAGAGCATCGCGGCAGAAGACAACCAGACCTACCCTAGTTACAGGTTTAAGTGCAATCCAAACATCCCCGCGACGCGTGCTGAAAACCCGTGTAAATGCCTGACCTTGGTCTGCTTTCCCTCTGTTGTACAACTCCAGGAGGGGAGCCAACTTGTCCCTTTTTTCCTTGGCTTTTTTTTTTTTTAATACCTTATTTTTTGTGTACCAGAAGTCGCCTCATCACTTTCAAATCAAACGTCTTCTTTTTTTCTGCTCCCAGAAATTAAAATGTGGCAAGGTCTTTTCTTTCCTCTTTTTTTTTTTTTTTTTTTTTGTGTTTTTGAACAGCAAGATTAAAAGTTGTTTGAAGAATAATGTTTTCCTAAGTTTTAGCTGACATTCAATTTTAATGACTTTTTAAACAAAGTAACTATTAACTGTGCATCGTTTTATAGTTTCCTGATGTCTGACAGGTGTTTTTGCCCATGTGGGAAACAGATGCTAATAACATTTTCCCTAATAGCTCATAAATAATAAGCATTTAGCATTTTCCTTTGTATACTGCTCTGTCAATAGCCAATTTACTTTTCAGAAGCCACAACGTTTTCCTGTCAATCAGTTTTAGCCTCGGGCACTTTTTGGTGATTAGAAGCCCCTTAGAGAGCGAGAACTCCAAATTAGTTTTAAATAAAAAATAAGAATATTCATGCTGTTGAACATCTAAAGGTAAAAAAAAAAGATCTGGGTACATAAATATCACTGGTAGGGTATTAATACTTCATAGAAATAGAGTGACCAACAGCTCTCAGGAGAACTGCAGCAAAGACAAGCACATGACACAAAGAAAGTAATGTATGCTGGAGAAAAATAACTTTTTATTTTAAAAAGGAAGTAATTTTGGGGTTTTTTAAAAAGCTTTAAGTCTAGGAGAGCTATATCACCTTCTCATTTGGAAAATAAGCAGCAAATCGAGCATAGCACTTGATACCTACCACGGTGTCTCATTCCTTCAATAAGCCTTGGATCTAGTCCTGACATTTTGCCTCTTTCCAGGAGAGAAAAGGGGTAAAGTCGATATCATTCCCTCCGAGGGGAGAGCAGATGCAGAACTGAGAAGTCCACAGCAGTAGGCACCAAACCCCGAAAGTGCCTGGGGGACCATGGGGTCCCTGTGGAGCCGGGACTGGCTCTCCAGGCACTTGTCTTCTGCTGGGTCATCCCTGCAGAAAATGTCCTTTTTCCACAGTCATGAGAAGTGTCAGTTAAGGGTCCAGGTATCTCCTGTCAGACCTTTTAGGCTTCACTTCAATGTCTGTGCACGTCCCGGGTAAAAAGAGTTCTAATAAGCTCAATTCAAATTACTTTTTCCCCTTCAATGATCACAATAAGCAGCACTTTGGAAGAGAGAAGAACCTTGGCCTTCAGGCTGCAAACCTATTTCTGGTGATGGCGTGTTCAGATTTCACACCAGTTTTGCATCACCCAACTTTATCCCATCAGCATTTTGGGGGTTGTTGGACCTGCAGCAGAGTTCTGGTCACCGCTGGAGACAGGATACCAGCATGGTTGGAGCTTGGCTCTGACACAGTTTGGCCTTTTCTACAAAAATGAGCTAAAATTCATTGGTTTCACTGTTCATTAGCCTTACGTCATCACATTGCATCGTAATATGCAGCTCTTCCACCAAATTTACTTTCTCATTCATTTTGCAAGAGAAATGGAATGATGCAACATTCGCCAGCCAGTACAAAAGCCAGCGTGGTTTTTTAGAGAAAGTGGCTTCTAACATATTGACCTGAAATTCTGTGGCACACTGACATATCTGCAGCTGCACTGAATGCCATTGAACCCCAAGGGGTCTTAGTTAATCAAATGTAAACATGAATAATGCAGTGACATAAAATGCAGGTATCACATATATACAAGACAAAGGGTCAGACAGTGTGTTGGCTCTCCTGGTTGATTTTTCTCCTTGAATGAAGGAAAAGGAAATTTTTGCCCTCAAATGAACCGATTCTTCAGTTCCTACCATCAAATATGACTACAGTGATGTGACCCACATTACTTCCTTCCTTCACTAGCTCATTTCATAGCAGCAGCAGTGTCACATCCA
The DNA here is from genome assembly GCF_018691265.1 of Tyto alba. NCBI lineage: Eukaryota > Metazoa > Chordata > Aves > Strigiformes > Tytonidae > Tyto > Tyto alba. The sequence continues at coordinate 14,937,792 of NW_024881308.1, forward strand.
CTCCTTTTGATGTGACAGCAATGAAATGGTTAATGGCAGTGTTAAATGACTATTCTTGGATTTAGCATTAGCACTGAGGTGAGGAAGCCTGGATTTCTCTAAGCAATTCAGGCTGCCTGGTTGCCCAGGCAGAAGGCAAACATGCCTAATGTTTCAATTCACACGTGGTAACTTCCTAATAATAGGGGTGTTAATTGAGAGTAGAATAGCTCTAGCAGGTGAGCAACAATTAGCTGATGCTCCTGCTTTTACAAAAGGTACCATTGCACATCCATGCATAGTAAGCTGGAAATCACTTTTGCATATCTAATTTTTAAAGCTAAAAGATGGCTGTTTTGGAAGCAAAAGGGCTTCTGGCACCAGGCTGGGGCACTGTGTTAGCACTTATTGCTCTGAAGAGTCCCGGCGAACGGCATCACTGGTTGTAGGGTGCTGGGTTTTGCTCAACGCCACCTGTTCAATTCCCAACTTGACAATGTCCTTCAATAGTACTTGCCAGCAATAGTTGGATGAAAGAAAGGCCAATGCTTGGTACTGATGAATTCATTACTCTTTTTCATGGTCTGGTGCTGATGGAGTACCCAAACCTGCAAGAAGTTTTAAGACTCACTCTCCAGATGGTGTTGGGTGGGAATTTTCACTGCTGAGTAGCTCAAGCGTTAAGTGTAAGAGGTTTGAAAGAAACCTGAAAGACTCATGACACTTTTCTGTCTGTTATTTTTCATTCATTTACTCCTTGGTAATCTTCTCCCACCCATCCCCACCAGTCCCAAAGCCCTTATCACTGCTGCTTAGGTTCTCACATGGGAACAGTTCAAACCTGCCTCCTTGGCCAACCTCAACAGCCTGAAAATGAGGGAGAAGCTCTTAAAACCCACACGCATCCTTATGAGACTTTCTCTTGCACGTCAGAGTGGTGGAGAGGAATCAGCATAATCCCAATGAGCTATTTCAGTGTATTTAATTCTAGTGCCTCTGCACTAGTCAGGAATAATGCCTGGTTTTGGTCTTCTTCCTTCCCTTGTTTTTTGGCTTACTACACACCAAATGGTAAACTGCCCCAAACAGCTACCTCGTTAGTTTTTCCTCTCTGAGCAGTTGGGTTGAAACATATGCCATTAGACCTGATGTCCCCAGTTAAAACCCCTGTCACATCACTAAATATTTTAGCAAATAAAAAATTTTTTAAACACGCGGCCAGATGTCCACATTGACATAGTGCTTAAGGCGTTTGACTGATAAAAAGCCAGGGCCCTTGGTAAGTGGGGATTTAAAAACATGTCCTGAGGCAAGTGTGTGATATTAAAAACATCCTGGGCTCTTTTGTATGGAGATTTGCATACGTTGAGGTTTTAAAGAGAATGTCCATCTGTCACTGAGCATTCTCCCAATACAACAAAGCATCGATAAATATTTTGAACCACAGTCACTTTTCAGCAGGCACCAGCAAGGAAGCAGAATGGTTTCAGCTGGGATATCTATCGCTTTGTGCAATAAAAGGAGCTGCAGTTTCACTTGGAAGCGGTGTTTAATATTTATGAGGACGACAGCCCTTTACAATTACAGAACTACAACCTGGCCCTTGAGTGATTCCATAAAAAGTATCAGCCAGCCAGAGCAAAAAAAAAAAAAAAAAAAATACCCTCAAGCTTTTGTTCTGCAAAGTCTGGTTGCTGGATGTAGCGATGTACCGTGATCGTGCTTCAGCAACAGTGGCACCCGCTTGCAACGCACATGGCAGCAGGCCTGCTCCAACGTCTGTTGAAGCAGTGGAAAGGCTCCTGCCAGCCTTAATGAGCTCTGAATCAGTCTGGGTGTAGCTGAATTGTCACCAAAGTGGATGAAATTCATTGTTCTTAGTGTACGTGTTGGGGAGAAAGGGTCAAAAATTCAACCGTCTGTGGTCCCGTTCAGATCCATTGCATCAGTGATGGGTTTGGCTCCTTAGATTTAAGACTCTTCATTTTTAAGTTTCAGTCTGGGATGTGAGAAAACATACAGTGGCAGCAAGGATGAGGATCAGGATGTTCTCACTATACTTGAAGGCCCAGTGCGTGGGAGGCATTTTACAGAAGGAAAAAGCAAGCAAGCAGGCATAGCTTGGTGCCTCGAGGAACTGGCAGTGTCATTACAGACAGGACAGAGTGAATGACCAGCTCTCCAAATTCCACATTTTTACTTATTTTGGCTTTTGTGGGTTGGCATTTTCCAAGGAGGTGCCATGTTTCTCTTATTCTCCAACCATCTAGAAGATCTGAAGTGTCTAATTGAGAAGAGACAAAGTCACGGCACAAAATACGCTTGCAGCAACTGTTTTAGTTAATTAGACAATTACAGTTTAAGCACGTGTGCATCTGAACAGATTGACTATCTCAGTAAATTTCCAGCATGTCCTTCTCATATTCTTTCCTTCTTTTAATCGGAATCCATTTCTGAACTCTTCCTGCCCAACCACTGACCTTTGTAAAGAGCCACCCATAAAATAGATGGTTATTAAACATTGGTTTCTCTGTTTCTCTTGCAAAGCTGGTTCTAATGGTGCGGTAACTATTACGGTGTTGATGGTGGGAGATGCCAGGTGGCAGATGGCTTTTTTCATAGGTGCAGCACGATGGTGTCACACAGTATATGGGTAGGTGACTGCATATCCATCTTGACTGAGAAAGAGGAATCTCTGCAAGCACATGTTTGGGGGTATTTCTGTAAGTCTCATGTTTAAGTTGTTAAACATCTGAGGAAAGGAGAGTTTCAAGAAATCAAGAGGCAGACAAAAATAAGAACCATCTCTGTTTCATTTGCAGAATACACATATTTATTGGAAAGACACTGATGTTTTCCCCCAGCAGGCAGCAATACTTTATTTGCAAGCATATGCTGCTAAGGCAAACTCTGACTTTCCTGTCTACAGCTGTAGCACAGCTTCTATCTAAGCCAAGGGACACTTGATGGGCTTTGGGACAAACCCTGTGTGTCTTGATGGTTAAATGGCCGCATCAGTGGTGTCAGTGGTTGTGATGTTAAATGCATGATTGTTTGGGAGAACAGGAGGGTGTGTGTCAGACGAAAAATGGCTCATGATCATATTAATTTCGGACAGAAGATGTGGATAAGAATATCAGCCAAAGACATTCCGGTCCTAAGGCCAGAGTTTGGAGAAACTGAATGCTTACCTGCTTGATTAATCTCTGCTTGAAGCTTAAACTACCCAATATGCAAACTGGAACTCAGTGAGCAATGGCAGCTCACAAGCTTTCTGCAAGATCAGTGGCTGGTGGTAAGACAAGAGATCAGACAGCTCAGATCTGAAAAAGAAATCTCGTATTCTGGTCTTTGCTTGTGTTTTGGGCACTAATTTATACTAAAAGGCCGTTTCCCCACACAGGTATACAACCTCAGCTGTCATTTAATATGAGGGTTTAGATAATTTCCTCAAGAATAAGGACTGTGATGACCCACAGCTTGCATCCATCACAGGGATGTGGTACCTCTCAGGGGCTGGCAACATACAAATCAAGTGTCATAGACCTTCCCTGGTGAAATCTGGTTCCCAGGAATTTGAAACTTGGGCTGCAGGGAGGGATATTCTCACATCCCTCTCAAACCCCTGTGTTGAGCAAACTTCTCTCTCCAACCAGATAGTAGTCCCTCCTTGGATTAAAGAAATGAATTGCAGAAGGTCTACCTTGATGACTGCTGGAAATTGGTGCAAAAACTTTTGAACTGAAAGTTTGCCACATCAAGAACATGCATGAGGGAGTGTTAATGCTTCCAGCACAAGCAAGAGCCAGGAAAACAAATGGTGATTTTAACGCCTTTCTGGATAGTCTCAGTCCCTTTTGCAGACGGGGTACATCTGTATATTGAACCAGTTTGGCTGAGCTTTATTTGATTGCTGGAGCTGGCTTCGGCGCACCCGTGCTGCAGCCTGTGCAGCTGAAGAAAGGCTGGAAAACTATTATTGACCGTTTAACAACCTGTTGGTTGGTGCATCCTCGATCCAGAGCCGATTGCCTGGGGAACGTGCACACCGTGTTCGCATCAGCCAGAGCCTCACCTCAGCAAGCCAGCAGAGCCATGCCAAGTTACACTGGCTCTGACTCTTGCCAAATGGGTATGCCATAGAAATTAAATGCCAAAACCTTTTCTTTTTATATAGCCAATTAAAGTCAATTAGACTACTGGTGTGAGCTGGGCACACCAGCACTGGAGTAAAGACAAACAGTGCTGCATGCCTTCAACAAGCAGAGCTGAATTACTCTCTACTTTTCCCCCAGAATGAGTCAAGCTAAGGGAAGAGGCACTAGCCTGGGAGGAGAAGCATTTCAGAGAGAAAAAAATCAGCCCTCACTAAATCCATATCCCATCTCCTCAAAGCTTGCTTACTGCCAGCTCCCTAATTTATGTAAACTGGTCGTCAGAGCTGAATTAAAACCTACAATTAGCAATCCAGGAGGGCACGGCTGTAATTCAGACAGATGTGCCACTTAAAAATATTTACATAAAGCTTGCGGGATAACCAGCACTCCCAGAGGGAGCCATCAAGCTGGCAACGTGGCTCGGAGCTGGCGTGGGGGGATGCCCACCAACTCAGCTCAGCTGCCCCCCTCTGCGCAGAGCAGCCGTGGCTTAGACTGCCAAACGGCTGCAACCACGGCTGCAGCTCTTGGGATCAAAAAATATCAAGACCTAAAGAAGCTGTCAAGAGCCTGGACTTTTTCTGACCTTTTTCTCAGAGGAGAGGGGAAAGGAGCCAGTGTGAGTTTGTTTGAAGCTGCTCAGTAAAGCTCAAAACCATCTTAACAGACCAGGAAAGCCTTGTTGCTTGCTGCACGTTAAACTTATTAGCAAGTACCCTCCCTGCACACAATGGTTAGGACTTTCTGAGTTTAAAATCCAGGAGGAAGTACATGACATGGAGAGCAGCTTGGCTCAGTGTTTAGAGCAGGAGGAACGGGATCTGATTTTTGGTGGCCATGCAAAGGGCTGGCAGCTGCCTCTCAATTCACTTTGTTGCTTGTAAGGGCCAATTCAATCTAGCAGTTTCTTCTTGGGAAAGAGTTTAGAGATTAATTTGTACTTTTAAAAACTTGCGATTACTGACCAGGCTAGAAAGCTTTCACTGTGACCTGTCTGTGAGCATGGTTTCCGCTTTTGTTTTAACCAGCTTGTGACAGAAGCTCAGGGGAAAAGTTTTAATTTCCAAATATCCATTGCTGTTATGGTACAAAATTTAAACCTGTTTATACACAGCCTTAGTCATTCTCCGGTGCAATTCAGACATGAATAAAATCCTTGTGAACAGATGCTGGGTTCCATTTATTGACCTTCCCTCTGGTGCACCACCTTTTTTATCTCCCAAATCAAATGCAAGATATAAACTACCCCTGGAAAGCAGAACTTCTTATGTGTCAAGAAACTCTGATTTAGAGGCTTTGCCTCCAATTTCAGAAGCACATAAGGACTGCTTGAAAGGAATTGTGTAGGTGGTGTTGGGATGTCAGAGGGTCTCAGGGTTTCTCAGGAGGGTTTAGGAGCCCTGAACAAACACATCTGCCTGAGTGTTTTAAAGCTGGGAATAACATTTGTAACAGTCAGTTACAAAATGGGTCCAGTTCACACAGATGGTGAAGACAGTCATGCTGTTTTAAATCCACAGCAAAAACAATGACTAAAATTGGCTCAGACATAGCTCTGGTAGAACCAGTAAAAACTATCCACAGATGTCAATTTATGGAGATAAGCTTTTTTGGTTTTCCTCCACCACTGCCCTGGCTACCGATAATCACCATTTTCCACCTTTCCAGTTGCAGAAGTTCACATTTAATGTAAAGAAATTTCAGCCTGGAAAACGCAAATGAAATTGTGAAGATATTTCTTTGGTATTTGTTTGCTGCTCTCATCACACACAGTAATTCCTGCCCCCTTACTGGTGGCCAACACCTCCTCTGGCACTGACATGTATTCCAAAACGATTGCAAAAGCCCATGAATTTTTCTCAAATATTTATGGGAATACCCAGAATTTTCAGAGCAACAGACGAAAGAAGACTGAGTACCAGACTCACTCATTTATCAGCAAAATACAGAAAAAAAAAGGAAAAACATTTGCCCTGTTTTGTTTCTACTCTGTGGCTTGCTCAAAACTTTTCAAATTTAAATGTATTTTCATTCTAAAATGGAAGTGATTTACACCAAGCTTGATTCATCTGCTGGCCTTGGCGGCTGGAATATTCCAGCAAAGGGTTTGCTTTGTTTCAGCACAAAAGAAGTTGAAAAAAATACTGCAGATGAATTTTATTATTGCAGCTTTTATATGGAACATGAAAGCGCGCTAGTTTAATACAAAGTCATTACTGCAGTTAAAACCATTAAGTTAATTAATATGGACATTTATTACTACCGATAAAAGATAATATCAGGGGATTTATAGAAACAATATATCTGTATCTTCTTCCTCCTAAAGTCTCCATGAAGACAGGACTTTCAGTAGGGCGGAATATATTGTAATGGCACCTGTTACTGGGGCTTGCACTAAAGGTAGGTCAAGGGGAACACTTGCAGGAGAGTCATTAAGATAACCCTGGCCCCAAGAGCATCAGAGCTCACAAAATAAATCCTTCAACTTTTATAATTATCACACATTGAAGGAAGCAGAAAGTCCCTTGGTTCTGCCAAGCCCTGAGCAGTAGAGAGGGAGTTGTTAGTGTAACCTATTTCTTTTATCGGGAGCAACCCCTCCACTACCAAACGTGGGGACAGTGTCAGCTGCCATCCCCAAACACAAAGATAATTCCGTACTGTTTTTTAGCTAGAGAAAAGTCAGCAAACCCTCAGCTTTCATCCCTTCCACCTCCCCAGGTCTTTGGAGCTGAAAATCCTCAAGTTGTCCCTGACTGGTCTTGGTCATTTCCTTGTACTGATGCTGGATAACAGTTGGGAGACGTGGTAATTTAATAAAGCTTTGCAAATGTAGACAACTGCAGAATGTGATAGAGGGGCTGTATCAATCACAGTAATGACAGACATTAGCAGAATGCCAAGTGTTTTGGTCTCAACAGATCTGTCACCCGTTTGCAGGCAGCAGTTGTAAGTACAGGTCTGTGCAACGGCCGCTCTAATTTAGTGCTGTCTGCAAAGCTGTCATTTCAAGAGAAGATTTATTGGGCTGATACATGTGATTTATGTCAGACGGTTTCAGCTTTGCTAACTTGTGTGCGACAATAGTAGTTAACAAGCAATTAAAATCTTTGGTCCATTGTGCTGCAAGCTACAGGATGGTTCCCCAGAGCCATCATTCAGCTTTAGTCACTCTTAAAAATCCTCATTTTGGAGGCTGGGGGGGAATTTCAGGGACTGCCTTCCCTGGCATAGATAGTTTCTTCCTCTACTTAAAATGGTATGAATCTGTTCTTGGGGAGGGTATTTTTAATTCTGATTTTCTCTAGCTCCACGTGTTCCATGGTTATGCTGTAGGAAGTCTGTAGGTGAGCAGAGGTACCTACTACATATGGTTTGCTCCTTCATGCACACAGTGCTGTGGCCGTGGTCCTCTCTTCTCGTGGCTAAGCCCGGGCAGCCTGTGCGCCCGGGTTTGCTACGATCTCCTCTGCCAGGTCCCCTCTCCCCAGTTGCTTTCCACTCCCCTTAGCTGGTGAGCTGGTGACCCTCCTGGTGACATCCACACACCCAAACTCCTGCCGCCGTATCTGTCCTGGCGCAACCACAAAAAAAAAAAAAAAAACAACAAACCCCTGGTACAACCCCACCTGGATATGAAAAATCAGTATTCTGGAGCCAAAAATGAAGCTGCGCTTGTGCACCCGCCGCTGTCACCATCCCAACACTGTGCTCCATCCTTCCCGCGGCGGCGGCCGTCGGGAGCTGCAGACGCTGAGGAGCGGTAACGACCCTTCCCGCCGCCTCCGAACCCCATCGTCAGGGCGAGGAGCCCAAGCCAAACTGCTCCGACTGAACTGCGGCCAGCCTAGCTGTGTGAGCCCCTCTGCATGTCCCCGTGAACCCAACTCTTTTAAATCAGACGGTACTTTGGAGATAATTAGCCTCATTGCATATACACAACGGCTCTCCCATGAATGATGCAGGCTTAATTACTAATGACAGGGCTGGGGGTTTTTTTTCGTCCTTCTGTTACAACCCCGAGTGATGGTAAACAGACACCTTAGTGAGCATTTTCACCCACTGAACGCTGCAGTCCTTTTTCTCCCTTTCTTTTTGCGGTCTTTGAGAGATCAGATTTTTTTTTTTTTTCCAATTATGAAATGGGTAGAGGAGGCTGCACGCAGTCAGAGTTTTCTGTGTGTAGATGATGCGCTCGCTAATACCTACTGTATATTTAAATCTCTTTTTTCCTTTGTTCTGTGTACAAACTTCAGTTTATATTAAAACCAATATATTTGTGTTTCTGAACTTTTCAACCTGTTGAAATCACAAGGAAATTTTACAGACGAGCAACTTGGCCAGCTCAGGGAGCAGCAATCGGGAAATGCTGCATCTCACTGCTTAACCAGTAAACAGAGCTTTTGTACATTTTCCAGCAGTTTGCTCTTCAGGGACAATGCATATATGTTGCAGGTGAATATGTGGTGCTTAAAAAACAGGAAAACCTTTTCCCTAATCCTTATTCCTGTTATTAGTGACTTACAGTCCACATGCAGAGAGCCTTGACTGGGGGAAGGTGCTACGGGAGGGCAAACTCCAGTGATGGGCTTAGCGCAGATTTTTGGCTCCAGCCCAGCTATACTAGTATTCAGTCAGGCTTTTCTGGTATTTATAATTTTCCTGGCTGTTTTGCCCTCTCCCACCACCCCAGAGGCTGGATCTTTTCCACCCCTCCATCTCCAACAAGCCAAGAAAACCCTGGAACATCAGATAATGAGGCATTGGGAGGAGTTTGTGCCTTTTGGTACAAGGTAGGTAGAGCAGATCTACTTCTGCCCCTTTAAAATGCTGAATGGTTTCCTCCTTTTCAAGGCAAAAACTATATTCACCTTTTTGGCTCATCTTTTTTTAGCATGGAGCTGAATTGTTTGATCCTTTGCATGCAGAACCTGGGCGTGAAGACCCAGGATTACAGTCATCATCCCAACAGTCTGCAGCACTGAGCCATGCAGCCTGTCTCACACATCAGGTTGGGAAGAGGGCTTGTTTGTTTAAAGTAAAGTGAAAAAAACCCAAGGAACTAAACAAACCCTCTGGAAAAACTTCTGCTGAGCAAAGGTGATCCGAACTGACATTGAGAATTGTTTGATTTACAATAACAGGGAGATAATATTTTGCTAAGCCTCCCTGTAATACAATGTGTGTCATTTTAAATTTCCCATTACACTGAGCAATCTAATAAATAAATGCCCCGGCTGCAATAAACATGAATCATTCAGTGCGGAGAAGCTCTCAGCAGCTCTGTAACACATATCTTCTTCCTAATGGTCTTTGGAAGTCACCGATTAATTTGACTTTCAGCTGACTGGCTCTAAAGCAGAGGAGCCTGGCTACTGCCAGACAAGTGCTTGCAAGATGCTGGGTCAAACTCTGCAGAGATTTAGTGACAAATCAGATTTACAAATTAGGGATGTGCCGCTCTGTAAAGGATACGGCTCAAGCCTGGTGATTAGCAAGTACATGGTCAAATAGAATTGGCTACAGGGGTTTTTCAGGGTGTTTTTTCAATGCTAGAAAACAAAAGCAGTTGTTTTACATGTTGCAGCAATGAAAGCCACCTTCCGAGAACAAGAAAGAAGTTCATGTTATTTGTCCCCTAATTTCCGCTGTTAATCTCTCGCCAGATTACGTGCACGTGAAGGTATTTTTGTTATCTTCTGCTCTCATGCCAATATTTGTTAGAATATGGGATGGAATTTAATATGAGTAATGTTAGGAGAAACAGGTCAGGGTTTCAGATTAACACCAATAACCATAATGAGAACAGATGCTTATATCCATCTGGAATGTAAATTTAATATGTTAAATTCATAGCTCAGCCCATGAAATGCAATCATCAGATGTTTACTGGTCCCAATTTAATGAGCGATTTTGGATTAAACAGGGGCCAAACAACAGGCCACCAATCTATATTAAATCTCTGCAAAATGAAAATTGCAAAGATTTACTTAGGGTCATTACACAAGAAAATTTAATCACAACCTCATCCATAATGTCACATCGTCATCAGACTGATAATTGAAATGCCATGTGAGGGATTATGAATAACCCTCTGTTTATGAAGATAGCTTTCTGATTATCTCTATGTCCTGTGAGTAACATAAAATATGATTTGTATTAATGTACATAGTCCTTGCCTAAAAGAAACCCATTGGGGATCTGCAGAAAAAGTCTGATTTTTTTACCTTCACTATTGCTGACGGGAGATGTTGTTAAGTAACATTATTGCCACAGTTTTAAAGCTGCAGGTAAGGTGGAGCCTCGCACACAGCCTTGCACTGTGTTTCATCGCATCGCAGGGAGATGTAGCTTGCAATATCCCTGCAGCTGTGTGGGTGCTATAAAGTATTCAGCACATGATTTTAGTAAGCAAACATTGATTTGTCTAGAATCAATATTAATTTTTCAGACTGCATGTTCTCTGGGGCAAGAAATGTATCTTCCAGTATTTACTAAACACTTAGTACATTTGGGATGTTAATAAGAGCACACTTTGGATTTTGGCACGTTACAAAATATCAAACTGTTGGATATCTGACAATTATATAATTGTGCATTGTACTGGATTATACAACTGCCTACAAATAGCCAAATTTCTAACGGCATTTGGTTTCAAAAGTCCATCTAAATATTTATGGAGTGTGTGCTGAGAGACTCTCTGTCCCAGCGCTGAAGGTGAATGCTCAGTTGAGATACTCCAGGAACCACACAAACGCGCAACATGCTCTTCTTGTGGGCAAGTGTGTGTGCTGCTGACACGCATGTGCTGCTGACATACACGTGTTGCTACCACCCTTTGCTTCCAAATTTACACCCGCTTCGTTATTTAGTTCCTACTTAGGTGATCCAGCCAGTCGGGAGATGATGCCCTGCTCTGCCACCGGCCTCCCCGTTGGCCCCGGGCACATCACCTCCTCCCTGTGAGATGGCACCTGGGTGCAGGAGATGACCCAAGACACTGTGAGCAGAGCCGGAGAGTGCCCTGCAAAGAGGAAGAGGTTTCCCATTTTCTGGTCCCGCAGATGAGATCTCGATTTGGGTAATTAAACTAAGCTTTGCCCTGCCAAACCCAGGGCAGGGGTGAGTACAAACTGAGCAGCTCATCTCCAAAAATGTGGCCTCCTCCTGCTCCGAGCCGAGCCTGAGCTCAGTCTGAACATGTCGCACACCCTGGGGATTCAGCTCCACTTGGAGCAAGATCAGAAGGCAAGTGGGAATGTGTCTTTTCCCCTGTTCAGGGCTGCTTTCTGTACCTCCTCATTGTCAGTGCTGCAAAACTGATCACATCTGATGTGTTTTAATTGCCCTGCATACGAATTAATTAGCCCCTTTGTCAGAGAACAATGAAGTGGCAAGCTCAGGAACAAGAAAAGCCAAGGCAGAATAAAAAACCCGAGTCTCCTGACTGTCAGGCAGGAGCCAGCAGTGCCTGAGACAGGCATCTCGCAGCTGGGCTGGAGAGCGGTGCCCACGGCGGGGCAACCGCACGGTCGTGCCTTTCTGTCCCTGCATTCCCAAGCAAAAGTTTGGATCAACTCCCCACATCACACTTATTTATCCAAATTTTTAACAGCGTTAGCCACATACATCCCCATATAGAGAGACCTAATGTTTCTGGTGGATCTCGGCGCATGTTGAGCCTGACAGGCTCTGAAAAACTTTTGCATCTACTTTTTAGATGTGCTAGCCTAGGAGTGATGCTCCCCTCTGTAAATTGTTTCCAAGCGAATCTGTGCTCCTCTTTGGCTGCAGCAGGCATCAGGCAACCACAAGTGGAAGGAGCCAAATTTTTCACCAACAATTAAATAGGAGGTGGAAGAAAGCTGCACACTTTGCAGGTGAGGGTTACGCCTGGGAAGAGGCTGGCACTCAACATTGGACATGTAACCCTGAGGTCTGAGACATTTACCAGTGTCTGTGGCTGAGGATTCACAGAAAAAAATGTTTCTGTGTATTCAAAACATGGATCTGCTGTATATATATATCTGTGTAACCGGAGAAAGCAGGGGAGCAGCTTGATGGACCCACAGAGGTACATCCGTGCCCCTGCCTGTGGGCATGGTTTATACATCGGTTTGGCTCGGGTCGGAAGGAATCGGGCAAGGTGATAAAAGTGCAGACAAAATGGGTGTTGCAAGTTGTAACTACAGGGCTTGTCAGAAAACACAAGATGAACTTCTCGCCCTGAGATTAATGCCAGGGTGCCAGGTCCTGGAACAGGGATGAGGTGGTTACTCTGCCCCGACAATTGGCTCGGGAGAGAGGGAGCACAGACGGAGCCTTTTCCGGCTGGCTAGCCCAGATCAATGACCAGACCCTAGCTTTCATTATTTACACAAGTAGCACAGATAAAGCTATTAAAAACAAGACATCCACAGAGAATGGAGAGCCATACGCTGTGCATAATTTATATCAGAGCATGCACCACCACTAATACATAAACCAATGTAATTAAATGCTGATAAATAGGTAAGGCATATCCCTCCATGGACCAAGGTAAGAGAGGATGCTATTTTAGAAGAAATCTTTGTGATAATTCTGGCTGTCCAATCATTGGAAAAAAAAGGACCAAATCCCATGTGAATGGAATTTTATCCAGGATGTTACATAACAAACTAAATCACAGGAGACAAAGTGCATTAATTGGCCAACAATGGGGTGGATTCCTTTTGTTAAGTAGACATAAATGATAATGCCCCAGCACCTGAAGCACCCAGTGATTTCCATCCGCGAGTGTTGGCAGAGCACACGGATGGGGAACCCCGTAGGCAGTGACCCTGCTCTGACAACCTCACTTCAGCATACACTGCTCGAAGGGAATGGCCCACAGCTGCTGTCACCAGACAAGGTGGCCTCTCTGAAATTACCAGAGAACCATCGAAAGGTTCCTTGGGAAGATTACCCCAGCCCTTAAGAAGAAACACGTTTTCCACTGAAGCCACAAAATATTTCCTGAGCCTCATTTACAGGCTGTTTAATCCCTTATTGGCTGATAGCATTTTTATGGGGATTAGTATGAAGGAATAGACTGGGTGATCGCCTCTATGCCTAAGGGTTTGTGCTTGTCATGCCACCCGAAATGCTGAAAGATGAGCCATTCTGAAAATTTCTGCTACCAAAAGTGCACAACCCTGGCTCAGTCCTGACTCAGGAGAGAGGAGCTGTGGTGTTCAAGGTGGGTATCCATAGGAGACAAGTTGGATATGACTCAACCTTTCATCTAGGAGTTGTTTGGCCCTTGCTCTCCTCCATGGTAGGTGTGATTCCATCAGAGATCACTGACAGTTGATGGCATATCTAGTGGCTCACTTAATGGCACCCTGAAATGCCACTTCCCAGCTATCCCCTGCTGCCACTATGGAACAAGATCCCCGCTTTCCCAAGGCATGCATGACAAGGGTGCTGTGTACCCAGCACCATCTTCCCGTGCTCACGTGCAAGAATCGGGCAGCTCTGCCTGCAAGAGAACAGCTACAGCCACTTTCTCCGGGTCTGGGTGTTTGATCAGCCTCCCAGGCACCTTTTCTCCTGGGGGCTGATCTGTATCTCAGCGTCTAAGAGCATCGCACCGCTGCCAGGCGACGGTTTGCTCCACTGGCAGATGTCCCTGTGTGATATTTAAACTCTGAGGTTCTAATCCTGCAATTACCCGTTAGGGAGGTCATTGTACATGGACCGGCACAGCAAACCTGGGTGGAGATGACGGCTTTCATCAGTCCCTTCCTCTTTTCCAAACCCAGGATGTCTTACTGAGTTTCTCTAGACATACGGTGCTGGAGTGGATTCAGCTCTGCGGTGATGACAGGATGCTATCTGCTACTCTTTCATTGAACAGTTGGGCTGAGTGTTGGCTTCCTTATTACCGAGGGTAAAAAAATAATGAGTCATTATTAATGGTTGCTGGCACATGGGAAAAGTTCAAAGGTGTTGGATGAGGGCCAAATTACGCACATGTCCATGGCTGCATGGACACAGACGTGCTCTTGTGTGTGGGTCTCCCTGTAGATACGGGAAATATGAAGGTAAATGGAAATACTGCTATGGGGACAAAGCTCTCTGTTGTGTAACAGGGCTGATACAGCAGAATGCTTTTGTGAATCCCATTCTGTAAAAGTCCTCATCTGAAGGTGACAGCAGCCACAAAATGGAGGTGTTAAAGAGAACTGACGCATCAGATAAACTCCAGCTGTCGCCTCCAGTCAGCACCCCTTCTCTTTCTCCTGTCTGGCCCTTTTCTCCAGGCTAATATCCCTAATGATTAAGATGGAAATTTTTTTTTTCTTCTTTTGATTTCAGCCTCAAAGGTGGATCTTTATTTTTCTTCCCTTCCTTCCTTAAACAGTCTTATTTCTCAAAGAAGAGGCAACAGAAACTCAGCAAAAGTCAGTGGTTTGCTGCTTGACATGTTTTTCTCTAGAAAGCTTGTAAGACACCTTTTGGATGCTCTTCTGTATCCTTCCAGGTAAGCCCTGCTCCAGACCCTGTGCTCAGTACTTTTTCTCTCCCAACCTCTGTTTAAAAGATCAGATTTGAAGCTTTTTTGCTTGCTACAAAAAACCTTCTAATACAGACCAGAGGACCCCCAAACCAAAGTCTCTAAGGTCACACTTGGGTCACATCATCTAGTCTGAAACAGATTATCTTTGCTGTATTTTCTGGTTGAAAGTTTGGTGAGGTGGTGGAGGGTGGTCTGCAAACAACTGCAAACTTCTACAGTGGCCCCCCCGTCCAAAAATTAATTGAATTCAGTCGACTCTCTTTTTTGAATTGCTCAGTAGGGTGATTTTCTCATAGCTTAACCTTAGCTGTGAAAAAGATGAGTCTGTCTCTATAAAAATCATCAAAGAGTTAAAAGATACTGAAGAAGCAGAGGCTGCCAGTTCAGCATGTAAATACACTACCTACTAAGTCAGGACTGAAACTAGTGCTCCTCAGAGGGTAGTAAAGATTGCTGTGTGGCTATTCTGAGCTGAGATGAAAAGATTTGTTTGAGAACCCTCCCAGGTACCCAATTTTGACATGGCAGATACTAAAACCATTCCTGGCTCAAGGAACAGTGCCAGTAAAGACCTGTCTCCATCAACTCTCACAGCAGGGTAAGGCAGTCTTCCAAGCCTCTACGCCATCCCGCTGTGATTCACTCGAACTGTTAAAACTGATCCTCCTCTGTGCACAGGCAAAATATTTAGGATCTTTTGGGACACCTAATTTTGCTTCAGTAACTCTGGATGCATAAAGTTAAGAGTATGTGTGTCTACAAGATCACGGGCTTTAAATGGACATTCATTGCCATGCTGACAAACTGGCCAAATAGGTGTAAAAATATCTCCACCAACAGATATATTAAGACACTGATCAATCCATCACAATACCTCAAGATGTTATTTTGTGCAGAGAAATAAAAATCTTTTAAATTCATTTCTACTCTTGTCTCAGGGGTCCTGTGGAAAATTACCCAATGGTGAAGAATGGCACTTACTAAAGTCTTATTCTGTCCAAGTAAAATGCTTGATAAATGAATGCAAATAATCTACAGTATTTTGCTTTAAATAGTCCATCATCAGTTAGAAATCTCAAAAAGAGAATGAAGCAATGAGAAAATGTTGTAGAACCAATCCCTCGATTTTTTTTTTTTTTTTTAATAGTGGCTATTTTGAAAATATACTCTGCTTACTTACATGAGCAACACACAGAGAAGAGTTAAAAGTGGCACATTATCTTTTCAATGACATATTTAGCCAGTTATTCAGGCTATAATGAAGCTGTGTAATGAAGTCAATGTCCTTGAAAGTTCTTCATCAATTTTTTTCTCATCTGTCAGCATATCCACTTGCCGACACAATATTAATTAAACACAACATTTCCTGGAGTGTTGAAGTGAAGTCCCATCACTGATAATGAACAGGTTTAGGAGAGTCACATCCCAACAAAATTACTTTTTAAACCAGCCTTATTAAGCAGAAAATTAGACCTAAATCACCCTACAACATCCTCATTAAAAGCCACTGATCCTTGGCTGCTTCTATGTTCTAACATCTTTAATTAGCAAACTGCTAGTCTATCTGCCATGATAAATGCTATTAATCTTACCTTTCATTTGCTTTCTCTTAACCTATCGTTTGCCCACTTCAGGGAGACACACGCTTCCACCAGAATTCATTTTATTGCGTCTAATGTCCTTGTAAGGATGAAAAATGCAGTAGTCATGGGTTAAACGCGATGACTCTCTCCACCCTCACTCCATCACTGAATTTCAGGATTTGTAGATATATTGGATGGCGGACTTGCTGTGTTCGAGAGGAAATTAAGAGTATTTTCCAGTAGATACATATGGGATACTATTGCCAAGCTTTGATAGTAAACCACAGTGCAACTGTGGATCGGTGCCCTCTCTGCTGCCCTATTTAAACCAGGGAAGTTACGATTGTCAATTCAAAAATCATCCAGGTGTCTCTGAAGGCTCCACCCAGGGAAAAGAAATGTTTTTAAAACACGATTGCATTTTAGAATTGTAGCTACTAAATCTACAACCTTTGAGTAGCCTTTACAAAGCATGACAGCTTCATAGCTCCCTTAATATTTGTTCACAGAAGCTCCAGACTATATCAGGACAAATAACATACTGCATTAGGCCACCTTCACATTACATTAATCAGATGTAAGCATATAATGAAGTGTCATACTATGCATTTCAGAAATGCATTATTATTTGCTGTGTTCTCCGGTACAAAATGCCATCTTGTATGTGCAGTGCTTTTTTTTTTCAGTTTATAACTGTGGAATTGGGACTCTTCACTAGGTTCGTGCTAGCTGATTTTTGCAGTGTGCCTGGGTGCCATCTTACTCCAAACACCATCACCGTGTTCAGCCCACAGCTCCTGGGCAACGGAGAAGTACAAATTTGACCTCACCTGCTGAAATATCTTGTGTGATAAATTCAATTTGTGTTATTCAGTAGGTCTTTTCAACCGGCCTCTGAAAGAGGCTCTGACCTGGATTAACATTACATGTCTTGATCGCAGACACTGTCCACAACCTTCAATTTTAAGAGCTTAGCTCTGAGGTTTGTCAGCATAATTTACTCCATTTACCCCTATCCATTTATCTCTTTCATTGTTATTATCCCATATTATTTAGTGACCATACTTGCTTCCCACAGATATAAACACTTTCCCTTGGCAGTTTTAATGAAAGCTGCTTTTAATTTCATGTTGCCTTGGGTTATTTTTACTGCTGATGGGCTGCTTCTTATTGGGGCCAGGTTATTCTAACTGCTAGGAAACCGCAACCTTTTAAGCTCTCATTTTAAGTCCTAGCACTGGGTTTTAAGGCAGGGGTTTCTCTCACTGTCTTTATGTGCCTGAAAACCAGGCATCTATTCTAAGCTACCTGTGTAGTTTCTGCAGTCAATGTCAAGAGATAAGCATCCCCAGAAGGCAACTTGTCCACCTATTCTACAGTGACATGAATTACCCTTGGGAAACCGTTATCTATTATTCCTCAGTACGGAGACAGCCTGGGCTTAATTAGTTGTCTGACTTTTAGATGTTGAGTTAGGTACAGTACTCTGACTCCCAGTGATTTTTTTCAGTCTGGAGCAGATGAGTCACAATTCATATGCAAGAATCGTATTCGTGAAGCTGTGCTTTTCTAATGAAACCCTTCTCTCACCCCCAATATGTTTCTATTATCTCGCCATCAGGAAATAATTTTTTCTCCTGCATGCAAAGACACATGACATGCTCATTTACCCACACACGTGCAAAACCAGATTAACTACTCCATAAATTAGTTAAAAGATTTTCCCAGAGAAAATGAAGAGGAAAGACATATAATTTCCACTTCTCAACTAATGAATGAATGAAGATACTCTCTCTGCTCTGTCCATGACTATCTAGACAGATACTAGAAATCAAGATCACTGAATTGTGATGACCAAGTTTATGTGAACAGAGAGTCTCCAGTCTCTCCCAAGCTATTAATGTTTTTATCTCAAAATTAATGAGCACAGTGGGTTTTTTCATATTTGAGTTAAGCTCTACCATCCTGTGCCTCCAAATCTGGGGTATGCCAGTCCTGAACTTTAACAGCTAGACCAAACAAAATCCCAAATTTGGGGTAAAACCACATCTAAATGGAAATCAAGATCAGAATAAACTTTTGGTCTAACTCAAACAGAGAATTTCAGGCCAGCAGCTGGGATAATGTGGTGAATGAACCACAGGCCAGCGTAGCAAACAGACTGAAAGTCATTAGAGAGTCATCAGAAGATTTTTGATGAAAAAATATCAGCCTCTGCCATGATTGGACTGGTTGCAGGGCATTCTTGTCTGAGCAGAGACCCTTCACATCAATACCAGGCTGAGCCACTTTCTGCTGGCCAAATCCCAACAAAATCCCAATCCCTTGGAGGAGCTTTAAGAAGTTTTTAGATTGTATTAAAGTGCAAAAGATGAGCGTTACTCTTATTATAGTACCTGATGGGAGTCACACTCCTGTGGAGCATACCTGCCACAGTCAGAGACATATGGTTTTTGTCCGAGTTGAATAAAATACCTTCTGTGACTTTACCTGGTCACCTGCGTTGTCTCCTTTTGACCAGAGCCCCCCTCATGTAATTTCCTAGCAGAGTCTTTAATGCCATTGGTTAGGTGAAAACAGTTCTTTCACTTCGGACAACTAAAACCAACCATTAAAAGTGTTTCAACCAGCAGAAATGTTGGGTGTTACACAGGAAATCACGGGAAGGGCCAGAGAATAGAAATGGAGCACTAGAAATTGACTGCCCAAATAACGCTGATCGCAAAAAGCGAATCTTGTGAGGCTAGCACTTGTCTCCTTTGAAAATGAGAACACTCCCTGAGGATAGGAGAGGGATACTGGTGCAAAATTAGCAAAATTTTGCAAAATAAGGGATGGATCAACTCCATGGAATGAAAACCAAAAGCTGAGTGTCAAACTGGGAGGGGAATTACAAGTGTGTAAGTATAATCACCTGAGGATGAGCAAGAGCAAACTGGGTCTGGTTCAAAACCTAAAGCTAGGCTAAAGTAGGGATGTGATTATACGAATAAAAAAGTCCCTGTTAGAAATGCCTATTTTCCTCGTAAAAAGAAAAACAAAGAGTAGTTCAGCCAGTGAGAGCACCCCCTCCTCCCACTGTGTGTTCATCTTATTTCCTGGGGTTACCAGCTTTGTGTGCAACTGAGGCAGGAGCCTGCGGCTCAAACCGTGACAGCGACACAGAGAGAGCAGCAAAGGACAGCCCTGCGATGACACTTCACGTTACAGGCTGGTGCTTTCCTAGACGGAGCCAGGATCTTGGCTGGAGTCTTTGCCGTCTCCCCCGTTGCAGGGGAAGAAGCGAAGGACGTTGAGCTCAGAGAACCAGAAAGCTGCGTTTTGCAGCGAGGGCATGTTTCTATGGCAAAGCATTTCATAAACCCCGGCCCAGATTCTCCCCTACGGCTCCGCTGCGCTCAGCACAAGACAAGGATTGAAGAACAAAGGTGGCTTGAAGCCACCTTTATGCTTCTTCACTCTGGAAGCAGCTGGGGACCGGCTGGTCCCCGGGGTAGGTTCAAGTCGCCTCGGGCTATCAGAGCGGCAGGAGATTGCTAGAAAATAGCCAAGATATAGCTACCTCTCCTTTTCCATTGGCTGTCACTGCTCCAGAAGGAACCAGGAGGTGACTTGGGTGACACTACCACCACAATAGAGGCTCAATCCTTCCAGGGACCCCAGTGTGGCGAGAAAGAGAGAAAATGTCAGCGTGGATGCTGCAGAGGAGGCAGCGTGATGTGCGGCTCATTTAGGAAAGCAGCAAGATAAGATCATCTGAATTCAAATATGGTAGAGCCACTCACTCAAGTCAGTGTGTGTCCATGGGCAAATGCCTTGATCTTTTCTGTGCCTCAGGGCAAGGCAACGGGAGAAGGAAGTCAAAAGCAACAGAATTCCACTAAAATGATCAGATGCTTCTTCCAAACTTGGTTTAACTCTAAAAACAAAGCCAAGTAAATATCTACACACATGCACGCTCAATGTGGCCAAGAACTAATTTCTCACATATTTATATAAAAACTATTCTGTTTGCAGGCTGGATCAGAATCCCACCAGGGGCAGCAGCACTTACAGGGGAGATAATTTGCAAGAATGAGGACTTCAACAAGCAGTCTGGTCCTAACAAGCACCCATAGGACCCCAAAAAGGAACGGAAAAGTCTCTTGCCTGATAAGGGATTTTGATTTTGCGTTTGATGACATAAAATATAATATGGACCCCAAACATCTACAAAGGACACAAACATTTGAGAAAAGGTGCTCTGCTGCAGTGCTTACCCCCACTATAAAGGGTATTTGTGAACTGCTACAAGAAAGCACCTGGGAGCAGAGTCAGGTCATACAGGAGTAAGCTTGCCTATGTTGTGCAATCTCCCAGCACCAAGATTATTCTATCCAGTGCCACATTCAATTCCAAAAAGGACCGTTAGGAGTAATAGAGCTCCCGTAACTAAAGTGTTTTCTGTCCTCAAATCATCCAGGAAACTGATTGAGGCAAGAGAGGGAAAAAGCCAAGGGGAGAAAATTTTTTAGAAGTAAAATTGTATTTTCCTGGACATCGGAAAGGATGTAAAACTAAGCCAGAGGCCTCCAAGTCAGCAGCCATTTTAACATTTTGCCAGAGATTTTCATCTTTTCCCCCTACAGCCTCAATTCTGCTGTAAACACTGAGAGCACCCACTATGGCTGTCAGCTGCGTAGTTTGCTTTACACTGAAGCTGCCAGGAGATAAAAAATACTTAAGGTAATAGAATTCACAAATGGGAGGCGTAAGGATTTCTTCATGACATCTGTGTGAAGAGTGCAATGCATGACATTTACTTTTAGCAAATCAATAAAAATAGGATGCATGCATTTGGAAACAAGTACAAGCAAAGGTGGTTCACCATCGGTCTTACTGCAAAGCTGCCGATGGCAGAATGGAAAACTAACACCCTGTCCTGTCCCAAGACATCACTTTCTTTTTTAAGGGTAAAATAAAATGATGAAAAATATTATTCATGGGTTTGTCAGGATGAACAGGTCAAAGCAATTTTTCAGGAGACCGGTGGTTTTTATGCAACAACACTTTCTGTGCTACAGTCAAATGATGTTGTATAAAGTTTCATGAAAACATAAGAAAAACATTTCAGTAAACCCACTGACAATTGATGGAAAAAAGACACACTGGGTAAAAAAAAAAAAGATAGAAATATTAATTCATGCATCACAGGTGCAATATACGTGAAGACATTATAAATATGCTTCAACACACCATGCATGTGGGTGGGCATTTTTACACAACTAAACACGCCTGCAGAGACAACCACATTTATCAGTGTAACATATTTTTGAGGTTTTTTTCTTCAATAATCAATTGACTGCTGTTTTCTTGAAGGCAAATACAAGCACAATAAATTCCTTACTGGTATCATGGAAGAGGGAACGTTACTACAGACTGCAGAAAAGTTCAGCACTAGTAAATTCTGATGAACACTATTACTGTGATTACTGTTTGGGCAAAGATATGCCCGCCTCATTGTCATTTCTTATACTACATCAAGCAAGGGCTGGTGGGGAACATAGTACTGCTGTCGCCCAACTGAATGTGACCTTTTTTGGGTGACTGCGTTGTGGTGGGGGTTTTCCTACTCCTCTGGGAAAGTGTGAATGAAAAAAAAAAAAAAAAAAAAATCCACAAAAAGAGTGCAGACCCTAGGATGCAACCCCAGGTTTTAATAAGTGCAGAAATTAAATAAATGAGCTTTTTGCTTTTAAATGCTGGCATTGTAACTTCCCTGTCATTTGCAGGAGGAAAGGGAAGGGGCAAAATATCTTGGGATGTGGCGAGTTTTAAGCCACGTAATGATGGCGATAAAAATCTATAATGTCAGTTGCCTTGTGGCAATCAACAAACATTTCGCATTATGCTTGCTTCTTAAGGTTTGCGGCCAAAAAACAGATTTGCCTCCGTCTCATTAAAATAACGAATGCAGTCCGAATGGATCTGCAATGATTCACTGTACGTCACACTAAATCACAACGCTTTTTGGAGCCAACTGACTATGGCCTCATTACTTTAGACAAAAGTGGGCTTGGAGGAAAAACTGGGGTGATGTTTTTTCCTCAGCCATGTTTTTCCCTTTGAAAGACTTAAGGCAAAAGAGCAGATAGTTTTTTCCCACTGGTAGCTGAGGAAGGTTGGGTTATATTCATAGTACAATTCCGTATCAATATACAGAAACACACAAAGCATTAGTGTTAGCGTGGGGAAATAAAGCAATTACAAATGGCATTAATGAACCAGATTTTAAAGAACATAAATTACTGATGAAATGAAGTATGTAAAAATGAAAATAAGCTCCTAAATAATAATAATAAAAATATATTTTAACTGTTTCACTAGGGCAGGGAGTTTGAAGACCAGCATGCTCTCCTATGTTGTGTAAGACGTTATGTACTTGTGGTTTGTCTTCTACGAGTCTTCATTCCTCAAATTTCACTACCTTAAGTATAGAAAAAAAATGAAACCCCATTTTTTTTTGTCTGAAACAGTGTGGCTAAATGTATCTACGAATTAATTTAACACTAATACTTAAGATTGATCTATTTGGCCTTGAAGAAATTTTGAGCATTATGCTCAAAACTGTTTAGCATTTCAGGAATAAACATTAACTAAAATTTTACTATTATTAAATGAAGCTAAGAATGTTTTTAAAAATTAACTGGATCATTTTAAAACTGTATGTATTTATAAGCACAAATAGAAATAAGAATGAGGTAACAGGTAGAAATTAATGTGAATTTTGACTACAAAAATATTTAAAGTTCATGTTGAAAATCATACTTCAAAACACCTGAAAGAATGGCAAAGATGTCTCAAATATATTGTTTTGATAATTGTTTCTATTTTATCTTATACACATATGCTTTACTGTAAAGAGCATATTAAGCTATTTTTCTACAAAAAAAAAAAAAAACCATGAAAACATAGTTCTAATTTGATAGCAAAACATTTTGTTCTATAACCATTAGGTATTTTTTTTATTTCAGGTAGGAGAAAAAAATGTCTGAGAAGCATTCATGGAATGACTGATTTAAATGTTATAAATCCCTGAATTTTTCATCTCCCTTTGAATGGAATGCCAAAGGGGATTAAAGACTAAAGACATATCATAAAAAAATTTACATTATTAAAATTACTGTAATAAAGAGTCTTTTCTAGCCTTAATCAGGATTAGTGAAAACAAAAACCCCCAAATTTTCTACTGTGCAATCCTAATCAAAATTTTATCAAATGACAGGTAGAGTAAAAGCAGTTTTGAAAATTAAACTACTGGTTGGTGTATTCTAGTATTCTTTAAAAGTATTTTCACTTATTTGAGATCAGAGCACTGATTGCTGGTAATTCACACGGCAGGCAACAAGCATAGGTAAAAATAAATTTCAGTAATGCTGCAAAGTCCAACCTCTTATTTTCAGGAGCGCATCCCAGAAACACACTTGTTTGAACACATGCTATGGAAGCAGGAGGGAAAAGTGCAATATGGAACGCTTGGTTTTGTTCTCCTCACTTGTAAACTAAATAATCCGCGTGTGGAAACCTGCCGTACGTGCAAACTCAACCTTGCAGGACACGCACCGCGACTCTCGCTGCTGAGCTGGCAATAAGCAGGTTTGGTCTGAAGAACCGTGAAAGCTTTTAAGTGAGGTCTTTATCCGCCGTGCCCTACACTTTAGTTATGCTACAAGGCTAATACAGTAAAGGGATAAAGCTTGTTCAGATTTTTCTGGTCCTCTGGAGCCTCTTACAGAAGGCAGCGTTGTGTTGGGTTCAGAAACCACCGCTGTGTGCTGGAGCATCAGGCCCCATCTCGCTGTCAATTACACCAGAAATGGCACCCTTTAGTCAAACAGCAGCAAGATTGGACTCTACATTCATTTCACCCTTGCAAAACATCCACTGCTATTTTAAAATTGAAATTATAGAGCTGGGTATGTAAAGAACAATCCCGCAAAATGATCTGAGAACAGTGACCAGTCACCTTCTAAAGTCTCGGAAACAAGCTTGGCAATGCAGCAATATTCAGATATTGTAACAGTAAGATCAGCTATATGGATTAAGGAACAAGGAAAACTGATTCTCGTGGTTTCTTTCTAGGAGCTCCAACTGATTTAACTTTTTGCCGGTATCTGAAGTACACAGCTGCCCTCTGGCCCCTCCATCTTCAAACCTGTTGCTTCCCTGTATTTGGTTAAACAAGATTTTACCTGGCAAGCTCAAGACCGCTAATGTTAAATCTTGACTGATGCAGCGCAAGCTGACAGCACTTTCCAACTCCGTTAGCAAGGTGTTATATATTGGTTAGTAAAACCTTAGTTTTGGTTAGTGACTAGAATTACACAGCCAAAAAAGCAACAGACAGTGGAGCAGCATCTCTCTGCATCACTTCCTAATGACACCTCATGCTGATCGTTCTTGAAGTTCAAAGAAAAACTAAGTGAGGTTAGAAAACAATATATTATCTTTAATTAAAAGTTGGCATTATGTTTTCTTCAAAGTATGAACATAGCAGGATAATGAGTACATTAGAATACATGATCTGTATTTCAGTTCCATCTGAGCATACACCATAAATCCTTCTTGGGGGAAAAAAGCAGGCATCATAACAAGAACATTTGAGCAGAAAAAAAGATCTTCAGCATTTTTAAGTCCTCCCTTTATATTCTCTGAAACACCAACCAGAAGCAGACACTTAAAACCTTACATGGTACACAAAGTAAGTTTGCTTTTTTTTTTTTCATATACCAGAAAAGGGGAAAAACAAATGACAAGTTACAGGATCTCATCTCCAGGATAACCATGCACATTTGCAAGGTTAGCACTGATGCTTCACACACACACACACACAAATGCAATGATCAGATGCTCCCAACAAAATCATCTTTCCAGCGGTAATAGGCATCCACTCGGCAGTGGTTTTAGCAGCAGCTCAGCACAAAGCGTAAATCACATCGAAATAGATGCCTTCCTGTCAACAGGAAACATGAAGGGCTCAGTATGGGTTTCAACTCTGAGAAGAGTTAAAATCCTACAAGTCCATGGCGGCTAGAAACAACCCACAGGACTGAACTTTCAGATTAACCGAGAACTTAGTCAACTTTGTTTCAATTTAACGTTAATTTGTTGGTTGCAGGAAAAGTTATGATTGGACTTCGTTTTACTTTTGAATTAAAAATCCTGTACTTTAAGGTCGATTTCAGCAATGATTTACAAGTTGCTCTAGTATTGCTTTGATAAATTCTACATTTGTGGTTTCAATACCTAGCCTTTTAACAGTACTTAGATACTCAAGCTTGCTACTTTTCCTATCAAAATTTTCTTTAATGCAAGTTATCTTCTGTATTTGAAATTCCACGTTTAGCCTCCTGAGATCGTTTAATTCAAAGTGGGCTCTCAAAGAGCCTTCTGAATATTTCAAGGACTCTCAGAAGGTGGATTTTCAGAATTCTATGTAGATACAGTAATATGAGCAAGCTTTTTACTCATGTAAATTATAGAAAAAGACTTAATCACTGTACTTAAAACCATTGTTCCAAAAATAGCTTGTCTCTAAGACTGTGAAGACTTTTAAGGCTCTGAAATTAGTGAGCCACTTTTTTTTTTGCCATAATTATTTGAGAAAGAAGCAATTATAAATGCCATTATTAATAGTCTTTAACCAAACCAAACTCATATTTACTATTAAGCTGTTAAATACTTTATTCTCCAACTATTTTAGTTTTGGTGAAAAATGAACAGTTAAACTAATCTCCATTTAAATATTCCCAACTTCTCAATCTTCTATAGTTTTAACCACAATAAACATTTACCTAAAGATCACAATTCTCCATTAAACTGACCTTTTTTTCAAAATATTATCTAGCAACAACTTGGTCTGCAAAATTTTAAATGACCTTTGCTGATTTGCCATTTCCAGTCATTTTTGCTTCAGTAGTGGTTTTGGTCGGCTTTCACTTCATCAGATGCCTTTTAAGAGTATTTTCAAGATTTTCTTTTATGGAAAAAGGTATAACAGCTAAACTGTTCTGTGAAACTATTCTGTAAAAAAAAAAAAGAAATTAAGATATAAAAATGGAAATGAGCAGGAACCAGTTTTAAACATATGTCTTTATGAATGAGGCTTAATCACACACTTCGCTTTCCAAACACAAAAAGTCTTTTGGAAATGTATTAATTAAAATTAAGTGCCATAGACAAGCGGCTTTAGAGGGATGGCAGTCCTTTTCAAATTAGCATAACACTAGCGACAG
The DNA here is from genome assembly GCF_018691265.1 of Tyto alba. Taxonomy (NCBI): domain Eukaryota; kingdom Metazoa; phylum Chordata; class Aves; order Strigiformes; family Tytonidae; genus Tyto; species Tyto alba. Next base: position 14,964,325 of record NW_024881308.1, read on the forward strand.
GCATGGAAATTGGTTTAATAACCCTAAATAGTTACACCCCACTCCTAACACAAATGGCTGTGGACAGCTCTAGCCCCTCAGGCTTCAACTGTACCAGTTTATGCGGTTGCTCTGACATTGGGTGGGTATTCCAATCTGAATAGAAATCACTAAACGCACCTCAATTATTATTATTATTATTATAAAATGACTAGTGAAGCATACAAGGCACCAAAGCGTTAAACATCATAAACCAGAAAACCAAAGTAAACCAACACAAGCAACACCAAAAAATCAGCCAGCGAGGGACTCACTTTGTAACTTGTACTAACAGTCAATACTTGGCAAGGGATGATTAGTTTAGTCACGATAATAAGTGGCCCAAACCCCACACGCATGTCTAGGGTCAAGCTGTAGCTATAACAGAAAACCAAGCCAAAGGGATAAGCAGAGTCTTAAGCGATTTCCTTCCCTGCCGTGTTTCACATGGGTGTTCTCAGAGCTAAGCTCGATGCTACAGTAACCCCTTTTAAAAACCCACCACTTCCAGGGCACAGCGTTCTCCAGCAAGTGTCAAAATACACATGCTAAATCTCTACCTACTTAAATCTAAATGTCAGGCGTAAACAATATCTTTTTTTTGCGTGCTTGCGATTCATGAGAAACTGGAGAAAAAACAAATCCCTGCTGATAAGGAGCTGAATGTCCACAAGCTTTTTCCAGGTATTCCGATCATTCTCCTAACTTCACAAAGCTGCTCCTCCGCAGAGGACGGCTGCGTCCGTCTCCACTTTACCTTCAGCAGGGGTTTTGCTTTGACTGCCAGCTGGTTTTAGAGACATGTAGGACAGAGAAAATGGTTATTCATGTCTTTTATTTATTATAAATACATATAAATATGTTAAGTGACCTTTTGCTTTGTTTATCTTGATGATCAATGACTTTGGAAAATCATCTGGAAAACTTAATCTGAGAAACAGGCAAAAAGCAAGCATTAGCATACAATCACAGGTTCCTCTCAGTCCAAGAACGGGTTAGTTTTTTCTTTTTTTTTTTTTTTTCTTTAAGAGCAAAAAATGCATCTTATTTTGAAGCTTCTATTGTTTTATCAAGAGCACCGAACCTCCCCCCTCCCATGAGCTGACTGAATGACATTTTTACTGGGATTTACAGATACAGTCCAACCTTTGCTAGCTACATAGGAAACCCCTCCGCCACGATTCTGAAACATTGCATAGTTTTGCAGCTGGATTTTGCTTCTCCCCTCCCCTTTAAGCTATTTTTAACACAGGTCAGTTACTCCAAAGAAAACTCACTGAGGTTTCCATTTCCATCTCTCTCTCCCTCCCTGTTTTTCTATACTTTAGTTTAAAAACTGCTCAAACACTCTGTAGACCAGAGCAGGTGGCAAAGCAACATTTTGCTTATAGTCCACTAACAGGCTGGGAAGGAAATAACTCTACAGATGAAGCTGCATGTGGGGGGTGACTAAACAAAGTTGAAAGTGGGTGTTTTGGGGGTCCACGTAAGCTGCCAGATATTCCCAAATGGGGTAAAGGGAGGGGATGGGGGGTATTTAAGAGAAGCAAGCGAAAAGAAAACCCGGACTTAACTGGTGGTAGGAAGCCAGGGCTGATGGTAGTGGAAAGAAAAGTGCACAGAGAAAAAAAATAAAAAAAATAATAATTAAAAAAAAAAAAAAAAAAAGAAACCCAAAAAGCCCGAAGAAGCCAGCAGTCAAGGCTTGTCATTACAGTGTTTGCAGAGGGCGGAGGTGGCTCCTGTGAAGGCAGTGCATTTCTCGGGGCAGCCGGGCAAGGCCGCGCCGCCGAAGGGGTAGACGGCCGACTGTCCGAAGGGGTTGAGGGTGGCGGGCAGCGGGGTGCTCAGCGCCTGGCCCTGGTTCAGGTAGGCCACCAGCCGCCGCATCTCCTCCAGGGCCTGCGCCTGCATGAGGATGTAGTTCTTGGCCAGGAGCAGGGTGGCGATTTTGGAGAGTTTCCGCACCGAGGGGCTGTGGGCGTAGGGGATGACGGAGCGCAGCCCGTCCAGGGCGTCGTTCAGGTCGTGCATCCTCCGCCGCTCCCGCGCGTTGATGCTGAGGCGCAGCGAGCGCTGCTCCTTGGGCTTCTTGCCCAGCGCTCCCCCCTTCAGCTTGCCCTCCCGCTCGAAGGCCGCGCCGCCCTTCGCCCCGGCCTCGAAGCCGTCCTCCTCGTCGCCGCTCTGCTCGCCGCTACTCTCCGCCGACTTGCCCAGCGCCCCGGGGTGGAAGTCCGCCCCGCCGCCCCCCGGGTAAGCCCCCCGCGGGCCCTCGGCACCGCCGCGCACGGCCCCGTAGGCAAAAGCCGACGGGCCGTAGCCCGGGGGCAGCGCCAGGTACGCCTCGCCGCCCAGCGACTTGAGCTCGGCCATCGCCTCGGCAGCGAGGAGGGGAGTTCGGGGCGGGAAGCCGCGCTCCGCCGCCTCAGCGCTGAGGGGGGAAGGAGGAGGAGGAGGGTGAAGAGGAGGCGGCTCCGCCGCTCCGCTCCGCGCTGGGGGCGGGCAGTGAGGCGGGCGCCGGCCCCGCCGCCCCTTATATCGCGGAGAGGGGCCCGCTGGGATTCCCCCGCCGCCCAATCGGAGGGGCCGCGGCGGCGGCGGCGGGCGGGAACGGCGGCGGGCAGCGCCTGAGGCGGCGGGCGGGAACGGCGGCGGGCGGGAACGGCGGCGCTTCCCCTGAGGGGCGGGCTCCCCGCCTTTTCGGGGAGCCAGGAGGGGCCCGGCGGGGGCACCCCCTCAGTGGGCACCGGGGAGGGGAGGGTGAAAGGAGGCGCTCCCCGAGGAGAGGCGGGACGGAGCGGCCGTGGAACGCGAGCGCGGGTGGGAACGGATCGCTGTTGCCTTCCCCCCGAACTTTCTGTGTGCTGTTGTCCGGTTCGTGGTCAGCCGAGGAGTAGCTGTCAAGGGTATCTGTCGCCTCTGCTCGGTTGGAGCTGCCCCTGGGTGCTGGCAGGGCATCGTCACTTTGTAGTCCGGTTTCTGGCTTGACAAGGTCTGAACTCTTGGGAGATGCGAGAGCTGGCTTAGTTCGTAGAAGGGGATAGTGAGGAGCTCCTGCAAACTTCCTCCTTTCCCCTTCTGAAGTTAACGAGGAAAGGCGGTGGTTGGGCTGATGCTTCAGACTGCCTCTCACCGTAGCGCTTGTTGTCCCCAGAGCAAATAAAGAATTGGCTAGGGGACCCAAATATTTTCTGGAGACTTTTCTAGTGTCTTTCCCAGGGGAAACTGGAGAAGTGGACGCTCCTCCCCACCCTAGACAGGGAACCACGAACCATTTACATGTTGCAATGGGAGACAAAGGCGTGCAAGGTCTTGACAGCTGCGGGCATGGCTTGCTGATCAGGTCATTTTGATTTAGGTGAGGATGACGGAGGAGGCACCTGTGGTACAGAGAGGTTACCAAGGCAGAGGCCCTGTCTAATTCCATTTTTTTTCAGAGGCTTATTTTGCTCCTCCCTTCCATGTGCCAGAAAACAGAAGTTTGATGCTTGGTGACTCTGTCCAGCTCTGAAGGGACTCTCTGTCCTTCTCAGTTGTGGGTACCAGTAATTGCGTGCTAAGCTCGGAAGCAAACCCCTCCACATGATGGTCTGTAGTGTGTGAGAAATCATCGCTGTGGGGAATCCTCGTGGTGACTGGCCCACGGAGAAATCTCAAGGAGAATCCAAGGCAGCCACTGGCAAAGGTGAGAGCTGCATGGAGAAGGATAACCAGGATGCTTTGTCCCATGTTCCTGCACTAAGATGATAGATAGACGAGCCTAATCTTTAATTGCAACAGAAAGAGGTCACAGTCTCTTTTTCTTCTAGGCTTCTGAGACTGCTTCACAGTACTGAGTTTTGGTAGGAAGATAATATAAGGGCATACTAGGCTTTCTTCAAACACAACACGTGCCTCATCCCAGCCTCTCAAGTGTCTGCTTAGAAAGGATGGGATGAGTCCTGTGTAGTGACATACAGATGCGAGCAGGATGCAACCAGTTGGTACAGAGGTACCTGGTAGGTTATTTGCTGTAGTAAATAGTTTGAGTGTTAAGGTGACATGAGGCTTTTCCCAGAATGTGTTTTGTTTTTACCAGGTTCTCCACAAAGTGTATTTAGCTTGTCCTCCTCCTATCACCTCCCTTTATGTAGTGAGCTAACTTGAAATGACGAGCTTGTCTTTCCTCCTTCTCCACATCAGAGCCAAGAGTGGCGAGATCTGCAGTGACACATGCACCCTCACCCGTGGTTGTGGAGCTGCTTTCTGGAACGAGGCTGTTCCCCCTGCTCTGTGAATGTAAATCTGGAAGGTTGTGTTTTGGAGTAGTGGAGCACATAACACCAGCTGCTCTCTGAGCCTGGCCGCCAGCGTGTGCAAGGCTTGACCATCATACTTTTCACTGATCTCTTATTTCACCTCCAGTGTCTGAACGTCTCTTCTTTTTTTTTTTTTTTTTTTTTTTCTACCCTTATCAGGCTTATTAGACCATGAAGACCGATTACTGGTTTTAGTCACTTAATTATTTTATGAGAATTGTGCCACTTAACTACTCCTGGGACAGATCACTGTATATATTCATGGTGACTTTCAAATACAGGTGAGCACAGCGTGACTTCTGCTCATCTATGGAATCAGTCCCACATTCCAAGTGACAATAGACAAATGAAGGGAGGTACTAGAATATTACCACTGGCATAAATCATTCCCATGAGAAAGATGTGCAGGGATTGTTAAAAACAGGATTGTCCCCTGCTAGAAATGATTTACCTTCTTTGTAATCTGTTGAGATCTTGCAATGAGAAGGACTAGCAGTGTTATAATGTTTCAGGAATTCTGGTTGTAAAGACACAAGTATTGCCGGCTTTCTAAATATGTCATATGCATCTAACAAGGCTAATGCCAGGAGAAGCAGTGGGCTGAAAAATAGATGTAAACATTTTTTCACACAGGATGTCTAGTGATTTAATAAATAAATGAGTTCTTTAAGGGTTATTTCAACACTGAAGGGCAGCTTGGGAGGTATACCAGCTACAATAGAAGTGAGCAGAAGATTTGCTGCTTTATATGTAAATACAAAATGCACAGCTGAGAGAAATAATTTGGAACCTGTATAAACCTGAAATCAAATCAGGTTTAGTGTGCTACCAATAAATGCACACAGAAGAATTTGTTTTGGACTTCTCCCTCACATTTCAGCTGTGAATATGCACCTTTGCAAATATTCAACCTGCTTTCTCACTGAAAACTGAGAAACAGGAACATCTGATTTGGATTTTGACATGTTGGACTAGAATAACAGAAAAGGAAGACAAAAAAAATAGCAGAAGTGAATGACTCATATGGATGAACGTAGCAGAAAATAAAATCTCTTCCAAGTGCTTGGGGGAAAAATGGACACATGCAATAGGAAATAGATTTATCAGATGCTGTAGAGTATTTGCCAAGTTTAAAGTGGGATTTTTTTTTTCTTCTACTGTTTTACGTATTCAAAACTTGGTGTGAATATTTAATAATTAATAGTAGACTATTATCACTGCAGTTATAATAGTTATTATAAGTGTAAGTTCCTCAAGGCGGGACCCATACCTTTATTAAGACTCTTTCAAGTCATAAACATTTTATAAATAATAGGCAGAGTCAATTATTTGATTACTGCATTCCCCACGTCTGCTGCCATAAATTCCAGGGGTTTCTGTTAGCTTGGCAAGGCAAAAATGCCTACAAAGAGAAACACTTGCTGCTTAACTGCGTACGGGGACAGAACCATGAGCAGCACAGGTTGCCAGGGCTGCACTGACCCTCATTTGCTGTGGGGGCTATTTTGGAACTACAAATCCCAGGTTCAACTGCAGCTTGGAGACTGTTCTCATCCTTCTGGGGAGAAAAAAAAAAAAAAAAAAGGAGCTTGTAGCACCTGTTACCAGTTTTGATGTGAAGAGAGGGAGAAACGAATTGAAATAATTACATATTTTCTTCAGTTTTAATGCCATGCACCTGAATCAAGCAATGCATCTCACAATGTCAGTGCCTATTGTCTGAATGTCTAGAGGACTGGAGTGAGATAGGGTTGAGCTATGAAGCACAAACCTTTACTCAGAAGCTACATGTTACCTATTGTATGTAGATAAAAGACCTCAGTGTTTGGGGTGGAACCATTACTGGAGTGTATAAGGAAGTTAGTTGCAAAGACTGCCACGTTCATTTAAAAACTTTAGTTGTTTTGCCAGATAACAGCGCTTTTGACTGAGGGACCCGTTCACAAATGGATTTTTTTTTTTTTTCCATCAGAGAAGAGGAGGCGGCAACCACGAGAAATGCGTCTCCATCCCCATCAGCCAGATTTGGATATGAAAAGTAGAACGAAACAAAGCAGCTTGAAAAGATCGGAAGGAAGGAGGTTTAAGAGAGACCAGTACGCTCTGGTTTTAGGTTTTTTGTCAGGACTGGGGGGGGTCGGCAGCCTCCCCCGAGGGCGCAGTGGCTGGTGTGGCGGTTCCGTGCTGACACCTAGTGCCCACCTCCCCCGGGCCCCGCAGCACCCACCGGCACCCAGGCAGGGGCAGGCAGGGTGGGGAGCATTCGGCAGTAACCCCAAAGGCACAATAAGTACCCGGGACCACTTGGGGGTCTTGGGTTGTCATCCCACACCCTGGATTTGGGATACCTGCCCTGTAAATACAACCCCGTTCCTGGTGGGTCTCAGGTTGTAATCCCACACCCTGGATTTGGGATACCTGTTCCTGGTGGGTCTCTGGTTGTAATCCTGCACCCTGGATTTGGGATACTTGCCCTCTAAATACAACCCTGTTCCTGGTGGCAGCTGTCACTGCAGCAAGCCCGGCAGCCTTTGGTCCTTTTATTCAGACAAACAGAAAGTGAGTGGAAAGTGAAGAGGTGTTGAAGCATCAAAATGTGTGAATAGGTCATCTTCCTCTGAGTAAAAATGATGGTAGGGTAAGGAGAGTTATTCCACTGGAAGCTCAACTGGAACTGCTGGAAATAGTGGGTGAATACTTCTTCCCTCGGGTGTAATAATAGAAAATCAGCAAGAACAACCAGGTAGAAAAAACAGAAGCTGTGGCAATGCTGTGCTGGCTCTGGCTGCTTGGAAATGGTAGGTAGGTAGAGGACAGAAAGTCAAGGCAGGGAAAAGCAGGCAGAGCTTGGTCTGGCAGGTGTCTGGCCGAATTTATGCAGGGCTGGAGTAGCCAGAGGTCACGGCTGTCACCTGGAAGCATGACGAGAGTGTAAGAAGGACTGGAGCTGCTGAAGTGTTAGTGTTTGTGCTGACTTGTTGTCTGTCACTTGTCTATCACACAGCTGAGGCTTTCCTCTCAAAAAACCCCGAGGGATGCAGGAAGATACCATTTTTATTTTGGGGAAGGAAGATCTTATGCTTAAGGCACAAGACTTTGGATAGAAGACTTCTGTTCTCAGTCCTACCCGAAGCTCACTCAGGTACTAAGACGGAGTTTGATTCTGCTTACAAAACCTGCCTGAGAAATTAGGTGGGTGTATAGAGTCTATGCTTATGATCCTCCCTGCCATAGTGGCTGTACTAATTATATATTCATGAAAATATAAAAGTCGGTGAAATCTTCCTTTACTGTCTGATCCTGCAAAGACCACCACAGTTCCCACAGCTTATAAGAGCAGCCTGAAGAGTTTCAATACAACGAAATGGTCAATATTATGTTGCTCTTCAGACACAAGTGATGATGAGATGATGAAGTAAGGTCCCATCAAGGGCTGAGCAGGGCACTTTCTGAAGGAGACTTCCAACAGGGAAGGAGCGGATCTTTCTGCGACACTGAAGGTTATTTTGAACCAGTTTATTCAGAGTTTGTTTAACACATACAAGCCTCCAGGATAGGTTTTGCTCTGCGTATGTCACTCAGATAATCATAATTTTTCCCCTTCGCTAGGTGGCAGCAAGAAGATAGGTATAAGGATCTGCAGGAATTTTTTTTTTATTTTTTTTTTTTTTAACACGGTAAGCGGAGAGTTTTCAAATGGTTTCCCGTTTGAATGGATGTCTTTAGCAGTCATCTCATACACACAACCCTCAACAACCAAACCAACCAGCAGCAAGTTGGTCAAAACCACTGGCAGAGGCGCCTGCAACATCTCCCTTCCAGGCAGGAGAGCAGACACTCTGCGTAGCGACGGGTTTGGGCGCATGTTTTAGCGTGGAAGGAGAGATTATCTGGTCTGCAGTTCCCTCTGCTGGCAAAAGCCCTTCTTGCACCAGCCGGGCTCGGCGAGCAGGCGGAGCTGCGGGGGGTGAGCCCGGTCCGTGGGCAGGAGGGCTGGGGGGGGCCCAGGGCCACCTTCGGATCTGCTGCCCGGGGCCACAGTGGCCCCTATCCCTTACAAGAACAAGGGAGCACCATCCTCTTGTTCCCAGCTAGCTCTAGTTCAAGCTTACAGATGGATATTGAAACTGGATATACAGTTCTTGCTTCTCCCAAGTCCCAGTCTCCTTTTCCTTTCCAGCCCCCTGGGACTACCAGCCCTTTAGCAGTAGGAAAAATTTCTTTATGGCAGCCAGCAACGCATGGAGGGCCCTTAGCTCTGGCTACACCCTCTACAAACTCGCTGAACAGCCCTCAACATTGCTTCTGTTAAGGGAAGGGATGTGTGAATGTTGAGCCCTGTGTAGAGAGGAGAAAGCATATATTTTCAGAGAGAATTTGAATACTCTTATGCAGAGCTACATTTCAGAACATTAAACCTGCTGGAGAGAAGACAGAGTGACAAGGACCCCAGCTGCCGTTTTAGAGTCCAAGCAAAAATATTGCCTTCCTTCAGTGAAGCAAAACCAAATGCTGAACAGTCCTTTTCTAATCTAGAAGAAAGGTTCAGTGCATGCCTTCCTGTGTTCTTCACAACTCTCTTACAAAGTCACTGTGCATCCTGGTAATTCTCCACCGCCGGGCACAAGGAGCCACTGGGATCCCTTTCCTAGCCAAAGCAAAGGAGATAGCCCTTCTGTGGTCCTCTCCTGGCACAGGGACCTGCACGACACTGCCACGTAGGTGCTTAGTTTGCCAAGAAGAAGGTGTTGATGGAAGCAGTAGGATGCAGAAGGCAGGGCTGGGCTGGCTGTTCAGAGCTGAGGGACTGTACAGTCATGGCGTGGGTAGTGGGACATGCAGGGTGAATATAATTGCCTGGTCAGGTTGGTGTGGGCTGGCAATCATGGGCTTTGGTTTCTGTGCTCAAGCGTTAATAATGAGTCCCTGTTGACATATACTGAAGCCTTAGAGGCATTAAGGAAGGTGCAGGAGGTTCTTCTGCTAACTGACTTTCTATGACACTGGCTTCTCCCATCTAGAATGCCTGTTTGGCTCTTCCCCCCCTGCAGAACTGACCCGTGCATTAGCGAAGGCGATGCTTGAGAGATCTGGATGTGACAGGTGGCCTGGAAGAAAAACTGAAATGGAAGCAGTTCCAGTGTGGGTCAGGGCTGACAGTGGATGCAGAACATGTCACAGTTCACAGAAATGGGGCCAGGCTTTCTGTCAGAAAGTTTTTAGCGTAGGGATTTGAGTTCAGAATAAGGTCTAGACTTCTCTCCCAAAGGCAAACACTCTGTTCTCTTTCCTGCCTTTCAGGAGGTTTCTGCTTCTCTGGGTGCTTTCAGTTCTCTCCTGCAATGTGAATATCCCAACCTAACGACTATGGGAAAACTTGGCTGTTCTAATAAGACAGGGGAGCAGTCAAAAATGGATTAAGAAGGGATTGAATGTGTCTTGTGAGAGCTTGGCTATTGATTTCTAACCCTCCCATTCTGATGTTATTGCAGAAATGATTTTCTTCTGCACCGTGCAGAGATTAAATATTAATAAATAGAAAATTAAAAAAAAAGGGGGAGAAAAAGATCAGATCCCAAGACATCCCACAGCACAATTAAAAAGCAAATGAAGGATTCCTAGAATAAAAAACTTATTTTCCTCAAGTTTTCTTGAGCTCAGAGTAGAAACATAGGGGGTTTTGATGAGATCATTTGTAATATTTCTATTTAGTGTTTGGCAGCAGAAGTGTGTGAGTTTGAGCCACATCCCCACTGCAGTAGGTTGAGCATAAAGATAGTGTAAAAAGGATGGAGATTTCCTTAGATCCCATACACCAGTGACCCACTTACTCACTGATGATGAAGTAAGGGGGAAGATGCAGGTCTATTCTGGCTTCACTTACACTGCATCCTGCGGTCATACTCAGTTCCATTAAGTTTATATTTATTATTTAACACAAGAGATGGAAGACAAGGCACACCAAGATGATTTCCATGTCCTAGACGTTTCATTTGCACAAACACTGCACAAGCTGCTACTTCCCATGAACTACGTGGTTCCCAAGTGAAACCCACATCCTTGGGACTCCGAAGCAGGAAAGGAGCAGCCAGGCAACCTTTGCCTTCAGATCAGGACTCGTAATGCGCACGGGCTTTGCAGAGAAACCTGCTCCCCACTTTGAGCTCTCGTATGAGAACTACAGTTATTCTGCCCCATTTGCTCTCTCATTCCAGAGAGCTGGGCAGTAACTGAATGAAAAAAGGCCACAGTGAGAATCTCCCATCCGACTTCTGCAAGATCAGTATTCCTTCTGTAGCAGGATACACATGGAAAATGCAAATGAAAGATTAGAAGCATTTAATATGGAAGACTATTCTTTTTTAAGGGAGTTGTTACCATGAAAAGGAGGCTTACTAGGGTCTTATCCAAAGGCTGCAGAAGTTTATGTGTGTCTGCCACGCATCCTTCACATTCTCTCCCATCATTCTAAAAGATTACTTATGTTGGTACGTTGTCCAGCAAATTCAAAGCAAAGTTAGTGAGTGGAGACAACAGAGGAAGGAAGAGGAAATTGCTCTAGGGTCCCATGAGCATAACCAAAGGCAGGATTTGGCCCACTGCTTTTCTCCACCCCCATCTGAAAGTCAGTGATGTTGCTGGCTGATTTCCATTCTCCTCCAACAGTTTTCAAGCTGCACAAGATACATGATCAGTGTTTTAAACCCCAAAGAGGCCCTTCTTTGACAGACTCATAGCTGGACATACCTCATCTGTTCCTGTCTATTCATCTTCTTTTTTATGATCTCCCTTGAAATTAGTGGCCGTGGCTGGTTGTGGCTTTGCTGCTGTCAGTTCTTCATGGCCTTAATGCTCAGCCATTTGAAGTCAGCTCATTGGCTTTGGATCTTGTCCCCGGCTTACTCATTTCATTATGGTCCTGTTTCCTCAGAAAAGAAAGCCCAGGTGGGACTTTCAAGATAGATGGGCAAACCTGTGGAGAGAGACCCCTTACTTGGATGGCAGAAGTGCTGACTGCTGGTAGAAGAGTGGGAAAGGAATTGTTTCTCTGGATTTAAGGGGATTTGGTAGACAAATTTGTGCCAGACACATGGTCAAATGAAAACCTGGCCCTGGGCTTCAGATTCTGCTGTAGTGCTGAGCAGATGGGGCTCCAGTCTTTAGTCTTTTACAGATTCACTGTGTGCCTGAGGTGGCCCAGGTCCTTGAAATCACTCGGAGTCAGGAAGCTAAAGACTTGTGAAACCCTGGTTATAAAGTGCTAGAGCTTCTGTGGTTTAACAAGTGACTGCCTCTCAGCAGAGCTGGAGTACCTAATCATGTGCACTCTCAGTCTGTTCTGAAAATAAAACACCCTAAATTGGAGAGTGGTCCAAGAACGCTTATATAGACAGTTATTAGGGATCAGCTGATGGGCGGTAACGCTGTAAGCCACACTAAATCAATTGCTTTCTGTTATTCCTCATGCTCTCAGCTGCCTTCTGTGCTTCAGTTCCTCATTTTCAAAATAGCAGTGTTTGCAGTCCTGAGGCCTGAGAGGATGATACACAAACAATTGTAAAGCACTGATATTGTAGATAGTGCTGGAGTCCCGTACATGTTCTCCAGTGTTGCCTGGTAGGATGGTACAGTAATAGAAAACAGTGAGTAAATGCCCCTTCTGGGTGTATAAAAAGAGCATGTGCAGATTATCCAGCACGTCACACCTAGGTTTAGAAGCAACATACGGCATTATTTGGCAGACACTAGGCAATATTTAGGGACTACGCGAGCTATATATAATGGAATTATGGAGGGTGTGAGAAAGCAGCACCTCCTCCCATCTGCCCCCTTAAGGGACGCAAATGCTTTGCTATAACACTGTTCCCTGAGAGCTGGAACTTTAGCAAATAAGGGACTTTATTAAGTTGTTAATAAGATTTCATTTTCTCACTAATGCTGCAGTGATACATTATTAATTTAAAACTGTATTTAGCCTGACATGCTAAAGTGCTAGGCCTCATTATTAATGCATAAACCCATGCCTCTGTTGTTTAATTAAACACCATGATTATGAAGTTCTGATGTGGTTTAATGATAGCAGGCTGGAGTGGCAGTACATTCCTGTGCTCAGATCTCCCCCGTTCCCCCCTCCTGCTACTTTCTCCTTTCATTTCCCTTTAAAAGCACAAATGCAGTTGTTGTTCTGCTGAATAAACACCACATGACAAATGATGTTGATCTTTCCAAGGTGACATAGAATTGCATTTTTATTTTCCTAGGCTTAGCTTCTTATTGACCAGAGATTTCTACCCTCCATTTGTTAATGGCTCTGAAGGTAACTGTGTTTCCCCAGAAGACAATGTAATCCTTGCCCCCAATAAAGTCAACAGGAGTTTCCATCTGATTTCAGTGAGGCAGTGTTTCACCCAAAGGCAAGAAGAGACCTAGAGAAGAAGCCTAGACCATTGTTGTGTATGTCTGTTTAAACAGGATCGTTTCTAAACAGTTGTTATCTTGGAGATGGAGCGTGGTCAAGGGAAGATGATGTTGTACTGAATCATGTAAGAATTAAATGGATCTAGACCAGGATAATAAACCCTGTGGGCATTTCCTTGTTTCAGTTTCCCCACCAGCATCCTTCTGCTTTGGGCTCAAGTGTTTTGGAGTCATTGTTTCATGCAGCTCATAATTTATTGTATTTTCATTGGTGTCCTTTGTAGGAGCAAGACTTTCTGGGTATTTCTGAAAGACTTTCTGCTATGTGTTCCCTCCTTTCTCCCCTCAACTTTTGGCTTCATCATTTTATTCCTTTCTGTTCCTTGTGATGATTCTTTCTGAACAGCAGCTTACCCAACCCGACTTGCAGAGCCTCTTACTTTATTGACTAGGAGTAAAATTAAACATATTCTTATGTACTTTCCTGCTTAATAAGGATTTACACAGATCAGCCCTCTGTGCCTTTGTTTCTCTCCGTACCCCTTGCCTGCTTGTCTGTTCAAACAGGAAGTTCTTGGCTTTGGAGCTTGCCATCTCCCAAACTTTCGGGTCCTCTCGCTCTTTCAAAGGCAAAGGGGGGTTTTGCTGTGGTCTTTACTGGAACCAGATTTTTACCCCAAGCATTTTTTCAGCCAAAGCAAACACTGGTCTGGCTTGAGGAGAAGGACAAAGAACAAGTTGCATGACGGCATCAGGGGTGCAGGAGCACTCATCATTCTGGCCATTTCTAGGAAGGTGGGTAAAGTCCCTCTCTATTGCCACCCAGGTGAATTCACAGCTGACAATTAGTGCTTTTCTCAGCAGAGTCCAAATTCTGTTTTTAAATAGCCACGTGTTTGAAACCCATCTTTGATTCTCTTCCTTGTATCTCTCAAAGAAGAAAATTGTTCATTATAATCAACCTTCCTTCACGTTCTTGCACTGAAAGTGAGTGCACAGATCTGTTCTCTGCATGTGCAAATACAACAGAAATGTTACCAAGCTTAATTTCCTTTAGTATATTATTTTTTTTTAAAAGTATATGTTCAGCAAAGTAACCTTTCTCTAACAAAGAGATGACCTTTTTGCATTTATGCAGTGCTTGTTGCTAGGATTTAGATCTTTGCTGAAAGCTGTTATTTCTCTTAAGTACAGGAGAAAGTGCATTTTCACCTCCATTTGGGTAAACTGTCATTTTCTACTGTTCACTGCTTTTCTCACCATGGAATAATAATTTGAGGTTCAGTGGGTTTTTTGAGAGAATGCATTCCAGGAGTGTGGCAGGGCCTGGGAAGTCCTCTACATTTGCTAGTGGGGGAGAAAAGGAAGAGGAAGGAGAAGGCTTCTGAAATATTTAAGGCTTCTGAGTACTGCAGTTGCTCAGCTTCTGCCATCAAATCATATTCAATTTAGGAGGGTCATGCAGGTATTTTATAATCGTACACAAAAAGCAGCCGGTGGGTAGCTGAGAAGCTATACATGTATGCATAATATATTATTTTTTGGTGGTAGCACTAGCATCCATGGGAAGCCACTTTAGGTAGATTTAAGAGGATTCTATCCAACCGTGATACTGATGAATAACAGAAATAATCTAATATTACTCTTTGTATAGCTGTATTACCGGTGTTATTACAAGTCATACTATTAATATGTGATGCAGTAGGAACTAAGCCACTTCACATGCAGTAGGCTGTAACAGAGTGAAAGGGAGTGTTAGGCACACGTATGCAGATCACTTCACGAGACACAGAAATGAGTATCTCACTCTTGAACCGTTTCCTCTATTAGTTCCTGTAGGTAGTGAGAGACTAAAAGAAACTGCAAAGAGCAACTCGACTAGTTATCTCTCTTTTGTCTGCAAACTGAGTGTGGGAAAATCCCTCAATTCCTTTGGTGTTGGAAGTGTATGAAGTGTGAAGACCCTGCCAAGAGGGGAGAAAGACCCAAAGACTTCAAGCATGTGCAGCTGCAGTTGTCTCCAAATAGGAACATGCAAAGTAAAAATGTCCCTTAAGAAAATTCACACTTTTGGTCAAAATGGCTCTTCAAACACATGACTTCATAAGTTGGATGTACAGTTTGCCAGCCTCATAAGTATTTCAGGAAGTGGAAGGCAGTATCATAAGCATTTATCAGCCATGTAAAATAATTGAATTGAATGTATTGCGGGGAATGGCACAAAATTAGACTGCTCAGGGCAGGGTGTATTGCATGCTGTGGTTTCCAAAAGGTCAGTCAGGCTGGCCAAGTTAACAGGAATAAGTCTCTCTTTACATCCTCTTTCTCTGTCTCACATGCACTTAGAAGAGAGAGAGCAATCGACAGTTTCTTTGCAATTGAAACAACTAAAATTAATCAAGTCCAAATCTGTCCTGTCCAAGAGACCATGAATTCAGCTGGATCAGAAGCCCTTGGTTAAGCAGCCCCTGAAAGTGTATCAGAAGTTTATTAGTATGGTAATTTATCTGGGTAAGCGCATAAAGATGCTAATTGAAATGGTTTTTTATGCATTATTTTTTAAAGACAGAAAGGTTGGGGATTTTCTAGGAAGAAAAGTAGAATTGTCACTTACATTTCATCGTGTCATAATGTTATAATTTCATTATTTTCCTATGCTTTATTTTATTTTTTTTTATTTTAAACGTGAAGAACAAAGAACTTGATACTCGAAAGATTTGGGGCTCGTGCCACGTCTGGTTCTGGTCTTGATGCATGGAGATAGATTGAATTAATCAAACTTCTTCACACTGCTATTTAATCGGGTTTACAATTAGCTGAGGGCTGCAGGTCTCCCAGGCCTATCAGCTTTGCAAGCAGAAGCTGTAATACAGCAGCTCCGCAGCCACACACTGGGAGTGCCTTACAGACCAGATTGTCATAATGTGGCATGAAATTAAAGCGTGATGTTACTCGACAACAGAATTTCAATTTCTCCCTCCCCCCCTTTTTTCTCTTTAACAAAGTCTCTACCTAGAGATAGGCCTCCCTGTTGAGTTGCACCCACCTGCTCTAAGCTACACAGCTGCCTTCAAAAGAGTTTCTGATACTATTAAACCAATCTGTGTTCCATTACAGTCATTCTGATATTCTTCCCTGTCTGCTTTCAATGGCAGATTATTTTGCTGTGAGGAGCTAATAAGCATACAGCTCTTAACTTGTTTCAATTCTTACTCAAATGTATTGATTTCGTCTCTCCGTTTTTTCGCTGGCGTCTGTTCTCCCCAAACCTGCCTGCACAGTTGTGTCAAGCCTCCTCAAGCCCACTTCCATTCAGATAAAAAAACCACGGAGGAATGGAGAGCCTGGGCTGTTTTTTCCTTCCATCACCCCTCATCTCTCAAGAAGCAGTGTGGATGCACAGTTAGGAAATGGGATTTATAGTTTACCCTCTTACAAGGAAGTCAAGATCTTGTGAACACCACTGCCAATTAATTATCTGGGTGTTGATGATGTTGTGTTGTTCAGGAAACCTGTCGTAGGAAGAGTTGAAAGAAGAACACAAGGAACCCACGAAGATGGGCTGGAAAGAGGTGAGGATCGGGTCAAGCTGGTAATGGAGGATGTTATTCCCTCCTTGAACTGACCTGGAATCTAATCTAATTCAATGTACACTTCAGAAATCAATGGGTAGCTGATGAAGCGTTCCCTGCAGTTAGAAAGGAAAAGGTTGGGCATGTGTTCCTGATGGTGAGATCTGACTGTGGAACAAGCTCCCAAGCTGCAACACTTGACGGTGCCGAAGTTACGCCGGGCAAGGAGGATCACGCTCTGGGCTGAGAAGCCTGGCCAAGGGGTGTTCATGGGCACCCACCTCTGGTCCTGCTGAAGGGAGGGAGCGAGGCTCCTGCAGAAACAAGGTCTGGCCTTTGAGGACACAGTTTGGTTTCTGTAGACCACGCTTACTGGCTTCTCATGACTCCTCTAGGTCTGGGAAGTGATCAGACCCACCGGTGGCCTGGCCCTTCAGTTTGCAGCTATGGATTCTGCTCATTAGTTCTGTGCTTTTTTCCACCTCTGAATTAAAAAAGTGTTTCTGTTCCATCTCTTCTAATATCAGATACTGAATTGAAAACCAAATCGTATCCACAGAACAACACCTGCAGATGGGGGACAAAAGTGAGATTCGTGCAAAACAGACATGATTATGTCTTCTACATTCACTTTAACTGTGTCTGCTGCCTGAAATGGCACAGAACTACAATTCTGAGAGTTATTTGGACATTTTTAACAGGAGTAGCCTCCATTTAGTTATCAAACATGGCAGTGAAATGAGCTTTGCTTATAAAATACTCAAACTCTGCAAACTCCTGTTCCCATTGCTCTCCATTACTTTTTCCTTCCTGCATGGTGCTGAGCATCTCCCAAGGATTAAGCGATTATTCAGAAAATTGATTCTGCTCCCACTGAATGTGATTACTTCCCCCATGCTGAAATCCACAAAAGCACAATCAGGTACACAACCAAGGTAGTTTTAAGCATTTGCATGTTATACAGGTTGGCCTGCAAACACCTGTAGTTTTTCTGGCTGATAGCAACCATTTATGGGCATAGGGGGTAAGGAAAAAATCAGTGAACTTTAAAAAGCAAAATAAAAAGAGAACATTCTTCTGATTGAGAAAAATCAAGCTTAATGAACTGAGATGAAATCATTTCCTCAATTTGCTTGGACATTTTAAATTAAAAGCAGAGTGTAACCTCTGCTTGCAAATGACTGTAAACATTTCAGTCACTCTCTAACTCATGGTAAAATGGAGGAAAGGCTGGACTATGGAATACTAATCAAAGATCACTCCTGGGAAGTCAAGCTCTTTGTTTTCTGCTATTTTTTCGAGCCGAGTGTCTAGGACTTTACAGAATTTTACATATATATATATATCTATATCTATATATGAATATTTATGAAGAGCTTGCTAGTGACAGACCAGGCTGGCCCTGCAGGCCCAAAGGAATTAATGTAAATTCCAGTCAACCATGAAAACCCACTAGAATTGAACTGTATTTCAGCATGGTGGATAAAGCACATCAAAGAGCAGAATTTCTATAAGATAATTACACACAATGCAACTCTAATCACAGAAAGACTGTGGATATTGCTGATAAAGCGTAATAAATCTTTTATGACTATGCCTTGTTCTGCTGAATCAGCTTTCTGTTTCTATTGCACTAAACTCCAGATTCTTGCCCTTATTTATATATTTACAATTTTAAAAAACACATCAACTAATGATTTACTGTAGCTTCTGTGAAAGGTGTGAGCTTATTTATTTTTTTATTGTTGCACTTGTTGAAGTGCAGTTAGATCAACAACAGCAAAATATTCATCTCTCCTGTCTGGCAAGTCTGCAGAAATAAATTGTCTATAAACTGAGAACCTGCCTTTCTGTTGCATTTTAAGAAATTGGAATCATTTCAGTTTTGACAGTTCAAAATGTTCAAAATTCAGGCTCCTTCCCTCAATACTCTCTAGCACCATGAATTTATCTCCCGGACTCACAGGATGGTTGAGGTGGCAGAGATCTCTGGAGATCCCCCCAGCTCAGGCAAGGCCCCCGAGTCCTCAGGACCACATCCACTCGTCTTCTGAATGTCTCTGAGGGCAGACGCTCCACGACCCCTCTGAGCAGCTGGTTCCCGTACTTCATCTTCACAGTAAAACTTTTTCCCCCACATCTATATGGACTTCCCAGGACTTCAGTTTGTGCCCCTTGCCTCTGGTTCTTTCAGCGGGCACCAGTGAGAAGAGCCTGGCTGTTTCCCAGCTGCTGTCCCCTTACACGCAGGAGTAAGTCTGGGGAGTGAGCAAGCCCTAGCAGAGCCCGGGCCCCGAGCAGCAGTGACCTGTGCCAGGGGTAGGGGCTGGTGCTGCTAACACCCCAGTCCTACAGCACCGGGGGAACTGCAAACATAGCGTCTGTGGTCACCGACTATTTCTTGACTGTTTTGGGGGGGGGGGGGCTCCTTGTGTCTCACTGTGGATCTCGCTCGTGTATTTAAACATCATCTGAGCGCCAGCAGACGCATTTATGGAAGGTCTCTTTACTGTTCCTTAACCAAGAAGCAAAAGTTTGCCTTCTTCACGTGAGCTTTGCCCTTCATTTGTCTTTCTGGCATATGGGCAGCAGAAGGTCTCTGCTTCTGACAGAGTGAAAGAATTTTACATATGGTTTAATTACAGTAAATTATCAGCAAAGGGAAGAGTTTGCAGGGGGACAGCTGAATCCCACTCATGGGTTCAGTGAATGTCTGCCCAGGATCTCAGTGCTGTGCCATGTTTCACAGTGACACTTTGCTTCACCCCAGAGGACAACTGTGCTGAGAAAAGTCCATCTCGTGAGTTGTCTCCGTGCTGGAAACCTTTCTCAAAATGTCAACGAGGGGAATGTCTGGCTTCTCAGCCTGTTGTCTCACCGTTGTGCTCTGGGAGGAGCTTGGAGAGGAATTTGACAACAGGATCAGTATTTCCTAACTCCAGATTCATATCCTCTTCTAATTTCAGAACTTAGAAGCTGATGTCCTCTATTGCTGTCATTAAGTCTACAGTGAGTTTGAACATGACCTGATATATCCTCAGGCAAGTAGCTAGATATTCTCTTCCACATCTATTGTGTTCTCCCGATCCCTTCAACAAGTGCATGTTACTCAAGTTATTTTTAAGGCTTTCCACAGCCCTTGTGCGTGCACCGTAACTTCAGAGCCTTATTTATATTAGCAGCATCGCCCTGGTTGTCACCCAATGGGAAGTGCTTTTGTATGCAATCCCCCAAGCAGACATGAAAGACCATGTCAGGACAATGGAGGGTTGCAGAAGATGTTCTCCCTTTGCCTGATTTATATCATATCTTTGAAAGCGTGTCCCTCCTGTGACAGTCTGAAGCGAATAAACAAAGTTCCTGGGGAAATGGTATGCAGTGTTCAAACACTTTGCTGAACTTTAATGTTCTGTAAGTTGTAAGGAAATGACTACAAAAGCCTTGGAAGAGCAAAGGAAGAGAGTTAGCTCAAGGCAAGGTGATATTCCCTCATTAAAATCTATTTGTGCAAAGTTAAGATGTCAAAGAAATTTCACTTGTTCCAAGAGTGTATGAAAGCCCATGTTATTAGTGATCAGAAGGGACTTGGGAGTCCTATTTGCCAAAGAGGAGGGTGTAGTGAAAGAAAGGAAAAGAAAAAAAATAAGAAAAAAAAATATACTGTATTTGAGGATTTAATATTATCTGAGAAGAATAATGAATTCAACCGCCTTAAAACAACAACTTTTATTACCCAAGTATGGATCATAGAAAATATTTTTAAGGGAAAAATTCTTCAAAATGCGGGATGAAATTCTGCATGCAGTTTTTCAAGCCGTACTGCTCACTCAGACACCCACAGGCCAGTTCCAAGGGCAACCAACTTTGTATCACTTCACCCATTTTCACAGAGGACGAATGAAGTTATTAAAGACTAGATTATTAATTCTTAGATTATCCAGATGCATGCTTGTGTGGATGGTGTGTGCCCCAGAACTGTGGTATCACAAGCATGGTTAGAATGAGATATTTAGCATTAAACCTGGCACTTCTTTTCATTTTTTCATAGCTCAGTGATGACAGCGTCAAGGGTTTTTACAATCCAAGAACCAAACAGTCCTCAGATGCAAACTGTTTTGTGGTTATTGGGGGTTTGGCCCTCTAGACGCAGGGGGGTTTGGCAAAATCAGCGTTTGCTTCTGTGTTCAAAGTTGCCTGAGCAGAGATGTGGCAAGGAATGCCATGTGGTCAGCCTGCCCTTAACTGCTAGTGAGTGTGGGGGGAAATGAGTACTTCATGGTGTATTAACCATCTGCAACAGCGGGAAAAACTGCTAAAAATACTAGCCTGAAGTACTAATAATCCTGCCTCCAGGTAAAAGTAGCTCTGGCTGATGGTGGGGCATGTAAGTGAGCCAGACTGCAAAATTTAACAGCGTTCCTGGGTACCGTGTGCCAGAAGCGACCCTTTGCTGTGCCTCTTTCCAAGTGCCATACTCCTCGACAGGATCTGCAGTGGGACCTGCATGGGAAACTCAGCCCGTGCTCCAGAGAGCAGCCGTGTTGCAGCGGGGAGGGGGTGGCAGCAGATGAGATTGCAGTGGCACACGTGAAAATGGAGTCAGGATTGCTGAGCTTATGACCCCCCGGGGCCCTGCCAGAGCCTCGGTTGCTCCGTGAGTGTCAACTGCTGAGGATGTGCATAGTGTTCACTGCATGCTTTTTTTTTTTTTTTTTTTTTTTTTTTCTCTTTCCTTGAGAAATCAGCAGAAATCTCCTATCTCTGCCTAGGCTGGCCTGTCCATCTGTTTTGACGGCTTCTTTTATCATTAGCAGCCGTGTGAAGAATGAGCACATTAAAAGGTAAGGCTCTCTTTTTGTGCTGATAGTAGACGAGGCCCTCCCCCAGTTTTGCATTAATGTAGAGTGGCGACGTGGCCATGGGCTGATTGCATTTGCTAATGTTAATCACCAAGGGGCCAGGCGAGGTGAATAAGTGAACTATATTTTATTCAGTTTGACAGAAGGAGGAGTCGAATGGAAATGATTTTTATCTCTGGTTGTGACCGACCTAAATTAATGTTACCTCTGGAGCTGAAAGGCTCAGGAGAGCAGATGTCTGTGTTTTATATGCTCTCCTTGGTAGGGGTACCAAACCACCCATCAGACTGTGCGTTAACTTAGGGACAAAGCTGATCCGTGTCCCCAGTTGCATTGGCTGTGCACCCTGGAAGATGAAGATGTAGGGATTGAAGTCACGGTTGGTTTTGCCTGCTTGAAACAAAGACAGGTCACTAGAACTGAATTTCAGGTGCTGGAAGAGTGGCAGGTCCTTTACCATGACATGTACAGAGGGAAAGAGAGGAGGAAAAATACCTTAGCAAGTCTTCAGCAAGGCACTAATTAATGCTGAGCACCAGAGACGATTACTGTTTTTCCAGGAGTAGACCTCTCTCTGTACTGTTTATCTGAGGAGGCTGTTGAGGGTCTGCACTCCCAGACCAGGTCAACAACACTGCATATTGGGCTGTTCCCCAGACTCACTCAGACCTTGCAATCTGAGTCATACTGAAAGCTTTCGAGGTTTAAATAGGGGGTAAGATATTGCAAGGGGCAGATGTTGCTGCTGCTGTGCCCAGATGGGAGCTTGGTTATTAAAAACCTGGCAAGACCCCTTGTCTCTAGCCTCCCTCCTGGGGATCAGTGCTGTGGGATCCCTGACAGTGGGATCCAGGGTGCTGCTTCCCCAAGGGCTGTCCAGGGGACTGGTAGGAGAATGACCAAGGCCGGGCAGCACCCAGGCACAAGAAAACCTTTCCTGCCTTGCATCTTGGATTTTTTTTTTTTTTCTTGGGAAAGCATCTTACATTTGCATCTTGCATTAGCATCTTGCATCTTGCATTTGCTTCTTGGATAAAGAAACACTGTGCTAATGATAGAGAGGTGAAAACAGAGCAGTCACTGGAAAGAAGGAGGATGGAAGAGGCTTAACGAAATCTGCCCAGTGAATGAGAGATGGGAAGGAGAGCGAACGGGGAAGCGAATGTGATAACTGGCAGAGCGTGGTAAGCAGTGCCACCCACACAGCTATGGGTGGGATGTTGGGAGCTAAGGCAAGAGGCACTGCAGGCACATTTCCATTTCTTTATTCTCTGTATCATGCTCCTCTTCTCTCTTCAAGGTCTGATCAAGTCTGACTATCGTCACCCCTTTTTGCTGTAAAGGCACCTATTAATGTTGACAGTTTAGGTGGCTGGGGGATGTGGTATTAGTACTGACAAATGCTGGTAATTTGCAAGCAATGTTTTCCCTCTAGCACCAGTGGGAAATCACCTAACCTTTGCCAATAATTCTCAACATAACTCACAAAACCTCATCTTCTATCATTACGAGGAGCGGCATTTCTGAAAATTATCAGCTGCTTCTTGAATCCATCCATGCTAGACTATACAGAGGAGGTGATATTAATCAGTGTGTGAGGCCCACTGTAGTATTAAGGATTCTGTTACAAGATCTTTTTACCATATGCTCTCTGATATTAAGCTTACTTGATTATGCTTTCAGATCTTTTTTTTTTTTCCGACCTGTCACATCATTTGGCTTTAACTATTCTTTAGCTGTTGTTATTATATCAATTTTTTTAAACCGCAATTTGCTTAACATGTCTGTGGAGAGCACTTGTGTTCATTTATGTTTTAAACCAACACTGATTAATCAATAACTGGTGGACTGGTAGAAGTGTAATTGGCACAGATCTGAAGGCTGCCATGGGGACAGTGAGCTGAGAATCTGACCTGCAGTCCATACACTGAAGCATAAGTAACAGATTTTCAGAAATGCTGAGCTTAGAGCAGCTTCTTTGGAGAACACATTGAGACGTTGGCCAGTTAAGTTTTTTGCAAATCTTGCCTTATTTTTTCAGCTGAGAATATACAAAGAAACAACACTGATAGAAAATATCCTGGCACCTGTGCTGAGCCGAGGAACCTCGTGAGTTCAAATGCAGCCCGATCTTATATTGCGGAAGCTGTAGCCAAACAATGCTGATAGCAACTGTCTTTAAAGTGAAATTAAAATGTAATGAGGGTGGGAGGCAGGGACAAGCTAGCATGGACCATCTGAGCTGTTGCAATTCTAGAATTCATCAGTGCCGCTGAAAGCGGAGAGCGGCTGTTCTGTTATTGATGCAGGGGGAGAGTGAGGTTATTGCATTATTGACATACAGTAGGTGGAGAAAGATTACCATGTTAGCAGCGGTACAAGAAGTGAGATTATCCAAATGCAATAAGCCATTGTTACAGCAATGACATTTTTCCACACCTCCCCCCCTCTTCTTATTCCATCCCTTCCACCTCCCTCCTGCATAATATTAAAGGTCAGTAATATCCAGACAGATGGTTGGGAGGGTTTACGGAGAGGGGCTGCTTTCTTTGGTCATTTTTCTGAAATGGTGATTGTGCTTAGAAAAAAAGAAAGCATTTGGGTTTTCCGGCTGGGATTAACTCATCCAAATGCTATACTAGGCAAGAGAGAATTTGGGTTAGGAGATTGTCCCTTTCACCGACATCTGTGCTACTCTCTCTGACAGCTCTGAGAGGCACAGCTGCATCATAGGCAATGGAATAACCGGGGGATAAATGCCACTGGATTTTGGCTCTTTATCTAATAAATAACTTCACTAAATTTTTTTTTGTTGTTGTGAAAAAGGGGCAATAAAGTGTTTGAGGACGGTCTCCGCAACATGTTGATCCCTCACTGAGAGAGTATTTATCACTCAGGTTCATGTTTTTGCTTCTAGATGAAATCTGTCTTCTCTTATATTTCAGTTCCCTGGATTTAGTTCTGTCTTCATCTGCAACTGCTTGTTTGCTTTTAGATCAGGCTTCCTCATACTAAACTGTAATTGAGTAAAATCATTACCACTGCAGAGAAAGTGACTCACTGTGTAAAATATCCTCCCTAGAAAAGGCATCAAGCTGTGTTCATGGGTCAGGTCTGCAGTTCAGGGAAGTTCATGTCAAGATTCCCCATCAATGGCTGTGAGTTTTGGAGCTGGCCCGAAGTCATCAGCTCATATCCTCTTGGATTTAATTGGGTTACAGGGGCGACTTCTGATCCCTGTTCCCCAGGGAAGGAGCCACAAAGATTGCCGCGTCTGCAGCAATCTCATCTGTCCATGGTCGCAGTCAGGGAGAGAAGAATGGCTGCTTAATCAGACGCACAATCTGAAAATGTCACATTATTATTTATGAAGTGTTTAATAATCACACCACAATCATTGGACGCAGTGAGGTGGAAAACGAAAATGTATTTTTTCAAATAATATATTCGAATTCTGTTATTTTGGGAGAAAAAAAACCCTGAGTAAATGATTTCTTTTAATTTGAAGAATACAGTTTGTGCTAGTCTTGCAACAATGCCTCATTTATGCGTGGATCAGAAGTCACACACAGCTGGGGCAGTCTTGAATTTAGCAGCTAGGATCAGCTAGATGTGCCCTTCTGCTGCCCACATACATCTCTCACTTGCTGTTGTGAGACACTGCAAAGTTTGTTCAGCTCTGAGCATCGTGGCCCAGGTGCTGGATTGTCTCTGAGCGACACGCTGTGAAGTTCAAACCTGGATGTGTCTGTGAATACTAATGGTAATCGATAGCTTTCAGATAGCTTTTAGATAAAGCTATAGTATAATGGCATTTTCAGCTGGGGTACAGAATCAGCTCTACCATAAAAACCACTTACTTAACTATCCCAAGGGTGGCCGGAGAGCAAACTGCATTTGGATAGATGATGGTCTGGAAACCAGACTGGTGCAGGGAGCATTTCTGCTGGGGGCATGTATTTGCATGCTGCTGGAGAACGTGACTTGTCTCACAAGAAAGGCGAGCAGGCCACTGTGCTTACTGGGAGAGAAAAAGGAATACATAGCATTTCTTTTCAGACAGAAATTAATCTGGAAAAATAAATTGTTGTAATTATTAGACATGTGGGTCTGGTTTTGCCTGTATGTTTCACCTAATATCTTTTCCATCTTGTTGTGACGAGGGAATTATTCTGTAGAAGAGTTTAAGCTTAAAAATATAAACCCTTATCCTCTCTCATCGTTTTGCATCCTTTCTTTCCAGACTGGCCTTTTCTGACGTCTTGCTTCATTTTCATATTTTCAGATCATGGCTCTTATTTGGAGTAGGGTCCTCTGAAGAGCTGAGCTGCTCCGTGACCTGTCGCAGGGGAAGGGAGTTCAGAGCACATTACTCCTCCAAGGCTGGTGCCTTTTGCTGCCTCCTCGTTTGTGTGCCAGCACAATCAGCATTCGAAGACAGCGGAGGGGATTGCAGAGTCCAGGCATGTAGCGCTGCTCAGGAATTTGTGCTCCCTCTGTTGGCTGCCTGGCTGTGGAGCAATGGAGAAAAAAAAAAAATGTTATTAGGTTATGTCAGGCAGAAAACATTTCTCTACTTCTAATTGTTTGGTGACCAGCAAGCCAATTTTGGAGGGCACTATCAAAATAAAGGGCTTATTGCGTCAAGAATTTGACTACCCAGCTGCTTCTGAATTTAGTGTCTTGTGGATAACTCAGGGAATTAGACCTTGATTCATTTAAATGCTTTGGTCTGGGGTATGTGTCTGTGTGGGAGAAACAGCATGAAGCTGAGGTCTGTGAGTTCAGGTCTGTGTAAATCCGAGCAGCTTCAGGGCTGCTCCAGCACATCCCCGGGGCAAAAAGCCTTCCTGGTGCGTGGCAGCCAGACATGGCCCCAAATTTGTCATCGTGCTTTGGGCCTGGTTGCGTGGATGGTGCAAGGCCTTGTGCTGAGTGCGTGCCTCTGTGGCGATGCTGTCTGCTCATCTACAGCTCGCCTCCACAGACACTCGCCACAGAAATGGGTCTGGCTCCCTCCTCATCCTCTCCTCCACGCCTGCACCTCCCACCCACGGACCTGTAAGTGATGGCACAGGGAGGAAGACAACACAGGCCCGTACAGACATGTATTTCGGATAGCTTCCCGTGTATCATATCATCTCTGCCGATTAATGCAGTGCAATCAACAGTTTAATATGTTACCACTAAATACGTTAATTATATTATCCCTTTCTGACACTGCAATCACTAGATTTTTATGCTTTGATGCTGAATCTAGTAAAACTTTAAATGAGAGTAATTAAATAATTAGCTGTAATATGTGACAAGCCAACAAAACGATTGCTGTTTTATTATTTTTGTGGTGACATCATTGCTTGTTTGTGTTCAGGCAGCCAGGCCTTGCAAGGGAGTACACAGTCAGGAATGCAGTCTTACTTCAGAACTAGAGATCTCAGCCAGAGTCAGTGTTGACCAGAGAAAGTAATCTGCATTGTTTTGAGCTCCAACAGTAGCCCTCCATGTTTTACTGACTTCTGTTTCTTTGTCTTTAAGATATACTTCACCATCCCTTTCTCCTTAAGAATTATTTCTACTCTTTTCCAAAGCTCAACTGTCCCTAATGGCTTTTCCCTCTCCGTTTAACCTTACACTTCAGTGCACTTGTTTAGGCTTTTATCTTTGGTTCAGGGCTCTGGCTGTTTTCTGCATGCCTTTTTATTTTTTTTTTCTTTTTTTTTTTTCTTTTTCAAATTTATATATATTAGCTGCCCAATACATCCCTGTGACAACCAGAAAAAGAAATATCCCTGTTTCTGCCTGAGGAGTTCCTGCTGGGGAAAATGGGTCGGGTGAGGGTTCATGGTGTAGCACTGGCAATCTGAAATGTATAAAACTGGACAACCCTGCAAGAGAAATGGATCTGTCAGTGCTGTGTTGTGGTATGCTCAGAAATCAGGTATCAATTTAGATGAGCAGGAAGATTGCCAGCACAGGCTTGGGCTCTTCTTCTCTTTCATTTTGCCTCTTTACCTTTTCTCCCACTCTCCCTGGCTCTCCCTCGCTCTCCCGTTTATTCATGCAACCACTTGTGCCTGAGCAGCACACAAAGCGCTCAGGAAATCACTGGTTGCAGCAATTGCAATTACTAGATTTTATAACTCTTTCAGAGATCACGGAGGTTTTTAAGTTGGCATCTGAACAAGGTCCTGTTGTTGAGGATGTCAGGTTTTAACGGAGGCTTTGTTTGTTTGTTTGCTTGCTTATTTTAATTCCAGCTGTTTTCTTACGGGTTGGTGCCAGGAGGAAATCCTGCTCTTGTACATTATTCAGGACCCTTTAGGTGAGAAAGGGGGGTGCTTCCCTGGCCTCTCTGCAGCTCTTTGGCACTGCAGACCACGGCCAGAGGCAAAATGAGAGTGTCCCCATTTACCAGCTCCCTCCCACCACAGCGGGCAAAGCTCCTGGAGTGGCACCCAAAAGTGTTTTGGCTTGTGTTGCTCCAGCAAAGTGCCCCTCGTGCGATCCCTTGGCACCTGGACGCCGGCGTCTCCCTGCGACTAAAACCCGCAGCCCGCGCAGCGGCAGGACCTGGCCCGGGGACCCTGCGCAGCGGCAGGTTTTGTCCCTCCCGCACACGTTCTCCTGTTTTCAGCAGCCCTTCCAAAATCTGAAAGCAGCAGTGATGTGTTTTACAGCCCCACAGAGTGTGAGGAGAAGTGACAAGATTTTCCTATAAATATGACTCTAATCACACAAATGTGCAAACCCCTTAGGAGGGATCCAGGTGACTTTCACACTCTCTGATAGATTTTTGTTGTTGTTTCATTTTCTTGTCTTTGTGTTTTTTTTTATTTTTTTATTTTTTTTTTTTGGTTTTTTGTGTTTTTTTTTGGTTTTTTTTGCTAATTTTTTACATTGCTGCAAGTTCTGGGCTTTGCCTTACCTTTTTTTCTCGTAGACAGCTTAGGCTATGTCCCCAGAAACACAAAAAGCATCTAAATTAAATACTTCACAGCAATGCAATGCTTTACAGCCTTGAATTGACTATTAATCCTCACACTCTCTCTTGGCCAGCAACATAAAAACAGGCTGTCTCCTCTAAAATAAGTGGAAAACAAAGCAACAGAGCCAGGTTAACTTTGGTTGCTCAGTAGCACCATCGACTTTAGTGGGCTTATGTCAGGGGTTAATTTAGCTTAGAGATATTCTTGTTTTTAAAAAATAAGCCTCCAATTTTCCTCTCGTCCTATCTGTGCCTTTATTTGGTGGGTACCAATCCAGTAATGACACCCATACCCTTGGTAGAACATAAAACTGCCAAGCCTTTTGCTGTTGCTATTTTTCTAGCAACACGAACACTATATATATTCCTCACGATACATTTCAAGCATTTTACATCACATGTACGTATCTGGCATCACTGGTCCCTGAGATACTGCTTGCTGGTAAGCTTGATGGGATACGAATTTTTTTAGCTTCCCTGGGGAAAATTAATTCCCTCATTTGTTTTAACTTCTTGTTTTAATCTTAGAAAGGAGCAGTAGGGAGTAACCTTGCAAAGTAAGAAGGATATTTAAGAAAAAAGAAAGAAAATGAGAGTCATTGTTGAACAGGCTTTTTTTTTTTTATAAGAAGCACTATTTTAAAAATGTTAGAAATTTGAATATAGACCCTCAGATGGATTTTTAGCAAAATTAGTGGAAATCCAAAAATAACACTGCAAGAATAATTAAGGCACTTTGCTACTAACTCCTTAGGTATTTGGTAGGCTTGCCTCTTGCACAGTAGAAGTTGGATATTGTTGCAGGGGGAGGTCTGTAAAGTAATGTACACCAGGTGGAAGTTTGATGAGATCTAACTTAAATAGGTGCCTTTTAGGGCATGTTACAATAGCTCTACCTGTCAGCCCATTATAGAGCAGCCTGCTTGCAAACCAGTGGGATCCATTGTCCGTCACCTCCAGTGCTATTTATATGGGTAATTTAATTTAACACCAGCAGGAGGCTTCCAAATAACTCTCCCCAGCATGGGAAGAACAATAACCTCTAGTGCATATTCACACAATATTTTTCACCTGCGGGCTGACCAGATTTGGGAGGGGATGTGTGTTGTTCTGTTTGGAAGAGAACTGAAGGCAAGATATGCCTCTACCCTCTTTCTGCTTTATTTAAGGGATTTCCTAATTCTCCTTTCTCAGAGCTGGGTCTCCAGGGCTCATTGTGCCCCTGCCATTTCAATCTCCAGGCTCTTGTATTTGCTATATCATATTAAACTGCACAGATCACATCTGCCTTTATGACCAAGCCTCTATGCTGGATTTGTTTTGGACCATTACACAAATCCAGTTTCAACGACGGCCCTATATACAATTGTATTGACCCAGGAGCAGTGTGTGTGGCTCTTAGAGGATGGGGACACGGTGGCTGAGGGCTGGGAAACTCAGAACCGCATCCCCAGGCTTGCTGTGCCAGCCTGTGTTTTGGGTGATGGTCTCTCTTGTTTTGCCTATCATGACATGAAGCCTCAATGGAAAGGCAACTGCAACTGCCAGTTTCACTGAGGTTATAACCCACCCATCGCAATATGGTATATGTCTGCGTAGAGTGAGGATTTATAGGCTTGTGGAAAGATGCCACATGCTTACTAGCCGGTGAATAGAAATAAGAGAGTACTAATTAGGTCTGTGATGTTGGCAGATGGATCCATGTGTCAGGAAAAGAAAGCACTGTGCTATACAGAAATCCGGCCATCTTTCAAGTGTATTCATCAATATATGTAAACCGGGAAGAAGAGTTATTCCACATTTGAAGAACACAACACAGATTTCGGCGCCAGGCTCCTATGAAAGATGCAACCTTCTGAACCGAGCCATTTCTGAATACATCATTTAACTTATCTCACGGTGCAGCTGTCTTGTGTGATTCCAAATGTCACTAAGTTTGGGGAGATTTCTGAAAGGAAATGTGCTCGGTATTTCTTCAGCTGCCTTTATTAATTGAACCAGAGAGGGAACAAGTGGATACAAATGGTTTCATTTGGCATTTGGGATATATTGATTCCAGTATTTTATCCTGCAGGTATTATTAGCTGAAGCGGAAGTTTTCCAAGCTGGGTACCAGTTTTATTTAGTGCCTTCGCATGTCTGGGGGAAGCTGGAGGCCTTGCCAGCAAATCTGGTGGCCCAGGTGAATGCATCATGCTCTGACTTTGCCTGCCACTATTAGTCCTTGCCCTACATTTCCTCGCAGCACTAAACACGCCTTTATTTTGGCTGGCCCCAAAAGGGGCAACAGCAAGAGCTAATTGCTTGCTTCAGCTCCACTGCCCAGGCCTCTGTGTATCAAAATCCAATATTTTGCCCTTGCATCGACTGCGTCACATGAAAACATGATCTGTTGTGTCTTGCCAGATGATGCTGCCCCTCGTACTGATGCTCTGCAGTAACCGAGCCCTGGCAAATCCTGGAGGCATTCTCACCCCACACTCAGGGTGCTGATGGCTGCAGGAACACGCTCAGCTTTTTTGGGAGCTGTGTTTAATTATTGCACTCAATTAGTCACTTCCCCCACCCCCGCACTTTATTTATAATTTTTTTACACGAGTCACGAAAAGGTTGTAGCCAAAAGCTTTAGAGATGACAGATGATTCACAGATAGCCCCCTCTCCTGTTTTGTACTCCCAAGAACTTTGGGAATCAGAAAGCAAAGTAGTTTTTGGACTAATGCAACTGCTAATGCTGGGGCCGTATAGCGATAAATTACCTGGCCTCTCCCTTCTCCTCCCCTCCGGTGGCTCTGGCACCTGCACGTTATGATTAATATAGGCTTTGCAGGTAATATTAAGCACATTGGAAGGTTTCTATGAGCCAAAGATTGTTGGGGGCCATTTCATGGGCTGGAACGAAGGCCCTTAGCGAAAATGTGGGCATTGCAATTTCATAAAATGCATGAAGAGCTGGCTCTAAAGGAGGACACACCTCTCTCCTTTGAGAGAAGACCCCACAAAGGAAATGCTTTATTTTCCCAAAGTCTTTTTCTGCCTTAGGTTCCTGAGCTGTTACAGAAAATAGGAACATTTGGGCTCTATCAGTGTAATAGCTAATAATAGCCTCACAGTTTACTTATCTTCACACGAACCCTTTAATATACCCAGTCATTTTCTAACAGATGGGAAACAGGTATGGAGGAAATCTAAGCAGCTGGCCCAAGGTCGTACGGGAAGGCTGTGGCAAGGCTGGAGCTGAGTCCAAGTCTGCAGATCCTGAGCCAGATCCCCAGCGACTGGGTGACATCCGCGCCTAGCGAGCAACGGGAGACGACACGCCGCGAGCCAAGCCGTGTCCTGGGCTATCCTCAGCCTCATCTGCTGACAGAGAAGGTCTCAAATTGCTGCTGAGGGCTGAGACTGATCTGCCCCGACGGATGCTGCAGCCTGACCCAGGGCTGGGATCGCAGCAGGAACAGGAGGGGCTCAGCACCTCTATGAGTGGCAGCCAGGATTTGGCCTTGTGCAGCAGCGCCTATGCTTGGGAGAGCTGAAGGAACTGGTCATCTTGCAGAATGCATGCATATATAAAAATATATTTATACGTGGCTTCCCTCCCACATGCATCTGGACGCGTTCAGCTCAGTGCCATGGGCGCTGCTCCGCCTATTATTGAGCCCACCCCACTCAGATTTGTGATGCTCCCAATCTACACTTGTTTATACAGCATTTCCACGTTCATTTTTGTCCGGCGGCCTTTGCAGTGAGGTGCAGCAAGGTGCTTGTACAAACACCGCTGTGGGAAAGCGGGGGCATGTCCTGCTTCGCCCAGCAGCCTGGAATTGCTCTGCGGAGGGGATGGTCTCTCCTGGGCTCCCCACCACCTCCTCTGGGACACCCCAGACTCAAGGGATGACGTTTTTAAATCTGTCAGGCAATTTTAAAGAGGGCCATCTCTTTTTGTAAAAACACTTCAGTGAAAGAGGTGCTCGAGTAGTTCCTTAACCTAGAAGGTAACTGCTAATTAGTTTCATATACGGCATTAGCCTTCCCTGCACGTGGCATGTTTTGTGTCAGTGAAGGATCCGTATCAGGGACTTCTGCTTGCTGTCCTCCCGCAATGTTCAAGAGAGAAATGGAGTTTCCATCACCAGCTCTGCCTTTCCGCTCTTATCACTTCCCTCTTAAAAATAAAATCATGCAACCTGTGTGGCTGAGATGGGGTGTTTTGGAGGAGGGGACCAGCCTCTTTCCCCTAACCATCCTCACCTTCTTTCCAACAAGGCTGTATGGCTTATGGGGGAGCCCACGTGTGTGTCGTGGCTGCACAGGAGGGTTTTTTGCTTTCAGCAGGGCCCCTCTGCCACATGGGGATTGCACATGTGTGGGAGGAATACAGCGCATGGCCCATTTGAAGTCATCTTTATAAATATTCAATTCCCCTTGACTCAACGGGCAACCCAGGAAGGCAGCCCCTCATGGTCTTGCATGCCAATAATTTGCAGATTAAAACTCCTCCAACGTGCATCTCCACAATGGGCCCTGCCTTATCTGGAATGGGCCTGTGGAACTATTGTGGTGATAATCTGGGGATTAAGAGACTTTAATAAAAAGCTTTGACATGACAGGTCATAGCCGCTCTGGGAAAAAAAAAAAAAAAAAAAAAAAATCAAATCTGTTACTCCCGAACGGCTTAATCCTGTGTGAGCTGGGATCCTCACTCTCCAAGGGTGCCAGGGGGATTCAGGGGCACTCAGCACCTTGCTGCAGGAGCTTGTGGTCCCCTAGGACAGGGCTAATTGCCTTATGAGTTTGCTGTTCTCCGTGTGCTCTATATAGCCAACCTGGGGGACTGCAATGCCTTTTTGGAGCTTTTCTTAAGATGTGACACCCCAGGGCTGCTACTGCCCTTACCCCTGGGCTGCGGGGGCCCCATGCTGCATCCATCCTTCTGGTGCTGGCCAGGGCACAGCCCAGCTGTGGTCCTCACGCTGCTCCCCGTGCGTTTCGGGGAGGGGGGGAGTGGGGGTGGAATCCCACTTCAGCCGCCCCCCCCGGACCCCACACCGAGCGTGCGCCCTGCACGTTAATTACATTTAGGTTTCTTACGAAAATACGACGCTGCTGCAATCCTCATGCAGCGCTTGTCTCTAAACAAATTGTTACTATTTTAAGTGTCTTTCATGAGCCTGGGTCTAATTAATTAAAGGTTTATGAAAAACAATTAGGTTTTGATAGGGATCACCTTCTCTTGAGTCCCATGTCTGCATGGAAAAAAGAGAGGGGTTAGAAAGGCTCAGGTTGAAATTTAGAACTGCAGTGAATAAGAGAATACACAAATCCCACATGGATTGGGGAAATTAGGACATTTGGTGCCAGATTGTCTGACTAATTAGATTTCTATCAAGTCCTGAGGGACTGGCTGATGCAGCATTTTAATTTAAAGCTGCAGCAGCAGCAGCAGCAGTAGTTTTTTTCCTTCTTCTGTGCTCTCTGTCAAATTGTCTGTGTTTTCAACATGCAAGTGTTTTCCTTTCTAACGTTGCGCCTCTGCAAGGATCAAACCCTCTTGTTCTGTGTTTTGCAGCACGGGTCTGCTGTTCACTGCTGGGTTTTGTTTGAATGGGAAAACAATTCCATGTCTGCAAGGGGATTTTCCCATCGCGTGAGGCATGGCATTCCGTGACAGACACATGGGATATACCCGTATGGGGAAAAGCTGAGGTGTCTCAGAGTTACCCAGTACACCAGCTAGTCTTTATAAGTGAGAGAATCTTCAAAAAACGGCGTTTTGCACAGGAAAGCAGACTGGAGGAAATAGTCCATCCTGCTATAGAGCCATGCTGCTCTCTGAACCTGCTACCTCAATAACTTACTGGGCACCAGGAGCGTGGCTTTGCATTTCAGATGAGATGCTGGCAATTTCTTGGAGTTAGTTCATTTCCATCCTGAACCCCCTGAAATTAAGATCAATGCTTAAACGGTTGCTCCCTGCAGGGAGAATAGAATGGCACCTCTTTCAATTATATGAATTTAAAATATGATGATGCGATTGTTCTGCATCCAGATACAGGCTGGAAAACAGAGCAGCTTGGTGGCAAAGCTGCGGAGCGAGTACAAGTCTGAGATCCCTGTCCCTGAACGACAGTGCTAGTTCAGGCACCTCATTTAGAGCAGGCATCAAACTTTTAAGTCCCTGAAGTTGCAGCTGCTGAACTTGGGCTTAATGTGCATGGAGAAATGCACAAATTGATTCAGAACTGCAAAATTGTCAGATACCTACTTAGTAGGCACCAAACTTTAGTGTTAATTGCTCCAAAATTAGTTAGCCTTATTGAAATAGAGTAAGTGGAGTTTTTTAAAGCCATTTCTTACTTGACAGGATGAGATTGCAAATATTCCCGTGCCCTATTTAATGAAAAATTATTATGCTATTATTGCTATTTTATATGATGGATACATAATTAACAGGGTCTATAGAATCATTTCTTCTCCCATTTTGCTCTACTTCTTCCAGATTATTTTATCAAAAAAAAAAAAGATAATGGAATTATATCTTATGCTTCAATGAAACTGAAAACTATTATTCCTCTCGATAACCAAACCCAGCAAAGTCAACCATTCCAGTGAATATTAAACACAAAAAGTACATTTCAGATGTATTACGAATCTGCTGCTAAGTCTTTAACTCATTGCTTTGTGAAGAGAAGTTCAGCAGTGGAGGGAGCTAAAATGAAATGATAGCTTCTAAAGATGTTGAATTTCCCAGCTTTCATTGATTGAAAGCAGGCCTCTAACATTATTGAAATGGTTTCACTTAACCTCATTTTCCCGTTACTATTTTGTTATGCTTTTTGGGGAAGGTTATATAATACTTATTTACTCCTGTCAGTGATCTCTAGATGCTAAAAATGATTTAACCCCACGGTGTTTCAGCCAGATGTATGATGCAGAAGGCAACAGGAGCCTGGCCAGGACCAACAGCCCTGTTTGTGGCCTGATCATTTCAATTTACAGTGTATGTGTTAAAGAGGGAAAAGGCCAGCTATTACTGTAAAAGCATTAAGAGCCCAAGTGATGGATGGGATCCCACTAACCCGGGTAATAAAGAAACACAGAACAAAAAGGACATTTCTTGCCCCCAAGTGCCCAGAGCTGCTGGGCTTTGAAAGGTGCCATAAGCATCAGGATAAGAGCTCCTGTGAAAGTATAGCTCTTATTTAGGGTCCTAAGAGGGATCTGGGGTCTTTTGAAAAGGTAAAGATCCCTAATCCTCTCACCCAGATTTGTGGACCTATAAAGTGCTCCTACAATTTTCTGCTGGTGCTTTTTCACCCTTGAAATGTCGGAACAGATAGAAAATGCAGAATGATGATTATAAAACACACTTTCAGGAAGCTGCTTCCGGAGAGAGATGTTTTTTTCCCTCCCTTGCTCCCCTCCTATTTCTCTCTCCACCCAACACAGAAATATAACAAATTTCCAACATATTTGGATTAACTAGAAATTAATTTTTTCTTCTTCTTTTTGTTTCACTGAAAGAAAAACAAAGAACAGAATAAGCCACCTCTTTGCATTGATGGTACTGTTTCATTTCCCTTTCTTTTGTGTTAAATCCCATTCTATTTTCAAATTAAATTGAGGCACATCCAGAGAATAATTTCTCTCATTGGAAGGTAGTCAGAAATGCGAAGGAGGGATATACAGCTTGTGCTCATGGATTGTGGAACCTAGCTGAGATGTCTACGTTTTCAATGGCTGAAGTTACAGAAAGGAAAGGCCCCACTGGAGGTCTGAAATTAGAAAAAATTATCAAAATTAGATAATTTTGACTTTGCTAAAAATGATTCCAGCTTGTAACTATGCATTATACCTGTGAAAAATTGTCTGTGGCTCCATCAGAACGAATAGAGTTTTGAAAATAAACTAGTTATCTGAAAATGCATTTATTTTGACTTGCAATGTGCGTATTGTGAAAACATTGTCCTGAGTGACCATGATAAATGTTATTCCTATCATTCTGTGAATAACTGTATGATGAACAAATTGAGGATTGCTTCCCAACGTAACAAGTCTAGCCAGAATTTCTGAAGAAAAAGACAAAGAGTCTCGTTTCAGTGATTTCCAAACCCACACGGGTTTGTTTCTAATTACAACATTTCCAGGATTCACCTCTCCTGATTTTGAGCTGGACGAGTGACGTGGGGCAGTTGCAGGAGGGAGGGACACAGGTCCTGCAGGCACGGGGGCTGGGGAGCACTGGGATAAACGCAGCAGTGGTTATGGGCTACGCGCCACACGGTGAATATGTGACACATGAGGACGCTGCTGAGGACATGAGTAGCGAGGGCAGATTTGGAACTCTTTTTTTTTCAACCATTCTTTACAGTTTTAAAGTGAATCTGATGCTGATGGAAGGTGTCTCCCTGCCTTCCTACTAGGTAACTGAGAAAGTGGGAAAAGGCTATTAAAAAGCGTGGGGGCACTGCATTGGTTAAACATCTCTCTCATGTTACTCATCCTCTTGCTATAGTGTCAGCACACGGTGCATTTTCCCCCCATGCACTACCGAGTCCTATCTGAGTTGTCTTCTTTAATGTTATTTAAGTGCAAAGCACTGGTAAAAGATACCTAAAAGCATGATTTGGAGGAAGAGCAAGGAAACCAGGACCTGCTCCGTGCCCTGCCGCTTTGCCTCTGACAGCCTGTGGCCAGGCCTGTGAGCTGGCCACCCCGCAACGCGAGCTAGCAGGAGCTCAGAGAAAGTTGTCTTTGAAACCCAACCCTGTCTTTTGTGGTTTATGGGCTCTAACTCCATTCAGGAGAGGTTATATGTTATTTTCAATAGATCCCATGTAGGCCAAGCAAAAACTGCTCTCTA
Source organism: Tyto alba (assembly GCF_018691265.1). NCBI lineage: Eukaryota > Metazoa > Chordata > Aves > Strigiformes > Tytonidae > Tyto > Tyto alba. Next base: position 15,001,337 of record NW_024881308.1, read on the forward strand.
GTAGGTGGACGATCTAACTAAAGAGTCAAAATGGTCTTATACGAAAGGAAGGGGGTAACTTGTTATGTTGCTATTGCAGCCACTGGGATTGAGGGTTTTACACTCTGTCGGCCTGAGCAAATAGCCAAAAAATGGGGGATTTGGCTATTACTTTGCCTCTTTGGTTCAGTCTACAGAAAAGATTTAAAAAAAAAATAAAAAAAAAATCATCAGGTTTTCCTGAAAGTAGCAGAACTCTGCCAGGAGAAACCAGGTTCTACCTTTGCATTTTGGAGCCCCTTGTAGGGAACAATTGGCCCAAAGCATCCTTCTTGCTGCCCCGAGTACCAGCCGTGTCTGGCACATCCTCTCTACCTTTCCCCTCAATTCCTCCAGATTTTGTACCTAATCCCAGCCCACAGAACCTGTATTTTTGCAGCTCACACCTTGCTAAGCCTCTGCTGAAAGCTGTGGGATGAGTCTGAGCTTTGGATGAGGGCTGCAATCATTTTGTCCAACCTGAAGGAGCTCAAGTATCTTTAACCTGACTCAAAGGAAAGGGGACAGCTATGTCTGCATCTCTGCTACTCCCTGACTTGCTATCTCAGCCCACAGAGAGAACACACAATTTATTTTAACACAGGAGCCTAAGTCCCTTAGAAGCCAGACCTTGTTTTCTAGTAATTATTTATGCTCTGCTCTACAGTAAAGAATAGATTGCACCGGTGGGGTATTTTCAAAGGGAAGTTAAAAAAAAAAAAAAAAAAGCTGGAAAATGATGTGTTTGTGCTTCAGACACAAAAATGTAACAAACTACCGTGTGCCTCTGACTGGGTTGATGCAGATGGAAACCCCGACAGCGATTTAAGTCCGCGGGCCCTTGACCAGCAACCTCCAGTCAACACAACTCACTTGCCTGGGAAGTGAAGGGAAATCTATTTTGTTTGTAATAAAGCTGATTATCATAGATAAATGTATCTAATTAGTCTCATTTGCTGACACACAAGCCTTTAATTGCAAGTTGAATAATTAGACATATCTGCATATGCAAATGAATAGGGTTATACTATGTCACTCTTAACATGATTTCTCTGGAGACAAATAGCTCTCTATATTTCAGGAGAGAATATGATATATTAATTTACGTAGACAAATAACTTTATTTAGAACGAGTCGCTCTCATGTTTGTTTATTTAAAGCAATAAGAGAAGAAATAGAAGGGATTTTATGTGGAAGGAAACAGCTGGAAGATACTAATTTATGAGGGGGAAATCCCTGCGAACCATGATGCTTCTCCACCGGGAGCGGGGAGCGTCCCCCCAGCAGGAGCGAGCGCCGGGGCTGGACGGGGCCGCTCAGTGGGGTCGGGACCCACGGCACGGAGCCACGGCCTTACAGGGACCACCGCTCCCACAGACCGGGCCACCACCAGCCACCACCAGCCACCATGAGCCACCACGAGCCACCACCATCAGCCACCATGAGCCACCACGAGCCACCACCATCAGCCACCATGAGCCACCACGAGCCACCACCAGCCACCACCAGCCACCACCAGCCACCACCAGCCACCATCAGCCACCACCAGCCACCACCAGCCACCATCAGCCACCACGAGCCACCATGAGCCACGAGCCACCACCAGCCACCACCAGCCACCATCAGCCACCATGAGCCACCACGAGCCACCACCAGCCACCACCAGCCACCACGAGCCACCACCAGCCACCACCAGCCACCACGAGCCACCACGAGCCACCACCAGCCACCATGAGCCACCACGAGCCACCATCAGCCACCACCAGCCACCACGAGCCACCACCAGCCACCACCAGCCACCACCAGCCACCACCAGCCACCATCAGCCACCACCAGCCACCACGAGCCACCACGAGCCACCACCAGCCACCACGAGCCACCACCAGCCACCACCAGCCACCACGAGCCACCACGAGCCACCACCAGCCACCACCAGCCACCACGAGCCACCACCAGCCACCACCAGCCACCACGAGCCACCACGAGCCACCACCAGCCACCACGAGCCACCACCAGCCACCACCAGCCACCACCAGCCACCATCAGCCACCACCAGCCACCACCAGCCACCATCAGCCACCACGAGCCACCATGAGCCACGAGCCACCACCAGCCACCACCAGCCACCATGAGCCACCACGAGCCACCACCAGCCACCACGAGCCACCACCAGCCACCATCAGCCACCATGAGCCACCACGAGCCACCACCAGCCACCACCAGCCACCACGAGCCACCACCAGCCACCACCAGCCACCACGAGCCACCACGAGCCACCACCAGCCACCATGAGCCACCACGAGCCACCATCAGCCACCACCAGCCACCACGAGCCACCACCAGCCACCACCAGCCACCACCAGCCACCACCAGCCACCATCAGCCACCACCAGCCACCACGAGCCACCACGAGCCACCACCAGCCACCACGAGCCACCACCAGCCACCACCAGCCACCACGAGCCACCACGAGCCACCACCAGCCACCACCAGCCACCACGAGCCACCACCAGCCACCACCAGCCACCACGAGCCACCACGAGCCACCACCAGCCACCACGAGCCACCACCAGCCACCACCAGCCACCACGAGCCACCACCAGCCACCACCAGCCACCACCAGCCACCACGAGCCACCACCAGCCACCATCCTTCCCGGCGGCATCTCTGCATCCCACCCCCCCCCCCCTTCTCTCCTTCCTCCTCCCCGCTGGCAGATACATGACGTGATGCTGAAACTGTTTGGCCTGTTGTTTTCCAACCAGATGGCCGCTGCAGCACGAGCAATGGTCTGCAATTTTGGGCGGGTGCATGCCGGGATACGCAGCCCTCCTCTGTCTGGATGAGAGGTGAATCCTAATCAGGATTTAGCAGGAAGCAAAAGGGGTTTGGGGGGGGGGGGGTGCTGCTGGTCGCAGGCACCCCGCTTTGGGGTGGGGTGGGGGACACCCACACACACACGGGGCAACCACTCGCTGAAATCCAGGAGCCAGTTCCCATCGGGGTCCCATTGCCTGTGTCGGAGCAGGACACTGCGGGTGTGGCAGGAGTGGAAATCCCAGGCTGGTTATTGGGGGGGGGGGGGGGACTTGGCAAAGCTGCAGGGGGGAAACAGCAGCACCAAATAACTCGCCCCTGGAGGTGGTGTGAGCTCCCCGGCTGCTGGCAGTATCCCTGTCCCGGCCTGCTTTCAAGGTAATAATACAGGATGAAAATTGCTCCGAACCTTGTTTCCTTAAAGCTAAAACATAATAATGAAATAGATAAAAGTAATAATAAAATAGCTAAAAAATAATACTAAAATAGATAAATAATAATAATAAAATAGAAAAAAAAATCCCAAAAAATTAGCTAAATAATAATAATAAAAAAGCAAAAAAATAGCTAAATAATAATAATAATAAAATAGCAAAAAAATCCCTAAATAATAATAATAAAATAGCTAAAAATAATACCAGCGGAGCGGCTCTGCCCGCCCGCCCCTGCAGCAGCCGCATCCCCGCCGCTGTCCCGCCGCAGCGGAGCGGCCCCCCCCGCCCCGGCTCTGCCCCGGGGTCCCCCCGCCGGCGCTGCCCCATCCCCGGAGGAGCCCCGGCAGCGGGCTGTGCCCCCCGGAGCCCGGCTCGGGGCTCCCCCCGTGCCCCCCGAGTCCAGGCCCCTCGTTCCAACCCCCGCCCCCCCCTCCCCCCCCCCCACGTTGCCGCGGTAACCGCGGCCCGGGCCGGCTGCAGGGGGCGGGCGGCGCCGGCAGGGGGCAGCACCGGCACAAGCCTGCGCGGGGCGGCGGCGGGATGGGGGCGGGATGGGTGCGGGATGGGTGCGGGTGGGTGCGGGTGGGTGCGGGATGGGTGCGGGATGGGTGCAGGTGGGTGCGGGATGGGTGCGGGCTGGGTGAGGGATGGGTGCGGGATGGGTGCAGGTGGGTGCGGGATGGGTGCGGGATGGGTGCAGGTGGGTGCGGGATGGGTGCGGGTGGGTGCGGGATGGGTGCAGGTGGGTGCGGGATGGGTGCGGGATGGGGGCGGGATGGGGGCGGGATGGGGGCGGGTGGGTGCGGGATGAGTGCGGGATGGGTGCAGGTGGGTGCGGGATGGGTGCGGGATGGGTGCGGGATGGGTGCAGGTGGGTGCGGGATGGGTGCGGGATGGGTGCAGGTGGGTGCGGGATGGGTGCGGGATGGGTGCGGGATGGGTGCAGGTGGGTGCGGGATGGGTGCGGGATGGGTGCAGGTGGGTGCGGGATGGGTGCGGGATGGGTGCAGGTGGGTGCGGGCTGGGTGAGGGATGGGTGCGGGATGGGTGCGGGATGGGGGCGGGCTGGGGGCGGGCTGGGTGCAGGTGGGTGCGGGATGGGTGCGGGATGGGTGCAGGTGGGTGCGGGATGGGTGCGGGTGGGTGCGGGCTGGGTGAGGGATGGGTGCGGGATGGGGGCGGGCTGGGGGCGGGCTGGGTGCAGGTGGGTGTGGGATGGGGGCGGGATGGGTGCGGGATGGGTGCAGGTGGGTGCGGGATGGGTGCGGGATGGGTGCGGGATGGGTGCAGGTGGGTGCGGGATGGGTGCGGGCGGTATTCAGGCTGATTGCGGGCTGGGTGCGGGCAGGATGCTGGCAGTGGGCTGGGTGCTGGCGGGGTGCTGCTGGGGTGCGGGCTGGGTGCGGGTAGGGCGCAGGCAGGGTGCTGGTGGGGTGCAGGGTGTGCACAGGCTGATTGCAGGTTGGGTGCAGGCAGGGTGCTGGCGGGGCGCGGGCTGTTAGTGGGCTGGGTGCAGACAGCATTCAGGCTGATTGCAGGTTGGGTGCAAGCAGGGTGCGGGCAGTGTGTGTGTGGGGTGCTGGTGGGGTGCAGGTTGTGCACAGGCTCATTGCAGGTTGGGTGCAGGTGGGGTGCAGGCAAGGTGCAAGTAGGGTGCAGGGCAGGGTGCTGGTGGGGTACTGGCTGGGTGCAAGTAGGGTGCAGGCAGGGTGGGGTGCAGGCAGGGTGCGGGCAGGGTGCTGATGGGGTGTGGGCTCGGTGTGGGCCGTGTGCTGGTAGGGTGCAGGCTGATTGCAGGGTGGGTGCAGGTTGGGTGCTGGCAGGGTGCAAGCAGGGTGCAGGCTGACTGTGGGCTGGGTGCAGGCAGGGTGTGGGCAGCATTCAGGCTGATTGAGGGCTGGGTGCAGACAGGGTGCTGGTGGGGTGTGGGCAGGGCACAGGTAAGGTGCAGGCAGTGTGCAGGCAGCATTCAGGCTGATTGCAGGTAGGGTGCAAGCAGGGTTGCAGGCGGCGTGCTGGCGGGGTGCTGGCTGTGCACAGGCTGATTGCAGGCAGCGTAAAGGACACCCACTTCCAGTGCCAGAGCTGAGCTCCCCTCGCTCAGCAACAAGCAACCACCATCCCATCCTGGCTGCCCTGTGCAGGGAAACGCCGTGCAAAGGCCTAGAGCTGCAGGGGGTTAGTTTTCCGTTTGCACCCACATCCCACTCGTGTCAGCTGGAGGCAGGTGGTGTTTTGCCCCACATCAGGAGCAGCCCCGTGTCTCTGCGTGCCACGGTCACAGCGGTGGAAGGACCGTTGCTCAGGGCTGGCTGGTGATGGGCCACAGTTTCCCTTCTCTGTGCAGCAAAGCAGGGCTTATGGACAGGGTTCCCATTCCGACCTCATATCCCTGTGAGGAAGCCTAAACCATATTCAGGCGATCTAAAACAAGCCTGAGTCATTGACATCATGACACAACCTGCTTCTCATCATTTCTTAACTTCCTCTCCCACCCTGATTTTGAACTTTTAATTCAAGCATCATAATCTTCATTTAGGCATGGCAGGATCCATCACGACAGAGCTAGGGAAGCTCACCGTAAGACTCGTGTTCCCCTGGTCTGTCCCTCTGCCCAGCTAAGGGAATGGTCACATCTGCCATCAACCCAACGCAAACATGAAATAACTGTGAGTTACTTTAAGATGTGCATGGATAAGCTGGATGTTGGTTAATTCACACTTTACTAGTCAAATACTGCTATGGCTTAAGGAAAGTTGCAGTAAACATTTACATTCTTAACACAGACTAGTGCAACACCCTTAATGCTGTACAAACAACGTTTCTTTAATCCAACTCGTATAAGCTTTGTGATAAGAGAAAGATGGGAAAAAATGGATGATAAGGCACCCAAACATCTCTGGTGGGTTTTCTAAGCAAATTTCCAGATGGTCTCACTACGGTGCTGTGTCATGCAGCAAAGTTTTAGGATATCCATGACCCAAAACCTCCCCATGCCCTTAAAGAGATTTGGGGTGTGCTGGAGCTGAAGGGGTTAATCAGCAGAGAGGGAGAAATCTGCATAAGGCTGATTTGGGGAAAAAAGTAATGAAGTGCAGCTTAGCTGAAATCAGGGCTGAGTGGGGGTTTGGTGACTGGGATCTCTGAGGGGAAACCTGCCCCAGATAGGAGCCGTGGGTTGTGTACCGGACATCTCGCTGGAAGCCGGCAAGGGCTCCGATTCACCTGCAGAAACATCCCCCCGTGAGACACGGGTTATTTGTCACGCTTTCCCAGGCAGGGCACAGGAGGGTGATGGGTGGCTGTTGGGGGTGCAGGAGGGTGATGGGTGGCTGCCCATGGGTGCTTGTGCCCTGTCCTGGCCACCACACCAGAACATGACCTTGCGTGGAACCGCCCGCCCCAAGACTACCTCAAAGTTGCATTAATTTGCCCCAATAACCAGCTCAAGATGAGCCATTTCCTACTGCATCATCATTATTATTGTTGTTGTTGTTATTATTATTGAATATTTCTGCACAGCAGCATCTGGGAGCTGCGTCCAGCCCCTGTCTGTCCTGTGCAATCAAATCCTCTTGCCGCTGCAGCGAGTTTTTCACGTAAAGGAAGCTCCATGTGACTAATCCCTTGCTTTGCTCCGGAAACCATTTCCCACAGGGGTGGGTATGTGCTCCCCCTGATTCAGGGGGCAGAGCAGCCTCAGGATGCCCGAGCCCTATTGCTGCATCCCCCCCAGCAGCAACACCCCGACAGCAAACTCCTCCATGTACCTCTGAGTCGATGAAAGGATGCAGGTGCATTTCTGTAGCCCTTCCTGGGGCAGCTCGGTCCCATGCTCACACTTTCCAAATGACAACTGAGTCCTTACAGGCTTATCTTCTGTGCTTATGGGTGTGTATGTTCATGTATTTCTGCCTGTACACACCCCCAAATACAGAATTTTTTCAGAAAGGCGATGTCACAGTGTCATGATACTTTGCTAAAACCTGTCAAGTTGTCATTCCCATTAATGCCTTCCTAATCCCAGTGACTTGGTGAAGAGTGATCAGACTGCATCCTTGGCTTCGGAAAAACCGTGGGGCTCTTTTCCCTAATTCATCATTTTATTCTTCCTGTCCAGGTGCAGTATTTTAAGGCAGGTTGCAGCTCAGCATCGCCCTTTTTTATTCTTTCTAACAGTTTCTTTGCCTCGTGACAACACAGAGCTTTCACAGCACAAACAAGTCCAAGGAATAGATGAATTTCCTCAGCTATGAAATAAGTAAAACAGATGATTGAATAAAGTTTGTTGTTTTTTTTTTTTTCCCCGCCTGGTTCAGCAGCTCTGTCTTGCTGTATTACATTTCCTAAATTCTGGCCTCAGCAACTCTCTTACCCAAATCTGTGACCCCTCCTTCCCCCTGAGTGAGTAATGCTGTTGAGTTTCCTCTGCCATTGAAAACCAGACCCTTTTGCACAGGGCCAAATGCTGCTCTCAATTCCCCGGGTTAATCTGGAGTAAATCCCCGGGATTAACTGGATTTAACCCTGCACTGGCCGAGCAGCTGTGTGCAGCCCTGACTGGCGGCGTTGCCCGGGCTCTACTGGGCTCCATGTCCTCGCCAGAAACCACAGGTTGGCTAAAGAGATTCTCCCAGAAAAGACCAACAAATCATCCCACGCTCTGCAGGCATCGGCAGGTCAACCACCTCCTGGTGAAAAGCTGGAGGGGATCCATCCAAAATCAACAGAGCCTTTTCTGTGCTGCAAGAGGGTGGATCTAAAAGCCGAAGACCAACCCTTTCCCCTCCATTAAGTCATCCTTCTTAAGAAAAACGATCTCTCCTCCTCACTCTCACCTCCTTTTCTCCCTCCCTGGCTGCCTTGAGAGTTTTGCTGCACCGTTTATTAGGATTTATTTTATTTTCATTCTCTTCGCTTTCCTTCCCAGAGTGTGTGCTATCTGGGATGGGGGTGTGGGGAGCTCTGACCATCACACGCGTGGTCTTCCCCACTCTCCCCTGCCCTCCCTGGTTTGGGGACACAGGGTTTTATTTCAGTGGTTTTCCTCTTGGGAACCTGGGTGAGATATTCAGGCCCTTTGTTTGGCCAAAACCAGGCTGAAAAGCCTGTGTGAGGCAGATGCCCGAATCCTGGTTGGTTTGTTTGTTTGTTTGTTTGTTTTTCTACCTGCTGGGTGTTTTCTTGACCTGAGCTGATTGAGGGGGGGAGGTTCTGCCACCACAGGACCTGGGTGAGAAACTCCTCCTGCCCCGACTTTGCATCTTCCTGAAATACTCAGGTTTTCACGCCCACCGCCACAGGAGGATGCCGTGACTGGGGCTGGGCGCTGCTGGCAGGCAGAGCCCACCAAGCGCGGTGCGAGGATGACTCCGGTCCTGCCAGCCCTGGGTGGGTGCGACGGCTGGGGGGACGTGGGCTCTCCCCGTCCCCGCTCCCTGCTCCCCGTGCACACCCTGCCCGGCTGCTGCCCTCCCGTTTGCCTCCCTACCTGACACCCCCTGGTTGGGCTGGCGATGGAGTGAGGCCCCTTTTGCTCTCCCTGTGTGGAATCGAGGGAGAACCGCTCCCCAAAACCGTCTCCACCGCCTCCGCCGCTCTTCCCCCCCCTCGCCGGCAGAAGCCTTCGCCCCCAGCCCCCCCGCCGGCTGCCTTGCCGAGGAGGCTGATGGAAAAAGAGAGCAGCAAACCCCAAAGACGTGTCATTGTGCTAAGTGCTTTCAAACCTTGCAGGATGTCACTGTGTCACAATTTCAGTTCATTAGGCGGCGCAGGGAAGACGCTGTGACATCAAAGCACTCCTTTTCCCTATAGAAACGGGAGCAGCTCTTTTGATCTCAGCCCCCAGTATCCCCCCCAGATTAATATTTACTTGTACAACCCAAACCTACGGGGGATCCTGCGCTTGATTCCGCCATATGTTCTGGGGCGGTTTTCGTTGCTTCCCTGGTTTTCTTTGGGAGGTGGCTTGTCGGCGGGGGGAGGAGTAAGTAGTAATTTTTATATGTTTACTTATTTCCACGCTACCCTCTGCTCCCCGGGCACAGCAGGGGAGGGCACCCAACCTATTTCGTGTCAACCAGTCGCTTTGAAGCTTGCCACAATCAAACGCTTTTATTTTGGGGGAACCCGGCCAGCTGTTTGTTTGCTTCCCTGCTTTATATTGATTCAAGGAGATAATCTCCCAGGCCCCGCGTGCTTAATCTGTGAGCTGCTAATGTTGCATGAGATATCGAAATGGTCCCTTCTCTCCTGGACTGCTGGGGTATTTATAGCTTAATGCAGAGGTTTGCAGCATAACGCTCATTTTCAGAGCAGCAGAGGATACATACGCACGCGTATCTAATAACACAGACGGCTGTTGCCTTTAGTGGGGGTATTGTAACTCTAATTCAGTGCCAAAAGGTGACTGTGTACTTTATATTGTAGGAATATCCTGATATGGTTTGGCTCCTCGCGAGTCGTTAGGATGCCTGACATCAGGGTTGAGCTCCTGTCTGCACCCGAGCGCGCGCGTTGCTTCACGCAGGGGATGCTCCCTGAGATACCGAAACGCAGGGCACGAATTTGGGATGGGGAGAAACTCGGCCCAAGTGTGAGGCCCCGGCTTCTGCCTGCAAAAAAAAGAAAGACCACGTCTCAAAGCCAGTTAGAGCAGGATCTGGCTCTCCCTGTGTTAGCATCTGACAAAATGGAGTGGAAATGAATTCAATTCAGAGACATCTAATTTCATGAGAGACTCTCTAAGAATAATTCTACTGCAGATGCTTAAAGTGATTTCAACATGAAAAGCAGGAAAGACAGAGGAGATGATGGAAAATGACTATAGAATTTATACCTTCCCCTCCTACGTTTAAGCCGTGCACATCCTGCGCGTGTCCTGGCATGAAAGCTGAAGAAAACCACGGTGCAAATGAAACAATTTCTTCTGTGTTTTTATTGCCCTGAAACAAAGAGGTGGCCACTGGAGGTGCATATGGCCACTTGTCCTGGACCCACAGTGACCAATCCAGGGGGGGAATTTGTGTTTTTTATTTTTAAATGAAGTTTTTTAGCATGGTTTTAAGTGCTGCTTACAGAGTGAGAAAAGGTAATATTTAAATCACATGCACTGGATATCAGTCATTCACACCATCCTGGAGAGCCTCAAATGATACTTCTGTGCCCTACGTTGTGTTTGGGAAGCCAGATCCCAAATGCCCTGACACGGTGACTGTCGCTGATAAGAACACGACCACTATTCTCTCTCTATTTTTTTTTTTTTTTTAACTGTATTTTTCCTTCCTGCTGTTTAGGGGGTTTAAACAGCCTTGATTTTCTGTGCCTGACAACACACCCCATATGCTATTTATCTTGTCAGAACTCTCTCCCTCTGCCCTCAGCTCCCATTTTGTTCTCATTAATAGTGATTATGAAAAATGGGGCTAAATACTTACTTTCATATGATTTATCCAAATGTTGAACTGCGTAATTGGAGAAGCTAAGACATTATCCCTTCAGATTCTGTCAAGACTCAATTTCTGCATTTGATTTAATTTTTAGACTCATGACCCATAACAGTACATATATTTATTGCCTTTACGGTGGCTTGGCTGAACAATATATCTATCAGTCAGAAGCGGAAAGCTGCACATTATTTATAAGAATTTAAATAGTCAGTGTTTTTTAAGAACACTTGTCCTTAGCATGCAGTTATTAACACAGGGCCCCTAGATACAACAAAATTGAAAGTCAGCTGGAAGGAATGCCCTTATAATGAAGATATTTAATAACTGGCATCAGACTCTGATTTTCCTTTTGGTGACAGAAGTGACGCGTGAGCAAAGGCAGGGGAGGGCTCCGCGCCGCAGAAACCTCGCCCGCCCCCTCCCAGGGCCTGATCCAGCGGCTTCCTCCCCTCCCCACTTGCCCCTGGAAATTGCTCAGGTCTGAAAGGCACTGGTGCGCAGGCACACGGAAATTGGGTCCTGCCTTCCCGACCTCCCACCCAGAGATGTGTGCACCCACGGGCTTGCACACACAGTGTTTACGGGCGCGCGTGTCGCCGCCTCGCAGCGATTTTGTGCATCCCTCTCCCCCTTTCTAATCCATCATTTCTCATGCTGCTGCTTTTCTTTTTTTTTTTTTTTTTCTATTTTTTTTTTCTTTTTTTTTTTTCCCCCAAATCACTTTTGCACGGCTTCGGCCCTGACGGCCAGCTGAATGCAAACGCTTATGTGCAGCAAAGTGGCTCGGGTGTACGGATTGTCAACGCGCAACTCGAATCAAACCTGAGACTCCTCCGGGCTCCAAAGTCAAACCCGAGACTCCTCCGGGCTCCAAAGTCAAACCCGAGACTCCTCCAAAGCCCGGTTTGCGGGGGAGAGGGCGGCCAGCGCGGGTCGGCAAGCGGAGCAACGAAGCGTCGCAGGAACTGCAACCCACCGTCGCATCCGCGCCGCCGACACTGGCACCCCGCTTCCCAAATCAACACTGACACTGTGTTGAAATTGTTAATAAAACAAGCAATCAAGCTGCTAATATCTGCAAGCTCCGTTTTGGAAAAAAAAAAAAAAAAAAAAAAAGATAATAGAGCAACCATCAGGGAGTATAGCTAATGTATAAAACAATTACTGTAGTCAGATGCTTAAATAAGAGCCATAGTGGTAACAAATGCATTACTGTACAGAGGAGCAGTTTACAGTACACAGGATATTTTATTTGCGATGCCTAAACGAAAAAGAGCAACTCTAAGATGAAGTCGATGCATTTATCACCAAATTTTCTCCAGCAGCCTTTTTCCTTAGCAAGAAACCTGCTAACGCTCATGTGTGCACACGCTTGCACATACATGTGCACATGTGTACAGTTTTAACGTGGTATTATTTGTTGTAGAGAGTAATATAATTATTCAAGGCACACTCATTTACTGTCAGCTAGCTTATGTCAGGGGTCGTCTTTTTTTTTAATACAAACACAGTAATCAGTCAAGAGAGCTTTCTTTTACGTGGACTTTTTAAAGAAAAGCTTCCCATTGCCATTTTTGATAAGGATCTAACCCCCAATCTTTTATTCTGCAGCCAGCCCTGAGACTTGGGCATGGCTCTTCCCTCCTTGTGAGGCTCTTGCAGGGAACAATAAGAATATTGATTTTTTTTTTTTTTAAAGACTCGTAAATCGCAATGATTTTCCCCCCACCTTATTCTCTCCAACATTTGGTGGGTTTTGACCAGCTTTAATTGCTACAAAGCTCTCCTATTTTCTGTTGTTAGTGCTAAATCTGTAACCAGCTCTCTGCTGCACGGCAGCGGTTAGGACTTCTCATTGTCTCTCTAATCCTAATTTCTCTGTTGTGCACCTTCCTTTAAATGGAGCAAAAACTACCTGGAGAACCCTAACGTAAAGAAGAGGGCTGGCTGGGACATCCTGCTTAAATGCCTACAGAGCAGGAGCGTGTTTACTGGGAGAGGGTGGCTAAGAAGGAGTTTTACTTGTTTTAGTTTAAGGCTGAACGTAAGAGTGGAAGGACCTAAAATGGCTTAACTGAAGTGCCTTGGGTTTGCTCAGAACGGTTTCTGCCTGTGCAGCCATTCGACCTGACTGGGAGAAAAAGAGAAGTATTGTCACTGATAATTTTTTAATTAAAACTCACTTTTTAGAATTCAGAAATTTCTATTAATGAAATATTTTTCCCTGTAGTGAACTCAGCTCATTTTTTAAATGTGTACAAGATATTTTAGTTGTTTCCCTGCCTTCAATTTCAAAAAGAGAAAAAGCCAAAATTCAAAATACTCTATCGGCTTTAATAACCAGTTATGACATATTCTGCATATTAGTAGAACTCAAAGCCATCAAAACTACTCTATACCTCCATTTAAAAAAATGGAGATGGTGATCTGCTGCGCAACTCCTTCTGGTTTTATTGTAGACCAGGCAACAATAACCGTACCTCACATTATTTAGCACTTTGCATTAAAACTCCGCTTCACACTATTTAAAATTTTGACTACTTTTAGCCCAAAGTTTAAGCACAAACAATAGGCTCATATCTTCGAATAAGATCAATGAAAATCAGAAAGCTCTGTCCAGTAAATAACTGTTTTTGGAGCCCAGTGCACAGTGCACTCGCTGGGTATTTTCCCTACGCGTCGGGATTTGCGAAGGGCTGCGCGCTCTTTCCCATCGACTTCCATGAACTTTGCATTTATCCATTCCTCCAGCGCCCTCTGGTTCCTGTGGGAAATACCTTTAATGCTGGAAATCCTGAGGTTAACCAGCTACAAATGGTATTTAGCTATTAAAAGCGTTGGCCGGTCTCGAGGCTGAGCAAGGATGAGTTTCTCGTCCAGGAGATCCAGGGCTTCACCTGGGGAAACGCAACCACCCGAACCCGGCGGGTCCCACCCGTTCCCGGGCAGCACCACCAGCTCCACTTCCCCGGCACCAGGGAGGCAGGAGACCTCAGCCCATCACCCCGCTGTCCTTCGCTGCGGTGGCCGGCACATTGCAATTGCTATTATTAGGTTTTTTTTTAAATTATCCCGCTTGTCTTTTTTTATGGTCAGACAGTCAACTGTCAGCATCAATTACGAGCATTAATATTGACGTCCTCCTAAAAGAGGTTTAAATATTAAAGGGAAAAGGGACTTGCTCTGGGCTTCCTCTCTTTGTGGTGTTCGTCAATAAAACCTTAACTCACAAAACAGTTGTCACAGCGATTTTTTGTGTCTTGCGCTGACATGATGCCTGAGCGGCAAATGTCGCCGGAATTTTTCAAATGAGCAAACTGCACTTATTAATTATGCTAATAATCCAGACTTGAGATAGCCGCTCCGAGGAGGACAATAGCTGAAACTTGCTCCTTGTAAAAGGGGCAGTGGAGGAGCTGTCGCCTTTGTCATCTTTAGAGGCTCTATGCAGGAAAAAAAAAATCTTCCTCCAGTTCCCAGGAAGCAGCCATTCACACATATAAACCAGAAACCTCAATATGCATATCTTTATTTTAACCACCATGCTATTTATTGATCTTCCCTGCAATTACGCAGGGCTGTATTTATTTGCATCAGTGCTCTGCTGTGCCATATATTAAACCTCCCTTCCTCCAGTGGTGGCTCTTTAGAAAAATGCTTCTGATTTCCCCTCAGAGTATGAGGTCAATAGGCCATAACTTATGATTTTGAACCTATAGCCAGACCTAATTTATGGATCATTTCTGGTTTCTTGTGTTTAACTGTTTCTGGGAGAGGGTTTTATCAGAGAGATGGAGCGGATTTGCCGTGAGCAACTGAGACCCAGGCTTTAGGGGCGAGAGATGTATGGACTGTAGTAAAGCTCAGTGCAGTGCTATAGCTAATTCAGACCGGCTTCTCTATAAATTATGTATAGTTCTCCTGAAAAATGTTTGTATTTCCTAATATAGCTCTAGATTATCTCACTAAAGCAAGGGAAATGTTGTTAAGAGACAGTCAGTTCTCACGTATCAGAAATTAATTTTCATTTGTTAAGCACAGAATGCATTTAGTTCTCAAATTTTGTTTATCGGACTAATATTGACAAAATTTGGGCTTGTTTTTCTCGCTCTCTAACAACTTTGGCAATATTAGCCGTGGACAAAAGGTGAAGGTTTTACATTAAAATATGTAAACATAAAAAAAAAAAAAAAAAAAAGAAAAAGTAAATAAAAAAATGAATTCTCCTGATCTCCAGCACGATCACAGCCTGCATTGCCCAGCACCGGTTGCAGCTCTCGCAGGGGGTCGTGCAGGACGGTGCAGTGCTGGGCAGGCTCAGCAAAGGGCTTGCTGGGCTGCACAACGTTTGCTCTGGCTCAAACCGGCTCAGGGTGCTCCGGAAAAGGGCCCAGCACCCCTGCGAGCACATTTCGGATCAGATGCAGGGAAAGCTCTGTGTGTTAACTGGCGATGGAGGCCGGGGGGACAGCGCAGGCTGCTTGTGTGGCAGCAGGTAGCAGGAGCCGGGCGGGACAGGGGCTGTGGCACGCTGGATGCAGCAGTTCGTTTGCGACTGAACTGCCTCAGCAGCTCTCGGGAGCTTTGCATCACCAAAACCATCTGCTGGAGCTGTGCCTCCAACCGCCTGGTCCTCTAGAGGCGGCGGGGAGGAAAAAAAGGCAAAGTGAAATTCTTCCACGGAAAGAAGTTAAAAAAAAAAAAAAAAAAAAAAAATTAAAAATGTAAAAATATTAACCCATTCAATCCCGAATGAAGGTTTTACAACCCCAACCCAGGCAGAAGCTGGATTGACCCCAGCCTTCAGGAACTCACTGATGGCACCGTGTGCCCTGGGGTTAGCCAGCATGCTGAACATGCCAGGGATCAACTAAATGGCAGCGTCATTGAGATGAGTGTGTGAGTGCTCATGCCTGCTCACAGCAGGCTCTGACACCCCCCCCCCCCCCCCCGCTCCCCCCAGCACCGCAGCACCATGGGGGGGGGGGTTGGAGACAAACCCACAGCCCCACAGCCTTTAATTCTGGATTTATGGCTGCTACTGATCCTAAACTAACCTTTTGCCATTACAGTGTCTGAATGCAACTTTGGGGATTAATAAATGGGAAAAGTCGGGACCTTAACTGTCAGGAATATAGCAGATGTGCCCGGCACTAAAACCAACAGCCATAAACCATGGAGGAATCCACTTCACCTAAAGAAAAACCAGCTACCTGGTGTACAGGGTTAACTGCATCAAGCCAACGTGCTGAGACCGCAGCCATCGCTACAGGCTCCGCTGTGCCGCGTGGCAGGATCCCGAGGATCCCAAGGAGTTAAAACAAAGCAAACCTCCTCATGCATTTTATGTCACAACTCCCCCTTTTTTGTCTGTGTGTGACCAAGCCAAGTTCTTTTTTAGCTCTACCCTTTTGAAAACTGCTGGTTACAGATAAATTAAAATGCCAGAACTGAAATTGCCCACGTTAGCCCCTAAGGGAGCCTGCACTGTCATCTTTCATTAGATGCTGATAGACCAAAAGCCCAAGGCAAAGTGAAAGCTGGTTCCTAAGAAAGGGCTTGGAGCCAGGAGCTGCATCTTTCTGCTGTAATCTTGCATCTCTGTCCTTTTAAGTTTAAGCTGAGCAATGCTTTCTTGGACATGTCTGTTTTCATACTGCAAATTTCACTCTTAAAATCAACAGCAAATATGAACAGGGTATTCCACAGAGTCCTAAATTGTCAAGACAAGCCAATGCATTTTCTCAGAACAATCTGATGGTTTTGTCTGGTGTCAGCCTTTACATCCTCCAGTGCAGATGATATGTTTGGAAAGGTTTAATAAAAAGCTGTTTAGAAATGTGACTGTTATTCTCTTTTAAAAAAATAGAGTCACATAATCTTTCAGCAACAAAGGTGGGATTTTCCCCATACTTCTTCCATCATTTTGAAGGAAGGACGGTGGGTTTTGTGACGTGCAACACAGAGATGAAATGGTTTAGTCTGAAAAAAAAAGGCTAAAATTATGCCTGCACAAGAAGCTTAATAAACCATAAAGGCCAGTGGCTTTCCAGCATCCTTTCACTTTGTGTTTGAATTAGAGATGTGCTTTGACTTAGAAAAATGAGGCTAGTTCTGGTGTGCATAGGCACTCGGCGACAGGGCAGGCTGCTCGTGGGGCTGCGGGCAGGAGCCTCCGAAAGGAGCAAAAGCCCAGATCTGATTCCTTATGGGCATCTCAAAGTGCCCTTTGCTGTCGTGCCCAAAGGATAAAAACTTCCTTGTGTAGCCAGGAGTGGTGAATGAGCGAGGAAGAGGAGGATCTCAGACATCATCCTTGTGTCACCTTATCCCTACAAAATTCTGCTGGGGAAATCAAGCTGGAAAAATATACTGGGCTGCCTGGTTATTGTAACCTTTGGATGGACGGTCACCGTGAAGTTGAGTAGCAAGTGGCTGAACAGGGTATTTTTTAAGGCCTGTAAAAGTGTTGGAAGCCTGGAGAAGCCAGCCCAGTTGGTTTTGCTTATCTGTCACTCTAGGCAGTGAAATAATTTACTCCATTTCCATCTACCTTCTTCTCTTTATTTGTATTGAGTTATGCTGGAGAAAGAAACTGTCTTAGATGTCTCTTACTTTCCTGGAGTCAGCAAGGCTTTAGGTTTCAGACCATTATTTCTCCCTGCTCCTAATCTCAGTGTTTTTTTTTTTTTTTTTCCCTAGCTGCTCCTGAATTTACTTTTACTCTGTGTATACAACACAAAGCAAACAACTGCACAGCAAAGTCCAGCGTGCTTTTCTCTCTGTGGCAGGTAAGACCACCACACTGTATGACATCCACAATTGATTGAGTATATGAAACCATAACACAAAGTAAAGAAAACTGGAAAATACATTGTTCCAAAAGTTACTGGGCAAGGCCGTGGGGAATTAATTTTCATTACTCTACAACTCCAGAGGAGGCCATAATAATGAGCTGCACTTAGCAAAAGTAAATACCTGTGACAACTCCATGTAGGTGCACAGGGCTCGGGCTGCTGCACCGTGTCAGCTATTGTGCGCTAGACACCTTGAGATCACGAAGGGGAAGCATTCTGACTTTAGTTCTGGGGAGTTTCTGCTATATCTGAGCAATTCTTTGGAAGGCATTGTGGTATGCGGGGTCTCAGCAAGGACAAACATTCCTGTGACGTAATAACTTGTCATTTTGACTAGATTTTCTTTCACTGAATCCCAAAGACTTGCTTCAAACATGCAATGAGCAACAGAACAACGCTGTCACTGCTCTGCCTCTCCAATTTCAGTCCTTCTTACTTTTAAAATAAACTTATGCTCATATTCTGCAGAAGAAGTTTCACCTATCCCATCTGTTGCCAGAGGCTACCCATTTGGGATAAAGCAGAGGTTTAATCTCACATGCGTGAGCTAAATAAAATCAGAAGAGTGAAAAGAAGCCTATCAGACTTTGGGTCTCATTTTGCTCTTACTTCTCCTGAGTCTGCGGATAATTTTTGCAGGCTGTGATTCATCTGGAGGGGTAGCAAAGAGTGTGTGTGCTCCCAGCGAGGATGCAGCCTCATCTCCTTGTTTGACTCTTCCAGCCCCTTGGCATCCACATTACGTTGAAAGGACATGCAAAAAAACCAAACAACCAATCCTCCAACCTTTTCCAGAAGGAGCCTGGGAACGGCCGTCAGGTGCCTGACACAGTGCAAGTTGGGGTGGTTTCTCCCACTGGTGTGCAGAGATGGGTGCTCTAAAGAAGCTGCCTTGGCGAGAGAGCAAAGGTTGTGGCAGCAGAAGCTGCAGGGTTGCAAGAAGGGAAAATTTGGTCTGAAATCAAAAATGCTGCTTAGTTTCCTGACTTACAAAAGAGGATAATCACACTCCCTTTACATGGGTATCATGCCGTTTAATTAGTAAATGATTAATTTGTTAATGATTTCCCTGGCATGGAAAGCATTACTGAACAGCTTCTTCTCCCAGCCATGTAAATCTGCAGCAGAAGGGAGGTACATCTGCACCTTCTTGGGGCTGTGTTTGGTTACTCCCCCGTTCCTCTGCTGCTCTGACCAGATCTGTGCACTTGGTAGATGCAGCGAGTGAAATGCAGCGCTGGGGATCATTTCCTGCAGCACCTCTGCAGTAAGACATGCAAGATTTCTGTGAAGCTGAGCACCATCATTGCCCTCCCTGAAGTGAAAAGAGAGAAAATATTTTCCTAAAGCTGAATGAGAGCTGGGAACTGAGTATCAGCTCTCCTGGTGCCCACCACTGTGTCTTACTCAGAGCCACCTGCAGAAGATACACATTTGCATGGCAAACTTAAACATAAAACATATTGTTCTGCTCTATAAACACTCAAAGATCTCAAATTCTGTTTTATTCACCATTTCAGCAAATAAGATTATCAGTGAAAAGAGAAGGAAGCAGAAATAAATTGCAGCCTTGCTTAAGAAAAGGGAGAGATGCATTTAAGCCAATTTCTCCAATCAAGAAAAAAGGCTGTTTGAAAAACAGATCAAAACAAGCCTAGTTTCCTTGCAAAGGGAGTTGATCAGAATGACGTTTTCCATAAAAAAGGGTTTGAGAGGGACCGTGAGGAGGCTGGGCCTGATCCTCCAGGGCGGTTTGCACCTCCATAGCACGCACTGCAGCGTTCCCATCCCCTGGTGTGGCTGTTCTCCACCTTCCTCTGGCTCCCAAGGGGTTAGTTTGCTACAGAGACAGACTAAAAGCTTCGGAAAGGTTTCCCTTTTCCCGACCCTGATCCAAAGCTTCCCTGACCAAGATGAATCTGCTCCCTGGCCTCTGGAAGCATCCCAGGTTTCAGACAGCTCGGTGGTAGCAGAGATATGGCTCACGTCTATCCTCTGCTGTGGATCCTACCCTTTTAATTCTTGTGAACAGCTTATCTCCCTTTCCTTATCTCAGTCCTTTACTTCTTCATGATGCCCTTCTTACCCTAACCTTCCTGCCATCCTTTTCCCCAGCCCAACGAAATCTCCCCAGGGAGGAGGCTGCTCCTTTTATACCTTTTTGCCTGAAGCCACATGACTCCCAAGCATGTGCTTTTTTTTTTTTTTTTTTAGGGATCTTGACTTTAAAAAGCTGCAGTTTTGGAGCTCAGTGGTGAAGTATAACTCTGACATCAGCACTGTGGCACCAGCAAAAAACCTGCTACAAGTGTGAGCAGAGCTGGACCCCTCACATCTTGAGTGGCTTCATATTCCTTAGCAAAGCTTAACACGCAAATATACGGAGCAAAAGCCATGCATTCAGCTCTCTGCAAGCTGGTGAGGTTGGCTTAAAAATAATGAGGTTTAAAAATAGAGTAAAATACATTTTGGGCAACTTTCATCTGCTCCTTGGCTTTGGAGTGGTTTTCAGTTTGGCTCTGGGGACCACTTCAATCCTATTTCCCAGTTCTTCTCTGTACCCTGGAGGGCCAGACAGCTACTTGAAAAATTCAAATCGAATCTGAGATTGCCAGAAACCCCACAAAAATACTGATGGTTTTTAAACCAAACAAAATCTTCACTCCAAATGGAAGCCCAGTCCAGCCTGACAACAAAAAATCACAAGTTGGCAGTGCAGCCCTCCTAGAGAGGCATCCTTGCTGATTAGCGCTGCTGCCTCATTAACATGCATACTGTAATCTCATTTGCTCCAGGATTGCTTTGATGTTAATTCCAGCGTTTTGGTGCAGTGTGGTACTGCACTTTGCGTTTCCAGGCTAGCATCCCCTTGTTCTGCAGCCCAAGCCTTTTCTTTCTCTTGAGGCTGCCCTTGCTGCGGCCACTGAAGCACTGGCCACCTTCACCCTCCCATCTTGAGGCTTTGCCCCCCCTTACCTTGCAGCCTGGCCCCATACTGGTTGTACTCCGCTCTCCATATAATTTTCTCTCCCTGCAATTTTTCAGCCATCCTTCCATATATTTTTTTCAAACTGTGCCCCTTTTCCCCAAGCCCCATGACTCCTCGGTAGGTTGTTCAGCCTGGAAGGTTGCCTAGTCTGGGGACAAGGGAGTGAAACCTCGATGCATCCTGCGCTGGGGGTTTGCTCTATGGCTCGTGAACAAACTCGCTCAGTCCTGCTCCTGCAGCTTGGCCAGTGCTGCCTCCCTTCACCGTGACAGTGGGGACAGCTTTGGAACGGAGCGGATGGACAGACAGCATCCTCGCAAGGACGCCTGCCGAGCCCCGGTCTCTCCGCCTGCACTCTCTGTTCCTGGGGCTATTTTTATGGCTAGAGGAGAAGGACTGAGTCGGAGCAGGAGCTCTGAACTGGCTGCCATCTCCCTGCCAGCCCAGCAGAAATGTGCCTGCTGCCTGTGCTCCTGGGGACCACGTGCCCCAAATGCCTTGCACACACCACCGCCCCCCCCCGCCAAGGAAACATCGGCCCCACTCCTCCTGGCCCCAAGCTGGAGCATGGGAAATCAGCACGAGAAGCCACCAAGTGCACACGGAGTAGTAAATCCCATTTACTCCAATGAGAAAATAAATGCCATGGGACAGCATGGACAAGGGCATCAGGCAGATGTCCAGCGAGGTGGGGGAAGAAAGTTTAATGCATGTCATTACGGGGAGCTGAGTTATCGAGAGAGCCAGACGTGTGGCCAGGGTCAGCTGGGGCTGGGGATGCCGTAAAGAGGTTTTGTTCAAAGCAAGATGGGGACTTCAACTCCCTGCAAAATCAATCATTTACACATTTCTCAAATGTGGCTTCCAGATACCCCAGGCGTTTACGACTGCGAGGGCTCAGAGCTACCTCAAAACATGGGCAGGCCAGAAAAGCGAGTCTGCTTTATTGTCTGGGAGATCAATGACTTTAATAATTAGCGTCTTACTTACACATAATTTCTATACTCAATTTGAATCTTAATTAGAGATGGAGAGGGGGATTTAGAAACTGTGATGTAGCACAATGCCATCCTGCCTGCTTGGAGGAGGAGACGCTCTGGCAGAACCTGTGACAAACCCACTGCAGCATTGGGGACCTCACCCTGGTGCTGCTCCCCCCCGGGGAGGACACCAGCGCTGGAGGGTCCCACAGCCAAGTCACCTAAACACGACCTGCCCCAAAGCACAGCTCCAGCCCGCAGGGACAGGGGCTGCCCAAAGGCTCAGGCGTCTTGGGTGCCCACCCGATGGGTGTCCCCAGCTTGCAGGTGCCCCGTGTCACCAACACCTTCTGCTACAGAGAGATGTGATCAGCCTTTGGGGCCACCTCTCCTCGCAGGACAGGCCGCAGGGGACACCGAGCAGCCCCGGATGCCCTGCCCAAAGTGCTCAGCAGCCGCGAAAATCTGCTGCAATTTAGGGACCAAGAAAGGGACCAGGGGACTGTCAGCGCAGGCAGGCAGCTTTAAACCTCTCAACCTACATGTCTTTACACAGGGACGTGCATTAAAAAAATGCGAAGCATTTGAAGCCCACCATTTTAATTAAACTGATTTAACATCTGAGCTTGCAAGGGGCACGGGGCTGGCAAACACAAAGGAGCTGCACAATCACTTTGGCTCCATTGTTGACGGGCTTTTGCTCTCTGTTTGTACAATAACCTATTGAACTTTTCCAGACTGTAATTCGATACAGAATAGATCCTTGCAGGAGGCTTTTTTGGCAGGGAGCACTGAAGGCCTTGAATCAATTTCACTTTTCCAACGTGGCTGTTTAATGTATTGATACCAGCTGGAAAAAAAAAAAAAAAAAAAAAAAAAAGGAATCAATGTTACTTTTATTTGTCCTGAGCTGAAGCCTTTTGGGTCTGTTCTTTGTGACACTGATACCATGCAGCGTGTGGCTATTGTCCCACCTTCGCCAGGAAAAGCAAAGACTGTTAATGCGAAACAAGGTAGGTTTTTGTTTTTTTTTTTTTTTTTCCCTTGGTAATACCTCCCGATTTTGCAAAGGCTTAAAACATTTTATAGGAAGAGAAAAGTCCAGCAATTGCACTGCTGCATGGCTTAGTTGGTTGTTCTAGTGATACTGAGACAACGCTGCGTAACGCCTGGGGCTCTGGACACGCGGCCGAGGTGGTGCTGGGGACCCGGCATCGCCCCGTCGCTCGGGCACAGCCTCGCTCCAGAGAGGGCTCTCCCAGGCCCTCTTTGGTTTCAAAACCTGTTTTAAAAACAACTCGGGGAGCTGCTGCCATGGTCTGGCAGCACAGCTGGATCCGGCCCTATGAGGGACCTGGGGTGTGCTGCCAAGGGACGCCCTCATCCCGCGCGCCCTGGGCAGCCGCGCAGGTACGTCTGTGCAGCCTCGGAGCAAGTGCAGGAGGAGAGAAAACATCGTCACGGCTGCGGGTGGGCTCGGCGGGACGGTGGAGCCCACCATCACCCTCCCACAGAGGAGGATGAGGAGTGTGGGAAGGAGCTGGGGGATGTCCACAGTTCGGGTAACACAACAGGAGAGTGCAGGCTCCGGAGCTGGGGATGCGCACGGCGCACCAGAAGTGCTCCCAAAAGACAAGGCTGTTAATTGTTACTTAAGCAATCAAGCTGTTTCCAGATTGCCTGGGGTGAAGCAGCGGTGGTGGAAGGTGTCTTACTGCCAGCGTGAGAAGTGGCATCATCGGGGCCCCTCTTTGCTGGGAGACTTTTGCTGGGAGAGTGAATGAAAGCTGTGGGCTGCCCCAGGGCCGCTGGTGTGAGGTACAAACATGAAGCACTTGGGAGAGGAACCAGAGAAACGGGCCAAAAGCGAGCGTGCAGAGGGGTCAAAAATCCCTCTTGGGTTGAGCCAAACTTCCAGACAAAACCAGGGAGGAGGACTGGGATGGGTCAGACCTACCCTGGCATCCCTGTGGAGCTGGCTTGCCTTTTGCAGCCCCAGCAGAGGAACATTTCCCTGCCTTGCCTCCATCCCAGCCCTCCCCGAGCCATGTTGCGTGCAGAGGGTCTGGCCTCCATCCTCTGCAATATATATGTACGTGCACCAACACAACATGATACATATGAACATACACACACGCGTAGAGATAGGGGATGTGCTTGGTGACAATTGCCAGTTTGCCTAGGAAAAGGGAAGGCCGGATTTCACAAACCCTTAAGTGAAATAAAAGCACAAATCCTGCAGGCTTACACTCTCAGAGTATTTTTCTGTCAGGATTTGCCCCAAATGAAGAGGAGACCGATACTGCAGCAGTTAATGACAGGAAACAGGATGACTGTTTTGAATGGAGTTTCACTTGCTGAAGATCTGCCCTGAAGATTTAGTCTTGGGTTTAAAAGGCAGCTGCTTGAGGGCCAGACAGAGCTTTCCGCCCTGCAATTTACCAAGGGGAGAGAGGGTAAAACACGTGCCTAAAATATATATATTTATATATGCATGGCAAGGTGTCTGTGCCTTCCTATCTGATTAGAAATCCAAACCGTCCGGTATTACTGTAGCAAGTCCTGCCAAAGGGAACTGGGAAACAAAGTCACTGCTTATGATTAGGGGCTGCAGGTGTAAATCTAATCTTCATTTAGAGCAATTTCTGAAAGACAAAGTAAAATCCACCTGGTGAACCACACAATATACCTACAAATCAAAGCCCCACGTCTCGAAACTTGGCTGGGAAGGGGAAAGAAATGGCAGGGGAGTGGCCGACGAGGTGGCACACACCGTACGGAATCCGTCCCTGGGCAGGATGGGGCCGGTGGGGATTCAGCACCCAGGAGCATCGGCCATCCACGCAGCCCCCTTCCCGCTGCACACGCGATGTACGCCTGACCCTCAGCATCCCCTCGCTCCCCTTCCCTTCCCCCCCCCCCCCCCCCCCACTTATAAATCAGAGCAGAATTAATTCAGGCGCCGCGTTTTATTTGATAAACGTCAAAATATGTAAATACCGGGCTCTCTTCCTACAGTCGCTAAAACAAATGGAAAACACATTTATTAGCATAGAGATGAGTTTAATCAAATCAGCGGCGAGTACAAATTAGCCACAGGAAACGTAATGAGCTGGGAATTAATTAGCAGCATAATGGTAATAACTTTGCCTGCTGATTACCTTGCGGCCATGGCTCTCCCCCAGGGCTTTCCATGGGTTCTCCAACAGCTGATCTTTTCTGTTGCAGGAGCCCCTGAACTGGAACAGCATGGCCGACAGCTCCCATGCAACAGACTGGAGGAGGGGAGGGAGACGGAGCAAGGGAGGGGAAAAAAAAAATAAAAAAAAAAAAAAAAAAATGCTGTGTGTGTAGGATCCACAGCCTTTAGCTTCCCAAGCCACAAACCTGTTTCTTCACCTATTGCTCTCCAGGTTTGTCCTGCCGGGCTGAGTGATCCCCTCTCCCTTTGTGGCTCTGGTGCAGTGCGTGGGGATGCTGCCCTCACGGGTGGTGGCTTGGGTGGGATATCTGGGTCACCTTCACCAAAGGAATATTGCCTCCCCAGCCAGGCACGTGGCACATTTCAGAGCCCCAACAGCAGCCACCCTGCACCCTGGGGTTATTTCGGTGCTTTCAGCATCACGCTGCAAGAGGGTGATGCTGCATCTGACTCGTCCAAAAATAAATATCCAGGCTGTTTTGGATAGGGCCTGAAGTTGCCTTGGGAAGGGCAGGAGCCTGGTGGAGACTCAGCTGGCTTTTTTGAGGAGCTGATGTTGCATGAGAAAGGGACAATTGGTGCTCCAGGGGCTTTGTAAAGTGCTGGGCTTGTAAATTAACTGTTTGACACCAACAGTGATGGAGAACAGTGGGGGGCAGGGTCTGGATGGAGGGAAGGGGCAGTTTCTCTTCTTGATTTATTTGTATTCCTTCTGCAGTGCTTCTCCTCCTAACACCTGAGCAGTCCAAAATAACTTGCACAGAGCCTTCCAGTGCCGGAGCTAAAAGCACTTCATAAGCCTTAATGAATCAAGCTGTGCAACAGCCCTGCGAGAAATTATTATTCCCAGTAGTGCAGGAAGGTTGAGGGAAAAACTCTCATGTTTGGGGGCCTCCATTTAGATGCTTCAGTCCACCCTCATGCACCTTCACGCAGCAGCCTCCCATTCGAGTGACCGAGTCAAAACCCAAGAAGCTAAAAGAAATAAAGCTAAGTTAAAAAAATAAGCCAAGCCACACATTGAGGTGCTGTAGCAGGGATTTGTGGGGGAATTAACCAAGCCTCTGAGTTTAAAATGTAATTGAAAGTGATTTCTGGAAATAGTATGGGTGCTGAAAAGTGGAAGCACTGCTCCCAGGCCACTGGTGTCAGCAGAGCCTTTTTTTCCTCCCTGCTTTGGATAGTTGGCTCCAGCCTGCATAAATGCTCCATGAAATGGAGGGAGGACAATAAGGTGAAGGCCCACCACTGACAAGGACATGGTGATATTTTCCTTTTTTTTTTTTTTTTTTTTTTTCTTTTTCTTTTTCTTTTTTTCCCAGGGAGATGGTGTCAGTTTGGACTTGTGCATCACCCAGTCCCCCGGGGCTTTCAGTGGTACCTAATAAATCAGGCTGGTGAATCCAAGATGTGATGCTAACCATATTGCTCCCACTGCTCTAAGCTGTGCCTCAACCATGCCAGTTGCTTGGGCCATCTAGGTTTGGACAGACGTTTGATTGGAGCTGTCAAGAGCTGGCGGACTGAAACTGATGCAAACAAGGAAGAAGTCAGCACTTTTAAAAATATATGGGTTTTGGATGGGAAGGGGCAGAGGTTCTTTCATTTACCGAAGACAAAAGAGAGACAGGATTTTTGCATTTTACAGAGCGTGTCTGTGCTAACAGGAGAGTATCAGCACGTTGGGGTTTAACTCCAGGAGGCTTCAGAGAAGTAAGGGTTTCTCTCAACACTGAGATGAACTTAGACCAAAACAAAGGCTCTGTCTTGTCCTTAAGCATAAGGAAACTTCACATTCAGCTCTGATCTTTGAACCTGAGACTCAGTTCTGCTTAGAGATCTTAGTAAAATCCATATCTGACCTTTGGGTGCAAAAATAAGCGAGTAGGCATATAAATTCCTGCTTAAACACCCAAGATAAAGTTTTCCAAAGACCTCAGTATTGCCCTGACTCTGTTTTTCCAGGAATTTCTGGGGTATTCACCATTGCCTTTAATTCAAGCAATGTTGGGTCATTGATTCTACCAACATCTCCCTAACCAGTTTGATCAAATCTCCCAGTGTCGGTAGCACTGATGGCACTGCTTCACCTCAGCAAGCTGGTTGGTAGAAGAATTTAACATCTTGGCCGTTGTTCCTGAAAAACCTCTCATGTCCCTCCAAAACCAAGAGTCAGAGGAGAGAAAATGAGTCCTACTGCCCTTCAGATCAGACCCGCTTTTGTGCAGGGACTGAAATGATTATTTAAAAGTCCCAAAACACGGCAATAAACTGCAATCCGCTCCCCACGGGAGGTTTTAGTGATGTGTCAACCTTTGTGGGAGCGTTTGCTCCTTCTGGAGAAGCAGAGGCAGAACTGAGAGCAACTGTTCAGAGCCCACTCTGCAAAGGGACGTGGCAAAGAGATGTTTGCACAGATATTTTCAGTATTTTTGCAAAAGTCCCCCTTTCAGGAGGCAGTGCTGGCTGCCCTGTTAGTGGCTTGGCTTGGCTGGGCTTAAACCTCCCTGCTGCTTGTTGGGGTTGTACTCGATGTTGAAGGGTACCCAAAAGCAATGGGCACCGTGGGCTGTGCACTACCTGTCATCTACTCTCAGAGGCCATCACCAGGATACTCCTCTATGGAGATCTCACCCTGCAGAGTCAAGGCAACAAGGGCCTGACCTCTGATGAAAGTTGTGTGCCTTCAGTTTTTTACTCCTTTCAATGTCTCTGATTTTTTTTTTTTTTTTTTTTCCCCCCCAAGGGAGCTGGTGCAAGTTGACACAATAGATTAAACCATGAGTTGTAGCTGAGGAATCCTGTATTTTATTATCATGGATAAATAATATCTCACCTAGAGGAAAATGGGAGAACACAAGGTCACCCAGCATGCCTAGAGCTCAACCTGAATAGGAGGTCTAAGTTGCCAGCTCGTGCTCCAGCCTCCCATGCAGCCTGTGCTTCGTTCTGAAGGCTGAGGGTTTTTATTCTTCAAAGTGCCACTTTCCTTTGCTACCTGCAGACAAATAGGTTGCTCTAAGATGCATGCCATGAGCTGATTTTTGATTCATGAGAGCCTGAACCAACACTGATCATAAGAGAATCGACAGTGATCATAAAATATGAAAGGTTTTTAAGAAGGACGCTACATCATATTGAGGTCTGCAGTGGGCTTTCTGCTTCAGAACCAGAGGGGCCAAATGCATCTCTAGTTTATTAATGAAAATGTGGAAGTGAAAGCAGTGAGAGCAGAATTTGCCCCTCTATATTCAAGGCTACTGAGTTCCGCAGAAGCCTTTAGGAAACCTACCACTTTAAGCATAAACTGAAGACAATTTTGTTTTCATGCAATTTTCTTGCCAATGCTTTTTCTTAAAAATCTGTACGGCTGTCATATAAAATATGCCTTGGTTTGTTCTAATTTAGATTACGCATATTTGTCCTCAGTGAATGATTGATTAAGTGCTCTGATCTTGACTGCTATGTTAGCAGCAGGGTATCTGTGCAAGAGGATTGGAAATCTCATTGGATAAATGGTAGAGATGAAATCTTAGCTGTTATAGATCTGGGTTTCTTTTTCACAGCCAAGGCAAATGCTGTCTTCTTTGCAATAACAAACATGCTTTGTAATGCGTTCCAGGACAGTGCTGAGCCTGACTTTGTTTCCTCATGGAGGGGCTTTAAGCTGTCATAATACCATGGCACCAAACTCTTAATGTCACAGATATCACTGTAAAGTGGGTATCTCTGAGTTCACTAGATCAGTTGTGATTTACACTGATGTAACTGAAAACAAAATGTGTCTCACTGACATCTGCGGAGTTGCTCTGATAAAACCAGCATATAAGCAAAACTAGGGAAAAAAGACGTCTCTGTTCAACTGAGCTCATTCAAAGCATCAAGCATGGTTTAGCAGGACTGCCCAGACTGGAAAACCTCCTTCAGGGGTTAGTTACCCTGTCAATCTCACTTTAACATCACGGAACCTGAGCTGTGTGTGAATATATTGTTACTCACAGGAGCTGGGAGATATTTTCTTGCTTATTTATATAATTTTGTGTCCCATACTTCTTAAGGGAAATTATGTCAAGCTGCGTTTTGTCATCTTTTAATTTGTTTGCATTTATGAGCTGGAACTGACACAACTAAAGGTACTGAAAACACTAACTTTTAAAAAAATGTGATTTGTTTTTCTTTAATACTTCTTAATTTCCAACATTGGTCTATTGTGTTGTCTTTGGAGCGCTGTATCTCTCAGAAGGTGTGGTAACAAACCAGGCAATTTTCTAAAGAAAGGTTTTTTTTTTTCTCTTTTTCTCTTTCTGAAGCTTTTCTCTGACCTTCTTGGAGGTGTAGAGAAAGATTTCACGACCATCAGAATAAATGGTTTGTTCACTGTGATGCTTGCAGCCTTGGAAAAAAAAAGATAAAAGAATAAAGAAAAGAAAATCCTTATACCCACTGTCTTCCAAAAGGAGACAGATGAGGTGTGAGCTCAAGAGAAAAATATTCCAAAATCTGAGCATGATGCTGTCACAGTAAAGCAGAGTAAAACAGAGAAAAGCAAACAAAAAGGTAGTGGGCAGCAGGACTCAGCACCCTCCTCCTTCTCAGAGGGTTCAGTGCTTTGGGGAAAAAAAAAAAAAAAAAAAAAAAAAGAAGTTTGCAAAAATACCAAATCAAGGAGATATATCTTGGAAAAAGGTCTGTTCCGGCTTAATTTCCCATGATGAAGATATCATGTTTGCTATTGTCTGCACCGATTTGCTCACGCATACCCACAGACGCGATGACCAGGGGCAGGATCTCAGGTGACTTCTGATGAGATCTCCAGACTCCGTCACCAAGCCGGGAGCCCTTTCCCGAGGAGAACCATGGCCTGTGGCCATGTGTGGAAGTGCTGAGCTGTGTTAATGATGCTGTGTTATCATCAGGCTCTAATGCTGCCTTGAATGGATGTCACTACTGTGTATGTTCCTGCAGATCAGTTGGTAATTACACTTGGATCCAAAGTAATTATCTTGAGACTTGTACTCTGGTTTAGAAGACAGAAATAACCATGCACTCGCCTAGTCCCACACGTAGCACTTGTGATGTAATTTAATAGCCAGATACTAACATGAAAGTAAAGAGGCATTTCTCTTCTATTTATGCCCTTTTAAATTAAACATTGGTGGTTTTCCCTATGAAAGGAGCAGGGGCCGGCGTGCTACCGGTCCTCTTCTTCCCACTCAAGCGCCCTCCTCTTTTTTTGACAAAATGCAATACTCTGAAGTAAAATAAATATTTATAAGCTCCTCCTGATGTGATCGTTTTGACAAAACAACTCGAGCAGGTCTTGCTTTGGCTCTACTCTCTGCCCTACTTACATTTTAGGCAGGGAAAAACCAGCCTTCTGAAGGCTGGAGGAAGATGAGGCATTGGGATAAATTTTGTGGTCTCTGGGTGGTGAGTGGCCAGACCAACTGTCCCTTTCTGAGGTTTTCCAGGTCACATCTGCCAGCGTGGTTCCTCTTTAACCTCCCAACATTAAACACCTGGACAGCTGTAGCGCAGCATTAAGCACCTTTTTTTGACGAAGAGCTCAAAGGTGAGGCAGACCGACGCCTGGAGCCCACATATAAAAGGTGCTTTCACTGCCTGCAGTTCTGTTTCCCAACCGTCCATTAGCAAACATGCCGCTTTTTTTCATGTAGAATTTACTTCTTCTTGTGCAAGAAAGTTATTTCCAAATAAGCCAGTGCTTCTGTAAATAGTCTTCTTCCTTCAGGGTGCGTAGCTTATTTTGGTTAGGGAAAGAAAGAGTCTACTGTGATCTCTTTCTTTTGGCAATGTCTGGGTAATCATTGCTCATAATAATGCCATCCCAGATGTTGAAACATCTCCTGTATTAATTTTACCCAGAAGATAATTTCCCTTAGAAATCATGTGCAAATCCCCTGTTCTAATTTAAGAATTAATTCAGTACACTAAATCTTAGCACTTCATCCTAGAAATGTTTTGCAGTGTCTGTTAACCCTTTGCAACAACAACAAGAAGCTCAAATGGGAGATTTACAGATTTAACTAAGCCTGTGTCTCGTACCAAGCTCCGTTTGAGTCTAGTACACAGTATTTTGAAATGAGGGTCCCCTTTGACACCTGGAGCCTGCCTGCTTGAATGATCTCCTTCTCCTCAGAGAATCACAAATATAAATTGATCTGTTGTTACAAAGATGGAGGGCAAATACACCAGTGGTCCCAGAGACTCCCACTCCAGTGGTGCCTGGGATTGTCATTCCACCCTCCATCAGGGCTTTGGGAGATGCTAGGAATGAGAATATGATGATTTTACATTTTTCAAGAC
The DNA here is from genome assembly GCF_018691265.1 of Tyto alba. NCBI lineage: Eukaryota > Metazoa > Chordata > Aves > Strigiformes > Tytonidae > Tyto > Tyto alba. The sequence goes on from NW_024881308.1 coordinate 15,032,409, forward strand.
TTGAAGGAAAAAGAGGAGCTGAATGGCTTGTCTGAACCTGTATAAAAAATCCATGGGGGACTTAGGAACACATTGCACTTCTTTTGAGTTGTTGATCCAGGAATCTGAGCATCCTTCCCTCCCTTGGTGGTCTCATGCAGACGCAAGTACACACCAGTCTACTACTGGTGTGAAGTGTCCCATGCATTTGATGGGTTTTCATCATGTAGTTACTAATGGAAACTACATCAGACTCCAGACTGGGCACTTTCCTGCCCTTCCATGTTGTGACAATCTTAGCGCGTTGCCACCTTTATACTGAAAGTCTTAGACTGTCAGTGAAAACAATAAAGAAAATAGAGAGGCCAAATCGATAAATTTCATTGCAGTTACCTGAGAGCAAAGTGCAGTGCAGCACACCCTCTGTGGAGCAGGATGCTTCAAAAGCCGTGAATGTACTAGGGTACCTCTGCTTTGCCTTTGGTGTCTTATTTCTAGTGGTATTTGGAGTATAAAAGAATTTCAGGTATCAGTACATTTAGGTTAAAAAAAAAAAATCATGCAAGGAATCGGTCTCTGGGTTTTTGCAGCTACACAGCTTGCAAAGGCACAAACCCATATTAGCAAGATCATGCCATCAACTATAAAGTGTACAGGCAAACCATCGGAGGATCACAGAATTCTTTCAGCCAGAAATTTTATATATATCTACAAATGCTTCCTGATTCCTACCATAACAACATGAATTTATTATGTCTCAATGATAATATCTAGCTAGCTGCTTCATGCAACATAATGTCACAGTTTGAATTTCACTGATTTTACTGCTGGTGGTTGTTGTGTTTGCACAAGTGATGCCTCGTGCATTTTGCAGAGCAGAGGGCAGGCCAAGGACCTCCTCCAAAGAGGATTCAATTGGAATCAGCTTTGATAATTATCATAAGGTGATAATATGTGATTAGTGCCGGGACATGCCAGCACTTCCACTACCACCTCATAAACTCTCAGATGCCGGACTGAGACTGTGCAGCAGCTCAGCCTCAGAGGAGAGGAATGATGCAATCCCAAAAAGGAAACAAAGGAGAAAAGACAGTGTGGCACAGAGTGGGGCAAACCCCATTTTTCTTCTCAGACTGACCCACAGTTAATAATAAAGGGTGGCTCTGAGCCTGTCTTATTCACCTATGTGGAAATGCTCAGAAGTAAGGTAGTAAATCACTCTAGAAAGGGCATAAATTTCTCCCAAGTTGATCATCAGATTGAATGCTACCCTGGCATAAAACGGTACAAATCCAAGAAAACTTATCTGATTTACACAGCCAAGACTTCACATACCTCCCGAAGTCAGGAAAAAATGAAGGAACATGATGGTCACCTCTCCCATCCTGTGCGACCGGATTGAGGATCCTGTGCCAGGTGTCTCCACATCCCGCGAGCAGCTCATGTCTGCTGTCCTGTGCAACACCAAGAGGATCTGCTGGAAAAAGAGAAACCATTTGAACCTTTTTCCTTTAGTCACAGAAGATACTCTGTTTAATGACCCCCTCGCTGGGCACTGCAAGGTAGTCTTGTCTGCTGCTGCTTGGACTTCATGTTTATTCTTTCTCTCTCATTTCAGTAAAATAGGCTGTAAAAATACTGCCGTGTCCTTCTGGTCCTTAAGTAAAGGAGATTGCTTTTGATGCTATCCTGAAATTCAGCACACTGACAACTGCAAGATGGATCTGCTGGCCCAGCAACTCCAAGCTTGTGCGCTGGTTATTATTCCCCCTGGTGAATTTACTTGGGGAATCTGCTCCTTGAATGCAAAGCTCTCAGGTCAGGACAGATGGAAAATGCATTATGTGGAGCGTGACATACTGTGAGTCCCAGAAACGAGTGTGTGTTGGGATATGTCTGAAGGCAGTGGGATAAAGTCCTTCCTTTATCTCCAAGTTGCTGCTGGAATTTCCTTCTAAATACCTGTGTTTGCACCAGCAGTGGCTACTTGCAGTGAAATACCAGAGTTTCTTGTATTTATTAAATATTGAGATTTAACAGGATAAAATCACAGCTTTGTTCTAATTTTGATCAGTGGGGTTTTAAGCTCCCTGTCTCTGGTGTTTTTGGTCTCTGACCATTCCCTGCAGTCAGAGACCAGCCTCAGCAAGGAAACTGTTTTCTCATGTGGAGCAGCTGAGTTTCTATCCATTCCTTCAACTCCCAATTTGGGGTCCCCCTTCACAACACACCCACAACCCAACCAGATCCACACACATCTCAGCCACCCTCCCCACCCGCATCCTCACGGTGCAAAGAGAAGATCCCAGTGCAACTCATCTCGGCTGTGATGGGGATATACAAGTTTCTCTTCATGCTAGAATCTTTATTTTGTTATTTCCTCAGTCTTGACATTAAAGCGCCCACCCTATATCTGCATCACTGGACATTTTATATTTATCTGCCAAACCTTTGTCTCTTGCCCCACTATAGCTATGATGTTAATGGTGTTCCTATTTTCAGCCACAGAGGCGGTTGTCATTTAGGTTTTGTCAAGGAAGTGACAAAAAGACCCAGTATCAAATCTGAAATATTTAGAAAACCTTCCTCCAAAAAAACAGAACTTAAAATATTGCCCTGATAGGAAAGCTAGCTGCAGTTTTCCAACAAACCTCCAGCCCAAATTTTCTGCAACATCTCAGGATCTTGATCCCAAAAAGGAACAGTTTGTGGTGTCTGAGGCCCTGATCCTGCCACGAAACATGTGCTGGCTGGTTCTGCGGGGGTTTTCTCCTGTCTTCAGAGAGAGAGAGACATAGTTTAGTGTTATTTAGTGAATTGTCACAAGACAAGCAAAGAGACAGCTATTCTCACCCAACCCACTGATCTTTCTAGAAGACTTTATATATCATTTGTTTTGCTTTGCTGTTCTCCTGAGCTACAGGATACTATGTTCTCATTCAGGTTGTTTCATATTCAGATCCTAAAGCATCTTGTGAAGGAGAGGAACTGTATTTCCAGCCATGTTTTACAGCTCAGATCAACATGCTAAAGTCTTGGTCTCAGAAATAGCTTCCCAAATACATAGGATGTGGGAGGCTGATGTGTGGATGAGTTGAAGATACAAGGGGACAGGAGGTCACTGTTAAGTGTGGTGGCCTGGGAGAGGAACTGGTATCTGCCAGAGATGGAAGAAGTCCTGTGCAGCCTGTTGGCAGCAGGAAGAAAGAAAATATAACGGCAGAAAATGATGCCCATGGTCTAACCAAAGCAGAGCAGAGGTTGAATAGCCACATCTAGATTTGCTTGTACTCCAGTGCTCAACAGAAAGACAGCTGGCAGGTAAAGGGAGGCAGGAAAAGCCAAGGGAAGAAGCTGGTGCAGTGCTGACTTCTGGGATTCAGTGGCTGTGCATGGAGGGAGAGCCAGGGGGGGTCTGGGTCTCTGCCCCGTCCCTCGCCGTGAACACGCACTCACGGCAGCTCTTGTTCCCAGGCCCCATCTCCCAGCTCAGTGTTTCAGCTAAGGGCCGTGGGCGTTGGCACAACGGAGCATTTTCTTTTCTCTCCTTTCATTTCCTCTACCCCGGGGTAAAAATGTTGGGTTTAAAGACTATTCTCATTTGATAACTTCCTTTAACTATCAGCTAAATAATACATGAACACTGATCCACCGTGCTGACAGATGACTCCCTCTGCTGACCCTGTTTTATTTTTATTGCTTGGCTCGGGCCAGTTCCTTCAAGTCCTGAATCATCAGAACAGAGACCTTGAGGTATTCTAGCCAAATCAATCCCTGGCCCATTGACATATTGCTTTACCTAACCAACCATACAACTTCACTTTTCCCTGATAATTTCTCAATTAATTGCTTTTCAGCTCTCATTCGTTACAAGGTCAGGCTGTGACTGGGCTTGTACATTCTCATCTCTGATAAACTCTCCTGGTCCCCTAATCAGCTACAACTGGGATTTTAGTTCCATTAACTTATTCATCATCTAGACATTTTCATCTTGGGGAGCTTGACTTTTGATTGTATCAGTAGTATCTTCAATTATTTAAGAGGACTTAAAATTCCCTTCTTACCTAAAAGGAAAATGCATTTTGAACACTGAAAATTGATCGGATTGGACCAGTGTCTTTTGGATGTTCACATGTGCAAGCCCACGTTAAACAACCCATGCACGGTGAGAGCACAAGAATTTGCTGCTGCTGAACATGTGTGTGCATGGGACCGACTATATTAAGATGTCAGATATAGGGGAATGACAGTATGCTGATGAGTAGTGGCTTACTAATGCTAAATCACGCCTGAGATTCTGTTCCATGATGTCAAACATTGATTCAGTTTCCGTGGGAAGGTATGCAAATGCCAGAGCCCCTCGATGAGATCTGAAACTGAAATTGCGAGCAGGAAAAAAAAAAAAAAAAAAAAAAAAAAAAAGCTTGCCCTCTCCTAGCAATAAATCTTTTTAGAAAACCTTGAAGGTAGCTGCTCTGGGAGCAGAGTGCATTTTGAATATGCCTCCCCAAACAGAAGGTCTCATAGGACCCTTCTTCAGCTTTGGTGTTACATGGGAGCCAAATCCTTCTCTTCTGCTGCAACCTTCTGTCTGAGTCTGTGCTTCATCTTTGCAGCAGCTGGGCCAGTCCAAGGCAAAAACCCAGTCGTGCTACTTACTACAAAATTGATCCTTTAACAGAAGCAGCAGTCTCTGTTGCACAACAAAATGCCCTCCATCCCAGCTCTTCTCAGTGCCCCTCTTTCCCACAGTTTGCATCCAGGCAAAACTCCTAAGAGTCTGCAAGCTTCTTCCAGTATGAAAACTAGTGGCCAAAACTAACAAAGTGGCATCAGCTGGGAAATGGTACATTTCTGAACGGGATGATGGGACCAAGGAGTCTGGAGGTCCTGTGGTGCTCTTTGTCTCAGGTTCTGGGGAAGCCAGTTGACTGAAAACCACCTTCCTAGGATGGTGCCTTTTAGATTATCTGAGTGCTTCAGGCTTTGAAGAATATCCATAGGGAGAGGTCAAACTGTATTGACAGACTCTCCAGGAAGAAAAGCTACTTTAATATTGGCAAGACAAGACCTGCTGCATATTTAAAAGGAGCCTCTCCTTCCAGAAAATATGTGCTCAGGTCTCAGTTTCCTTTCTGCAAAAGGCAGGTGACAGCTTTTAACGCTCATGATTTCATTGCAGACTGCAGAATTATGGATTTTTCTTGCAGAACCCTATGCTCACACTTTTGAGTGTAAATTTTCAGCATTTGCTTAAAAAGAAAAGCCCACATTATCACCGAGAAGGGCTTAAAAAAGATTAAAACCACAGAAAACTGAAAAAACCCAGTACCAATAAGAAGTGCATTGTGATGAAGGAGAGTGCAATAGCAACAGCAGTATGAACTCCGGAGTGTTCTTTTATTGTTTTTTCCCCTCAAACTGTAATAACTCTCCCACCCCACTGTAAAAACTCTGTCCTTTCATGCCCTTTATTGAAGCAACGGCATGAAGGGCCTTTCCAAGGACTCTGTTGCTCCCTGTAAATTATGTACCAGAAGGCACCAACACTTGGAGGACGTGAAGAAACGTACAGTTCTGTCTCCGCCTGTTGCTAGGATTCACAGCTATACCCCACCGCTTCCCGGGGCTTTGGCTCCTATTTTGGCTGTAGGAAAAAAAAAGAAGGAAACCTTGTTGCTTCCAGGCTCTCTGCATCAGGCTTAAGGAGCTCCAGTGCCAACCCTTACAATATTGCTACAGTCAGACATAAAATCTTAATGCACGATAGTGCCTTGAATCTTACATTCTTCTGAAAAAGGTGAGTCCCCAGTAGTAAATGAAATATTAAACATTATTAAATATGAAACAGCTAAACCTGGATTCCATTAAAATGAATCTTTCATAGTTTTCCTGATTTTTTTTTTTTTCTCCTTTTCCTTTTTTTTTTTTTCCCAGGGCACACAGTGATCTCATGAGCTTTCATGTGTTCTTTTAAAGACAGAAAAATCACAGGTAATTTAAGTCTATTCTATTCAGATTTATTTTAGCTGGAAAACAAATCAAGGCTGTGAAACTCTCTCATGGTCGCATCTATCCCACTGAACTATTCAGCAGTCTATATCAAAGGCTCACCTAAAGACACTGTTGTAATGCCTGCTGACATGTGCCACCTATTTAGAAATCTTGTATCCAGTTACACACTCTACTTTCATTTAGGATGGCTTTAATCTTCCACCATAGGCAAAAAACCCCTCCCCTCTTTCCATATTACATAGGCTATATTTAGGGCTGGTTTTGTTGTTCCTGAAGGTTTTCTGGGAGTTAAACTGTGACTAAAGCAAGCGTTGATATGTGAGCTGGCAACTGGGCATCTCATGGAACATCTGCAAGAAAAAACTTAAAATTTTATAGAGCTGCCATTGGTCTGGGATAGGCTGATCATTAAGACACGACTGAGGTTATGGCTGCACAGATAGCACAGGGCAGTGAACAGGACAAGCCATGGCTCAATACTGTTGCTACATTTTGTGACCATGGTATTTGCAACTCAAAATTTCATAAACATATGGGCATCTGCACAGGTTGGCTGAATCTCTGGTGCTAAAAACAGACACAAAGGTGTATAAATCTCATTAAATGTATTTATGTCATTGCTTTCAGAGCTTAATCCCTCTCTTTTATTATTAACCACTGTATTTGAACAGGAATGATAGAAATTTTTAGAGGATAGGAAAAAGAGCACTTAGCATTGCAAAGAGGGCCCCAGAACCTGGTTCTGTGCGAGAGGATTCCCCCACTCCAGACTGTGGGGACTCCTGCACAAACCTGGGTCTGGTGGGAGGTGGCATCTCCAGCACACACCTTAATTTTTGACTCTTCAGGCTGCTGCATTATGGTCTCCAAAACATGCATGAATTAATTCATCAATCTACAGACACACTTCCAGGCTGGAAGGCAATAACTACTAAGAAAGACGAACTAAAATGGCAAAGAGGGTAGATAGCCATTCATTATTCATGACTACTGTTCCATTTTGTGCTAAAATCTTAATACCTTGCTTTCCAGTTTGCTTTCCTTAGGTCACTTCCGAGGGTCAGCAATGCAGATTTAAATGGACTCCCCACCTCAGGAGCTTGTGCTCCTGACTCTGCCGGTTCGTTTGCACCCATCTGGGTTTCACATCTCCCCCTCCAGCAACTGAGCAAAGTGGGGAAAAAAAGAAGCTGGTTCTGCAGCAAAGTGGGAGATCCCATGTTTTCCCCCGTTTTAGATTTTTGTACCGTTTCACAGATTTCTAAAAAAATGTAAAAAGAGCAAATTGTACAAGGTTATTTTCTGTGTTTAAACACCAGTGTTTTCTTTTTGGTTTACTTCTACTCCAGCTGAGATGGCAAGAGCATCCCACCGGCAATGGCCTTCCCACAGCCTGACCAGAAGCATACGCTCTTGGTTGGGTTTTGTAAGGGATTTTTATGCCTATCTCTGGCCTGACACCCTTGGGGTGGAGAGGAACAAATCCCAGACGTATTATTTATTTATTTTAAGGAATTGCCATTGGCCAGCTCACGTTTTTACCACAAAGATTTCAAATTGCCTTAGAGCACCAGAAAACACGTTGAAAACTGCTATGAAGCTTAGGCATGAACATGTCAAATAAGCGATCCACATGAGAGTAGATAGACATGACATTTAGTAATCATCTTTCTTGGACAAAATGGGACATTGCTGTCACTTTAAGTAAATCTCAGTCAAATTTCTGGCATTTTACCATGGGGGAAGCAGGAGGCATAATAGTAAATTTCTCTTTAAAAAATATAAAAGATCAACCTTGGGAAAAAAAATGGTTGCCACAATTTAAGGTGTAATACCTCATCCTAGCTTGGCCATCCGTTTACCTTCTGCTGATATCAATATGTCACATCTAATGTTTACTGATGTTCACTTTATAAATGACTTTTCCTAACTGTCAGAATATCTGTCACCAGCTTCTCTTCCCCCTCTTTGCCTCTCCTCTCCTTTAATAAAGATTAATATCTTTGAGGTTAAGTAAAAAGATCAGATACTGTGTAAAAGACACCATGGGTCTGATATTTAAACAAGATGAACATGTAATTGCCGAGATTATGTGTTCAAATTGGGTAATTCCTAGCCTAAATGAACACAGTTGGCTTTTGTGGGGACAGTTAATATAAGTGCACATTCAAATGAATTGTACATTGTGCAGTCATTTGGGCTTCTGAAGGTTCACCCACTGAAGAACTGTAGATGTTCAAAGCAAAAATCAGTGAGCTTAGCTTCTACAGCTTCTTTGAAGTACTAATATGTTTAAAAGACATGCAGAATGGGGATTCTATAAAAAATATGGCACATTGATTTTCCATATTTATAGACCACCAGTGACTTCTATATTAAACGGTTTCAGTCTATGAGTCCAAACAAGATTTTTCAACCTGTCACTCCCACTGCTCAAAGTGGTATGTGAAATGTTAAACATGTTCTGTCTGCTTTGTACATCTTCCTTGACAAACACCTGGAGTAATGATTCCAAAAGGAATATTTAGCTGGAAATTTTATGGATGAAGCACAAACCAGTTATTTTGGCTTTGCAATAAATGCTAAGGGTAGTGAACATGCGTTTTGCTTTTCAATTGCAAGATGCAACTTGGAAGATGCAGTGGAATAGACTCTTCACATAAACTATGCTCCAAGTGGCTCCAGTAAGGTTTATCTGACCAAGAACTGCGAGATCAGACCAAAATGTAAGATCATACCTATGGATCAAAAACTACACGATCAGACCAAAACAGCTGTTGTAGAGATCAAACTTAGACTTATTATTCTGACCACCATTTTGCTGTATACGTAGGATGGTCTTGTGGTTAGGAGTGGAGGATAAGAGGCTCTTAGTCCAATCTGGATAGTTTCCTGCAGGCCTCCCAGCCAGGCTATGGGGATGATCACTAATAAAGGAGGCTAACACCTCAAGAGGGACTTCAGCCCTACTTCCTGACCTATTAACCTGAAATACTTAACTTTTTGGCACTCTGACTTTGGATGCTAGATCTCTCTGATACCTACAGCAATAATTCTATGTATCCTCAGACTTATAGAAGTTTTGACACATCTGAACCACTCAATTTGTGGCTTATATTTCGGCCCATGTGGGAATTTGCACACAGAGGCTCTTCCACCCTTTTCCAGGCACCATCTACAGGGATTCTTCTGAACGTGGAGAAGACCAGATCTAGGTTCTGATGCTGCCTGGGAGGACCCATAGCCACAGCCCTGCTTGTGGCAGTGTCTCCTTCTCTAGGCTGGTGGGTATTTTGGATATGCACGTGTGTATCTGTGGTGGTGATCTGGCTCCTCTCCATCCCGCCTGTCCAGGAAGCATCCGTGGAAATGGAGAAAAACCTAAGGATTCATTGGATCAGGAATGGAACATGAAAGGGGTCATGGGTTTGATGAAGACATTTCTTTAGGACTGGAGGATTTGGTTCTCTTTTGTGCTTTATCCAGAGGCAGTTTGACAGAAGTCGTTAGATTTAACCCTTAAACTCTGAGTAAAACCCTCCTCCCAATGCCGAAGGCGACGTCCCCACCCGTGCCCACACTACAGCCTCCTCTTTGAGCTGGTAGGTTGTGCTGTGCTGTGAGCATTAACTCAGCGATAACCACAGCTCCCTGGCTCCACAGGGATGGGGCTGTTCGAGAGGCAGATTTCACAGAGAGGGCACTGACAGTGCTCCTCAGCATCACACAAAACCTTCCAAAAACTGGCAAGCTGCAAAAAAAATAGGAGGTACCAAAAGCCGATTCCTGAAGTGAGAATTGTGTACATAATTTCTTTCCAGTGCACCAACAAAACTATTGTGCTCAGAAGATGACTCTGAAACTGCCTTTTGTTGTACTTTGTATGAAGTAGGATTTTATATCTGCAATAACCACCGGGTGATTTTATTTCTAGGAACTAGATTATTTTACAATAAAAGAAAAGACTCTCCAATTGGTATTTTAACAATCATATTATGAAGAAAAACCACATCTGAGCATTCCAGGAATATTATAATATGTCCTGAAACCAACTTAGTTTTGACTTACACAGGTTGATATTTGCACTATTTTACTGTACGACACTGGTTTTCTTAGACATACAATTGTTTCTTTCAATGATAATGAACTTGATTCTTCATGTAGCAGGATCTGAGACTAGCAAACCAAAAAGAAATTTTACGCTGCAGACTGCAGCAAGCAGAGGTCTCTCTAGCGAAGACATTATTTTACACAATGATGGATGTGCATATTTATTTGCTCTGTGACTTTCATGTCAGGTTTGTCATATTTCCTCAAATTACTAGTTAAACCAAGGTTTTGTGTTTTGTTTTGTTTTTGTTTCTGCTGAAGCCTGCAGGCTCAATATACCTTATAAAAATCAAGCTGTAATTTATCTGCTCCATAGATCATGTGTAACAATAATCACTCTGGAGTCTGTGCTGGGTTCTGATGTCTGGCTTTGTTGGAAGAGATGTATGAAGTGAACAAAAAGCTTCCTGATTTTCATACTCTGTAATAAACCTGAAATATGGAGAGAAGTGAAACATGTATTTAAATTAAACCGTGGAACCATGACAAAGAAGGAGTACAGAGAAATACATGCACACCCAGACACATATTATGCAATGACACAGTATTATTTCTCTTACCAGATGGACCTCTGCAAGTTATGTATACTATATGTCGCATACATATAGCAATTGAACTAGTGAAACAATTTTTATCCTGAACTTGGACTCATCAGAATGGTGCATATGTTAACTTGAATTTTGCAGGGACAAAAACCTTTGCCAACATAAAAATGTGTGTACCCCCAAAATGGGTTAATATTCACAGGCACTACCCGCAATAGCTAAGTGATAGTTCACACTAAATTCACTGCTCAGTGTTAATGCTTGTTTCACATACATATGGGTAATTTTGGAAAGGCCATGAACAAACTTCAGAATTTTTGTAGATGTTTGCAAAAATAAAATAAAAAAAAAAGCTAAAATTATCAGATGAACAATCTAACTGTATATAAATGGAAAATGGATACAAAAACTCATGAAGATTGTTGTAGCTTAAATTCCCCCAGCACCCACACCCACATACACCCCTGTGAGGGCAGGAAATAATAATAATATCTTGAAATATTTTTTATTGCTCTAGGTGGGCAGTTCCTCCCACAGTTGATTTGCCGTTTGCAAGGCACTGCTCTCCCTGGTTTGTTTATTGCAATACAAAAAGACTAGGTGATTCATCTTGCAGATGTTAGAAAAGCACCTCCCCATCTGGAGATGTGAACCGGGCACTGGACGTTGTGCAAAGGCTCTTGCCAGCACTCGCGAGTCCTTTGTCACCGCAGGGGTTAATAAGCATCGAAGTGCTGTCGCCACCGGCGCCCCAAGGAAGCCAAGCACTGGGTGAAGATTTCTGGTCCACTGGCCATAGGAATACAGAGCTGCAGTGAGGCCCTAGCATTAAGAACAGAATGTAATTTTACAATTAATTAATTCTCTGCCACGCGCTTGGTTGGAGAGATGCAACCCCGTTCTGAGGGTGGGAGGGGAGCCTCCTCCGCTCCCCAGCTACAGCAGTGCCTGGGACTGTGCGGATAAAACACATCTTGGGAGGCTCTTTCCAAAACACTGAGGTCCATTTAGTCTACAGCCGGAGTTACAGGGCAAATCTGATTCTGCCTCAAGCTCCCCAAAGTATCTCTTGCCTTTTTTTTTAAAAAAAAAAAAACCCAAACTCCACTAAATTGCAGTGGCGTCATCATTAAGAGATACAACAGAAGCCTGGAAGAAGAGATTAGCACATACCAGAGTGACAGGGCTGCTAGGAAGGGGAAAAAATAGACAACATCAGTGCAATGTACCATTAAAAGTATGGAGTGACAGATGACAGTTGGTCTGTGATGGGGTGATTCAGCTAAATGGTAAACAGAAGGGCGAATTCTGATCTCGCTTATGCCAACATAAACCTTGGGTTGCAGAGGAGCTGCTTCGCGTCTCTAGTACCAGAGTTGAGCCCATAAAAGCTGTGACTCAGCCAGATAATCTCTGACAACTGTTAGCGCCGTGGTAAATATGGCAACGTGGCAGGCTGGAAAAGAGACTAAAAAAAGTTTCACTTCCACACTTCCAAAACGAAATGTTTCAGAGCTCTTTTTCCTCAAAACAGCATTGAAAAGCTTGATAGTAATAATAGAGGTGGTTAAGAAATGTTGAGATAAAACATAACTTTTTTTTTTTTTTTTCATGTTGGATGAAATATTTTGATTAAGGCCAAATTAATGAGGCTGCTGAGCCAATGAGTTGAAAACTCAGTTACTTCCATAACTCCAGCCCCCCTGGACTGGACCTGACGGACACTTTACGCAATCATTAGTGGCGATGTGGTGGACAGACACTAACTCACACCTGCATGAGAAGGATGAGGAAAGGTTCTTAAAAGGAGATTTTGCTAAGAAAACCTTTACTGTTTCATTTTGCTTCAAAGATAGGATCCCATCTAAAACATATGTCACCCTCGTTGTGTGGGCAGGCGTGCAAACACTAACGCGGGACCTAACAAACTGCAAATTAGAGCTGGAGTCTTACTGAAGCCAAAGTTACAACTCTCCCATCCTGCCTGCTGAGGCTCCCTCGTGATAAAGCTGGCTGTCCTCTGATTTTAGCACCAAGATGTCTGAAACTCAAAGGGATGGATTTGACTTGTCCTCCCTCCCGGACTGCCCGAGACCTCTTGTCCCTTTGCCCATCGGCACCATCTGGCATCACGTTGTTTGTGTTCAGTAAATTACAACTTAACAAAATATTGGGTTGTGAATGTGTCCCATATTGCTTGGGTGATTAAAAGGACAAATTCCCTTTTTTGTGTCCACAGTTTAACTTTGTGAGGTATAGGTATTTTTACTTCAGTCCACACAGTGCCTGGTTTCACTAGTGAGCTACTGCGGTATCTGCAGAACTAAAAATAAGCCATTTCTCATGGAAAATGTCGTATTTTTCACATTTTGGCTGGTCCGAGAGGCAGCTATGCACAGAGATGTGAAGACCTGAAGTTTGCTCCCGATGTGCACGGAAAAGTTGGGATGCCCACCTGGAAACCCACCTTCCTTGGTGGGAAAGGCCCGTGGGGAGACCACCGCTGCCGCGGGAGCTCGCAGCCCCTGAGCCCAGCCAAAAGGAGGGCAGCAGGGGCAGCGCATGTTTGTGCCCCCTCACATCACCCTCCAAGGCTTTCGGAAATTCAGGGTCACTCAGAGCCACTTTAAGATCCGGGGAAAGGTTTTTCTATTAAGCAGAATGAGTTTCTCATTTGAGCCCAACTCAAGGTGGCAGTGAAAATGGGTCTGGGAAATAAAGCCATGCAGAAGTATTCACCTTATAGGAAAGCCACCAAAAAATATATGGATTGTGGAATTACTCTTTGCTGAGATGGGAATCCAGATTTTATTCCTTTTATTACGTTTTATTTCTGATGTGGTTACAGTGTACACAAGCAGATTATTCCCCAGCTACAGAAACAGTTGTAGTGAGATGCTGCAGTTGAAAAGAACAAAACAGGCAACAGTTCAACATTCTCAGTTAAGATAATTATGCTAATATTAATGGATATTAATTTCTGTTTATTTTACAAATATTGTATTAGGAAACTAGTTTTCAAATTCACACCTCACCAAATGCTTTTCAACAATGATTTGTTTCATTAATTTTATCAGCTGCATTCCTTATTTTTTTATAGCACATTCTTTGCTGAGAGACATTAATCTGTGATAGAGCATCCTAAAAGTCTGTGCAGAGGAACTGAGCTGATAAATGTCAGTGTATAGGCTACCCACCACTGTCAATTTTTCAATTTGCAATGTAGTTGGGGCATATAATAAATTTCCGATTTTATAATTTTTATTTTAAAGAAGCCTTGAAAAATTTCTGTGCATATTTTCTCACTGCTTTAACACACGTATGAGTCCTCAACGTTCAAATGTCAAATTTTGTGTGATATGGGTTAGGTAATAAATCCTATGGGATTATTTTTAGAATACCTATAAAAATAACTAACACAGTTTAAAGTCAGTGTCTTAGTTAAATATTCAGTGCAGAATTAGTTTTAAGCTGAAGTCAGTATCCACCATTTCTGAGTTCTCACTAATAAATATAAAATGCTAATGGAAGGTAAACAGGGAAATATTCTGCATATGCTAAACTGACCTTATATTAAATGCAAAAAGGCTCGTGCCATGTGTTTAGTTGGTCAAAACCAAAATAAAGTGCATTCATGCTTACACCTGAATGAAAAAGAGAACAGTGCATGCGTTGTTCAAAATGTTTTACTTAAAATCCCAGATTTAGAAAATGCTGTGGTCTTCTTTATAATGCAAGCGCACAGAGGGGTAGGAGACACTAAATTTTGCTTCTGATTTTGATCCAGATTCATTCTTACTGATACAACTGCTCCCTTCTTGAGGATATTCTTCTCCTGAATGCTGCAATTTTACCCCTGTGCCCCTTTACCCCTCGCAGGGGATGCGGGTGGGCAACTGGAACAAGGGAGCAGCGGTTGGAGCCCTCCAGCACAGCCAGCTCTGGTTGAGTTATGGCTGGCACGTATATTATTCGTTAACACTTGTGTGTCAGTAGGCTTTATGTGCCGCAATCAGATGGCTGAATACGATATCACACCTCCCAGATTACAAACTCTTCCCCAAAAGGAGCGTGCAAAGCCCAGGCAGGGCTGGAAGTCTGCAGAACCTTCTTCCAGCTAAGGGCAAGCCCTGGGTGAGGGTTTTACAGGCTGAAATAACCACCCTAAGTGTAACGCCAAGCTGCTTTTCCTCCGTACTTCCCTGTAAATTTGCTGTGAATTCTCCACTAGATGCTGAATTCCTCTGCTAAAAACTGGAGATGGAGCTAAAATTCATGTCTTGTGAGCAAACCTCCTTGTACTGCGCTGACTCTCATGGCTGGCGAGCACCACTGGCTATTAATCAATGTGGGAATGTCAACAGTGAGACATTATAATAAAAAGTGGGTGCAGTTACATTTTCTCCCTTCCTCCCACCTTGCTGGGCCAAATTTGTTTCTCTCCCCAAACCTAACTCAAAACTAATGAGGTCAATAGAAAAGCCAGTTGACTAGACCCTGACTTATCCCTCGGCTTGCTTAAACCAGGCAATGCTGTTGAGTTAACCCATGACACTCATCAGTTTACCTTCATCTCTTTCCCAAGAGTAGACAGAGAATCCTACTTTTCATATTTCTTTCCCTGGACCTTGGCCAGCTGAATAGAGGTCAAATACGTCAAGCTGGGTCTAAACTACAGGAAAAAAATGAGCTGCTTTTCAACCTTTTCCTCTAGCAGAGTGACAATATAATTCATGTTTTTATTCCTGCCTTTGCCACCGTCCTGCTGTTTGACCTTGGGGAAGTCACTTCATCTTTTTGGACCTTCATTTCTCCTCCAGCTCATTTCTTTTGTATTTAGACTAGTATGGGACAAAACCAGACTAATATCTATCAGGCAAAACATGGCTTACACTCTGCATTTGCATTTCTACTACATAGTGCATCCATCTCCTGCACTTGAGGTCTTAGGCAGAAGTTAAGGAAAATAATATCAGCACAAAATCCAAGCTATAGCATAAATGTAAAGCAAAGTACTGTCTCCATGCATGCACACATGCCGTGTGTTTTCAGTATTCCTTCCATGTTTAAGATGACTCAGAAGAATTTGTTCCCAACCACCCAAATTAGCAGGCAGCCTCTTTCATGCAAAGCAGCACCGTGCCCACCAATTCTGCCATGCAGCAGGAAAAGCAAAATGCTCTCTCTGTGCTGAGCTGTGATTAAATTTGTTCAGATTAGACTGGGAGCTGAGCAAACTTGAAATGCCTTCATTTGAGTGAAGCTCCCATTTTTATGGAGATGTTTGGCTGTCTTCAGATCTAATTTCAGGATCCAAACACTCCAATTTCCCCATAAGAATGTGTTCAAACACCACTTGACTGCTATTCTTCTCCCTTGCTGCAGAGCTAGGAAGTCATCACGTCTGATGAAGATTCATTATAAAGTTGACAATTTGCCCCTTCCCTTCAAAAAAACTGAGCAGAGCTTCGCTCCTTTCAGCCCACACCAACTCTCACCTGAAACCTTCCCTGCTGCTCTCAAGAAAGCTAAAATATCTGAACTGCAGGTTTAGATGCATCCTTGCCCCCTCCAAACACACAAATAACAAAAGAGGGAAGAAATTATCTGTATGGTAGGGTGATGAACATAAAAAGCTTATATGCTAATTATTAGAGGAAAAAAAGATCCCAACTGCTCACACCACGCTGAAGTCAGAAGGAAAGAAATGGAGAGATAAAGGGAGAATATGGATATTGGGAAAAGAAACGAGGTAAGAGCAAGGAAGTGCTGCTGCCAAGAGTATTATTTGTCTGTTGTGCGAGAGCGCTGTTAGAGCCCTGTCCAGACGGGTTAACTGGATTATTCAACTTTTCCACTCCCAGTAATTCCTGCAGCGGGTCCCGGGGTTCCAGCTCGCCTGCAGAGAGGCGGGTGGTGGCCACCCAGCCGCGGCCCCTCCAGCGCCCGGCTCCTCCGGGCAGAAATTCCAGGAGGGCTGGGAGGGAGGGAGACACACCAAGCCGGGCAAACCCCCTTCTCTTTTGAAGTCCGTGATCTGTTTTATGCCCATCACTTATTCAGACATTCATTTCTCCCCATGATGACTATTTGCAAAATAAAGGCGATTTTTTTTTTTTTTTTAATTTTTTAATTTATTATGATTTTTTTTTGGGTATCCCTGGTCTGGAAGGAGTTAAAGTAATTATCTCCTCGGATGTCCACAGCAGCACCACATTCCCGCTGTGCTCTATCAGAGCTGCTGGGGCAGTGTCAGCGATGACTTCACCTCCGTGCATTGCAGCATTGCACAGTGCCCAACTGCTGGAGTTTGCTAATTTGTGTGTTTTCACTCGAGGCCTGCTGATTCAATCATTTTAAAGATGCCCATTTCTTCCAAGCCAGGGATTTTATGACTCTAAGGATTAGAAGCTGTTATCCCAACAAACCCTGGAGCTCTATATATTCTGATTTTATGGTAAGCTTCACTAATAAACTGTTTAAAACATATGCTAATTGTGTTTATTGTATTCTTTAATTATCATATGTATCATTAAAGATGTACTATCCCTTTTGGAATCCTAATACCTAATGCCCTCCTTTTTTTTTTTTTTTTTTTTCCTTTTTTTTGTACCATTGCACAGTACTGCATTACTTTTTTTTTTAAAAAAGAGAGGAAATAGAGAGATATATATTTTAACAAGGAAGCCTATTTTCAATTTTCATTGTTTATTTAAAAGTAGAGTCTTTGAATTTAATTTGAAATCTCTTTCCTGAAGAAAGGCAGGCAGGGAATGACATAACAAAACATGGCATTCTGTCTCTGTGCATTTTATTCCTTAATTTATTTTTTAAATATGTCTCCCTATAGTCTATTAAGCTTAGTTTTCTGTTTTCAGACTGCTCAAATGATAATATGCACAGCCGAGATGGGTTACAAAAGATCAGAATAATTGTCCCTTCATTTTTGTTATAGCTCATTATTCTTATCAAACATACACACACTCATATACACACGCCAGCACGTGCATAATAAGTAAGTGTATTATATATATGTACACATACCCATGTATACATATGTATATTTGCACTTGTGCCAATTTTTTCCCAATTAATTAAGAGTTATTTTTCCAAAAAGGAGACACCAATTGCCCTAGACATGTGGGTAATTTTTACTGTTTTGAAGACTGATCTTGATCCTGAATGTGGTTTTATCCTGCCCCTTTAAAATGAGGGTTCCCCTGCATAATGCAATCCTTATATTTAGCACTCATGATATATTCCCCTCTACTGAACTGCTCCCAACAGCCAAAACAATGTCTCCCAGCCCTGTTTGCTGTTGATTGCAATGGCCTGCCACGATTTCTCTGTTTGCTGTTTTGATTTGTTTCTTTTTTTTTTTTTTTTTTTTTTTTTTTCCACCTGGGAAAATGAATTGGCATTAAGATCAGGGCATTTTGTTCACTGCTTAAAATCAAAATGGCAAGAAAAAAATCCAAGCGTTTTTCAGCTGCGCAAGTCAAGGAAAAGGGATGCAGGGAGAAGGACGCATGTGCAGTGAGATGGGTCCTTGGTCATCAATATTACAGATGAGAATAATAAATATGTGCAGACACACACCAGCAAAATGTGGGCACGCACGTTTACCTCAGGCTCCTTCTTCCTTTCTGCTGGGTCATGCACCCTCATGTGCTCCAGCCTAGATCTTTAAAGTTCTTTTTTTCCCCCCACATTTGAGGGACATCCTAGGAAAAACATGAATATCCCAACAGAGAGTTATGCTCTGATGAAAAAGAATAAAACTACTGGGCTGTTTCACTGCTGGTGTAGCAGGGAATTTGCTCTCAGGAATTTATCAATCAGCCTTTTTTTTTTTTTTAGTTGGTGAAGAATGTTTTTCTTTTAGGTACCAGATGCTAATGTCACATCATGAATGAAAGCGCTTCTGCAAATTGAATAATGTCATTTGCATTCACTCATTCAAAAGAACATTGAAAAGTAGCAGTGCTGCTTTCTGTTAAAGTTAAAAATCCTATTTCCAGGCAAGAGAGAGAGAGTGTCTGTTTGGGTATCCAAGCCATGATAAAATAATGGGATTTTGATTCCGATAGAAGTCTTTAACGTACATGTTAAATAAGTGTATCATCAGGCCAAAAATAATTTAAGAAAACATGTAATTTTAATTTCTAAATAATGGTGACCAACAGCCTACAGCGTCCTCATCACATAACACAGAACTTAATACTGGGTCATATTCCCTTTACAGGGGTGCCAGCTGAATTTGGAATAAGCTGCCTGCGTATGTGTTGTCACTTCTCCCTTGCTGGGACCACTGAGAATGTCAGTAATTGTTTGCTTTGCCTTTTCGGAGATTTAGCCCATGTGTGTTTGTTGGTTTGAGAACCCAGCCACAGGTGTACTTCAAGCTGCAGGAAGAAATAGTGGAATGTGGCATGTCAAAATAAATCTTTTGCAATTAGAGATATCGCAGCCATGTGCAGAGCAGTGTTGATTTTTACCCTGGCTTCCGTGGGTTTAATATTTCACCCCGGCACTGGGGGGATTGGTGTGTCTGGGGGACACTGGGGAGAACTCATCTCTCCTGCCTGCACCAACGCAGCCAGCGCAGGTCTGCCCTCGCTGCAGCCCCTGCAAATGATCATTTTGCACAGCCCCAGACAAATTAAAGCATCGCCCTCTCTCCCTATTATATTAATGGATTTTATGCTACTTTTTAAATTACACTGTTTTCAAACATGAATACATTTGAATGTCAGACTCTAGTACCCAAATATAAATGTCAAGACCTCTGTACATCTCTGGCATGTAGGATCTAATTTAATCATCTCAGTGAAGCGATTTCAGTTCAGACAATCACTTTGTTCGAGTGGAAGGGTTATGAAGAGAGTGCACAGTCGCAGGAGAGTGCTTACACACTATTTAGGGCCACGTTTTTTTATAAAAAGAAAACCAAGATGGGCATTTGTTCATGAGTGGAAATTCGCAGGCCCTGTCCAGCAGATGGAAACTGGGGTAATTGTATCTTGGGTTCGGAAAAATCGTGTGTGGCATCAAGGAATATTAAATTTTCATTTATTGATGAAAAATGGGGGGAAAAGTGATGGGAAATGATTTTTTTTTTTTTTTCTCCTGGGATTGGAGAAAAAAAGGACAAGCTTGTGAAATATAGGATGCCTGGCCACTGTGCACCGCTCGGCTCCCCGAGTGGGTGAGCACGCCGGCTGCGCACACAGATAAAGCGAATGCGGGAGCAAAACCAGCTGCAGTTTCACATATGGACTGTGGGCTTCCTTCTTCTAAAATTCAGCTTAGATGGTTCCTTTCCTCCTTTCTACATATTGCATTTTAAAAAAGGCAAAGGCAGTGCAGGCAGTATTTTCTCCAAAGGGTAACTGCTAAACAGGACTAGCAGAAGGAGCTTGTTCTCTAAGCGGGCCAGCTGCCCACAGCACTCACGTTACTCAGACATAGCCCATGGCTTCAATCTGTTTTAGAGGAAGGAAAGTTCCTCCTAAATTTCTGGGGGAGTTCGGATCGGCCACTGCTATGCAAAAACTCTCACTGGGGTCATCAGCAGGAGCACAGTGATTGTATGGGAAAGACTAAGCAACGTCACACCTCCTTCCTGGGGTTTCTGGAGGATCAGAGAGGCTTAAGACGGAGCAGCATGGTTGGAGAAAGATGAGGATGAGGAAGAGCAAGGGCAAGGGTGGGACAGAGCCTGGAGGCTGGGTGTGGGGAATGGGATCGCGGGGGTGAGTACAGGGATGGTTGGGGACTGCAGATTTAATTAGTGAAGGACAAACATCGATCCATCCAGTCCGTGTGTGTGGGGAATATTTGACCATGTCCTCTCCCCGAGTGTGCCTTCACCTCTCAGACTGCGTCATGGCAGAGTTTGCACAGGAGCTGATCCACTTCCCGAGGAAGTCACTGGGAATAAGCATGGATTTGGCGCTGATCGCATTCGCCTGCCTTGAATTTAAAACTTGCATCCCTAATTCCGTATTTACAACTAGTAGGATTAAAAAGTTAGACCTAAAATAATTTTGCTACTGTTTCAAGCGCCCCCAAACAAAACAAACTAAAAGAATAATCAGAAGTGCAATCCGTTTTGGAGAGCTTTGGTGAAAGAGGCTTAATTTGTCCGATTACTTGGTACAATTAGATGCAGTATAGATGATATCAAATTATATTAATGGCTCTAATATTTTGTAAGTGTAAGTATGAAAACTGCCCAACCTTGATAATGAAAACATGCACAAGCGAGCTTTATAAAACAATCAAAAATCAATCTCATGTGTCAAGTTGAACATATCAATGAGACAGTTTGCAGTCAGAGGGTTTTCTTATGAAGTGCTGTCAACAGTCAACGCTACACTTGTCTGATCCGTCCAGCTCTGCTAAGTGGAAAGATTTCTCTTTTTTTTTTTTTTTTTTTTTTTTAACCCAATAGAAGAGAAAGGAAAACCAGGAAAATGTAAGCCACGGTAATTCATCTCAAGTATCCTGAAGGACAATTAGTAACAAAGGCTAGCAGTGGTAAGCCTGCTCTTTGGTGTGGTTTGGAGATCCGGGGCTGTAATTATTGAGCCATCCTGCTGAATAGCACAATCAATGCTTGACGGCTGCATGGCAGAGCGCCGGTGCGACGGCTTGAGCTCTTGTGTAAATGAAACGTCAGGCTGGGGGAGAAGGGGGCCATTGTGTTTACCTGCGCTTTGATTAGCTTTTAGCGAACAATGAATTTTCAATCGATGCAAGACATTTTAATGGTGTTGTCGGGATCTTTCTTAATAGGAGGCTCTGGTGATAGAAAGGGAGGGAGAAAGGCACTGCTGAGGAGGATGAGTTTCCCCCCACGTTGTGCAGGTGTGAGGGGCTGGCGTGCACACATCCAGCCCCGGTCCCCAGCAGCGAGGCTCTTCCCGGCCAGACCGTGGCCCTTGGCAGGCTGCAGGGCCATGACGTAGTCCTGCCAAGCTTCAGGACCAGCTGGGCAGGTGATGGGTTTTTGCACCTGACTACACATTTTTCTGCCCAAAGGTCCTCAAGCTTCCCACTTACTGCTCCCTTGAGCTTGGCTCTTCCTGATTTGTAACCTCAGGGTTTGTCTGTCTCCCTCTTCCATCATATTTCACTCTTTTCCCCGTCTTTCTCAAAAACAAGCTTCTCCTCTGTAGCATCAAGCTCCAGCTTTTCAGCCTTCCCTTTAAACTTCTCACGGACACATCTCTATTCTTGTCAAGTCTTACTTCCTTCTTTCACAGCAGAAATATTTATCAAACTGTTCTTCAAATCTGCCGGTACCTTCGCTTCTCCCTTCAGTTCTCCCAGCATTGCTCCTTATGTTGCAAAATGTTCCCTTTCTCCGTGTGCCAAACAAACATTCCGGCTTGAGCCAAGGACATTGTGGGAGAGTTTTGTGAGTGTGTGCCCAGAGATTAGGGGATTCCACCAGATTTTTCTTATTCAAAGGTATTTGATAATCCCATTTTCTCACCAATTGCAAATATTCCACGTTCAAACACTGTCGTGAAGTGGGGAAGGGACAGGGAAACCCAGTGCCTTGCTTCCAGCTGCACTCCAGAAGAGCAAACCCACATTGCTGACATACATACTAAAATTTACCTTTTTGCTTATGTGTAGATCACAACACTCATTCCTTCAGAAAAGGAGGAATATCAAGATAAATAAATACCTGCAGAATACATATTACTTTCTGCCTAGTTTTATTTCAGGGGTGTCAAACTGCCCCAGTGAATGAAGCAGCCCTGGCTGTGCTAAACCTGGAGAAGACAAGTGACAACAGGAATATCCAAATGTTTCGGGAATGCATTTGCTTTCTTCACTCAGGCCTCATTCAAACACACTTTTGCAGCCAACCTGTTCAGTGCTAATCCCCCCATAACGAGATTATGCACGTCCTACCCAGACCCCACCAACACCGTAGCTGGTACGTGAGAAGCCTGACTTCTGCCATTCAGCTCCGATGAAGAGTTTAGTCCTGTATTTCTTCCTCCAGCCGCAGTAACTGCTCAGACATTAAGCAAAGCAAAGCTGGACGTCTGTAAGCTGCTCGGGGCAGGCACCGTGCCTTCCCTGTAAATCACCACAACGCACCTCCTCAGTGGAAGGCAAACTCTGCAGATGTAATTGATTAGTAACTATCAGCTAATTACAGGGTAATCACATGATTATTTTTGCTTTGCAAACTGAATAGTTGTCATGAGATTGAATAATTGTGCAGGGCAATTTTACACGCAGGCACATACTAATGCTGAGTAAAACCAGATAATCTAAAGGCTGCATAGAGCAGGTAGGATCATTTTACTCCTATCCCTGCATAAGTCCAGTGGGCACATCATTGCATCGCACGCTTCTAAAAGGATGTTTGGATCCTATGCTCTAAAGTACAACCAAAAGATAAAAAATTGCTCTACCAGCATTACTAGAATTAAAAGCAACCCCCCCAAAACCTTGGCAAGGCAGCATCTTTGCAGCTCTGCCAGCCCAAAGGGAAAAGGTGAGGGTTCTGCTCCGCAGAGGAAGGAGGAGGGCTTGGGCTGCTCCTCTCCCAGGAGGGAGAGGAGGAGAAGCGGAGCACGGACACGCCGCAGGAGCACGGGCGAGTTAACCCTGGAACTTGTTTGCCTGCAGCCCACGTAGCCGCCGCAGCCGCACAGTTGCGCCTGCAATCAAGTGCAAGCGTTTCACTCTCCCCGCAAAGCCTGGTTACAAAATGTAGAGACGATGGTTGGAATAATTTGTCCCTTCATAGCTTATTAACATTTTGGTGTTGGCAGGAGAGTCAATCAAATCCCAGCAATGCAACCCAAATATTTTCACAGATGGATTGAACGTTGTACCAGTAAGCAATTCGAAGAAATTATTTTCTCTGCTGGCAGTTTGATTTGAAAGGCACTCTAGCTTCTGAACATCTCTTTCCTAGAGAAGACGATTAAATATTTCAAGCCATTTTCAATGTCAATGATTCGGATTAATCAAATATCGAAGAGATGGGGTTAAAGCTGGAAGACATCACATTATCTTTAGGCTTTTGGTATTGTGGAATCCCATCAAACCTGTGGGATAAATGATCCCGCAGAAGAGGCCTGTATTTTCTAAGTTTAATGGAAGTATGAATGCTTCCTTTGCCAGGGAATTTTAAAGCTTCCTAAAGCTTCCTACATCTTAGGATTCTTGCAAAAAACACTGGAACTACTAAAACAGGACTGACTGCGGAAAAAACCCCACGCTTCAGTTATTCAGAAAAAAATAATATGAAGACCCAACATACATCTGAATCTAAAAAATGATTGTATTAATTTACATTTGGCATTAGAAGACACATTTCTATAGGAGCCAAGAGCTAGCAGAATGTAAATGGTAATATTTTTATTTTTTATCCAGGAAAAGTTAATACAAAAAATACAAAACACAATTCATGAACGTACAGGAGGATGGTTCAGATCCTCAGCTGATGGAACTAAGCCTCCACCATTTGTTGCAATGGAGATACAGGGATTTACCCCAGCTGAGGCTTCAGCTCACTCTATGGAAATACTGTTGATGCCAAGTGGCCACTAGTCACTGACTGGGAAGGAAGGGAGCTGGAGCAGGGAGACTTCGTCTCTTTATATTTCTTCAGGAAATAATAAAGGAAACATAAATAGAATATATCTGTAAGGCCACACTGCTATCATAGGGCTTGGGTACAAGAAAAACAACCTGAGCTTCACTCCTGTATTTTAATGTCCTCAGAAGCTGACTTTGGAGGCTCAGCCCAAGGCCCCAAATTAACTAAAAATCGTTTCTGTGCAGGGAAAAAATCCCTTAGAAGTAGTTACGTTGGTTTTACATGAAGCCATACATACTCACAGCCTGATCTAAAGATAAAAACAAGTTAAAAAACTAATTATTTGCTAGCAGGAATATTTTTGCTCCCAGAAGATATTCTATTGGTAATGTTGCATCTGAAATTAATTCTGAGTGAAACTGAAAGATCATACACACTCACTGATCTGAATCTGGAAGAACAGAAAAGTTGCTCAATCATTTTTGAAATGCCTCCTGCTACCCCCACACCACGTATCTCAGTCTGCACCAGATAAGTTTTCTTTAGTTTCCAGGTGTAGTTTTTTGCAACTGGAAGATACATGTATCATGCAAACTCTTTTTTTAATATCTCTGGATTTGAAACTCTCAGTGGTTAAGCTAAGAACTGCATTAGAAGTAGAAAGGAAAGGTTGAAAGCTGTGAGAAAAAAAAAAAAAAAAGAGGAAAAATCAGGGTCACCTGGTTACAGTCAGACAAAAGCCACATTTCAAAAAATGTACCCTGTAATTTAGTCAAAATGGAAAGGACGGGAAAAAGGTCAATATTGTTTTAAATGAGACTAACAGCTTCCTTTATGTAATGGGTGAACTCCAGTGTGTTTCCGGATGATTGGCAATTTAGGTGCTCGGGGAAAAAAAAAGGTTAAACTTATCAGCACACAAAAGTGCCAGCAATTTATTTCTGTCACTTGCCTACAAATTAACCTATTTTAAGGCATTCTGAACCTCATCAGCAAGCCCAGGTGTGGTTGGGAATGAGGGTCACCACCAGGTCCACGTGCACCGGGGGGGGATGTGACAGCAGCCCTGGGAGGTGGCAGCCACACAAAGGAGCTCTTGGAGTGGAAGATGAGTCTGATGAGGAGAGGGCTTATGTTTACAAAAAGGAAAATAAATACTCAACACATCCTCAAACGAGCAAGGATTGGTCAGCCCGAATGCTAATGTGGACCCCGATGTCTGATGCTCTGCATTTACCTCCAAGCCAGGAAGGTGTGAGGGATGGATGCTCCAGGGGTCTGAGCTTGCATAGTTCTGCTATATCAAAAAATATTTCAGGCCCTGGGTGCTGCACTGAACAATTCCCAGATTTCAAATACAAAGAATATGGACAAGCAGAGAAAAGCATGTCTCTAACCCTGTCCCCTCACACACCTTTGCTCATCCAGTTCGGAAACCTTGTCACATACGTGCACACAACTGGCTTTCTTAGGCTGTAATCCCCAAAGACAGCACAGAGAAAACATCCTCTTCTGCAGTCATGGCATCTGTCTGCCCTGCTGTCTGTCTGTCTGTCTGGTGTTGAACGCATGTTTATAGCTTCATGGACAAACATAATGTCGGGGTCCCACCAGCAGTGACAGTCTCAAGCAGAGGGGTGGCACACAGCTTCAACGTGTGCCCAGGCAGGAAGGTTTCACAACAACTTATTTTTTTTTACAGAGCAGATATTGATCAATCCCCACTGATTTTTCCCATGAGACTGGCTTTGCTCTAAGCTGCATCCTTCACTGGTGGGGTGTCTCAGCGGAGCGACATAGTGGGACAGAGGAGGGGATGGAAGAGAAATGGTCAGCAGCAGGGCTTGGGAAAGGCTCCTGGCCTTGTGGCTGCATGGAAATGGGCTAGGAAAGCTGGAGGAATGGTACAGATGGAGTCAGGAAGGGGGCTGAGCCGGAGGGCATGCTCAAACCCAACTCCAAGAGCCCCTGAAAGACATAGCTCCCCACAGAGAGGAAGGAAAAAGCCAGAGCAGAAAAGTAACGTTTTTTTTTCATCAGCTTATATGAGAGACATGGGCTTCTACAGGAGACATCAGCTTAAATGAGACCTTTAGCATTAACATTTTCAAACAACAGTTGGTCTTTCCTTTCCATGCTAATTACAGCCTTTCTGAAAGACCAGGGCAGGGCCTCCTGTCACCCCGTGTGTACCAGGGCTGGGCAAGGCTCTCTCACACAGCACTCTGCAATTTCAACAGAAAGTAGCATAATTAATTTAAGCATAATAGCTACAATTTTCAAGGGGACCAACATGAAAGGCTAGTGGACGAAGACTCCCGTACCATTTGTGGCCAGAAGTTTCTACAATCTAGATGCTGAGAAGTGTGGTAGTACCGATCGTCACAGCGAGGTGCTCAGCTCTCTGAAAATCAGGTATTTTCACCTGGTGCTGTCTCTTGAAGGGACCATTAATGGCTTTGATCTAAATCACTTGGTTCCACAGCTGGTAATGCTTTTAACTGAATCAGGGATTTTCCCTTTAAAACACACCTAGTACTTAAAGCGGCATCTTTCAATATCTGGATATTTTTCAGTGTCAATTTTAAATACAAGGATGCTTGACTGGCTGTTCTATACTGCAGCAAAGCTCTTAATGATTATTCCAGATAATCCACAGGTGAATCTGCGAGTGAGTTAATCAGCAAAAGATGCTTGACACAGTGAAAGTTTGATCTTTGGGATTTCTGTGAACACTTATTGGCCCTTTTTTCCTTCTCTGATAGTTTCAGACATCACCATTCAATGGTTCTCCTTCATACCCAGATTACTCTACAACTAAATACTGTCCAAGAGCAAAATGCTGACCTCAGATTAAAAGCAAAAACCTCTGTAAAACTAGGAGTATGATTTCAATTCAGACCACTAAAATATTTCCACTACTTCTTCTTGATCCTTAATGCTTGTTTTCACCTGTTTTCACCTGCTATAGACAGTATTACCTCTGCCATCACCTCTTGTGATAGAACATTTACTCTCGTGATTTCTCCCATAGATGATCAAGAAAAGAGACTGAAAATATGAGCTATTTGCAGGTGGTAGGAAAAGCCTTTAAAAATTATCTTTTAGATCTAATTAATACAGCTTACTTATCTTCTAATAAAAGTGGTAGTCATGATAAGAATAAAATATGTTGAAAGCAGCATCAGGAGGAATGGGCTGTAGATTTCCAGTAAAGTTTTCAGGGTCAGGTAAAGCGCTTGGTGTACATAGCTAGAAAAGACCAGTTTAGGAAGAAAATTAGGAAGGCTGATTTTTCACTTGCTCTTTTTTCCCCTCTGGTATGAGATAGTCAGGTGGCAGCTCATGTTAGCAAAACATTAACTTCCAGGGGCCTTTAATAACAGCCTTCAGTGATCCTAGAAATGCTAAGAGGGCCAATTTTGCAGTCTAGGGTATTTGAATCAGTAGCTTTTCATATTGCGGTTGAGGCATAAATAGCCATTGTATCTGCTGAAATTATTTTGATCAACTTATGTATTCACCAAGTGGTGTCACTACCACCGTTCTTGCCATCGCAGTGCTGGCAGAGCTAAGATTCAAGGAACTTGACAGGATAATTAAGTATGAAAGCAGACTGGATTTAGCAGGACCCCAGTGAGTCAACAATCCTGATTGTTTCATCATCTCGGCTTTGTGCTGTTCATATCTTATCAGATTAGATAACAATCTGGTATAGCTATGAGTTGAATTACCATGTTGAACTGCACAGTTAGACCACATGAAAAACATCAATACACATTTAAATAATCCCATTTTCAAACTCAGATAAGAAATGGCCAACCTCTACAAATCAAAGGCATATCCTCCGGCTAAAATAAAGAGTGGTCTGATTACCTATTCAGTTATATCAAAGTGCAACAATCAAATGCTATTGCCAATATAACGCAAAGGGTCTTATAGCAGAGCAGTAACGCGACTGCCTTGTGACAGCAAATTTCAGAGCTAAAATTCATGGGTGACGAATTTCAAAGGTGAGGAAAGCGTGTAGCCAGGTAGCTCCCCCAGAGTGGAATGCTTTCAGTGTCTCAGAGTCTCCTCCTCCTCCACATTCCTCCTTGCAGCACTCACAGGATTGTTGTTCTCAGCCTCCAGTGCCAAAGCTCAGAGGGTCTCCAGGCAGGAGGTCCCCCCTTTTCTAACCTTTCTATTACCCTCCCTGGACACAGAGTCTCTGTTACCAGCCCATGGACACATGACCTCTTGTTCCTCCTGCCCCAACTCCCCAAAATGACCTACGCTTCCCAGAAGTCCCACTTTAGAGGTTTTTTTCCACTGGAGACTCCCCACACTCTCCCCACTGCCACCCGCAGATACATGTGGTCAGATGTGAGCTCCTGGGAGGTGGCCGGGCCGTGGTACCTGTAGGAGCTTTTCCTGCAGCATCTCTGGGGCAGGGGTGGTAGGTGACAGGCTTGAAGGATCTGGCCGACCCGTGAGGGCGCACAGATGCTCTCACATCCCAGGATGTGTGCGAGGAGCCGTGGAGACCTCCCCCTGGAGACCTCCTGCTCTTCCCTTTTCTTCCCTTCTTGTTATAACAATATGAGAACCGATCAGAGTTTCTACTTGCACAAAAGTAAATTTTCACAAGTTGCCCTGTCTTTAAAGGTGTCTTATTAAAAGGGTTGTTCTCTCTCTTTTTTCCTTATTCTCTCTCAAAAACTTAAAACAGAGAGCTCCCTCACTTTGATCTCATGATCTCTATCCTATTCTCAGTAATGGCATGGCACACGTAACGTCTTCTCTTTGACAGGAGATGGACGACTTGAAGGGCTGTGCTGTTCCATTACATTCATATGGCTGAGAAATGTACTAATGGAAACTAAGTTATTTCTGATTTGTCCTGTGTTGAGAAGAGAATTAAGCCTGGAGAGGTTAAGTTTGAGACGAATATGTGGTCCTCTTAATTACAGTCACAGTTTCTACCACCCTGACAGATCTGCATGAAAGCTGGGTGAAATTCTGCATGAAGAACCGCATTGTTGAGACTTAATATTGCACTAAACAAAAAATTAAAAAGGGAATCCATTTTCCTTAAGTACTACCAGTCATTCCCCTTCCGTCCCTCTCCTTGCCCCGCCCCTCGCGCATTATCCTCTGATCTTTTATGCAGCTATTTGCAAACTAACCATTAGTTGTCAGTCTCCAGCCATGCACCGCCGAGCCGGCAGCCAGAGGATCCTGCGGCGGCTCCGGGAGTGACCCGGCTGCTGTGCAGCCACCGGAACGCTCGCAGGAGCGTGGAGAGCCCACGCCAGGACACGCGTGACCCACCGGAGCAGGGAACCACTGCCACCAGTCGAGGATACCTGGAAATAATTGAGCCCTTCTCTTCCCGCCCTGCTTTCAGCCCAAAAGCAGCCGGCGGATGCACAACAGGGCCGAGCAGATGAGCTGAATTCCAGCTGCGGCACCAAAACCTGTCGCGGCATTGCCGGGGTGGAGGGAACGGCACGTGCTGAAGCAGCGTCGTGTCGGGGAAGGCTTTTGCGCTTTAGATGTCATCAGTGGGAAAGCAGAAAGATTTGGGGGAGGAGAGGGACATTAGCTACTTTTTTCACACATCTGACCAATTATTTTCAAGGTTTCCTTTGCTGAAAATGCTTTTCAATCACGACATTCTGAGATAAAACAGTGAAGGAGCATAGATTTCCCATAAACATTTAGATTTCAGTAAAATAGCCCATTGTATTTTATATATTTTTCTAAACTGGAGAACTCTCAGCTGGGTTTGCTCAGAAGCTCTTTGGCTGCAGATTAGGTCCCCCAGCAAAGAATATCTGCAAAGTTCCAGAGTAAATGGAAGCTGGCTTGGCAACGTGCATCAGCCTCATGCTGAAATGATCACTCTGCAAGCTGCAAGTTGGGATGGTAATAAATATGGGCTGTGGATTTTTTGGGCACCTGTCTTGAAAAAGAGGTTATTGTAGGCTAATAGGCAAGGAAAGCGTCAGAGTGAAAATATCTTTGGCGTGCTGATGCTGAGAGAAGATGTGAGAATAAGCCATAACTTGATCTGTTAAACTGTTCTCTCTTCATGGCTTATATACCCTTCAGGACATGGTTCATCTGACCAGGAATGGTCAGAGAACAATTTCCCTCAAGGAGCACAGTGTAAGCTTTGAGAATAACTGATTTTTTGAATGGTGGCCAAATTGCAGGGACGTGTGCATCTGTACTTCTTTTGGGGTCAAACAGAGCACGTTGTTCAATCCAAAATGGAACGTCTGATTTCTAAATCTTCATGTAAAATAAAATTTAGCCAGAGTTTAAAAAAAAAAAAAAAACCTTGATTTTGAAATTTTGGAAGTATATAATTTAGGAAAATTCTAAAATAATCCTATTTCAATGTTTTCACCTCTGCTAGTTAAAACAATTTGTGAATTCAAGCCATATTTAATGCACAGTTTTGATTAATGTTGAATCCAATTTCTAACGACTCAGCCATCCATTCAGCACACTCTCTGGGACAGTCATCTGCGATGGTGATTGGAGAAAACCCCAAATCTGAAAGTCGCAATGGGGGACGGTGGCATTTTGAACCCACTGGCTTTCCAAGGACAGAGGAGGAGGATGTCAGCTCCTGCTCCACATATCTCGGAGGGTTTTCCCAGCAATGTTTGTCGAGCAGATACTCAGAGCTCTGCTTGGCAGCACACAAACTCCCAGCCTTCTATTCTCATCTCTTTTATGGGTGTTGGCACCATAAACCAACATTTTCCCCTACAACATCCCTAGCGCCCTTGTGCGACACAGGTGCAATGCCAAGAGATCAGTCAACTCCTCAGTTACTGGGTTTCTTCCCCAAGCTTTCACAGGTGCCCTCGCTTAAAGTGGTGGCCCTGGGAGAAGATGCAGAACAGAGCATCCTCGGAGTCTCCCAGGCTGGGCTTTGGGATGATCTTAAGAGTCTTTTCCAACCTAAACGATCCTCTGAGTTGGAGAATCTGGCTGTGCAGCTCCTGCGGACTGTCAGACCTCATTATATTCCCCAGGACTCCTGCATACTAAGGTTAGAGAGACATTTCCAAAACAAGGGGCAAGATACCAAGGAGATAATTATGGATGGGAAACAGAGATTTTTTTTTAATTTAAAAATGTATTGATATATACATTGATGAGCTAAACTGACAAGCTGTGCTTGAAAAAGGAGTAATTGCATCTTTAATAATATTAAACCTGACACCTGCCTTGGCCGATAACACGCAGTCCTGACACTACTTAGATAACAATTAGGACACATGAAAAGGATGAAGGGAAAAACAGTATTAAACTGAATCTGCATTTTAAAGAACATAAAAATAAAAAGAAAGACTGTTAATTGTCTAACACTTTGCTAATTCAATCAGGCATGCAATTTAAAAATAGCTTTGCTTTTTCACTGAAAGAGGAATTAATTACAATTCCTTCCTGAATCCCATATAGGAGAAAAAAATCTTTAGGACAGCCATGGTGCTCTTAGAAAGGTTGTTTATTAATAAAAGCAGAAAACCCAATGCTAATTGGTATCATAAGCACAATTAGAAGAGATGTTGTCCTCCATTTGAACAAGAACAGAGAGCTACATTGCTGAAGGATATTATTGCAATATGATAAATTGTTCAAAGGTACGAGTGAAAAAGAGGGTCTTTTCTTTAATGGTAAAATGCCATGTTATCTTGTGTAAATGGCATAACTTTGCAAAAGACGCCATAACATTTCAACCTTTTAAAATGTCAGTATTAAAAAATACATATCACAAATAGCTTCTTTATACACTTCCTTTTTTTCCCCTTTCTTTCTTTGTGTTTTTTTTTCCCACTTTTTTTCTTTTTTTTTTTTTTTTTTTTTTTTTTTTTCTGAAGGGCTTATGTAGAACTTGCAACTTCAAAGGAAAAAGGAAAAGAAACAGCAAAGATGGTTCAAGGTGATCTTGAGCCTCGCAAAACGTAAATAGATTTAGAAGCAAATTTGGCTTCGCAGGGTTTCTTTCCCTGTGTGTGCATATTTGTCCGTGTTTTAAATAAGAAACATCCATCCTGCCAGCTGGGTATACATTGTCTCTAGCATTGAGGGTCTGAAATGGGAGCTCCTCACTCTGCTGAGCTCTTTCCCGTCTTGATTATACACAGAGCCGGCGTGATGACACAGGGTACAGTGCCGACCTACGCAAAGGTGCCAGGAGGTTGGGGTTATTTATTTATTTCTTGGAAGGGCACCTTAATCATCACCACCATGCTGCTTGCCCCTCTTTTTTTTTTTTTTTTTTTTTTTTTTTTTGTCTTTTTTTAATCTTTGCAGTCACACTTGGGTTTCTTCAGGGAAATAAATCTGTAGCTCAGTGTAACAAGAGAAAATTATTTTTTCTCAGTTTGCTGCCTGAACAAGGTGAAACATTTTATGATTACCTGTTTCTAGCAACAACAGTGACAAAAAACAAAGGGGGAAAGAAAAGAGACAGTGAAAATCCTTCATGCAAGTGTTAGAAGCTGGCTGGATGGCGGAGCCTCCCTGTTGTTGTAACGGAGAGATGAGCGTGCAGAAGAAGTTGTTAGGGATTAACCAGAAGCAGGTTGAGTCCCTGGCTGGCAGCAGGATTTGCTATTCTTGATTTCTAGATTTGATCCCGCTAACTAGTGACCAAAAGCTCAAATGGATCCCTTCAAATAATTTTTTTGGGTGGAAACCCTTCTTCTGTTCACCCGGGAGTTCTGTGGTGGATTTTGATGGGGTCACAGTTGTGCTTTGGCTGCCGACATCTTGCTGGAATAGGATTAAAAAAGCAAAAGGGAATTGGGGACTCCCCCAGGCTTTGATTTCTAAAGGCTGCTGTGTACGGCTGGGGACAGCAGGGAAGTCTGAGCTGCCATTCCTGGTTCTGCACTGGACTGGCTGGAGAAACTCTGATTTCAGTCTAGCACATCGAGCTGCACCTTATGTGGCTTTCACTTACAAAAAACAATGTCGACAAATCTAAGAACCCCAAACCAGTAGTTCCAGTATAGTTATATCTGGAATATTCTGCAAATAATCCATCAACACATGTATCTAAATATATATGCGTGCATGCATACATATACTTATAGACAAATATATACACACACTATATACGCACACACTCACACATATATATGTATATATACATACACGTATACAGTTCCCTTATTTAATGTTATATAGAAACCCACATGCTACTCTTACACTGGGCATCTGAGAACACAAATTACTATAACTTCGCTTAATCTGTGGGTTTTTTTGCAGTACACCATTGCACCTCTATCAAATAAACAATTGCACCTCTATCACATAATCAGTGACATTGAATATATGGAACATAAGCATATGCATTTATTTATACATATATAAGGTGTTATATCTATACATATAAATGGATTATTTACAAAGTATTTCTCAAAATATCGTGACAGTTCATCATATTGAAGGTGCAGTAGTTTGGTTAAAATGACACTGTTGAGCCCCTAGGGTCTTTTTAATAAATATATTTTTGGCTTCTGCCTTCTGGAAATCTGCACCAAGCTTTGAAACTCCTGAAAAATTGATTTGCTTTTTTATTGCTGCTTAGCCCACACTCCAGGCTGGACATATTTTCTTCTTTTAATTGAATCTGCCCGCTATACTGCACAAGTGCCAGGACATCAATTTAGTATCTAGATTTTTTGTGAGCTTTCAAACACACAAAAAAACTTATTTAATAGGGTTAGATGTTTCTATTTTGCTCCTCACAGTTTTGCTTTGTATAATAGCATTACAGTAGCTGTCCAAGTTGTGTGATGTTCCTTGGGAGAAAAAGATATAACACACTAGAGGAATTTTTTTTTTTTTTTTTTTTTTTTTTTTTTAGCTGCTGCTTTCCTGCTGTAGCTTATCTTCTTAACAAAGACAGGACTACAGTGGGTTTCACAATCTGAGTGAAAGCACTTTAGCTGAGAGACGCACCAGTGGGTAAGAACTGAGAGAAGATAAACATCCCCACATCAAGAGGCACCGTGCTGCATGAAAGCGGTACAGCAAGGAGGGATGCGAAAGGCTCTCGAGAGCAGCGAAGGAGCCTCTGGCACCAAAGGAGGGTTCTGCCCTTCGCCGCTGTGGTAATCGTCTCAGCGACACACGGTCACCTTGCAAAAGTTAAAATCATGCGTGGGGGGAAAAAAAAAAAAAAAATAAAAAAAAAATAGCCGAAACAGCAACATAACAAAACCCAGAGAGCCCAGGGTGCCTGATCCCAGTTACAGAAAAAAGGCTGGGAGCGGTGGAGTCGCTCATTTGCAACAAGTGCGGATGGTCGCAAAGCAGCAGGTCACGCAATGCCGTGGGCAGACGAAACCGGGGTGAAGGTGGGAGCTCAGGAGCAAGAGCCGCTCCGTGACACGCACAAGCAGGTTTCGGCGGGGTTTGGCCCAGTGACTGCACCCCTCGTGCCTTCCAGTCCACCAGTAACGTGGAGCGATGGAGCGGGGGCAGGACCGGGTGGCTGCCTGTGTTCTAGGTCAGCTGAAAAACTTTGCCAACATGAATGAATGAAACCTCTTGATTAACTTCTCAGAGAAGGAAGAAATAAGTGGTATGAGGCGAATGGTGCTTATGGCACTGTCTACAATAATTTCCCTTTGTTCAACTGATGCAGTTACTTCCTTGAATATCTCCTATGCAACAGGCATGCTGGAAGGGTTTACATTGCTCAATATGAGCAGGGTTTACATTGCTCATAGTCTGATCAAATCTAGAAAATTACCAGGGCAAAGCAGATTGGCATGCACAGAGTTAGACCAGCACAAGCTCCTCTGGTGCTCAAAGAGGCCCTAGATGTGTGCCTCTGTTCTTAATTCCGGAGCGCTGTCCACATCTCCTGAATCCAATCCTATATTTTACTCACTGAATTATTATTTTGAGGTTTCATCCATTATCTGTTGAGCAGGAGCAGGACAATCCCTCAGAGAAGCCCCTTTACAGGCACGGCTCTGAGATTGCCATCCGGATTTAGAACAAAAAACCCAATATCAAGAAACTTTGTTTAAAATATTTTGGTTTTGTTCTGTTCTCATTCAAGCCCACTAAATAAGTATATTGTACTGGGGCAAAAAGGAAAATACATCAATACAGCCGAGTCCATGTGTAATTAAGGTAAGGCAGTTGCACAGCAGTGCAGTCAATCGGTATTAAGGAGTTTCCACTTGTGCATTACTTTGATGTAAACCCTTTTCCCCACTGGATCAGATAAAATCTCAGCTTCAGCCAACTGTCTGCTTCCAAACTCAGAACAAAGCAGGGCCTCTACAGTCCCAGAGAGAAAAAAAATTACACATTAAATGAATCTCAGAAATAAAAACAAATGCCAGAGTTATTCCAACAGGGTTGTATCATGTACCAGCGATATTCCTGGGCAAGGAGGGGGCAGCCCTGGAGCAAGTACTATTCATTATTATTGATGAATATTCTCAGGAGAAACAGAGGATGTTGCTTAATGGCTTGATCTAATTTGCCATCAGAGAAGAGGGAAAAAATAGAGTGAAAGATATCCTCAAACGCAAAAGCTAAGGAATCTTCTGAGCTATGGCTGGTCCTTTAATTACCCACGCTGCGAGGGAGGAACACACAAAGAAGAAGATGGCTTCAGTGAAAGTCCTTTGAGATGGAGTCCTTTCACTAAGGCACTCTACTTGTTAAAGCTGTAATAATGTCACCTGGAGGTTAGCTTTTTTATTAGGACTTTGAGTCACAGGAACATTTAACATACACTTGTGCATCTAATTTGCTGTGCAATTGGCATAACTACCTGTGCCAGCTGGGGACACGCAGGTAGAGGCTGATATATTTGTGCAAGGAATTATTAGGTTTTTAGAGACAATCAGAAAAAAAGATGGAAAAAAGCAAAGGTCAGAAGATGATCCGACTCTGGCATGGAGTAGATATTGTGCAGACGGAACCAAGGATGATCAGAGAAGCTTCGGGGAAAGCAACATCCACGGCCAACAGACCCACAGCCACAGACGTGCTGCTCCTTTGCAAAGTTAGAGATTTTTTTCCTCTAAGTCATCCGGATGACTGCAAAGCCAGATAATACTGCGGCCTTAGTGGCTGGTCAGGCAGGTTCAGAAGTGCCCAGTGGCACCCACTCATCTGCTGTCCACTCCCCAGAATCGTTCAAACGGTCCATCCAGTTGCAAGAGAAACCCTGAGTCACCTACAGCCCTTGAGACACCTCTCTGCAACGTCTCTGCAGGATGCTTCCTCAGTCCTCTGATGGCTGTGCACGCTTGCAAGCTCTGGGGACCAGGAATTCCCCCGTCACAGCCTCCCACATCTCTTGGCCCTGTGTGGGGACCCAGAAAGTGCCCTGGTTCCTGCTGGGGAGCCGCGGGTACCCCGGGGGACCTTGCGGTGGGTGCCGGGGATGCTCTGCCACCTGTACGCAGGGCTCCCAAGCCCCGCATAGCCATGAAACCCCTCCCCAGCTGCCTGTAACGGCGGAGGAGCACCCCAGCCAGCTGGCAGGCGAGGAGAGCAGAGCGGCAAGCAGAGGAGGCAGAGGAACCATTAGGAAAATATCTCTGGCACGAAGCCTGGCAAGCGCGTGGTGCCAGCGCACGGGGAGGCTGCGAGGAGGAGGGGCGGCAGGACGCTGCCGGGACTGGCTCTGAGGTCTGGGTGACATCAGGGTCCCCAGCCTCATCCTTGATTTGGCTAGAAGCTCCACTCGTTCCCGTTGAGGCTGACGTCCAGGCGACAGCAGTGCGGGCCCTTGGGCTTCAGGGAGGTTTGCGCAGCGAGGAACAGGCGTGAGAAGAGATGTGAGCTCAGGGTTTCGAGGAGCTTGCAGAGCACCGGCCACGGGAAAGAGGCAGGCAAGGAGCCATCTCCCTGCACCCAGGAATGTAGGGGGACACTGGATTAGCAATACCGGGTGCTAAAAGTTAACGGTCTGCAGGGTGACAGCACCCAAATGACCCAGCCGGGACCACCTCCTGCCTGCTGCCGTACAGATTCGCTTTGCTCTCATCGTGCCGGGCAACCCCCTTGCTCTGTCAGCAGCAGGGAAAAGTCGGTGCCTGGTTCTCTCCTCGCTCACAGCTCATCTCCCCCCACTGGTTTTGTTAAATGCAGCACATTTCCAAAGAAGCAGATTTTAATTTCAATAAACTCTGTAAGAAATAGATCAGCGCTAAGGAGGGGAGCAGCCACAGGAAGTGAGTTTAACTGCTCGGCTGAAGAATATTAATAGGATAGAATGTTATTAGAATAATTTTTCACCGTTTATTAGAATAATTTTTCATCATGAATAATAAATTAATAGAATAATTTAGTACTACTAGCCCTCTGTTTGAAAGGGTATTTTATTTAAAAGTAGCTTGAAAAGTGGCGTTTGGGGAGGTGGGATGGGGAGCAGCCCTGGGGTGGAGAGGGCAGGGACTCTCCTCTTGACTTCATCCCCCTCAGTTTGGGCAACCTCCTTCTCACCGCCTGGCTGGGGAATCCCACCCAGATGAGCCCATCGCTGCCGCTGGCTCCACGAGGGTCCTGCTCAGGGCAGGAGATGGCTGGACCAGAGGGTTCAACCCCTGGGACCCTGCAGCTCAGGCCTCCTCCTGCCCAGCTGTGTGTCACCGTGCACCCTCCTCAGCTCCACATCCCAGCGAAAAGTCCATTTTTCCTTCCAGCAGCATGGGAAATGGCCACATCCACTTCCCGGCACCTTTACACGGCTTTAACCCCTTGCTTCCCTATCTCACAGTGCAACATTGATGCCCATCGCAGTAGTTTTGTGCAAGCCAAGAGGTCTCTCTCTCTCTCTCTCTCTCTCCTTTTTTTTTATTTGCATCTGTGTGGAAGATAATCATTCCTCAGAAGGCTATTCACACCACAAAAGCACAATGACATTATTCTCTCCCTCTCTCTCTCTTTCTACTGTTTTACTCTACAACTGACAATTAATGTTAGAAAGAACATGAAATGGAGGAGAAATTACAGCAATTTATCAACTGAAATTATAGGTGTAGACACATGTCAGCAGTGGAAACAGTTTCTATCAAAATTAAAGTATTTAGAGATTTTCCTCAAATTTCAAATTATGCAAATCCCATTTTTGTGATACGCTGGTACTGTAGCTTTAATTGCAGGATTACCAGCAAGCTGCAAACTGCACTTGTAACCAGGATTCAACTCTTCGGAGAGCAGCTCCCTTCTCTAGCACATCTTATTAATTCAACAAAGTTCCCATCTCTTTAACAAATTAAATATGTTTTGCGGAACAGGCAGTGGTTTTCTTGGTTTCAATCTGTCACGAAGGACCCTGCTGTTTGCAGAGGTTACTCGACAGCTGGATGAACAGACAGGTTTGAGTCCAAACACGGATTCAAATGCATATTTATACATAAAACATATTTATACAACAACATTGTAGGAACAGCTTGTGCTGCTGAAGTTTCTACAAGTCCCTTTACGATAAGGACACTGCAATGAAAGGTGGAGAAGGAATCTGGATTTCAACTTCTTCCTCCAGGTCTTTCTGGATCAGATAAAGCTGCTCTGTGACCCCAGGAAATCACAGGCGCTTCCACGAGGATGGAGCTTGTTTTTCCCCTAGAAATAATGCATGTGGTTGGAAAGCCCTGTGCCAGCGAGCCTAATACAGTGCGCTCCTGAAAAGCTGTTTGATCACTGCCAGCCTAATTAGAAGGCACAACATTCAGGATGTCCTTACTCTCCCTTCCCCCATTTTATGTTCCTCTGGTGTTGCAAAAGGAGCCAAGGGTGAAGCCCAGGAGCAGGCAGGAGCTGGGAAAGGCATTTGCATGGTACAGAGTGCCAGGAGACTGCCAGGCCGAGGAGGGGAGATTTGGTGTGTCGCACCGGAGCCAGAGACACCCCTTCGGTGCGCTGGGATGCTGTGGTTCCACTCGCACCCTCCACAGAGCCAGCACAAAGCAGAGCAGGCGGGAGGAGAGGAGAACATGTTTCATGTCCAGAGGAGGAGCAAAGAAAACTCTCTGGGTAGTTGTTCTGTAATGCCAGGTGATGCAGGCGAAGAAAATAAAACCTCATTTTCTCAACTTGTCCCATGGAGGAAGAGTGGGGTTATACTCTGCTGCATCTGCTAAGTCATGGGACAGCTCCAGCACACTGACACCTGGGATACCTGTACATCACAATATCTAATCCCAGCGGTCCCTTATCATGTATCCGAGTGCCACTCTCTAGCCTCAAGCTGTGTTTTTTAGACAGTTTGCAATGATGCTGTTTAATGCAAGAACATCACCAGTACCGTTCAATACACCAGTGTTAAGAGTCACCATCCCACAGGCACTGAGGCTGAAAATCCTTTCTCAGACTCAGCTGGAGAGTTGGAAGGCCTGGCTGTAGCAGATCACATGAAATTGGTAGAAACTGCGGCAGGACTATGAGCTCCGTGTACAGAGGCATGGAGTTTACTGTCAGAAGCAAACTACACCAATTTGGGCTGGATTTTTCATGCTCTTGGCTTGTTCATTTGCCAACTGGATGGGTGACACGCAGCCACCCTGAAGAGCTTTGGAGATAAGATAACATTTAATTCCCCTTTCCTGAGCGTTCTGCCAATGACAAGCTAAATCAATACCAAAGTGAAGTAAAAGGTGGCACAAGCACCCGAGGCGCATCAAGTATTTCATTTGAACCGCTGTTCTGATAGCAACCCCCAGGCACTGCACCCAGCCGTGGTTGTGATACTGCACCCACCCAGCCCCAGCAGCACCCACGTCTGCCGTCGGGCGTGCATTTTGCACAGCCAGTCGTACACCTACTACTTTTGAAAACTCCTCCTCCCTTGGTTTATCCACCGCATCACGAATTGCATGGTAACTATTGCACGGTAACATCCAAGCTACGGCCAGTGGGTCTCCCTAACCAATAGGTTTCTTTTAATATTTTTTATAATGTGGCCAGCCCAAGACATAACCAGATGCCTGGGATCTATTTGCATATGCCAGGCAACGCAAGGCTTCTGACAGTCACTGTATCCAACTTCAATAACCATGATATGCTCCATCTGCTGACGCCCCAGCATAACAACAGTGGGGAGCTGTACTGCCAGAGGCACTATCCTTTAACAGCTGAATGGCTGAACAGCTGGTAAATCATCGAAGGACACTTTGCGTACAAGAGCAGGGTTGTTGGCCCCGCTTCTCATCGCACACACATGGTAGAGCAGAGGCAGAGGAGCCACAGAGGCAACAACATCTTATAGGGGCAGCCACAGCGAGAGCGTCTGTGCCCTCTGCACCTCAAGTAGCCACGAGCCGAAGAGGAGCTTGGTTCATGCAAAAGGAACAGTCTAATTGGAAAAGTAAATTACCTGCAGGCCACCGTGCACTCAGATGGGGTAGAATTTAACCTTTTTAGGGGTCCAGTGATGATGCTCCCTGTGTACCAATAATCCTCACTGCTGCTGTTTGTAAAAAGTGTGACGGTGTCTGAGCTGAGCAGCTGGGAACAGGGAGAGAGGCCAGAGACAGCCTCGTCCCTCTGTGCGGGGGTGATGAACACCACTCGGCTGGGCTGCCCCGGCAGGCAGCTCCCGGCGGGCTGCAGGGTCAGGCTGTTTGGATATATATTTTACCATGTAGGGAGGAATGGAGATTGTCAATCAGCTGCACAAGGATGGCAGCAGGGGCTGCTGGACGGCGTGGTGGAAGAGGGGTGATGGGTGATGCTCAGCATGGAGCTCCTGTGCAGGCTTTGGTTGGTGTTACCCTTCATTTCTTTTTTTTTTTTTTTTTTTTTTTTTTTGAAAGAGGGAGAAGACAGACCTGGGAATGTCAAGTTGTGTATGTTCAGGAAAACAGACTCTGGTTTTCCTGTCGCTTGGGTTCGGAGCTTGAGGGAAGGCTACAGATAGGTTTCACCTGAAATTGGGAGAGAAAGAGAAAGGGAAATGGAAAAAAGGGGAAGGAGAAGAGAAGGGAAGGGAAGGGAAGAGAACAGAAAGAAAGGAAAAAGGAAGGAAAAGAAAGGAAAAAGAAAGGAAGAAGAAAGGAAAAAGAAAGAAAAGAACAATCATTGGGAGAAGGGGGAAAACCAGAATTGATTCAAGCATTTTTTTTTTTTCCAAAATAATTCAGTGATTCTCATTCAGCTGGTGCTTTTCTTAAAGACCAAAGAGCCTATATGATAAGCATATTTTACAAATTAGGTAGCGATTTATCCCGCTTTTGTTTTAATGATTGAAATGAATGATGTCGTGCCGCTTGCTGCT
This sequence comes from Tyto alba, assembly GCF_018691265.1. NCBI lineage: Eukaryota > Metazoa > Chordata > Aves > Strigiformes > Tytonidae > Tyto > Tyto alba. The sequence goes on from NW_024881308.1 coordinate 15,073,906, forward strand.
GCTGCTGCATTCAGTGCCTGCTGTTCTTGGGAGCTGAAGACACCGAGAAATTTGCATACTTAATGCCGGGAACTGGCACAGACTAAATAGCTTCTTTTCTTTCCTCTGTGTTTGTAGATTTACTGTAGTGCTGGGTTTAATCAAAGGCTTTTTAAAGCCGTCCGTGTGCCGTTTCACAATGCTGAACTTGCATGTGACAAAGGCAGCTATTTATTACTTATCAGCTTTATGGCAAGTACCACAGGCTACTCTAATTAAAGGTATAGGGGCTGCATACCCCTGCAGAAAAAGGCACTGGCCGGTTAACATTTCTAATCCCTAATCAAGGCATGGCATGGATTAATTTTTTTTTTTTTTTTCTGGTTAAATATTCAGCGATAAGGTTAGGGCTAGGCAGGGAGTTGAGCCCAGAAGGTCCCTTTGGATGGGATGTGAACTTCCAAGCCCAGGAGATGAACTTGCCATGTGTATCCCGTAGAATTCATTCATCAAGGTGTTCTACTCTTGCACCTCCACTGAAGCAGAACTGGCTGGGACATTGTCTTCTTCATGAAACGTCACCAAAACGGGGTGGATCATTAAGGCAAAAATGTTCCATGGAGACAAATCCATATCAACCAGCTTCCTTGTGGGATTCCCTGCTTATTTCTCATGTGCACATGAGAGACAGCAGAAAAGAGAGAGCTGTTGTACTCCATCACTTGATCTGGGGGGCTGAGTGGATCATCAAGCGGAAGATGTAGAGTGAAAAGCTCTTCTTGAGAAGGAGCTTCAACCTTGCTTCTTTTATGACTAAGACCATCACCCCAATGATCAGGTTATGGCCCAGAGGACACTTCTATTTATTAGGATAATCCAACAATCCCAAATCTGACCTTCTTATGACAGCTAGGTTTTGGTTTGAAAGCTAATATTTTGATACAATCCTATGTCCTCAAAAACTGGCCCGAAATTCTTGTTGTTTTTTTCTTGTTTTCATTCCACCACAGACAATAAATGCTGAACTTTGGAGGATGCTCGCAGATTGGAAATATCGTCTTGTGGACAGCTCTGCATTCAAATCAGTGCCCACAAAACCCCGCAAGAATAGTTACACTGACTGTAGTGAAAGGAGGATTACCCCTTATTTACTATCAGCAAATTTAGGGCTCCCTTTGAAGTCTGCAATAAATTTCTACTGGCAAATTATTATTATTTTGAACAGCAAGAAAACACATTTTCCTCTCTAAATATTTTCTGACTTAAAGAGACAATACATAGTGCAGGGGAGAGCAAACAGAATTAATTTCTTGTCGGGGTTGGTTCTTAAAGAGGGAAACTTCTTAAAAAAATAAATAAATTTCCCCCTCCCCCCAACATCTGCTGGGAGCACTTGGAGATAACTGGCAGCTTGAACAATAACTCCGAGGACTGGAGTCCTCGAACAATGGGAGTGGGACGAGAGCAGCCCTCACTGTGGCATCGTTTCCAGGCCTTCTGCACATGCAATTGGTTAACAGGAATAAAGATCAAGTTGGACCAATAGCACTATAATTTGGAAACAAATATATTGATTACAAGAGAGTCCCACTGGAATGAATGGGACTACTTGCAAAGGGCGGTTATTATTCTGCACGCATAGGGATTACAGAATATGGTCTTCTGTGGTTCTGAATTGATCAGCATGATATTATCGTCTTGCAAATGCAATATTCTCATACTGCAGTAACACGTAGCTTTGCGTGGGGTCCCGCACAGATACGGGGCCATGCAGTGGTGCCCAGACTCAAGGACCACTCACGCACAGCAATTCCTCTTCACTCCTTTGCTACAGCTGCTAATTCCTACAGATCCTTTAAAAAAATCTTCATCACTAGACCCTGCAGGTCGTGCGCTTCCGACCTTCACAAATAGGGAGTTTATCTTTCTTCTAAAGTGACTATTTAATAAAAGAAATAAAAACTGGCTATGAAATATTTAGGAGAAATGATATTATTAAAAAAACAGGATTTGCCAAAATCTCTACACCTATTAATAATGTTTTAGAGCACAATAATGGAATTAATTTTAAACTCCTAGCTTATTTTTCACCATCGGTGGGTTTTAGTTAGGTTCAGCATTTTATTCAGCTGTGGAGGTGTCACCAAATCACTCTAGTTTTATTCTTGACTATTTATTTATTTAAATCTAAATTAAAAGATGAGATGCACATATAAGGCTTTAAATTGCCTAATTCATCTTTCTTAAAGCAGAAGAATACCAACATCATCAAAATGATCATCTTGAAAGGAAGTCAACCAGCCAAATCCCTTTAGAAATACAAACAGTGTCTCAAATTTGCATTATTTCAGAATTAGCAGCAACAAGCTCCAAGATCCTCGAGTCCTCATGGTCACTGACTACCTACCTGATGGAAATCAGCCACCTTTCCCTCTTGTTCTACCACTACTCCATGCCTACTGTTACTACCCAAGAATAATATTTATTCCCACCTCATCTCCTTCTAACGTGAACATCACTCCTGCCTTTACACCAGTGCTTCCCTTTGTCAAAGCATCTTTTTGCCTTCCTGCATGTGGAGTGTCACAGTTACTCCACTGTAACTGGTTTCATTCCTTTTTTTTATTTTTCATTTAACGTTAAGCTGAGCCTTTCGAACAGACCAGTGAGTTTAGGGCCCATCTTTAGCTACCTGCAGAGAACAAGTTTTACAAAAGTGGATGTTCAATATATTCTGAGAATTGTTTCTCTTTAATGAGTCCAGCCTCAGGCTCCCAAGACAAAAGACACCCAAACTGCTAATAATTTCTTAAAATTTTATCCCTGTAGCAAAGTTAAATCGCGAAGTTGCATTTTCTTTTCTAAATCATTTTCTCTGCACTTGAATCCCTTTCAGTTTGACAGCCTTAAAGGAGACAGATCAAGCTAAACCAAAGATTTTGCTAAGTCTAAACTAAGCCTGTTTTAAATGACTGCAATGTTCATTTCAAACTAGGAATTATGACGCAAAAAGTAATTTTTTCCCCACCGTGTAGGTAACAGCCCTGTGTGGACCCTTTTGGGAAAACATATGCAACAGCACAATGCTGATCAAACTAACAAAAAAAAAAAAAAAAAAAAAAAATTAGCAGGACCACAAATTTGCAAAGAGGGTTTTGCATTCAGTCCACTCTGCTCGAAACCACAGATAAAGACTCTAATGGCCTTCTTGGGTGTCATCAGGCTCGTGCAGCTGTTACTTCAGCTAGTGCTAGTGTTAGCCTAAAGGGAAAAGAGACACTTATTTTTGGTTTGTGGTGGCTGCTGCAGCTTCATCAGCCTGATTTATATGCTGATTTGCATATGTTCACCCACAAATGCTGTGAATTGCGCTTTTCCACGAAACTGTACCATTAACGCTGGCTGCCAAAGCAGCGAGCAGCGGGGCTGCTCCACATGTTCGTCTTGCACGTATCTTGGATGGTAGGTGTGTTATCAGGCCAGCCTCGGAGCTTCGCCTGCTCCCCTCGATGCTTGGTGATAATACTCCATATGCAGGAAAACACTGATGATATTGTAGCTGGGATTTTTTTTTTTTTTTTTTTTTTTTTTTTTTTGCTAGCAAAATGAGTGCTGTAACATTTCACATCTCTTGTCAGAGAGGGTACTACTAGTACATCACTTGCAGGCCAAAACTGGTGATATCTATGTTCTGTAGTAACTGGCTCTACAGCACTCCTTTTACAGTAACTATAATGCTGATTCATAAAAAACAACCGGCAAATATTCTGTGAACGAAAACTTGTGTTATTTATAGACCAATTTCTCAACATCTGACACTTCTGCAAGAAACCTAGATATTATCTTCACTCTAGTCACCATGCAAACCTCCAAACATAACTGCAGTCCCACAATATCTTAAAGACAAAAGAGACAAAACTCCCTGGATAATCACAAAAGTGCAGAGCAATATTGGAGCGGTTGGGAGGACGTTTCTTATACCTGGTGAAGCACATGGCTTCTTGGTGAAGGTCATCAGACCTCAGCTTGACATGGACCATTCCCAGCTTCTCATTTTTGGGGAGGAAAGCTTTCAGACTCTGGCTGCAGAGTCCCTCTGCCCATGAGAAGCAGTGCTCGTTCTCCTCGAGGTGTGGCAGTCAGGACAGAAACTTGGCTCCATAATCGATTTTATTCCGTTTTACTACTCTTGGCTCTTCCAGAGTACTACAAACTCTCAGGAGACCTTTTAAGACATCTGCTGATGCTTCACTTATAAATCAGATTTCCCCTTCCTGGATAACTTTGCTGGGTCCCATCGCCCTCCTGCGCTGTGGGAGCAAACTCCTGCTGAGCAGAGCCTGGGCACGATGCACTGAGGACACCTCCACCTTCATGATGTCTCCCCCAGAACGTTGTGAGGGGGAAATTTTCCCAGCTTGAGCTCGGTTTTCACTGGTCAAACTTTTTTTGTTACGGCTTAACAAGATGCTTTCTCATCCCTTCTCCCCAGATGGCAATTGCAAGAGGTAAAACCAGCATTTTGCTGCTGTGTCTGGATCTGCAAAAGATTTTTTCGAGGTGTGCTGTGTCGGGTGGAGGTAGCACCTCTTCACCCTCCTGACTGACAAGGCTGTGTCAGATGGCGTCTGGTAGTGTGGGCACATTTGAGACAGAGGAAGCTTACTGGGAACTAAAATATTTCCAACCAACATTTTTCTTGAATTGAAATTAAAAGCTGAAAAGATTTATTACAGCAGCATATTCACGCTGCTATATTTAAGGTGATGTCAGTATTCCCAGCATAATCCTTCTTATGCACTGAGGATTAAAACTCAACCATAATAAAGTACTTCAAGCTGAAACTTGTCCTCAGATGTTTCCTACTTGAAGCATTGATTTAATATTATTAAAATAAAAAAAAATATTAATTCAAGAGTTTTGTGGGTTTGGAGATGAGAACAAGCAGGAATTCTGCCCATAGATTTGTCCCTGCTGATTGCTAGCAAAGTCAAGAGACCCATGCGGAGATGACGCTGCCAAGGTCGAAACATGTTCCTGCTTTTCTTACTTTGAGCATGGAATATGGGAGTATAGACTGAAGAAATATCTTTGCCTATAAAGTGGGGATAAAAGTGCAAATGAACAGAAATTCCTGTTTGTACTGCAGCCCTTCCTGTAGTGCTCCCAGGACATTTGTGTTCAGGAGAAGGGAGCCAGAAACAGCTGAACTTTAAAAAGCTTTCGTTTCCTCCCTGGAGTGCATGTTTACTCTTGAACATGCTACAAATAATTAAAAGGTTATGTCTGTTGAAATGATAAATAAAATGGCAACAAAGGTACTTTGCTTGTGCAGTAGGAACAAATCTCTACATGGGATTTTGCATGTCTTTTTCCAGCATATTGTAATTACCAAAAATATCTATTTTCCTGATTTTAACTTGGTTGATGGACAGCATTTTTACTCCATAAGTTCAGCTTTAAAATATGAACTTGAATCATAGTCCTGATCACCTTAAAGAAGTTTTGCATGATTGCTTTCACCTTTCAGCCAGGGGTAGGACTCCAGGTCAGGATCCAGCTGGCTGTGCTGGATCAGCACAGCGTATGTGGGACAGGGAGTGCTCAACAAGCACATGGGAGAGGGAGAAAACCCAGCTGCCTGTGGGATGCCACCCCAGACAGCAAGAAATAAGCCAGGTGTCCATTTCAGAGAGGCCAAACATGGGTGTGGATGATGTCAGGAAGGTCTCAGCAATACAGACCTTAAATATTGGGATCCTGGACTTGTTGGAGGCATTAGAGGACTCTACAAAAGCTGCAGATCTCATCATAGGGCTCTTAAATATGTATGTATATACATATATATATTAATTCAGGGCTATTTATCAGCTTTGAAGAGAAGCTGCTAAACTCATTTCTCCATCTGCCCGTTCCTGGTGGCTATTCACAAGTCCTGCGTAAGGATGTCAAGAAGCTGCTCCTGAAAAGGGTAGGAAACAGGCGTGCTTTACGAGTAAGCATTTCTTCTTGCAATTAATGTGACTGTAGATTAATTAGCACTCATAACAACTGTTCATGGCAGGCTGTGGGAAGTTGTCAAGCATTTAATGACTGCGTAAAGTCCCTTCCCAGTCTCCACGTGAGAAGCAGAGCACACCCATCCATGGCGCGGTGCAGAAATGCAGAGGAAGAGAAGAAAAAGGGTGGTGGGAAGAGCAGCAAACCCATCTGATGTTTCCTACATTGGCCACGCTCAAACCAGCCTTCGGAGTTGGCTGAAAAGAAAGACTCATGGCTGGGCTGGCCCTAGGCAGAGGGAGCAAGCCAGCCTTAACGCAGCCCTCTGGTCTGAGATAAAGATGAACTGAATCTTCGAAGCTGAGATTGTGGGAGGGAAAAATTAAAGACTTAGTGAATGAGCCTAGTGCCAATCATGACATCAGAAATGGCTAGAGTCGAGGGCGTCCCTTTGATTAGTTTTAATACAAAACTCTCCCAAGAGTGTGCTCCAGCTGTCAGCTCGGCCCGAGGAAGAGGAGGAGGAAGGACCAGGTAGCTGGACCTGGAGAAATATAATGTCACCAGGAGACTGTCCTTTCTGATGTTATGACACTAAAATCTGGGATCCAGGGAGATCATGGAGCATAAAGATGTTATATATTCAATCTTTGTGTAATATATAGCCTGGAAATGGCAAATTAAATTTACCTGAACAATTTCAATTTAATTCCCTTGGGGATATACATGGTTATATGATCTTTAAACTAAATAGTTGCACGCCATTTTTTTTCCAAAGTGTTCATGTGCCCAAGCACAGAGCTCCTTTAAAGAGCACCTATTTGATATTTTATTTCCAGAAAACTACTCAAACACTGCTCTGGAGGCAATGACTAATATCCTCTCAGGCTTGTCTACGACATTCATGAGTTTAGCATTAATTTAGGAGAAGGGTGACATTATTGCTACTTTACAGAGAAAAGTACTGAGTCACAAACAGAAAGTTCACCAAAATGCACTAATTGCAATGATGCAGAACTGGGTATTCCATGTGCTGGGGTGCTTTCTGTTATGCTGCCTGGATGTGGCTGGTGGAGCTCAGCAGCCCTCTAAGACCAGATTCCAGGGTATCAACCACAAAATGAGCAGCTTGCATCTATTAATGACTCCAGAAGTGTTAGCACCTTGTGTAGGAACTCTGTGAGGGAGGCAGAAGTGGATCTATTATCTAGGGGTGCTGAGCTGTCTTAAATCCAGGACTACATTTATAGTTGTTTTTATTGGAAATTTATGGCTTGGCCTGAAACTTTCATGATGGTAAATTTTGAAAAAAAAAAAAAAAAAAAATACAGATTAGAGATTTCTGAGGATGAAAAAAAAAAAAAAAAGAAAACAAGCAGTTCTTCACATGTTAAAAAATGAACGACAATCTGCTCTGTTAAATTTTTAGCTATTACAGGGGGATGCGGAAGGATTTTATGCTGGGAATATGCCTTTTGCCTTTTGAAGTTCCCATGAAAATCTGTTCAAATTTGGCTGTGCTAAATGCATTTGTGAAATTACTATTTGCACATGCTCAGTAAAGACTTTTTTTTTTTAATTATTTTTAGTGGCTAAAATCTCTGGAGAATCACCTGAGTAGCTTAGAGCTGTGCCATAACCACAGGCTGATGATACTCCGGCCCAGGACACCAGTGTGAAATGTGGGATGGGGCAGACTTTTCCAAGAAGATGAAGATTTCAGCCCTATGAGTGAACATGTATATGTCACGAAATAGATGTCACTATACTTTTTAAACCCACAGATACTACCAGTAGATACTGAACCAGAGTCTTTACAACTGCCTTTGCAAGTCAAGAAAAATTAATAGGAGGTGAAGCTACCAGACTGCTTGCAATAAATTTTAAGAGATGCTGCTCTCCGAACGTGTCCCTTTTTAGGACGAGGTTTGTTGTCTGTGTTGTCTGGACAGTCACTGCTCTGATTTTTCCCCTGCAAAGCAGGAACCATTCCAGACATTGTGGCGGTGTTCGACCTTTCCTCCCACCCTCCCCACAACTTGCCTTTTGGAAAGGCAGCAACGCCAGCCCTTCAGCTGCCTTTCCAAATCATACGTGAGAGTTTGGAGGGGGGAGAAGACATCCTTGCTCAGGGACCAAGCAAGCAGGACCTTTCCTTTGCTTGCCACCACCCTGAATGTGTCAATACGTGGTCAGGTCAGCAAAGGGGAATTTTACCTCGTTATGGCCACAGAGAGATAAAAGCAGCAACACTGTTAAACAGAATTAGCTATTTATTTGTATGTCATTTAACCACCCTGAATAAAGGTCAGTGTGTTCTCACAGTCTTGCCATTTGTGTTGAGGAAAAGAGAGCTGTTGTGGCTCTCCTCCCCAGCTCCAAGATATCACACTCCATTTTTCTATAGTTGGGCATTCTCAACGTCTTTTTATTAACCCACTCCATAAAGAGACGTTTCTTGCCAAGAACCCCCAAAAAGTTTATCTTTTAAACTCTCATCCACCAAGATGACAGAGACTAGATTGTACTCAAATGCAGCAGGCAACAAAGCAGCAGCATTTCTTCAAGAAAGTTAACTAGAAAACTTTGGCTGATACATTTTTTCCCTGAGTCACTGGGATTTGCCCACATGCTGCCCAACATTTTACAGACTGCCCTTGCCATATGATGTACTTTGTATGTCCCACTTGGCCCTGTGTCTTCTAGGTCTCACGGTGAGCTGAGGCAGACTATCCTATAGTAATGTTTAAGTAGCAGGGAGTTCTTTGAGACTCGCTCCTATCATCTTGCACGTTCACGTGCACAGCTGGCCACGCGCTCCCGTCTCAGCAGGCACCAGTGTGTGGCAGGAAACGGGAGAAGTCGTGTCCCATTAAAATCTGCAAAAGTCTGTTCACTGCAGATGCAGATACTGCCTGCTTTCCAGACCTGGTGCAAGCGTCAGGGCACAAAGGTCTCAGAGTGGAATACCGCACACGTCACATTGCAGGACATGGTGGAGCTACATGGACTTGACGGCCAGCACACACCAATTAAAACGCATTAGACCTCCGTTTGGGTGCTCTCATTCGGGGGAATTTGACTACAGTGAGCTGAAAGCCTCCATAGGAGGGTTTCCCCTGCTCCATCTTTACACTGTTACCCAATAATCTTCCTGGTTATGCTTGACCCAACAAGCCCAAAGTTGGCACCAACCCTGCCTGTCCTCTGCCTGCGCTCAGCTGCGTGCGTGGCTTTGCCTGGCACCTCTGCCTTCCCCCACGGGCCTGCAAGGCTCCGGCAGGACTGCAGAAGTAGCAATACTTTCCTCAGAGAGCCTTTCCTGAATGTCTCCTCTGGGCTTTTTATAACCTGGTACTACATCAGCTATTCTCACCGAGCTGCCGTGTGGGATAATGTGCACAGGCGAACATTGTTACATGCAAACACAAATACTGGAGACGTTGACAGATGGAGGAATCACACTGTTTTGCAGGAATGAAGGGCAGAATAGGAGCAGGAATATCAGAATGAATCTTGCCGTTTACATATAACAAGCTACAGCTATATTTGGATACGCTGGTGTATTCACAACCTTCCCAATTGCCAGGCTTTCAAATACACACATTACCACCAGAAGTGCTCTTGCTTAAGTGCTCCCATCTCCAGGATTTCCTTTGAAGTATCTGACTGAAGTAATGTAAAGTGCATTTCAATTGGCAGTGAATGCAGGTTAAATGGTAACAGCACAACAGATCCAGTGTTTGTTCCCTGGGCTTTTTCTTTTACCAGTCTCTCTCTTTAAAAGAGTCGGTTACTTACTGTAACACTGCATTCAGGCACCTTCAGTCTATTAAACCTCTTTCCTGACCCTCTATACAACTGCTCGAGGATGCTGTGAGCTGTATCAGTACTGCTTTAGTGCACAAAAAAGTGAGTAAATGCACCGCTGAGTGCCCAGGCTGAGCAGTAAGCAGTGGGTAAACTCTCTTTAGAAATCTGTGTGCTTGCATTTATCCTTGGCTACACCACTAAGCTGGCTGGAGGCTGAGCCAATCGCTTTGGATCACTTTGGAGTTGTGTGTCACCTCCTGTATGTGTTGATGGAGCATCAACTATTTAACCTTTAAATGGAGTACTTTTCGAATCCATTGGATTGGCTGAAGAACTTATATTATTCTAGCAAAATAGCCAAGTCTGCACTGAACAATGAAATAGCCCCACCTGCCCACACCAGACAGTCTCTCTGCCTTAGACTGCTGAGCCAGTGCTGCAGCACTGCTCTTTGAAAAGCAACCAAAAAAATTAAGAGCAGGGGAAGAGTTTAACCTATATCACAAGCATTATCCAAGAGGTGCCTCACCCTGCCTGGTCCTGAACCGGATCTTGCTCATCAGAAAGAGGAACGACCCACTGCAAAACCTGGGACTGAAGACTCCCGGTGGTTATTAACCAGGATAATTTTGTATTAGAGAAAGGACTGATGTGGGTTATGGATGTGCTAATACACTACTGAGGTGTGTCAGGGGGAGAGAACACGGATTAGCTGAAGAAGGACACAGAGGTTACATCCTCCTACTTCTGTACCACAAAATCAGGCTGAATGACTTCTAAAGGTAACAAGAGAAGGGACGACATCCTAAAACCGCTGTGTAGCACAGCCAGGCTAAAGCTTTCCCACCAGCAAACGCTATTTGTGTCTGTGCGTATGTCTATGAAAGAGAGAGAGATTTGAATTTAACTGCTGCAGTTAACTAGCGCGTGCTTCATACATACAGACTCAAGAGGATTTTCTTCTTTTTTTCTTCTTAAAGCTGTGAGACTTTTTCTTCAGATTCACCTTTTTGGAGTGGAAAGGGGGAGAAAAAGGAGCACTCTGCTAGAGATCTGCTGAACTGAAAAACCTTACATCTGAGTATCTTGCAGATCTGAATGTTGGTAGCTTCTTATAGCTTCCTCATGGCTTCCCTGAACCTCCACCCGTGATAGATGTTTAACATGCTGTAATGCAGATTACTCTGTAATGACTTTGGTGGAGCCATTACAATGAGTTACACCAGTGACAGATTGATACTTAAGTCAGTATATGTTTGCATAATATCTGTCTACGTTCTCACATAGCCCCCCATTACCGGCGCACATATAGCATAATGACAGCACGGAGAGCCATATGACTGGTGGGTTCAGCCCTACTCCCTGTCACATATTGCCATGGTACCCAGAGCTGAATCACTGAGTGTGTTTAAATAGGCGGACATTAATTTATAGAGTAAATCATTATGAAATGGAGGAAATAAGTGACTATCATCGGCACTGATTTGATCTAATGGAGCCTCACACTAAATTGCTAATATTGTCCCTCCCCCACTTTTTTTTCTTTGAAATTACAGAAAACAAATAAAAATATAAGCCTTTGTTCAACCTGCCTTCAAAATGCCATTGCCAGGTACACGGCTTGCTGATTACGTACAAATTCACCTTACCTCCTCCCTGCTGCTCCTCAGGCTGGGGAACAGGGTCTCTTCCTTTTGGTTTCAGTAGAGACTTGATAACCTGAAAATTGCAGGAAGACACATTTATCGCTCTCGCCTAAACTGTCCTTTCCTTTTCTTAAAAAGCTGGAAGAAGGCAGCTTTTGGTTCACTCGAGTGGAAGTTGGCTGTCCATTTCCTGATGGCAGCGAAGAGCAGACTCCCATCTGGTTGATGCAGATGCCACTGTTTTGACTTTATCCAGGTGGTCACCCGGCAAACCCTGTTGTGCCTAATTATTTAAGAGAGTTGTGAAACACTAGGTGATTTTATATACCATATGTGCTAGAAAACATAAGCATGAAGATGCTGTGAATTAATGATGTGGCAACTTCAGCTCTGAATCTTCCTTGTTTTACGGCTTAAATCTGACCTTTTGCTTTACTGTAATGCACTTTGTAGCGTTTAGTGAGAAAGAAGAGCAAACAGAATTGGAGATGGGGAGGTTATCGGCAGTGGTTACGGAGCCATCCTCCATCCTCTATCAAGATAAAGCACTTGACTCAATTTTAGAATATCCATCCTAGTGGGGAGAAGGCGGGAGGAGAGGGGGAGAGAGTCTGTCCTTTAAATGGAATTTCAGAATTTGGAGTTCAGAGACTTCCTTCATGGTGTTAGAGAAAATCACAGACCTTCTTCTTCAGAGCAAAACAACAACACACCAGGTCTCCTGCTCTGGTTATTAATTTATTTATTTTGAACGCGCGCAGTTTGTTGCTTTGACTTCTCAAACAATGGGAAGGTACAAGGAGAGAAGGATAATAAATTGCATTCCCTCCTTTTTGCCATCACAGGAAACCTTGAGGGACTGTTCAGCAAGCTAGAGCTCTTATCTGCCTTTGGGCGATCTCATTATCAAACCTTCATTTTGCTCCCCAGCAGGAGAGATGGCCTGCAATGTATGATAACCTCTACTTATGAAACTCACACTCCAGAAATCTCTGATAATAGGCCAGCTAAAATGGAAAACCAAAGAGCAGGCAGTGGGTTTTCAGTCACCAATAAAGACTATACACATACATGCACAGGCAGGCACTGAGAGGCCCTTATGTTTATTTATATTTCTATGCATCAGTCCAACTCTGATGACACCTCCCAGAACTTAAACCACAAATCTAATACGAATAACATTTTCCAGCATACTTTGAATAATATTTTCAAATAAGGTTGTGCGATACAGGAGCCTGTGTCCCATCTACAGAGAGGTCAGTGAAATAAGTGGGAATTATAACCTATCTAACCTGTTCAGGTGTTTTTATATATCCCATTAAACGCTTATTTAAAGACTGTAGAAAATATGTAGGAACATAAGTAGTTCCTGGGGGTACAGAGGAAAAGAGGAGAGGAGGAATAAAGGGAATTGAGTTCCTAAAACACTTGGGCACTTTGATTATATTTATTTTCAATTACATTTACACTGCAAACTCTCCTGTGAGCAGACTTTCCCACAATGGTTTAACTCTTTCCCCACACCAGTGTCATTTGTGATGGCACCCCCCCAGTTCACCCTTCAGCCACCAAACCCTCTGTTTCTGAGCCTTTCATCTCTCTGTAGGCAGCTGAGGAAAAAACGGGTTTGCAGGGACAAAATGGGTGCTGGGTACAGGCTAGAGAAGGTGAGAGATTGAGGGCCCCCCCACCAAAAAAAGCTCTATTAGCCACTCAGTCTTGTTTGCACCAAGATATCTCCAGCTCAAGTCCCATTTGTGAACCATGTTTCCTCCCATTTCTTCCCCACGAAGAAAATTTACTGCTGGCCCCTCCCAGCAGTGAATGACCACCTCCCTCTGCGTAGCCAGATGTCACCAGCATGCCGGCTTGCTGCTATGCAGTCATGAATATCTGCCTTCTGCAAAGTGCTCTGACTCACCCAAGGGTTGGAAAACAGCACTGGAGAACCAAGAGATGGAGAGGAGGGGTAGGCAGGGGATTTGGGGAGTTCAGCTGGAAATCCAGGATTTCACGCCCGTTTTGCCTGGCAAAACAATGCCTGCAACATGCCCTGCGAACCACCGTGCCCTGTAAAGTGATCCAGCCTGCAGCTGGCCACGAGGGCACAATCGCGACAGAAACCCAGGATCAGGGCTTCTCCAGTAACTGCCCCCCCCCAGTTTGGGAAGGTGGAGTGCTGGGTCACGTAGCAAGGGTGAAGAGGTCCTCCTGAGCACAGAAGGGTCTCCAGAAGGACTCCCCCGAATGTACAGCCCCACTAATCCGTGCATTCCCACTTGCAGGGCTGCGTTGCAACCACTCCCCAGCTCCATGAGCCCCCACCAAAAGCAGCTGCTCTGCTATGGACAGGCTACACTGTTCTCCCCCAGGCAGGGGATTATGCCGTGAGAAACAGCCATTGCTCTGCATCCCTGGGCCACCCACATCCCCATCACGCTGCCGTGCCAGAACTTCTTTATCACAGCCTGAAAAACGTGGCAGTCCAGGCTATGAACTTAATTCTTATCTCCTTTTGTTGTACCACTGGAAGATGTTCTGGATCAGAAAGAAAATGGTGTGAAGGTGAGACACCTGGAAGCATCAGAAATCATTCCCCTCCTTTTTTGTTTCCATCTTCCTATCAGTAAAAAAGGTTAGCAATGGTCAATTGGTCTTCTTCACTAGCGTGGGTGATGCAAAAAAGTATTTGCAATTGTAAAATCTCCCTAGGCATAATCTGCTGCTGAAAATACGATAACACTTCTAATTATATTTTAATATATCATGTGGATTACATTTTTAATACCTTAAAAAATAATCATTCTGAAAAATCCCAGCTAGTGAAGAAATAACTGCAGAGGACAAAAATATTAAGATATGAAAAGATTTTTCTTATAAAGGCTAAATAGGTCTTGTTTTTAAGATCCCATTAAGCAGGAACACATATTAGAAAATAATCTTAAAAAAAAGACAAGGAGGCACCTAGTTACCTGTATGGACCTCATTGGGATAGGTCGTCCTTGATGAACAAAAAAGTAAAGACTATAAGACTTCCAGTCAATTCCCTGCACTGGATCTTAGATATGGGGGAATGCTCACCCAGGGGTGTTTCCCCAAACAAGCAGAGGCTGAAAGGGAAGCAGTTGCTCCCCTGACACGGGCGAGGGTGGCCGTCCCCACAGTGGGGTGGGAAGCACTTTCGGTTCCCTTCCTCCCCAGGCACGGGCCGTAGCGTTCTGGCTGAGCTCACCGCCACTACACACACCAGAAGGAGCCAGGTCACACATACTCTCACAGCACCAAAATTAATTTTTTTTTTTTTTTTTCATTTGTTACATTAGACGTTTTCAGTTCCAATACCTATTAATCTAGTACTTTTCAGAAACATCATAACTCCTCTTAATAGCACAATCGGATGAAGTTTGGGTTTTCTTTAGTGGAAAGCAGAATGACTCGCTGCTAAAATGTCCAGGTCTGAAGTCAGATCTGTCTGAGCAGACCCTCCAAGACTTGACATGAAAACAGCAATATTATTGATAAAGTCAAGCCTACTTCATGCAAACATGCCTAGGCCTTTTCTTTAGAAATGGGCAAGAAGATATGTGGAATTCAAAGTAGTCCTCTTCTAAGAAACAGTGGCGTTTGAGCTCTTCTAAGGTGTTATTTTGCAAAAGACAAAAACCTGAACCCTAAAAACAGCTTTGCAAGGCAGCAGATCTCCTCTGCTCCCGACGTCCTCCACTTTGCATTTCACGCCAACGCATCGGTTGGATTCCAGGGAGCTGGAAGGAGACAGAGCTCACACTTGTTCTCCTCTCCCATGCTAAGGGCAGGTAATTATCTCTGCATTCCTGGAGGAATGTTACAATAAATATGGCTGTCATTTTTCATTACTGCATAGTGAACAAAGGGAACAAAGAGAACAAAAGAAAGTGTGGTTTTGCTAACCTGGGCTTGCATGTGCTTGTATATATGCAAGACACAAACAGAGGGGGAGAGTTTATTGCTATTATTTACTGTGGATATACCAATCTGGGTGAATGTCTCAAAATTTACCAGTTTCTTAAACTAATTAAAAATCATTCACTGGGAAAATCCTTACCTCCTACTTGCTGTCCCACCATCAGGGTTGTTCGCTTAAAATGGAAATTATTTGAGAGGCAATAAATGCAACCGCATCTCCCTAACTTCTACTGTACAAAGAGCAAATATTCTCTTTCTCTTTTTTTAACATTTGACCTCCTCTCAGTGGTGGCTACACTTCTGAATTTATCTTGATGACCACTATCTTATTATGTTGGAAAATATGTTAAAGGAATTTGTGTAAATAAAAGAACTTTAAAAATGTGTGTGCGTGTGTGTTAGTTTCTTCCCTCCACAGTCTTTTTTTGACACTTCTGTTTCAATGCAGACAAGATAAAATAGAAAATGGTCAATACCTGTAATCACAGAATATCTAATCTGAGACACAGCCAGCTCAGAGTCCATCTTTATGCCTGGTGTTTTTTTGCATGTTTTTTTACTGACTAACTGAACAGACACTTTGATTTGCCAAACTGTTATTAGAGAAAAAAATTAGAAGTTTCGCAGTGTTCACACTGACTGTAAAATTATCTCCTGAGTTGCAGAAAGAACAGTTTGCACTCATCTGTCTGAAGTCTAGCAGCAAATGGAAAATTACAGTGTAAGCAAAATTTTCCCTGGCAACTGTCTACATATGAAACTCTGGAAAGGATTGAAAACCACCTAGGCCACAACACTTACTCATGGACAAAGGATCCCAGAGCGGAGTCTTGCCTTTCCATTTCTCTAGTAATTGATCTCTGAAACTTTGCTGGGATCTAGTAGTGATAAATTTACTTCTGTTATATCCAAAATCCTATATTCAGTCTTCCACTCTGTTTTCTACAGCTTTTGCAAATCCCTTCCATTTGCTTGTCACCTCTTGCTGGGTATGGTTGTACTGTCACTCTGACCACCCCCTTCTCCACCCCAAGGCTCTGGTCCTGGATGGTCTCTGCTGCGCCCATGCTGGTTTGCTCCCAAGATCCAACTTACAGAGACCCAGGCACCAGCTGTTTGCTAACATCTGCACCAGCGACATTCTGAATCCCCCTCTCCCCACAGCAGCACCAAGACACCAGCCCCACAAGGTCTTGCAGCCTCAGACTCCCCAAACAACTCCTGCCTTTACGCTCCAGAAGTCCACAGCTGTCAAGTTCCTCCACGTTCCTCTGTTATTTCAAGCCCAATGTACTGAAAAACAGTAATATTATATATCGATATCTATATCTAATCTGTCAGAGCTACAGTGGTTCCATATGGGCCCAGAGATGACGTGGGTGAAGCTCACCCACCCCAGAAGACGGAGGCTCCCAGCAGTGTGGACAATCTGTACCAGTTGGCACAGGGCAAGCTGGGTCCTCTCCCAGCACCATGGACACACAAGCGTCATGGGGCTGATGCTCAGCTGCAAGAAGGCTTCATGATAGACATTTCTGCACTGTATAGAAAGGTGCAGACACATCCAAGATAGGCCCTCAGCAGCTTTAGTCGCGGCAATACAAAGCTCAGGGATGTAACTGGCTTAGTTCCTGTACTGCTTCAAGGAGAGGTAGCTCAAAATTTGTGTAAAGCAACTGCAAACCCATCTCTGCCAGAAATGCAGGAAGAGAGTAACTGGAAATTGGTGAAAAAAAAAAATATTATGAAATAAAGAACATTGATTAAAAAAGAGATATTTCTGATTTGTCACTCTCCTCTTACCTGGTCTCAAACTGTTTGCTCTAACAGGCACCTTTCTTGTCAGTAGCCACAATGACATCGAGTGGGAGTGCAAAGCATCAACATTACTTGTAAGAACAATTCAGTTAGAGAAGGTTGTTCTGCTGGTAATATTAGAATCAAAACATTCAAATGCAAAGACAGAGAGGCTAACAATTCAATTTAAGCCATGAATGCTGAACAGCACATTAAGCAAATCAGTTCAGATGGCTCTGAGTTGTTCCTGTTTAGAGAAGATCAGAAACAAAATTTCAAATCCTGTACCACATGCTAGAGCTGAAGCACTAAAACTTTCACTATTGATATTTTTCTTTTTCTGCATTTAACACAGCTGATCAGTCTTTTACTGCTACCCTGTGGTCCGTAGGGAACTGCTGTGGTCCTTTACAGAAGAAATATCAAGTTTATCATGTGGTTACATCTCATGTAAAGAGCTTGATGGAAGACATTTTAGGGATGCTGATGTTATTTTTTTCCCAAATATTCTTCTGTCATAAGATCATCCACAACATAATACATAGTAAAGCTTCCAGCAAGAGTTTGCCATTTCCTCCACAGTTTAAGGCCCAGATTTCCAAAAAAGGACTGTGAGTTTCCAAAGCTGCAAATAGCCATTCCAAGGATTTTTGAAGAGCTTTAAGCAAATTTGGTACCTAATCACGGTAAGTTATACTAATGCCAACTGTCTCATCAGGACTGGAGATGTTCTCCCAGCTCTGACACACTGCCTTGAGCCCTTTAGCAGGGCAAAGAGTCTGTACAAACAGGACATGCATAACAACACTCTTTCCATGATGGACCTGATCTTGGGAGGAAGTCTCAAAATGTTCCTGGACTCAGTCTTAAACACTGGCCATATATTCTAGAAGTCTCCAAATACTGCAGCAGGGTGTGTATATATATATATATATATGTATATATATATAAAATATTGCATGGAACTAGACAGGCTGGAGATGTGGATGAGAACAGACCCTTACAGCAAGACCTAGATCAGATTGCAATTTTATTGCTGAAAACATCTCTTCCTGAAAACTCGAGGAGATGGAAGGAAAGCCCCCAAAACGGCGATGTGGAGGCAGCAGGGCTGGCGGCAGCGCTGCAGTGTCCCCGCGGTGCTGGGCGCTCCCAGGTAAGGCTAATTAGCTCTCGTTGAGCACCACATTAGCACAGCGACGCAGACCTGGGGATTCGTGCTCGCTTTCCCGCACACCCCGGTTTGCTTAGAGCTACACTGTGCCACTTAGAAATGTTTTAAGATTCATTAACCTCCCTCTGCACTCCCCAACTAGAGAGACAATATATCAGGGCAGGAAACCTGCAGCAGCAGTGAGACAGACAGGATGATAATTTCTCACCCATTTTCCTTTCCTCTGCTCTAACACACTTCAGATAATCACACCCGAAGCTAGATCAGACAGGGACAAAATTAACTGGAACTAGAACTCGGTCCTCACACGTTTCTTGCTTGTATCTACACAAGGCACCGTGACCCTTCCCCATCTGTCACCTTGTCCGTGCGTCAGCTATACTAGCTAACAGCCCAATTTCACCATGCTATGCAAGCCAATTCTGCCGTTAAGCTAAAAAGATACTGAGACATTAATGGTTATGTGTACGCTGCTCTCCACTGCTGTGTGTGCAAGCCTGCACATGCAAGAGGTGATGCGGGCAATAGCACACCCGGTTATCTGAGCCCCGTGTGCATTCCCATGCAGGCACGGAAATTCAAGGTTTTCCCCATGTCTCTCTTTTCCAAGACGCAGAAGATCAGTGCCTGCAATTTAACCATCTCTGTAGCGCTCTTATTCAGTTGGTTATGTCTTAAAGGTATGGAAAAAATTCTTGAAAAAATGAGCCTGGTAATGAATTCTGTATTTGTTTTAATTTTTCTTTCATAAATAACCTTTGGAAAACTAGTTTTCTTTGGTCAAAAGATAACCTCCTCAATTTTATGAAGGTTACTGGGAATTATATGAATATACGATGCTTTTCTGGACCTGAATTAATAGTGACTAGTTTGACACATACTACTTAGTTTACCTAGGTAGGTTATTAGTTTCTTATCTAACTACATTAATTGATTCTACATCACTTAATAGCTCAATCGCTTATCAGGTTACTTCACTCACTAGACAAGCTAAATGTCTGGAGGCAATTAGAGTGTCATTCTCCGTAATAACAAGTTTCTTTGAGAAGTTGCTGATGAGGTTCTTTATTACACAGATTATAAAACGTATCTTCATACTGTTATAAATATAGGTACAAATTGAAATGGCTTACCAGGAGTCCCACTTCCCTAGCAACCAGGCAGATTTTAGGCTCATTTTAGGCATGGTTGTTTTCTCCCCTTCCTCCCCCCCTCCCCAATGCTTTCTCCTGTCTTCCTCATGATCTGTGTCCAATTTTCTGTCACTCAGAGGTGATCTACGACCACAGAGAATCTGTCACTACGTCCCTTGCAGTTTGCCACTCTCAATGTTCAGTTCATTTCAAGGATGTTACCTCCGGGGCACCAGGGCTCAACATCACGGTTTAATTATGGCTGCTCTTCTCCTTGGCTGCCACTTACATGATAAGTGCAAAGCCAGCCAGGAGCTCTTCCCTTCCACATTTCCATACGCCGACAGCCATGCCGTACAGGAGGTTACACACAAATCCCCAGTCTTGCCCCAGCAGAAGATCTGAATGACCTGTGCTGCCTTCCACCCCCTCCCTCCCACTGCAGGTTTCAGCTTCAGCTTGGTGACCTGGTTCATTTCTCACCTACGTATCTGAAAAGCCACTAAACCTGTTTAATCCTGTGCAACACAGCACCTTGGATGGAGAGCCCTCTCTGTGCATCTCCATATACACTCTGGTGCCCAACAGAAAAGTGCACACATTTTGCTTATCACTGCATGCATTCCAACAGTAATAAATCCTTCTTTCCATGGATTAAATTAATAGCATTTAAAATTAAGTGGAAGATCATTAAATTAATTTGTTAAGCTGTCTACAGAGCTGAGTTGTATGTGGGAAAGAGCCCCAACTCAATACAACCGATTCCCACTTTTGTGCAATCCCCAAACCTATCTGTGCTCCACAAAGCCAAAATCAATATTTTCTTAAGCCAAACCAGGGTCCTGCTTCTGGGCCGTGAGGAAAGCGAGCAGAATGGGAAATGGGGATGTAAGATATGGGCTTTGGGCTCTGGCTATCTTAGCACCGTGCAAAAGGGACAGTCAAGACTCCCGGTGATCATCCCCCAGGCTGCTGCTGGCTCTGCCTCCAAGCCCTCTGCTCCCCTCGCCTGCTTCTCTCCACCTCGCCAAAGCCAGTGCTTTAATGCTAAAAATCTTTTTGCGTTACTGGAGGGGTTTGGGTGCCCTTCTGTGAATGCGTTAGACAGGCTTCTCCAATTGTCACAGAAGTGACAATTTGCCACGGTGCCTGCAGAACCGTGCAGGAACAGTGACCCTGGCCCTCCGCTTCACTTGCAGCTTTCCAGCTGCCTCCGGAGGAGTTCCAGTGGGTAACAACAAACCCCTGCAAAAAGACATTCCTTTGTGGCATTGCTACAAATCCAGGGCTGCTGGACTTGGGGTAGTCACAGCCACGAGCTGGATGGAAACTATTGCTGATATATAAAACCACCATTACTCTTGGATTCTCTTTGTTAAAGCAGAGTTTTTAGATAATTAAGATGCACAACACCAGTTTGCTGCAGGGGACAATGTATTGTTTCTGTTCTCACCCCCTGGCAAGGATGTGAACAGAAAACCACCCAGCCTTGAAGATCCCAGAGCCATGCTTGAAGGTGACAGTCCAGCTGCAGGCTGGGGTCTCCGGAGAAGCAGCCTGTAAGCACGTACAGACTTCGTGCTCTTGGAGGTGGGTGGAGGGGTCCTTTAGCCCATTAGGCTCTAATTATAGACCTGGCTGAAGTGCGACGGCTGCAGAACCCTGCTGTCAGGCAATCCCCAGCCAATGTTTTCAATTCTTTGCTTGGGTGCACTGAATAATAATTTTAAAATAGTCAGAATGTTAGATTTCGTTTTGATGAAAAGCACCAACAACGCTACTCCAACCACTCCAACCCAGACTAAAACCAGTCAGCCTGGGAATGAGGCAGAAGCATGATTTTAAATGGCAAAGGAAAATCCTTCACTGTGTGTTTTCTTTTACCCATTCCAAATCCTGTGGCTATTTCTCAGCCATCTCCTGTGACCAGGCAGGTGACTGAAGCTGCCATTAATTGTGCTCTTTCTTCTATTTCTTTAGAAAGGTTTAGGGTCACTGCTGGAAAAGCTGCAGGAGCTATGGGAAGACTGAAAGACCAGTGGAATTAAGGCAGAGGGTGTTTAAGTATTGCTTGTGTTATTGGTTTAAAGGAGGAGAAACAGTCAAGACTTTTCCACAGAGGGAAAACTCTTGATCTCATCTGTGTCCAGGGGAGCTGTGGCTTCTCCATCCCACATAGAGACTTTGCATGTAAGGAAAACCAGGAGCACTCAGCCCCCAGGATGGGGCAGAGAAGGAAAGCAATGCCAGGTCCCACCCCGAAGGCTCAACTCCTCCACTGACATAAGCATCTCCATCTCGATGCACGTCACAAATCCCATGTCTCCCTTCAAAAATCAGTTCCTCTGGGCTCACAGTTTTGCTGAGAAAACTGTGTTTTGCCTTCAAGTCCCTGATCCTCATCCACTTTTTATACAAACACCCTCCTGTCTTCGAGAATAAAGACAGCACAGAGCATCACTACGAGATGTTGTCCTGAGCTAGCAGCTCCTTTGCCCAGCAGCTCCCCATGTCCAAGGAAGCACCAGGGCTCGGAGCCTACAAGACACAAAAGCAGCCTCCAAACCGCAGAACCGCGGCTCTGGGCAATCACAGCAATCCTACGTGAGCTACGGCCGTACAGCTCAGCCCACTGCATTTACTCTCTGTGCCTCCTATCTTTGGCATTTAAGATGTTCAGTAATTTTCAGAGGACAAACAAACAAAACCCTTGCGGTTCGCCTTTAAATAGTATGCAAGACCCATGGCTAGTTGATATTCACCAGCAAGAGATGTCTGCTACCTCAGAACAATTAGTCTAAAATATTTATCAGAAATAAGTGTTGGGTTTTTTGTCCAAGTTTTTGAAGTTATGAGGCCTCAGATGGGATTAATGGAAATTTTAATTAAGATATGGAAATAAGCTGCTTTCTCCCTGTCTCTCTGAGACTGCAGGGAGTTAACATTATCCTCAACAGCATGTCTCAACCTGCTGGGGGAACCATTTGCAAGATGACTTTGTTTTTAAGTTCACCTTAGACAGAATGTTTAGCTGAGAATTTGATGTGAACCCCAAGTCCATGTCTGCAAATAGCTGCTCTGCCCCCGAGTATCACGACTGATCCCCCTGCTCTCTCACACCACAGGAGCAATCAGAAGCAACAACCCCTTTCCCACCGCAGGGAAAAGCTTTCCTGAAGGAGGGAAAGGGGATTTAAATCCTTTTGTGTTTTCCGACACGCATCCTGGCCATCTAGCTGATTAGCTTGAGTCCATTCATAAGGAGAAAATAAACAGAAATAAAAATTGAAGGGGCAGCAGCCGAGGAGGGGAGCCCAGCGACTGCGGGCAGCCAGGCTGTCAGGAAGAGCATCCTCAGAGCAGCAGAGCCTCTGCCTCGGCAATTCTCCAGGCTCATGGACCTGGCAAGGATGATGCTAAAGCAGAAATGAAGCACTGCTGATTTTAGGTCTGATCAGTAGTGCAGAGCTCCCCTGATTTCATTCAGCAATCACGGTGCAAATGCCCAACAGCAGCAGAGATACCGCCCCACACACATGAAACACTGCTGTTACTCTTGAAAAAACATTTATTTTATGGATGTTTGCCCTCTTTATACCGCAGCAATCCTACTGGTGTGAATGGAGATTTTTTTAAAGGTAAAGGATTTTAATTCAAGCCTCGGAGCAACTTTGGCCTCTAGTGTTTGAAGATTTCATTGGAAATTGGGAACCCAAGTATGCCGAAGAGCTGGATTTTTGCACAGAAGCAGAAATAGTGACTTACATGGAGAGGGTTTCTCAAAATATTGAAGAAAGGTGCCTACAGGAACTTTCTGGAAGCTTTTCTGCTTTCTCTTCCTCCTTTCTCCTTTCAATCTGTATAGATAAATCTCACATTTCTCAGTCTAGAGATGAGGGAAAATGAAACACATAGGCATCTATATTTTTCAGAGAACTATATTTTTGGATGCTTGACTTCAGAAAATGATGGCCTGGCTTCCAATGGTACTAAACATCTGTATTGCTAGCTGAGTTCAACAAGAGAAAAAGTTTTAAGAGAAGAGCACTTTAATCTTGTTTCCAAAGGTAGTGTAAAGTATCCGACAAAGGTATTTCAAATTATTCATATTATTTTTCACCCTGTGGAATCACATTGATACGAAAAAATTTGTTTTATTTCTGGGAAATAAGTCTCATTCCCAAACCTGTTAAACCAACGGAAGCACTTCTGAATGCACTGTAATTTATTTCATGTGAGTTTTTTCACAAAAAACCTTGAGTATTAATTAACCAAGTACTGAGATTTAAACATGAACTACCTATGCATTTCTATACCAAACAAGCCTTACTGACAAGGGGGGACTAAAAGGCATGAAATGACTTCTCCAGGGTCACAGACAAGTCCATGCAATGCTAAAATTGAAATTCCAGAGTTCTTTTTCTTTGTTCAAACCCAGAGCCTGTCCTCTAGCATTGGGAACAAAGGAAAAAAGGAATAAAGTAAAAGGAATAGATGTATTAAGGATGCCCAGATGTTCTTGACACAGAGGGCATAGGTCAAATCTGAGATCCTATTTCAACATCTAGAGAAAATTACCTTTCCAATGACATGTGGCGTGACCTTCAACTCCTAATAGTCTAGGAGCAGTCCATTTCTGAATGCTTGGATCATGCATTTTACATTCAGGATCTCTAAATCATCTCTTATCATTTACTTACTTCTCCCCAATAATGAACACTATTTTTCTGTTGTATCTCTCCTTTTATGTGGGCTGCATCCTGCTACACACTTTTCAAAAGCACATGAAAAATCTCAAAGCACAAAACTGACATTTAATGCAAGACTCGGGTATAGTTGCTGATTACTGCTTGCTTGTATGTTTTGTACAAAATGGGCAGACAGACTGCAGAAGGCTGCAAGGCATTAAGCAGAGATGATTTTGAGGGGATCTCAACCAAATTAAACTTTTTTTCAAGTAAATCCCAGCAGGGGATAACAAAAATTAGGGTTGGATTTACTAAAAATGAAGTGCTCCGGTGATTAAAAAATGGTTGGCTGCAAAATCCCAAGCTGCATTTGATTGTGAAAGAGCACCAAGCCAAGGTAGTATAGCTTCAATAAATTGTGTTGCTAATTACAAATATTTCACAGTATCTCCATTTGTACAACAAGGATGGAACTGTTTAATGACAATTTATTAGTGCATATGCACAGATATAGTGTATTTTAGTCTTCTTTTTCTTTCTTTTTTTCTTCCAGTTGGTTCTTCCAAATAGGAAAAAATGATAATCGTTATCTAAGCTCTTGACTTCCCTTGACTTAATTGCAATCTAAACCCACTTCTAATCTGTACAGATCACTGTTGCACAATTTGGAGTTTAATTTGAACCCCTGGTGAATATATGTGCAGAGGCTGGAGGATTTGTGTATGCACACAGTTGTGTGCTTAGTGTTTTCAACATACCTTTTTTTTTGTTTTGTTTTTCCTTAAAAAGCTAGTAGAAAAAGGTCTATCTTTTCCCTATTAGCACACAGAGCATCTGCCTGCCTGCCAGTACTGCAGCTTTCTAACGGATCAGGATTTTTTGCACAACTCTATATTTCATGATATAAATAAAATTAAGAGCCTTTGAGGAAGAGAACCGTAATTTGCTGAGAGTGGGGAAGACCGGAGCAGTTCTTCTGTGCCTGGTCAACAGAGTGTGTCATGCCCCTGAGCTAGGGAGAAGATCACTTTTGTGCTTCATGTCTGATATTGCAAAGCTGTCTCAGAAATCTGGATGCCTAATTCTTATTAGAATACTAAATTGAGGTTTTTCTTACACATCTTCACCTCACATGTGCCTCAGGAGGATTCCTCCATCCATTTAGAAATACTGGGAAGGGGATTTCAATCTCTGCGTTAATGTGGCTCAGCTGGGGAGAACAGGCAGCACAGATAAAGTGAGATACAACTCACCTAAAATTTGAACTAACCCACCTTTGAAGCTCAAGAGAGATGAGTTACCTGTTTTTCTATCCTTTTTATTATTATTTTTAAAGTATCTTAGCATCCCAGATCAGCACCCAAAGCGCTGAAATATCTCCGTGTTTGGTGGCTGTACCTAAATAAGGGCAGAATGACTGTGTTTGCCCCTGTAGGAACTGCTTCACCTGCACACTCAAGAAATAAGCTCAAAATAGCTTCTGCCATGGAGAAAAACACTCAATCTCTTCCCCTGCTCACTTGCTAACATAAAAGCAAAGCCACACAGAGTGAAAAATATATTTGCTATGCTTGTAGCTAAGATTTAGGTTGATTACTCTACTGAAATAAGACTTCCACAGTTTTAATTAGCTGAAGGGTGGGGTCCTAGCTCATTACTCTGAAAATGTAATGATGTTTCCATTTCCATTTCCACAATCAGGTTCTTCCCTTTACAAAGGGGCTCCTGGCATATTCAAGATGGGCTGTGAGCTAGCCAAACCACATCCACCGTTGTTGGACCAGTTTGGACCTTGGTGTGGGACTGTGGCTGGACTCCATCCTCTGGGCCGGTCTGGCAGAGGCAGCTGGCAGAGCCGAGCACTGGGAGGCCAAGCCAGGTCTGGGGCTGAGCCTGGCACTGGGTTCAGAGGCAGAAGCTGACCTGTGCTGGATTTACATCTCCCTTGTTCTCTCACCTGGATCTTGGGAGCCCGCGGTGCCTGCTGCAGCACCCCCGATACCTTGCCTGAGCTGAACTCTTCTTCCAAGAACAGATTCCCCAAACCCTCCTGCACAGTATTTTTATCTGCAGTATATTCAAGGTCATAATGAGCTCAGAATTATCCTCACCTGAAATGATGCATTGTCCAAGCTTTCTCCAAGCATGCTCTTACATGCCTGGAAGTCCCGGCGCCCGATGATTAACAACAAGTCCAAGTGGGGACTAAGAGACAAGCAATGAAAAGTGTCCCCGCGAGACAGGGAGGCTGAATGTGAAGAAGCAAATCCCTTTAAGGTGCCC
This sequence comes from Tyto alba, assembly GCF_018691265.1. Classification (NCBI taxonomy): domain Eukaryota; kingdom Metazoa; phylum Chordata; class Aves; order Strigiformes; family Tytonidae; genus Tyto; species Tyto alba. The sequence goes on from NW_024881308.1 coordinate 15,100,364, forward strand.
GGAGAGTTACTTTCAGGACCATGATAGCTCCATTAGTTGTATCTAAGGTGCCACTTCACATTTCATGCTACAGCGAAGTTTTCGTTTGACCAGCAGTGATTTGAACAACTTGTGGAAGTTTCTTTCTCAGTGCTGGCACATTAAAGAAAAAGGCTATACGGCGCTGCGGGCGAGATCCAATATTTTGTTGTCATGTAAGATTGCCTATTGACTGTGAAAAAGCAAATAACACAGTCTGAACCATGCAAGCTTTTGGATACCTGCATCCAAGCCTGTCTTGCTGCTTAAAAAAAGACCCTTTGGTAAGTGTTTGGGGGGGGGAGATCCCGTTTTGCCTGACCCTAGAAAATGTGTCAGACTCTCCCAGTTAAGAAAAAGGGTGTCTGTCGTTTAACTCAATTAGCAAACACTGCCAGCTCTGACAGTCCCTAGCTCAGTCCCCAGGCTGTCAGCTGCTGGTCCAATTTTAGTTTTGTGTACTGTCTAGATAGCAAATTTATTGATGAAATATGGTCGTAGGTGTAAGAAAAAATTGGAGGATCCGACACAACTTCTTGAACCTATACTTAGGAAGACTAATGTATATCTTGATGAACTGGCAAATGCGTCTTTCTGTCCCTGAATGTTTGTGTATGTGAAAAAAAAAAAAATCTGCAAAAAAGATACTGATACTTTGAATGTTGGCTTGTTTTTTTGTTTTTGTTTTTTAGTCCTGCTGCAGTCAGTGAAAAAAAAAATCTGGAAAAAACAACATATAAATAATTGTTACTATGACAGTGCTGAGGAGACCCAGCCTCTGAGCAGCACTCTGTTCCTCAAGTGTTTTTCTCAGCCTAAAATGCCAAAAACTACTTACAGAAGAGTTTTTCCCTAAACATTACTGGGCACTAACAGATGCAATCCCTACCCTGCTGCACACATAGATGATGTTGTGTCAAGAGACTGGAGGTGAGGGGAGAGTGGCAGAAGGGACTGCGGGTTGGCGGCTGGGTAGAAAGGTGACATCATCCGTAGAAATCTTTGACTAAGCTTTGCATTTCTCATTTAAATTAATGCCAAACATATAGTACATTGTAGTAAGTCAGCTTCCAGCCTGTGTGCCATATTTCCTGTAAACAGAGGTCTCTGAAAGCTCAGTCAGCTCAGAAGAGATACTAGGGGACAGATTTAGAAGAGGTTAGTCCCCCAAAATCCAGATTCCATGTGATCTCAGCCCATGCAACAATGATGACAATGGGATCTGTGGGAAAACATCATCTCATATAATCAGGACCAAAATAATTGTAATGGAAAGATTGCACTCTCCTAGATCATCGTATGGAGATCCTTGAATGTATGGGGCTTGTCCTTTGCAAAAGGGAGTGGAAACCAAAGCGGTTGGCGAAAGTGGGGTTATGGCTGCATGGTATGCTGAGCAAGGGCTGGAGAGGAAAAAAAATCCTCCAGTTCTGTAGAGGTTCCCTGAAAATAACAATTAAAGTTCTCCTGAAGGACCATGAGTGTTGGCCGGGAGAGAGCTACATCAGAAACAGGGGAGATGATGCTACCTCCTCAAAGTCAGTGCTCATGGTTTTCCTTCCCAGAGCCTCTGGAGAGAAGGCAGTGACTGAATCCAACAAATCACAACGCATTTACACACAGAGAGGGGAGCAGGCGGGACTGCTGGCTACGGAGCCAGGGAGCAGGGGAAGGCAGAAACCCCTCAGAAGTGTGAGAAAAAATGTCCTCAGTGTGTGGGAAGAAAGGGAGAGGTCAGACAGATAATGGTGCTGGCTTCTATTTTGTGGCTCGGGTCTTCTCATATTCTAACTGACTGTGCTTGACATGAGCGTGCCCTCATTATTTTAATTTAACTATAAGTTGTATATAGTATGCTGTTAATGCTTAGTGCCTTATTTGGTAGAAGCAAAAGGTTCTGAGCCCATAAGGGAGAAAAAAAATCAATAAATTACAATAAAAGTGAAAGAAAAACATTTCTCTGGCAACCAGCAATGCAGCACCAGCAGGAGAAGCAGCCGCACTAAGGGAGGAGAAAAGACAGGGGAAAAAAATAAACAAGATGTCTCATTTAGGAAAAAAAAAAAAAAAAAAACAAAACGGAATTTAAAGCAAGGCACATTTTTTTTTTTTTCAGGAAAGGAATAGTGAGTGAAAAGGGGACAGTTACATGGAATAATTCCCTCTGAAAAGCTTGGATAAATGGGAAGGAATAACTGTAAACAATAGCTGGGCTTTGCTGGGCACTAAAGACAAGGGAGAGGAGGAAAGAGAAAGCACCACCAAATGAAAGCACAAGGCAGCAAGCTGCCTTCCTGCATGGCCTCTTCCTCAGAAACCTCTACCAAGCAGCCTCCCAAGTCCAAATTTCCTTGTGGAGGGGAAAAAAAGACATTTCAGCTGGCTCTGCCCACCCCAGTTAGCACGGGGGAAGGAGGGCAAACGTGCTGGGTGGCACTGGTGACTGCCTGAAGAAGAGCCCCACCACGGTGCCTGGGGAGCCCCACGGCCTTCATTTTGGTGCAGAACATCCTGCCCCACTCCATGGCAATTTCCACAAGAACATTTGGGGCCAGGTCACAGCTCAGTCCTGCCCATGCTCTCCCTGCATCTCAGTCGGTGGCTGAATTTTCAGCAGAGGGTTTTTAAGGGTACTTTAGAAGCCTCTGCTTTGGGGTAAAACAAAATGATGAGGGTCACAACCTGCTCTGGGTCAGAGAGACTGGCTGGAGCAGGGAACGGGGCAGGATCTGACCCTCAGGCTGCAATCACATACTTGCGCTGACGCTTCCCAGCCCCTGGCTCTCTGCAGATGCTTCAGCCCATTCCTACTGCCCAACCTCATAGCAGCTACAATGAACGTGGAGAAAATGCGAGATCTTCAGTCATGCAAACATGTAGCACTTGGGTATGGAGGTCCTGACTTCACTTTACAGCTGGATTTTCAGGCTTTTGCTTTCTGATTTTTATGTCTGTCTAGAAACATGGAGAAGCCCAACGCTTCCCGAGAAAGTCATGGTGCTCACTGGCACCGTTACATTAGCCATGTCCATCTTGTATATCAATGCTCATAGTGCCAGTGTTTTAAGTTTTAACTAATCAGAAATTCATTGCTAAACAACAATTTGAGAAACTGGTTCTGGGAAGCAAGGCTTTGGAAATAAACTCTGGTCTTGGAAAGTTGGAAGAAAATTATATAATTATTGGCTGCTGGGTTATTTTCTTGTTTAAGAGTCCTTAAAGAGCGAGTCTGATCTATTCCTTTTGCAGGTTTCTTCCTCCCTGTCAATACTGAGAATTCATGTGAAGCAAAACACTGGACACATCAGATGATCTTCTCGCTTGCCTTAAAGTCACTTATGGTGTGTCCAATATTTTTTTTTAAAAAGTAGTCAAAAAGTTTTTAGAAGAATTGAGATGGGAACAGGCTAGTTTATATGCATGAAAATTATATATTCTTGGCAAAATCTCCTGACAGCAGCTAACAGCAAAAGGAAAGGGTTAAAGAAAAAAACCACTGTTAATATGAGTTTAAAAGTAACGATGAAATTAAACAGGTATTCTCCAGGTAAGGATTTAAAGGCAGATTTCAACCAGAAAGCTCTAAAATAGCTGAAGGGAGATGGATGCCTGAAGAAAGCCTCACGCAGTGAAACCTTGCAAGACCATATGTTCCCGTGGGAGATTCCCCATAACTTCTCGTTGCACACATGCCTGCATGCCCTTTCTCCGCAGAGGGTTTCATCCCCACCTCATTTACAGGATGAGGGCTTGTACAGGAAGAGATAGATACAATAATAACATCTTCGGTGACTATTTTCACTATTTTAAGATATGGAATCAAAGCAATTACCCAGCAGAGTATGGTGTCTCAACTGCCAGAAAGGACATTTTTGAGTACTTGACAGCTGACCAGAGGAAATGCATCATATTATACAACCAATAAAGATCAGAGTCAGTGGGAAACATGGAATGTACAGTGATTATTTCAGTTTGTAAATTAATCACACTGGATGTGAACTCCTTTGTTCGCTACCCCTCTATAACCTGTGCTGCACAGACAGCCTCACTGACACTTTACAATCCAAAAAAGGAATTATTAATGCTAATCTTAATTTGACTGAAAAAAGAAGCAAGAGCCCCCACCACGGCCCTTCGCTGTGCTAGGTACTGTCCAAATACAGACCAGAATGACAATCCCCAGCAGCCTAATGTCAGAGAGAAAATCTTCTCTAAACTTCTGTGGATTAAGCATTTTCAGGTATATGTATCCACCCCTTTTTCTGTGTTTGTGTGTATCTTATCCCCAAGACCCTTCCTACCCCCGATCCCTGCTTGCTGTTATCAGCCTGCAAAGACACACGGTCTTGGTCTTGAGTAAAATAAGAAAAATGGAAAGCAATACAAGCAAAGCAATTAATGTGACCATCGGCTTCTCTGCAAGTTCACTTGGAAAGAAAAGCTGCAAGTGGAGAAAAAACAGACAAGAGGGAGGAAAGCTCAGGCCCGAGGAGAGTCCTGTGGCCATGGATAACTGTCTGGTTGCCACTGTGGTTCATGGAAATGCCCAGCTCCTCTGCAACAGGACCGACTTCGGAGGAGATATTCCTACTTGCTTTGCTTTCTCCTCCTCTTCCAAAGTATTGTAGCCCAACAGGCAGTTTTACAGAGCGGTCATTTTAGTGATATTCAGTCTAAACATAAAATAACATAAAATTCACCCAGTCTGAAGTCAAACACAGTGAGGTATTTCAGTCTCAGTGCTGATTCATTCCTTGCATGGGGATATACCCCTGTTTCTCCATCCCAATATTCTGCCCAGCTGAGGTCAACAGGCAGATACAACCAGACGTCTCACTGTCTGCCAGCCCTCCTCCTCCTCCTCCTCCTGCAGTGTCTGGGAGGAGGAAGGGCATCTGACTGCCAGGTGATAGTCATGTATCCATTTACCATCATCATTACTCTGCTATAATCATTCAATAGCAACCACCCCAAAACTGTAACTTTTCAAGGAAAACTGGGGTATTTTCCAGCCTACTTGATCCACCAGAGTGCTGCAGCCTGGGAAAAGTCCTAGGTTGAGATTAAACCTTAAGGACCTGATTTCCAATATCTTACCTGTCGGCCCCATTCAGAAAGAAACTGAAAGTTGTGCCTAACTTTTTCTCTCATTGAAGTCAGAGGCACAGGGGTCAGAATTAGGCAAGGCGGCAGCACTGTTACCCATCACCTTTAGGCTTAGGTGTTAACAAGGTAATATAGACTCTACAAGGCACCGCTGTGTCAAAGGTGAAAAATGCACTTTATCTTCCTCATCATGTTATTGAGAGAATTCCAAAGAAATGTGTGCATGTCTATATTTAACTCTTGTTCCTTTTTAAAAATAAATAAAAAATAAATTATTCAGCTCATACAGGCAATGAATATAGGCCACAGAATCCAACACACAGCAGCAAAAGTACTCCATTATTAAGTCTGTAATTGCCAAGAATTAATTTGCTAATTGCATGCAACTAATCTGCGTCCTTTTTGTTTTATATCAATTAACAGAGTAATTAAAAAAAGCAATCTTCTTGATAGTTTCTCACTGGCAGACTTAGCCCAGCAGAGCTAATGAAAGAGGGCCACCCTTTAACTAACCTCATTAGTATCTCTTCTTTTGTTAAACATCCTACAAAAAATAGTTAATTTTGCTGCATGAAAGTCCTTGATGTTAGACTGCTAATGAGGGGGCCACACAGCTCTGATTTGGTGTTTGTTTGGAGAGCAGCTCTGCTCGTTGCAAAGCAAATGCTTGTTCCCTGCCTTGCTGCCCTTTCAGGGATGGAGAGTCAGGTGGAGAGTCAGAGCTGTGTACTGGTTAGAGGTTTATAGATATGAGGAGTTACCAACCCTTTAAAGATCCCTCCAGGTTAAAAATGAAATTTGTTTCATTCAAAAGAAAAAAAAAAAAAAAAGAATTAAAAAAAAACCAAACAAGAGAAGACCTGACTGCAAGAAGAGAGTGGCTGGGACATGGCTGTTTCTAGGTTATGATTTGAAGAGATACCACTCTGACAGCAGAGCTGGGGAAAGAGAGAAAGGCGAGTTTCCAGCTTTGGTAGAGATGATGTGCTGGAGGTTGTACCCACGGCGTAACTGATCTGTGCAGGGAGCAGCCAAACGTGGCTCTGGGTGCCTGCGCAGGCTCAGTCAAACCGCGGGCAGGAGGGGGTGTGCTGGCAGGAGCTGGGAGACGCACAGGGACCTGCTGGGATTTTCAACAGCTTGAAATTTCCACTCGTTACCTGCACTTCTGAAACCCTCTGAGGATCTCTGCTCATTGGCAGCTCCTGGCTGTAAAAATATTCGTGCGCGAGGGGAGCACGAGCACTCATCACAGGCACATTTCTAATATGTTTCTGGCTTACAGCTATCTACCACCTTTGAAGGACAGTGGTGTACATGGCCATGATGTCAAAAGCATTTTAGAGGCGCTGGGTAGGGCAAAAATGATTAGACAGATGGCAATCACCAACAAGGAGGATGAGTGTGCAGCTGTGCTTGTGTCACTGGGATGTAGGAAGGAAAACCTCTGCTCTGACTACAGAATAAAATAGACTTCAAAGTCCTCTCAGCTGGTTGAACATGTGAACCTTTGTAGGAGGCAGCTGAAAGTTCTGCTAGGCACTGAGCTGCGTTAACGCAGTCTTCCTTGGAGCCTGTGTGCTTGGCTACTGCCTTCATTCATCAGGATAAAAGCCCATAAATACCTTTTTTTCCTTTTTTTTTTTTTTTTTTTTTTACTGTTGTAAGAGATATTCTAAAATATTCTATTGTCCAAAGGAGAGTTTCTCGGGAGAACTGCAGCATCACTAGCATAGCAGACATGCACTAGTTTCCCGAGCTGTGGGCTCTTTCATTTTGCTTTGCTTTTGGGGTGTGCTGGGTTAGGAGACTCCCAAGCTGATTGAATAGATGTGGACATCTCATTCCTCCTCCACTCATGGAGCTGGGCCATGCAGTGACTTCTTGGCTCTGGTTTAGCACCACTTCAGTCACCTGCCTCCCTCTCTGGCTTGTCCGAAGGTGTTTGCAGCTCATGTCCTGCTTTTTCTGATAGCTCCTGGAGCTGGAAACCGTCCTTGCTGTAATGAGACCTTCCACCAGGAGGCAAGTCAGGCTTCACACAAAAACTGCTCTAGCTAAGAGCTGTCTTTCACCATGGAGGGGTCCCAGATGATGCTCAGGCACCAATGACACCAGGAACTGATCTCTGAACACATCAGATGAGACTTATAAATTTTACCCTGGGTTGGATTTCTACGTTTGCTCAGTAGATTTACTGAAAAAATGACAGTGTAGCAGGTGGCAGCATTAGCAGTGTTTTCCTGCTCCAGGAGCTGGGCTTTGTCAAAGGAGACTGAAATGGGTCCACGTCACTCTGAAATGACAGGCTGAAACCCAGGCAGGTTCAAAAACCTCCTCCCAAGCAAGCTGGGAGCCCAAATCCCGAACAGAGGCAGAGCATGTTGTGTTTCCCTTTAGGGAAATTTTAGGAAACCATCTCTCCCTTCAAACAGCTTCTCCTAGGTTGGGTGGCTGTTGCCCATCACATTTAAGGGACACCTGCTGCCAGTGAGATGCTGGACCTCATCCTGGAGCTCCTTAGATGTGAACCAGAGCTCATTTCACCGTTCTCCTGCCTATTACCTGTGTCTTCAAGATGTGCTCTCACAGGTAGCTGAAACCTTGTCATGCCCAAGTGAGGAGAAGGAATAAAATAAGAAATAACCCACAAGTGCTATTGCTATTGGTGCCTTTGAAGCGAGGACTTCTTTGCACCAGTGAGAGCTGAGAGCTGGGTGACAGCTCTCCTGCACTGTGGGCCATCCCTAGGACATTACCCTATGAAAACACATTTGTTTGACCTTATTTTAACCCTAGCTCTCACCTAGATACTAATTACAGTTAAGGACTGAGCTGACTTGCTCCCTGTGTCTCTGAAATAGTGAAAACTGCTTGCTACTGTTTAAAATCTTCGAGATTTTCTTTTCTTCCCGCTGTGTGGGGATGTCTCGGGACCCAGGGGACAGCGGTGCCTGGAGCCGTCTGCCTTGGCTTCCCCACGCGGGGAACAAATGGGAAGTGAAGCAGGGGAGGGAAGCGAGGTGTTACCACCAAGGGGGGGGGGGGGGGGGGGAAATGAGAGAAAAAAAAGAGAGAAGCCAGATTTATGCTTCAGCCATTTCCCTCTGTAATCAGCTTATGTTGTAGAGTTAAATGAACCGATGGGGAACTCACGCAGGCGGACGGGGCTTGTCAGCCGAGAACTTGTAAATCACCCACCGGTGTGAGAAGCGCGTGCAAGGGCGGGTGTGCAAGGGCGGGCGTGCAAGGGCGGGCGTGCAAGGGAGGGTGTGGAAGGGAGGGCGTGCAAGGGCGGGCGTGCAAGGGAAGGTGTGCAAGGGCGGGTGTGCGTGCACGCTCGCGTGTGGCGGAGCGAGGGCCGGTGCGGCGGGGGCAGGTGGGGCTGGCGGGGGCCCAGCGCTCGCGCTCGGCGGGTCCCCCTCCCGCCAGGCCGGGTGTGAAGGAGCAGCTGAGACGAATTGCAATACCTCCCACTCCTCTGCCCATTTGTTTCTTATGAATGCGTAATGAATGCTAATGAATTCCTCACTTGGGGCATATGGTTAAGACATATAGAGCCTAACCTTGCTACAAAGAAGAAAGACCTTGATGTTACAAGATGGGGGTGGGCTGGGAGGAACCCAGGGATTCGTGAGCTGAGCTTGGGTCAGCGGGACTCATCCTGCTCCAGCCCAAGGTCTTGTTCAAACGCAAGGGCTATGGGACCTGGAGGGGGAAAGAGAAATTATTTACTTCCCTACTAAAGGAAAGGAAACATATGTCCATGGGTATATTTTAGAGGCTGAGAGTTGCATTGAGGTTAAAGAAAAAAGATTTCTCCTTTCTCTGGAGAAATGGGGGATATGTGAAGGAAAATGTTTCACAGCGGTGCAGAGGAGAAATGGATACACACATTCAAAAGCAATGCTGGAAATGACCAAAACCACCCTCAGTTTATGCTTCTTTATGTCCGTTCAGCTCTCGGGCTTCTCGATCGAAAGCAGTGACTGGAGGTGCCATGTAGCACCTGAAGTGAGGGATGAGTTTGCACCAACAAGTCTCCTCCTGAAACCCAGCAGAGCCCCAGCTCCCCAGACAGGTGCTGAGCCCGGATCTGGCAATGGGTCTCATGATGAAAATGAATAATTCTATCCTGAACTGCACCAAAACAGTGGGTGATAGCTGATGGGGAGAGGAAGGCAGAGCAGAGTGGTGTGAAGATGCTGCAACAACACCGCAAATAACAGCTCTGGAAACGGAGAGAAGGATGCTAAGGGATCAACAGGAGATGCAGCAGTGGGGCCCAAAAGGCTGGCATGACAGTTGGAGAGGCTCCAGGTCGAAAAGCAGAAGCCTCAGACATGAGGATGACAATGGACACAGCCATGTCACAGCAGAGCAAATGACACGCTCTGGCCCCAAGGACCTTCCTCCCCTCAACCCCCATCCCTGCCATCCCCATGGCCCCCTCTGCTCCTTGGTTGCATTCAGGCTTCCAACCATGAAGATTTAGGGCTATTTCATACTCTGTAGCATGACCAAGTCATCCTCAAGGGACTGGCAGATACAACACAGGAGCCGTGAGTAACCTCCACCCATCAGAACTGCAGTTGGTGACACCTCAGGGCATTTCCAATGGCAAGAGACACCTATATTCAGGCAACTGAATCGCACTCAGTGTGTCACAGGCTGATTTAGTGACATTATGGAAAGTCACTATAGGTCTGATAGTGTCAGCACAGGTTGGGACCCTGCCACAGCATGAGTTCATGGTTCTGCTTTGGGCTGATGGGTGAGCAAGAGATCTGTGAGCAGATTTCTGCTTTCCTGCCTAGAGATCTCAAGTGCTAGAGCCTTACGGGTTAGTGCTGCAAACCCTGGACTCTGTCCCAGCCTTTCACAACCCAATATATCTGGAAACTACTGTGAGACTTCTTTTTTAACTGGAAGAGCTAAAAACTTGGTTCTCCAGACAACTTTGGATCTATCCATGAAGTGCTGCCTGTACACCAAAGAAGCAGAGACTTTCAGACCAAGATTTAAAAGAGCTAGCTTAGATACCCGTAAAACCAGATCTCATTATTGGGCTATATACCAAACTACTCCTGGCTGAGTTGCGGCTCTGCATACATCTCTTACTGCTCTGCTCTCAGTCCCAAGCCACGCAGCTCTAACTAGCTCCAATATTCCTCCATGGGTTGCTGTCATGTCTCTGGGATATCAACAAACATGCACCCTGACGGCCTGTCCCCAGAGGGTTAGAAAACATCGAGAAAATACTCAAGGACTTTCAAAGTATTAAAAAAAAAATGTCTGAAGAAGCTTTCACCCACACCAAAAATTCTTTCAATAGCAAAAATTGTCATAGGACCCTTTTGGAAACGTGCAGCAGGCAGATTTCTGAGCAAGATGACCTCTCTTGAACAGCTGGGGTCTGAGCTGACACACAAGCTGGATGCTCCACCATCGGCGTTAGGACTTTGACCACTGTGGGTGTAGTCGTGTCTTTCTCTTTGCTGTTTTCCAGCTAAATTTATCCACATCCTCTCCCCTACATGGCAGCAGCAGCAATTAGATGGACACTTCTGTAGCACTTTCAGTCATTGCTGTCCTTTTCTGTCCATCTCATGCCTTATAACAGGAGCTGAGATTGCTCAAAACAATGTAGAAAAGCGGCATTTGCCATAGCTTGCGACTGCTAATTTATCAATGCATTTCTGAGAACAAAGCAGCCCAGGTACCTCACTGAGCAAGCGGTGAAAAACAGCAGAGAGGGAGCTGGAAAAATTTCAAAGTCCTTCTAAAAATTAAAATCTGAAAGCCAGCCAAGTCCCAGCAGCCGAGTGGAGGTGCGAGGCATTTAGTCTCCGGGGTGGGCAAAAGCAGCCGACTGCCGTATGCAGTGTGCATCAACACCTCTTGACACTTATGAATATGGGGCTGGTGCTGATGCCCACTTGGATGAAAGAACAGAGTGAGGCTGCCAGCGTCGAAGTGGGTGGAAGGGAGGGATCATCTGTAGCAAGATGTTGGGTTTTCTTTAACCCTCTCTGACACAAAGAGCAGCCCCTGCGCCCATTCGTCTGGGGGTTTTGAGCCCGGCGGATTGAGAGACTGCAAATGTTGGGTTGCTGGTTAACTGAAGGATGGATGTGGGCTGCGCCCACGGGAGGGGATCTGCATGGTTGTGGCATGTGGACACTGGTACTCGGTGCTGGGGGAAAAAAAGGTCTGACAGATTTCTTACAGCACTGACTTGATTTGTGGAAACGCTTCGAGTTTGCTGGGAGCTGTGGGTGTTGAGCAACTCTGGAAACTCAGGCCCTTTGCCTCTCCCGCAGTACTTTGCACGTAACTCAGCAGCAACCCCCAACTCCTGAAAAACAGGGAATCACGCTGCCATTAAGTTTTCAAGCCTTGATGACTTCTTGCTGCAAGCCCAGAGAAGATACTGTGATCACCCAAAATAGCTCTCTGCAATAAAAGATCGTGGTAGGAACAAGAAGGATTCAGTGAAAGCTGCTGATAAACGAAGGCTCAGCTTGCAGCGTGTTTTAAATCCCTACACCATAAATACAAATTCATGTAGGTGGGGGCAGCTGGCGTGAGGGCTTGGGTCGTGGCAGCCTCATCAATGGACAAAGAATCTCTTCAGTTTGAAGTGCCAGCCTCTTTCACTTTCAGACTTCTCAGTTGTGGGTTTTGGCTTTTGCCAAATCCCAAACAAAACAACAAAGTAATCCCAACCTGCTCTGCTCTCCTCCCGGCCCCTCCTCCTGCTCCCCTTGCAAGAGGCTCCCTCAGCAGAGCCCCAGGGGCCAGAGCAGCAGCAGCCCACTCCAAAGCCTTCCCCGCTCCCCCAGAGCCGAGCGGGGAGCTCACCCAGGAATACTCCTCCCGCTACCCCATTTGCATGACAGACGGCTCCTTTGCATTATCCACCTCTTCCCACAGAAGCCCCGTCCATCCCTCGGGCATCCCGTGGGGATATCTGCTCTTGCAGGCTGCATTCCACCCCCTCGCTGCCCACCCTTGCCCTCACTCCTACGGGCTTTCAGCAAAGCATCGATCCAATGTGTTTGGCCCCACGTTAACTTCTACTCATGCTAGCTCCTTCCATAATTTGTCTAAAATTTCAGGCCTCTGAGATGCAAGAAAGTGAGACATCCTTTGACACCTGAGAACACCACTCTGTGCAGATGCGGTCCAGCTCGGCTCCGAGCCCCCAGCCCTCCCCAGCAAGGGGCTTTGGTGGACAGGAGGAAGAAAGGAGCATCTCTCCGGGAGAGACACAGTCCTTACCCCAGCTGCAACATGCACCGTGCCTGATACGTTGTAATGACATGAAAATGAATAGAATAAACTGACTGAGTGGTATCGTTATTAACCTTTGTTACCTCAATAAATCAAACCAAGGAGCCGCAATTACTCCCGTTTCTGACAAATACTGGTTATGCAGCGGATTCCCCCCTTGCTCTTGGTCCCGTGCCCTCTCCCTCACTCTCTTTCATAACTGGAACTAGGAAGGTGCAGTACATATCACAGTATTGAAAGGAATAATAATAATTTGGTACCAACTCATAAAGGCACATAACAGATAACAAGGGGCTTCCATGGCATCCGTCTACTTCATTTTTAGACAAGACATTGGGCTTTCCATGTGGATCCTGACCCTGGTCACCAAATCCAAATACACAGCAGCACTCACTCGTCCATGCCTGTGCAGATACGGATATTTGAATTTCTTTGCATCAGGCTTTGGATCTCAGGAATTACTGAATGAAAAGGCTGGAAAGTAAAATTTACTCTCCTCCAAACTCTGGTCCAAGGTATGAGTCAAACTTTTGGCCCCAAATCAGGACCAGCAATCGGGCTTTCTGCATAACACTAACTTGTCCCAGGCTGCTGCCACACGCTCATGTCAACACTGATACGAGTTTAGGAGTTTGATGTTGCTCCAAGCTAGCTAATTTCTGAGGTCAGTGCCACGCTTTCAGATCGATGAGTTCAGAATTTAGTCAGCACAAAGAGCCTCACAGTGGAGTGCTATCCTTGCATATTTAAAGCGATCTGGGAAGAGGACCTTTCAACAAAGATATTCAATGAGACTTAAAAATCAATCCTTATTTGAAGAAACTGGCAAGGTATTGTAGCAGCCATTGTTAAAATGCCCGGATTAATAATAAATCAGAGTTGACAAATACTTTTTGCATTTTTTACCTTGTGGATTTGTTTTCTCAGAGGACCTGGTTGTGAATATGAGAGTTGAAGACATGTTTCTTCAAAGAAAGATTCAGAATTACAATTCAATAAACTTTGAAGGACTTTTTGTAAACCTGACAGAACCCATGTATTTTATTTGTTTGTACTATTTTTTCCTCAGAAATCCACAGAAGTCACTTTGGAGATTTTACAAATTCCCTAGGAATTTCCAAAGCCACATATGCAGTGTAAATAATGGGATTACAATATTCAAATATCATGCCCAGTCCTGGAATAGTTTGAAATGAGAACTGAACAAACGCTCTGTGGCCAGAAATAGCTGAAGTTTGGGTTCCTCCTGCAGAGGTAAATTTGCTCGTGCAGCATGTAGCACTTGTGACTCAGGTCTTCCTTGTTGCAGGTGCCCACGTGAGTGCATCGTCTGTGCAAACACCCCACTCCACAGACCAGAACGTACAGAAGCAGCGTTGGGCTGGTTACCGTGACAGGTGAAACCTTCCTTTTGAATTCGCTTTGCTGGGCTGTATTTGCTCTCTCACACTTAGGATTTCATTAATCCAACATGAAACACCAGTCTGATATCAGCACCCTCCAGTACAGGACCAGTGTCCCATGGTTATAGGTGCTACACACACCCAGAGGTCATAAGAGTGGCCCAAAAACATGGGTGACCCTTATCTCTCTGTCTGGAAGACACCGAGGGGACAATAGATATGATCACGTGAATATCCTGAATAAATTTCATGACAACGGCTTATTTCCTCCGGTAAAATTTCAGCAGTGTTTTCACACAGGGAACTACAACTGGTAGGACCAACGGGAAATATTCAGCTCTTTCTGAAGCATCTGCTTCTCTCGGTAGCTTTGCTATTGCTAGATCTGCAATGAGACCCAACCTTTGTTTTAGGTCAGCTCAAATCTAATTTAGGGAGGAATCTTTGTTGTATGGATGTCTTTGTGACTTATGTGCTCAGAGTTGATTTCACTCCCCCAATCTTATTAAGGACTTATTATAGTATGAAGACTGCTGCACAGTCCATGAGGCTATGGGAGAGGTGTCCTTTATTGCTAGCGAGGGGTATGTGTGCAAGCTAAGAAAAGCAAAAGGGAAGAAAACCAGACATAAATCATCCAGAATGCCAGCCTGCAGAGCCTAAACCCCACGGATTATTCTCTTTCTCTTTTCCAAAGAGCAGAGGATCTAACCCAAACTCTGACAGCCAGTAGTGACTTCAGCTGGCATCATGCATGCAAGAAGGACAGCACCTCTTCCCGACTAACCTTGGCGACCTAGTTTCTGCACTTTCATTATCCTAAAATAATCCTTCCCCTCCCGCCTCCCCCAACTGCTTCTGAGGAAAGGAGGTGGGATTTTGTCATTTCGGTCAGCATGAGAGGAGTGGGGCTCGTCTGGGGACGAGGTGGCTGGAGCCCACATTTCCTTCCCTTTCTTTTCCGCTGGAGCATGCGACAGTTTGCAATGGGAGGTCCGGGCGGCTGCAGGAGCAAAGTAGTACAAAAAAAAAAAAAAAAAACCCACCCAGTCCCACATCACAATGACTTTTCTCAGATGATAAACATAATAATAAAACCCCTCCTAGTAGCCAATATGATGCTAATGCTTCTTAGCTCTGTCAAAAGTGAAAACAGCTCCTTGCTGTCAATTACTGGAGGGACAGCTGGAGTCTCTCCTCTCACTGTCAGGATGCAGACATATTGCATGTCATCGAGAAGGTAACAAATTCACCAGGACAGCATCACCATCTGTCACCAACAGAGACACCGCCGAAACAAAGGGTCAGGCTTCGGCGCAGAGCTGGGGCCTGATCTTACCCCATCTTGCTCGTCCTTCGCCGCGACGCGGAGGGGCGCAGATGGACCTGCCCCCCAAAGCCCCGCGTCCGTCCTGAGGATACGCGGGGGAGTTTCGGATTATAAACCCCGGGGACGAGCTCTGAGTTTCGAAATGGTTGTTTTCACCAGCAAACCTCGCGCGGAAGTATTCAGACCTTGCTGGTGGGTATAAGCTGCGGCGTGAAACACCGTCTGGTTTAGCACTGTCCCTCACCCAGTTTCCATCTCCAAGCGCGATGTTTTCCACTCTGACCTCCCTACACACGGGGCATCTCCCCACGTGCACGAGTAGATGCTTTTAGGCTACTCGCAGGAGTAGAACAACACCCACGGAGGGCTGGGGGATCAGGCTGTAAGTCGATTTATTTGGGGCCAGATGGTTGATTCCCCACATTATTGAAGTCTGACTGACCTGGATCTGCTCTCGTGAGGAGATGCTCGCCCACCCCAGGAAGGCACTTGCACTGGTCCAGACTCTACACGTGATCTAAAACCCAGTATAACGATAAATAATTCTGCAATATGTTTTGAGGTAATTTTCAGTAGTTAACCAGCTCTCCAAAACCTTCAAAAAATACTCTTCAAAAAAATCCCTCAATGAATAATGCCATTTTTAAAAAACATGTTTTTGAAGATAGTGTTCAGGCGAATAGTGCAAATAATGTAAATAATTTAAGTGATTTTTTTTTTTTTTCCTATAGCATATATTGTTGTGCTATTTAAAAATAACCCACGTAACTCTATTCTTTCACTCAAGATGAGGCTTATTTCCAACTGATAATGTGCTAATTATTTCAAGAGCAAAGTTTATTTTTGACAGAAAAATCATTGTACTTAAAATCACGTAGTGTGTTAAGACTTCGAATGAGTCTGAAAGAAAGATGTGTCTGCAAAACTAGCTCAATGTGACAATGCTCACGTAGCTCTTGTGCTTGTATTAGAGTATTAATTTGGGATACCCTGAAGCTGCTGGCAAATGTGACACTGTGGGGTCCAGGTGACATCTGAGGATACCCTTTGGGTTTCCAGAGTTGGATGGCAGCTTTCCTGTTTGGTATTAGTCGCAAGATCCAGGATTTACAATTTATATTCTTAAATATCTCAGGTGTTATTTAGAAATTAGCTCAGGAGTCAGTCCGGTACACCCCCTGCTCTATTGCACATTAATAATCCAAAATAAGCACAATTTAAATTTGATCTTAATTCCAAAATGCAGCAAAAACTGAACTTGGTACTGCTCTTTCCCGACTTGCACTACTTCTGCTGAGATTTACAACCAGCACACAGTCATTCAGAGAAAAAAAATGTTACTGCAGACATAAGCACACGTTTCTAACAAGGAGAAATAGCTCATCCTCTAGTCACAGGCCTAGATGCCAAAATTCATTTCATGTTTGAAGCTACAATAAATGACAACCGACTACCCTGAATCATACTAAATAACTTTTAAAGAAGTTACAACTGCTGCTTTCCCCCCTTCCCAGCACTGCTTTATTTCTCAAACCCAGAATGAGCATCTCCAACATGGGGAGGCAGAGCACGGAGCTGCGAGGCTGTGACCCCCTCGGCCCCTCCGCCCCTTCCTCCTCCCCCGGCATTTGCGGGCTGCCTTGGGATTTCTCGCTTGACTCTCCTCCAAGGTTGTGTCAAGACTGCTATGATGTGGAAGTCACGAGATACTGCCAGCAAGAGGCTGGAAATGAGATTCAAATTGTGGCTGGTGGTCATCCCCCCCCCCCCCCCCCCCCCTCCATCCATCCCTCCCTCCCACCGCACTGCGCCCTTGCCCTCTCCCCGCAGAAATCAGGAGGTGCTCCGGGGAGCTGCAGAACTTCCATACTCGGTGCCGTATAAAGCTGCATGAGTGAAAGGAGGAGGTTTGTAAACTGGCTTGGGAGAACGGCTTGTGTTTGGGAAAGGAAGGCGGCAGTTGTCATTCTCATTAGAAAGAAAAGCACAGGCTGGTCCCATGTTCACCACTGTGAACTGGGGGTGGGGGGCTTGGGCTGCGATTGCTGCCACCATCTAGTCCCACACTAATCTCTCAAGGAGGACGGAGGCAACTCACTCATTGCACAGTTTCCACAAACCCCACTTCTCTGAACTCCCACCGTTTCTGGAGGTGACTTTTTGGCAGACTTTTAGATGGACCCTTCTCTGCAAACCTCACTATTTTCATTTTGCTGGGAAGAGCACACAGATTGAAAATTCAGTTGTGATTCTTCTAACAAAGCCTTCCAGAGAGGTGTTTTCCAATACACCGAGGGAGAGCTGCAATCTGGATCTCCACAGTGGAGCTGAGGCTGTTGGGGAGGCTATGACAGAGCAGGGAGCTGAGCTCTGAGGTCTCCCAGCTATTTCTCTGCTCCTCAGGACATCCTTCATCCTCATCCGCACATGGGACAACATCTCCCACTGAACAAATCCCTCATCCCCCAGAGAATCAAACCTGGGCAGTTCACTGAAACTCAGAATACTACTTCTAAATTCGAACACAATCCTGCTTAAAAACAACTTCAGAAAATTTATTTAGGAAACCATATCAAAGAGTTGCTCCTTGAGGGGTGTCCTGGTCTGCTTTGAAGAAGTCCTCTCTGCACAGAAACCGCCTATTTTAAATCACAACTTGCAGGTTTAACGTCACTGAGTGGCTGAAGCCTCGGCCACACACTCAGGATGCGGGAAAGGTTTTAGTTCTCTTGTTTGTAAAGGTTTCTGCAAACTGAAGCAAATCCTGCCCTGGCTGCCCGGCTTAGTTTGCCCTGTGATAGGCTTAGAGCAGTATGAGGGTATTTTATCTTTGTGGCTACACAAGAAAAAGGCCAAATGATCAAATGCTCTACGTACCCCTCTAACTGGGTCCATGCTGGGCGGCTGACTTCACAGCCGGAGCTTGCCGACTTTCACAAAGCCCTGTGTAGCTATTTCGGAACTAGAGCTGATCTTTATGCATTAACACGGACCCAGATTTTAGAAGAAAACTCACATCTCTTTTGAGTTGCTGCTCAGAACTTTTTTCTCTCTCGATCGCTCTGCCTGCAGAGCCCTGTAGCCACCACCGGCAAGAGAAATGAGAAACCCGACGCTGCTCCTTTATTAAACAGTGTGGGAAACTTCAAGAGAGAAAAACTTAGCTTGAAAGCAATATCTGCACTTAGATGTTGTCCGGAATGTTACTGCAATATAGAGGCATGTTGAAATATAGCTTGTGCTGCTCTCCTGAACTTGCATTTAGGTGGTGCCCCCACATCGCAGGCTATAGCAAGGCTCTGTAAATGGCACGGTGTATAAAAATTGCTTCTCCCTCCAGTGAAATGCAGCTGTATCTGGGATAGAGAGAGATAGAATTTGATAAAAATGCAGCCATTTCATTAGTTTGGACAGGGAATGGAAAAAAAAAAATGGAGAGCTACAGGGGAAGTCAGGTGGGAAAAACTTGATCTGAGGAGCTGCTCTAAGTAAAGATTTTTTGTTTGAACACAAATGGCTTTTCAGCATCGAGTTTTGGCATTGGCCACATTTTTCTTGCTGAAACAATTGTGACATTTCCATTAAAACTTGTCATTGCAACTCATTATTTGATTCAGTCCATAAAAAATTAGCAAACCTGATATATCTCATAAAACTCATGCACATCTTCAAACAAATAAAAGAAAAAAAGTATCTAAAACCAGTAAGAATTTTGGAAATTCTGGGTTTTCCCAATAACTCGACCAGCTACAGTAAGCAATAGGCAAACAGAAACTTCACGGTTTCATCTCTGAGCACCCACAAACAGGGAAGACGTTAGCTCAGAGGGGTTATGAAGGACTGCATGCTGCAGCACACCTTTCATAAACTGGTAAACATTTTCGCCACAAAATCTACAAACTGGAGCAACAACAACTGTGCCAAAGATGCGTATGGGTTCAAGTGGTGTTAGAAAACAGGGTTGCCCAGTAAACAACAAATCTGTCTCCTGTGGTCTCGAGTTTTCAAAGATATCTCATGACTAAATACAGAAGAGGCATATATTTTGTGTAGGTTATAAGTTCTGGGACTCTGAGGCATGGCCCACACTTAATCAGTGTTTCCTGCATCCATTTTATCAGCGGTTACTGATAAAAACATATTTTCTAGGAATGCAATTGTTCAGTCTCCTATGTGCCCATAATGTATGAGGTGAGCAGGCAAAGTCAATGGTCCCAGAAGTATTTTTCTGTATTTTGAATATCCATGATGATAAAAAGTGATGTGCACTTGTTAGCAATTAACATTTTTTCTTTAGCCAAATAACAAATCAGTTTTCTAACACATTAGAAGTATTAGAGGATGTGCATTTCTGGGATTCTGTTTTTATTTTGTATCTTAAATCATTCCCCACATCAAGTCCGAAGGACTTGGCTCTACTGATATCCAGAAGACAGATTCATGCTCAAGACTTGGGGCAAGATATATCTAAGGCAAAATGAGTAGATTTTTTTGACATTTCTCCTTGGCGCACTGCCTGACCACTTGCACCTCTTAAAGAACAATACGAACAGTCACTGCAAAGCGCCTGTGCTGGAACTGAAAAACACCCTCCCTGTTTGTTCCAGGGAAAATGGTTCACGATGAGACGCAACGAAGCAGCAGCACATACTTGCTCACACATACTAGGTAAAAGGCCAAGTACACAGGTAATGATTTTTTGTTTTAAATTATTACCTTTCTATAAAGGTAGATATATAGCTGAAATGTGTTGTTGTATTCTGATATTTCTGTTTTGATGAAATGCAGTTCCACAGGTAACTTTGCACGCAGGTGGTGTGTCTTCTCACGCAGTCTGTGTTCACGAAACGGGCAGGACTGGGAGCCTTCAGGGAATGCACAATGACATGGGCTGATTTGTACTTTTTTTTTTATTCTTATGGGAAAAATTCTTCCAGTTTTAAACCTTTAATTTCAGTTATGTACATGCAGAAGCTAGTATGTGATTTTGCAGATATTTAGAAAAAAAAAATAGCTGTTTTTTCTTGTCCCCTGGTACTGAGATTTGATTTTTTTTTTAAAGTCTCACAAATCTAGATGCAGTTTACACTGAAAACCAGACAGAATTAAATACTTGATGTACTAAGGAAAGTTCAAGAAATCCTTCTTACAATTTTAAAAGTTTTACTTGCAGCTGAAGTCCTTTTGTGTCCAACAGATGGGGACTAACCACATCTACACACTCAGAGATGGACTTTTACTGCAATTTTAAAAATATCTGGGCACCTGAAGGTACATATGGGTGTATCGTGATCTTTGAAAGCTCTCAAATATCTTCCTTAACAGCAGTTAAATGTCACAGGTTTTAAACACTGCACTAGTCATCTATGTGAATTTTCAGGCAGAGAAGAGTTTTTACAAACATTGGCTAATATTTGTAGGGGTAAATATAGAAGAATGTAGACAAATAGTCTTCTGAAGATGGTCGCTTCTGAAAATATTATCTGGAATCCTCAATAATTTTAACATTTAATTTGCTTTGGTCAAGTGTAAAAGACAAAATGGGGGCCTGGACCTTACTCGGGCTTTCCTACCAAATAGCTCCGCCAAATTAGGAATTTAAAGTGAGTCTGAAACAGCACTTTGCCTGCATTTACAGACGTATTGCCCCAGGATAAGAGATGTAATTCTCTGAAATGAAGAAAATTAAATCATTACCCTCTTCACCCAAGCCTTTTTGCTGTTGGAAAGTTAGTTTTGCATTTAATGAATATGGGTTCATGTCTTTCTAATGAGTATGAGATAGCTGATGTAATTGAAAACTTAAGCAGTGAAAAATCATTACAAGTTTTTTTTTTAATTAATTTATTTTGTATATTTGTGTTATGAGTGATAGCTACCAGTAGAGTAATGGGGATGGAAAGCCACAATTTACTCAACAGGCAGTTCAAAAACATGTGTTGTAATAGGAGATTCCCCACATTTTACCTGCCTGAAGGAAAGCAGCTGGAGGAGAGTTTTCTGCTGTACTTCCCTACATCTCTAGGAGAACCTAGGCTTTTCCTTATTCCTGCCTTCCTTCTACTTCTTGACTATTAACTCGCTCTCATATTTTCTGGTTTCCCTTTTTCTGGTGGGAAATACCTCCTCTGTCCCTTGTTCTTCAGGACTGTCAACCACCCTGACATTTGGGAAAGACATCCACCAGTGGAGGGATGGGCAGAGGGTAACAGCTCCCAGGCTGGCATCCCGTCACAGGCACGTAAATGCGGCTCTCCCACACTGGGCTGTATTCCAGGCTGGGTTTTTACCTTACTTAGGGCCAGGAACTAAGCAGGAGCCTGAGGAAATCCAGGGGAGAGATGCTGCTCAAGGTCCGTGTTTCTAGGATTGCAGTGCTGGCTGTAATCTGGACAAAGAAAGGACTCCGGCATCCTCTGCTCATTGTTCAAACCTTCAGCTAATGTCTTTGGTGCTCCAAAGACTAATGGGACTGATTGTCACTGTGTTCCCATGTATGAAATTGAGGACAGAAACATGCATTTTTAATAATGAAAGGACATTGAGGGGAAGGGCAAAAGAGGTGCTGGGGAGAGAGGAAGGTGGTTCATAAGGTCAATGTGATTCATAACAGATCCATAAATTGCTACCATTAACTGGCAATGCTTTTCTCCATCTTTTTTGATATCTTTCCCCAGGTTTTGATAATCCTCATCAGCCCCCTGCACATTTACCTCTGGAGGCCAGCTTTCATCCAACAGGACCATATATCATTTCCAGACAAAGATTTTCCTCTCTAAGCTTTTTGTTTTCCTTTGATCTTTCACTAATAGTTAGATATTTTGTGTGTCCTTGCTCTCCCATGAATAGCTTTTCTTGGCCACCACCATCCACAGCAAAATACCTGTCATTAACCCTACTTTAAACCCCGATATCATTCTCCTGATAGCTCCTTCCGTACTCCCCGCACAAAAAAATTCCTTCTCATTCTCATTTCAGAGACCATCCTTGAGATATCCTCTCTAATTTCAAGAACAAAATCAAAAGAGAGAGAAGGTAAAATGATTCTGAGAAGCTCTCACTGCAGAGAGTTTTCCTGGAAAGCCCCATTCACCTGTTTACGGGTGCTGGCTATCGCAAGGCTATGCTTGTGCAGTTAGTGCCAGGCTCCACGCATCACCTTGTCCTCATAGAAGGTGCTTTCCAAAGTAGCTGAGAGTACAAGTTAAAAGCAGAAGAAGGTATTTCTTTGCAAACTGCAGAACTGATTGCAGAAGATTTTACCAGCCTCCAGCTTTTCTTTCCTCCCTACCAAGAGCAGGGAACATGCGGGCGCTCCCTAATCAGTTCCACGTGGTCATCCATCTCCTACCTGCAGTCACTGGCAGTTTAAACTAACCCGGCTGATTTTTGCCCGAAGTGGATTAGGGAGTGCACATAGCATCCCTCCTACCCGCAGGGCTGGTAATAGACAGCTGGGGAAAGTTAATGTCTTCGAAATAGCATCACTTGATCTGAGAGAGGATGAATGTCTAAAACAGTAGCCAAGGGTTATGTCCTGATCCCAATGCATAATTTATCCACAAATTGGCTTTCTGGAAAGAGGCAGGAGTAGAAAAACACCACCAGTTCCAGGCAGATTGAGCTAAGATATAGGAAGGTTGCAACTCTACTCCAGAGCTAGATCTGGACAGCGATTTTTCTGTTCTCCGTTTCCATGAACACCCAATTTAAAATCAAATGTCAGTCCTTACTAGCTGTTCAGATTAGAACAGACGCATCTGGAAACCACGCGTTGCCCTGAAAGGCACCCAAGCTGGCTCTGAAGTTGAAGACGAGGGTGGAATGTTCTTATCCCAGAGCCAAGGCTGTCTCTGCATGAGCACAAAAGGCAGTTGGTAGGACATCAGCTTGTGGGAGTTTCCTTAGTTACCATAAGGAAAAGTTAAATGTCACAGTCTCCACTGGATCAAATCTCCAAGAACTGAGATTATTTATTTAAGCTCAGATCTGGGTTTGACCAGTGAGCTGAACGTGAGGCTGGAATATGGAGCATGCATGAAAAATAAGTTTGTGGTTTCTAAGGTGAAACTAGAGAAGTCAAGGCAGCAAGTTTTAAATGAGGTTGGGAGATCATGGTCTCCCTGATGCATGATTTAATTTGTCTTCGCCAATATTTTAACATGCTTAGTTTGCTCATGTTAGCTAAATTTAACTAAGGAATTTTATATCTGAGG
This sequence comes from Tyto alba, assembly GCF_018691265.1. NCBI lineage: Eukaryota > Metazoa > Chordata > Aves > Strigiformes > Tytonidae > Tyto > Tyto alba. Next base: position 15,123,733 of record NW_024881308.1, read on the forward strand.
ATATAAAAAGGAGAAAAGAGTCACAAGATCTACGAAGCAGTGATTCTGGCCTTACCCTCCTTTCAACTTTCTGGTGACATCAGTGCGATCTGGGTAATATCTGATCAGAGGGGTGTGAGGGGACAGCCAGCACTCGGATGCACCGAGGTGGGATTTCCACCCACACTGACCCACATCTCCCCACGCCTCCACCGCCCAACAAGCAGCGTCGCCCAAACCTTGCACCTCGCACTCACCTCTCTGCTGACCAGAAGCAAATCAAAAGAAGAACCTGGTTGAAATGTTACTGGCAATTTAACAAGGTGCCAACGCCACTGCCAGCACTGAGACCTTCAACAGTATTTCTTCACAGCCTAAAACCCACCCTTTCAAAAGTCAGCACCACTTTAAAGAGGCAGAGGGAAGAAAACGGTACTCATTAATCATTCTGCCACGACAACACTACGGGGTGATTTCTGCTCTACCCCTTTTCTCACAATAGTATGAAATTTAATTGCTTTTAAAAAAGCTTTAATGATACAGACCAAAAGCTGATCTTAGTAACATCTTTTCTACTTCAGTGGAATTAAGGACACAGTTGGTAGTTGACAGAAATGAGCGACTGAACCACTTCAAAAAAGGCAAATATATCTCAAACCTCAGTCAGGCTAAATACAACACTTTCTGCAAAGGTCCAGTAAAACACCTTCTATCTATTCTGAATCCAAAATGCCTTTTATCTTTCCATCTGGCCAATGTATATAATTTCAGGTGTTTTGACCCAGGACTCTCTTGTCTATAAGGACCTCTCTCTGAGGGGCAGGTTTTACAGATGCAAAGAGGATGGAGACACAGATGCACGGTTAGTAAACTGAAAAGACAAAATGGATGAGGACACTGATGGAGTGCCAAAGAGTCTTTATAAAAATAAAGTTGTAGACCAACAGGTGTTCAAATAAATGTGGTGTATATCAGCAGATGCAATCCAGCTTTTCAGCAACACTCGGCAGGCTAGGTGACAGTGGGCACTGCACTAGGAGTGTGTTAGATGTCAGAAACTCCTCTGAAAAAAATCAAATTATTATGAATGCATCAGATCTGGAGCTGGACTTTTCTGCAGGTCTGACCTAGATCACTAGTGCTTGAAACTGCAAACCTATATGGATATTGCAGAGAGTTAATAAGGCAAGGCAGTGTTCAGACAGGGTATGCAGACTTGTTTTATGAGAAAACATGTCCAAAAGTCAATGAGTGACTTTTGTATTTGTGCCACCAACTATAAAGGACTTGTTTTAAGAGTGATTCAGGTCACTTCTGCTGTCACTACTTGCGATGTGTGTGCACACAGGAAATAATGAGTGGGCTTTACCTGCTAAAGGGACAAGCCTGTGACATGTGTGCTTCTGGAGATGTCTGATGAACACGCCACACACAGATTACTAAATGCATCCATGCTTTTCTATCACTGGACTTTGTGACCAAATTCTGTGATCTCACAATTCCCTCTCTGTGTGGGATTCACCATTTGACAACTTTTCAGCTTCTGAGATGGCAGAGTCAGACAGTCTTGCTTTAGTATGCCTTCTCAGGGAGGACTTTACTGAAAAGTCAAAGGGATTTCTACCTTTTTTGGATTCAAAGGAATGGTGTCTTTCCTATATCATTACTAGGAGAAGCAGAATTTCTGAGCACTGGGGTAGGAACCAGGCTGATGCAATGGTATCACAGGAGCGAGGAAGCTGCCCAGCGCTGCAAGTGGAAGCCAGCCCCTTGAGAAAAGTGTTCAGGATTCAGACTGGAGGCATGAAGAGGATGGAAAATGTCACTTGTTGGGGAGGATGGGAGAGAGAGGAGGAATGCAATTTATGAGTAGAGAGGCCTCATTCCATGCAGTTTTGCCTCTGGAAAAGCATCTGTGACCATCTTCTCCCAGCCAGAAATGTGCACTGTGACTCTATCCAACCCACACAACATGCTCCGAGTCATAAGGTTTGCATCTGTTATTGTTCACTGTCTTAGCAGTGCTAAGGCCAATTTAGAAGATATTACCTTTCTGAGATGAAAGACTTTGCTTTAAGAGCTGCGCATGAAAATATCATTCGATACAGAAATATACACAGCAAACTTAGTGGAAAACATTTACCTCAATGGAAAGCATTACTCTGTTCATGTATCAGAGTGCTATATGTTACTTTAGATAACACCTTAACAATTTCTCTGGGTTCACTTTTCTGAAAGGGGTGTGTTGATGGAGCTGCCTAGGAGGATATTTTCAATGCAATCTATAGATATAAGTGATTCATTAGATTAAAAGAAAAAAAAAATACTTTGGGAGTTCCAGGTCATGGATGGTTTTCCCTTTTGAACCAGAATTGCCAGTGAGGGGGTTGACACCACTCTGTGCTGCTGCTTTCCAACTCTTGCAGTCCATCACTGAGGGGAACACAAGTACTGTCTAGTTTTTCCCATGTAAAAGCCCCAGACTTGATGAAACCAGGGAATTTCATTATTGCTTAGGGGTTTATATGGGATTAGAGAGCTCTGAGGGCTAACGGCCTAACCGTGTTCCAAGAGAACAAGAAGCAAAAGCTGCTTTTTGTGTGAGCTGATATTTTTAGCTAGAGAGAGAAAACAAAGCAGCAAGGTAAGGTCATAGAGCAGGTCAATGCAGGAACAGAAATAGAGAACAAATGTCTATACTTCCCAGCTGGTGCCCTACTCACAACAAGGTCTCTCCAGCTGGAGCAAATCCTATCCTAGAAAATTTGGCCCCATACATGCAAACTTTCTTCCTATGGCTTTTATATAATAAATAGGATTCGAGGTTCACTCTTGTGCCACAATAATAGTTTAATGCACATTTATTTTGTATACATTATCTTTCCTTTCAAGCTCTTCAATATGTCTGAAAATCAGAGATAAAAAGGGATAACATATTAGACACAGTAAGTCCCAAAGAGGCAGATACTGTGTGAAGAACATTGAATTCCCATATGATATTATTATATTGCCTTCTTTACTGCACAATGTTACAGTAAGGGGATTATCTGCTTGTCTCCCAGTATATAGATAAGGAACAAAACAAAAAAAAAAAGTAAAATAAAAAAAAGTTGCTTTTGTTTCAGTAGTTCTAGTCTATTTGCCCACAGGAAAGCAAAATCTTGCCTATTCAGAATACTCTCTTCCTGCAGCATCACCCACTTTTCTCAAGAAATCATCTCCGTTTAATCAGATGGAGAAAGGAGAAGGTAGAGCGAGGTAGAAGATGACCCAGACACTCATCATCATAACTTACATGTGCCTCTCCTTTGTAGGGTAATGAGCCTTTAGGTGGACATCGTGCTTGGGAGCTGGTACATCTTCCAGCTTGTTCCTACCCCGGGGGTTTGAGCCCTCCCTTATTGCTTCAAGGAAAGTCAAAGAGGAGATCATCCCAGAAACTAGAGAGAATATTTAGGTCCTGTAGTAAGAACAAAGTTACATTTGATGAATGTGTTTGTGACCATGAGAAAGGTACAGTCAAACTATTTCCAAGTTTTTCAGATGTTCCCTTGGACACTGGCTGTTGAGAGAAAAGCAAAGGGCAAGGTCGTGCCAGCTCTTTTGCTTCAGGAAAGGACTTGCAAAGCAACAAGAGCCTCCAGGTTTCTGAAATCCCACTCATCCAGCTGCAAGTAGGTACAGCACAGCTGGAGAGGACGGGCCAGCACTGGAGCAGTTCAAGTGCTTCAGCATCTGGATCAATGGGGCAGCTCAGGATCCGTCTACAAAATGTCACCCAGCGCCGAAGGGAAACCACAGCGGCTGGACACGGTAAGGTAAGGAGCAGAGCTCCTTTCCCCAAATGTTCCCAGTTCCTTCCAGAATCAGATCCTCTCACCTGATCTGCCATTCAGCCTGGTGTCTGACTTAGTAATTAAGATGTCCTTCCTTGTCTATTAAGTGTGGAAACCCTCTCCCCTCTTTACCCCAAACATTAATTTAGAAAGCAAAATGCCAGAGTAACTGCCTCTCTCGTGTAATTTTTTCCCCCTTCAGATTCCCTTGCTTCCTTTATTTAGTGCCAGCAGAAAACAATATGGTTTCTTTCATTGTCTTCTATTAAGACTTCCAAGCGAGGGGGGAGATTATTACTGTTCCAGCGTGTGACGACATAATAGGCTCCTGTCCCAGAAAACAAAAGTCTTTGGAAGACGATAAAGAGACAAGTCCTACTTATGATGTCACTGAAAAGACAGTAGTAGAAATAAAGGAAGGAAGGGGGGGGGGAAGATAAGAATAAACATCTGTATATTGGGAATAACAATAACATTTGTTCTGCCTTTTATTTCTGAAAGCTGCCTTAAATTGTGCCTTGTACAGAACAGAAAAGACTTTTTTGTGTGTGTGTGTGTGCACAGATGGATTTTTAATAATAAAAAAATCCATTGAAATGCAAAGTTTAGGATTTCCTCCCTCCCCCTCAAAAATAAAAAGATCAAATAATTCTTGACAAAGAAAACTGTTCCGGTTCTATTTTTTCCCGATCTTCTCAAGTTCTGCCCCTTTTTTAACCATGCAGAGCAAAATGTAGGATTCTTTTCAAAAGAAAAATGCGTATATTTCTGGAAATATGCTTTAGGTGGTATATTTAATAAGAGATGTGAACAGCAGGAATTAGAAATATAGGAACTGATTTGGTTTCAGTGCCGGTACAACTTGGATGACGGGGGAGTCACTCCTCACTGATGGGCTTTTTCCCAGAGGACACGGCAGGGAGGATGCGGGGTTTGGAGCGAGTCACGGGCACGGTGCGGGGATCCCTGTGCTAGTGCCAAGTGGCTGCATCTGAACAGCACAGAGAAGCGCCGTGCGGGAGCACGAGCCCCAGTCCCAGCAGCAGCGCGGTTGCGTTCACACTGCGAGACGCTCGAGCTACTTCGGCATTGCTCCCGATTCCAGAGGCAGCTTGGCCACGGCCACGCCGGGGGCTCTGCACCACCCTGTGCCTTATATTTGGCCACAGCAATGAATCACGCTACCACTGGCTTCCACGGGAACATTCCGGATTTATACCAGCATATCCGTGAGCAGTTTCCGTTTAGAAAAGAAGGGCGAAAATATCTTGATAGTTTTAACATTAGAGTGATGCATTAGCATATGGCTTGTTGGCCACTGATCTGTAAGGTGCAATCATGAAGTACTCTCTGTTGTATAAAGAGGGAAACCAAGGCATTGCAAGCCTCTAGCAGGGCTGACAGAGTTTGCTCACTGGGTCTGCGGAGATCCTGGAGCTGTGGGATAGATCAGAGTATGACAAATCACACTCGCGTGCAAGGAGCAGCAGCATCTCTTCCCACAACCACTGCTGTGGGGACTGCTCATAGTCGTTTCTCACAGATTGCCTAAAACCCCAACATAATCAGCCTCATTGCATCAACTGCTCTAATGACTATTTCTCGCTCTTGAAGGCAGCCTTATAACAAAGGTGGGCATTATTTGACAAATAGAACCAAACTATGCATTTACATCTGATTTACCTTCTCACAGCACAGTTACTCCTAAGACTTGCGTACTGTTATTAGATCTATATGCATGTGTATTAATAATAACAATTGTACTTGCAATTAATTTTAAAGCCCACCATCAATCTTTCTTAGCGTTCAATCTGATGCACAGCCAGAGGGAAGGGACGTGCGCACTGAATTTCATTTTAACCCCTTCCTTTTTTGTTTGCCAACATTGGATTTACGATGAATAATAAACCACCGCTGCTATTGCATTTCCAGGCCAGACCTGAAGAGTTAAATTTGCCATTGCAGAGAGATTGGGCATCATCAAAACCTAAAATATCAATAAGTAAACAGAGGAGAACAATGCGCTCCTCCCTCACGTGACTGATGTTACTAGTGGAATTAGGAATTAACTACAAGATTAAAGCCACCATTTTAATTCATCAGACAAAGCTGGTTATCTGTACAGCCATCGTAAGCAGGTGGCCAGCTTGCTAGCTACCATGGACACAACGGCCAGTATAATGCAAAGTGGACTGGGAGGTAATAATTCAGCCGATAACCCCTGACACACTTATTCAGTTGCTAATTCGCTCTGCGTGCAGGAGCTGTAACCAGCGTTTAAAGATGTGCTATGATATTTAAAGCCTAATTTATTCTCTTTATTAAAAATGATATCAAACAATATTTCACTCTCCCTTTTGGTGAAGATTAACTGTTTATGATCCTTGTGTATTATGGGGGCCATAACCGTTATTCACGTCAACTGTTTGGCTGGGGCATCTGAGGCCCTTTAGATTAATCGTACGACAGGTATTTGTTAAAGCGGAGGAGGTATCGTGGAAGGAAACAGCCTCAATTCTGAATTGAATTTGTGCCAAGTATTAAAAACATTTATTTGAACTTGATTATTTATAATGACCTTTGTATTTTGATGCTTTTTATCACAGGCAGAGAGATTTTTTCAAATCAGAGTACAGAAGATTTATCATTAAACACCCACTTTTCCACAACTAGATTCTTTCTAAAACCATATATTAGACTGCTATCTAAGCAGCTACACTTCCCAGATGTCCAAATGTTCACCAACTTGTGAGATGCATCATTGGTGCAAGTAGGTTACAAATATCGTGATCAAGCTGCACCATCTGAAACCCCCCACCAAGACCTGGATGAGCGTAAGTGTTTCCAGTTTCCCTGGGGGAATGGATTTATTTTTCCTCCTCTGGACTTCCCGGCACATTTCCTCATGCATCTTTTTCCTTTCACAGAAAGCAAACCTCATTGCTCATCTATTTTCACCTGCAAAGGCCAGTGCTGATCCTCCAGGTACTCCACACATCCTCTGAACCAGCCCAGTTGAAAAGAATCATAAAAGTTATATAAACATGAGTGGAGTACCATTGTAATGGCTAGGGAATTTCTAGGGAAGTAAGGCTATTTCTTTCAGTTGCTTGTAGTTAATGAAATATCGTTATCAAAGCAGGTCCCTCCTCTTAAGGAGGTGAAGTTTGAAATAACAAAATGGAATTAATGTAGTAATAGTAACGAGCTGCCCTTCTAAAATGAAGAGAAGTGACTGGATGTGACAAAGCAAGGTACCACTACCTGCAAGGGTAAAACAGAACACAACCTCCTCCAAACTTTCTGTGAAATGGAAATAGAGCATTAATGGAAGAATACAGCAATGTGGAGTTCTGAGTGGAAAGAGACGTTCAGACTCCAATTTAGACACAATCACAGAAGCCGTAAGCGCCTGGGACTCTCTTTGGCTTGATGCTGGTCTACAGGATTTCAGAGATCTCTTCTAGCTGCATTTATGATTTGAGGGCACTACGATACTTAAGCTGTATCACACATCCCATGCCTCCTGTTCGTTCATTTGCATCTCTGGTTTTTCTACATTTTAACCCACAGAGAGTGCTTTGATTTTTTTTTTTTTTTTTTTTTTTTTTTTTGTCTGCCATAAAAACCCACCAGCTCTGGAGGGATTCTGCTGGCTTGTCATAAAAGGCGCAGATGTTAAGAGCTTCCCGTGAGCGGCAGAGCCGGCTCCGTGGGAGCACGCAGCTCCATCCCGTGCCACTGCAAATCTGGAACGACCCCGCTAACTTCCACACGCTGCACCGACGCGGTGGGAGGCAGAATTTGGGCCCCTGACTGCAAACGGTAGGACAGCACGTATTTTTTTTTGCTGTAAAGCCAAGCTGGAAGTGAATGGCACTTACACCTCCACACCTCTGTGGAGCTGCACAGATTTATAGTAGCTGAGTGGCTGTGGAGAGACTCTGGTTCTCCTTGGCCTAAAGGGGATCCTAATTCAGAGTCAGGGAAAGCAGGCAAGCAAATGAGCTAACAAACAAGAGCCCTCTTCATCCTTCATCACTCTCATCATGCCACAGAGCTTCATTTTCTTCTCAGTCAGAGCAATGCTAGTCAAAAATAGTTCAACGAAGATCCTGTAGCTACATAATACAAACCCCATGTCAGTGATGGTAAATTTGGATATATAGTGTAACTCTTCAGTCCCATTATTTAGACCCACTTTCTCATTTTGTCATCCCAGTCATATTCATGTAGCTACCTGGACCCACAAAGTGACTTGCACACCCATTTTTGGTGCACCTTTGCACAGTTGAGTCAGCCAGAAGAACAGCCCCTTCATTCCTGGTGCTGCAGAATTGACTAAACAAAAGCAGTAGCTTGTCTCATGCAAATAGAAATCCGATGCTGGCAACACCAGTTTGAGATCAGGAGAATAAAATAGGTCCCTCCAGCTCTGCACCTTTAAACAAGGGGAGGATTGAGCTGGAGCTCCTGGGACAAAGGGGCCGCGGCCAAAGCACTGGAATTGGGGATTTGGTCCTAGGTCTTCCCTGGACTCTGCGCTCCCACTCCCCATCTGTGAAATGGGGACAACTGCACTTTCCTGAGAGTATGACAGCTTATCTTGGAAAGTGACTGAGATAAATAGATTAAAACTGTGCTGGTGGAGAGCCACAGAGAAGAGGGTCATGCGACAGGCTATTCAGACAGTTCCTATTATTAATATGTAAAGCTGTCATACCTCATAAGATCACATCGAATGTAATCAAGAGGATTTAGTTCACTAATATAGCAGCAGTCACACTAGATAAGATTGCTTATAGGGATAAGAGTGTACATTTGTCGCTCCATTTTAATTAAAAAAAACCTTAATAAAAGGTTGTAATGATAAACTGATAAGCAATTGCATTCTCCCCTTCTCCCAGTAGGTTACTACACAAAACTCATATTGCAAATAGAAACCTCCCATAAGACACCATAGGACATATATCAACGTTGGCTCAGCAGCAGAGAGTTACTGGTCACCCCACTTTGTATATTCAATTGCTGCTAACTAGATTTTTTTCCCCCCACCTTGATTCACAAATTATTTTGCCAGACAGGGAACAACCCAGAGTGAATTTATTTAACACATCCTGGTGTTATGACTAAGTGGGAAGAAAATCCTCTCTCTGAAGAAAACTAATTGAAAATGTAAGTAATTCCAGCAAGACAGCCCTGCTGCATGCTCTCCCTCGAGAAGTAGAGGCTTGCTCAGTGGTAGCACTGCTAAACATTCCCTCTTGTTAGCTGAGGTGTTAAAGTGTATCTCTTCCCCTTTTCGGGAGATGGATTATAAAATGGTGTGATCCAGAGCTCCAGCCTGGTTGGATGAGAGGTGCATGTCGATTTATACAACTGAGCATATACGTTCCTGTAGCAGCATGAAGAGGCATGCTGCTATTGAAATTTCAGATCATTTTGCAGCTGCAAACTGTAATAGCAGTAATAATAAACCAGAAGCTGTGCTATCCATTAAAAAGAACCCCAGACACTGTAGCATGTTTGTTTTGCCTCTGATTTTAAACATTCAGCGCCAGCTGAACTTCTTGTTCACGACTCATTAAAAATGTCCTGCATCTTTTCATACACACAGGCTCCTGTGTGCATCCAGAGATAAGTGCACAAGATGAGAGAAGTGACAAAACCTGAGCTCTCCCCTCGGTGATTGCCTTAGCGTGGGGCTAGGTGGGTCTCTCCACCTTGCTGAGCCTCAGCTGCTCGGAGGGCAGGATGGAGGTGGTGGTGCCTTACACGCCCCTGCGAGGTGGATGCTTTCCTACCGATAAAAATCTGGAAACTTCAGAGATGAGTTGTGTCGGGTATAACCAGGCACAGAAGCTGGCTGGTGGCGTGCACGTGTCCTGCTGAAACGCAGCTGTGCGTCACTGCTCGGATGCAGCACCAGGACGAGCTGCAGCGCAGGAACAGCCCCCGAGTCCGGTTGCAGGAAGCTCTGAGCTCCTTGTATGGGCAGAGATGTCGACTCTGAAAAGTCCTGAAACTCTGTCTGCTGTCTCAGACATAGAAATGATTTGTTTCAGGTGGCAGGTGCCGACCGTGTTGGATGCGTGCTGAAACTTTTGCCTGAAAGCATCTGCCTGCACCGTGGGTTCGGACGGCTCCGCACAAAGCAAAGCCCGAGCAACCCCCACTGCTCCTCTGCAGCGGAGAAGGTGACTCCTGCCTTCACCCTGATGTGGTTCTGCAGCTTTCGTGGAAGGATTTCTCTGCCTCACAAGCATTTAACTTCATTACTCAGACTGTGGAGGAAGAGCAAGGTCTGCACGCTTTGTAACAGTCCACGAGAAAAGAAGGATTTTGCTCTAGGTTACTCAAGAAACCTTGCAGGCGTTAGAAACCACCTCTCCCAAGCCCCTGTTGAATGCCTAAACTCTGTTAATAATGGCAGGAAGAGAGGGCCATGCTGCCACTAGTGCAATTTAAAAATCCATTTGCACCTTTTGGCAGGGACAAACCGGGAAGCAGCCCTGGGCGAGCGGCAGCCCACTCCCCACCGTGGCTCACCCCAGCGGCCCCACGCACGGCTCTCGCGACGTTCTCCAGGCTGTCTTTTGCAAGGCTGGGTGGTTAACTGGGTATGGGCAACCAAAAAGCTACGCTGGGTTTTGTGAACCTGAGAAGAGCACTATATCCCCATAAGAGGATAGAAAAATTTATTTATCAATAATATTTTCTTGCTTAGCTTTTTTTTTTTTTTTTTTTTGAATTGTGCTAAATTAACACAATAATGGCAATGTTGATTTTTTTTTTTTTTTTTTTTTATCTCTACTTTTCAGTGAATATGAATGCTCAACTCTGGCAGGGCTTAACTTTGTGTATGAAGAGGGAAAAAAAAATCCTGGTAAATATGTTGTTACTGATTTAAAAATCTATTTGTTCAGTAATTTCTGCTGGAGCCATCATTATCTTGCCAAAGCAGCTGTTGGAATATTAACTAGACACAGCAGTAACAAGTGGAATATAATTAGCACTCCTTGTTCCAGTGAATTTTCAGTTTTAACTAGGAACAATTTGCAATGAATCTCTGTGCTGTTGTAATTAACTTAACTAATGCACCACACATACCGACGACTGTACTGAGTACTGTAGGAAATCACCAAGGGTGCTGCGGGTGGGGCAAAGCTATTGCCTAATTCTGGCCAGCTATTACATACCGAGGATATCCCTCCTTGCTTTGCAGTGAGCTGCCTGCAATTAAAGACTGGCAGCGTATATTTGTGAAACCATAAAAACGGAATTACAAGGGGATACTAATGCCTCGCGTTTGTTGTTTTGAATGTATTTTTTGCATCATGGGCTTTTAATATACAAATTGTTTCCCAAGCATTGAGACTAAAACGGTGAGGGCAGAAACGCTTGTATAAAAGCGAGCTTTCCCAAGAAAAGCTGCTTCAGAAACCACATCCTGAACAGCCACGTGTACCATTAACTTTTACTGCCCCAAGTAGTTCTGTGCAGCCACTGGCATAAACCTGAGGAACCAGAGAGGCTGCTGTTAATTAAACAAATCGCTATTGCTGCTCTGGTACCCACCAACATTCCAGTGAGAGCATGCTCGGGGGCTTACCTCCCCTCTTAACTAACACATTTCTTCCAGCCCCATCTCTCTCTCACTTGTTTTTACTCTGGAGATTGGCATGAAACCATGGTCCTACAGTATTTCTGTAACGGGCAAATTCTTCATAGGGTTTTGTCAACTCTTGGACCTCACTGGACCAAACCCTTGCCTACATCAGCTGGGGTTCAACCCCCACGCATGGCATCCAAACACCTTCTCCAGACAGGGCAAGACAGAGACTACATCTTCATCATTTTCAAACTACATGAGTTTATCATACCCTCCTTGCCAAAGCAAAACTCTCAGGGAGGTAGGAGAAAACAGCAGTTGTTTCTGATCTGTCCTTGTCTTGTTACCTTTGGAAGCTTCATGGTTGTTTAAGGTTGTCCCAGGTATCGAGATATTGTTAAATACCTGGGGGTCTTTGGGGAGAGAGATAGAGCTGAAGGCTTGCTATTTTCTCTTACCCTTGTCTCCCAGAAAGTCTGATCTTGCTGGTGGGGGAAACCTGTCCCTAGATAACTTTATCCATGGTGGAGACATCAGCACAAGGTGTCTCCAATGAGCAGACCTACACGACATACAAGGAGAAGAACCGAGCCAACATCAACTCAGCCCTGAAAACACTTTTATTTGCCCTCTCCATGGTCAAGTTTTCAATCAACTATAATATGACCGAGTGACCATCCTCCTGCATGTGTGTATACGTGACTCCAAAAGTACAGTTAGGGCCAATTTGTTGCTGAAAATGATCAAGATTTTCTTGCAAAATATCATTATGCAGTACTTTTCAGACTTCAGCTCCTGGAAAGGTGCTATGGGAGAATCTCAACTTTCCAGCTCTATTAGAAGAGCGTAAGTTGCTCCCTAGACCTTACAAATTATTCTAAAAACTGCCTCTATCACTCAAACCAAATGGAAGAAGCTCAAAAAATCTGGAATATTTCAGGTCAGAGTCTGTTTTTTTTTTTTTTTTTTTGAAGCCAGTAGCATGACTTGCAGCCTCACTCAAGATTTTGAATATGGGAGCGTAGGCAACGTTGCCATCACAATTGCCAAGTGCAAACCTCTGAGAACCCCGGTTCTGCAGGCCAGCTGTTGTCTCCTGCCTGTGAAAGCATCTACCTGAGGAAGGCAGAGCCACAGATCCCTGGAAGAACGGGCTGGCCGAGGCCATGGACACCCTACGCACACCGCATATGCGTGGGGACAGCCAAGATCGTGAGACTGTAGGCACTGCTGGGGTTAGACCAACGTTACACAATCAACCCAAACAACCCTCAGCCCCTGTACTTTAGTTCAGTTTCTCTCTCTTTGCCCCAAACTTTGTGCTGGACCAGGCACAAACGGCTGGGCGTGGGGGGGCTGAGTGTTCCTGCGTGGACATCCATGAGCTAGAGCTCAATGTGAAATATCTATAAGTCTCACAGGTGGCTGTCTCTGCTTCCTCATCTTTGTACTCAGCAAAAAATATTTTAAAAGTTACATTTTGAACTATTTGAAAGAATAAACCTCTGAAAACTGCTGTCGTCTTCAACCACATCAGTGGGAGAATCAGCACCTCAACGCTGCCAGCTTTGGCACTGCTGACCAGGGCTCAGTCAGCCCCACATCTGCTCTCATGGGAGACGACACGTAAATTTAAGGTGTCAAAATGTCTCCTGTATTGCCTTTTCTAAAGGAAGTAGTATTTTCCAACAGTCAGTTTTGAATTAATAATTTTCACAATATTTCAGTTTCTAAATTTTTCACCCCAAAGTCTCATTTTCCTCTGAACCCCTTTTTGCCTGAAGAGCAAAGAAGGAAAAAAAAGTAAAGCTGAAACATTTTTGCATAAATTTTAAAATGTTTTTTCCCTATTATTTAATGTTCAAATAACTCATTTTGTATTAATTCTACCCCATATTTTTCCCTGGATAACATCATTATTATTATTATTATTAATTAATTTATTTATTTATTATTATTGTTGTTGTTGTTATTTGAATGGCATATTTGTCCTACCTCTAAATGCATTATCAGCAGTCGGGAACATCGTTACTATTAGTCTCTATAACTGATCTCATAACAAGTCTTCTGAAATAAGGACCACTGTGTGTCTGTAGGACTTCTGAATCAGGCCAACAAATGGATCAGATCTGAAGAGTCATACTGATCTAGCAATTTTTCTTTAAATACTTAGGTATGCTAGGAAGGGGAAATAAATTTTAAAACCTTGACGGCATAAAAATAAAACAGAAATAGCAAAATAAAAGACATAAAATAGGAAGGCTGCTATTTTTACAAGCATTTGCAGTGCTACAAATAGTAAGCCAAGCTGATACTTAGTCACCAGTATGGAGAACAAAGATTAAAAAGAAGAGAGAAATGGGGTGGGGTCTATAAAGAGCCGCTTTCATTTCTATAAATATTCTCTCTTGCCTGGGTCTCTGCAACAGAAGGGGGTTGGGAGATGGTCCATCTTTCGGACACCTTCATGGCAGCCTTGCAGACGGGGAGGTACGCGCTGACGTGCTCTATCAAAGCCTCCTGCATCACATGAAAGACGAGCCAGGGAAGCCATGGCTCAACAGACATCGTCACAGACTTTTTAAATCAGGTGTGAGCTTCCAAAACCCAAAGAAAAATTCCCACAACCTAAAACTACGCCGAGCAAAAAGCCCTTTGTTGAAGCAGGAAACAACATCACAGAAGAAGGCAAAGGGAAAATTTATTAAGTCACGCTGTTGCAAAACTCAATTCTTGACATCTAACTCCTGAAACGCAAGTGAGGTGGGGTCCTCTCATGTTCTTTAAAAAGCGTCACTTCATGCTGTCTTGTCTTTTTCCATTAAGATCCCACACGCGTGGTTATTCATCCCCTCAGCACACAGGAGCCAGATTGTTTGCCAAAGTGATAGATGAAAAATTCATTCTGTTTTGAGGATGTTTAAACATTCAAAGCAGGAGTGTAACTGGCTGCTGGGTAGCCAGCTTCACAGGTGCTCTCCAGCTCAGAGTCTCAGGCTCTGGTTCAGGCTGAAAATTCCAAACGCTACTCATGGTCAAATAACACCGTAAGAAATTTGACTCAGATTATTGTTTTGCTTTATTTTGCATAAGGATCTTTCAGTTTATAGATCCATCCACACTGTAGTATTTTACAATTTATTCTCCAAAGCTTGACCAGGGCCATTGTGCATAAAATAATGAAAATCTTGGAGTCCAAACGGAAACATCTCTCTGTGTTTGCATGTGCATGTACACATACATACATTATTTTGAAAAATTAATTGACAGGCACCCCTATGAGATCATGTTTGCAGGCTGAATTGCCTACCCTATTTTTTTCTACAAGACTCTATGCTACAGAGGCAAAAGATCTGAATATCTAACCCTTCCCCACCCACTACGTGCTTGCACACACACAAAGCCAAAGCAGAAAATCACATTGCTTTCTCAGCAGATACGTATTCCACCCCTGCAAAATTGGTGTAATCTGTTTTCCCTGTAACTGGAATTTGTGATGTCAGGGATGCTGATGGCAGTGTCAAGAAATCAGCTGAGCCTCTGATAATGGCATTTGCACATTTGACTTTTTTATTCTTCCTCCTTTATGATTTAAAATCCACAGTTTAATCTGCACCCACCATCTCACATGCGGACTGGAAAACACCCACATATCCTGACACAGAAACAGCAAATGCTCTTCTCTATTGTCAGCCATTGCTGTCCGAGGCCAAAAGAAAGAGGTCACCCATAATAATAAGGTCAACCATCACCATGGTATCTGAGCACCATTTGATTTAAAGAATGCTGTAAGAGTCTATGGAAAATGTAGAGGCAGCAAAGGAAAAGCACTCAGAGTAACTTCAGAAATAATTGCAATGCAATTAAGATGTGCCATCAAAATGAATATTTCAACTCAGAGTTCATCTACAGAGAGATTGCTAGTATTATAAAAGTTAGAGACATTTAGGCTTGATTAGGCTCTCGCACGTAACTCAGCAGCCAAACACACAAAAATCGATGGATTTGTATCAGTAAAAATCCTCTCTGACAGGAAAACCTTGCTTAAAAGGACATAATCGTACCCACCAGCAGCTCTGAAGCCTCTGACATTAATGGGTGGCCAGCACTGCCCAGGATCAAGCTCTGATGCTGAAATATTGCTGGACCAAGGGAAGGGAAGGAGAGGAGGGAAGATGGAGCTGCGATGCTTTTGGAACGGGCTTTTCACAGCTGTCTCTGCATCTGCAACAGGCAACACCTTCAGCTTGGTTCCTTCAAGTTTCACCATTTAAATGCGTATGGGAAACGGCACTGAGAAAGATCAGTGTGATTCCTTTTGTTACCGATGTCTCCTTTAAAAGGATCTTTGTTTTCGCACAAACAGAGCGAGTGCAGAGGGGCTGTGATCCTGTGGTGCACCCGCCCCAGGGGCCCGTACCAGAGGAAAAGGCAAGGATCTTTCTAGCAGGAAATTCACAGGTTAAACTGCCTAACCTCATTGGGGAGCAGTTGGTCTATGCCTTGAAAAATGATGTTATTTCTGCTAAAAAGGAAAGGAAAAAGGCAAGGTCCTCAATCCATCCCCCTACGGCCAACGCCTGTCTAAAGCCCATGTCAACCCGGAGCACCTTCTCCCCATCCAGCACGGAGCAGGGATGGGCTCCACCTCCAGCAAATGAGCAGCCCCAGTGAAGCCAGCTGGGTTTAAGGACAGGCTTAAAATTAAAATTAAGCATGTTTTGCTTAATCGCTTAATGATTAAATGTTTTGGTGAAGGGGATCAATTCTAGCAGCACTGGCAGCCCAGTGGGTCCAATCCCAAAAAGCGCTGAAGGATTATGAGCGCAAGTTAAAGAAACAAAAATCTCTTTGGAGAAGCACAGGGGGAGCAGCTTCCAGAGGCTGCTTCTCCCAGAACCGCGCCACGACTCTCCGCAGCAGGATTGTTGTGAGCAAAGACATGACTGTTTATCTAATAGAGGCGAGGATTTATTTTCTAGAGGGCAAGTGTACCTCTAGGGAAGACTATTTTGGTCATTAACGCAGGTTTAGCAAGCGCCATTATATGTTGAGATTTGCTGGTATGAAGCTGTAAATATGTTTAAAATTCTCATGATTGAAAATGAGCGACGGTGCTTCCCCAGCCAGGCAGTGGTCCAAGCTGAAGGCAAATAAGAGCACGGGGCAGCTTTGTTGCCTTTTTATGATCCCCACCGTACAGTAGCCTTTGATGTTTATTATGAAATATTATGATTTAAGTGACTACAGTAGTTCATGAAAAATGACCCCTGTAAACGCTGCCTGGGAAACTAGATTCAGTAAATTAGCACATTCCTTAACATGATCCTCCGAGCTGTATATTGTATGTTAACTTAAATGTGCCTAAATGGACAGTACAGCAGCCTATACATAAAATCGTTAAATGATTATCCTATTAAGGACTATTATTGGAGTGGTTTAGTCCCGTGCTGTATCATTTATGCAAATGAGAGAAAAAACTGAAGTTACTGTTACTTTTAGACAAAGTGCAAATAAGCTTTTCATTGCATATTAATGAATTGCTAATACCACAGCTCTTCCGCACCCATCTTGATGCAGATTATAGTAACGCTGTTTGCACAGTTGTATAATTTGAACTTTCTCATTTTGAAGCGCCTGGATTAAGATTTAAAACCAGAACCAAACCCGATACCCTGCAAGTTAAAACAAACCAAATACTCTTCCTACAGAAATATAGAATTGAAGCTGTGGACTTGGTGAACACGTTCAGCTGACTGTATTTTGTGTTAAATATATCAAAATTATTTTTTATGAGTTCGGTGTAAAACTTAGCAGATCCAAACTGCAGATCAAGGAAGCATTTAAGAACAGACTGAAACCCATCTGTATTTGAGATGATTCCTAATTTTAAGCACGTTTAAATCCCACTGTTTGCAGTGACATGTTGACATATGTTTCAGTGCTTCTCCTAAGGAAATATTTTCTTGATTCAGGACTTTAGAAAACACGTCTCATCTTTGGACCCAATCATGCAGCCCATTACTCTTAACTCATACAAACAACTCCTGCGACATGAGACCCCTTACTTCTGTACAAATTCCTCAGGTATCAGAGTCAAAACCGCAAACAAAAGTGTAAATGCTCACTGGCTCTAAGGAAGAGTATCAGCTCCACAGCGGAGAGAGAGAGATGATAGATGTGATCAATAATGACTGTAACTTGTTAAGCTATAGCTTTATTGAAAACAAGAAACTGCTTCCATCTGTGAGAAGGATGGGAAGAAATACATAAACCCTAATCCAGAAAAGTAATAACACACTTTTATGTAGCTTCAGTAAATTTGATTCTAGAAGAAGATCAACGAAAGTGCTGGATGGATCTTATTTTTTTAGATTTGCTTGTTCCAATTTACTGCTATCTGGTATAATAGCTACACGGTCACTAATGAAAGTTATCCTCATAAAACCACCTAGTTTATATTTACAACACTACATTTTAATAAACATGACAGAAACAGAGTCATGCAGGAAGCAAGCATCTCTTTTGGAAACACCTTTTAGTGCAAAATGAAGGGAGGAAGGACTGGCCAAAATGCCCCTCTCTTCCCACCCGCTGGTGCCCTGAGAGGGAGCTGGATTTGCAGAGGGATGGCTTCTCTGTGCAAGTCGCTGCTGAATTCAGATTTGTGACAGCAGCAAGGCAGCCAGCGGCTCAGGGCCAGGGATTGGGGTAGATTTCTGGTTCTGCCACTAACTTGACATGCAAGTCGGTGGCACACTGGTTGCTTTTCCTTCCTCTATTGAAGAAGACAGTAATATTTGATAGTAATCCTTTCTGAAATTCTGTTATTTCTACAGAGGGGAAGCACCGCATTCAGACAGGAGTACCATATATGTTTTAGTTTAGTTTAGTTTTGTTTTGTTTTTTGTTGTTGTTGTTTTGGTTTGGATTTTTTTTTAAGGGAATTTACATTTGTAGTTACAAGGAAGAAAGAGTCAGAATTTTCAAGAGCTCCCATCTTCCAGGGACTCACATGGAAACAAGCATTCTTTTCTTTTTGCAACAGCCAAACTAAATACAGCTTATTGGATTTGAAAGGGTAGATTCTGGCTACAAAATTATCTGAGGACTCTAACAGCAAAAGTACGTGGCTCTCTGTTACACCCATTCATGTTTATGTCACCCTGAGGCTGACAAAATATCAGCAGCGGGCACAATTCTGCCAGGCGAGAGGCCTGGTGCTCCATCACCAGCTTCGGTGTCCACCCGCTTCACCTCAAACCCTCAGACGTTCGTATTTACCCTAGATCATCACAGCCGCTTCACAGCCATTACCAGCTATTCAGTAAATAACACGTATGCTGTCTAAATGCATAACATACAAATGCTCAAATACATAATTAATGCGGGTTTACCCTTGAGAGCTGTTGTTGGTCTCCTAGGTAAGTAATAGGTCTTTTATTGTTTAGACTTAAAGATCTCTTGAGCCTCTTTTAAGGACGTGCTTTGAGCGGCTAAGAGAAGAAAAAGAATTGTGCGCAAGAAATCTATAGGTGACTCCATTGGCAAGAAACCAAAAACTACTATGCTGTTCTGCTTTGCTCTGGCAGGCCTTCACTGAAGAAGAGTGAGCAAACCCGTCAGCTTCTCCTCTTGCAGGAGACAAAAATGTCAGTGAAGGATGATGGTGCACGTCTGACCTTACCTTGAGGAGGACCTTGTCCAGGTGCCGCCCTCCCACGAGCTAGCGGGCAGCTTGCAGGGGGTTTACAAACAGCGCTTCAAGCAGGGACCAGATTCGGCTCCAGAGACCAGTGAGCTTGAGAGGAAGCTGAATTTGACCTAACAGCTTAAAGTTAAAAGGGGGTATAAGTTTCTTTGCTAATTCTCAGAAGCATCCAAGCCCCTCACCAACCTGATTTGGAAGGATTACAGCATAAAATTTCTCTGTGGCAAACTATTTCTAAACAGCTCTGTGAAGCCATAGTGACCTTCTCCAGCCAGGCTGGGCATCCACGTTTGACAGAAGAACATGAAGTGAATTCAAGCAACAGCGTTCTCTTCAACAGTTCCTTAACATGTTCCTAAAAAATCCACACAGGTGCTCCCGGTACTCCGTAAAAGCCATTACCGACCTCCTATCAGTTTACACATGTTCAACATTTTCATTTTTATATGCATAAAAAGTTAACGTCCCTTATTTTTGATAGCACACGAGGTGTGTAGAGACAATACCTCACCACGGCCGGGCACGTTAGTGCTTCGTGGTGCCTGCTGAGGAAACCCTCCTTTACATGGTTCTGGTATTGATTGATGCTAAAGCCACTTTAGGACCCTCTTTCAGCCTGAAGGAATAGATTATATCCACGCCTGCCTTAACACACCTTCGCTAGACCTGCGTGGGGACACGTGTGTGGGCACAGACACCAACTCTGGGGTTCCAGTGGATTTAGACACTCAACTCATTCGTTTCAATCTCTGTTGAAGGCTGCGATCGTAATTTGGGAACGGTGTTTGTAAACACAGGCATGCAGGGTAGATCCCAGCTCTCACCATAGGCTTGTACAATAATTGCCATCAGTATTAATGAATTTATGAGAGAACATCAATGGGGAATATACCCCAATGTATTTCATTTAGAAACGTAATGAGAACGGCAATACTGCGTACAAACACCTGACGCAAATGGAATCCAGGCCTTTCCCACACTATAACAATTTTGAGGAGGTCAGTAGCTGTTTTCAAATACAGAAAACGTTTGCTTTTGCGTTTCCTTTTATGAATGATCAAACTAAATTTGCACCATTACTTCATTTGGGCTCCCTTCCTTTTATGTTTGAAACACAACATTATTACAGACTCACTTTATGGGTAAAGTAACTAAGAACAATACAAGCATCATAATGAAAAAGATGTGCAGCATTTTACACTGCATAATAAATGTGTGTCCATATCAATGTAAAACATACAAATGGCAATAATTTAACACTGAATATTTTTCTGCCTTTAATTAAAATAAACTAATAAAGATTTCAGAGATGCATTTGCTTTAATAGAATGCAGAGTTATAATTGGTGACCTATTTTAAGCAATTTAATTTCCCATGACCTGTTTTCCAGATTAACATAGTAATAGAAGAATGTTTATTGTGTTTGGGAATATAAGTTTCTCCTTCAAAGATGTCATATGCCTTTGTGATTTGATTTAAAGGTGTGTTCTTTTATTAAAATGTTCATATAAAGAGCTTGTAAATTATGTAAATGTTTCTTTTTATGGCATTTAATGAGCCTAGAATTTTAAATCAAAGCACAATCAAAGAAAATAAACAAGGACATCTCGAAGATTCAGAAGATCACTTTAAATAAAGCATATCAGCTAGGTTGTACCAAATTCATTTGAATCCCCTTTTCCTTAAAGAGTTCATGAGAATACTTTCCTGAACTATTTTATTACGTTCGTATGTTTGTATATACACATAAACACACCCATACACAAAATCATGTATTTTACACACACAAGCTCAATCTGCAGCTGTTTAGAGATGGCTCTGTTTGGAATCTCATTAAATTCTTGTGTCATTGTGTGCCAAGGGCTGATTAGGTGTTATTTATTAAAAAAAAAAAAAAAAAAAAAAAAAAAAAAAAGAAAGAAAGAAAGAAAGATATTCCCTTGTGTGATTTTGAGGCACCTGAATTATTCACAAGTTGCACAGGGGGCCCATTTCCCCAGCCTGCTGCCTCTGCACCACTGTGCTGAATGCAGCTAAGAACAAGTTCAATCCACTATTACAACAGAGCCCAAATCCAACAGTTGGGGTTGAGTTTTAAATATGAAACCCTCACCTTTAAAGAACAATGCACAGGTGGACTCGTGGATGGTATTCTTATGGATTTGGTGAAAAAATTACCAGAAAATTATTATTATTTATTTTGATAATTGATTTTAGTGAGCATTTTAATTTTCTCTGGATCCTTATTCAGTCTAAGGGCAAACTGACTGATAAAACGGCAAACTGAAATCCTTCAGACTGCCACAGCAGAGAACAGGAGAACTCACATGTGAAGGTGCTGCAGGGACCTGGGAAAGCTCCTTGTTCCCCCCGTGTAGGACAGATGAGACCAGCCAGGTAACGGGTCCAACGTAAGCATCATGAAAAGACGTGTCCTGCACGTGTTACACTGCAGGTAATCCTGCTTTTCATTATGGAGCAATAATTTACAAGGCTTCGGAAGACCTATAGTTTGATCGGGGCGGGGGCCAAACGACACAAGATTAAACCCAAAATATTTTATAAAATCAAGGAAAAAGTTATTGCCTTCTCAAACGCAAAGTAGATGGGAGTGCATTCTTAAGTCATAGTAGTAGAATCGTTTCAAGCAGCTACACAGGGCTAATGAAATATGTCATCTCTATATAAAAGCCGCTCTGATGTTTGTTATTTTAATTATTTTATCACGTTGAACATTTGTAGATCAACCTCCTTTTCTGGGAAAATGAGCCACTCCCCAATTCTTCCTACAGTCCAATAGGCTTGCTCGTTACACACACATACAAACAAATCTATACATGTTTGCATATACATTTTACAGCTTATATACATTCCCATAACTGCACACACTACACCACAGGTCTGTATCTGCATGCAAAAAGTATGACAGTTCAAACAGTCAGTCATGGCTCGTATAAAGTCTCATTTACTCTCCACAGGACTCCATCGCCTGAAAAGGTGGGAGAGGAAGAAACCCTCCACAGAACAGGCTCTTCCCTGTACCACGGATGCGCATGGCCTGCCCAAAAGTCTCTCCCGCCCCGCGCTCTCTAGACCGTCTCCGAATCACTTGTGAAATGTTCAGGACAGCAAAGGTGCGTGTTTAACAAGAGGAAACTCTCGTCACAGCGTTCGTGCCTCCGTAAATATGCAGAGGAGCTGAGTGAGTTTAACAGGGGGTCAACTGCTTGACTAGATCTCTCGGTGACGAGCAGGACATCAACACCCAGACAGATGACAGCCTCCTCCTCCAGCTCGTCTCAGTTTCTTTAGGGCTCAGACAGCCACGTGGTATTATTTTAACAGTGCATCCCCACAGCAGAGGAGATGCTCTCTAACAGCTTGTTATAGCCCCATCTGTTAAGAATTTACAGCTAATGTATCTTATAACATGGGTTTTTATAGGTAAGAAAGAAGCATTTGGCCTGGTTAGGGGATCTCTGTGCGGCTCTGTTCGTGATCTCGCTGCCTAACACATTTGGTTTAGTATTTTGGGGAGTCGGTATTAAAAATATCAATGATTCATCCATCATTGATAAACACGCTGAGATGTTCAATAAACATGCTTCAGCAGCAATAACTATATATACGTATATATAGATAGATGAATATGTCTCCTACATGTGTTTCAAGCACGATTCCCTCAGAACAGTCCAAGCTATAAGGTGTTTTACACTCAAATCCAAGTTTTGTACTCTGGCAATTTAAAACATGCAGTCTGTGAAAGTGCAGGGTCTGAGGGTTGATGAATATGGGGGAGCCCAGCTGAACCCCTTGGCCAGCCACCACCATCCTGGATCCTGGAAGCATTGGGAATTAAAAAACAAATCCCCCACTATAAGAAATTTACAGCCTCTTTCTGTTATATTATTTGCTCTTGATAGTCTTAGTAAAGCACCAAACAGCTGGAGGCTCTGCCAGGAAGACTCAGAGGGCATGAATGAAACGGCACTAGGTGGAGAAAGCAGTCTTTTCTCCAAAGACTAAGGCTAACCAAGTTCTGATTTGCATCTGTCCGTTGAGTTGAAGTCCTCCACCCATCTGGATCCCTGCAGCACCCACCATCTCAGGGCTAGACATGGCCCTTAACCTTGGCCCGTGCAAACAGCTCACCCGACGAGCACACTCAGGAAGGATCCACGATGCTCTGCCTCGTGTCCCTCACTGGTGACATGCAGCACGTCCCCCCCGCTCCAGCCACCCCAGCAGCTCTTGTCAGAGAGCAGGAGAAACAAGGGGAAAAAACACTAAAACAGACAATAAAGAGAACACTTCAGAAACCTATTCATCAGGGATCTTTTAAAAGCATTGATTTCTGGGCTTCAAGAGAGGAAAAGGAAGAGAATAATGTTTCGAGAGAAAAATAACAGCCCCCAAACCACACACTTCAAGCTGCCTAAATTTCCTATTGCCTCCAGGAGCGGCAGTCCGGGCTCGCTGTGGTTTAACGCCTGTACTGCTGGATCCAACCGCAACGTGCGCTTCACGAGGATGCTGTTCCGACACAAAACCACCGCCTCTCTGCCATCACATTTTTGGGGCTCAAAAGGCCCAGTGCTGCCCTCACGTCATTTGCAACCCCCAAGCAATTTGACTGGCTCCAATCGAGCATCCGCTGATAGAAACAACCCTGTGTGGAAGCAAAAACCAGGCCCTCCATTTCCTTTTTATTTTATTTTTAAAGGCTCTGAACTGAAAGTGGTAGGAAGGGAGCATTTGAAGATCTCCATGTGCCTTCTTTATTCAAGGGGTAACAGGGAAAAGCGTTTTGCTGCTCTGAGGGTGCACAGCCAGCGATCTTAACGGCGCATTATATAACGCTGCCGAATAAATGACAGACAGCCGGGATTTACAAGGCGAACCGAGCACATCAAAGTACCCCAGTGACGACATGAGCCACGCGAACGCAGCTTGAGTGTGCTTGCTGTTGCTCCAGCATCTCAAAAAGCATCCTCGTGCCAGCCTGCCTCTCTTTAGTCTGTGCAATGAGTTCATCTCGCCCTCCAACTCTCCCTCACCGAAAGGCTGATGTTTTTTTGGTCTATCTTCTTCCTTTTAGGTACCTGCCCATCCAATACCCTGCACCACCATCACCCCTCAGATTGCCTGTTCTTCCTTCAGTCTAGCCCTGTACTCACTCCTCTGCTCCTCCTTCAGACCAGCAGGAAAAATACTGCTGAAATAAATCATATTGGATCCTATTTAGCACCGAAAAAATTACTTCTGTGGTTACCAGCCTGGAATATTCACATAGCTCTGCCTTGACCTTACATGCCTTTGGTTAAAGGGATGTTCTATTATTAATCCAGCTCTAAGCTGGATTAACTTTTAAAGATACAAAAATGCCAACAAGCCAAGTAAGGTGATATATTTTTGGCTAGATGGAACTGGCAGGCTGCTGGGCAGGGTTAGCAAGCATCTAGGGCTTAGGAAAGGTGCTTTTAGATATAAATCCTGATGGAAGAAAAACCCAACCATACAACCCTAAAATAAATTACGTAGGCAAATAACAGCCAGCAGGTCACGCAGGACAGTTAACGCCCTCCAGATATATTTGTACTCTATGAGAAATTCCCACTACAGATCAAATCTGCCCAGTCTGGAAAGCAGAATCACGTTCCGACCTGGAGACTTTGATTTTGAAAGGGGAGGGATGAGAGAAAGACAGAGAAGGGGAAAAAAGGTAATTCAAAAGAGGAAAACAAAAACATGCTGAATAGAAAAACATTTAAGGGCTGATCCAAAGCCTACTAAAATTGATGTCAATGGGAGGTTTTTGTTTTCCTCCTTTCAATAGACATTGGATCGTGTCCCTAGAGAACAGTTTCCAAATGTGGCCGCTCTAATGAAGCATCTAGAATCAGCATTCGGAGGCTGAAAAAAATCACAGTGATTGCAGCCCCCCCCGGTAGGGACTCTGCCTCGTCTGCTGTTTTACTGAACCTAGCACGGGGTGGGCACTCCTGGAAAGGAGACCTGACTAGTGGGAACATAATCAGGCAGAGCGCAGAATGATGGTTGTGATGAGTGAAACGTGGATTTTTCACATGCATCTGCACAAAGAGAGCTGAAATACCATCCTAAGACACCCCCTCACATCTGAAATAAGGTATTCAGATTCGCAAGCACATTTAGAATATTAACACCAACAGAAACATAGATGTTAACATATCCTTTATAACAAACTCTTAAATACTTTTAATGTATGCCTCTCATGAAGCTCTGTGCACATCTATACCTACAGATTGCTGCTGGCTGCAAAATACATATCCATTGTGTTTGCTTTCATCACTGCCTGAAGAAGGGATTTACAAGCCGGGTACCTGCTTTTGACAAGAGTACTGGTGAGGAGCTGAGCAGAAAGGGAGAGAGAAGACGCTACAACACATCTCTTCAGACATCCAATAAAACAGAAACTGTTGAGCTGCTACCATTTTGCTCATTGCAATAAAGTTCCTTGTTCAGCATTAAAAGGAGGCAATTCTTACTAGTTTATCTCTATTACCATGTATCAAAAATGCGTAACCAAAAAGTCAGATAATGAGAAATATTACTTTTGAATAAGTATCACATAAAAAGAAATAGTTAAGATCTGCCATGAATTATTCAAGCAGCTCCAAATATAAATTGCCACAAATAGTAAGATGAGATCTTGCCTTTCTATATGTTGCATATGTCCTGCAACAACCCAAACAGCACATTTCACTTGGGAAGCTGTGTATGGAGAATTGCATTGCCTCGAGGAAATCCAATGGGAGGCAAGTGGTACAGAGGGCAGAACACGCTGCTCTTTGCCTTACAGATCGCATATATATGTTTTAAAGCCATTTTGTGCAACTAAAATCTTTCAGCACATAATGCCTCTGTTGAAAGCCTACTACTACACCCAGAGGGTTTCACAGAAAATACTGCAGCCTAGGGGAAGTCTGGGTCCCACAGCTCGAAATTAGGGCTGTAGAGCTGCAAGGGAATCTGTGCTCTGATATAATTAAGAGCAATTCTTCACTAAAATTGCAATTTTGTTACTGCAATACTGACAGTTATTTAGATGCACTTGGAAGAAAGAATACTGGCTGGTGGCTAAACCTGTGTAAATCTGTTTATACAAATAGGGCTGCTCCACACAGGTCGAATAGCAGAATTTGGCATGAAGACAGTGGTACTTGAGCTCTCCTACATTTTCTAGGACATAGCACGCAAAGGACGGTGTTAATCTGCACTTTCACTTGTCTGAAGCTGCAGGGAACAGAGCTCCGCTCCTCTCGCTTTGGTCACTGTGTAACTCCACTGATGCCTGATCAAATTAAACGGATCGAATGCAGAAATGCAGCCTCGTGCAACCTGCACAGCCGCTCCCCGGCACGGTGCCTCTCCACATCCAGGGGATTCTGCATCTTTCCTCCTGCTCCTCTTCCTTCCCCTCAGCCTCTCCTTTTCTTTAAAAATGTGGGTCACCTTGCTTACACCAGCACAGCTTTGCCCAATGAAGACTGGTTTTGTGCAGTTCCCCAGGGTAGGAATAAAGTGGGGATTGATGCTACAGCAAGCAAGACAGCTATCCTTGCACAGGAAATAAGTTCCCCCCTTCTGGGGGTAGGTGTGGGGGGAATATATAGACAAGTATTTATATTATTTCTTTTCATAATATTTCAGATAACAGTTCAGAATATCACAAACATGCAATCTGCAGAAATGTAGTTTTCCTTAAATGCATGGGGGAAGTCAGAAGTCTTTGCTTTCTGAGTCTTCATTTTATTTTTTTACTATCTCTTTCTTTAAAAAAAAAAAAAAAAAAAAAAAACAAACACAAAACATTCTGTTGCTTTGAAAGCAACATACATTTGCATGTGCCCACCGCTTGAGAGTGTCTCTCTGCCTTGCCCGAGGAGCATGTGCCTAGCTCGAGTCCCCACGGTGAGTGGCAGAATCTGCCATATGGAGGTCACCTTGCCCAGGTCCATAAATAGCTCTTTTTCCTAAGCAGGGAAGGGAAGGAGCTACTGAGAGTAATGAAAGAGGAGGCTAGCTCACATCCGTGGCACTGATTGGTGCCAGGGTTACAACACGCAGAGACTTGTCATGCCAGCAGCAGCGATACCGTCAATCTGCAGGCACAGAAGTCACCTAGTTCCACCGCGAAAACATGTGCCAGCCAGTTTTTCATTCCAGTTTTCACACAGGGGTTTGGCTGCTTTTCAGGACTTGAGAACAGAGACTTCAGGAAAGGTGTCCTTGGGGAGACGACAGCAGCCCCCAGGCAAAGGGCTTGTGCTGCTCGAGGACACACGTTGGGGCCTGTCGGGTTGGTCCCGTGCGGTGGGTCGGGGCAGGGGAGGGATTTTGATGAGGTGAAGAAGCAGCACTGAGGCAGAACAGTCCAAGCCCTCCCCCCCCCCCCAACTGCTGCCGTGAGCTGTGTAACGGCACAGACACGACATGGTTCAGGCACAACAACGTACCTGCCATCAGTCAGTCCCCCAGCTTGTGGCAAGGACTTCTCTTCCACGCAGCTACAACTGAAGATGGAGAGGTCAAGATCTGCACCTTCTGCAGTGAACCTTTCTGCTTTCTTCAGCTTTCAAGATACCAACAACTATGAAAAAATTCTACAACAGACCCATCTGCTAGCCAACAAGGTGCTCAGCTAGCTAAGTAATTGATACCTCCATTTAAAAATAGACCAGAATATGTCAGCTAGCATGTCATGTCAGGCTGACTTTCACAGACCAGAAAATGTACTGTTGTGTTTCTATTACAACATCCTGTGGAACAATGTGAAATTATTGAAAATATTGCAAACATAATGTTCCCAGGTAAATCACTGCAAATTTAAAGGAGGGTGGAATGGGAGGAGGAGAGAAAACTTCTACTTGATTCTAATTCAAAATTATTTTGGTGTGCAAACACCTAAAGTCTAAATTAGCACCACCCCTCTCTTTGATCCACAATATTTAGCAGATAAGCCACACCAGGACACAAGGTTAAGGAGGAGGCAATAAGGACTTGATGCCCTCAGTTTGCAACTTTAGACAGTTACACCTGGTAGCAGCGAGGTGGTAATCCAGCCATTAACATCCCCTTGCGCGGGTGATGCCAGCCCTCTCCTCTGTCCTGCTAAAAACGATCCCCTCCCATTTGTCAATATAGGAAGGGAAGAGCACTTATCCCCCCATGACATCTTTTTGCATCCCACAGGCTGCAAATCCCTGGTTTGATCTTGTTCAGTGCGGAACATCTGACATGCCTGTGATGGGAAGGCTTTAACCGCTCTTATTCCTTCTTATGATACCCATGACTATAGGATTGGATAAAAGGGATGAACAGATGGATGGATCACGTATATACACTGTAAAGCCTTTATCCTTCGCTAGGTGTTGGTTTAAGCGATGCACAGTATTTTTAAATAGCCTCTTCTCTTTTTCCTTTCCCCTTCACAAGTTTCCCTCTATGTTCCTCCCCTCAGCAGTCTCGTCCCCCCCTCCATACAAACACTTTGAGCTAGAGTCTTGATATACAAAAAAAACACCCACCATGAAGCAGCCCTAAGCCAGTGTTTCCTTTGTCCTTGCTCTTTAAAAGCTGTAGTTGCTGTTCAGATGAGGTAACGGGCCTCATAACACAAGAAGTATGTTTTTCAGAACTTAATGTCCTCTGCCACAGATGTCGTCTCTGCCAGAGGCTTATTAACACCTCAGAAGAGCAAAGCCCTGCCCACAAAGGGAAGGGAATCTAAAGAAGATACACAAACAAAGGAGGTGAATGTTAAAAGCAGCTAATGAGGGGGAAAAAAAAACCTCCACCTTCCCATCATGGCACTTCAGAACAAGTAGCATTGCCAAGCACTAAAAACCTGGTGGGGATTAAAGAGACAATTTAGGAGGACTTGATGTGGGAAATGGAAATCTCCTGGAAGACATTAAAAGAATACAGAAGATCAGTGCACATATTTGGGAAAAAGAAAAACCTAGAAAAAAAAAAAAAAAAAAAACATGCATATGGACAACTTTGCAAGGACTGACAGAAAAGCTATTTGGAAATAATCAGGTGCATTTATTTCCTATAAGGGAAATTTAAATTTGAAAGGAAATTGAAACAGGGGGACATGCACAAAATAGTTCCATTTTCAAAAAAGATGCACACTCAAAGGGACCTACTGAAAAAGCAAACCCGTTTGTTTACAAAACTTATTTAAAATCAATCCTCTTAGAAACAACCAGAAGTACTCAAAATATCCACTTCACTGACTTGTCATTCTTGCTTCGGAAGTACTATGAGTTGCTTTTGAAATATTTCCCCCCACACACACACACGCTTGGTCCTCTCCAGCAGCAGGGTTTGCTTTCCAGGATGCCAAGGCCACCCCGGGCGTTTGCAGGCACCTCTGCCGAGGTTGTCCTTGCACACAAGCTGGCTTGGGGACCCCAGGGGTGTGCATGGACACCCCCTGGGACTCCCCATCACCTTGTGCTCTGGGATGGGGCTTCCTTTCCCCTTCTCTCCAGGGCAGCCAAAAAGTGATGCAGATGCCCCTTTACTCCTTTGGGGAGGGATTTGGGGAAGCTGAGACAGGTTGTAAAGACCAGGATTTTCTTGCTAGACCGAGATCCCTGCTCAGAGACACGTGTCACCAGCAGGAACGTGGCAGAGGTCTGGGACTAGACTGCGGAATAACACTTCTGGTATGAAAAATGGATGGGTAAGAAGTAATTATGGGGCCACAAAGATCACCAGAAATAAACAGTAAGTCAGGATGTTCAAAAGGGCGCTATGACTGAGATCAGCCACAGCAAGAACAATAAAATCAGCCCCTGAGATTGTTACTATTTAAAGAAATGTTTCATATGGAAATGAACAGCCCATAGAGGGATGAGCTGGGTGCATAACACGCATAATGCTAAAACTGCCTGGCATTTATCCCCAGCACAGCACACGGGGCTACAGGGATCACAAAATATATCATGGAGGTTAAGAAAACTCAAGAGGCTAAAAGGATTCAAAGAGCACCTAAACCAGGTTAGAGACTCCTCCCAGTGCTGCAAGAACTGGGTGGAAATTAAAGTCTTTCCAGTTAGTTAAGTTGCATTCACCCATTCAAGGGGAGGAAAACTTCTAGCACGGGTCTTGCGCTTCCTGCCCTTCGCATGAAAAAAGTGAGTTCATAAACAGAAATTATCTTGAAGTGCTCCAGACTGAACTGAGGCTGCCCTTCAAAAAACCTGCACCACTGAGATGTCCTGGTCAAACACTGGGGCTTGTAAACCCCCACGTTGATAAGGACCCTTGGAGGAGATGCTGCTGGTATGACTGTGGTAGCTTAGTTGTTCATCAGCCATGTGGGGGATCATAATTTTTGGTACTTTGAGGCTCTCCAGTACAGCTATGTTAACAGGTCATATCCATGGAGAGGAGAGGAGATGCAGGGAATCTCGGCTTCACTCCCGGGTCAAGTGCCATGGCTTGGGCACTGGACGCACAGCAAGGCAGATTATAATTTTTCAAACTGTCCATCCCTCTTTACATGATCCAACCGCAGCTTTATCAGCCATCCTTGCTCGTGCAGGGCTGAGCCAGACCAAAAGATAAGATCAAGATCATTCAAAGGGCAGGAGGACGCAGTTTGTTTCAGATGGTGCGGGCTTGGATTGCAGTCAAAGAACTGAACCTTCTGCAGAGATTAACAAGCTCCACAGGTGTAGGGGAAGAACAGGCTCTTCAAACACAGGAGGAGAAAAACACACAGTATGGAAAAGTGCCCACTCCCCGACTCACTACTGAAACTGTTAAACAACTGCCAGTGGGTTTTCTGGAAGGAGGTCAGGAGAAGCAAAGGTGTGGAAAGAGAGAAAGCAGCAGCCGCCGATGTCCCACAGGAGGGAAACGCCGGCCAGCGCTAGGAGATACAATCTGATCCTTTGTGCATTTTGCAAGTTGCCTCATTGGAATCAAAGACCGCAGAAAACTGGTTTGTGAAATAATGCTGGTGATAGAGCAGCACCACCCCGTGTCAGGGTTGTTTCACAGAGTGGGGCTAATTCACCTTTTGTCTGCCTAACAGTACTTCAAAAACTGAACCTTTCCCATCAGAGAGGCGGAGTTATTTCATGCTATAAACCCTTCGCGGGCAGCCTGACAACAGAACGGGCTCTGCAAAGCATTTCTGAGTTGCAATGAGCCTCAGATGGCACTTCCCAAAGACTTTCTACCCCATGGAGAATGAAGACTTTGGTGGGGAAATACCAGCTTCTCAGGGAAGGGGCATAAATAGCTTTCAGTGGGTATGGCAGCAAAAGCAACGCAATAATAAAGAGGAAGAGCTACTGAGATTATCAGTTCCTGGCATTATATTCCCAAAACATGCCTGAAGCCTCACAGCTTCCATATGGCTCATCAGACACATACAATAACATGATCACTCAGAACATTCAGTTCTATAGAAAGGAAACAAGAAACACAGACATGTCCTTGTGCTCCTGCGTACGCACACACAAAGGCGGCGCCGGGACCTGAAACAAAAGGGACAGGAGCAAATTCCGTGTTCAAGTTGTCCTCCTCCAGGCTTCCTGGTCACAAGCTCACTGTGAGCATCAAGTCTATGGAGAGGTGGTTTGTGTGCTGCTCCTACACGGGGCAGAGATTCCAGCGAGCCGCCAGACCCTCCAGTGAGGCACGTCTACACAGCTGACCCACCTGTGGGCACGATGGAGACACCGTGCAAAGCCAAGCTCCCCGGGCCCCTTTTGCAGATCTGTATTGCTGATCAGTCGGTATCACCTAGCACTTCCACGGAGCCAAAGCTCCGTGCCAGCCTGCTGGAAATCCTGCCTACGAGCAAACGCGGAGAGCAACTCTGCTCGAGAGAGCACGGCTGTGCTGAAGCGACCGAAGGTAGTGGTGGCTCTGCGCAAAGGCGGCTGTTGGCACGTCCACCTCGGTGACAGCTGGACGGGGCCTCCTCGAAGTTCTCATCCCTCTGTGCTATCAACAGAGCAAGGTTTTAAGAGTGCAGAGGGTGTTATTAACCATGCAAGCTAAAAAATGTCTGTTACCCTGGAGTTTTCCTAGAAGATGTCCTGATGTGACAACTCCACCCCATCCCACAGCTGCCAGAGTCATGGTCTCCGCTGACTGCAGCATTTTATTTTCAGTCTGAGGAAGGATCAGGCCTGTAGTGAGCTCCAGAAAAACTTCTCAGTCATGTCCTGTAACCATGAAAACTCCTTCCCCAGCCTCCTGAAGCTTAAATTGATGCCATTCCAGTTTCTGTGATTCTTTTCCAAGACTGATAAGCCAGCATCCGTATTACTTGTTTCTCAGTCACCTGGTCTCCAGTTTTGAGAAACTATTTCAGTTCTACAAAATCTGTCCTGCCATCTTTTTCCTTCTATAAGGCTTTAAAAAAAAAGGATGGATCACCCATTTTTTTTTGTTACATTTCCAAGTGGGGGTCTCCTTCAACACAGTTACCATTGCACCATTCCTTCTTTGGCACCTGCAATTTCTTTGATGCTTTCCTCTTTCCTCACTAAGGGTCTTGTTTATTTTTATTTTTTTATAAGCAAAGCCTAATTTTTAGTTTTCTTGTTAAATTCCCTCAACCAAGCTCCTTGAGGAGTAAAGTAGACATACAGAAAGTTAATGAGAAATTCTCCCTCCACCCCTGAGGACCGAAGAGGGGATAATTTAGGTAATATTTGGAACCAGCTCTGACCCTTTTAACGCTCTCCGGCATCGCTGCAGGAGGAGGAGGATCCAACTGTCCTACATTTTCCTTATGAATGCTACTACTGATAGTAGGGCATGGCTTTTCTTCCACGGATCTCCCTGGAGGTCTAAGCAGAGCTGGATGGAGCAGAAGCTGCAGCGCTGAGCAAACGGGCCCCGTGCTGGTACCTGGGCAGCGCTGGGACTGCCAGCGTGGTTACAGGCTCCTGGTAATAAGTGCTAATTTCCATCACTTCCCTACATTGGACACCCAGAAAGCTGATGACTAGTTATGGCATCTTCTGCTGGATGCGATCATCTCGTCATATCCTAATTAGCCAGATCAGCTTTCTTCCTCATCACGAGCAGCAACTGA
This sequence comes from Tyto alba, assembly GCF_018691265.1. NCBI lineage: Eukaryota > Metazoa > Chordata > Aves > Strigiformes > Tytonidae > Tyto > Tyto alba. The sequence continues at coordinate 15,156,987 of NW_024881308.1, forward strand.
ACGTCTTCTCCCTCTGCCCAGGACGGGCTCTCCCCCCGCTCTGCTCCGCCGCGCTTCACCCTGGGAAGCGTTTTGTGATACTTTGGATCCCTTGTAAACCGTATTCTTCGATTTGGGCAGTCTTTCAACTCCATGAAAGTTACACGTTGTTTTCATTTCTTCTCAAGTACCTCAGGTCAAAGAAAGACCTGTGTCAGTGGCTTTAAAAGCCTAATAAAGTCTTTCATCCATAGACCTGCTTGCTGGCGCAAAGTCAGGGAAAACAAACTAAGTCATCGAGTGTTGTTCAAACTGTCAGATCCTTTTCAGCATGCTCTTCCTGCCAGCCTGTTCGTGTGTGTTTGGGGGCTGGGATGGGGAGGAAAGGAAGGGAAAAAAAAAAAAAAAAAAAAAAATCCTGATGGCAGAAAGCCCATGGAACAACTGGCACCTTTCCAAAGCAGCCTCCCCCCGGCCCCCAGCCCGCCTTCGTGGGCACAGGCGTCTGCCAATCTGTTCTGCACACACACACACACACACACTGCACAACACAAGCAACAAAATGACTTTCCAACAACTTTGCTCACAAGTGCCACTCTACTCTGAGTTTGGCACCTTGCGCTTTCTCCTCACTCCCGCCTCTCCAGGCTTTGCCTCCCAACAAGCTGGACAGGTTCCAGTGTTTAAAAGCCCATTTAACCACTCCCTTTTGTTTAGAAATGCTAAGCCTTGATCTGATTTTATCGACCCTGTCATGCCAAGAGGAGGAGGATGCTGAGGGTTTCTGAGGATCCTGCAATGAGCTGAAAAGCTCCAGGAGCCCTTCAAGCTTCAAGAAGGGCTTTGCCCACTTTGCAGCAGCCCTCGTGCTATTGAGAAGCCCCAGAAGGAGAGCACGTACCATTCATGGGACCACACAGGATGGCTTCCACTCTTGTTTTTGTGCACGTTCCTCCACTTAAAAACTTTGTTATTGGCACATTTAGGATCTGAAATTCAGTGCCATGCTTGGCTGGCACTGTCTTTTGGTGGTTAAATAGTTCTTTACACTCTTTGCTTTGTTTAGTGCTGCTATGCCCAGGAAAAGCAGAGCAGCAGGGGAGGGAGGCAAAGAGGCAAGAACAGGACCTCTGCGCTCTGACTGACAATTGTAATCTTCCTGGGTATTGTTAGGAGACATCTTTCTGCACTTGATAAACCCAGCATGATTACATGAAACATATCTTTTAAAAATATATTTCTCTTTTCCATAAAGCAGGTAAAGCCAACTGCATTTAGAGCTAATTTCAATTCCTTTGTACAGTGCAGCATTTGGATGCCCTCTTAAGGATGCTAGGTTTGAAAGTTTGCCTTATCAACAGCCTTTTCTCATAACCCCGGAGAAGCTCTTAACATTAGTGATAGAAAGGTCTGGGTAGATTAGAGTCAGACAGAGAAGTAAGAACTCTGGAATAACAGGACACCCTTCCCAAAAATATACCTCCCTTTCCCACATGATTATTTCTTTAAGACAGGTTGGAGAGAAAAAATACACACCCTCAGCCAGTTACTGTGTGCGGAAAGGTGTAACCAAACATTGACCACCAAGATCACCAGTCATGGGAAAAGACATTTTGGTCCAATCCTTCATATCCACCATCCCACCAGTTCTGTGCTGCTGCTGGTCATAGTGCTGCTGAAGAGGGGGAAGAATTTAAACATCCATATAGCTGCTATAAATTTGAATGAGTAAGAATAGCTTCTCATCTGTGGCAATTTACACCAATCAAGGCTCTACCTTCATGTATCCGGCAATCTGGAGGAAAGAGCCTGCCTCCTGCTAGGCAGTTACTGACACATTTTTTAAACTTTCCTACACTACCTCTGCCCTCCTCTGCTTTTCATTTCCCACCAAAGAGAAAACATAAAGGAAGTAATGATGAACAGGCAGCTGTGGTCAACAGAAGTAGCATGATCGAGAGATCCTATCTAAAAGTTCACACAGAAACAGAGACTTACTGGCATCGAGAATAGCAGAGCCTGGAACAATGTCACTGAAAAACAAATTACACACAGACACTATCTAAGCAACTTTCTTCAGCCCAAACCAGTCAGATATTTTTGATATCCTGCAGCTTCAAAGCGAATAACAGGCAGTTGAGTGCTACTGCTGAAGATCACGTTAGCCCTACCAGATTATTCAGGTCATGCTAAACAGCAAATTCAGTGGATTAAAAGAGTCCTCATTCCTGCTGTGCAGTTTTAACAGTCTGCAAGTTACACGGAGGGGCTGAGGATGCTATGTACGTTGCATGTCTTGTGTAGCACTTTATAGTCAGACAAGCTCAGCAAGGGGCATCTGCCTTCCTAAAAATTACCATTGACCCATTCCTGTTTAGGAACATTGAGAAACCAATGGACTCGCCCAGCAGCTATGTGAAAATCTCTTTGCCAAGCCATGCAGAACTCACTTTTGTGTCTGCAGTGTATCGGCATTGTATTACCATGACAAAACCAAATTACCACCATTGAGGATAGCCTCTGCTAATACAACAGTCCTTCTATAGTAATATACTCATGTGCACAAATGATGGCACAATGGAGTGGATGTGTAACCGCTATAGGATCTCTGTGGTAGCGGTGAACAGTTTTTCAAGCTTCTTTCTTCTTACCCGAGTGGTTCTCCGTGCAGGCGTTAGTGCAAAGTTCAGCGGCGCAAAGCTTGCCTAACGTCAGTGCGATGTCCTCGTCTCGTGTTAATGTGCTACTCCCGCAATCGCTACAGAGCAAAGGCAAGACAGCCCCACTCGTCACTGCAAAACATTTTGGGGGGTTCTGCTGTGTCAAGCACTATCCTTGCTCTCATTACAGGTCAGTGAAATCGTAGATGTTCCTGTACAACGACCGAAATCAATGTGGTACCAACGCGACTAATACCGAAACCGCCCACAGTAATTAAGGCTGTAGTTCAGATGTCAATTAAAAAAAGGCTTTTGTAATCATTACAAATGAAGATGTTGTATTGCCTGGGAAAGGAGATCCTGGGACAGGCAGGAAGAGAAGCAGGCAGCTTTCTGACCCAGCTCCTACCACACGTCTGCCGACCCCCCTGTGCTGAGACCAGCCCAGCACACAACAGAGCCAAAGCTCCCCAGAAACGTCATGTTGGTGGTCATCACTGCATGGCTCATTTGAGAAAATAAATCCTTCAGTGGGTAAGTGAGCAACTAAATGAACTAACAGTGTTTCTGCCTGGGTTTTCCAAATACATACAGCTGAGGTAGACAGCTGAGGTGGGGTGTCTGATGCCTAATAGAGGCATAAACTTTGCAGTCCCCTTCCCTTTGGGGGGAGCAGCGATGGGGTCTCCCTTCTCCTCCACTGCCCTTACTGGAAAACTCATAGTAATTAAATATCATTAAGACTTCTACCTCTGTCAAAACTGGTAGAAATTAGCTGACAGGCTTGAAAAATATTATGGAAACTGATAGACAGAGACACCTACACACTGCTTGGGATGGCACAGAACTGCTTTCCTGAGAAAAATTAGGCTAAAACTGAAAACGGTCAGTCCCTGAGCGGGTCAAGACACGGATATGAGCTTGCTGGTAGCAGGCTGACAGATTCCTTGTGGAGGCAGACAGCAATCCTGAGATTCAATGAGCAGTGTAAAAGAGAAGGATTTGGTTTAGAGTAAAATGCTAGACAATGCACAAGGGTTTACGAGGACAATTCTTCCTAAGACTAAGTTCAATCAGCAGTTTCACAGAGTAGCTTTGACCTCACAATCAGCACATTATGGGCTCAAGTCCCACACCTGCACCCAAAGGTCCAAAGTAGAAGCTGAAGCAGTTACATTTCCACCTATAATTATCATCTTACTGGAGTGTAAAGTCAGGATACAACAAAACTAAGACATTCTAAGGAAGTCATCAACAATTCTAACATTACTTTTTGCTGATATAATGACAGTGCAGCATGCCACTGTAAAAATTTGACAAAGCTTTTTTCACAAAAATTTGCAGATGTTCCTGTTTTTTTTTTTTTTTTTTTTTAGCTAAGAAGAATCACCAGGAGCTCCCACAAAGGACTTCTTGAGGGTAGAAGACAGCAAAGCTGAACATCCATCACCAGCAGATCAGAGAGCAGATGGAAAAACCATGGTAAGAGGTTGCACCGAGTTTGCTGTTTCTTTAAATCGCTGATGGATTCACACATGATGTAACTAGACACAACACAGCACTTGTATCTTCCTGCATCAATGATTCTGCAGACATAGATCTTCCCACCCTCCTCTTCCCTCTTCCAAGGCCCAGACATTTTTTTTGTCTGCAACTGGATACAATCACATTCTGCATACAAGCCCAGCTAAACAAAACATCCCATTTTCAGTTCAGAGCTGCCATGGCAGAAATAAATATTATTTTGTTTGTTGGGGTTTTCTTTCTGGTTGCTGCTGTTTTGTTTTCCAAAGTCATTGTTCTGCAGAACAATTTAACAAAACGTATTCTTCCTGATTCAAGACTTTGCAGCTAGCTATGTAGTAGCTGGGTTCTCACTGAAAAAGCCAGCCCTTCCAAGCCAAAAACCAAACTTCTCTGAAATCTCAACCTCTAGAGAAATACCTAAATCAGTAAATCTAAGACAAGCACTGGGCCTCTTTCCAATTTCAGCAGGAAACCACCAAACACAAGATGTCTGCAGCACTGCCATGGCTTGCAAGCAGAAGGTAACACCTTTGATTTTGCCCCTCTGCCATGGCTGAAGGAAAGCAGCTGGGCTCCGACTAACCCATTCCTTATTCCCAGTCTGAACTCTGTTTGCAACTGGTATGAGAGCTGCGTGGGAGCCACGGTAGCAACTGCCCATCTGGCCGATGCTCCCAAGATCTTAGAATAAAACATCCCGCGGTGCAGCTGCCTTGCGCCAACCACCGTGGCCGTGTTGTGTTTCCAGCAGCACGTTGCTTGATGTTGCTGAATCAAGTCAGGGGATGAGCCCTCCTTGGAAGAGAAACCTGCTCCAGTTTGGGCTTTATGATCCTGACACAGACTCACCAAGCGCAAGCACCTGTAAAGCAGCCTAAACTCTGTTTGCAGGGGGCAGTTTCAGGAATTAACATCTGTTTTCTCCTTCTCCCTCCCTTCTCATTTGTATTGCCTGATCTGGTGGTAATTTTCTCTCCCTGGTGCCTCCCTCCTCATGCTTTCCTTCTCTCTTCCCACCCTGCCAGCCAATGACAAAAATAGAGATGAGAAAAGGCGCAATTGCATTAAAAAAGGGATTTTTCCATCTTTAATTGCAGAGGGGGATTGGTTTGCACGCCGCCTCACTGCAGAAACACTACAGGTTAAGCAGGTAAGGTTTGGAGGGAGGTTGTGTGATGCATCGAGCCGAGCCTGCCCCTTGACCTCCAGCTCCCTCCCTGCTCTACCTGCAGCTTTATTGGAGGCACCGGGCGTGAAATGGTACCAGCGATGATGCTTCTCGCTTTTCTAAGCAGCCTTTGTGAGGAAGGAGTAGTCATATCAAATCTGCACCCTGCAAAATGTGTTTACCTTTAACGGGTGTACCTGGGGAGGAATATTTCCCTGGCTTGGCATCACTAATAAAAAAAAGTATGTTTCTGTGCAGACACTGGCTCTGTGGCTCAGCAGATACAATGCTGTCGTACTCCAAGGTTAGAATCCATTTAAAGAAGCCTGAGTTACTGACAACTTAAGAACGAAGGAAAAAAAAATTAATCGATGCTTACCGTGGATTTCGAATGGTTGGGCTTGGGAGTTTCTTTTTCTCCAACAGGGACTGCTTCACTGCACTTTTTGTAGCTAGAGAAAAAAGAAAAATATTGTAAGTACAAATTTAAAGAAGAAGTTATATCAGCATACCATTTTTTAAAAAACTGTTTTACATTTTATTTTTACTTTTGTATAGTATTAAAACTGACCAGATTAAACTTTGCAAAAATATATTCACCATAGGTATAACCTCATTTATGTTGGACAACATTAGTTCTCTGATTTCTATTCACTTGAATTGTTGTTCCTCTCCTTCCAGTCCCTTTCTTCCTCACCATTTGCCACATTTGAAACAGGCTGGTCCCAGAACTGCTCGGGAACATCTCATCGTATTCACCTGGGTAGTTTACTGTCAAACTCAGTATATTTTTTCTGCTCCCCAACTAGATGATTAAAACCACACAAGGTCAACAAAAGATGAATTTCCAGATACCATCAGCACAACTTTCAAGATGACCACTGATACAAATCAGGGTGATCTCTACTTTCACCAACACTCTGCCAAACTACTCGACTATTTCCGAACACAGAGGTGGGTCCTCCGAGCCATGCGTGCTCATTGTCTTTTATTTCTCCGTGCTGATCTCCAAGCTGAACATTCTTGTCCTTCACCTCCATGCATCCTGTAGTCGTTTGTACCAGCACAAACCATATTCAAACCAAAGCAAAGCACCGAGGAGATACCAAGCCCATGGCACTGTCAGCCTACCGGACAGCGTCACGATGCTCAACATTTGATTGTACATTCTCCATGTAAAATTAATTGATCATGTCTTCTCAGTGGACCACCTACAGCTCTCAAAGTTTAACCAGATGGAAGCAGAGAGACTCCATTCAGCGATTTTAATCAACAAAATACGATCACAAAAATAAAATTATTCTCATTATGATTTTTCTTTTAATTAATACTACTCAGTAGGGCTACATAAATTATTTTCTCTACAGTATTTTGTTCTGGACTTCATAAATACATTTGAGAGGTTTCCCAAAACAACTTTTTTTAAAAGATGGATTTATCAAGATTAAAAATTTCCCCTGGAAATTCACTGTAAATATTTTTTTTAACCTGCATTTCTTCCTTGCTCCGTCCCCAGGAGCTCTTTGTCTCACACCAGTGCTCTGCCACTCTCAGATCCTATGAGTCCTTCTGCCTTGATGCTTCTTGGGATAAAATGATCTTTACCAGCAACTTTGATAGAGCTGATTTAAATTGGTCTTTCTTGATTCATGCATTTAACAATTCCTCTCTGTCTCCTCGCTTGCAGCTATAATTACTGCTGTTTTTCATTTTATTAAAAAACAAACAAACAAAAAACCCAAAACCCCAAACCCCAACTCAAACCAAAAACCCCAACCCTAAAAAAGCATCCTAAAACTCTTGTCCCCCAGAATCTCCCTCTCTTCCTGCCACAAATGACCCCCAGTGATTTGTGCTCCGATGGCAGTGGGGCTGCCCGAGCCAGATGGGACCTGCTGAAGACCTCGGACATCAAGTCACCAGCCTTCAAATTTTGACATTTGGTCGTGGGTGGCAGATGTCTTCCTTTCACACTTAAAAATGTTGAAAACCACAGTAGTTCTGTTTGACGGGGAATCAGAGGCTGATCGACCTTATCTTGTTATGTGCAGATGCAGATGTTGAGAAACAATTTCCCACCCACGTTGGGTAGAACCTGTCTTTGGACCATTACCCAGTGACAATATGTCATTCCTGAGCCCCAAACCCCCAAGTGCTGCACAGGCCTCTAATGGGGTTTTGGTGACATTCAGTACGTGGGAATCGGGAGGAAAATAAAGTTTTCTCCTTACTGTGCTGCCCTGCAGCTGCCCCGGAAACCAGTTCTGAACATCTTTAAATTTTTAGCATCATTGCGAAACCTTTTCCTGATGGGCCAAAAAAAAATCAGCCCCCTCTCCTACATCACCCTCCCCCCCAAAGTGCGATGCTGAACCAGCAGGACCTTTCCCATTAGAGATGTCAGGAATGAGGACAATGTTCCCCTTTTTATTTTATGAAATAAGGAGGATCTTTCTTCATGTGCTTTTATTAAACCATGTGCCTGCACCGTGAGCTCAAAATGACACTTTTGAATAATTTAAGATAACGATAATAGAAACATTAAAAAAACTCTCATAGAGACCAAACCCCATTCCTCTTGCAGCTTCTGAATTAGTTTTTCGCCAGTAGCCACTTCTGCTCTATCTTAAGAGCTATTAAAAAAAAAAAAAAAAAAAAAAAAGCACGATAGGAAAGAATATTAGGAAATTACTAACACTTTTTTGAAAGCACCTATTGCTTAATCTCCTGCAGTACTATTTCTGGATCCCTGTACAGCTTTCATCTTTACACTGAGTGTTTTACAAGACATCTCGTACACTCACAGCCCAAGCCCAAAGAGGACGGGTTGTTTTTGCGCGTTTTCCCCTGCAGCTGTTTTGTTCCATTGGAGATGACGCCTCACTGGGTCAGGACTTTTTATTTTTTTGGTTTAAGGGATGAGCTTTATTTACAAGAGAACATTAACCATTTGGATTTCCCAGCTCCTAAATTCCTTGCAGGCATTCTGAATACATTAGGGCTTTTTCCTTCTAAAATCTATTTTTAAATCTAGGAATGCTGGGTCTGATACAGTCGGGGACTTTGCTGATTTTTCATGTTTTGTTTTCAGGAAGGCAGAAGCACAGGCTATTCCGAAAACATCGGGATCAGGACATCATCTTTTCCCCAGCAACATCTGGAATATTAACAGACTGGAGCAGGATTGGAGTTGCACTGGCTGAACCAATCTCCAGCAGGAGCCTCCCCCCGCTCGCAAGAAGGGAAAAGCAGCCGCGAACGTGAGGAGCAGCAGCCGCACTCACCGCTGCGTGACTCTAGTTTCATGCCTGCACTTCTCCATTGATTTATGGGGCAGCTCATTTCCAGACCCACCTCCTTCAGGAGGAGGAACTTCAACTCGATGTGAATAATAGGGTCCTATATCTCTTAAAGCAGTCACTGCTTCTTTCCAGGGTGGGGACAGGGGGGGAGTTATGGCAAAGAGAAATATTTTCCCTCCCTTTGGACGGGTCTGGGAATGAACTGCACAGCCAGAGAGCTGGCGCATTTTGCATTTATTCCAAATAAAAAATAACAAATAGATGTAAAGCCCATAACCCAAAACACCAGCTCAAGGCGATAAGGAGGAGATCCCGCAACCCACTCCCGTCGTTAAAGCCGCACAATGGAAGACACACACGCCTTCCGCCCATTCAATCTCTCCCTTACATCTATATATCTATATACACATGCCCCACAAAGGCATATTTTCTACGTTAAGCCTATGGATTACTGGCTCAGGCCCTTACAAAAAAAAAAAAAAAAAAAATGTTGCCAAGGCAACGAGCCAGGGGTTGCTATGGCATCTTGGAGCCGAGCAGCTGGGCCAATCCCCGCTCCCTGCGAGCTGGGAAGGCGCAAAGCCTCTAAATTTAATGTCAGTGCGGAGAGGAAGGGAAGCTGTTGAGGCATGCATGATGCTGAGCGTGCGCTTGCTAAATGCGGACAACATGGCCCCCATGATTAGGACCAGCACACTAATGAATATTCATTGGGCTGATTAAAGCAAAGTCAATTAACTACTTGACTGCTTGATTTTTTGCTGGATTTTAGTAGTCTCTTTTAACCATTTTGCCACTGGGGATGCTCTTGTTCTCCCCTTCATCTCCCTCTTTCCTCCTCTATATTTCCTTACACTGGCAATTAGGGTTTAGATATTTTTTTTCCTTGTCTTTATGCTTTTTACTGACAATAACCCATCCTACTCAGATTTTATGGCTCACTTTATTTCACTAGTAAATCATATGCTTCTAGGGTCACTGTCTTCCGCTACAGTTTTAGGTAAACTAGAAGGTCACAGATTTCCATCAAGTTTTTAAATCTCACATGTGATTTAATTCCAAATCCACAGTTAAGCAATAATTCTGATTTTCTACTTCACAGTGGGATTCTCCCCCCATCACCACAGCCCTTTGTTTTATAACACAGGGAGTTGCTGTGAGCCAGGTCAAGGGCTGCAAAACACTTTTTTTTTATTCTGATTTGTTAGATCTGGATTCCTTTAGATGGACGACTCAGACCGAATGTTCTAGGAAACCTAAAGGGATCCTAAAATAAAACAACAATTCATTAAAAATGGTTTTCAATTTAGAGAGATGTCTTTCTCCCAGTGCAGTAGTGATGTAATAAGACTGCAAAGAGGGTTGCATATTTTATAAAGATCATTTTTCAGAATGTGCCTGCAAACTAAAGCATGTGATTAAATTAAAAATAAATGAAAAATTGTTGGCCAAAAAAAAAAAAAATAAAGATAATCCGCATTTGTAAGTTCAGCGCTTACAACCTAACCTGGGAAAATACATTCATTTTCATCATGTTCTTTGGCTTGTTTTGAAAACTCTCTCATGTTCTTGTATTACGTATACAGAACTGTGTCAGAGAAAGACGCATTTACATGATAGTTATGACTCTCCTGGAGGGGAGTTATTAATAGTTGTAAGTAATACATCTGATGGGTAGAGTGCAAAACCTGAACATAATCACCCAGCATTTGGGCTCACGTCTTTGTCAGCAACTGAAATATAAAGGTGCAGAAAAAGGCAGAGTCTACAGCAGGGTGGGGACAACGCTGACTTCCAATATTGTATGTGAAATTCAACTACTTGCAAGCAAAAAGGGTGCAAAAAAAGTAGCAGAAGAGGAATAAATGAGACAGAGCATAACTGACTGGGGAAAGGTTGCATTATTTTTAACTGCAAACGAAAAAATAATTCATTTCCATTTTATAAACTCCATGTACATACAGGTTTCCCTAGTATTTTGATGGATAATGCACATATTTGTGTGCTTTTATACATACAGAGTCATACAAACACATAATTGCTTTTCCAGCGTGCCACTGCAATGTGGAAAACCGGGAATTACAAAGCTTTTCTATGCAAGTTGTATTCTGGGAGCACTACAAGCAATTTCTCTGCAAACTCGCCGTGTGTGCACCATCCCTCTATTAACATCATTATCCCAACTTTTAATCTTTTCATTTGCAACCAAACATTCAGCACCTGTTTGGACTCTACAGGTCATTCAGGTTTCACCCCATGGTGGCCGGCGCTGCTGGAAGGATGAAATCGCAGACACGATTTGGTGTGCGCGTTCCCGGATTGCTGAGATGCCGCCCTTCTTTTCAGGGCTTTATGTTTCTGCCATCAAAATCAGAAATCTGCATAGCAACACTGAGCTCTGCGGGGTAACACATTTCATCTACCCAAATCTGAAGAAAAACCACAACAAATAATTACCTATTTACAAACTGAAAGAACACCAAAAGAAAAGGAAGGAGAATGTGTTAAGCTGCCACATTCAATCAAAACATATATATATATATATATAGGGGGGTCCTTTTCAAAATAGTCTATTTTCATCTACTTGCACTGGAAATCTCTTCACAGGGGGCAATATGCAAACATAGATGTACACATAAAAAGAAAAATAGAATAATTCCATTCTTACAAAAACATTTAGAGAACTGGATTAAAATTCTAACTGGGTCACAAATGAAATGTAGTCAACAACCTACAGTACGGGGTGGGGGGGGGAGGAAATAAAAGATAAAAGACAAAACCACACCCCAGTGCCATGCAACTCAGCAGTTTGCAATTCCTGGTCATGGGAGGCCACAGCATTAACCAGGCAGGGTGTTGCAGGTCAGGATTAAGATGCATTAACAAATTTGTATGGAGGAAGCTTGCCCAGCACCTGCCCACAATTTGCCAATTCTCTTCGTCTCTATTCCATGTGAATCAAATTCTCTTTTTCTCCTTGGAGGAGGATTTTTTTAAAAAAATAATGTTATTCTGGGTAAAATTTGCATCCTGAGCTGTGAAAATCATTTTAGCTCAAAACCTACACCGGAGTAAGAACTACAATTATTGTGTTTATATTGTGAATGATACTGAGATAAAAAAATGCTCAAAGACATGTGCATGTGTGCGCATGCATACACACTCGGATAAATGACAGTAAACAGCATCTACCCTGGTTCTAAGAGATACAGAAAATTCTATAAACTATTGAAAAGAAAAAAAAAATCACAAAAATACAAACTGGGTATCTACATCTGCACAATGGAAAATATTCTGACCACAACCCCATTGCAGGAGCAGTAAACTCAGGGTTAAGTCTCTGGATTCCTGTCTGATACTCTCAGCCTTTTATCATGTCTCTATGAATTTTTATTCCTGCACTCTGGGGTAAATTAAGGCTGATGGTGTCAATACAGAGTTTTGAGCCCTATTTTGAGATTTCTTATGTTTCACCTGTTTAATTCAGACCCTTTAAGTTTGATTTTTCAGCAATTTAGGAGGGCGGCTTGGGGCTTTCAAATCTGCTTTTGAAATGCCATGTTTTCCAGGAGGCTATTTCCCACCGAAATCACCCCCGCCAAAGTCATCCTGCGCACGTTGTGTCAAGGCAGTAGCCATTTTCCCAGGCAGAATAAATTCCTTGTCGTTCAGTTCTAGTGACCTGATGGTTAATCAACCCCCTCTAAATCACCACCAGCAGGAGCACCCCAAAGCCGCAGAGATCCTGAACTTTTGCATCTATCTGCTCTCGAAAAAACAAACCCCCAGTACCCTTCAGGAAAAGCTGGATGCGTTTGAGATTAAAAATGTGATGTGCCTGGGATTAAAGCAAAACACGTTTACAGACCTGCAATGCTAACCAACCAGAAGAGTTATCTAATACGCAATACATGTGATTGCTTGAATAATATTACAGTAGACGCCGCGTCCCTTCCTCCCTGCATGCATACCCCTCGATGCATGCACACACATGGTATTTCTAATAGGATCTCTTCTCCCCTCTCTCTCTCTCTCCCCCGCTTTCACAATCTGTCGCTCTCCAATCTGCCCACTCTGCTCTATTTTCCCATCCAATATTCCCCCTCTAACACCTTCCCCTCCTCTTCAGCCCCCATTCTTACTCCCTCCAACAGCCGGGAGGAAGGGGGTGATAGCGGCCACGTTAGCCCCAGCACCAAGTTTCAGGTCGGTGGACATTCAAAGCAGTTAGATTGGTTAAATTAAAAAAAAAGATAGAAAAAGCAATTTCTACCCCTACTACTAGCACTTAAATAACGCAATAACTAACTAGCTCCTTTAATAATTTGGTGCCTAAAATCAATTTTTCATAGCGATGGACTACATTATTATTACTCAATCTTACTTGGTGCTATTTTATCAGAAACTTTACAAACAAGTTCCCTATCACTATCTCTGCTTTATGGAGGAGATGAAACAGCAGAGGGAAGGAAAAGGTTTGGTCAGAGCTCCCCAGCAGGCTGGTAGCATAGCCTGAAATAAATTAGGTCTCCTGGGTTCCAGGCCAGTGCTCTGCCCATTAGTCTCTGACTACGAAACAAATGCAGAGAGACCAGAAAATGCGTAAATTGAAGCAACACTTCACTGTTCCTTGTAGTCTGTAAAATAATTACTAGATGCAGATGTAGCTAGAGATGCCTGAGGCCTTGGTGATACCAGGGATATATTTATAAGACCTGGCATTTCCTCCAGACCATCCTGCTGCTCTTCTGTGGCGTAGGAACTATTCGCTCTGGCTGAAATTTGGCCCCAACTTTTGGGAAGCAGAGGACACAAACACATCTAAGCGGAGCAACTGGTTTAAGGAGTTCCGGGGAAGCGTAAGGCTTTATCTGGGCCTAGCAGCATTATGGAAATGAATATTTAATTTCCCAGAAGAGAACAAGCTTGTGGCCAGCTTTTGTGTGCTTACACACGGACACATACATGCGCACATGGGAACACACCAAAATCTCCACCATGGCAGTCAAGGAGAAATGGGGTTTACTCAGTGTGTAAGATAATACCAGCTCTCGTGAAGAGGGGAGAGAGATGTATAAATTGACACTCTCAATGTACTTGTCTGTTTTGTGGGTGCCCCTTGCTTTGTGCCATGCTGCACAGCTCATGGGGACGAGGATAGCACTGGCCCCACAGCGCGGTGGGCACGGCAGAGCATCGCATCCCTGCTTGGGTCAGGGAGATGCAGAGCAAGGACGGATCTAGCGGCACAAGGATCCTGGAAGATTAGGACATTCTGCTTCCCTTTCCAAAAGATAAAAGCTCTTACCGCTAGGAAAATGAACCCTGCCACATACAGAAAGCAAGAAGGAACTGATGCCATTCCTGCAGACCAAACACTGCACTTAAGAATAGTTTTAAATAGGGAAAAAATCCCAAAGCTCCTTAAAAGTCCAGAAAGCTGAGTTAAATTCTCATCCCCACTTTAAATTAACATCTGCTATACATTACATTCAGACAGAGTGAAGCACAGGATAGCTGATATCGTGGACTGTTGCGACACAATGCCTGTATCCCACAGCAAGAGTCAGGGAGGGACTTTCAGCTTTCAGTCAGACCTGCGCACCACAAAACAAGGAGCTGATGTTAGAAATCTCCTGGTGTGGACCATGGCTGTGACGATGATTACTGGAGGAACCTCAGCTATTCAAGCTGTTCCCCCACTTGGAACATCACTTCAGCACCTGCAGATCGGGCTCCCCAGTACATGAGACATACAGGAGAGACTCCAGTGAAGGACCACAACGATGATGAAGGGACTAGAACATCCCTCCTAGAGGAAAGGTTGAGAGAGCTGGGACGCTTCAGCCTGGAGAAGAGAAGGCTCGGGAGGAGTCTTGTTAATGTATACAAATATCTGAAAGGAGGGTGCAAAGAGGACAGAGCCAGGCTCTTTTCAGGGGTGCCCAGTGGCAGGACCAGAGGCAATGGGCACAACTGAAACACAGGAGGGTCTGTCTGAATATCAGGAAACAAACACTTTTTTACTGTGAAGGTGACAGACCCCTGGCACAGGTTGCCCAGGGAGGTTGTGGCGTCTCCATCCACAGAGATATTAAAAAAAAGTGTGGACGTGGTCTCTGGTAACTGGCTGTGGGTGGCCTTGCTTGAGCAAGGGGTTTGGGCCAGATGATCTTCAGAGGTCACTTCCAACCTCAGCCACTCAGTGATTCTATAAAATTTGATTTTTAAAAAATAAAAATTAATCTTCATTATGAAATTTCAAATAAACGTTTTGATGCATACTTTTTAAACATGGCTTTGTAAACCAGTTCTTGATTACAGAGACAACAAACGGCTTCCTCAATCTGCAAAATTTCTGGTGAGATGGCTGTTCAGATTCCCTCTCAATAGCGGCACTTGATGACTATGAGAAATCTGAACCACCAGATCACCTGGGGACATCTCTTGTTCACAACTTTGAGGATCAAGCCTACAGCAAAGATTTCAGTGCACATCCCAGCTTCTTTACTAACAGAGTGGCCTCCTTGCCTTGGGCAAGTACATCTTTATAGAAGGAATCCAAGAAAAAAATCAGCCATGATAAAGGTGTGAAATGTCACAGGAATTTTTAAAAGCACTCCAAAGCTAAACCCAAAGACTACAGATTTGTAAATATGACTCACATAGTTAGGAAAATATATTTACAATTATATAGACATACACAAATTTCTAAGATCTGTGGCAGATTTGAGGTGTGACTAATTCTCCCAACACAAAGGTGACACTGTCACAACACAGCACTTGCATCTCTGAAAAGCTTCTGGCCCCTTCCCTCTCCAAAAGCTCTTAAAGAAACTGAACTATTGCAGCGTAAGAGGGAAAATCTGCTTCTAGATTCATAACTGGTTGCAACTGAGAAGCCAAAGACAGGGAGAAAAAGCTTTCACAGTGAGTAAAGTTGCCAGTAGATTGTTCCAAGCATCTCGGGGCTTGTCTTGCTCGAGTGACCTGGAAAAGGTCTCAAGCAGCAAGAGGAAAAAGTCTGCAGCAAATAAAAAGCTATTTGAGAACTATCCCTTCTAAAAAAAAAAAACAAACCAAAACATTACTGCTTATTTCTAAAAGACCTTACTCTACCTGATGACAGAATTATAAAACAATGTCAACAAGCAGAAATACAGAAAAAGAACAGCCATATTTGTCAGGAGGCCACTTCACCACTGGACAGAAGGTGCCGGACCAGACAAACCTTCACCATACTACTTTGGTAATCCTGATACTCCGAGTATCCCATTTGGTTATTTTGGACTTTTTGCACCACTGTAGGAGCACAAAGTCTGTGATACATCCGACAGTAAAGGTTTTCAATTTTAACTTGGAATAAATAGTGAGCATCCCACATCATTTTACTGGTATCTGTGCTCTACAGGATTCTCAGCAATAAATTTTTTAGTCATCTGGACCCACAATTGCATACTAGATGGTATTTCTCCAATACAAATGAATAGAACTTCATACAGGAACAGACCTGAGGTCAGCTTTGACTCCAGAGGTCTGCTGGACATCCATCAAATATGTTGCTGACAAGTTGGAGGCTAGTGAAAATGCAAGTATAGAAGGATTTTCTTAGTTGTCCTGCATATGTCATGCCCTTGCACAACTCTGTTCCTGTGATTGATGATCATGCTCCAAAATGATGATATACTGTGCAGCTGAGTCAGTTTTATCTTACAAATCTGTACAACTTCTGCATGCACACGGTCAGGTATTAAGAGCAGCCTGCCCAGTGATGATGATAAGAGTACTTTCCTCAGACCTGATTGAAAAAATCCACAACTTCAGGAGATCCTGAGTAGAGCTTTCCAAGTCCCTTAAATCAGGCAAAACCAAAAAGTTTCCCTGCTTGAGAGAAGCGACACTGGGAAAATGCATACTGGGAAAGGACAGAAAGAGGAACTCTTTGAAATCAACTTGAAACCAATTCATACTCTCTTGGGTTCGGTTGTGAGTGATGTAACTTCCCTGTGCTACTACAAACAAGCTTGAAAATCAGGCTAGGGAGAGTCAAAAGCAGTGCCTCTGGCTTTAAGTAAGGACGCAATCTTCTTTTTAGTTCCTGGTGTGCATGTAGACATTCAAGAAAAAGCAGACTTCATGTCCTGATACCTTGTCCTGACAGGGGGTGCAAGAGGCTGTGCATTGCCTCACTTGATATTGCAGGTTACAAAACACCAAAACCCATCCGAAACCTCCACGCCACAGCGTGCAGGTTGTTCGTGTGGAGACCCCAGCTCCAAGGAAGCCCCGAGATGCACCGTAAATCAAACGAGCTCAACTCGCACAGACTTTTCAGAATCAGAGGAGCCCACCCTCTGCACCCCCTGCATCCACGCCAAGTATCTGCCCCTTGGCTTCACCCACTCACCCAACAAATCCTCTGTGCCGCGTGGCGCTCGCGGAACGTGAAGCCGCTCCTGTGCTGAGCCAACCCGTTTCAACAAGTGCAACTGGGAGGCAGAAGCAGCGCACGAGTGCACCAGTGCAAACTTGCCACAGCCCCAGCAGAGCTGCAAGCGCGCACGTCACTTCTCCAGGAACTTGTTTGTATTCTTGGGAGAATGTTGAAAAATATCTCTGACCCCCAAACATTTACCTTTTGATCGGAGGTTTCCAATGTTGCTGTAGTGTATTAAAGCTGAGATGCTCATAAAAAAACCCTTTGTGTCAACATAGTAAATGACTCTAATTAGGCTGGTGGTGCAATGAAAATGCTTAATTCATTCTGATGAGGCAGAAGGAAGAGCTAAAATGTTTATAGACAATGGGTGAACAGGGAGATATAATGCTGAGTGCCAGCTTTAAATGCAAATTACCGCAGAAATCTTTCCCTCTCCACCATCCCATTCCTCCCCCTTCCTCTCTCTCTCTCTCTCTGTCGCCAGCACCACTCTGTAATCTCCTAGTGCAGTAATTAGAAGTGAAAGAAGCCACATAGAGGGGCCTCTAAAGGCAACACTAAAGAGAATTACAGAAAAAAATACCTGCCTTTAATAGAAGACAGCACTATTTTCCAAAGTGCACCACCATTGCAGCACTTAGCATGGTGGTAGGATCAGAGAGGTGATAATTTGGAGGGGTATTACTGAAATGGTATGTAAATTTGTTGCATTTCTCCTCCCATCTGAACTGGCTTCATCTATACTGTCTGTTCACAGGGCTGGGGCCACTTCGCCTTTTGGAAGAAGGCCAGGCCAGCACTGACAAGCAAACATTTTGGGGAGGGCAGTTCTCGTGGTGTTTCTTCACCTCACCAGAAGCGTGGAGCTGCAAGTGGACAAGAACTGTAAGCCTGAAAAAACAGCCCGAAAGTTACCAAGAAAGAGTAAACATGGAAACCTCACAAGGTCATCCTTAGAAATGTTTCTCGTCACGAAGTATCTCAGCTTCTTTTAGGAGAAATTATACTTTTGGTGAGAAATAAGACATGAGAGAATAGAAGACAACAAAGGAAGGAGATGTTTGGTTTGCATGTAGGGTATGACATTTTTCTTTAAATGTTTTCATTTGAAACTTCTGGAATGGCTTTTCCTTGGGACTTTCAGTGAAGAAATGTTCCTGCTGCCAACCTGACAGTGTGTCTCATTTTAGGATCTCCAGTATCAGCACGGACACAGCAATGCACAGCAGCATACAGATGTGCCTTAGAGTTTTGCATCTGGAGTCGGAGCTAAAATTGGGTTTTGTTTCATTCTTCCATGAATTAAATGCTCTCAGTCATGCTTCAATGTTGAGCAAACCCCCTTGTCCTTCCCATGCACGGGCACACAAATCACTCCAGTAGAGCAGAAGGTCAGAACAGGAGACCAGAAAATCTGTCACAGTCCTAGACTACAAGCCAAATGAACTCCTAGTAAAAAGCTGCTGAAATTACATTCTGCATTGAAATCCTTTAAACAAAAATATTTTCCTTTCCTCCTTGCAGTGGCAGTTGAGTCTTAAGCTTGAGGAGCAGAGGCAGGTGAGTGTGCCCCAACACACACAAGCAGGATAAGGCAGCCCTCGACTCTTGTCACCAAGAGCTGGCTGGGGCAGAAGAAATGGGCAGGTATCAGATAGCATTTTTGTGGGGACTATGAATTTTTATCATCTTTTCACTTTAACACAGTTGTGTTGTCAGCGGACAAGGCCACGCTTGCTCGGGGCACATCATTTAACACTGTGCTTATCTCTCTAGGCAAGCCCAGTGACATCCCCTGCCCTTTTCTGCAGGTGGCTTGACCACAGCAGCCCACCTGGGCTTGCCTTTACTCGAGGGATTTAACACCCTTTAGGGAAGACGCAGGAGGCAGAGGTGTGCTGCTGGAGGTCAGTGGTCAAACCCCCCTGCCAGATCATGTTATATTACCAACTCCCAATCAACCTGGATTCCCTGACTTGACGTATTTTTATTTGCTGAAAAATACAATGATGATGTTTTTCCATTCCCTTAAAGCCAGTACGCAGGAGGTCCAGCTACATCCCAGACTGCAGAGTCACATTCCTGCAGGACAGTTACCACAGAGGTGATGCCACATTTGTGCGTTGCATGAAGATAACAGAGCACCCTCCTCTGCATGTCTTCATCCACGTAAACAGGACCACAGAAGCCCAAGACAAAGCTGGACTTGGAAAAAGGTACAGCTTGCTTGTGTCTGTGACTCATTCCCAAGGCTCGGCTCAGCTCATTCATAAAAGATCTCCATCTGACCCGCAGAGGCACCTCAAGCCCCTGGTGTGTAGGTGATGCTGGGGTCTCCTCGAGGATGCCCCTGGGCACAGCACAGCGTGCCAACAGCTCCCTCTCCCTCAGCCACGAGCTGGAGCATCCCACCGTCTCTTTCTCTCTCTCCCTCTCTGTGTTTGCTCAGTGAGACAGAAGCAATACCAGTTTGCAGCACAATAAACCATGTAAAGGAAGCATCAATTAACTAGAATACATGGATATAGTATTTAATTAACTATAGGCTCACAGTTACCGTATGATGTCATGGAAACCTCGAATCTCCTGGGTGCCGCCTCACACATGCCAACTGGGAATTGGAGCCATCACAAATCCCATGTAAAGTTTGAATCCTGACATTTTTAATTAAAAAAAAAAAAAAAAAAAGATTCTGACTCTCTTAAGTACCTTTTAATTGACATAAATGTGTGCATATCTTTGGTGCTGCAAGAGCCCTGGGTGTGATGACTCGCAGAATGGAGGCCAGCAGCATTACTCACCCATTCAAGGCCACTGTCATTAACTATGGTTTTGTGTTAAGGAAGTAGAAGAATGAACCCACAAGGCTTTAAGAAAATAAAAAGAGGACAAAATCATACTGGATGGGTTTTCAATTATATAACAAGATAATACGCTACATTTATATTGCTTTTGATATGAAGATCTCAAAGCACTTTGCAAAACAAAAATGCAAACATTTGAGGCCAATTTCCTGACTCATAATTCAGTATGAAAGTGTCATTTAAGTCTGTAACTTCTTGTTCAGCACTTTCTAGAGAGGCAACCTGCCCTAGTTCAAACACTGAATAATGTAGCCTCGTCCATTTAAAAAGCAAGTGTTATTTTACAGTATCTACAGCTGAGGAAACCGAGGCAAAAGGAGGTTGGAGCCACTGGTCCAAGTGTCAATGACTGTTGGGTACCAAAGCAAGGAACAGATCCCAGACACTCCAGCACATGCACCTGCTGACTGGTCAGAGCCAGGAGAGGTGGGCAAGGAACCAGTGCCCTCCCAGTACTGCTGGCAATGCCCAAGCACTGCTAATCCCCCCGGGATGTGCCCAGAGCCACCCCGCATCCCTGCTCTCACCAGGTTTGTCGGGGCCTCTCGTGCTCCAGCAGCACTATCTCTGCCTCCCTGAATAACTGCTAAATAATGCAGAGGTCTAGTTTCCCAAGTACCAGACTGCTGTGGTAGGTATTGAAGTTGAATCTTTGCAGCCCATAAACAACTACCAACAACCAACCTCAAACAACACTGATAGAAATAATTTTACCTCTCCAGCTGTAAACATTAATACTTTCATTCCATTTATTGCAAGATATTTGTTGCCTGATACTAATTTTGTCCCAACGGCTTAAATTACAGGAAAAGTTCTGTATTAAAAACCACTAGGCTGAGCCGTATCATTTCTTTAGTGCTTTGACAGTAGAACATTAGACTTAAATACACCGAGACAGGTAAGTACAGTATTATTTTCTGTGAATGGAGGTGTGCGTTCGTTCTAAGTATCCATTGTCTCTGTTTGTGTGTGAATTAGTTTATGGATTGTTCTTGACAGAGCTACAGCGCCCTCCCTTAAGGGCATTGCTGATATATTACCTTTGAAAGAGAATCACAATTTATTCATTCAAACACAGAGCTAAAGATAGATGTGCACTGGAATATTTTGAAATATTGCATTATATATAAAATGAAATAGGGAGAAGCTAAATTACACAGCTATAATTACTTAGAGTTCAGGTGGCGTCGTAAATAATCTATTCACAACTCGCTCAGTGTTTATTATGTCACCAGAGCAATATAATTAACATGGTATAGATGGGAACTATGTAAGGCAGATGCCTTATACACCCAGATCAAACATGCTACAACATAAGTATAAAAACACACAAACACATACTATGTCATTCATGAAAATTCATGTGAAAGTGGGGAAAAAAGATAAAAAAAGCAGTAGTTTGATAATTTTGAGGCCCTAGCCCTGCTAATACCACCAGCACCTCTTCAGAATAGTCAGAGTTAAATTTATGGCCATGCTTCAGCATTAGTACATTACAGGGGCATAGATGGTTTTGCATTGACTGAGTTCATGCTACCTATGAAATTCATTCTGTGCTGCTCCAAAATTGGCTTCTGGGCTGTTTGAAATGAAATTCTTACAAGGAATAAGAAGTTGCCAAACAAAACGTGAAATCTGCAAGCCACCTTCACCCAGTCCTGCACCACAAATGAATGAGTTCACATACCCGAATTGAATTGCTTGGAAATTATAAAGTGTTAGGCAAAAACATAAATAAAAGAAAGAAAAATCAGGATATATTACAAAGGGAAAAAAAAAAAAAAAAACAAAAACAAAAACAAAACAAATATATAAAGTCTCAACATAGTTTCATTTATAAGAAAATATTCCATATTTTACCTCTAAATTACAAGATTTATCAGGTCAGCTATTGTTTCCAAAAATCTCTACTCACACCGTAAAATTTATATGTACCTTAGCACTGGAGGAGTTTTAGAAACAAGTGAAGGTGCCTTTCACAAGCTCAAAGAAGGAATAAGATAAGTAGTTGTCAAACTTTCCATTGAAGAAACAGAAAAGCTGGAGGAATAAGTTTGAGAGGGCTGGTTTGGGGTATGACAGTGTGAGGGACTGGAAAATAACCTGCTTTTCTCCAAGTCCAAAGTATCCTTACCTTTCAGTTGCTTGAATCATGACAATATTTTTAGGATCTTTGAAAAAATTGGATTGCTGTTACTCCATTTCTGACTCACTCTTTTCCTTCCCATAACATTTTTCCAGTTGCCATTTCCCTATATATTTTTTGTTTTGTTTTGTTTTTCCCAATTTTGTTTCTGTAGCAGGGAAAGCAAAGGGAAGAAATATAGTGGGGTACAAACTTCCCACCATTCTTCCCAAACTGGAGGTGAGAAAGTGAGTCAGAAATCAGATTTTTCCCTTTACACCTTCTGCTTTTCACTGCAGCAATCGCTATTTGCAGACAGTTTATTACACGCTCCTCCATCAAAGAGAGGCCCAATGCCATATACCAACAAAGGAGTTCTGCTTCCTCTTTTACTGTCGTCTTGGTCAAATTTGTTTACTTTGAAAGCAAGAAGACTTATCCCCCAGCCTCAAGCTCTCCATTTCTATCAAGAACCTCTCTCTAAGTTGAATTGTACCCTCCAAATAGAAACCGGAGCAAGCCCTGGAGGATGCATCCTTTGGAGAGCTGCAGCCCAACTTTCTGCAGTACCAGCTTCAGCCTGGGATTTGAATACATGATTTATACTGAAGACTGGAAGGCGCCCCAAAAAATCAGGGGGAAAAAAATAAGTAAATAAAATCATCGTTCAAGCCAGCTTCAGTGAAGTCACATTTTCCTTTTTCCTGCAGTTGAATTGCAGGTACAAATGATGTCCTTAAAGAGTTTTGGCCCAGCACTGAGCTTGCTCTTGGCCCGCCTCGTTGCCTCGCAGCAGAGGTGCGAGCGGGCTGGCTCCCTGCCGCCACCGCGGAGAAGATTCAGGAGGTTAGACACGGAGCAGAAGCAAGCGCTGTGTCTTTTATTAAACAGCATCTGCCCTTCTTCTGGATATATTACTTTATGCCAAGTGGTGTGGATGTGGTGTGTGATTTTTTTTTTTTTTAAAGTAAAGAATATTTAACATCATAGAAAAAGATAAATGGTCCCTTAAATTATTTGTGGCATGTCCTCTGCGCTGTGGAGGAACAAAGCTCACTCTCCCAATGTGCTGCACCAGAGTTTGGGAGCAGTGGTGACAGTCAGGAAAGAATTTATGGTCCCCTAGGGAGAGATCTGCTAGGGTCCTGCAGAACAAGATAAAATATTTGAGGGCTGTTTTTTTTATTTTTTTTTTTTTTTTCTCGCCTTCTCCGTGGTGGTAGCAGAGATGAAAGACGTAAATCCATTTCCCAGGGACCAAGACCCCACGAAAACACTTTCCCCTCCTGGAAGACAGACTTTGTTTTGCAGAGGGAAAGTTAATAATCTGGTTTTATTTCCATTATGCTTTTTTCTCTGCTCCCAAAGAAATTTTGCAGCATGAGCAGGAATTCTCCAAAGGTTAAAAACAAACTCTGGAAAAATCAAGAGAAAGAGGGACACTGGGTTCCCTTTCCTTGAGCCCTCATGAATTTATTCTTTTTATTTATATTTTTTAGAGCATGAGGTCTTTGGCGCACCCTTCATTGTTACCACAATTCAGGAACACTTACAGAGGGCACTTCACCCAGGTGTCACCAGGGAAGCTGATCAGCCTCGTGTTTTTAGATGCCTTTCACTGGCTGCTCCCTTGGGGCCAGGCTGAGCTCAGGGCTCAGCCAGTGGTCACAGCTGGAGTGTGATGGAGAGAGTTTGGGTTATTTCTCTAGAACCTGCTCTCAAGGACCAAACCCCTCACAAGCTGTCATTCCCAAGCCCTGCACTTCAAATTGGTACAAACCCTGCACATTTATACCAAAAAGGTAACCATTAAGTTGGAGTAAGTAACAGTGTTGGAGCAGAACAGCTTCACCATCATTTTAGTTCTTCTACCTGCAGTGAGACAACTTCTTCCAAACTTGCCCAAATTCTTCCTCCAGGCAGAGGAGCATCACAGGATACAATCCTGCACCCTCAGACACCCATCCGCAACACACACCACAGAAAGCAAAGGGCAGAGCCATCCAGGACCGGTGCTGTGCCCCACGCCAGGCTGGCTGGATGGGTGCCTGCTCCCCTCCTGCAGCTCCCCAGCCACCTTAGCGTGGTGCTGGGCTGGAGCCAGAGAGCTCTGCCAAGAGCTGCAGCACATCAGCTTCGCCACCGAGCTGTACGAAAAACAGCCATGCAGCTGAGGGTCCAGAAACAGTTTTGTCCAGGCAGCTCAGAGCACTTGCAAAAAAAAAAAAAAAAAAAAAAAAAACAACACAAAACAACACAACCAAACCCAGAACGAGTACTTGCACAGGTTAGCATCTGCTTGTGACCTGGCCACCATCACTTCAGCATCTTTAAAAGGAAGAGCAGGTGCAATTGCAGCCACAGCATCTTGCAGGCATGCAAAATCCCTAAAAAAGGAACAGTGGCTTTTCTGTAGGCTCAGTGGTGCTTTGGATCTGGTCTGTAACTCCTGGTTCACCATGGCCTTCAGCATCATCCTTCCATTTGCAAAGATTTTTCTCCCTTGTCACCCAAAACTTCCCAGAACTTTTTAAATAGGGAAACTGAGTGATTTAAAGTGTTGTTCCTCCTTCAAAATCTACTATGGCTTATCCACTGACTTCAACCCAAGCACATGGAGCATTGCCTTTGGCAGCTGGCAAAATTCAAGAGTGACCACTCCAAAGGGACGATCTGTCTGATACAAAGCACCAAAGGTTCATTTACTCCAGTAGTGCCATAGTAATTAATGCTACCTAAAACTCACAATCTTTTTTAACACATCCTGTGAACAGATAGATGCCTTCACTGTTAGATTCTTCATCTTAAGTTACACTTATCTTTAATACAGAACAAGGTAATAAACAGGGAGTTGATTGCCAGCACCAATCCTGCTCACACCTACCCAACCAAGGCAGCCTGCTTCTTGCAGGCTTCTGCAAATTGTCTTCAGCACCACCTTGGGAGCAGGGGCAAAAAAACCCAAAGATCCCATGCATAAGCTGGAGGAAAAAGATTTGTTTCTCCAACCACATTAAAAGGTTAAAAGCTACAGGCAGGTTTGCTGACCTCCCCAAGCAAGCACAAGCAGCTACGGAGTGTCTCTAGTCTCAGCCCATTTCAACTCCAACAGCACTTTTTTAATCCAAGCTCCCAAACAAAATCCCACACCGAGGGACTGATTTTTCTGAAAATTAGCACATCGGCAAACGGCACATCCCACTTTCTGGTAAGATGGTTTCAAAGGCGGCTGCAGTCACCCCCCTTCTGCTGCAGGGAAATGGAACTAATTACAGCCCAGTTTTGTAGCACCACTGGGCCAGTTTTGCCCACTGGGCTCCCACTGAGGCAGGCACAACGCATCGGACAGTCTTGTTGCTACCAGAGCAGCAAGGCACTCCGGATGGAGCAACAATGGCAGGAATAGATTTGATATTATATTCATTTAGAAAGATGTTTATGGCAGGCTGACATGAATTTCAATGCAAGCCTCACTCTCTTCCCATAGCATCTGCAGCTCCCAGAACCTGCAAGTGGAGGCAAACATACTGTTCCTTAAAAATTGAAAATGTAGGTCAAAATGAAAAAATTGTTACTAGAGCCCTGAATTATCTGAGCTCTTTACAGTTTCAGAGGTGCGCTGGTGTCTCAGCTCTCTTAAAAATAAGGGCTAACAATAAAGCCTGGGTTTTGTGCGTGTCTCGAAGTCTTTTACAATGCTAAGGAGACAGAACCATCTCCATTTCACGAAGGACCCAGATCCTGAAATCTATGCAAGTATTTAGGCATTTGATTTTTAAGACCGGTGAGCTCTAGTACACGAATAGCTGCAAGGATATCAAGACTGAAATAGTGAGAATTCCAACCAGAAACATTCCCCATCACAAAAACCAAAGGCCTGATCCCCAAGCACTGCCCAGAGCCTCCTGGGCCCCAGTCCACCCTTAGCTATAGCCAGTTCCCATCGTAGCAGCAGTTCAGATCAAGGCTAATTGTATTTGAATCTACAGGGTACCAATTTTCCAGCGAAGGGGTTTTAATCTAACATGCAGATCTCTTGTCTACATTCACATCACCCCAGAGACCCATAACATAGGTCATTTGTGCATACACAATCTCAGTAATAGGATGCACAATTTTAAAATGGCTAAATCTGTAGAGAAGAAAAAAATGTTATTACAGGAGGAAAAAGAAAAGATTAGCTCACAGGCTGAGATCATGTTTGCCAAGTTTCCACCCAGAGAATTATTCCAGTACCGAATTCTATGCTACCAAAATAACGGGTTTATACAGCAGGCATTGTGCCAGCTTTTTGGCTATAATTATAGTGTTTTCCTCTCTCAAGTTCTTTATTGATATCTGGAATTTTTTTAAAAAAAGGAGGAGGTGGAGAAGTGATTTTATACGTTCAACAAACTACAGCAACACTTGATGCAGTTAAAAACCAGGAAGTTTTAACAACCTGCCAGCCTCTAACTTCACAGGAAATGTCAGTGCCACTATCAGACTTTAGAGAAACCCCAGGGAACCATTACTGCGGTTTGAAGATGTCCCTGCACTTCCCTTTTAAGTAAACGCTGGAGCTGCTTGCTTCATTCGGTTGCTGCTGTGCTGCACAATATTCCTTTGAGGAGATGCTTTGCAGTGACAAAATAACTGCTGACAATGTGAATACTGACTTCATTTTAATTTTGTTTTACATTTTCTTTGGTATGTTTTGATCCTAAAAAAAAAATCTTTAGAGTGCAATTTTTTTATGATAATAAAGCAACTATTTATACAGTACCACAGAGTCATTTCATTGCTTCTCTCCCCACACCCCTTTCCATTTCTCCCCCCACTCAAAGGGAGCAGGTTGTGAAGGCATGACACATCCTCAGCACAGTTTCAATAAAGAAAAGAGGAAGGGAAGAGAAGCATCCTAGAAAGAATGTAAAGATCAGCAGTGACACAAAATAGGGCAACTTTTTTTTTTTTGCTAGCTATAAAAACAAACATTGAAGAACGTGATGTCAACATGATTGTTAGGGAATCAAGCCCTTGCAGCAATCATCTCTGGTAGAAGATGAGTTTCCCATCCCACCTTCATCCCCAAAGGGGCAGCTGACAGCAGTAAGTCCCAGTTCAGGAAGCTCTCATTCAAGGATGCATTTGACTGAAGTCTTAATAAATTCCTTGAATCTGGGACATTATTATTGCTTCTAAAAACCGTGACTTTTTCATCATCTTTTATAATTCTGGTAAACTTCACCGCCACCATCGAAATTAAAATTCCATCAGCCCTGAACCCAGGAACAATTAACCCAGCCAAGATGATTCCCGATAGTCTTTTGCATATAATAACCAATATCCAATATACCTCAACATTGTGAAGATCTCTGTAAATGAAGTGACATCTCTTGCTGGACAAAGCCTGGAAATGTTATCCTTCAGTGATAGGAATCCTAAGGGGACAACTATTCTCCCTCGTTCGAAAGCTTACTTAATTGTTCCGGTTGCTGGAAATTTTAAACAATTTCCCCAGTCACTATGCCAAGTTGCGTTAAGCTCTTTGTCTGGCTGATATGCCAACCAAAGGCACAGGCAGATAAGGAGAGCTGTGGGAATTACACAAACCGACTTACACAGCAAGAGTTCCCTCGCCCAAGCTCCTTCCTTCAGCTTTGCCACTATTTTTACCACTTATTATTACCGTCTCATAACTAAAGCTAGCAGCTCTTTCACCTCCAGTGCCTTGGCTACACTTATACTACAAGGACTAAAAACAAGAACCTGCATTTAACACCTTTTTTTCTTTATATCCCTTCTACATTTTCTTTATTTTCCAGTAAAACTATATATATTTATCCTATTTATTTCAGTATTCCAGCAGCAAAGTGGGCATGACAAAGGACACAAATTTATCTTCTGCATCTCCACTTACTTTCCCATCAGATTTTCAGTGGTGATAATGGTGGGAAGAACCTGATTTTTCAAGAAAAAGCTGAGCCATAACTGAAACCAATCCTCTTGATTTTTAAGCAAATAGTTCTGGAAATAATTTGTGCTCACCCTCTTAAGATTCCCAAATAGCACAACAGGTTCTCAGCAAGACCCTGCCCCTGGCTAGATAAACCAAAGGCCCCACATCACTAAGAAAATATGTTACTTGATGGCATTTATTTCTAGAAATCATACCTTGTTGCAAAGTATGTCTTTACAAATTGTCTCTTAGGCAAAAAAACCTCCTTGCCTATCTCAACCATCTTTGCTGTCATCTGCCTAGACAAAAAAGTTGATGAAACCCTTTCCTAAAGTATCTCCTCCTAGGATCAAGCTACAACACAAAGACCAGAGCATTTAGTAAAGGGTTGTATTTCTATAGCTCTCAGGTGCAAAGGTTGATCTATATTGGATTTCAGAAAGGCTAAATCTTCTCCGAGCAGCTGTCATAAGAATCATTATATTTAGTCATCTGTTGGGGGGTTTGCACCTTTAAATGGACCTTTCCCATCAGATCAATGAGCAGGTCATTAGTAATGCAGTGTGGGATCCTTGGAAGGGATTGATCTCGGATATGAAATAGGGTTGCACACCTCACAAGCCTTCCTGGAGCTGGGAGAAGCCAACTTGTCCTCTCAGACCTTCCCCTGCACTCCCACACACAGTCACACCGCTTATTTTACACCCAAATGACAGAGAAGCTGCTCCTTGGCACATGATCTCCTCTTTTTGACTACATGAAGTTGCCAAAGAGTTTAACTTTGAGGAGAAAACAAACCAACAAGCCAGTTCCTCTCTCATTTGACCTCCTGATGGATTGCCTTTGCACACCATGGGCTTCAGTTTCATCCCAGACCTTCACGTGAATGTTTATACTTGTTTCAACATCACTGAAATAGAAGCATCCCGTTTCCTGGTACTTTTTAAACATTACTTCTTTGTATAAAACCTGTTTAACTCTGCAGGAAGACAAACTTCAGGACAGACCTTCAAAATGGCATGAACTTGGGCCACTTCAGCACTGACAGTATTCCTAAAGATTTGAAGAGCCAATATAATTTCAATATTATCTTCTGTTTTGCAGTATTATGTTCTAGCTATACACCGTAACAAGAATGTTTTCCTTATCTATATCCCTTTTCCCCTGTTATAATAATACCAGGATACAGAAGCATGAAAACAGAAGGGTTTTCTCTCCAAAGTATCTTTTTCTTTCCTACTTCAAGAAGAAAGCCAACAGGAACCAAGAATGAGCAGAAGAAATTGCTCTGCATTTTACTACTTCAAGGTTGTTACCAAGATAAAAATCAGAATTGAGGTCAAGACTGGTACCAGCCCACAAGTGTTTCTGCTCCAGCAAAATTATTTTGTAGAACTTCCTGATTGCCTATCACTTTAAAATGTTTTCAAGACAAAAATTTTTTTAAAAAGTGTTTGGAAGCAAAAAGTGAAAAATTTCAGTCACAACTAATTGAATTGTAGCTTGAAAAACCCCATAACACTTTTTGCAAAAGCAGTTTTAAGAAATGGGGGTGTTTCCTCCCTAGAAAATATATGAAGAACATAGCATACAGGTACTCATTCCACTGAAGAAAAAATTCTCATTTTAAAAATCCCTAAAATCCTCTCTTCGGGAATCAGTTTTAAAACCAAACTGATTTTTTTTTTTTTTTTTTTTTTTTTTTTTGGGGTGCCATCAGCAGCGACTGAGCAGAGCGAGCAGGACCTGTCCCGACAGCTACCAACCACACATGAAGCAGGGCATGCCTGCCACTGCAGATTCCACAGACAGGACCATCATGTCCAGAGTTCTATCCGTTTCTGCAGAGCTATGGTGCTTTCTAGCTGCAAGCTTGGCCCATAGTCCCTACTCCCAGACACTTAAAGGTCTGATTTGTCCCCTCCATATCAAGTGGCCTCCCATAGCGAAGAGCCCCACGGGTTTTCTCCAGGGCCACCCAGCCCAAAACCATCCATAGCATTATCATCCTCCATGCCCCCTCTGCAAGGTTTTTCCTGCGAATCAGTAACGCTCATCTCCCGACCTTAAACCGATTTCATGGTAGGATGGAGGCAACCAACAGTCTCTGACATTGGCCTCCAATACGGTGTCACAAGCTTTGCCACTTCAGCAAGATGGGCGCTTGCCAGCAGGAGCAGGCGGCTCAGGATGCAGCCTGTATTCTTCCTTGAAAAAAAAAAATATATTAGCTTTAAATGCAAGTCGCAGCTTATAAATGCCAAGAAATTCCTCTTGCCACATGAATGTTTCCAGAATGCTGTGCTGAATTAAATGGATTCAGCTTGCTTGCAGAGCCACACATACAAAGAGAGAGCTTGATAGATAAATAGGTTTAGGGGTGCAGACAGCTATGGTCAGTGGACAATTAAGGATGGGAAGACAACTGTGCCTGGGTAGCTTCAGATCCAGAGCACAAATTATTCCTGCTAGAGAATTCTATTAGTAATATTTGCATCTTGCTAATAGAAATCCAATTACTCAGAATGACTCTGAGCACATTATCCATTTTTAGCAAAATTTGTCTTATTCTGCAAACAGATTTTTGCTTCATCGTCACTTTACTTTTGTTCCCGCGGTCCTCTGGGATGCAGCATCCTTCAAGGACATGTCAGAGGAGCATGCTATCCCGTCATCCTCTCGCTTTGAGGCCTAGCAGCTGAATCACCCCCAGCCCTATTTTCTTTTGCAGTGTTAGATTAGCGAGAGGGCTTATGACCTGCCATCTGTCACTGCAGTCTGCTGACTGTGAGTCTCTGCTCTCTCCGCAACATTGCTGAGGAGGTGGAAGGCTTTGGGGGGGGGGGGGGGAGGGAGGAGGGTGGGGGAAAGAGCCTTTTCATCCTGCTGCTGCTCCTTGCTCCAAAAGCCATCCCTTAAAGCCGTAGTGTGCAAGCCCAACAGAGGATGCACCAGTCTCGTCGGGGAGGAGAGACCCCCACCAAGGACTTTTTGTTTTAATGCAGCGACATTTGCCGTCCAGGGGCTTTCGTGGCGTGACGACAAATCTAGTGGTACCTCGGAGGCAGCCTGCTCTGAACCTGCGGCTCCCGCATGCTGTTTGATCACACCTGCTGAAGCTTTCCCAGCCTTGCCAGGGAGAGCCAGGCAATGTGACCATGCATCTGGCTTCCTGGCAAGGAGAGGGCTGCCTCTGGCCCTGCGCCAGCGCAGTCCATCTCCTCCTGAAAATAGTACCAAAAAAAAAAAAAAAAATAAAAAAAGCCAAACACCCCCACTTGCACAGACCCGGGGGACAGCTTTGTCACCCACCGCGGATGGGAGACCCACGGACGGTGCCACGGGACCAGGAACCAGCCCACAGGGTTTGTGGAGAAAGCAGTGCATTGACTACTGAATTTTCCTGCTTGATTTAAAGTAATCTGGTTGCAAAGCTCCTGCCCTGAAGAAAGGAAATAACTTTTCATTGCAGCAAGGAGTCATAAGACAGCAACTCTCCTTGAAAGCTGAGGAAAGGAGTGTTCCCACCTCCTGTTGGTTTGCTTGAAAAAAAAAAAAAAAAAAAAATCCCTACATAACTTCTCCAGTATTTTCCACTGAGTCTCAGTATAATTGTACCAGAACTTACCAGCTCCATATTCACTAGAGCAGATGGGACTTTTTCAGATCAACTTATTTCTGTCTTAAAAATAAGACAATGTACAACAATGTAAGCAAACACCAAATCAGTCCAGTTGTGGTATCAGACTTCTCCCCTCAGCACTTCCTTCAACCTCCTATTCCTGAAATGGTTTCTACTTAAATTTCTAGCCTAAATTGAGTTCCCAGTTTCTCTCCTGGGATGTGCTCACAGGTTATTTCCCCCCAGCCTCTGGTGGGTGAGCACTATCATTGTAAAACCACAACATGCAAGGAAGAACCACCAGCCTGAGGATGAAAGACCCGATTTGGGACTTTGTGTGTCATCTGCAAGAGTGAACCTGCCCATGCATCGAGCCCTGGTGCTCGGGGAGGAGCAGCCCTCCAAACTGGTCTCCAAATAGATCCCCTGCCTTCAGACAGGGAGATCCTCCTACACCATGAGAAGTCTCCAGAGATGTTTCACTGGCTGAGAAAGGACTCGGGAACTGAAGGAAAGGAGCAAGGTGAATTATTTCTCCAACCTCACGGTCCCCTGGGGCTGTTTCAGCACAAGCTGATTCCACTTTGGAGACCCAAGTAGTCTCAGCCAGACCCCTGGTAACTGGTATCACAGAAATGAATAGGGGGGTAGGGGGCAAGGTGCCACCTCACCAAAGCATTTCTTTATACAGAGGCCCTTCCATATCCACAGGTAAGTATGAAAAGAAGTCTCTCACGTCATGGTCAGATGCCACGTCCTCCCACCCCTTTCCAAGCAGTGATCCATCCAGCAGATGGTATTGTTGACAAGGAGCCTGTGGAACTGGCACTGCCAGTCCTGTGTTCCCCGCGGTGGTCGGCGACCTCACCGCAGAGCTGTGCTCGGGATGTTGCTAGGCACATGTGGGTAGTCTGATGTCAGCAAACAGATATTTCCAGAACTAAGATTATATCACCTCCTAACTGATATCAGCAGTAAGTCCCACCAAGTTAGGCTTATCTCACCGCTGGACATCCCTACCCATGCCCTCTTCCAGAATATTATGTCTGGATGGAATATGAAGATTTTTGGCCCCACGGGCACCCAGAAATCCCAGACAAGTGGGGCCCCTGTGCACACACAGATCATCTCGGTGCATTTGGGTTTGCTGCAAGTGGTCAAGCTATTTTAGCAGCATATGTGCAGCAGGCCTAACACAGCTTGAAAAATCGCCGTACATGTGTTACACGGTGTATATGCACATATTTCTGTACAAGAAGCCTCCATCAGGAGCATGACACCTTTTATCATAAGACAGCAGGACCCAAACATCCAACACTGCTCTGAAGCCACGCATACAATTTGTGTGCAGACACAGCAACAGTGTGCACAGGCATAAAATTAACCGAGCTGCGTTATCCCCTCCAGCAACTCTGCATTCAGGGATGCTGCAAAAACACAATAGCAGAAGAGGACAAAGAACAAGAACGCGGGTTGTAGAATTTGGCATCAAAGCAGAAGCTGTTCAACCTCAGTTTTTCTAAGACAGTCTGGCCTCTTGTAACCCAAGGAGCACACAAGAGGTACCGTGCAGAGCTGCCGCTGAACAACGCTGCTGCGAGAGATGTCGACTAGACCCGTCCACACACTGTAGGCCTCACTAAAGTCCCCCGGATTTACTATTTCTGGACCCAGCATATTACAAACACCTGGAGCTGCAAGTGCACCCAGGTACGTGATCAGACAAAGCTGCAGGCAGAAGACACAGGTTTCCAGCAAGACCCGAAGCTTCTTTGCCTGACAAACACAAGGTTCATGCCAACCCTTCCACATGGAAATTAACTGGTGAGACTTGCTGGAGTGCAAGTCTGGAGGGGGAAAGACCCTTCAGTCACTCTTCCTCTCCTTGAGGGCCCATTACAACCCATTAGGCCATACTGGCTCCTTTTTGCACCAAAATCATAGGAGAAAACAGTGCCCCAGGTTTTCTCATGGATGTTTCGCAGCATGAACTGTGCACATCAAATTCTTATGTATTAGACATGCAGAGAAGCTAAAAAGTCATTTGGAAATAAGGAAGTGTGTAAGTTGCTCTAGCTTGAGGGCTCTAGTAATTTATGCACCGAGAATTTATACAGGTCATGTACCTATTTACTTTGCTATGCTCTAAAAAAATGCACAGTTACCTTAGCAACTTTAACATTGCAAGAGAGTACAGAGCTTTCTTAAAGAGACATTGTCACGAGTGGTCAACCTGACCAGCCATTCCCTCACTTTCCTGTGTGTGCTAGATCTGCATTCACACATGCTTTTCCCCTCGAACCAAATATACATTTTGTTATTTTAACAATGAACAGCCCATCTCAGAACCCATTGACATCATCTAACAGTAAACAAAACCAAGCCTACCATGCACAAGAATGAGAATATGTCATCAAAAAATAGATGGAATTTACTCATTTCATCATCCTGACATGTTCTGAAAGCTTAAAATAATTTTTCAATTTGTGGAAATTGCCTAGACTCTATAAAAACACAAAGCATGCTAGTTACACCTTGGGGGCTTTCAGATTTTAAAAAAACATTGTAGAAGAAATCTAATAAGCTGACTAGGCAATAAGCACCCAACCTCTCAAATTTGTTTTAGTTTATTTGCCTCCCTCTCTCCAGGATTTTTCACTAGATTTCTTCATGAAGCGTTTTTCTCAAAGCCAAATTAAAAGAGTTTCTAGAAAGGGCTCACCAGTACCCAAACCACAGAAGTAACCGTTCAGAAGAGAAGCACCTCTTTTGCCGATCACAGGAGGTCTGATCTGGTACCCAGCTGAGACAGTGAGGTCCTACCAAGTCTGTTATCCACCTTTTGTCAGCCCTGTGAAATATGTGAAAAATCTCACAAACTAAGGAAGGTGTCTGATAAATTCACCAGGATCACAGTCACAGAGAAGGATGGTGAAGCGCCGAGTCGGGATGGGGAGGAGAGCGTGACCACCCTGTTCAGGGATATGAGCAGCCCTCACTTTTTTAAATTAAGTGCCCCAAACAAGTACTGACTGATCCCAAGCACACCTGACACCAGTACAGTTTTCAGTTCTGCTTCAAAGACACAAACTTGCCACCCCAGGTGATTCAGGTGCAATGCATTAGCTACCAAAAATCCTCCCTCACCTTCTTCAGCCGTTAAAAACAGAGTAAAGCAATGACAGGACATAGTTAGGGAGGGATTGTGCTACAGAGAACAGTGATGATTATTACAAAACCCTTAAGGCCACAATCAGAAATGCTCAGAAATGCTGCACTATGGCACTGCTGGAATTTTGGCCCTTCTTTTCCTGCCTACCCACATCTGCAAGTCATTGTAAACCACAGAGTACACAATGAAATATCATTTTTCTCCATACCTACATAACCACCATCCAGCTTCCAGTAAAAAAAAAATATTTCTCTCCCAGACAGCTCTGATTTTACAAACCTTAGAGAGCACATAATAGATTTAAACAACAGGGCTGTTATGGTTTTTTTTTTTAGCAGCTATAAACATGATATATTTTCTGCAGCATCCTGTGAATATAGGAGGTGCCTCTTTTCTGCACACAAAGGTTGTACATGTTGAACTGGGACAGGGAAAGCAAGGAGGAAAACTATAAACCCCCTGATTTCTGGGCAGCCAATTTATTCCTACGTTATCAAAAAAAAGAGTCAAATTGTGGCTCTTTTCAATCACAGAAACCAAAAAAAAAAAGACTTAGAGAACCAAGTTGTTGACTCTCCCTGATGAATAGTATATGCCTCCAATCAAATTCTACAGCACTAAGGCCATACGGTTATAATTTAGATGGGCTGTGCCTGAGAATTAGGGGAAATATCTACCACAAAACTCAGGGTTTTTTTGCATTTCTGACTGTCCCTTTTCCTGATAAGCCCAGCACACCTTCAGGGCCTTGTTTCAGGAAAAAATGTGGGAGTGGATCTCAGAAATCACCTCCATAAGCAGCCCAAGTAGACTCCCTCCAAAGCAATAGGGCTGAGCTGGGAATTCATCACTCTTTGCTCTTGCCCTTACGGTTAAAGACGACCAAACCTCTGTGATTTTCTTTTAATATTGCACCCAATTGACCCATCCACATCCTATTGCCAAGACTGCTCAGAGCAGCCCCGGCCACAGCGCCCAAGGGTCTTCTAACATGCCCCGCGTCTGCAGGCACGGAGAAAATACCCTGTTAGCACCCTTCCTCCACGTCACACCCCCACGGAAAGCAACGGAGAGGCTGCACAGAAGATAATGCAACTTGAAGCCGGATGGGCTGTTGCAGGAAAGCCTCTCCTCTATATCCAACTTCCAGATGAGCTGGCAGATCCGCGGCGAGGACCCGGGGTTTCAGAGCCTCCTACACAAACAGCACGGCGACTGTCTAACGCAGCATCCCACCTGCCTTTCCTACCGCGGGACGAGCCTGGATCCCCCCCTTCTCCCACTGCCCTGGAGCAGGAGGAGTCGGGGAGGAGAGAGGAGGACGGGGAGAGGGCAGGTTTGTGCAGAGCTGCTCTGCTCCCCCATCCTCCAGCCCTCGTCCTTCCCTGCAAGCTCCTCTCCATAGAAGGAAGCAATCTGCCTCCCGTGCCCAGGTACCGCAGGCAGCGTGCCACTTTGCCAACGCACTGTCAGATCTGTGCCGCGTCAGAACGAGCCCTACCACATTAATTCAACTTGGTGGATGAAAAAAAAAAAAAAAAAAAAAAAAAAAAAAAAGAGGGAAGGCAGGACAAGGCATAGCAGATGGCTGAGGACAGATATTGCATCCCATTCTTTCTTGCTCTGCAAGAAAACAGCTTCACTCTCTGCTGTTTATCATGCTGCTCCTAGCTTTTTTCTTTTTATCTAAAAAAACGCAAAAATTGTTGTCCAAATACCCAAGGTTTCCATGTTTTTGTTGCCTCCACTTAAATTTTGTGGATTTCCATCCCTGTTGCAGTTCTTCAGGCCACATGGCACAATGAGGGTGCGATTGCTATGAGATAATCACACCCTTGGGGTGTTATTAAGCACAAGGCTATGCCTCGTGCCTCTCACTCTCCAGGGATGTGATTATATCATGATAACCAAACTCCCCAGAGACACCTTATTGCAATTATGACATTTCTTTCAGGTTTATGTATGAATACATTATTCAAGGAAATTACTTTGATCACCAGAAACTTCCACTTAGTGTTCAAATACTTAAACTGGATGGTTTACTGAGATGAAGTTCCTTCCTTACAGAGCTTGACAGGGAGAGAAACAGGGCTTTTAATCTGAGCAGAACAGTATCAGGTCCTAATCACCACCGTGCAGATATGTTCTCTGTTAGTTCAGATAGCAGGTTTTCAAATGACCAAACTAATCCAAACTGTCAATCCATGTTTTGGCTACTCCAGTACCTGGAGACCTAGTCTGACAAACAAATTCTTTAAAGAATAGTTCAAGATTAAAAAAAAAAAAAATAAATAAAGATAGAGCTATTACCTTCTGGCTTCATAAACACAAAGACCTGGAGGTTCGAGGATCAGAGAGAAATAACAGCTCCTCTTACTGACTTTATAACTTGGCTGCACCACTTAACGTGAGTGGTCCCACCTGTGTAAGGCACCCAGCATCACACCCAGGTGTTTCAAATGGCTGTTTGCAATGACTGGCCCAAATGCTCCAACAAAATTCGTTAGTTAAATGTGTCCACCTGCCTCCCTTGGTTATGAACATCTCTGTAGCAGCGGGAGCTGCTTGTTCAGCTGGTTTTCTACTTCCATTGGCATGCAGGAAAAATCAGATCTACAATACTGAAGGGTTAAATAGTTGAGGGGCCAGAACTGACTCTACAGATCAGTGGTGGGGCAAAATCAAGGTCACACAGAAGATAGGTCACATGAAAGGCCAGCACAGTGCCGCAGATGGATAGTGTTAGCTGATAAAAGGTGTGCCCAGAAGGTCTCCAAAGCCCATAAGGATTCTTCAGGGACCAACTGAATTAAAACAGAGAAGCAGAAATAACACCTGCACCCCAATAGCAATGAATATTCCCTAGAGACCTATGGACTTAGCAAGAGGGGACTGTGTAGCTGTTCCTGTGTTTGTTTTACTGACCTTGGCTAAGTGTTTATGAAATACATATTGGTTATTGATCACTCTCCCCATTCCTCGCCCGAGAGAACCCTACAGTTAATAGCATAGGTCCGGTGTCAGTGAAATACAGAAAACACACGCACAAAAGAGAACATGGTCTAAGTTCCTTGCAGAATGGATCAGAAAATGTACATCGAAAACTCAGTGGCATCATCCATAGGCTTTTTTTTCATAGTTTTTGTACAGCTGGGTTACATTTCCCATAGAGAGAGAGAGCAAGCCAGCTGGGAGGAAAGCAAAGCTGCTTTTCCCGGTGCCCAGCAACATTCCTTGCTCCCTGCTCATAACAGCCCTGCTGTTGCTGCTGCTTTGACAGCCAGCAAAAGCCAAACGTCTATGCTACCTTAGATTGGAACAAACATCAGTCCAAGAGAAACAAAGAGTATGTACCTAGATTTCTATGCTCCCTTTCAAATTAAAAAAAAAAAAAAAAAAAAAAAAAAGGGTTGTGCCAGAAGAAAAGAATTACTTATTAACCAAATTCTGGCAGTTTGGTTATTTATTTTGGTTTTTAAAAAGTCCTGAATGGGATGAGAAATATAACAAGAGGTCAGCGTGCACAGTACAGCTGAACAACCTACAGTGAACATTCCCTCTCTAGGAACTCAGTTAATATCTTCATAATGTCACTCCTCCATTTGTGACCAACAGTCAAAGAAGAAATCTCAGCATTATGCCACATTTCCTATGCCAAGCCCATCTTTCCTCTGCAGAGTTTTAGTCCCTGATCACCTGTCTCTTCTAAACATAATTGCATCCTGTCACAAGCTTTGATCCCTAAAATAGAGATCATCTCTAAAATTCCCAATGCTTGGACGCCTCTAACTAGCTAACACATGCTGTAGCAGAGCTTCCTCACAGAATGGTTTAAAAAAGCAAGTATTTGGCTGTGGTGGGCTGTAAGGTAGTTAGTTCCACCTTTTATTTGGGACTGGAAATAAAGCTTTAGGAGACAGCATAGCTATGCAGCTCCTGACATCCTTGTTCACGTTGGTTTCGATTTCTATGGAGCTGCTTATGCTGATGTCTCTTCAGACCCAGGTGGCTGCCAGGAAAAGGTTGCTGCAGATACAAGAGGCCACAGACCATGCACTCGTGCTCTTAAGGCAGTTACGTGCTTTGGAAAGCCCTGTCCCGCTGGGGAACGGTGCTGTCGTGCACCTACAAGCAGATTTTGTGATGCAGTCCCACCTGCAAACCGGGAACGCAAATGCTTCCAGTCTGCAGAAGACCTTCTGATAGCTACTGCGATTCTCCTGTGTCTTCCTCAGTCTTCCCACCACCGTCGGGGCCCATCGCACTCACACCTCTTGTTCGGAATTTGAGAAGCAAGTGGAAGCGTCAGAAAATCTGTTACACAGGTGATGCCTCACTTACAACAGCCATGAGAACATTTCTGCCATGGAAGCCAAATATATATATAAAGTGCTAAAGATAATGACAGAGTGTGCATTATCAGCCTCTCATCGCTGTATAGTTATTGGGGATAAATTTGAATCTATGGTGAACTTCATATATCTCACATCCATTACTGACTATCAGTGAAGGTGACTCCAGGCAGGGGCAGCTTATCTCTAATAGTTTACCAAGTTAATTGAAATGAGCTTAAAACCAGCTCAAATGATCAAATTCCTATACACACTACTTTGTTTCTATCTCTTCGGCAATGTGACAGGCGATCTGCAGAATTACAATGCGACAGAAAGCATGATTGCCAAGAGAGCTGATCAAATGCACTCGAGGATGGAAAGAACAGTGAGCTTGGTTAAGAAGTATGCTTTATTGATAAACAATCCCAGCTATTTACAAATTCTGGATGACGATGATGTTTAACAAAAATACTAACGCAAAACAGAATAATTATTGACATTACTGTGAACTGGTATTTACAACACTCGCACTGCTGCTTACCTTTTTCAGACAGTGTTTTTCTTTACGTTATGAATTTGAGCAGAAACTAAATGCTTAAACGTTATCAGAAAAATTGCCTGTTGCTTCTCCTGCCGTCACAGAACTTACCCGCCTGTGAGGAGCGATGTCATGGGGCTGAAGTGGCCAGTCCCACCAAAGACGTGTCAAACAGCAGCCGCGGCATTTCCATGCACCAGGGCTTGCTCCCCGAGGCCACTGTGAATAAGGAATAGATTCTTGCCCAGCCCAGCAACCTGTACCAATTTTAGTACTAATTCAGTCACCAATTCTCCACCTTTATTTGACCAAAGCCGCCTTTTTTTATGCCGATGTCTTTATTCATGTCCCATACTAACCCAGATACAATAGTTCACACTTAAGTAAGGTAAACTGAAGCTGAAGTAGGAGCAGAGAAGGGTGACTTAGATGATGTGGGGAAACAGCCTCTTCTCTTATAAAAGAGAGTGGGAGAGCCTGCCATGCTTGGCCTTGCGAACCTGAGACCATGGGTGATGCACTGACTGTCTCCCCCGGGTTGGGAAGCTGCCGACACACATCACATCTGGGAAAGCTGCTTCGACCTTTCCTCAAGACTGCCCACTGCCCATTAGTAGGAGATTCCTGTGTTCATCACAAACGCAAATACTAAATACAATCTGTACACAACAAACAATCCTTTGGACAATCAGCAAGAGAAGGAATTATATTTTTTAAAAGCACCTTCATGAAGCAGATCCTCTGTTTGCAATGATAATATTGCTCAAGAGAAGATTTTACATCAATGTCTTTCTCAAAGCTAGACAACTCTCCTCATGGTTACAAATAAATACGCTTGTTCTGGTGTACTTGGTTCTCATAAGGACAATTACGCAAGGACAGCCTCAGTGCTGCCAGAAAATGAAATCAAGAGAGAGAAGTCAGTGGTTGCCAAAGCTGAGCCTGTACCTTATGAAATGTGATTCTCCCCAAAAGACATAACTCCAGCCCAGCAATATTTGCAAAGGTGACACAACTCACAGCGTATTGCTGTGCTGTAAAATTCATTGAGGGCAACAGGAGCCAAAAAAAAAAAAAAAAAGAAAATAAAAAAAATCAAACACTCCCACATTTAAGGACCGGATTTTAAAACAAATGCACAATGAAAGGTTATGCTGTCATTAAAGAAATAGCCAACACTTTACAGCACGAGTTAACACAGTGCTGCAGCAGACACTTTGCATTTGCAGCTAATCTGCCAGTGATTAAACGAGCTGTTATTGAGCATTTGCCCTGTTGAACTAGGTTTTTCTTATCCTTATTAATCATTCATTTTACACTACAGTAGCCTCCTGTCTTTAAGCAAAACATCTTTTTTCTTTTTTTCTTTTTTTTTTTTCAATAAGGCAAATTTAGGTTTTTTTTTTGGTTTGGTTTGGTTTGGTTTGGTTTGGTTTTTGTGGTTTTTTTTTTTCCTCTGGTGATGTCCTTTATGATCCCAAGAACAGATAGCTGAACAAAAGCATCAACAAAACCTGGGAGAGCTCAAAAGAACGTGGGGAAGCAAAATTTTTTTTGCACTAAAACTTAGGGAGTTAAAAGTAGAGGACATGGCTGGAGCCACTAAGCTCTGGTGTAAACACGGCCATTTAAGAGGATTTGCATAACATTTATTAACCTTCCGGAAGAACTACACAGACCCCAGTCAGGAAAAACAACTGTGTACACATGTTCGTTTCATTCTTGTTATCGAAATATTGCTTCTGCCAGCCAGCTCCGAGCATTTTCCACAGGCAGATAAATACAGGGACTGGGAAGGGGGTGGACAGATCCAGCCGCTTTCCTGTCCCCTTTTGGGTTTCATGAAATTTGGAATTCGTTTTTTAAGCTACGTTTTAAGAGGGAAGGTGTGAGCAGCCACCTGCTGTGCTTCAGGCATTTGTGAAGGTCCAGAAACGAAGGCGATCCCGTAGGGAAGGGCTGCGGCTGCTGCGTGGATGCGTCTGTGGGTGCTGGGTGCTGGCGATGCCTCGGCCGGGCGCGGGTCCATCTGCAGTGCCGGGGAGGCTGGCGGAGCCAGCAGCACCTCACGCATCCTCAGGCTCCTCCACGAGGTCCCGGTCCTGTCCTCGGCTTCATTTAGGATTTCGCCCCGGGCCACCAGTTTGTGCCTCAGTTTCCCCAACAGCAAATTGGGACGCCAACACCTCCTCTCCTCCCTTGGGCACTCCCAGATCTCTGGTGGCCGCATAAGCAACGTTTCTTGGTTTTTGCTGTTAACAGTCTGTATTCACTACATACATTTCAAGGTGCTTAATAAAAAATCCTCGACGGTGAATTTCAAGACCTTCTGGAAAGAAAATTCTCTCTAGTTGGGCATGTTACTGAGACTTTTTTTTGAGAAACACGGAGGAAATGAAAGCAAGAGACTCCCCGCAACAGTGAGTACCTTTGTGTACCTGCAGCAGGTTAAAAGCAGACAGTGCACACACAAGATGTGGGGGGGGGGGAGATGGAGGATGGAGATCTTCCAAAGGCACCAA
Organism: Tyto alba; assembly: GCF_018691265.1. Classification (NCBI taxonomy): domain Eukaryota; kingdom Metazoa; phylum Chordata; class Aves; order Strigiformes; family Tytonidae; genus Tyto; species Tyto alba. Next base: position 15,199,181 of record NW_024881308.1, read on the forward strand.
CTGCCCCAGCTTCCACTGAGCTTCAGCTGCACCTTTGCAAAAATGTCCAAGCCTGCTTTCTTTTGGGGTAGCTGTGCTTCCCAGAGAGCAGCCGAAGGGGATGGGATCACACCATGGGTACAAAACACCCTGGGATTTCAGAGATCCAGATTCTCATCCCTACCCTACCACAAATTTGCACAGCTCCAGAGTCTCTCTGATTACATCTGCACCGCTAGCAGGAACTTGGCCAGAGCCTTGATCTGCACATCCTTGGAACCATTGGTGGCTTTTACCACGACGGTAAGTTGAGCTCTGGATGTCCCTGTCCCTTAGCAGGAGTCCTGGTGTACCAGGGCTGCAGGAAGAAGGATGAAAGCCCCCGTTAAGGTACCAGAAAGATTTCCATCCCTGAGAATTCTCTGCACCAGCAGTGCTGTACCGTTGCAAAGAGTGAAGACATGAGCTGACCTTACGCGTGGGTGGGACTGGGGGTGGAGATCAAACATCGTCAGACGGGGTGAGAGGTGTCAGGGAGCCCTCCAGCCCCTGAGGAGTGCTCCTTCCCCGCATCACACACGCACTTCAGAGATCAATACAAGGATGCTATCGGTTTAAAAACAAGCAAACAAACAAACAAACAAACAAAAATAAACCAACCAACCAACCAACCAAACAAACAAAACAAACTAAAAAAAAGCTTGTTAGAAGGGATTTTCTTCCCCCCTTAATTTCCTCAGAATTTTCATTTTTTTCACCTTAAACACACATTTCATTCACTTTCCACTTCGCTTTAGAACCTGGATTAACTGATATATTTTTTTCCTTTCATATAACAGATTGTTGTAATGTTTACTTTGCAAGCATTGCATAGGAACAGTTTTAAAATAAAGCTCTATAATTGATTTTTCATTGATTTTTGGTTAAAAAATCAGGATCTGTGCCATTGCTATAGGGTTTTATAAAACCTTGTTTCTATGTATTCATTCTCTGGGTTATAATTTGTTTTAACAATAACTGCTTTAAACCCTTAATGTAATAAAATCCACCTTCGTAATAGCTACACCACACTAAAAATCCAGCAACACCTTCCAAAACCCAAGGTGAGCATGCAATAGAGGAAGAAAACCTGACATCCAGTATGTTAAAGATATGTAGGAAAAGTGTAATTAATGTAAGACAGAAAGAGAAAAAGAAAGTAAGTTTTGAAATCTCTCCCAGCGATCACATACTTCACAGCGTAGTACAAATGCAGTTCCAATGGTTATTTTTAGCCTGGCACACACGGGGATATTGTTACCCAGCCTGCTGCTAGAAGTAATTTTAAATATCTTTCTGAACAATCAAAGAAGATGCTATATTCGAGAACAGGCACAGAAGTCGTCCTTATCTCGCATTCTCCATGAGAACATTTGACCTTCCTGATTTGGGTTCATTTGACAAGAATTTACTGGCTCCTTAAAGATCTGCATCTCATGTAGAATGATTATAATAAAAGTTCATATCACAAACCCTACACCGAATAGCATTCTCTTTACCTACGGAAAGGTGACATTTTCCAAGCTGTTACCTAGAGAGCAAAGGACAAATGGAAAAGATCAGTCACATAAAAGCAGCATTATCATAACATCCCATGGCAATTTCAGAGTTCTTTGAAGGCCAGATGCTTCTGCTCCATATCTAAATTTCCTATAATAAGAGACTCAATGGAAGCACAAAACATACCTGTGTCGCAAAGTAAAAAATCATGGCTATCCTACAATTTCAAGTAATTTTCTATTTGGAGTTGGTCAATTTTTCCAGTGTGAAAGTGGTACGGTTTCCCTAGTGTGCCAGAGGGAGACAACAAAATACCGCGAGTGAAGTTGAACAAAACACTATAGACAGATTGGAACCATTGAACTGGCTCAGCTGGACGGGAGCCGTGGCTAAGGAGTCGCAGCTGAGTCTGAATTTCCTCAAAGTGCAGGAATTGTCTGGCAGGAACCCATCTCATCGCTAGCAGCTAGTTCACAGCAAACATAAGAAACCCCACGACTGATAATCCAAAACCAACCTGCATGGAGGGAAAGCTTTTTGGTGGTCTCTTCCTATGCCAAAGCAGACAGCTTCCAACACTTTTTGAAAATGCTTTGGTCTACTTCAATATATCGGGTATATCTGTTGTTGGTGTTCAGTGCCCAGACTTTTGCGAAGCCTCCAAAGGTTGAAAATCAAGGTTTAGAGTGAAAACCATGAAAAGCCATTCCTTCGCAGGATCTGAGTGTGGTTTGTGCTCAGTGATGAGCAGCCCCTGGGTACAACCCCAGCAAGCTGACATACTCCAAACTCTGCGAGCTTGATTTCCTTGCACAGATGGCAACCTTGCATGGAAGGTCCACAGCGAACTCTAAAACTGTCATTTCAACCAAACACTCATGTCGGTCCTGCCTTTCTTAGGCCAAAATCATGCCAGACTATCTGCAGGAGCTGGGGAAAGAGACTGGCTTTAGGAGAGTGTAAACTGACTTCACTGGAACTACTGCCAAGCTAGGCTGATGGAAATAAGAGGAAAATCACTGTTCTCCAGTTTTAATTCCCAAAGGAAGCAGAGCTTTTGCACAGCCCTGGTTCCCACTTGCTTAGTCAAAAGAGACCGAAAATAAAGAAGGTATGGGGATGCCATCCACAGAGTCTAACCAGTGCACATATCTACCTGACCTTGCTTTGCTAAATCATCTCAAAATATAAGCTGCTTTCCTGGTTGTTGTTATTTATTTATATATTTTGAAGGGGGGAAAAAAAAAAAAAAATCGATTCTTCTATGATTTACGGTGGGGTTAAGGCAAACGTGAAGCCCATGTTAAGGCTGTTCATCTCATGATAAGGCAGCAAAAAGGTCAACAAATTACTCTCTCCCTAATGGTTCATTTGAACCAATGAAAACAGGATATTTTATCCTCCCGGGTCAGGCCTGCTTAGAAATCCTACGTCCCCTTCCCCCCTTCCCTCCTCAACCTCCCCCCATACCTCCTCCCTCTCTCCCACTCCCAGCCCCTTTCTTTTAACTCTCTATCTCTGATCCTCCAAGGTGACCTTTTCTCCCACTCCTAATACCAAATTTTCTGGCTGAGTGACGCTGAGCGTTGCTGCCGCCCTGCCCGGGGGTCCCTGGGCTCCAGGAGCACGACGTGAAGCTGCAGCCCCGGCCGGGGCCACTGGCTGATGCTGCTGTGCTGAGCGGAGAAGGAAACCAGAGCAAGAAAGATAGAGGGGGTCAAGCCCTCTGGTTCCTGTCCCGCTCGGGAGAGGTTGATTTGGCAATCTGAGCCTCATCCGTTCTGAACTCGCCGGGGATGAGCGAGGGTTCTGCTCCAGCCAGAGCCGGAGCAGCAAGCGCTAACTGCCGCCCGTCAGGAACAGCCATCGCCTCTAATCGTCATCCCTGCTCCTGATTGAAGGGGGGGGAAGTGGAGGGATGGGAAGTTCAGTCGGGTGACATGATGCAGTTTTAATGAGTCTCTCTTTTCCTTTTCCTTTTCTTCTTCCATTTCCACACACCCTCCTCCCCCCCCCCCGCCCTCCCCCCCCACTCCCCCCCCCCCCCCCCCCCATCCCAGCCTGGTTGTTTTAATATGGAAATATAGTAAATTCTAACAAAATAAGGCTGACACTTAGAGCACAGACCAAAGGCAAACCTCTAGGAGTCTTTCAGCAGTCGCAAGGCAGCAACAGCACTACAGAAGCAATTAGTTCCTTAAGTTCTTTAATACAGGGCCCTTGGAGGGGGTGGACACTAGATTAAGCCCTGCTTCATTTGCCTATTTATTCAGCTGTCAGAAAGCTGAAAGGGTTAAATTGTCTGTTGAGAAGAAAGGCTCCACAGATCCAGCTCCTGGAGTGACCGTCCCCAGCGAGCAGCCGTGGCGCAGACAGCGCTGGCTCCATTGCCGCGCGGCCACTCGCTGCAGTATGACCTCATGCATTAAATAGTTAAAAATGCACTTTTCCTTTTTTGTTTTCTTTCCCAGCAGATGCAGCGTGCTGCGTGGCGGGCGTGCAGCAGAACCTGACTCAGCAAAGGCGCCTGATGTCAGAGCAGCCCCAGCAGTGCCGGAATTCACCCCGAGCAGAGGCGAGCGAAGCCCGGCGCAGTCTGCACCGAAAGCCAAAAACACACTCTGCAGAATTAGCCCAAGTTGAGAAAGAGAGGGTTTCTAAACTGGGGTACACGTCTGAAACTGGGAGAGGTTGGTATGCAGCAATGGGCTCTCCGTCTCTAAATAATAAAGAGATTAAGCTCCACATTTGGATATGGTTCGTATGTGTCCCCTTGCTTGCTTTTCCTTCCCTGCAGCCACGCGTGTGCCCGAGGCACCTCAGGGCTGTAGGGAACTGGTGCTCCCCTGCACATTCCAGCTTCTATTTTCAACATTTCATCAGAACTAGATTTAAAAAGTTGACTCTCCCAGTGAAGTTGTTTTGCTTTGTATGCCTCGACGCACACACTGTGCATCAATTGTGCCTGTACCAGGGAGGGTTTTAATTACAGAATCATGTCTGTGGTGCATGACCAGTTTATTCCTAATGCAGGTCACTAATTTGGATTCTCTTTTGGCTGAAGTATCTCCTGGTGCTGTCTGCTGTGATGTCTGACAGCTTATATCCAACCCCAGAGCATTTGCTCTTTCTCTCTGCACTATTTGAAATACAAATCTAAGATTATCTGTTTTCACAATCTAAGAAATGTGTGTGTTTGGTTGTTTTTCCAGGATTTTTTTTTTTTCTTGAGGAATTAAAAATGTAGCCTATTCAAAGTAGATTTAGAGAAACAGCTCTCATACAATCACTTACACACTGAGAAGGGATGGCAGTGCATACGGAGTGTGATAGCTCAAAACAGAGCGATGGCATGTAATGCAACTTTGTTATGGCATATCATTGAGTTTTATTAATATAATAACCTGAAATAAGTATTAAGACAGATTGACATGCCTGGGTAGCACAGCTGAGGATTCAAATATTTAAATCTAACATGTTCTAGCTTGTTCCTATTGAAATCAATGGAAGTTTTCCTTCACAGCTGATTACAGTGGGGAAAAATGGATCCAGCTTATGCAGAATAATGACAGGAGGGGGAATAGGCAAGTCCAGCTGGGTTTCAAATGTTGATTTCTTAGCTCAAATCAGCTCTAATTTCTGTTTGGGTTTTGTGGGTTGTTTTTTTTTGTTAGAGGCAAAAAAGGAAGCTATTTTCTTTGACATCCATAAATAAACTAGATATCAACCCAACGCAAGGAAGGAGAGAGGGAAGAGAGTGAAAAACCTGTTTTATGTGCATCTTCCTTTCATGCCTTAATGATGTAAAACTTCCTTAGCCACTCTTTTCTATTTGCCACTTTATCTACCCAAAGGATAAGACCATATCCTGCTGGAACCTGGGGATTCGCTGAACCTGCTCACAATCGACACAAAACTTCAAAATATTTTTGAGCTCCAAGTCTGAAAACATAAATATAAGGAAAGAAAAAAAAAAAAAAAAAAAAAAAAAAAAGTGACCTCATTCAATTTATGTGCAGTCACATTTTCGTACCACTCACCTGCCTTTGTTCAAAGAGCATCATGAACAGGTATTTGCTCTCTTAGCTGCCTGCTAACACCATTTCTAATTTTTTTTCCAGGATTGCGCAGCTTCACGTTAGCAATCTGGGTCTGGGCATTTCTCTGGGCATTCATCCTCCAAACTGACTTCAAAAGACTTTAACAAAAAGGCACTAGTTCATATTTCCACTGAGACAAGAGTGATGCCCCAGTTAATCACAGGAGAAGGAAGCTCCAACCCAGATCTCAGAAAGCTGAAATCTTTCAAAGAAGACTAAACCTATTTCAAATTGTTTCTGCAGAGGGTGTTTTCAATTACCCTTCCCTAAGACCATTTCCCTTGACTGACTTTAAACATCTTGAAAGTTCAGGGAAATATAAAACTTCTGCTATTAAGAATCACACAAACACGTTTAAAGGTAATGCAAATTTACATGCTAAAAACATGCCACTTCAAAATGTTTTCTCAGATTAAAAGCCGAGTTTTCAGAAATAAAGCTGTAGCAGCTACAAAAAGAGACTGGAGAATTTTCCTAGAAACAAGCAGGAAATACCTCATTTTTCCTTCAAACAAAACTAAATCAAATGGATTAATGCAGGGCTAGGAAAATCAATGGGAGGGGTCCTGACATTTCCAATAGGAGCTTTGAAGGGAAAGAAAATGACAATCCCCAGACCTCCCAAAACAACCCAAAGAAATCCTTTCTGTGATAGACATCTGGAAAGAGGAAAAACGCATACTCCAAAATATTGCACCACCGCTCAGGGAAGGGCAAGAGAAAACTGCTCCACTATTTCCAGTCTCCTGACTAAATTCAACCTATCCCCCTCTTTAAATGATTTCAGTACTTTATCTACAAGGTTCTTATGGCTTCTTTAGTTCATGTGGCTTGGTTTGTGGGTTTTGTTTTTGTTTCTGTTTTTGTTTTTGTTTTTGTTTTTTTTTCAATTCCACTTGACAAAAATCATAAACCCCTTAGCTGCTGAATATTTCCTCTGCTGTAGTGCTGCTCGCAGCGTTCCCAGGAAGGTTCATCTTTTGTGATAAACAAAGAGTTAGGGGAGGCGGATGGGAGCAGCTGCCCAGCCCCACTCTCCCATCCCCTTCAGCATCCAGGGGAAGGGAAAAGTCCCTCGCAGGGTGCGACCTTGACGAGGACACTCCGTTTGCAGCTCCTCCAGCAAGCCAGGTTGCACCCTCTGCTCTGGCCCACTCCTTGCTCCTTCGGTTCCTGTTTTTACATTCAAATCAGCCTCGCGGGGCGGCGGGGCTGGACGCTCAGCACCAAGCCACGGGCGAGAGTGTAACTTCGTGTTCCTCAGCCGGGGGAGAACACTGGGAATACAAATTGGGGCCTGGATCGTTTCCTGGCCTTGTTTCACTGTAAATTTAAAGGGCCCTGGCATTGTGAAACTCTTTCATTTATTTTAAAAGCGGAAAAGGTTTATTCTACCCAGAAGTCATTCAGAGTGGGATGGAGAACAACCAGGACTCGGTCTGCTCTTTTCCTAACAACAACCAAAGTCAGGGCTGATTTTTTGCTAAATTGCAGGGGGCTTTAGGGTACTTTTATTTCTCTTCCAAAATAATCTCAATTTTTTCAAGAAGCTATCCTACACACCTTCTTCTGACAACTACTGGTACTTTGATGGGCCATTCACCCCTTTAAAACCCAACTGGGTTTTAAGTAGCAGCTTTGAGAGCCACCCCTGTATTTCTTGTACAAAAAGGTCCATTCATCGGAATTCTGGATATTTGGGCAAATATGAGGCCAATCTCCTGGTCTCAGACAAAGCGTTCCTGTTGAGGACTATTCTGAGGCACAAATAAATAGTCAGCATTAAACCTCCTCCCTCCTAGAGTTGGAAAAACAGGCTGGGGAAGGAGAAGTGACCCAAAGACAAAGAACAGACCTGCCGGGAAGCTGAGCTTATTGCTCATGTTCCTGGCTGGCAGCCCCATCTCCTTACCACTACTCAAGTTCTACATCTTTGCAGGGTATGCAACTGGCATATGGAATTTTTAAAAGCAATTTTGTAAAGATGGGCTTCTATTTCTGTTCATGCCATAGCTTTTAATCCTGAGGCAGAAACAACCAATGCCTGAGTTTTGCATGCATGCATATGCATTACCTGGAAAAGGCAGGCGAATGTCAGTTTTGGGTTTCTACCAAAATCTTTCCTTAGCTGAGTTTTTCTCAGGAACTGGAGAACAGACAGAAGCAGAGCCCTTAAAATATGTTTTCAGGATTTAAAATGCAAACTGCAGCCTTCCTCCCTTCCCCACACATACTTGGGGTGAAATCTAATGTTCTTGGTACCTCACAGATCATCCCTAGATGGAGTGTGAAGTGGCCAAGATGGACATCGCACCGCAGAGGTGAATACTCACTCTGGTACGAGCTCTTTGTTGGATAAAAAACATGTGCAGAGGGAGGTTGGAGCAAAAGAAGAGAAGGGACAAGAGATGTTCTTGATTGACCTGCTAGCATTCAGATCCGTGGGCTCAGACTTACGCCGTGCAGCAAGGCTCCAGCCCCTAGGCCAGTGCCAGATATTAACGACGCAGAAGAGATTTCAAGCTCTGCCTTCGGGCTTGGTGCTGGACTCTCTTTTGTCATGTATTTATATCTCCTTCGTATGCAACCCATTAGCTTAGGCTGTGCATAGGGTGTCAGGTGTAGCAATACAGTGGCTACGTTCATACCTACAGCACATATTGCACCCGCACCAGCGTACGGCATCTCTGCATTTTCGTGGACGCTCAGCAATCAGCCAGGGATGACTGTTGTTGGACTGTTATACATGGCTGAGAAAATCAGCCAGTACCCCGACCATCTGATTCACTTGTTTACTGCCCACTCCAACAGGAACTGGCCCTAAAATCTGTTAAAGCTGTAAACAGCACTCATTCAATGAACTAAAAAGATGGATGTTTGTTCATATGTGTTCTTTTAGATGTTTATTGGCCTAACTGGCTTTTCATTAACTCAAGAGCTCCGCTATTTATTTTAATATTCCAAGCGTTTATGACCTTGTAGCTATATCATCTGATTCTCCCCATGTATATGTTCTAGGTCATCAACAGTTTGTTTTCATTTTCCCAACAGCGGCTTTTAAAGCTATTTGACCAGGTTCCTACAGAGGAATTTCGAAAAATTTTCAAGGCTCGAACTTTACTGGGTACAGACACTTCACTGAAATCAGGGTTTGTGTATTCAAGTGTAAAAATGAGGCTTGTTGAAATCATGCACAATAAAATAAAGTTCTCTCCTTTTTTAAAAACAAATAAGTATTTGGCAAAAAAGTCGCTGGCTCTATTTGTATTTTCACAATTTCATGGTTCACTTCCATAGGGTTTTAGTCCAGTTTTACTAAACTTTGGTGTGTGGACAAAGTTTGTCCTTTAGACACGGAGGGGAGAGAGAGTAAAGGGAAAAAAAAAAAAAATCACCTTTCTGTGAGTGAACTTCTCTTTTCTTTTACTATTTACGCTGACTCCAATCAATCACTTATTTCTTAACCTTTTAGAGGTTTATATCATTGAGATAGAACAAGGTATTAAAAGCATGATTATCCATCAGTTTTCCATTTGCGTCCTGTTTAGAAGCTTCCAGTCTTTAGACCAAACACCCCAGAGATATCGGTGTGCTCCATGTGTCACCTCCAGTCCGTGACTCGTGGAAGCTGGTCTACATTTCACTCTTGTCAAGACAAGATTTAAAAAGCTCACATAAGTAAATGTAGACCAGCTCTGCAGATTTCACTGGGTATCTGCATTTACTTATGTGAGTTTTTAAATCTTGTCTTTGGGTTTGCTGTAACTATGATCTGAGCTAAGTGACAGCAAGGGGAAAGGAATTGATCAATATTGTTTTCAGTGGCGACTGCATTGAGCCCCTTATTCTGCGAGTTCCTGAGCGATGGCCATGGTCAGCTCTGCACTGCTCAGGATTTGGCTCTGCTAATATACAGGTGAATTATCACACCTGCAGAGAACAACAGAATCTGATGGGAACAAAAAGTCCAAAAATTAAATCAGCCCATAAAATAATTAAATTTCTGCTGGACTAGAACTGCCATGTCATGGGAAAGGAGCAAACTGAAGAGGTTCAACATTCAACTCGTATCCCTTTATCGGAAGGGTGGTGGGGACATACAGAGCTGCAGAGCTCTGGCTATCCCAGCAAAACCTAACACAGACCTTCAGGCACAGGAAACACCCTTTAGACCTTTGACATCTTTGGTTTCCTTCTCACAATCTCCAGCCTCTCTTCTGTATTAGAGGGGGGAGAAAAATCCGCTTGGCATTTGCAAATGGCTGTGATTCAATGCAGCGAAGGGTCTCTCCCAACGCCAGCCTCTCTGAGCCTTGGGAACTTCTTGTGCCATAATGAAACGACATCTGTTGCCAAGTGGGGAGTCAGTGAAGGATGGATGAGTGGGGAGATGCTTTCTCAGGCAGGCTGGGCTCTATTGCTTCACGCGTTTAACATCCCTGTGCTGCACTACCTGGGGTGTGCAATGGTCCAGGCATTTGCCCCAGCAAGAGGTACTCTTGGGCAGGTGAGGGGGTGGCTCAGGGTAGCATGGGGACCATTTTGCAATGGATCAGCTGTTAGAGAATAAGGGTGATGAACCGGTTTCAGCGGCATCTCACAAAACCCAGTATCACAACAAAAGGCTACCCCGGGCTTGGGAAAGCCCAGAGAAGTGGATGGAAAGGCAAACAATGAATCTCATGGTGACAAGAGCCTACAGAAGTAGCGCTCTTAACAAATTTCTCCAAGCTCTCAGAGCATCTTAAGAGCAGATCACTGTATCGCTTGCTTTATGGGTCTATGGAGGATCCGACTGGGTAAGAAATGCACATATTTAAGTTTATGGAAACCTAAACACTTAGTGTCCAGTTATGTACATGTTTAGTTCTTCACATTAAAAGATATCTTTCTGCCATATGGGGCATTCTGGCTGACCAAACCAGAATGAGTTCTGTAATTACTTAATTGCTATAGCAGGATGATACCTGTTATTAATACCATGAATAATAAACAATATGTCCAAAACTATAAACCCCAAATAGCAAGTCAGACAGATGCATGGGAATAAAAAGAGGGATGTAAAAATATATGAGTCTCTAGTAAAGTGGCACTGTAGTACTCAGGGAAGTGGAAATATTGGGGAAATAACAGTATGTCCCTGCCTTGTGCCGAATCTACACAAACACACACCACGTGAGATGGTCTCTGTCCTGAGGACTTAAAATTCATGGCTTAGGCTGAGTGAGAAAATGCCTTTACAATGTCTGTCTCTCCCTCTTGTGTCTCACTGAGGGCTGATCTTTAGGAGTAGAAATAGCCAAGCCAGTGGATTTTATCATCTCCAGTTGGATTTTTACCTCCATGCCCACCGAGAACAGCTTGCTCACAGAAAGGGCTTGCAGAGGGAGAGAGGGCAAGGACTGCCAGGAAGAAGTAAAGGAGGAGCAGAGACCAATGCAAGGGAAAGAGAGAGCGAAAAGAAAGAAGCAGAAACAGGTCTCTGCTCATCTTTTCTTGAGGGAGAAGGGAGAGGTGGTTTAGGGGGACAGGCAGGGTGTAGATGGGCAGGGGGACAGGGTGGGAGCATCCCAGCAGGGTAAGAGGCAGAGCTGGAAGTGATAAAGAAAGGTTTTGGTGCCGGAGAGGATGACATTCAACTAATCTTTCCCCGCTGGCACTGCGCCGAGCCTGGAGCTGACATCTCTGCAGGCAGGTCCTCCGTGGGCTCCCTGCCCCGGCCACCTCCCCAGCCGCCCCTTCCTCTCACGCCTGTGTGCAGAGCCAGAGGAGGGACAAACATTTGCTGTTTTGTTTTTATGTAACGTAAGAGTGACTTGGATAGAAACCACTCAAGACCTCCCCAACCCTTCTCCTCAGAAAAACTCTTTTGCCTTTGCTCTTTACTGCCTCTGCAAAATGAGCAGCAGAGGTCCCCTGGGTGCTGGGGAGTCTGGTGTGGATCCCCACCCCCCTGCCCACCACCCCCTGCCACCTCCAGCTCCGGAGGCAACGGGCCACATCTCCAGCAGCGAAGCCAGGGGAAGTGCTTTAACGCTGTGGATTTTCCCTGAGTGCCTTAGGAGAGGCTGGGAATTTTGGCAATGAGGAGGGGAAAAGAGGGGATGACAATAATAATAATAAATAATAATAATGATAATAATAATAATACTACTCAAACACAGATTTCCACATGAATGAACTGCTCCAAGGTCACCTGGTAGATGGCATGGAGACAGGTGGGACAGGCTTCCTCCCTGCTCCCTGTCCTCTAATGAAAGATGCACTTTAATGTGCTGATTACATTTGCACCAAGTTCTTTTAAGTGTGAAACAAATGCAGAAACTCTAGAGATTTGCTGCACTGCTGAAAAAAATCTTTACTAAATAATTAGCATAAAGCATCCATTTCTGTATGTAAGCTTTGCTGCGTTTACAAATTAATAATAGTAGCAGATCTTATGTAGTAGGTTTGGGGCACTGGGTTTACACCTTGCCCATAATTTCATCAAAATTTTCCAGCAAAATACATATTTTTTTTATTCTGGTGTGTCGGTGATGGCACAAGGAGAAAGAAGAAATAAATCTCACCGGCACAGTGTGGACAGGAGTGCCTGTTTGTTCTGGAAAGAATTGGAAGAAGAAGAAAAGGAATGGATCTCTGCTGTACATTAATTGTACAAGAAATGCAAAATGGCTGAAAACAGAGGAATGGTATTTATAAAGCTGTCTAGTTTTCAAAAGATCAAAGGCAGAGGTGGAGAAATAATCCACTGGACGTGTCTGATTGCAAAGCGTATATTGTTAAAAAAAAAAAAAAAAAAAAAAAAATAATCTCTGGCTGTTTCTCTTGCCTCCTGCGTTCCCAGCGCTCGGTCCGCACGGGGCTGGGGGAGCCGCCACCGGGGAACGGCCACGGCTGATGCCGCCGCGTTCGCCGCTCGGCGCTGCCCGCTGCGCGAGGGCGCGTGTCGCCCACGAAGGACAAGCCTGGAGAGTCTCAGGGGGAGAGAGCTGGGAGCAGGTCACCGGGCCACCGGCTGTGACTCCCAGGGCTGTCACTCTGGGGACAGGCCAGCTCGTTGCCCGCTTGGTGCTGGCTCAGAGGAAAAAAAGCCTTTGGGATGCAAATGCCCAAGTGCCTTTTTATAGATGATGGGGAGAGGCCAGATCCCCTTGAAAGCCTCCTCCTTCCCCTAAATGCTCCGTGGCGGGGTGGGCTCTGCAGTTTATCCATCCCCAGCTGCACCCGCGCTCCCTCCCAACCCACCTACTGCTGTCCCCACCGCCCCGGGGGACCAAGCTGCAAGCTGGAGGGGAGTTTGGCAGGCTGACGAGGGGACAGGGGCAGGCAGGACGAGGACACAAGGTTGGGGACAGGCAGGGCAAGGGCAAAGCAGGGACAGGACACAAAACAGGCAGGACAGGGGCAGGCAGAACAAGGAGAGGGCAGGGCAGAGGGATGCAGAGCAAAGGCGGGGCAGGCAGGAACAGGCAGGAGAGGGGCAGGCAGAGGGGGGTCCGGGGGGTGCTGGGTGGGGGGGCTGTCCCCGTCCCTGTATTTGGGGAGACGAGCCGCATCCCGGAGGTGGCTGCGGAGGGCGGGCGAGCTGCCCGCAGCCCCGGGACGGGGCGAGGGGACCCCCGGGGATGGGGTGTCCCCCCCTCCAAGCGCTGCTGGAAAGGGGTGAGAAAGCCCTTTCCCTCCCCGGCTGCTCGGCTCGGGGCCGGTTGCTCACCCCAAGGGGCCCCCCCGGGGCTCCGCAGGGACGTGGCGGGGGGGAGGGGGGAGCACAGCCCGAGGGTCCCCCCAAGGGTCTCCCTGAGGGTCCCCCTGGCCCCGGGGCTCCTGAGGCCGCTGCCCCCCCACTTCGGGGAGGGCAGGGAGCTGAGGCAGGAGGCTCAAAAGAGCAATATCACAATCGCGTCTTAAAATTAGGCTGGGCGGAATTGCATTTCCCCGTCCCTTTAATCCAATAAGTCAGAACTTCTTAACTGATTAATTACAAAATTAATGAGTAAAATGGCAGAGTTTCAGTGAGGCGGGATGGTAAGGGATTTTTTTTTTTTTTTTTTAATGTTGTGCTCTTTAAAAAGACTGATGGAAATAAAGTTACCTCAAAGCATCAGGGTGCTTTGATGCCTATAATAGCAATTTAGTTATTACATTAATAGATTTCCTCTTTATTTCTAACTAGGCATTGTTAAATATGCTCTTGTTTTGTCTGAACAAGGAATAGTTGAGCTCGCATTTTTCATTATACGAATTCTCCCCCTCGCAAAGAATTATTTTGCATTATTCCTCCGCCTTAAATCCCAGCATTAAAGCGAGATTATCGGCGCATTTCACGGGGAGAGCAGGACTGACAAAACTCCATCACCGTCTATCACCCGGCGTTTCAGCAGCCAGCCTTTCAGCGCCAGAGGTTGTGTTTACAAACACGCTCTTCCCTCTAGAAACCACCGCATCAAACTTAGCACGATCAACCCCCGAGACTGAAACCTCTACCCAGAATCCCAAAGAGACGGGACTGATGGTTTGAGGTAACACCAAAGCGTCAGTTCAATGCACACTAAACGTACGTATCCCCCCTCCCCAAAACTCCGCTGGAGAAAATACGGATATCTGATGCTGCAGCAGCAAAGATACAGTAGTTCTCCCCCTCTCGTAATGAACTCCGAGGTGCTTTCATTTCAGCAGATTGTCATGCTTGTCACAGAGGAATCAAAGGCAGAGGTGTCTGCCAGAGTGGTATCTGCAGGTATTTACACTTGATTTTTCCCGGGGAAAGCCACAGCGCAGGATGCTGCAGCTCGGGGGCTGCCGCGGCGGTGGGAGCGGCACCGGGTACCCAGCGTGGCGGCTGCCAGGCTGCTGAATTCGTTTGGAAAGCTCTCCTTCACCAAACAGGCTCCTGCCTCGATTAGAGACTAATATTTTTAGGATAATATTTAAGGAGGGGTGAAACCTGAGGCGGGGAGGGGAGAATTTTTTTCCTTCTCAGAGCACTTCTGGTAAATAAAGGAAGAGGAAAAGGGGACGACAGCGATGCCCAGTAAAACACAAATGTGTGTTCGTCCCTTCAGGAGTTGCTCGGCCAGGGGAGCCCCAGGAGCAGGAAGGTGCCTTTCCCCTTTCCTGGGACCTTCATTAGAGAGATGGGATGATTTTGTAAGGGAGGCTGGAGAACGCACAATGACAATACTCTTTTTTTTTCCCCTTTTCCTTAAACAATCTCCCCAAAGCCCCCACAGCCAGGAGCGCATTCCTAGACATGGCTCAGGATACATGTATTCCCTACAAGCCAGCAAAATTAAGGATTTCTGTGTTGTTGTTTTTTTTTTTTCCTAGGAAAAAGGGTTTCCCATAGCCTGCCTGGTGTCACTGCTTAAGAGCACTCTGTTGTCCCGAACACAGAACTGAGTTTCTATGGGTGGAAGTTCTCTCCTGGAAGGGGTGTGGGTTTGAAGGGGAGGGGGTGCAGGGATGCCCCTGCCCGCTCCACCCTGCAGCAGACAGAGCCAGGCTCAGCCCCGGCTTTCCCCGGCTCAGGCACCGCTCCTGAGTGGAGGAACGACCGTCCTAAAGCTGCCTGCTCAACTTCCACGGGAGAAGCCGAGGGGTACAGCGCCAAAACTAAGCGTGAAATGGGGAAAACGTGGCTGCAGATGCCTCCGACGGGGGGGGGGGGGGGGGGCTGCCGAGGCAGAGACGTGTCCTCGCGTGTACAGACAGACGGACAGCAGCGCAGACGTGCCGGCTCAGTACCCACGGGAGCTGTGGGGATTTCAAAATCCATCCCGCGAAATATCTCCCTAAACTAGATAGATATCCCATGCGCTGAACAAGCCGTGCAAGTCCTGGAAAGGTTTGGAGCACGCAGGGTGTTACACACAGTGCACAAACACACACGCAGCCTGGCCGTATAGATATAGGTGCCACCCTAATTATATATGCATTAGAGAAATATATATATATATATATATAACCTGGTGCATTTGGTATAGCCACACAAATGGAGCTGTAAAGCTGTCCCTGAGAAGTGGGCAGTGGGAGATGGGCTGTGGCTGTGCCCACTGGTGCCATGGGGGCATTTGCTCCCATTTAACCCCCCCCCCCCCCACCTCGAGGAGGCAGATCCACGCTCGGACACGGGGCTGCTCTGAGCAGGGCAGAGCAGAAGGGCCTGAGGGGTCAGGGGGAGCTCTGAGCATCCCCCCCCCAACTCCTGCACCCCCCCCCCCCCCGACTGGGATAAACATCCATGGCTGGGCTGAGTTGGGGGGGGTGGGGGGGAGTTGCAGGGGAAAGCAATGCCAGGAATGGGGAGGGGAATACGGGGAGGGGGGGAAACAGCACCAGCCAGGGTTGTCCCCAGCGAGGGGAGAGCCCTCGCACCCTCCGCTCAGCCGTCAGGGCCTGTTCATGGCCAGACACCCCCCCCTAAACTCCCCCCCACAGCCCTCGGTGCAGGCAGAACCTGCGCCCCGTTTTCCAGAGCCGTTTACCAATATTTTGCAGAAATCCCATTAAATAAGTGGCGAGCGGTATTTAAACATAGCGCTGTAATTATTAATTCCCCCCACATCTCCCCCCCCCTCCCTTCTTCCCCCCCCCCACCTCAAATGCGAGGGTTTAATTGGCTCCAAGAGGAGGAAGCCTACAAGCACTGTTATAAAATGAACTGACCCCGCGAAATGATGCAACATCTGGAGGCAGGGCAGCCAGGGAGGCAAGAGCATCTCTGCGGAGCATCCGTACGTGCAGCCTGCGCGGATGGGAAGGGCCCTGCCGAGCTGCATCCCGGCTCCTGCCTCGGAAATCCCGGGCAGCCCTCGGAAGCCTCCGAGCGTGGTAAGAAAGAGAAGCCCCTTGGTGCTTACCTGCCCGCAGCGAGGCACGTCCCCTCACCACCTGCAGAAGAGGAGCCCTTTCCTTGCAAACAGCCCTAAAAAACTTCCCCTAAGTCCACCCGGGCGATTATTTTTTTAGAGCTAATCAAGGAAATAAAGTTAAAGAGGAGGAGAGTTCCTCTGATTTGGGGGAAGGAGGGGGTGGGGGGAGTTAAAGAGACCAGTTGCTGCCCACTGCTTTGACCAGTGAGGGATTCAACCCTTATTACCATTTTGTTTTTGTCCAGATTTGAAAGTAGGGCCCCCTGCATTCAAATCATCGCCCTCCATCGTTATTGTAAAGGACAGGCCTTAGTGGGCCCCCTTTGGATTGTCCTCCATTAACAATCCCTTCTTTTGTGGAGGTGTTTCTTTTTCTATTCACACACATCGCTGATGGTACTTCAGGCCCAGCTCTTAAAGAAACTGTTTGCAAAATTATACCTTTCCGCCCGGTACTCCACAAGGAAGCAGGGAACTGTAGTTAGGAAAACATTATTGAGGCTTGTAATTTAATTAAAAATGCTAAAGCTGGCGAAGGGGAAGGGAGAAAGGGAAAAGGAGCTTTAAGAGTGCAAAAGCAGGAACCAGGTTTATTTTATTTTGAACCTCCGCAGCAGCACGTCCCTGAACATCCCGGGTTGGGGTGCACGGGGAAGAGCTCGTGCTCCTGCCCACGCACACACGGCGTGTGCGTCCGCCTGCAGCCGCGGCTCTGCGTGTGCCCGCGTCCCCCGGCCGAGGCACAGGCGAGGCGTCCAGGTTCCCTTCAGCAAATAACGTTCTGAAAATGTGGGTGCAACCTTGGACGTGCGTGGATAGACGCCGAGGGGCATGGCTGTGCAGCGGGCGCCTGCAGCTCCCTGGTGCTCAGGGCAAAGCTCTCGCCTGGGGTAGTTGCGGGGGGGGGGGGGGGGGGGGGGGGGGCGTTGCACATGTGCACCCCGTTAGTCTCCTCCTAAAAACCTCTCGCTCTAGGAGTTAAGGCAAAAATAAAGGCGGAGGAGCTGCATGCCGCTCAGCATCCTCGCTATCAGAAAGGCTCAGAAGCACGTCTGCAGCGAGGACGCCCTTCCTTTGGTTATTGTTGTTATCCCCGTCGCCAACAGATCTGTAAATGTTCAAAGAGCAACACGACTTTAAAAAAAAAAAAAAAAAATCATAATAATTCAGCTGGCGAAGCAGGGCAGAGCCTGACCTCCGGCTCCATGGATGAGTGCTTCGCTGGGACCCCTGCTGAGCCAATGTGGACCTTCAACATCAACTCAGAAATTGGTGTGATTTGCCTGGGAAACCAGCAGTCATAGAGCAACTGGCCTTGACAAGATGAAGAGGAAATGTATAGAAGACGTTTAATGGGTCGCAAAAGGAGGAGGGGGGGAGAAACTCAGCCTGGAGAGCTGCGTTTTATATGTCTGGAGGGGCCCTTCTGCAGGAAGGGAAGAAGCAGGGCTGGGGAGGGGAGACTTTCCCAAGTTGGGCTTCATTTCCCAGCCATCAGAAGCCATCGTCTGCCCCGCAAAAGGTTACTCCCCTGTCCCTGGCTGGGACTCGGGCCCGGGCTGGGCTTCCAATAAAAAACGTGATTTCTTTAATGTCAGTGAATAGCTGAAGGCAGGCCGGCTGGCGAGGCTTTGTACGTAGACGCACTGGGCTTGGATTATGCACGCCTAATCGCCTAATTTTCTTCGAGTGATCTGGATGCTGTACTCTTGGGCTGTGGAACATTTTATAAATAGCTGTGCTTGGAGTTAATATGATTTACTGGAGAGAGACCGGTTAAGCAATTCCCCATCTAAGTAGAGCAGTAATGAACAGGCTCTGGAGAAGATGCCTTCCCCACCGGCCTCAAGAGGGGGTGGGCAGGGAAGCGGGGATGCAGAGGGGTAATGTTTATTTGTGTGCGTGCACAGAGTGTCATTGATTTTTAATTGTATTAAAAGAATTGCAGTAGCCACAGGCTGCCTCTAGGACTGGACTTTTCCCTCAAATGTATGCAGCGAAGCTGTGGCCTCCCGCTAACACGCGCTGCTGCCGCAAAATCCCAGTGCAGGAGCGAGTGGGGACAGCAGAGTCCTGACCCCACTGCACATCTTTTCCTTTTTCCTTTCCTTTTCCTTTCTTCCTTTTCCTTTTCCCTTTCCTTTTCTCCTTCCCCTTTCCTTTTCTTTTCCCCTTCCCCTTTTGTTTTCCTTTCCCCATCCCCTTACCTTTTCCTTCTCCTTTCCCCTTTCCTTTCCCCTTTCATTTTCCCCCTCCCCTTTCCTTTTCTTTTCCCCTTCCCCTTTCATTTTCCTTTCCCCTTCCCCTTCTCCTTCCCCTTCCCCTTCCCTTTTCCTTTTCCTTTTCCTTTCCCTTTCCCCTTCCCCCTGCCTTTTCTTTTCTTTTCCCCTTTCTTTTACTTTTTCTTTTCCCCTTTCTTTTTCTTTTTTCTTTTCCCCTTCCCCTTTCCTTTTCTTTTCCCCTTCCCCTTTCCTTTTCTTTTCCCCTTCTCCTTCCCCTTCCAGGAAGCCAAACCAAACCAGGAGGTACCTGTGCTACCCCAGTCCCCATTCCTCCTGGCTGGGGAACCTCCATCTCCGGGGGGTGCCAGCAGAGCCAGGCTGACCCCTGAGGGACAGGAGCATCCCTGGAGCTGTCCCCTTCCACCAAGGAGGGGACAGTGGCTCCAGCCTTGGTCAGGAGAGGCAGCAGTGCCTGGAGACCCCGGGGACCTGGGGGTGCTGAGCACAGGGACCCCCGCCACCACCACCACCACCACTGAAGCCCTTAACCAAAGATACTGCGATTTCAGTGAGAACGGCAGCAGGGTCTCATGAGCAGGGACCTCTCCCCTCCCCATTCCCAGGCAAACCCCACCCTGGGACAACGTCCTGGGGCTCGGGGGGGGGGGGGGGGGGGAGTATTGCTGAGATCAGGGGTGCTCCCTGGGGAAGGAGGGGGCGAGCGGCAGGTTAGAGACAATGAAAGCGACCTTCTTCACTTCAAAAATGGAAAGAGGTGAAAATACATAAGCCTCAAAGCAAAAAGTGGTGGTGACGCGGGGAAATTGGGGAAGAAACCTGTCCGAGGCTGGTCCTGGCTTCGCACAGCAGCCGGGGGAGGCTGGAGACTGGGACAAGGTGGTCGGGCCTGAGCCCCCCAGCCCAGGCTGGCAGGGAGGGGGCAGCGAGGGGCAGCATTTCAAGGGGTGGGGGGAGGTGGTGGCTGGTGGCTCACATCCCACCCGAGAAGTAGGAAACACCCCTCTCCCCACGCAGGAACGGGGAGAGGGTCCCCCCATCCCCGCCGGGATGCACCCCTCACCCCAGTTGTGCCAGTTTAGGGCTGCGTACCCCCCCCCCCGCCCATCACCGGGCTGGGGGGGTGACCCCCGGGTACGGATGAGCTCCCCCCGGGGCAGCCCCCACTCTCCCCACGCCGGGGGGGATGTCGGGCCCCGCTCCCAGCCCCGCATCCACGCGGCACCGCGGGCACACAATAACCAGGAACTTTCCCCCCCCCTTTCCCTGCCCCCCCCCCCAGCAGCTCCCAGCCCTCGGCAGTGCCTTCGCGAGGTGACTGGGAAAAATTAGGCTGGAAACCGTCCTGCTGATTGATACAACCAAATAAACATCCATAGGGAAAGGGGGGGAAGGAAAAAAAAAAAAAAAAAAAAAAAGGCAAAAAAAAAAGCCTTTCTCCAGCATGGAGCACTGAGAGGGGAGGCAGGTAATTAGCTATGTGATGGAGCAATCCTCTCCTGCAGAGGAAATTCTTGACACCAGAATTCTGCCCTGTGAAACCATGTGTGACCCAAGTGAGGCTTTTTTTTTTTTTTTTCCCCCCCCCCCTTTTTAAAATTAAGATCATTATATGTTTTTTAAATGTCAAGCCCAGGAACAAGTGGAGGGGGTGGGGGGTTGGGGAGCTGCGAGCATTCTTCACTTCAGAAGCCTGAATGTTTCAAAGTTGCTGCTGTGCTGTTAGCTGACGGCTATTGTGTGTGTTTAAGGCTGGGGGGGGGGGCGTGAGGAGGGGGCTCGGACCCCCCGTTGGTGTGGATTTGCTGTCCAAAGACCGTTAGAAAGAGGCAAGAATGAATGAGATTGAATGGAATTGTAATGCACAAGGCCCTCCTCCTTTCTCAAGGAGCTGGGAGGCCAGGAAAGCGAGTCGTGGGGAGAGCAGGCAGCTTTCCTCCACATAGGAAGAGGCTTTGCAAATCAGCAAATTGTATATTTCTAGGGGAAGAGGGGAGGGAGGGGGTTTATTTATTTTTTTTTATTACAGATCTGAAAGAAAAAAAAAAAAAAAGCCCTGCAGCAGCCAAGAAGACCAAAAGGAGACAGAGAAAAAGAGGGAGAGGAGACTTGATAGAAAAATCTGATTCCCAAACCTCTTGTAAGTGTAATTACTTTCTAAGAAAATGAATTGCTTTCTAAGAAAAAGAAAAAAAAAATGCAGAAGATTGCCTGAAATGATAGCAGGGACCAAACTCTGTTGATCTCTTTCTTCCGCAGCGAGATTTCTGGGGCAGAAACCAGAGGCCTAGAATCGGCAAAACCTTTCTCTGAGGTTTGAAAGAGATCTGGGCTTCATTTTAAAGAGATTTTGCTTTCTCCTTCAGGCTGCGGGTCAGCTCTGAGGCGATGCTCGGGATGGCGACAGGGCACCGGCCGCCCAGCGCCGCTCCGGTACCTGGGCCGCATCCCGGTGGCAAACAACCAGACAAAGGCTGTTTTGTTCTTGACTTATTCAGCAGAAATGAGGAGGGTGATGAAATTTTGGGGGTGTTTTGCGAGCACTCCGCAGTGTGTGTGCATGGGTGTGTGTGTCTGTACGTGCGTGTCACGTTGCCCGGGACAGGGCTGAGCGTACGTTTTCTTACGGTTTGTTGTGCCGCAGTTGATTTCGGGTTCGCTCTTGTGTATTTTTCTAATGCGGTCATCTATGCATGGCGGAGTCGGGGTTTGGAAATGGAAGGAAAGTGGAGGCATGTTGCTTGTCTCTGGGATTTCTTTGTTCAGGGAACAGTAGGTGGTAGGTTTAAAAAGGCAGAGAGCGAAAGAGGGGGAGAAGAAGAAAGAAATGAAAAAGAAAAAAAAAAAAAAAATGGCCCTTTGCAAATCATCTGACTATTTTCTTCCGGGATGTAGCAATGCTGCATTAGAGCTTAAGGAAGGGCCGTGCTTAAGACAAAATGTCTCACTGGAAGTGTTAATGAAATAGCAGCCAGACCTCAGCCTGCTTTTAAAGCCTGCAACTCAGGAAGAGGCTGCAGGGCCGCGGGAGCAGGGAGGGGGATGAGCTGGAGCGGGGGGTTGTATTTAATTATAAACTTTATAGGGGCTGAACTGTTGGAGGGGTTTGTTTTAAAGAAGAAATAAAACCCTGCCGCCAGCCCGCTGAGCAGCAACGCTCCCCCCACCGCCAGATGACATCGCTACGGCACCGGCACGGGGCTCCGCAGTGACAGGAGGCTCAAAACCACCCCATCGCTCCGTCCCGGGGAAGGAGGGGGCAAGAAAATCAAACCCGTGGGTTTTCGGAGGGGTGTGTGTGTGTGGGGGGGGGGGGGGGATTGGCGGGGAGGAAAGAGGCAGGTGAAGGAGCGTGCTCTGCCCGCACGGCTGATAGACAGAGAGACGGAGAGACAGACAGACCGGCCTCCCCCCCGCAGGGCCCTTCAGCTGAGTAAAGCCTTCTCTGGAAGGGGGTATGGTGGAAAACACCTTCTGCTTTTTGGGGAGAAACGAACACACACACACACACATACCCCCCCCAGCATTGAGCCCCCAGCGCTGCTGCCGGCTCCGCTCCTTCAATACCATGGACAGCGAAGCCGGGGCCGGTACCGGCGCCGGGCCCGGGGGGGACCCCCAACCCCCCCCCCCGGGCACCCCCGCAGCACCCCCGGCCTGGGCCGGAGCAGCCCCGGGGCTGAGCATCCCCCGGAGCTGGGCCCCGGGCGAACGGGAAACCCTCGGGCTAAGAAGAGCGGTTTCCTGCGTGTTAATTTGTTGAGGTTGTTTTCTTTTAAATCGATAAAAAGATTGAGAGCCTCGGTCTGTCGGAGTAAATAGGTCAATATGGAATAGGCTCTAAATAAGCAGATTATTATTTTTTATTTAAAAAAAAAAAAAAAAAAAGTTGCGGAAGACAAAAAGCGAAGAGAAATATCCCTTCGTTGCATCACGTCAAATGCTGATTTTGCCCCGTTTGGTGCTTGTGTCATGAGCTGCAGCATTATAAAAGAGGAAGAGAAAAACGCACACAAATAGGGACAGAGGCTCACAGTGCTGTGGCTGCCTTTTAAATATGGCTCTAGAGCTTGGAAGGTGATATTTCACCTCGCTGCAGAGTATTCCTGCTCATTCATCGGTAGCCAAACATGGCCCACCAGTTTTTTATGAGCTGCTATTTGGAGGCAGTTTCCCCCCTCGGAGCCTGGTCTGGCATGGCACGGCTCGCAGAAAGGGAGACGCCGTCCTCAAAATAATTGTTTTGATATAGTGGGGAAGGGAATAGATCTCTCTTCCAGCGGTTAGAACCCAGCTGTCCTGGAAATGCTCACACTGCTGGGGCAGGGAGAGATTTCCAGAGCTGGAGCAAGATGCCTTCCATCAAAACAATCGTAGCCTGCCTCCCCCCACCTTATCCCCTTCCTAAGAAGAAGGAAAATACCACAGTGCGTGGGCAAATAAATCCTCGCCTGAAAGCTATTCTAGCGAATATGCATGGCACTGCTGGCCATAGAAGTTACTCTAGGTGGGGAATAAGGGTGTGTAAAAACCCACAGACCTGCACCACCCATCACAAAAATCAGTGTAAGTGTGAGCATGTGTGTATACACATATTTTTTGGGGCGGTGTGTGTGACTGGAGGGGGAAGGATGGATAATTGGCAGTGAAGAAGCGGCTTGCTTACCAAAAAATGAAACACACGCAAGGCTTCTAAGCAAGACCTCTCCTAGCTGGATGGAGCCTGCTTGTTGTTAAACTCGTTTTCTCTCCCCAGAGATGAAATTCGGCGACCCTAGATAAATAAAATAAATCCTGGTGCCCATTTCCATTGTAACAGCCGCCCCGTGATGAGGTCTGTAAGTTTAACCAACAAGAGCTGCAGCAAACCCCTGTCTGACTGCTCTCCAGCTCGCAAAATGGATGTGGTGGGAGCACGGAGTGAGACACCAGCGAAACTGCGAGCGCAGGGTGGCCGAGAGGGACGGCGCGGCGGGGAGAGCCGCCTGGATGCCACGGCGTAGGTTACAGCAGGTTGAGGGCAGCAAATCTATAGGTGCTTTCTGTGTTTTCCTGGGTGAAAGTCTTAAAAAGAAAAAAAAAAAAAAAAAAAAAAAATACTCTCTTGGTTTGTCACTTGGAAGTCAAAGCCATTTCCTTTCAGGTCCTCACTCCTGTGAGTCTGTGCTCATGTAATATTAAGAAAAATCTAGCATTAAACCCCAAGATATAAAATTCGCATTGTATATTTAAAGGGAACCTCTTACTTTATATAACTCAGGACACATTGTCTCTTCTCAGAGAGAACGGGGGTGAAATCCTACACATTTCTTAAAAAAAAAAAAAAAAAAAAAAAAAAAAGAACGAAAACACGTTTTAAAATTACATCCATGTCAGCTTTAAAGAAAATTATTGCTGATGTCTTTTTGAGCTTGGAAATATAACTGTAGGATGCAGCTTTCCCCTCCCCCTCTGTCCCTCCACCCCCTCCCTTCCTAACCAAAAAAAAAAAAAAAAGAGAAAAAAAAAAAAAAAAAAAAGAAAAAGCAACAGAATATATAAAGC
Organism: Tyto alba; assembly: GCF_018691265.1. NCBI lineage: Eukaryota > Metazoa > Chordata > Aves > Strigiformes > Tytonidae > Tyto > Tyto alba. The sequence goes on from NW_024881308.1 coordinate 15,223,457, forward strand.
TCCTGATTAACAGTTTAGGTGCAGAACCCTATTTATAGGGTACGCGCTCTCCTATAACGCCACGATCCTCCAGCCTGTAGCAGAACATTATTGATGCAGCTGCAAGTGCTCAAAGCTTAAACAATATTTTTTCCAAAAGCCCCAGCAGCCCGCCCGGGAGGAAGGTGGGGACGGGCTGGCGATGGAGTCCTGAATGTTACTCCTCCAGTTTCAAGGACATCTTGCTGATGAGGATTTGGTTAATGGAGGAGAACTTATGTCCTAGCGGTGACGTCATTGGGTCCCAATGTAATCCTCTTGTGCTGAACCCAATCAGCAGATGTGCTGAGAGCCGGGATGCGGAGAAGAAGCTCTAATCCCTTAGACTGGATGAGATCAGCTGAAACAGCCAGGACTAGACCCCAAACCCCTCTGCTAGGAAGATCAAGAGAAAAGGGATAAATTGAGAGAGACGCCTCATAACCCCTTTAAAGAGCTTTGGAGAAGAGAAGAGAAAGATGGGTGGTGCACCAAGTTCATCTTGCTTTTAAAGCCTAGCGGGAGCCTGGTTTTCACTCTGATGAGGTCCTTCTGCATTGTTCCAGGGCAGGAGGAGAGAGGAGGAAAAAAAAAAAAAAAAAAAAAAAAAGAGAGAGAAAGAAAGAGAGAAAAGGAAAAAAAAAAAAAAAAAAAGAGAGGATAAAAAGTCTGAAATTCAAAGATAATGAGAGACTAGGCGCCTTTCTTATTCATCTCCAGCTTGCCTACACAGAACAAGCGTCCCGAGCCACGGGAGGGCGTTTGCACTGGATCTGAGCGCGGCAGCGGAGTTTGCGCCGCCGGAGCCGGGCGCTGCTTCCCCCGGAGTGGGTAAATCTGCTAAAAGCTCGTCTTGCCGAGCCGTAATTACGGGGTTTGGGCGACAATGGCGGGAGAGCGACCCAGCTCTATTGCTAACTTGGAAGAGCATCAGGATTTTTTTCTCCCCTTGTGCAAGCGACCTTAATGGGCTTGTGATTTTTTTTTTCTTTTTTCTTTTTTTTTTTTTTTTTTTCTCCTTACAAAAAGGAAGGGGAGGAAGGGGAGGGGGTGAGGATTTTTCAGATGCGGTATCTAGAGAGAGAAATCGTCCTAAATTCATAAGGCGCCTCTAAATCCGACGGCGATCAACGAAACCGGTTTAATTGCTTTACCCCTTTTCAATCCCTCTCAATTTTTATTTTTTTATTTCTCGCATTTTTTCTCTTTTTTTTTTTTTTTTTTTTTTAAAGTGGAGCGATTATTGTGCCGAACCGCGGCGGAGCGGAGAGCTGGGAAACGCGCGTTTTAACCTCCGCCGGTTTCCCTTCGAGCGGAGAGAGAAACCGGCTCCTTTGCCTTGCGAGCAAAGAGAGAACCACACGAGCGGGATTTTCATTTTGCTCCGGGGAGGGAACGGGGGGGGGGTCCCCCAAGGTCCCTCCGCAGTCACGGACGGCGGCGGCCCGGCGGGGGGGACCCACTCCCACGGCCGCGGTCCCACGGGGGGGCTGCGCAGCATCTCCGGGCGCTTTGCCGCGGGACGCGTCGCCGGGCACCGGCAACCGGAGGTTTGTTGCGAGCTGTCCTCGGCCCTATCCGCTTTTATTATTATTATTATTATTATTATTATTATTATTATTATTATTATTATTATTATTATTATTTAGAATTATTATTATTTAGAATTATTATTATTATTATTATTATTATTATTATTATTATTATTATTATTATTATTATTATTTAGAATTATTAGCATTACTACCAGCCGTATTTTTAGCGCTAGTAGGGCCGGAGCTCGGGATATGTCCGTCTGTCCGTCCCTCTACCCCCGGCGCTCAGCATCTGGCCGGGTGCGATGCAGCCGAGTCGGGGGCGGGGGGGGGGGATTGGGGAAAGGCGGGGGGGGGGGTGGGTGGGATGCTGACCCCAGTAGGGCGAGGAGGCTTGGGGGAGGGTGGAGGGGGGGGGGGTTGGGGATGGCAGCGGCACCCGGCCGCAAAGGAAACCCCCCCCCCCCCCTTCCCCTTCTCCTTCCCTCCCCCTCCCCGCCTCCACCGCCCCCGGCCCCGCCGCGCCCCCGCGGCCGCCCCGGCGGAGGGGGGCCCGGGGCGGCGGGGAGGGCGGCCGGTGGGCCCGGCGGGGTGGACCCTGCACTGACAGCCTCTCTCTTTCTCTCTTCCCCCCCCCCCCATCCTCCTCCTCCTCCTCCTCCTCCCCTCCTCTCTCCCGCAAGCCCCGCTCGCCGCCTGCCCTGCTCCGAGCGGGGACAGCCCGAGCCCCTCTCTGCGTGTTCACAGCGGACCTTGATTTAATGTCCATACAATTAAGGCACGCGGTGAATGCCAAGAGAGGAGCCTCACAGCTTCATTTTCATGGAAATTGGGGACATAAACCCTCTAATTACACTTAACAACAGCCACGGAGCGATCTATGGAGCATCCTCGGCCTTTTGACAAATAGGAGTAACAATGCCGGCAGCGCCTGGCGGGGCAGCTGTCTGCTCGCATTAACGGGGGCACGGGGGGGACCGGGGGGGGGGGGGGGGGGGGAGGCCCCGCTCCGGTCCCGCCGGGGCTTGCGGGGGCTCCCGGCGTACAAAGGGCAGGAGGAGCGGCAGGACAATGCGGGCAGAGCTGGGGGGGGGGGGGAGGTGGGGGGGGTGGCTGCGGGCAGCGGGGCGGGGGGGAAAGGAGGAGGGGGGGTGACAAGCGGCCCCTCGTTGCAGAGCGAGGGGACCCCCCCCACCCCCCCCCCCCCCAGAACAAGGGACCCCCCATTCCTTTCCCGGTGCTTTGAAAGGAGCGCTGGGCTCCGCAATGCCGTTTGGAAGCTCCCTGAAAAAAAAAACCACCCCTTTGAGGGGTTTTGGGGAAGAGGGGGGTGCTTTTTGCTTTATTTCTTCACTTGCTTTTTATTTTTAGTTTTGGTTTTGGTTTTTATTTTCGCCGTTCCCACCCCGCAGCCCTGCGCCGCTCCTTCCTTGTGCGGGAGCTCGGCCACGCAGCCCCCGCTGCGCTGCGGAGCTGCAACACGGCTCCCCGGTCCTGTCCTGCCTGCCCTCAGAGCTCCTTTGCAACTCAGCTATTCACGGAACTCAATAATAAGCCTGCTATTTTTTTTTTTTTTTTTTTTTTTTTTTTTTCCAAAACCCCTCCAGCTCAGGCAAGGCGAGGTGCTGCAGCACTGCAGCCGCCCCCAGTGCCACCTCCAGCCCCGTCAGGCTCCGTCACCGCAGCCTGTGGGACACGGCCCCTTTCGCAGTCTCCAGCGAGACTGCAGTAGCCCACGCTGGTTCTTAGGTTAGGCTTTAGACCTCAATAAACCTCTGTTGTAAGACTCGTGTTTTCAGCTTCCTAAAGACACGCCGAGCCCTGAGTTTGAGCCTCCTGCGAGCTGTGCTCGGGCAAGGGAAGATTTAATTATTTGGCTGCAAAAAGCCATAGAGCTGGATTCAGCCGCATACACACAAATCTCTGCTCCACTTTTATCAGCATTGCGCCTGTCCAAGGAACCGAGTCCATAGACACCTCCGTCCTCCATCCCTGCAGTGTTTGCCGTGGGACACACGACCTTGCCTGCAACGGAGATGGCAGTAGCAGAGCACTTTCCTTGTTTAGGAGAGGGGGAAAAGAAAAAACCTTACTGTACTTTGTGGGATTGCTTGATTTCATGCTCGGCTGTGAAAAGCTGGCACTTTTAGGTAGGGCTCCTGGGGGAAGAGGGACAAGGAAAGGGAAGAAGCAGAGGACGCGAGCCTCGGAGGACGGCAGCGTGGTGTTGAGGAAGGTAGCTGCCCCGGCTCTCGAGGCTGTTCTGCAGCAAAGGCGTCGCACAACCAAGCAGTTGAGAACGGGTCATGCCTCCGAGGCCGGCCAGAGGCAGGAGTGAGGAAGCACGCGATGCCCATACGGCTACATCGAGCGGTGCAGCAACCCATTCCCCTCCTGTGGACCTGATCCTGAGCGTTGCTCCAGCAAGGCCAGGTACCGTGTAACTGCAGAAGCTCACAGGGCAAGAGGCCGCGAGGTGCAGGAGGGCCCAGCTTCATCAGGAGGGCTCTAGAGGCACAGAGATCCTTAAGAGAAGCTGGATTTTTCCCCTCCCTTTTTCCCAGTAGATCAGCACAAGCACCAAGGTGTCGGAGACCTCCTTGCTCCCACGTCCATCAAGCGCTGCAAGGTCGCAGGACACACTTTGACCTCATGTGCCCCCACCATAAGTCAGGGGCTACGCGGTGACTGGATTCACTGCTGGGGAAAGGGACACCCGTACCACCCTGATCTCTCCCACGCAAGCCTGCGGGGGCAGATTTCCAGCCACGGGACAGTTCTGCTCTTGAACAAGTCCTTGGTTTTTGCAAAGCAGGTAGTGAGGGATAAGAAGCCAAGTGCAGAGTGCCAGACCCCAGTAAACCTAAAGCTGGCATTAAGAGACAGAAGGGAGCGAGCCGCTCCAAGATAATCTGCAGTGCAGCAGGGAAGCTGCTGGCTCCCTCCTGGGGCCACCAAGAGGCCAAGGACAGCTCTGAAGGCACGCAGGTAACTGGGGGGCTGCGCGGGGCCCGATGGACCGGACTGGGCCTGGTCCCCAGCCTGGGGCACGACGGGGATTGAGAGTCAAGATCGAGCGTGCGAAGACGGCGCAAGCCAGATGCTCATCCTGGAGCAGATCCCTCTCCAGGCTTGCAGGGGAGGGAGTCGCACAGACCCCTCAGCAAACAGGACTGCCTCCATTCTCAGATGTTCTCTCCTCCCTCAGGCATCCTATGTGCCCCCTTCTTCCCAGCCAAGAGGGGATGTAGGAGGGTAGATCACTTAGATGTAACTCACTTCCCCCACACAAAGCCCCCTCCAGTGAATCCATATGTATTGCTCCAGCACGCCTGGCGATAGCAGCCCCCAGCCCCAGGGCTGCAGCTGGAGGGGGGGGGGATCTGCAGAACTGCCCCCAACGTGCTCCCCGCTGCAGCACGGCCAAGGGGGGGGCTGGTTCTCACACACCCCACCAAGCACGGCGACGGGCTCTGGGGCCGCCGCACCGCAACGAGCCTTTCGCGCCAGCCTGAAATCAAGGGAGACAAGACCATGAGCCAGCAAGAGTCAGACCAGCTACGGCTGGCAGATGGAAAAGCAAGAAAGGCTGGTGCTGGGGCCGGCCATGGTCTCACTGTGCCTGTTTTCTGCTCATATACTGACCCCTATTTGTTTAGGTACGTCAAGGCTCCATCGCCTCGGAGCGGAGGGTTATTGCAGAGAGGCCTGCGTACATCCATAAAACTGCCCTCACCCTGCCTCCTCCATCGTGTTTTTTGCTCAGAGGTGGGTTGCTTGTGTTCTCACGGACGCAGTCCCACCACTGTGTCAAAGCCAGCTCCTTAGCCTTGGTTGCCAGTGATGCTACAGCGATTCCTGGCTGGCTCAGAGGCTTGCTGTGCTCAGGGTTCAGCTGGGGGCACCTCCCTCAGGTCACCCATCCTGGAGGCCAGTTAGATAAAAAAAGCCCCCAGAGCAACACCATTAGTCACACAGCAAGGACAGCACCGATCATCTCCGGTCCTGGGCACCACCTCCTTTTCAGTCAGAAGGAGGATTTATCCACGATCAGATGTTCCCCTGTGCCAGTCACAGCTTTAGCGAAATCCAGTTTCCTGATGGAAAAGCCTTGGGGAATATGAGCTGGTCTCTGCAACAGAGGGTCTGGATCAGGCCATTCCATGATGGAGTCACCACAGAGGACAAATTACCATCTTACTTCCCCCTGTACAGTTCCCCCACACTCAGGAAAACTACGGTTTCCCCTCCACAGGTGAAAGCACATCTGGGTCCAAGTCGGGGTGAGAAGGAAGATGTACCTTCAACCCCCTAAGCACTCCTTCCCTGTAGATGTACACAAAGCACCAGTCTCCACTCCTTATTCATATGACAACCGCTCAGGGAATGGCTTTGCACATGACTGCCTCATCCCGTACAAGTCCCGACATGAGTTTTTAAGGACAGGTTAAAAAAATACATATCTTTGCTCTCAAATCACCACACGGCAGATGGAGCTGTCCTGTCATCCTACAGCGTGTGCCTGGGAGGCCTCAGGTTGGAGCTACATTGAGAAATACAGGGACTGCTTGCAAATAGGATAAGGAGAAACAAAACTGGGCAGAGGCCTGATCTCGAGGGAAGGTTTGATAATATCGGTGGGTAAACCTGAGAAAGAAAGAGGTTAGGGGAAAGAGGATAACAGCCAAGTATGTAATAGGCTGCTGTAAGGGGAAGGAATCACCAATTTCCATAGCAGTATAGGTAGGAACAGGCCCGACCTGCAGCAGGAATGATTCAGGTATTAGGAAAAGAGCTTTCTGGTGGAAACGATAGAGAGGCACTAGAACAACCCGGAAAGGAGGAAAAATTCCTGCTTAAGGAAGATACTGGAGAAGCACCTAGCAGGGGTCCCAAGGCAGCACTGATCCCTCCAGCCATACACAGAAGGTGCCACAAGGAGAAAGTAGCGTCACACAGCTATTTCCCTCAACCATTTTCATGTCTTTTCCCAAGCCCAAAGGGTTCACTTGTGTCACCAGAGACCTGGAAAGGTACCACTGCTTGAGCGGCAATGACAGACCACAGTGTCTATAAAATCCCAGGCTTGTCCTAACAACAAGGCTGAGGCAACCCCATAGAAGTGATCACATTCAAGGTGTCATTTTTTTTCCAGAAAGATAGAAATGGGATGTACCGTCCTCAATTGTATGGAAACAATCCTGTTTGGGATAACTTCCTCACATGATTTGTCCCAAGTCAGCTCAAACCCAAGTGACAGCATTGCTAAATTATAACACCCCTATCCCAGAGCGACTGCTACTTCCTTTTACCTCTTAATAGCTCCCTTTTGACGAACTGCACACCTTCCTGGGTATGCTTGCAGAAACAGAGGAAAAGAGCGATAATCTGATGGGTGTAGGATTATATAATACAGCTGTATCTACAGCTTTCTCATCCCCCTGAAAAGGACATGCCATGAGGACTTGCAGAGCCTGGCAGAGAATGGTTTAAAGTACTCACTCGAGGATCCTAGCCTCTGCCCTACGTGCCAGAGAGGGAAGAGGAGGTGTTTTAGGCGATCAGGACAATTCACCTCACCTGTAGCGCAGCTCTCCCAGCCTGGGCTGCCAGAGTTTTGACACCAGCCGAGAAGGGGGACCCTTAGCAAGACAGCCCTCCCTCACTGCAGAGCCTGCCTGGATTTCAGAGTAGCTTCCCCACGTCTTCAGAGTGGCTACAGGACTACGAGAGCACAGGGATCATTTTCACAGGCTGCTCTCATAACCCTCTAAGTAACCCCATCGTCAGCTGCTGCCCAGCTTAAGCAGGTAATACCTGTTTAAACTTTCATCACCTTTATTACAAAGGGAGAACCAAGATAAAACCAGTTCCTGCAGAAGCAGAGAAAACAATAATGGGACAAAGCCACTCTCCCTCTTGCAAAGGCCCAGGTGACCGCAGGATGGCACCACTGCCACTTCTCCTTCAGGGACATCCCAGCCCGTGCCAGGAACTGGAATCAGAGAGGAGAGGGCTGCAGCAGGCAGTGCTGGTGTTGATAACCTGCCCGGGGTTTTGGTCTCCCAGGTGGTGTTTCTGTCACTTAACCGCTGATGAATGATTCAGTATCTTGGACTTACGCAGGCGCTGAGCTACGAATTTGGTTTCAAGACTGTGGCTTGAATTAAATTTCATTCTGAACTGAAGACACAATTCCGCCTCCTTCCGCTGCTTTGGCCCCACTTTCTCCACGGCAAGAGCCACTTCTGCTCTGGCGCTTACAGAAGCAACCAGAAGTGATGTTCTACCAGATTCTTTCACCATCATCTTTTTACTCCATCGTCCCTGTCCCCCACTGGCTTTGCCACTCCGACTCAGCTCCGAAACCCTCTCGGCCTTCCAGAGAAGCCACCAGGCATCCTGCAGCCAGCCTGTTCCCCATCACTTCTGCCTCCTGGTGCATAACGAACCCTCTGCAGAGTGTGAGAGGCTGCTGGGGAGGAGGCAGGCAGCCCTCGCACGGCTTTCCCTCGGGTGGGAGGCATGCCTGCTGCTGTGCACAAGGTGGCACTAGCTCTCCATCTTAGCAAGAGGCTGCAGAGACCTGCGGGGAAACAAGCTGCTGATCCGAGATGCAAAGCAGGCGTTGGATTACTCCTCTGTGTCAGAAGATACGCGCTCTGGTTCCTTTCCTGCGTGCCCTGGCTCCTCCCTGGGTATTCAAAACACCAGCCGACCCGCTCACGAACAGGTCCTTTATCTTACAGGCAGCAAGGCAGGATGCCAGGGCCACCACTTCCACGGATGCGCAGGGTGTTGGCCAAGAGCTCGTGTCTAAAATGACAAGGCTGGAAACGTGCGAGGAACATAACCTTTCCTGCTGGTCTGCAAATTAGTGCTGTGATAAAGCAGAGCATCTGAAGCCCTTTCTCCCTGTAAGGTCAGAAGGTTACAGTCTTCACCTAGCTCACCCTTAGCTGAGCAACTAGCTCTCCCTCCTTTCAGTCATTTCCACAGGTTTCCCTACTGAGAGCCACATAAAAGTGTTCCTTCTCCAGCCCTAGAGCCCCAGAGGCAGCCCCTTCCCCAGTTAACTGTGGCACCCAGGCTCCAGGGAGACTGGATGCTCTTTAACACTCCACGGCACAGTATTAACCTTCAATCTGCCCCCACCACTTACCTCCAGGAAGGCTTGTATCCTGCATGCAAATGCCAGCTGATTTGGAGATGTTCACATTTTGTGCAAAGAAGTGATCAAAGGCTTGCTCGCAGGTGCTGAGCTTAATTTTAGCTATCGCACGACACAAGAAGCTTGCTCCTAGCTCACCTTTTTTCCCCCCATAGCATCTCCAAATCAGCAGTGAGATTTAAATGAAATCCACAGAAATCACCTAATGTGATATGTCCAGTCTCTCGCATTCAGATGGCAAAAATGAGAAGAAGGAAAAAAAAAAAAAAAAAAGTAGAAGCAGCAGGGGAAAGGAAGGGGTATGTGCACATGAGATAATTTGTCAAAAGCTTGAAAAGCTTGTACATCAGCTCCCAGGAGAGAGGACCTGTATCATATGCTTGTAAACGGGCAATGCCCCTTTCAGAGGGGTTCCTTGCAGCTTGGTGACCTTGTAAAAGACATCCCATGGGGTCTTGCAGCAAGAGAGGTGGTGCAGCGCCGATGTCAAGGTACAAGGCTGCCAAATTTGGGGGCAACCAAGCTGCAGGCTTGGAGCGTAAGGCATGAGAAGTTGACACCTAAGGGCGGGGGGTGGGGGGGGAACTGGGATGTAGCGAAGCAGCACTGGAAACTGGCCAGGAGGACATGGGGAGCCTTTTTACTGTGCTGCCTGGCAGTCTTCTCCCGTAGGCTCTGTCTGCTGGCAGCACCAGGGTTTGTGCCTTCCTGCACATTTTGCTGGGGGGGGGGGGGTTCAGCCCCTTGGCTCACAAACCCTTCACACCGAAGGCTCCCTCCTTTCCCAGTGCAGCACGAAAGCAGTGGCTCGACAAAGTCAGAAATTTACACTACCAAAATCCTGATGCAAAACTTTACCTCCTGAAAGCCCGTCATTTCGCAGCTAAATTCAGATGCAGACCCCAGAGACAGAAAAGCTTTTGGCATCATTACAGGAAAAGATCTAGAAGTGCTGTAGGAAGTTACATTCCAATTAGCTTCACGTCAACGGTGGGGTAAGCATTACAAAGCATTTAAAAGATCAAATGCAAAAGCACAGCTTGAGTAATAAGGACCAAGGTGGTTTCAGCTAGGAACAGTTGTGGTTAATCTGATGGAGCTCTTTGAGGCTGTAACTGCTACAGGAGTCAAAGTGGTGGAAACAGGCAGAGCACAATTAGGTTTGCAGCATGCAGTGGACAGGGCTTTGCAAAAGAAGCTAATGACCGAGATGGGGAGTCCCAGAATAAGTGGATGTGCTGCGGCTTAATGCTCTGGAAATTGCCCAGAAACAAAGATGCAAGCAGGAAGGCATTAATGGAAACCAACTATGTCAGAAGGAAATGATTCCTGGGATGGAGCAATACTGCCAGCTTGTCTGGAGCAGAACAAAAGGCAGTAGGTAAGACAGAAAGCTCCCTAGGGCAAGGAGCTGTATTTCGGTTCTGAACATCATGTTCCACGACCCCTCACGCCCCAAACAAACAATCCTCTCCCTTTTTTCAAACAGAGCTGCTGGAATTCTGCTTTTTGTATCCTCTCTCTCATTTTTCTGCTCTAATGGTATTGTTTTTGTTGTTTCTTTTTTGTTTGTTTGTTTTTGTTTTTCTGTTTTTTTTTTTTTTTTTTTTTTTTTTTTTTTTTTTTTTTTTTTAACAAAACCAGAAACTCCTTTCAGAACAGACAGTGTCAGCAGCAAGTACAGGCTCCATCTAAGTGGGGATGGAACAGTTGCTCGGCTGTGATCACATCACGGGAAGCCCAAACAGGAGCTATGCCAGATGGTGCTAACTGGGAGTTACACTCCCTATATCCTTCCCTCCACACATTTTGCAATTCTGCAGACAAATGGGAATGGCAGGTGAGGAACAGAAAGATCTCATTTTGTACCCATTATCTTTGGTAAGAGCTTTGCAACTGATGCATACAGGACCAAATTCCAGGTGCATGGCACCTAAAAAACATCTACCTTCCCAGGGCTTTGTAACCTGAGAGCAAGAGCATACGAGAAAACTCTGGTCTTAGTCATGTTGGAGCAAAGATGAGGTTTTTAGCTGTAGTCCTTGAGTTCACTGCTTGAATGTTATACTGACGAGACAGACTGATTCTCAGCTCTAGGTACATCGATGGAAAGACCCCAGCCAGAGGGGTTCTCCACCTTCTGGAAATCATCTTACTCTGGCAGTTGAGATTCAAGTTCATAAATCTGTTCAAGTTTATACTATGCATGGCAATAGTATATTTAGGGAGTGGACTTAAAAAAAAAAAAAATAAATAAAAGCTTGACTCCTGGAGCATTCAGCACAAGGGGAAAAGAAACCCATCCTGTCCCTAGAGCAGCAGAAGTCACACAAGTTAATGAATCTACTTGCCAGAGAAGGATGTGGAAGGTCACCAAATGACACTGTGACACACTCATACAATTTACTACAAACCAGCTTTTTTCACAATATAACACAATCCGCAATTTCTCAATATAACAGGTGTTAAGAATTCTTGGAAGAAGTTACCAGTCACATCGCTTCAGAGTGATCTATATGTCTGTAAATTTAAATTGATGCAAAGGCCTTGCCCTGTCACAAACATCTCTACAAGGGCGACCTAAATGTGCAGTTGGACCTATGGAAAGAGTCAAAGCACCTACGCTCCCTTTGGCTCATCTAACCCAGCTCTACTGATTGCCGCTGAAATGGCAACGTTGTTAACTGTATCAGCAACGACCAAATTAGCACGGCTGAGATGAGGAGGATTTCTGCAGTAGGATTCTTGGCATGCAGTTTGCTATGACATCTTCTCCAGCTTCGCTAATTCTGATCCTTTACCATGCACTAGCTGTGTTAACTCTGCAGCCTAGGGTGTAAATCCAATCACTGAAATAAGATAGTTTGGTTTTTATGGTTAAGGTTCAATTAAAAAAGAAAGAAAGTATGGGCAGGACTGTATGGGGAGAGGAGCTGCTCTTAGAGACAGCTGAAGTGTCTTAAGATAGCTTTACTACTATAGAAAAGATAACACGCAATAGAATCCTTATCAGTGCTTTTACATTGTAAAAGAATTGCAGAGCTTCCCAAACCCATTGCTTCTTAATTTATCTGCAAGTTCCTGCAACACTGAAAAAGCATCCTCACAGAACCCCCTTCTCACGGGTGGGCTGTAATCACCCACGATGAGATGTGCTTTTACAGCATGGGCAACTGGGCAGGCATCACACCAGACCACTTCTCTCTGACGAAGGTTTTCTAAAAATGTGAAAAAGGGGTTGGTTTCCCTGCTCTGTATCTCTGAAAACAGTCTCTGATGTACACAGCTCCTTCCAGACCTCCTCCTTCCTCTGCTATTTTATTTCATCTTTAATCATCCCACTTTTCCCTTTGTTATCATCATTAATACTTCTAATGCATTTCTTACAAGAAACAGGGTGAGATTGCCAGCTAGTGGAAATCAGAAGCATCTGGGGCTGTGCCAATTTACTTCAGCTCAGACTCACAGCAAGAGTTACCACCTTTTCATGTGCATGAAGGAAAAGCCAGCACTATTTCTTATTGTACCTCTCTTTAAAGCACACAGATATGTGTGTATATATATATATACACACACATAACATACACACTCATATACATAAGCGCTACTATCTAGTGGAGAAATCCCAGTGTTTATTTCAGAGTATAATTTCTTTGAAAAACTAATGGCTTGTGCGCCAAACATTCTTCTTCTACTGAGGACAAAAAGTGCCTTGTAGAATTAAGTTTGGGAAAGCTGCAAAACTAACTGCATTGGAAATGATGAAATTAGATCACAAAGAAAATCCATTTTCATTATCCAGGACTGTGGGGCTCCTGTTTGCACAACACTTATTTCCCGTGGGCAGAGGTGGCAGAAAGGTGCTGCCTATTAGTCCCCCTTTCTCTGCAATGTGGTGGCTCTTGTCACTGATCTTTCAAAAAGACTCAACATTTGCTGCAGTCACCAGGCTAGAGATGCTTTCTGCCTCTGGACAAACTTTACCAGACTGACTAATGGCACAGCTGGGTTCCCGAGAATAATTCAAACAGCTTCTTTATTGGTCTGGGAGCACCAACCAAGGCACTCTAATAGCCATGAGCCTCTCAGGAAAGCACACGTGGGCTTCTCACTGCAGGTACCTTGGTGAAGCTGATGACCATACAAACTGTGCACCACTTATTTTTCCCTCCCTCCTCCAAAAATCCACTTATCTCTAACATAACCACGCTCTCGCACTTTAAGCAACAAATAAGAACAAAACTCAGAGAATTACTTCCAGTTTTGCCACCTTTCCCCCTCCTTTGCTCAGGTTCAGCTCCCCTGGCCCCCAGCTGTGCCTTTCTGTTCCCACTGCAGAACTGATGGGGAGGCTCTCGTACGCTCTGCGTGCAGAGCAAGCTTCTCTGCAGGCTTTTGCCTATTAATGACCTCAATGCCCAGAGTATTTCTGAATGAAAAACTGCATCTGTTCCATGACTGAAAAGCACAAAAGTACTGCTTCATAAATGCCTTGTATCTTTTTACTTACCCTCTTCATTGCCTCTACGGGCCACCTTCTAGAGCATCGGTCTGTCAGGAGGAGGTGCTGAGCAGGAAACGGGCTGCATGCTCTCTCGAGTCATAACACAGGTCACATTCACCAGGGCAGATGAGAATTTTGTGTATGTTTCTGAGGGTGGTTATGCCTCACAACTCACTCTCGTTTCACCAGAAGGCTTTTGAAATGTAACAGGAGGAACCTCTGTGCAACTTGTGATCTGCGGGTTCACATGCTTGGTTGTATTCATTATTTAAAATAAATCCTAACAGACTAATAATAATAATTTTAAAAACCTGCCTAAAGATCACCCTGTCTGCCAGTCTCTTATGAATACTCTCCTTCTAGGATTTATCTTCCACTATCACATGCTTTGAAATAACTGAATTGGCAACATGCAGCGTTTTCCCATCCTCAGCAAGGTCAGTAAGTTAAGGAAAAATCTGAAATGATACCTGGCTCATAAAATCACTCTTCTTCCCCATCTTGTATTTTACGCACAATGGGCAGATTACATTTCCCATAGGAGCTCATTAGTGCTGCTCTTTGCTCAGCATCAGGAAATCTTTTGGAGTTGTCTCTTCTCCCAGCTGGTAAAAACTGCTTTTTGTTTCTTCTCCTGACTTACTGCCCACCACCCCCCAGTTCTGTAGTGGCATTTTTAGGAAGACAGAGCTTTTGGACCAAAAAACCCCACTGTGCTTCTAACCTTGATGATAAATGAATGAACTGTCAAGTTATGTGAACCAAGTGTATAGTCAAGGAACAAGGAAAGATACCCTTACCAGGCTAATGGGTTAAAACCAGGAACTCTTGTTCCTTGTCAGAGCAAATAAGGAATTATTACGGTTTTAATGTTTTAGTTGTAATTTCTGTTTTACAGAGGTCAAATATATAAAACTAAAGGACACAAAGCAGTCTCCCTTGACTTCACTTTTAAAATGCGACACACCTACTGGAGTGATGCAACATGCTGATACATCTCCTTAATTGTTTCTTTTGTTCCAAATTTCTGTGGGCTGATTAATGAAAAAAAGCATAAATCACTACAACACCCTGGCTGACTCAAGACTGAACCCTGTGAAATAAGCTAGCTTAGTTAAGCGGGTACTACATATAAAACAAGGCATAAGTGAAAAGCACTGGATTTGGTGTGGTTATGTGTATGCCTGTCCAGCTGCTGCACGCAGTTCAGTTTCAGTGAGCTACAATTTAGTGTTTTGATTTAAAGGGAGTTCTCGACAAAGTTAAGCAGCCACTTGCACGTGGATTGAAAAGGGTAAAATACGAAAACAATCCCCACAACTTGCCAGTGGCTTAAACCACAAAACCTGCTTTGGTATCTCAGAATCTAATACTGTCCCAAAAATGGAGTCCTTACTGGTAACATCTCCCCGGCAGCGAGCAGCCTCCATCCTCAGCCACCGCCGACGGCCTCTTAAGGCTGTTTCCTCTAGCCACTGCTCTAACTCAGAGCACCTATGGGAAAGTACAAAATACCTCCTTTAAGGACTAAATCATGCAATCTTTAACCAGAACAGTTCAAAAAAACCCCTATGCAATGGCATGGTTTTGTTATCTGTCCCAACCTGTACCTGCCTCCCAGGCTTTGTCCCGTCTCAAGCCTGAGCAGCAGAAATGGGAAGGCTCACAGCTTTCGTGTATTGCAGAGCACTGGAAAGGCTTTGTACGAATAAAACACCAGAACAGAGGTCTAGAGAGTTTACCAGATAGTTGGACTTAACGCATTTCCAATTTTTCATGCCAGATAGCTCTAAGTGCCACTGACATATTTATGAAATAAGGTTATTATAGGCCAAATCATCAAAATACCTTGCACTTTCACAGAAGCGTTTTTGAGGGCTCCTGATAATCAGCTTATTTAAAAGTGGCCAAAAGCCTCTGCTGACACTTTCTGAGGTTATAAAAGCACTGATTTGTTACAGACCTCCGAAGAGTTCTTCCCCCTAAAAATCAGATTATCTGCACTCACATAATCGTGCTCTGTCAATATTTTGCAAATAAGCACATTTATATTAGAAAAGGATTTTCATACATACCTACAGGGAAAGAGAGCCAAATAGTCTCCATAAATCCCCAGACCTTCCAAAATCCACTCTCTTTCCTGAATGTGCCGACTAGCCACGAGTTCCACCTCAAAGAGGATGAAGAGGAAGCCTCTCTGCCAGTAAGCCTAACTTCAAACTTGGCAAATCTGGGCCCACTACCTAGCACATGCAGTCTTTAATTAGAAAGTGGATCTCCAGCCAGGTGTAGACACTGATCTGCTTCGCCTCTTCGTTAGCCTAATGACACCCACCCCCCACAATGTTTCATCAGAACCAGGCTCAATGCAGTTTCAGCTCAGTGCGACCGGCTGCAAGAATCAGAATGTTCAGTGTCTCCGCCACCAGCGGTTTCAGCTCACTAAAACATGTTGCTACAGGAGAGCCAACAGCAGCAAGAACACTTCCTACCTCACTGGTTTCTAACTTCTTAAGAGGGTTTGCAGACCACTAACTTTCAGGGAGGTGCAGATCTCTCAGAGTTCGATG
Organism: Tyto alba; assembly: GCF_018691265.1. NCBI lineage: Eukaryota > Metazoa > Chordata > Aves > Strigiformes > Tytonidae > Tyto > Tyto alba. The sequence goes on from NW_024881308.1 coordinate 15,239,255, forward strand.
TTATCAATAATCAATTTGCTTAAGTTACAATTTGTAGATCCACAAGAGCAGAGCAGGGAGTAAAATGTGCTGCAGTTTACACCAACGCTGTAAACGGGAGTGTAGCAATGTATCAGTACTTTAATGGAGGAACTACACAGAAGATATAACCAATGAAAAAAACTCCCAATAGTAGATGTATAGATTGATATAACATTTACTAATAACATTTACTTTCTTCCTATTCTCGCCCCACAAAATGGTGAGGGGAGGGGGGGAAATCAAGAAGGTAGCTTGTGATATGTATTACTGCCCAATGCATTGCATTAATAATCTAAAAATACCTGCAGAACACAGATTTGGCAAAACAAGTATTTACACCTCTTTCACACTGTCTTCATTACTGAAACCACTGCAAAACATCAGATCCTACTGATTTAGCAGCAGTTGGACAACATTAGAGATGCATTTGGTGAAGACTTTACCAACTGTCTGTTGTCATGGTAACATCCCAGGTAAAAATAATTTCTTGAATAACTTATAAACAGACAGATGGCATAAAACCTCCTACGCTCTCCAAATTAAAGGAGATTCAGTAAAAGACAGTGTAGATGACAGTTCTACGAAGTCCTGCATGTTGAAGAAAGCATATCTCCAAGGTCTTCCTCATGTGGTCAGTAATTCACCTCAGGAACATGAACAAAAGAGATCAGGGACGTTACAGGAAGCAAAAAGATGATACAGAACTCAAGTCAGCACTCTTACATAGGATTTCCCAAGGGATTACAAAGGTGCCCTGAAATTATGATCCTACGTAAAATAAGGAAATTAATCCAGTATCATACCAGGGAACAAAAGCTGTTCTTCGAGTTCCTAAAAGCCCTGCCCTGCTTATACTCGTTAGGAAATGAAAACTACTACAGACTGTCATCACATTGCATACGCAGTGCATCACTGCCTATACAATATGCAAGTCAATTTCAAAGGATTTTTTCCAACATGTTTTCTGAAGACAGAAAAGCTGTGAGATCAGTAACATGCATACACGAGACGATCCCGTTCACCCTAACGCTAGGTCAAAGTGCCAACACACGCGAAGTGGAGGTAGTACTGTGAGAACGCCGTCAGCTATGAAACAGCTCATTGCACTGAACCACATTATTCGTGAAATCCAGCATCTCCCTCTGCCAAAAGTCATACCCCAATTAAGTCATTTCAACATTTTGACTCAACTCCCTTACTTCTAAAAATAGGCTGAAGAGCTGTTCTTTCTCAAAGGAATCGTGGACAAGGCAGGCCACAGCCGAAGTGGTTATCACAAAAAGCCACAGCTACATTTGCACTATTCTTGGGCAGCATCACAAATTCCAATTAAAAACCTGCACTTTCCCAAAAATAGCGAACAGCTTTCTCCTAAAATGAGCAGATGCTGAGCACTGTTGTGAGAAAAAGCCAGAGCTTTTTCCAAGTGAAACAGATTGTTCAGCATAAAGAATTCAAAGTGACTGAGAGACCAGGGAAAGGAGCATTAGATCAAATCACATTTTTCCACTATTAGATATTATTTGTGCTTCATTTTTGCATTTATCTGCTGTTTTAACTAAGCTTCTCTTGTTTCTCTCAACTACTTTTCTTAAGAGGTGTACAAGAAAAGGGCAATAACATTACAACAGTGATTTTTCTTTTGATAGTTTTGTAATATCTTTGCCTACAAGTTTTTTAATGTCCCCATTTACTGGAATTTCCATCTTCCCTGGCCAAATAAAATCACTCACCATGAAAGAGGAAAAGCAAAGATATGTTCTGTCACAACTTGTCCATGCTCACTAGTGCACTGCGGTCAGCCTAATGATAAGAAATAACTATTACTCTTTCTTTCACTGAGATCTCACTAATGTCTCTGAGTATGCTATCCAAACACAAAAATTAAGTATTTTATGAAGAAACACTCACATCTTTTAATATCAACAGTCGTGTAAAAGGTGAAAAAAAAAAAAAAAAGTAGATTTTGAATTCTACATCCCCTATTTCCATCTCCCAAGAATGAGTAAGGTAAAAAACCAAAGTCTGACCTAAAGCACACTGCATTATTGCAGAGCAGTAATCTCGAACATGAGTTAGTTTGTCTGCCTCTGTCCTTACATCTCAGTGTAGATTTAACTTGATCATTTTCTCTACAAGCTCAAGTCACTAAAAACAATCTTTCATAGTAACAATCTCCATAAAGATGAAGTATTCAGTACTACTACTTTTGGTGTGACTACCTGCGATTGAATACGATTTTTTCCCCCTAGGGATGTAACATTCACAGCTTCAGAGCAGTCCAACGTGCTGCCATCACCGACCAGTAATTGAACCAAAGGAGTAACTTAACTCTGAAATCAGCATTTGGTGCTACCAGCCACGTTTGGCTTAAAAGCAGAAGGCAGCAGGGGTACTGTCAAACACACACAAATTCTGAAAACATCAAACAAAAGCAACTCATTTAAGGAATGAATTTAAGCACAAATTCTGAAAGCACATAAGCAAATTCTTTTAGTACCACTTGGATTAAATAAGGAACAAGTAAGACCTATGGCATGAAGTTACTCTACAACGAACACTGGAAGAATGCTTCTTCCCCCCTCTCAGCGCAATCCGAACACTGCAAAACAAAGAAGTGAAGCATCTCTTTGAATTGACAGTTGATTGAAAACTAGAACCACCAGCAGTCTGCCTTTCAGTTATCTTAACACTGAACACGGTCATAATGAAAGTGATTATTTTACTCACTGTTACATTTTCCCCCCACTTTAACTCAGATATTGCTGTACAACCCAGACACAGCGCTGAACTATCTGTAAGAAACCTCTGCATGCTGAAGCTCTTTGGAATTTTTTCTGCTCCCCACAAAGCCAGATAGCAGGTTGAGACACATCCTAACTTTTCTTAACAGTACAGCCAAACCGGTTTCAGCTAAAGGCTCTCAATTTGTTGGCTGCTTTTTTAAAGAAAATATTTACCTGAAGCCTATAGGTATATCACAGCGAAGATACCGGTTGCTCGGTTGGTTTTTTTTTTGTTTGTTTGTTTTTTGTTTTTCTTTTTTTTTTTTTTCAGATCTAAAGAAAGAAATCAAAGTTGCATAACTAACTTTTGTTTTCAGGGTCCAGATGGAACTGAATTCTTTTTAGCTCTGGAATCTCCAGTTGTTAAGTGTCTTGATACATCACCTGAAACTAACAGCAGGTGCTTTTATTAGATGGGAACATGTTTATAAAATGCAGTATTGCTTCAAAAAGTCATTTAAAAAAAGATACCAAGTCAAATTACTAAGGTTAGAATTAGGAAATACAGCCAACTGCTGTAAAAGAAACCATTTGAAGCTTTACTTCTATTTGGAAATTTATCTCAGCCCAGTGACTCACATCTGTACCACTGCCTCCTGAAGGCCACAGCACAACTTCCAATTCTTCCTTCAGCTTCTCTACCCTACAAGGAGAGAGGAAAGTCTAAGTGACAGCCACTGTACAGGCAGTTATTTCCTCTGAGCAACTGTAACATTCAAGGCAGCTCAAATCTCCTCTGCAGAGTCCTGCAAAATCCTTCTGCAATTATCAAGCACGCTGATAGCAAACATCTTAGTTAATCAAAACGCTTCTCAAATTGGACTTAAATTCATGAGTCGACATAAGGGGTGATTATAACATAGGAAGACAACTGCAAATAGGGAAAAAATGAAAATGACATCAAACTTGCTAAATATGTATTGTTTATTAAGGCTTGTATTCTCCTAGAGGAAAAAGTTAATCTGATGCTGTCCTTTACCCCTTACAGGCAGTAACAGTCCAGAGACAGAGTTATACGTTCTAAATACAAGTCTAAATGATACAGATTAAACTTTATTTAAATTGGAGGTCCTTTTGGAGTAAATAGTATTCAGAAGATACTTGCTTTCTAATATAGTAAAAGATCCTCTACAATAAACACGTGCAGATTCAGTGTGCTAGAGCAGCGGACATGAGCACCATTTCCATGCTTAATTGGAACTCCAGTTGGTGACAGGCTCTCCGACGGTCCCCTCACTCCACAAAAACATGACAGCAAATTCAGTTTCTTAAAACAGGTTTTTTTACTCATCCAACAGAAAAAAATTAGACATACACACTGTCAATTTTAAACATCTGAGGCATAATCCATCATATTATCCGTACTATTAGTTCCTACGTTAAAGCTCAGCATTATTGGTATAAAAACTTTAAATGGCATTAGGATTTGGGGGTGGGAGGGAATAATGAAGGTAAGGATTAAAAATGATCTGCAATTAACTAATAACACCTGAAAGCTGAAACAGGTTTAAACACATTGTCCAAAACCCCTGCAATGTTGATAGCATCACATTATTATTTAAGCTACAAAAACCGTAAAGCAGAATTATGGCTGAGAGAAAGCATCTCGCTCACTCTCGGCAGGATATGGTATAACAAATGCACACTGAAGCACTGGTTAACAGAATGTGAAAGGGAAATATTTTCCAGAGAAACAATTTCACTGACAATTTGATTTTCTACTAGACAGAAAAAACCAACATGGCGCATTAGCAATTTCAAAAGTGTAATTGTACAGATAAATAAAGAGGCATAGCAGCTGCACAAAGTGATCTGAAATTTAGTTTTTTCATTTCAAAATTCTGAAGTGCAGTACATTAACATTTTTTTAAATGACAAAAATCAATGCATGGTTTCTTACTTCCGCCATGAAGAAAAAAGGGTTTGGGAGGAGGATAAAGGAAAATTTGTGATGTATTCTCCATAATCTCTATATCTGGCTAGGAACATAATTTGTGCCAAAATAAAGTCTTTGGGAAGCACTGACACTTTAGTATGCTCATGTATAGGTCCACATTAGGTTAATATAACTGTTTGCCAACTTGAAAAAATAAAAACAGACACACCTTTATTAATGATTTCTACAGAATTTTACATAGAAAAAAAAGATACAAATTAATGCAGATCCACTTGGGCAAAAATAAACTACAATGTACTTAAAGATGCGACAATTTAATTTCCCCTGCACGAGAAGATATATTGGAGCTGAAAGCTTTAGTTTGTCCTGATGCCAGGATACAGCACCAGTATACTTAAATTTTGTTTCTCATAGTCGAATTTAATATCAGTTCTAGTATATATATCAAACTGTATATGTTTATTCTTATTGTTTGTTTCGATTCTGACGTTCCTGCAAAGAGAAGAAAAGTTAAAAGTTAAGAAAGATTTTAGTCAGATTAACAAGCAAAAAGTTTTTAGTAGTGCAATTACACTAACGTGATCCCACATAATTATACACTTTGTTAAAACATTGCTGCTACATTTTATAAATATATTGCACATACCTGACAAGCCTAAGGACGTGATAATTTAAAATTAAGTGCAGCTTTAAGTGGAACAGCTGAATGAATACCTGCACAGTCTACTTCAAACTGACAGCAGATGAAGGTCACAGTAAGAAAGGTATGGAATACCAACACTTCAAAGCAGAAACAGGACCTGCAATATTCTACTTTCTGGATTATTTTAGCTAATGCAGTAGTAGCACAACCAATACACAGAAGCAGAAAGGAGATAGTAGATTAGTGAACTCCACAGAACTGGTTTAATTTCAAAACACTCAAATAACTTTACGGTTTAGTCACATTCCAGAACAGGAAGGATTTGAGCTCTCTAGAAATTCTGTTCCTAATTCCTCCTATCTGTTCAACTATTCTGGGAGGCACTGTGAAATCCTTGACAAGTCAGGGGGAAAAAAAAAATAAAACAATACACACATCATCAGGTAGAAGAAGAGTTATATGCTGTTGTACAGTCTGATAAAAACGAGCACGGCTAGACTGAACAACTCCAGAATTTCTAAAAGCATTCTAGTGCAGAAACCAGTAGGCTTTTTGAAGTCTCTCACAAGTTTCTGCTAACTACAAATACCGAAAACATATAAAGGTAATTTAAGGGATACTTGCAGGCATCCCTCAATTGTGGCAAGTCTTCATCTAACACTTGTGCCCTCCCAGGAGCAACAAGTCATGCTTCTGCTCTGGTTTAGAGCAGAGCCCCTGCACAGGGCTCACACAGACAAGCTGAGCAATGCGGTAACAAAAAAGGGGGGGACTTTCTCAATAATCGTTTCAGGAGTCCTGTAAGTGCAGAACATGCAGAAGACAGCAAGACAAGTTGACTAAAATATGCTGCCGTATCTTTAGGACAGGGCATTTTTCCAGCTAAGACACCATGCAGACTGACTAGAAAGGGTTCAACCTTACTGTCCTCTATTTCATTCCAATGGTGTTTAAAACAGACCGTAGAGCATAAAACTGGCATGGAAAGACTCTATGTACTGTACTTGAATGCATCAATATGGCATCAAATCCTATTTCAAGCAAGGAAATTGTGAAATAGCCTAAGCATAAACAACTCTTAACTCCTAAACTAACACCTTCAGATTTTACTTGATCTGGGTAGTATTTCTGCATAAAATTCATCTCAGGATTGTTTCTGTTGCGCTATAAAGCTTATTTGCAAAAACATCATAAATGTAACAGACTGTATCTGCTACTTCAGCTGGTCACAGCATAAAATCAGAACAGTTTAAAAATAGAATATATTGATTTCTGCCTCCAGGCAGAATAATATTAATATTTCAATGTTTTTTATAATAAAATTAAGTCAACAAAGTCTAGTATAAATTCTTAATCTATGATTTAAGACAGAAGGAAAAGATAGCAAAATTTTTTTACCAAATCAACAAAACAGGTTGTGTGAAATGGCATATTTTTTTTTTTTTAATCTGTATTCCTCCTATCTTTTAACTGCTGACCTATGATGAACTGTCAATGAAAGCCACTTCTTAGTGACAGACTACCAGAATGTACTAGGCATTGTATGTTCTAAATGAAAAGAACTTATGGCTGCCTGACATTTCAAACAGAAGGTGGTTAGAAAGAATCTAAAACTTGATTCTATCAACCCCGTTGTCAGGCTTCCAAAAAAGTCATTGTTTCACCCTCCTTCCATTTAAGGTGGCAAATCCCCTTTACTCTGCTTCGCTGCCCTACTGTGCTCATCAGCCCATTCTTTCCCACTACCACCTACATAGCTTATTTTTAGTTTTCTGTGTAGTCATCCACTGACCTTCATTATTCCACTTTCTTTAAAAATCAAAGTTTTCCACTCTCATGGACTAGTCCCACATAAACAGAAGACAAACTAGCACCTGAGACTTCTACCTGGTACCTAGAAAGTATGTTCATGGCATTCAGAGACTTAGCTCGGGCTTTATAATTCAGTAAAAAGTTCTATTTATTAAGAAAGTTATTAAGCAGTTACTCCTGACTTGCTGCTTGCTTTCTCTTCCAGGGGATAATCTATGCCTTCCTTTTAAAAAGTGTCTGAAACCATATAAACTGATGGGAAGGAAACTGATGCAACAATTCTTCATGCTCTTGAGCATGGTTGCTTTTTAGAAGCTCTAACTCTCAAACTCTCCTCCTTATTGTTATTTAGCTCTACTGCAAGCAAGAACAAGCAGCTTTGTAACTGAGTAACAAAGGTTTTTTCATTTTGGTTCTGAAGATCCATCCAGAGCCTTCGCAGTTTCTCTTCTCCAGGGGAATTCTGTGATACCTCAGAGCGGAGCTCCTGTTGCATACTCCTCCTTCATGACATTAATATGTATAGTCTTCAGACACAGGAAAAACAGGTTTTCACAAAACCTGCAGAAGCTTCCATTTTGGAGACACTCATCCCTGTCAAGCTTTCATTCCCTTCACCTCCATCTAAAGTAGCTGTCAAGCTTCCTACTCAACTTTATTTGTTAAGGTCAGTAGGATGAAAGCATTCATCTTCTGACATAAAAATATAATAACCATTTCCTTTATATTAGGAAACACAATTAGTATTAATCTTAAAATATAAATATTTAACTACAGTTCTGGAGGAAGGACAATATTCCATCCTTAGAAGTTGTGCATCAGTGTGTTCAGAGAAAGCATACTAAAAGGAAATACACAATGCTAGAGGAAAATTAGTATTTTAAGTGCCAACATGCACTAGCTAACACTTTACAATATTTAATCATTCAAAAGGAGCAACAGTAAGCTTAGTGATTTAAGAGCTTTCTGGAGACACACCTTGGAACAGTCGAGTGCCCTGGCACAGATGAAAAATGACAGCACAGCAGTCCAGTCACTATGACCATCCAGTTAAATACAAGTCTATGAAGGTGAGCTGCTGACAGTAGATCAACCCATCTGTCCTACCATGAGTTGTAAATAAAAATACCAAAGTCTTCAACAAGTTTATTTTCTTTACAAGCTTTTTAACTTCAGAAGACAGTTTTGTTAAAGACTACGCAAGCACATTTCTAGGGAATGTTAATAATTAATGCCACATTATACTGTATTTCCTTTTTAAAGAAGTTCTCTCACACATGTTGCAACTTCTTTTCCATTTTAAGAACATAAGCTTTGATCACAGAAGTTGCTCTTTTTGTGGACACTGTAGTGGCCCTGAAAACCATCTGAGAAATGCTAGGAGGGTCAGGAGAGATTTCATGTCACTCACTTTTTTGCTATTTCATTCCAGACACCAATATCCTTTTATTACTCCTTTCCCAGGTTCTGGGTCACTGGACTGGGCTTAAATATTTTATTACTGTGGCAAATCAAAAGCTGGACTTACAACCCAGCATGAACAAATCTTCCCTCAATTCTAGATGATGATACAGTCCTTAAGCAATGCTGGTAACACTGATGAATCTCTGGCACTTGAATGAATTTCAGCTGGCATTATACCTGCCAAATCCTCATTTGATAATTTGGTGTTAACACAGGGGTTCCTAGATCAGTTAAACTCAGAGAGCACACACTGGAGCTTACTCTGCAGACATTAGTTAAGGAAACACTGGCTAGCAACAAATGGTAACCACCAAATGAACGGAAAGGCTAGTGGCTTGCATGGTACAGATTGCATGAAGTCATTCTTCCCTACTAAATATCCGTGTATAAATGAAATTAAAGCACTCTAGACCTCCATGTGAAGATTTTCAAGAATTAAAGATTACACCTTTGTAATCACAACACTGGTGAAATAGAAGCATAAATTTTCAACACTTAATTTTACTGCTGAACAGAGTATAATGAATAAAAAACACAGCAACCTAAAAACCAATTAAGATGGCACATATACAAACAGCCATGTGAAAATGTCAATTAGGTCATAAGATATATTAACTGACAATAAGATTTGTCAAAAATTATTATCATAGGAAGGCTAACTTTGCATAACAGGAAGGCTTCAACTTCAATAGCACAAATTTCTCAACAATAAGAAGTTTAAGTGTGTGCATACCCAGCAAAGAAACTCTTCTAGTAATCAGCTGGACTTATGAAGGGGAAAATATTAACTTTCCAGACATAAGTTTTATAGAATGCAATCTGACAAGCAGTATCTTATTTTTCGTCCCTTCACTGTTGATCTGCTTTACCTCTCTAGCATCATCTTCCTCAGTGTACTTCAATTATCTGTATATTGTTCTATTTTTTAAGCTATTCAGAGGAATCTAATAAACGTTAAATTAGACTTCAGAGTTTATCTTCTGAATGCACCATACAAGCTCGAGCCTCAGTTTTAAATGAGGCAGAAAAAAATGCATTATTTTGAAAAATTGATCCTATTATAAAGCAGCGACTCGGCTAAGAATATTCTATCAGCATTTGAACCGAAATAGTTGTGTATATTAGAACAACCCAAACCAGGATCAGCCCAATAGCTGAACATCAGCCCCCTGAGCTACTACAAAGCAAAGGATGTTTGGCTTTCAGTACGAAGCCGTTGGGATCTTCCTCAGGCCAGTAAGTTAACCGTTCAAGACTAGATCTCTTATCACTTTTCCAGTAGTCTCACTCCTTAAACACACGCGCTATTCTCCCTCCAAGCTTGGCATCAAATCAGAGAGTTTCAGTACTAAAAAAAAAAAAAAAAAAAAAAAAAAAAAAAATCACACCCCCCCTACACTGTAAACACCAGACAAAGGAGCCCAGGCCTTCTGACTTATTCATTGCCCGCTGCAGGAATGAAGTGCTGAAGTAAAGGCTTTTAGGTTTTAGCTTGTGCAATCTGGCAGAGAGTACACAAGAAAAACTTCAAATCTTAAGCTCTCCTTCCCTGCTGTGTTGAGGTATGCTATGCACATAACTGGCTAGGAAAAGCTGAGCTAAAAAGTTCTCAAGACATCAATCTCCTTTTCTCTCATAATTTAAGGGTACATTCTATGAAGACAGTTTAAAGCAGTTTTATCTGCACTTTTATATGGCAATAAAACCTTTAAAATGGCAACTTCAATTTAGGCTCCAGGAACGCGCATTAAGTCTTTGCTTCAAAAACATTTTGAAGCAAGTGTGAGCTGCACTGAACTTGCCTGTCAAATAAATGCTTTACTTGAAATGCTACACAAAAAAGTCTGTGGAACACTATCAACACCAAGCAACTTTAAGTGTTACTTAGCTAGTATCTACACATCCCAACACTACTTCTAGACTGCTTAAATAGAGAAAAGCATTCCTGAAACAGGGGTCATGGGATAGAATGGCACAGATGTCTCTTCTAAAGTGGTTCTGAAGTGCTTACTATACTTTCCCAATCACTGCTGAAATTTCTCCTACTACACCTTCAGTTACTGCCCAAATTTTTCTTGCTACATTTTCACTCAAAACTTCTTTTCAAGAATTAGTAGACAGATTAGACCTGGAAACTGAAAACCTTTATTTACCCAAATAATAATACATGTGACTTCATCGGCAGAAATGCAATCCTTCTAGCACTATTTCAGCAATTTTATGCAACTCTCTTTTTCCAGAGAGATAAACTGAACAAACAAGATCAGGCTTCTTGCTCTTAAAGGTGATGTACAAATTTCAAATGCCAATACAGGTATCAGTTCTGACATCCCAGTTCCAGTCAAACAGTGTTAAAACATTTCATATTTAAAGGCAAAAAAAACTTAAGTGGCAATCATTGGCAGAATCCAATTCTGAAACAGAAATTAAATTTTCTAGTTTATTAACCGTTTTAAGATAAAAAAATGGACATAATGTCCTTCACCTGCATTACTGCTTAGCTTTCTGCTTCAAAACTCATTAGCTGTAAAGCTGTCAGACAAATAAGCATCAGTTTGTTTTGTGTTGTTAAACACATATAAAACCATCAAGTTGAGATGTATTAAAAACATTTCGAATTCCTACTTACATTTTTTCCACCATAGCAGCCTTCACATTTCATTTTCCCCATATCTGTGTATAAAATAAATTTTTTAATAAGTTTACCTTCCGCACCACCTCCTCTTCTTCTTGGCGCTTTTCATAATGAGAAAAGTCATCAAAGATGGAAGTCGTGTGCTTGTAAGTAGCAATAATTTTAAGCACTTGTTTTGCTTTTTCTAAGGGCACCTCCTGTGTATCACGGGAGTTTGTAACGGGTTTGTTGTCATTGTTCTCCAGCCTGATGTGTCGGAGCTGGTTGTTGGGCACATCCTTCACAAAGATCCACTTGACATCAAATTTCCCCTTCCACTTGTCCTGAGACCAGACACCTGCACTGGTGCCATAGTCCACTGGTGATTTCATCTCTGCTACTCCACAGAAGTGTCCACTGCCGTTGACACTGAATAGCAAGTAGACTGGACCCTTGCTATTCATGGACCGAAAAGCACTGTCCAGGCGTTTGTTGCCATGTTCTGTACTACACCAAATAGAATATTTAATGGAACGATGAATATCATCCTCAGAATAGCTCTTTATTATGAACACACGTCCATTTTTAAGGTTCCATTCAAAATCTTTAGGGTTATAGCTGTGAGCAGCTTTCAGTTTTTCAAGAACAGGATGGGATTCACCACTTGGAACAGGGTTAGGCTGGGTACTGCCAGCTGAGTTGCTGTCATTACCAGTTCCTCCACTTTGGCCAAAAGCTGCATTTCTGTTGCGAGGAGCTACCCAGCGATTTTGGGGCGGCTGCTGAGGGGTCTGATACTGCGGCTGAGTTAATGGAGGAGGTTGAGTTGGAACAGGCTGAACAATTTGTTGCTGTGGCTGTGGAACAGACTGAGGAGAAGGTATCTGTTGGGGGGCAGGAACTTTTGCCACAGGACCCTTATTGTCCCAAGTACCTATGTCCATATTATGCTTTATAGGGGGAGGCGGCAATGCTCCTCCAATTACAGGTCCAGTTTTTGTTTTCATTTTAGGCTGTGGTTTCGCAGGCTTGCTAGCTATAGCAGCCCAAGAGGTTGGTTTTGATACTGGCAAGTTTACATTAGATCCACCATTACCAGAGAGGGCACCTGTCATCCCAGCACTGTTGACAACAGAACCTACTGTTTTTACTGCAGAAGTTGTAACATCTCCACCAATCTTAAGTCCAACCATTCCCTGTTCAATACTGTTCATTCCAGGAGCTTTATTTAATGTATCATTATGAAATCCTGTTTGTCCATCCACAATGGTTCCGCCCAGTGAACTAGGCGGGTAGCTGTAACTGTTCCCATATGCTGAACTTTGAGTCTGTTGTCCTTGGGATCCGCTTGTTCCCCAAGCTGAGAAGGCAGGATTTTCAGGGAAAAAATTAAACCGGTGTTGATAGATATTATTTCCCAGACCCCCGGGCTGTCCAAAAACAGCATCGTGCATAAAATGATGATCTCCATTACTGAGCTGTCCATAGGTGGTGAGATATGGGATAGGAGGATCTCCTCCTGTAGACCATGGTGCTTCACTGAGAGAATAGGGGAATCCAATAGATGGTGGATAATAACTGGACAGATAAGGATCAGTCATTGATGGATAGCTACTGTTCTGTTAAAGAAGGGAAAAAAAAAGGTAACTTCAGATGTAAAAAAAAACCCTTCATTTATACATAGCCACAACACTGTTCATCACCGAATAGAAAAGGACAATAGAAACAAGACAATTTAATTTCTAATTACAGATCTTAGTTCACACTTCATGAAAGATGCAGGGCTAAAATGCACTATCTGGGCATTTATAACACACTCCAGGACTAGTGGCTCACAGTGAGGTTAGTACTTAAGATTTGGAAACGACAGAAGCTTAGTTACAGTACTATGGGTATTTAGTGCCTTCTAGAATTATTTCATCTACAAATACTCCAAAATATTTCAAGGAACTTGTATAACTATATTTTATGTCTCACAGAACTGAGATATTTGACATTTCTAGATTACTACATAGGAGAAGTTTTAATTAAATTACTTTAATATAACAACACATATAGCAGAAAATGTAATTACAGTCCTCACGATGGAATGGTTTTGAGGTGCCAACAGTCCCCAACAAGCAAAACATACATGAAGCAGTAAAGCATGCAAAGGCTACTTCTGACAGACAGGGTCACAGTGAGATCACACGCTAAAAAGCATGCCAAGTTTTGCTATAAGTAGACCTGACAACTATAAACAGAAATTAAGGTGACTGGTATACTAGAGACAAATATACGCAAATATGACATGAGATACATGCCACCCAAACTGTTTGAGAAAGACCCTACTCAGCCTTCTGCAAAAGTCTCTTCCTTCCTCAGTAGTAAAGTTAAACATGCAAGACTGTTTCTGACTGTCCTTCCGGACAGGCCATCTTTTCCACTCCAAGAGACTGACTGGGTATAAACCAGCAGATCCCTCTCTGAAATTCTAGCTTTTCCTCCCTTTCAACTGCTTCTTAAACCAAGCTGACAAGCCTTCCCTTTCATTCTAAATTATCTGCTGACACCTGATTTTGAAGCATTGCTTATTTTTCTCATATTCAATGAAGCAAAAGAACAAATGGAGAATATTCCAACACATTTTATTTCTCCTTAAATATACTTCAAGCATATATATTGGAGACATTCCAAACTAACACTCTAACTGTAATTACCAACAAGGGGGAGGGAAGGTCAACATCTGTTAATGAGTCAAACAGTAGCTTGCCTTTCCTTACTCATGGAGAAAGATTATTTTAAGAGGAGGAACTAAGATTTCTTTCAAACTGTAAGATTTCAAACTTGGACAAAAAAAAAAAATCTGCAAAATCAGCAAAACTGCACCTGAACTTCAGTAATTTTTCCAAAAATCAGATTATTTCTCAGCTCATTCAAAAAATTATGTAGAAAAACTCCTTGCTGAAGATAAGCAATATAAAAATATTAAAAAATACCCAACTGATACAGAGTAATTTTTACTAATCATTTTTCAGTGACTCCCTTCCATAACACCCCAAAGCAAGAGTAATTCAACACCCTTACTATACACAGAAAGGTACCATAAAATGCCTCCATCAATTACAGTACTGCAAACACTTCTGAGATTTAAACAGCTTAAATCCAATGTTATTGATTCAAAAGAAATAATCTCTGCCACTGTTCATGCTGCCTTCATCTACATGCAAATTCTATCATTAAAAAGAGGTACACAATCCATCTTCCTATGAGAAGATCCTCTAAAATACATTAAATTCTGAGACTCCAAAGCTAAAATAATCAATATTTAGCATATGAAAATATTTTACTCACAGACAGTACTTTGAGATTGCTGTGTGTTATATCTTAAAGTGGTAATATAAGAAAAATGTAAAAAGAAATGCAGGTGAAAGGGAGGAGACATAAATATTTCTTTGGTGATACTTATGTTCATATATGCTACAGATTTAGAACTTAAAATCAAAAATAAGTTCACAGAAAGCAGGTGTTTTGTCCTAAGATATTTCTGCTAAAGGATTCTAGGCAATTCCTGAGACTGCTACCCCCATCACACATCCTATAAAGTTTCCAGAAGGATTCTAACAAGATTAAAAGGAAAGTTTCAGCAGACATCCTTACAAAACAATCTATTTTGACTGGCTTCATGTCAGAGTGTGTAAAAGAAACCCTGACACGAGTCCTTCATTGCAACAGCAGAACATTTATTTCAACAAACTTATCCTTGACCTTTCCACACCCTTACATATTTGTTTGTTTTTAAAAAAAAATAATGAAACCAACCATTCTGTTAATTAGGAAGGGAATCCTCCTTCCTCCCAAAGTACACTGCTTGCTAGTAATTCCCTGCTACTTATTGAATAATCTTTTGGTTCTGGATGACATTGCACTGGGGATGCCTTTCTTGCTTTGAGTATAACTCTGTCTATGAATACTTCACTCAGTTCCCTTGGCACTTAAAAGTACTTTTAGTGTGCTTTATAACAAAAAGCTATCACATCGCAAATTTCATCTGTATTAACTACTGGTACTTGGATACTAGAACCTATATGGAATGAAAAGAAGGAACCACAACTTAGGAACAGTTTTCAACAAAAAGATGGGAGAAAATTATATTTTATTTGATTATATAACATGCTTAATACTAATTTAAAAGACTAATTTGTATTTTTAAAAAATGAAATTAACACAATATTACTAACCTCCATTTGATCTTTGATGTCAAATACTGTTGTGTCAGCTGGGGTTTTAGTTTCTTAAGTATTTTTTAAATTTCTTAAGTATTTTTAAAAAATATCCAGTCAGTTTCAAATCTTTTTTTTGTAAATCACTTATATTTCACAGTATATTTAAAGGGCTGAATAAACCTGACTCAATAACTAGATAATAAGGCTCTGTTCAGAAACATGGCTGTCTTCAGTATAAAATCTCACAGTCCTAATTAATGCTACTGTCATTTTCCACTTGAAATTGTAAGACAACCTACACAATTGTTTTTTGCAGCACGCCAATTTCTTACCACAACATAAATAAATCAGTCAGCGAAGCTACACTTTCACGTAAGAAAACTTTCAGAATTACGGAAATTCTAACAGTCATAGCAATTTTTCCACTTAAACCTAATACTTGGCTTTGTTGACAGCTAAGACAAATTTCCTAGAATTAAACTATAATAAATGGTTCTACATTTTTTTTTTCTATTTAAGTTTAATGCTCAGTATATTTCACATTAGAAAAACATACCTTGCTTTTAAGGTATTAAAAATTACATATAAGTGTGATGAAGCGGAACTTCAAAAAACTAGAGAAAGACGAAAACTCCAGTTTCTTTCAGAATTAATTTTGCACCATAAAAGAAAATCTTAACTCCTTTTTTTTTTTTCTACAACTTTCCTGCTTTTATACCTGCTACAAAACATTAATTCCAGAGAAGAGAGAACGTTTCCCATTAAATCATCTTAACTTGGTGTAAGTCTAGAGAACATGTCTGTGCTGCAGAGGGCTGTGAAGCTTAGCTCGGGAGCCAGACCCCGCAAGTGCAGAGCTCGGAAGTCATGTTCTGATATACACACTTGTCCCGACTTCCACAGCGGGGTGTCTCGATTGCTTCCAGGATGGAAATGAGGTCAAGTGTAGCTATACTACAGTAGAGTTTGCATGCTTCCTGAAAGCTGCTATGATCCAAAACAAACTCGCAACTCAGTTCCATCTGACTGCTCTAACAAAAATGTTTAATACACCCTGAAGATAACTGATACACAGTACGTGAATGGATACTGTTTGCTCTGGCGTTCAAGATTAAATCACAGTTTCCACAAATTAAACAGAACATTGAATGCTATTATTTTTTTTAGCATGGAGAATAATCTCCTTTTGCAAGCATGTTCAGCGATGTCACCAATATTAACAGTGGCATCTATCAGCTTCAGGCTGAATTATAAATTTCCCTTTTAAAAAATAACTCTTAGCTTTTCTACAAAGAAATAACAACGTACCTCATTACATCTCTCTCTGAAATGGTGTATTTGTGAAAGAAAACTCTTCGCATCTCCAGTTTCTATATTTTTTGTTCACATTAAAGATTTGGATGTTAAGTCACAAATTACTTCAATTAAAAGATATTTTAAATAGTATTTAAATCATGGATGTCGATTTAACATACATTATAACTAACTGGATTATACTGAGAGTTTACATTACAGTGCCTTACGCTTAAAACACATTTTTAATTCTTAAGATATTTCAGAGGACATGAAAGAAGCAACAATATTTGCTGAAGTGTAAAAAGCAAGTGGAACAACTCTACAAGCTATCTAGAAAGCATCAAAACCATATTTCAGCTACGCTAATTTCTAGGATTACACAAATCATACGAATCAGGAGATCCCAAAAGCAGAAATGTCAGACTCCCACATGCAACACATCTACCAAAGAACCATAAGATCACATAGTCTGTCACAGTCCAACTGTATCAATAACCTGCAATTTGAGGAGCAATCAGCAGACACTCGTTGGAGCATTAACTTCATTTTCACTTGTGGCCATCTGGATATGCAGAGTAATATTAGCTTTGTGAGCACAAATGCTAGTTGTATTACCAAGTAACACAATATGCTAGTCATTTCTTTTTCCATTTCTATTTAAGGAATTTGCTCCCTCAACACAATCCTATGAATTGAGAGCCAACAGCATGCCTCAGAAAAAAAAAAAAAAAACTAAGTTAAAAATACACTAACCTGATTTGACTGCCCAGAAAGGTAAGGTTCAAAATCGTTGTCATGAACTGTATCCTTCTGATGTAATGAACCATTTTGTACTGGAAGAAAAAGGTTATAGCATATTATAATACTGCTTAGCGGTGTTTCAGTAAAGTATTCTATTCTATGGTATTTTATGAAAACCCGTATTTCTTATTCACAGCAAGAAGACTCAAAAAAAAAGGAATGATATTTCCCCCCCCAACAGTTTATTCTCATATTACTGCTTACAGAACTAAATTTCAGTAAATTAAAAAAAAAAAAAAATACTCAAGAGTAAATGCACAACTCATCTGAATTAATTATGAGCAAAAAATAATTACTACTAACAGGAATTTTATGAAAAATATTGAGAAGCATCTATTGTTTTGAACCATAACTAGAATTCTCAAGCTAATTCACAGTTCTCCAAGCATGTGTTATTCACTGCTTGTTTAAGTTAAATTGACTAAAATAAGACGAGGTGAGGTTACATTTAATTATGAAATAATGAATAAGTGCCTTGATATCCCAACATTTTCAGGAAAATTTAAGTCTCCATTTTCTCATGTGTAAAATAGAGATATCTGCCACAATCAGAGGCCTACTTAAGCATATTCAACATGTGAAAAGCATTCAAAACCCACTACTGAGAGATATAGAAAACCAAAACTGCTATTAGGTCACTTCAAATAATTTCCTTTGCTTGCTTTAAATTTAAGAAAACAAGGTCAAACACATTACATGCTAGTTTATTTATCTACCTATTTCATAGAATACCCAAACTAAACTAAAAGTAACACTACACCAAACCAGATGTTTTGCAAACAAGTTTGGGAATTTACCAGACTAGTTCTGCAAAGTTTGTCAGGTAGAGCAAAGGTGAAAGAATATTTACAAACAGGAAATGGTGTCAAACTTTCTGTAACTAGAGGTAGCTGGATTTTTAAGGCAGGCTAAGTTACATTAAAAAGCATTTATGAATTGAATATTGTTAGTTTCTAAGACTAAACAGTTACACTCTTATTATCAGTCATGGTAACAATCAGGGTATTCTCTTAGGTGATTTATTAAATTTAATTTCAAGTAAAGCATGGAAGTTATCATAAAAAGCTTATTAGTGCATCAGATGTTAGCTATTTTTTATTTAAAATTCCTTAAACAATTAAGCGTGTAGGCTTATATATGACAGCTAGTACATACGTAATCAGCCAACAGGAGACCAGTAACAATTGTACTAATATAGCAGGAAGAGACAGTGCAAAAGTATGTAAAAATATATATTGAATAGCCCTATCCTTGTGACTTTATATAGAAAGTAGCTTTATTTTAAGGAAACGAAGAGCATTATTATGTTTAATACTAACATAGTCCTTCCCAATATAAACTCAGGAGCATTAAGTGGGATGCAAACAAACATATTATTTTTGAAATAAAGTGCAACTTCCCTTGTTCCATATGTTATCCATGCAGTCTAAGAGCAATACCTTGCTGTTCACCCACAGGTACCTGCTTAATTCATCTGTTACAGTGACAATTTAAACGATCAGATCTCAGAATGATCCTCACCTTTATTATCCTGTCCTTTCGGTCTCTAGGAAGCCATGGCATGAGATTGGGTAAAGGAAAATTAAAAAAAAAAAAAAAAGAAAAAAAAAGAGGGAAAATAGTTATTTTCAGAAAAACGCGTATATTGTCACTGCAAAACACACTGCTTTTGAGAACGGGTACGGAGGTCGTAAAAATACCTGGTAACATATCAAGGTTTGTTGTTTAAACTGGGGTTGAGGAGTATCATTCAGCACCGGCCTCCCTTAGAAATGGCCACGGCTCCCGAAAGGCAGCGGGAACACGCTGCGCCCACGGGGAAAGTTAACGAGAAAGATTTAAGGTCCAAAAGCAGCCGGGAGGCTGAAGAAAAGCGTCTCCGGGGCCAGACGCAGGCACCGGCCTGCAAGGGAAACCCCCCGCCCCCGGGGTGGGGAGGAGGCAGGCCCCGCGCTGCGCTTCGCCACTTACCTGAGGGTCAACGCTTGTGGCAGACATAATTCATGTACAGGGCCGCCGTGGTTCAGCAGAGAGGGCCGGGGGGAGATAGCTGGGCCGCTCGGCGCGGAGCTCCGGGGCCTGGCGGCGGCTGTTCCCTCAGGCGGCGGCCGGGGAGGGGAAGGGGCCGGGGCCGGGGGGAGGGGGGGGGGGGGGGGGAGGGAAAGGGGCCGTTGGCGTGCGCGCCGCCGCTCGGTGTCTCCTCAGGGACGGGGCAGGCCGGTCCCTCGCCTCGCCCTGCCGGTGTCCGTCTCCTCACATGCCCCCGGGCCGCGCTGCCCGGGCCTGCCCGCCCGCCGCCGTCGGGGCCGCAGCGAGGGGACGGGGGACGGAGCCGCCAACTCCAATGGCGGCGGGCGCCGGGCTATGGTGACGTCAACGCCGAGAACGCGCGGGGCACGCCGGGAAAGCGCGGCGGGGGCGCGGGCGGGGAGGGGGAGGAAGGCGCGGGGAGAGCGGCCGCGCATGCGCGGAAGGAGGCGGCGGGGAGGCTGAGGGGACGGGCGCGGCGCGGGCGGGAGATGGCGGGCGGCATCTTCTCGTCCCACCCCAGGCCCCATCTCCGGGCATCGTCCGGCTTCTGCGAGGCCAGACAGCAGCTTCCCCCTCCCTGGGCTCGGCCGAGGGGCCCCAGGCGCTGTGGCCCGCCATAGCTAGGGACCTCAGGCAGAGAGTCCCGACTAGCCTGGCTGCTTCTGCTCTGGGCACGGGTTTTACCCAGTTAATTCATTTTGTTTTTCTCCCAGCTGCTGTTTTGCAAAACCTGGGTAAAATCGTGGCCCCATTAGCGTAGCTTATGTTGATTTCGGCAGGGCCAAGAAGTAAATTAGGGGGTTTTGGGGGAGACTTGTCATTTACCACTTTGCCTGTCTGAGTGAAAGTAGGGATGCACTGTTGAATAAGCTGTTTGAGTTTTCATCATTCAGTGATGCTTTTAAGCCAAAATTGAATCTCTCTAATTGTTAGAGAGGGCTGGCTTAAAAAGAAATCAGATTAAATGAAAACCGCTGTTTCATTTCTAGTATTTGAGGTCTACTTCATTAGTGACTGTATTTCTGCTTGTGCATAGTGGGTTGTTTTTTGGTTTGTCTTTTTTTTTTTTTTTTTTTTTTTTTTTTTTTTTTGAAATGGGTGCAATATCTTATGACCAGAACTGCAACTTCTCAATAGTTTTTAGGTTCTGCTTGGCATCCTCTGGTCAAGGTACAGTGTGTAGGTGGTACACAGAACAAAAGGGCAGTTCCTGCCCTCCCCAAAGTCCTGCAGTTTATAATATTTTATATACTGATTCTAATACAGAAACTTGTGTAACAATCTGTCTCAAAACTGTCTGAGTTCTGATGACCAAATCATAAATGTTTTGTGATGAAATAGGAATCAACGCTGTTTTTCTTTCTTACCATTTGTAATATGGTAACACCCTCACTGTCCTGCTGCTTACAAGCATGGTAAATAATAGTTCACTCTGTGCCCGATTAGACTATGGTGGACTGGGAGCCTCTTACACCACCACAAAAGAAAATCCCATTGCAGTGCTTCTAAACAACTCTGGTACCAGATGATATCAATTAAATGAGACTTGTAGACTATAATTTCTTTTGACTTCATTGGAAGCCAGTGCAGTGAAAGGATTTGTAACAAAGAATTTTCATTGATTAACAATACATCACTGAGACTACCTTTTAACGTGTTACGTAGGTGTCTGACATCTCTTTGGAGAATGGAAATAATGGTCCTTAAACTGGCCACAAACCTGAGTTTTTCTGGACATTATCAAAATACCTGCAGAGATTTAGTTCGGTAAGCGTCTTTTGGCTTTGAACACACCTCTTGCATACGTTTCTTGACATAAGCATGCACCATTTACAGTTTTGAGATATGAGCATTATAAGACCATGTTTGAGAGAAAGATGAATCAAAATCAGGCTTTCAACATGTGTATAATATATTGTGTTACCGCCTGAGGTAATAACTTGAGGCCCAAACTGGGCCTAGTACCAACTTGTGTGATGCTTGTATCCAGCTTTCACGAGTAGCTAGAGCTCTGACCAAAGTAGTTAAGACCGCCATACCAGACAGTAGTTCCAGAAGTTACAAAGTCTTACTTGTAACATCGCCATGCTTAATTTTGGGGGTAAAAGTGGCAAATTCTAGTCCTCTTGAAAGATACTAAGCAATGCAATCATCATTTCCTTTCAATGCAGTTAAAACCAGAGTCTTCTCTGTGCTCATGTGTTTGGAAATTGTTAGTTTGAGTTCGCATTTACTTTTCTAACAAAATATCTGAAATGGATAGTCCACTTTCTTTTCTCCTTTTTCTGATCAGCCATCCAGACACAAAGAATAAAGAGTATTTTGTTAATCCTCAGCACCTGGAGAGGCTTTGCGTTCTATGCCTTAGGTAGCAAGTAAAAATTGGCATGTCTTACCTTAATTCTGCTTGCCGTATGGTATAGCTATGGACAAAGTCGGTAAGTCTATGCTCTTGAAAGTCCTTGAGCAAGCTGGAAAGGCTGTGTGAAGAGCAGTGCTTCAAAAACAAATGTGAGAAAAAAGTGAGCAGCATGGCTAGAGAGTGGAACATCTGTCTGGAAGGAAAAGGGAAAGGCTTGTCCTGGATACTTGGGTGATGGGCACTGCTCTGAAGTCCATGTGATCGTGTATGTTCACTAGTCTTGATATAGAAACGATGTGACTATGAATCATCCTAGCCATGAGTGTATGTGGGCAGAATGTTAGAACTGTATTTGCTTCAGCATCATAAGGTACAGGGGACTACAGCTATTAGGCTATACCTGTTATTTTAGATTCAAAGACAGAGCATATATATGTCCATGATTGTGGGAATATTGTTTTTTTCTTTTGCATTAGGAAAATGTGAGTTACTGCTTCTTCCTGGTAACCTTGAGAATAATGTCTATCCATTGAGAAGTACAGTCTCTTAGAAACAAAACCAGTAAGACAAGAAGTCTCTGTTGAAGCATATAGATTAGGCAATATTCAAAATTATATCAACTCGGGATAGTCTTGGAGTGTAACACTGTAACCTAGGGGGTAAAACAGGATTTTGTTTGGTTTTGGCTTTGTTGAGAGAAGTATCATGGTATGTTCTTCTAGTATAAGAAAAAGTTACGGATATCTTTCTTTGCTGACACTCTCTGAAGTCTCAGAAGAATTCATGTGTAAATTACAGAATACTTTTTTTTTGGTTTGGTTTAAATTTAGATTTTACTGGGATTTTATGCAGTGCCCTCTGCTATGAGCAGGGGGTTAAAATCGAACATTGCCACGCTGGAATCATTTCCCTCCTGCATCCCACATCCCCCACTGAGTGTAACCGAAGCATGGATCCAGTGTTAATTTCCATCTTTTTAGGGTGAAAAATAAAGGCAGACGCACAGAGAAATAGTATCTGTTTTTCTCTCCCGTTTTTCATGTCACTGACACATTGTTTGTGAAAACATGAGAAGGGAAATCATATGCAAAGAGTGCGGCCTGTGAACAGATATCATCTGACACCACCATTGCACATGCTGTTCTCTGCAAGACAACTTCACTGACAAGCAGTAGCACGGAGCGCAAGGGAGCAATGGCTTCTCCCGTGTCTCTCTCTTGGGCTTCTTCCTCGTCAGTTCTTGCTCTTCTCGTGTATTGTTCATTAAATTGTAAGGCTGGCCTGTCTTTGCTTACTAGAATACAGTCACACATCTTTCACTTCAGCTTTTTGCAGTGTCCTTCAGGTCGGTCTGTTGTCTGCCTTCCTCAGCTTTCAACCTTGCTACTGATTATTGACACAGGGACAAAACAAACCTATTCCGAATCCATTTGCATGGAGAAAAACAGATGATTGCTGGTGTGAATAGCTCAAGGACAGATCTTTCTGCCTGTTGTCCAAGCAGTATTCAGGCAGCAAGGCACGTTTCTCTTCAATAAAAACACATTCCAAACTATAGCAGAATTTACTTAGAAAATCGGATGTTCCATGTTTCTTGATGGCTGATTTTCCACCAATTAAAAAGTAGGATGAGCTCCATTAGTGTCATAACAATGCCTGACAAATCCTTCTTTAAAGGTAATTAATGGCTGAATGGTGGAACGTACATTAGTCACAAGCTGATAGCAATCTCTTCTGAAGAGTTGTGACTTTTATTTGTGAACAGTTTGGAGAAGCAATGCCACCCAGTTTACGTGAGGCAACATCTCTTCCGTTCCTGGACCTCCTGCCAGGCTTTGAGTGGGAAGAGGGAATAGAGCACAAGTGTGAGGCTCCTCCCTGGCCGAATCAGAAGGAATCAGGAACTGATTGGAGTCCATGAGAGGGAGAGGCAGGAAAAGCACAACAGGTCTTTGGGGAAACCAGACAGATGCTACTCAGAAAGGGAGGAAGAAGAGGAGTATCATTCATGTTTTCCTGAGTCCCTGCGGGAATTGTACTTCGCCATAGAGTTCTCCCCTGAAACTGTCATTGGTATTCCTAATCCCTGTGCTGCTGCTCAGCTCTCTAAGCACTCTCCTTGCTCTTTGGATATCACATTGATCTGCTGAAAACTGGAAATAGTTCATTCAATTTGGGACAGAACTGAATTTTTACAGGTTTCTTTTAAGTATTCAGAATGTTGTGGGAGACAAACAAAAAGTGTTTTGGTTTTGTTCTTTTTTTTTTTTTTTCCCCCCATGATGTTCTGTGTTCACTGGCGATGGCAAGAATAGGTAGAAAACCAAATAAAGAGAAAATATGACCCTTGAAAAAAAAAACTCTCAAATTTTTCAGCTCCAAAAACCATTTAGAAAAATAAATAATAAACTTTTTTTTCTACAAACAGTCGTGTTTTGAAAAAGCATTGGGCAGCTTTCAACCCACACTATCTTCTATAGCAGAAATATTTTTTATAATAGGCTGGATACTGAAGTCATGAAGCTATGAAACAATATAAAACATAGTAATGGCTTGTGGCAGAAATACTTTAATTTTCCTTGTTCCAAGGAACTAGCATGTTAGTTTGCTTTTCTTTCAAATCATGATAGGATTTTAAGGTCAGTTCCTCTATTGATTTTTTGAGTATCTGTTGTGCTTTGCAGATTTTTCTTTTGATAGGTACTGTGTTCTGTTCCTGTGGGCTGGTATATTAATAGTATTTGATTTTAAGCACTTTCATGAATCATGTTGCAAGCTACATTTAGCTATTCCTAACTCTTACAATACATAAAGTTTTCAAGCAATCAGGTGCTATGGTGGTGGAGGCCAGAAGGAAAAAATAGGGGAAGAGATTGAAAGGTTTGAATCCTTAGGAAATCATTTCACAAAATGTGTCTGATACTCACATGTGCATCAGTTCTGACAGTATATATTTATAGTATGTGTATTTATAGCAATATTTTTCAGACTTCTTGAATTAATGATTTTTAATGTTTGGAGGAATAAATAATTTATTATTATTAATGTGTTCAATTTGTTCTTCTTTGTTATTGACAAATCCAGTGAGGAAAGCACAGGGAAGGGAAGGTTGGTAGGCAGAGAAGTCCCCTGCAGATGTATGGCAGTGCTCGGTGTGGTAAAAGAAAGAACCTTGAACTGAAAAAATGGAAAGTGAGACTTGTGAGCTTTGCCCTAAGGGAATGACTTTGTGTCTAGTGTGACCAGTCACTTTTCAGTGTGGCTTGTCATTATTCACTGGGTTGGATCGTGCTGCCTGTCCACAGTGGGTTTGTTTTAGGGATGCCTTGGAGTTTTGTGCCAACAGACAGCAACGTGCTGTGGTCCCTCTGTGCTGCACTGGGAGGCAGCTGAGCAGTCAGGCACCCTCACAGATTTTACTGTTGCAGGAAACACAGCAGCAACTCTGAGGAGAGCAGCAGAGTGCAAGTGTTCTGCTGCAGGATGGTACCTGCTGGCCGTTCAGCATGAAGGAAGAGGAGGGACAACAGACAAGGAAGAGGCTGCCAGAAGAGGAAAAGCAGGGCCCTGAATGGAGAAACAGAAGCAGTCACCTACTTCTGTGGCTACAGATTTAATGATTTTGTCTATTCTGCTTCAGGCCAGAAAGCAGTTATATCACAAGGTCTGAACTCCCAATTCTGAAAAAAAAGGATCCTTGTCTTGGTAGAGTGGTTAATAGTGGTTCTGAGCAAGTGAGAATGAGAACTATGCCATAAATTTCCTTGATACCCAGCCCCCTTACACATCAGTTGCAGTGGCAAGCTATGGCATCTCTGTTCCTTTTCCCAGCCTCTTTGCTTCATTGATAATGCCAGCTGATGCCTTCCCCCCACTCTGTTATAAAAGCCTCTTTCCTTAGGAATTTTTTTATTAACTCTTAACTCATTGATGAAAGCACAATAGTCTTCCCTGACTAAACCCTACAGAAGAGCTTCATCCCCTCACAGCTGTGTCGAACCTTGAGCTTAGAGATGCTGAAGTCTGCAGGGGCTCCAGTCACTTCAGCCCTTTCAGGCTCTTTATCATGTTGTCTCCAGCTGTACTCTGGTCCTTGTATTTGTTGATTACTTTCCTTCCAAATCAGGCTGACCTCAGCAAATGTATTTTTGATTAATAATATTTACATTCCTCCTTTTTAGAGTGTTTCAAATCTCCATATAGTATTGGTTTCCAGTTATGCTGGGAATGAGCTCAGCAATGTGGAAGTTACTACGTTTCTCATGCAGGAGCATGGTGATGGTGTGGTTGATTGTTATCACTGATCTATCCTGGACTCCTGGTTAATGCATACTGATTCCCACATTTGTTTGTCATTAGCTTGTTACACTCTTCATTTTAAGAAGCATTCAGAAATTTGGTAAGACATCATAACGCTCTGAAAAGGAACTAAAAATGTATAGGAACTGATAAAAACGATCAACATTAGTTGCATACAGCACGTTACTGAATATGTTATTTGCTTTCAAAATTTTGGTGTGCTAAAATAAAACCCCATCATTTGATTTGTCCACGGTGACTTATTTTGAATTGCTCTCAGCACCACACTTCATGTCATTTCATCTTCTTCTGCTGTCGTCTCACTAGTCCTTTTGAGCTTTTCTTTGTTGGTGAAATCTTCCCCCCAAAATCACATGAGCGTATCCCCACAGAAAACCAACCTTAAGCCTGTTGTGAGGCTTGCATGATGAGGGATTATTACGTAAACAAAACCCACCCGGTAGTCACTGCCAGAATCAGTCAAATTTTATAAATTAACCAAGAAGCTGCCTTTCAGCTCCTCCGAGCTTTCATACAGCTTTTCCCTCTTTAACTGTCACCCTGGGGGCTCCCCTAGGATGAGTGGGACTGGGCAGGGTTGGTCATTGAGCTCACCTTTACCACAACGCTCTGGTGCGTCAGGGCTACCCGGCACCAGCCGCAGATTTATTTGAGCGTCCCCGAGAGCTGCTTGCAGGCTGCAGCTGGGGCCGAGGCATGGCCACAGGGAAGGCAGATGAAGGAGCCTACCACGTTCCCAACACCTCTCAAGATCGCAGTTGAGAAGCAAGGTGGTTATAAGCAGTACCAGATGATGAGGTCATTGCTTGTCACGTGCTTCACAAGATCAGAACTATTAATCATTCTTATCTGTTAACAGGTGACTCGCTTCAATCAATCAGCAGAGTCCCCAGATAGCCTCTGTGAAAAGGATTTTGTTAACTCCGTATCTCATATTTTTAGGATACATTCTTCAAAAATCAATATAGACTTATAAAGAACAGGATCTGTGGAGCAGAAGATGATGTGCAATTACATATAAATTCATTACGGACAAAAAAATAAAAAAAGAACCACATTCACTTGTTTCAAGATTCTGTAAATTTTATATATAAGCACTGCCCTCTACTGCTCAGGGATTTTCATTAATGCATATTTATTTAAAATATTCAACATTGTTCTTTTTAATTAAAAGGTTTGTAAAGGCTTGCCTATAGGAAAAGGACACTGGATCTTTCTTCTTAAAAGAAAAATCCTAATTTGTAATTTTTTACAAACGTAAAACACCTGTGTTCTTATGTTAACATGGAAAACATGATTTGTCAATCACATAGTTTAAGCTGCGTGCATCTTCTCAGGCAAAAAAGCAGTAGAGGAAAATGCATTTTCAAGTAATTGCGCCTTTCAAAACTGGCCTTAAAATCTTTCATTCTGAATTGTGACCACAGGAAGGCAAAGGAATAGAAAGATTTCAAATTGTGAAAATGCAGTGGTAGCAAAAGAGTGTTTATTCCCAAAGTAAAGGCAATGTAATCTATTCAAGCTGTCTTGAGTAAATTCTTGTTGCTATTTATCTGTTAATTTTATAGTACATGTTCTTAAAAATTGTAGTGTGCAAGACACATGTATAAGAGCAAGTTGAGAAAGGAAAAAAAACCAGAGTCACAGCATGACTGCAAGGGCTAAGAGAGCTGTCACCGTCCTGATAGGGAGCTGCTGTTGTGCCCACGCGTGACATCCTACAGGGTATTTGACGTATGCCATAACTCAGATTGGGACAGTCTTCTTTTAGAATATGACGGTGTTCATCTCTGTTATTATATCAACAGAAATTTAAGAAAAAAAAATGATGGATGCAGGAGCAAAGGTACTACAACAAAAAAGAAGGATTGCAATCTTGAGAGTCCAGATGTTGTGACTGGTGCTGTGCTAGGGTTTAACAAGATTGCAAGGCTTGGTTATTTTTAATTTTTTTTTTCCCAGGGGCCTAAGCAGTTATTTTCTGGAGGAAGTTTGCACTTAACTTTGTATCTTTCCTTGGTAACTCCCACTTACAAAGGTGAAATTTGGACTGTTTAGCCAATGGAGAATTTCAGCACAAAACCGACCAATGGGGGAAAATGAAGGGTTAGAAATGGCCTCTGTGTCGGGTGGGTTTACTTACAGCTGGGGAGAGCTTCTGCTTCTTTGGGAGAGAGTGCTGCATTGCCCAGGAGAGAAGACAGTTGCTTGTGGGGTTGTGGGAGTCTTTGTTTTTGGAAGTATTTTGGTGGGTTTTTTTAGCATATTGCAGGTAAATGTCTTTTTTGTTTGTTTGTTTTTAGTCTGTATTGTGCTAATTGTAGGAAATTGTTGATGTTAACTATAATGTTTTGGAAGTGTATTACTTTGTAGGTGTAAGTAGTGGATTATTGGGAGAACATGAGCTTTTAGTGGTGTTGTAACTACTTAAAATATCAGTTTGGCTTGGAGAGCCTTGTTAGCCAAGTTAATGGATCTTCTGCAGAGCATATACATGCCTTTACTGCAGGTAAAATGTAATAGGTTTCTTCATGAATACAATAAATGTATTTATTCTTTTATGTTGCATCTCTTAAAATGTTTGATTCAGTTATTAAGTTTTTTGGTGGAAAAACTCCATTTCTTTCTTTGTGTTTTGTTGTGAAGCTCGCTCTGATATGTGCTTACTAAGTGAAAGCAGGCTAAGATAACTCAGTCATCTTCTAGATGTAAAACAGCATTTGTTGTAGGTTCAGAATAATAGCTTTTGTTTTGTTAGGGCCCAAGATGAGAGCAGCACTGGTACTGTGGAGCTGTGCCTGATGAACAAGTCTCTCTGTTGCCTCTCTGTGTTCCGAGAGCAAAATCTGCTGTGCGGGCTAAAAAATTGCATGCTTCTAAGTTTGCTTAGCTTGCAAATTCTGCTGTGTATCAGTGATTTTCTTTTCTTTCTGTATGGATTTTTCTTTATACTGGTGACACAGTTCTTGAGTAACTACTGTATTAAATAAAGCACAGTTTCTAAATCAAACTTTTAGAGCCTTCTTTTCCCACAACGCTGGTTTCTATCATATGATTATAGAAGAAAATTCTAGTTGCTAACGAGCTTTCTCTTCCCTACTACCTTTTACTGTGAGAGGCATGTGGTTGAGCAAGCATGCTTTTGCTTTTTAAAAAAATCACTAAATGTGTGATACCTATGAAGGCTGGATTTGTTAACTCTGGCTACCGGTTTTGCAACTAAAATGCCCTGTAAGTCTTTCCCTCCAAATGTACTGCAGCACTTAACTATGAGGAATGGTACTTCAGCGATGCTACTGGCCTGAGTGCCTCTTAACTGTCTCTGAGACTGTGTTTACTATAGAGTAGCTGCTATACAGGTGGTGTCCTCTGGATTGCTTTTTAGTGTGCCTGTTCAAAAGAGTGTACTGCAGTAGTTACCTATTATCTTTATAATGTGGTGTACCAGCTCTGAAACACAGTATCTTTTTAGAGGTGTGTGTGTGTAAATCTGTTGGTTTTTTGGTTTGTTTTGTTTTTTTTTTTTTTTTTTTTTCCCCTTATTTAATGTTACTCTGTGTGCTTATGATGATTAGCTCTTATAACCAGTAGATAGTTCACACTTCCTTGGGATGAATTGACCTGTTAAGTGGTGAAGGGATTTTAAGGGCACTTAGTTTAAAAAAATGGTTTTGATTGCACCTACCACTTAGTCACATGTGTAATGACTTCACTCTAAAGGAATTCCTTTGGAGTGATTAATCAATCCTGATTCTCAGTTGTGTAATTGGATGACCTTTTGAAAGTGTATTTGTCAGCTATATAGAAAGTATTAGAAGCAGCAGCTGAGTTGCAATTTAGAATTTACTTGCACAGGGAAGGGCTGATACCTTAGGTGGGATGAGGGCTTAGACAATCTAACTTCTTTCATTTCACTCTTCCTCTTGCGTAGAGCTAGCACAGGCAGAAAATGTCTTATCTTTGATTTAAGGACAGGTCACTATAGAAGCCAGACCTAATTATTTTAGGCTATGTCTTGGATAAGTTCTCTCTTGTAGAGGTATTTCTATATATCCACTGTTTAATTAGCATAATAAGGTCATGAAAAAACTACTGATATTCTGTGTAGTGTTTGGCTGTAAAATGAACATTGAGATACTATTTGTTTGGGTGTGGCTGTTCTCTGCTTTGTTATGACATGACTTCTTAAATCTATTTTTAGGAGAAAAAAAAGAAAAGCAGTCTTTTAAATGTTAATTTAAAAGCTGAGCAAAATGACTGTGGATTTATCACACAGATCAGACGCTGGAAACTGGATTGGTTCAGCAAGGGAAGCAGCACAGGTTTTGCCCTCCCCCTCCACTATCTGTTCCCGCAAACATCTCGCCTGTAAACTGGTGGGGGAGCTCAGAAAGTGCTAGTCTCTTCCCTTCAGACACTAGCGAGGACTCAGCAAAAGTTCAGCAGCAAAGTACAGAACCACCAGATCTCTGATTGGGCTGCAATTCCCAAACAAGCTCAGCTTTGTCAAGACCAGGAGCTTTCCAGAATATGCGTGGGGATGAGGAGCAAATAACGCAGGGTGAGTGCTGCCTGATGCCAGGAATCCAGCTGACTGCTCTGGGCTATCTCATCCTCTCTTTCAGAACGAGAACATGGGGGACGTGACACCAGCAGAGGAGACTGAGCTCAGGGCTGCTTGCAGCCAGCTCTTTGACTCCAGCATGAGGAATGAAGCAAGAAGACTGAGGACCTTTTGGCAGTGGCCAAGCACCTCACCTGTATCTGCCCGAGATTTGGTCAAGGCTGGCTTTTTCTTTGTGGGTCCAAGAGATGAAGTACAGTGTTTCTGCTGTGGTGGTGTCCTGAAGGACTGGGAACCTGGTGACTGCCCGTTGACAGAGCACCTGAAGTTCTTCCCTTCCTGTAAATTCATTTGTGGTGAGGATGTTGGGAACCAAGAGATGCTTCCTCTTCAGGAAATCTTCGACACTGTGGATGGGCAGTTCCTCAGCCTTTTGCAGGGGATAGACAGTGAGGAGACAGCCCTGCCCAATGAACCAGAGTACCCAGAGATGGTGACAGAGGAGATGAGGCTATCTACATTTCAGAACTGGCCGCAATATACTGACATGCATCCCGAGCAACTGGCTAGAGCAGGGTTCTTTTACACAGGTAGGTACTCTGGGGAAATGTTTTTAAGTCTTATTCAAGTTAACTTTTGAAGGTGTCACTATGTTTTATTGCTTATACAAATACTTATAAGTGTTGTACAGTGCAGTTAGAAACCACATCCTTCAGCCTATGCTGTTTCACTTGCTGCTTGTGCAGAATTCACTTCTACTTTAACTCTGGTTTGGGTACTGAGGGGTCCACTAGTAAGTCCATTCCCTTACCAACAGGAGTGGGGAAAGTGCATTTTTTAAACACGTTTTACTGGCAGAAAAGTGTGTGCTTTAAGATTCGTTGAGACTGTTTATTACTTGCACTTCTAAAAGGACTTGAGGCACTTACTTGGCATGTCATGTTTTCTGTAAGCTCTGTCTTGCTCTGAAGCCTTATCTTCTCAAAAAAACAAATCCGAGTGAAACCTGTAGGTAGTCAGCCTATTTGGCTGTCCTTCTGGCTTGTTGCTGTAAGGACTCTGGTTTTGTAGTACAGAAGTAAAAGAGATACTTTTTCTGAGGAAAATGGGAAATATTTCTTGTTATGTTATACATGTGAGCATCAATATAACATTATTTTTCTGCTTGAGAAGGCTTTGCTGCTTAGACAGTAGGTTTTGTATAAGTATTCCTCCCTGGATTGACCAGTCAGAAAATATTTACAGGACATTAATGCTTGACTGCAGATAAATATTGGGAGGTCCTCCTGTTTTTCAGAAAGCTAGTAACATGTTATTTCTGTGTTACAAGTGTGACTCCTTCCATAATTAGGAATCCATTTGTTTTGTATTTGTACATCAAACATGTGGAAGGGAGTGAGAGGCAAGGTCCGTAAACTTAAAGGTCCCTCAGCAGAAACAAACCTTGAGCATCCTGAATACATCTCGCTCTCGCTGTTAAAGTAAAATTGAATTGCCCCTTTCTCCACTTAAAGAAGGACTATTTGTGGGTAAAGATGGGAATGGGGGGAAAAAAGCCTTAAATGTTGTCATAGCTGGCAAAATCTGAGATGCAACATGGTGGATGACATGCACATAGGAAAGTCTGTCTAAACTGACCTTCTGTTCTTTTAGCTTGAGTTAGAGGAAATGACTGGTTAGTTTTCTGTACTTGTCTAGTAGTTAGTCTCTACTTCTGCAAGACTTTCACTCAAACTGCATAACCTGCATCTTGCTGTAAATCCAGTGAATGCAAAGAATCTGGTACCTGTCTAATTCGAGCACAGTAGCAGGGCCTAAACAACATGCATGCCTAAATGGAAGAGTGTTGTATGTATGTTAGCTTATGTGTTGCTTTTGTCTTCTTATAAATTTTTAAGGCACACAAGACCAGCATGGCCAGGAACACAGAATAAACTATAAAGTTGTGTCTGCAGCTAAAAACCTGTGTGTTCTGTGTTGGACTTGATTTATTGTTTGCAGAGCATCTGTTTGAGAGTCCAGCACAGAGACTTTGGGGACTCTTTAGGCAAGAGCAGTCTGACATGACACTCCTCTGCGGTCACTTGAGCAGGAGAGCTCTGGAATTGAGCATTCGAGTTAAGCCAAACAGTGCTCCTAAATGAGAGTGTTTGCAAGATTGCATTTGTGACCCAAACTCACTGGCAGCCTTTACTGACATTGGTTCACAGCCCTTAGGACAGGCCATTTGTAGACAGTTCTTCTTCACTGTGGTTGGCTTTAATTTTGCTCCTGTGACTTCTGTGAAGAGGAGCACAGGAGCAGGATGGGTCACCTGGGACCATGTTGTGGCAAATTCTTATACCTGTGAGATAGAAGCTGTGTACGTGGTCTGATTGTGCCTGCTGCTGGTTGTGGCAGATTGTCATTAGGTAACAAAGTATGTTTAAAGGTATAATTAATTACAGCTCTACTCTAAATACAGGCAAGAAGAGGGGATTGGATAGGTACGTGCATATCTGCCCACATGCATGCTGCCTATTAGCTTGTGACTCAGTTCTGGAATCAGCTCAGCCAGCCACAGCTCTGGGAGTTCAAACTCTCATCAGATTTTCTGCCTCTATACAACTTGCACAGTGTTGGTAAATTGTCATGTGCTTATCTGTTCTGTCCAATAGCCTGTGTTTTGTGATTAATCTCTTCCCACATTCTCATCCAGGGCTTGTAGAGCATACCCTGTCCAGATGTCAAATAATCTCTTGATGCCTTTTTCAGGACGAGGTGATGTTGTGAGGTGTTTCTACTGTGATGGAGGTGTGAGGAACTGGTCGTTTGGAGATGATCCTTGGAGGGAACATGCCAAATGGTATCCAGGGTAAGTCAGTCTTGGTTGACACATGTCCCTCATAGCAAAACCAAAAGATATGCTCTGCATTCCATGCTGACTTCGTCTTTCATAAAACAGAATTACTCCCAGTTGAGGCAAAAATCGGTCATGGGTGTACTGGTAATAAGCATTGCTTGCAGGCTCTGTTATTAGCTTAGTTCTAGATTATTCTACCTAGCTAGAGCAGGTGAAAAGCTAGTCTGGTATGTTCAATCATGTTTAACTGCATAAACTGCTGCAATATTATGTAACCTTCTAGAAATTCCCAGAATCTCAAGAGAAAGGTTCTGAATCCTCAAGGTCAACGTTGCACAGCGAGGAACCATCTTCAGATCCTGCTATGGGTCAAGATAGAAAACTTGATTCTAGGTTGGCCACTTAGTCTGTACTGACTTCCAAAAGTGCCTTCCTCCCACTCTCCCCTCACATGTTGAAAGAACCAAGGATTGGCCTGAAAACCTAATCATCATATCTTCAATTGCCTCTCCTCTCCTGTTTCTTCATTTCAACCCCTCACCCCCCAAAAAGCAGATGTTTGGTGTCTCTCTGCATATATTATCCCTTACAATAGTTTGCTGTCCCCAGCACAGTCATCTTCAGTCCCCTTGGGCTTCTTCTCAGGTATCACCACATCTTCTATTCCAAAGGCTGATTTATCACTGGAGCATTCTGTGTTAATGAAACCTACTGGATGATGGTTGTCTAAGCTATAATCAGTTTTTTAAAGAGAACTGTACAAGGAAAGGTGACAAAGCTTAAATATTTAGACCCTCTCGTTTTAAAAGCAAAATGAAATGTTTGAGCTCAGGTATACTGGCACAGTTCAGACCTGAGATTTTTCTAATTCGACCTAGAGTTCACTGTCCAAAGGTTCAGTTAAAATCACTTTCTTTGACGTTAAACAGCAGCTTTGGTTTCTACTACTCTGAGATACAAAATCAAAGATGATATAAACCTTGTTTTTCTGTAGCAGTTCTCATATTTTTATGTGAACTGGTCTATTATCACATTTTCTGTTGTATGTTCCAAAGGATGTAGCAACTGAGCTCATCTTGGGCCAAACGTGAAGACTGAATTAAGGGGGGGATCATGAGCCTCTCGCTGTTGCTTTCATGCAAGGAGGAAAGGGGAAAAAAAGACCATGATACTCCATCTTTAATGAATATAGCAGTTTGCTCATAACCTGATAGCACACTTCGCTTCTCAAATTCAAACTACTACTTTTACTTGAGAGATCTTCTAATGTATTTAAATATTTCTATTTATAGGTGTGAATTTTTATTGCGGTCAAGGGGGAGAGAGTTTGTTAGCAGTGTTCAGGAGTCCTTTTCTACCACCCTGCTATCTCCAGTGAGTCATTAATATTTTGTGTGTGGTGGATGGGGGTTTGGTAGATAGGGGGAGTTTTGAACACATGCTTCTCTTTTGTGACTATCTTGTGACGTTTTCAGAGAGATTCCTGGGATCAGACTGAACAGGATTCCTCTGCTTCCCAAGGTCAGTGCTATAGTTACATGATGTTTTGTTTTCTGTTGAAAGTGGTGTAGTCTTACTTCTAGCCCAAGCCAGTAACTGTGTTCTCTGTAGACATGGTGTTTGTGAGATGTTTTGATATTCTAGAAGCTGTTCACTTTATTTTTAGGGTACGGTCTCTAGCACAAGAGGCAGAATTGCTTACTCTTGTAAGACCTCTTAGTCTAAGACCAGAGACATTTAGCTAGTTTGGATAATGATGTGACTTTTGGGTGCTTGCCGAACATTCCTTTGACTTGTGCATGCTCTTGATGTTGTTGTCTGTCTGTAGAGTCTTTCAGACTACAGCAGTTTAAACATACTTGACAGGAGACCAGAGAAAAACTAGAGAATCTAGTTATTCATGAAAATGTTGATCCTGAGGATCTATTCCCATTCATCAGCTCCTCCTGGAAATTTATGTAGGTTCTATTTGGCTCCCTTAACAGTGGAAAACTGTTTTTTCTCATTCTCTTGAGGAGCCTATCTGATAGGATGAGGTTAAGAAAGACTTAAGCCTTTAAATGGACTGCCAGCTGAGTTTCCCACTTCTGTCATTTCTGATGAATGCTTGAGCTAGACTATGAGGTAGGAGAGACTTCAATTGAGATGTTCCACTTGATCGTCATGAAAGCAGTTTCAAGACTTCTGTTCTGGGATATGAAAACAAAGATAAGGATTCTGGACTGGGGCCGAACATGGGAGGCTTGGTTTGCTGATACAACAGGATAAACCATCCAAAATTAGTCTCTTGGATTTTATGAAATTGCTTTTGATGACTTCCTTGTGAATTATGATTAGGAGTGAAAGTGTAAATCTGTATGTTGATTTAGCTATCTATATAGCTTGAGGAATGTTCTAAAATATATTAATGCCATTTTATATATACCAGCCTCAGGAACTGGCATACCTTTTTGCCCAAAGTTCTGTCTTTATGGTAAAGTGTCTGCTCACTGCTTTACAGATCCTCTGAGGAATTGGGAATTGCAGGCTCTTCCTTCTCTGGATCAGTTTACCATAGTGCAGAATGTCCTGCAGATGGGCTTTGACCCCACCTGGGTAGCTAACCTGGTAGAGAATAAATACGTGCTGACTGGGACTTTCTACCTTTCTGAGTCTGAACTGATTTCTGATCTGCTTCAGCCAGATTGGGAAGAGAGCAGCAGTGCAGAGGAAAGCAGAGGTATGCCTGACTCGCACACCCATGTTCTTGGTGGATGTTTAGCCCCTTATTCACTTCATTTTGAGCACTGTTGTGAGTGTCTTGCGGGTCTACCTTCTCTCTTCCTAGTCTGGAATTAAGACTAGTAATGTACCCAAGCCTGCCTTTCTGTGAGAGGCTGAAGAATGAGGTTCTGTTTTAAAGAAACTTGAAGGAGCTGTGATTACTGGGGTATCGGGAACTGTATCTGCCTCCAGTAGCCTATGGTGGAGATATCATCAATATTTTCTGTTGCCTTTAGACCTGCAACAGCAGACAGCTGCTTGATATGGAGGCTTGTGTACAAATTCACATCTGGTGCAGCACAGACAGAGCAGTTTACTGAAACAAGGCTTCTAGGATGGATTGAGTTCTCCAAGCCTATTTAAAATTGAGTCAGTGGCTTGATCAGAAATAGCCATACTTGTTTGTTTGGATAATATATATTCTTTTTATCTATGTTATCTGTCTTGTGTTATCTGTTTTGTGGAGTCTGCCGAGTGAAGTTTATTTGAAGATGCAGTTCCATACAGGCTTTCTCTGATAGCAAGCCTGGTTTCCAAGGTTCCTGTCTCCATATCATGGTCTGCCATCTCTTTAGCTAAGGCAAGAAAAAAAGAAATTACACAAAACTGAAAGTGTGATTAAATAGAATAGTAGCACAGGAGCAGGAATGAGCAGCTGGTGGCTTCTGCTGTCTGATAGATAAACCAGCTTTGAGGAGACAATGTGATGCGGACACGTTTTGGTAGGAAGGTTAACATACCTAGTGACTGAAGCACCCCAGAGAGCATCAGCTTCGCCAGGCTGAATGTGTGAAGTTAACAGCGACGTGAAGAGGTGTTTAACCTAAGGCTCCTGAAATCCAGGCTATTTCATCTTTTTAAACAGCACTGTCTGAAGTGGGAGGGAAGGGGTAGCGTTTAATGCCATCTTCTTTCCTGGTTATACAGATGCTGTTCAGAGAGAGGCTGAAACATCAAGTTCAAGAGAAGAAATGCAGTCTGTGCAACAAAAGGAATCAGGTGCAGTGGGCTGGCAGTGGTGGTGAAATTGAGCCTAGGCGTAACTGGGATGATTTTTATAGCAATGGTATCAGTGGTCATTGTATACATTTTGTTTTTTAATCCTGAAGGGGAATGTGTGCTAGCTTGAATCATAACTGAACATAGAGACCCTTATTTAGGAATTATAGTTCCACTGTGAAGCAGACCGTTATACAAAATATATTTTTTATCAGGGTACTTTACATATTACAGTAAAAAGATGTTGATTTCGGTCCCTGCTCAGTCCAGCATGTGTAGATAAGCCAGAGTCTATAATAGCTGTAGTTTTTCAGTTTAAATGAAATTTGCCTGAGAGGTACATTTGCCATCTTCACAGTCAGTCTCTGAACAAAATGATGAGTGAGTTGCTGTATGACTTACTAAGGTGGCACTCTGGAGCTCTTATAATACTAAGTTTGGGCTTTTTTTTTTTTTTTTTCTTTTTTTGGTAAAGATGAGTCTCGGATGAGCACAGAAGAACAGCTCCGACGCCTGCAAGAGGAAAGGATGTGCAAAGTGTGCATGGACAGAGATGTGTCTGTTGTGTTTGTTCCTTGTGGCCACCTGGTAGCTTGTGGAGAATGTGCCCTCAATCTGAGATTGTGTCCAATCTGCAGAGCGGTCATCCAGGGAAATGTGAGGACTTTCATGTCCTGAACCATGATGTGCCTAAGGGGAGAGATAACTCTATACAACTTATTCGTAACACCTCAGAGGAAGAACATAAGTAAATAGTTCGATTGATGCTGGAGTCATCTTATTTGCAGGGTAGCTTGATCTAAGTATAAAAACTCAAGAAATGTGTCTCCTATGCACAGTGTTTCTAGTAAGAGTCGCTGGTTTGCTGTACTCTTGCTTATTTTGCTGCAGAACTGCTCCAGAAGAACTCTGCTGGCTTCTTTTGTCCTCCAAAAAGAGGCTTTTGAGAGCTTCTCCAAATTCTTGCCTTCTCAAATGAATCCCTGCTCTGTGTTGAAATCAAGGGCTGTTTTCAGTAGACTGTCTCTGGTTCTTTTTCTCGCATTTAGCAGTTGTTTAGAGATTCTTCTAGGGTTGATGGCTTTCTTCAGTAAGTCTGAGTCAAAATGGGAGTGTTTTTATACAAAATGAGTTCCGTTGCAATGAGAATACTCAGCAGCAATGTATTGTGGGGGAAGGAGAATCGAGCTTTTTCTTCTGAACTCTTTGCTGTCTTCCCCCTCCCCCTTGTTGAATTTTCAACAATTGACAGAATGTTTCAGTAACACTCAAATCCACATAACTAAGTGAAAAGCCTGGCCTGTTGTAGACTTTCCAACCTCTTTACTCTCAGCTAACCTTCCTAGAGAGAAGGTGAAAGGCACTTCGGTCAGGGTCACTAGATGATCTGGAAGCTTCTTACAGAGCCTCTTCCCTGGCTGTTGAGTACTGTCCTACTAGAAGATAACCACAGAAACTTACCTTTTTAGAACTTCTGTTTGCTGGCTGAACAGATGATTCTTAAATGGAACATTCTATGATGTAGCAAAAGAGAAAGTTTTGTCAATACTATAGCTTGTTAACTGCAGGGGAAAGAAGATATGTTTTTAAAACTAATTGTTCTTTTTCACCGAATAAAAAGTTTCTTTTATTTATCTTTCAGAGGTCTGAATATCTGATTCTAGTATCATGCTGACCAGGGGGAAAGGGGTGTGGTGGTGTCCTAAGATGTTAGAGCAGCATCAGACTATAGATCACTTGAACTAGTTTTCTTCAGTACTACGTGGGCATGAGTGAGTGAAGCAACTGTTCTTACCATCCGTTAGTTTCCTTTGAATTCACAAGAGAGTGTGTGGGTCCTTCAGACTCTCTTAACTGCAGAAGAAGGGGTATGGATGCAGGAGGATAAGGACCCGATACTCGACGCTCTGTAAGTGGTGAATAATTCTGCATCTGAATTTGATGCAGAGTTTTGGTACATGGCTCTTAAACAAATTTGTAGAGACTGGAGCAGTGGCTCTGGGGTTGCTTCTGTTTGGTTCCAGCCCTGGATACTCAACAGCATTATAGGCTTGTTTCTGAGCAACTTTAAGGTGTCAGTTATCCCTGAAACACATGGGAGGGCAGATGTCTTCACCCTTGCCTTCAGAAGAAGATAATATTAATGCAGCAATTGGCAAAGATGAGAGGAATTACTAGTTGAGCAGTTTAAACTCTCCAACTCTTGGAGGAATTGATGGGCCTTTGCCAGACAGCAGCTTTCACAGGGAACAGAATTGTACTACCACACTGAACTGTCCATTGTGTCTGGGTTCAAGCAATCACTGGCTTTATTTTGCCTCTGTAAATGACAGCAAAACTTACAGTTTAAGTAGATGCTCTAATCTAAGAAGGGAAAATAAAACCAGCTCAGTGTTGGAAGAGTTATTTCCTCATCTATAATAGTTATTTCCTATAATATAACTTCAGCTCAGCATGGCTGGAACCTAGCCTGAGCATCATCAGGACTACAAGGCTGTAAATATACCAGCTATTTCAGGGGCTTCTTTTATTTAGCACTTTGAAAATTGTGGGTTTTCCACATCTGGAAGAGTAGAGCCATTATTTCTGTGGGAAGATGTCTCTTTGGAAACAGGCATGCATTTTTTTGACTAGCAATATCTCAAGTGGTGCCTGTTCCCAACAGAGGGCACTCCTGGCCTGGCCATCAGGGAACCCGCTGGAGCAAAACCTTCAGCTGCTCCTTACTCTTACAGAAGGCTGGAGATGCACCCGACTGAGTCCCAACCCTTGCTGAACAGGGTCGTTGCATGACCTTGCCACACTTCGAGTGGGTCAGGCATAGCAGACCAGGAGGAAGGGTTGTCAGAGTATGAAGGATGAATGGCTCTGCTAATGAAAACTAGAGGCTGTAATTAAGCATGGAATATGACCTGTGGTAGCTTATATGCTTTCTTCTTAGACTGATTTTTTTTTGATGATTTATAACATTGATACTAGATGTTATAGGCTTACTTGAACATTTATTTTACTTCTATTAAAAGATACTTATTTACCTGCGTTCATCATAACAGTGGTAGTTATGAAGCTACTTGATCATCACATCTGTATTTATTTAATTGATCTTTACCAGTGTGTATTAAAGTCAAGAGGCGTGCCATTAAGTGCATAGTGTGATGCTTAATCTCTGTAGAGTACTTGATGAGTGCTTTTGATCAGTTTTATTAGTAAATGTGGCATCAAGGCTTGGTCAGTTTGAGAGGCATAGTGTTAAAAATGTGCAGACTTCAGAATAATTCAAAGACTTCCTTTTGACTTCAAACTACTGTCTAGAATGCCTTCCTGAAACTACTAGTAAAATGTTTCAGCTGTTCAAAGCTGAAACTGTGCTTTCTCCACCATCTGTGCTGAATTTTGATTGCTTTCAAATAAGGCCAATCAAGAATGCTAGTATCTGATAGACAACATCTCTGAGGAAAAGAAAGCATATTAAACCAAAAAGTGTAAAGTCAGTGTTTTTCTGATGAGGAAAGGGAAGATTAATTTCAAAAGCCTCAAATAAATGAGATCTTTCATGGAACAATCTCATTGACTAGAGGAGATGTGTTCTTTTATTCCTTTTTCTTCCTCTCCAGGGAACATCAGGTGGGCAAGTAGGAATGAGTGTATTACAGAAATGAACTGAATCAAAGAAGAGGTGGAGGAAGTGCTGAGAGATCGTGTATGCTCACTGCTGTGCATGCTGTCTAAACGGTGCAGTAGCTTGTGTTCCAGTACCATACTTTTTTTAACTTGGTAGTGGCACAGTATTGACTAATATGGGAGGTAGTTATGTTTTGTTGGGCAGAGCTGTTTTAAAGAAGGTCGAACTTTTTCTTTCTCAAATGATGAAACTAATATCAAACCAACTGTCAGCTGTCCTGCTCAGTCAGAAGCTGTGGCTTCTACTGGTCGAAAGAAGGAAAAACCTGCAGAAAACATTTTTTTTTTTTTTTTTTTTTTTTTTTTTTTTACTCACAGCTGCATCTGATCTGAACTCAGGATGTTAGGTTGCAGTGGGTATCTGGAATGGAAGTTGCACAGAAACAAAAACTGTTCTCTTAGTGCTTAAAGTTTGGGGTTTATAGAAGAAGATTTTGCTTCCTGGGCCTTCTGGAGTGGGACAAAGAAAGGTGCATCATTCTGTCTTTGACTTAGCACTTAATGTTTTTATTTCTTTAAATTCTCCCCTCACACTTCCCCTCCCTAGCATGGCTTCTATCTTGACTCTTGTGAAAAGCATTACTCAGAAATGTCAAGTAATCTCAAATAGATTAGTCAAGACAATGAAGAATTACAACAGCACTTGGAATGTGCCAGCCAAAGAATGCCACGGATGGCTGACAAGTGCTCTCTCTCTGCTTGACACAACATGCTGGGAGATGTAGCTAACAAAACCGACATTGTTTTCTGTTTGTTTTTTTTTGTTTTTTTTTTTTTTTTAATTAATTGCTGCAGCTCATTAATGCAACTTAATTACACTTATATTCCCCCTTTCCTTCAGCCCATTCCCTCCCCTCAAAATTATCCTGTCACAAAAAACCCCTTCCAACAGGATGTTGCCAGGCTTGTGCCTGGAATAAGCGTGACTGCTTGGTGAAGAAGGCAGGTACAAAAACATCTATGATCCATGAAGAACTAGGCATTTTTCCAGTGTTCTGCAGCAGGCTTTCAGCTGTGTATACGGCTACACCAGTGTTAATTTAATGTAGATGGGCAAACCCAGAGTAAACTACAACTGCTCTGAGAATGGCTTGGCATGTTGAAATGGGGCTAAGCTCCATTCTGAGTAAAGATTTGGTGCTTGTACTAGTTTTTAGCTGTTCAGCATTAGAGGAGTTAGGTCACAGAACACTGAAATCCAGGACAAATGCCTACTGCTAAGGCGCCAACCATGTCTATAGAACAGAGAACGAAGAAGGGTGTCCTGGGTGGGTGGGAGAAGAAGGGAAGAGCTCTCATCTATAACTTAAAAAAAAAAAAAACAACTAAATAATTCAAACGTAAATATCCCTCTCCTAGTTCTATACAGGCAGAGAGGAGATTAAACTGTGTTAGGGGATTTAGGCTCTTTTCAGAACAAGGGAAAGGAGAAGGAAAGAAATTAACTACAGAACCTATGAGATGTCCCAGGGTGTTATACAGTGCTTCCTCCTTTATGGATCCATGGCGCAAGGAAGCAGCTCCGACTTCAACTGTATCTCTTGAGAGAGGCTCTTGGTGAACTGGTTCTGCCTGAGCTCTTCAGGCCCGTGCCATTTATTGGCTAGTACCACCAGACTGTGGTCGGAATGGTTCATCAGGGCACTTGGAGAATCAAAAGCCAACCGCATGGCCATTCTTCAATGTACATTCATTGCATTTGAAAAGAAGACAAGGAACAAAAAATGGAATGGAGTTCACCATCCTCATTTCCTCTGCCAAAGATCCAGGCTGCAGGGGCTTGTTTCCTGCAGCACCTTTGATGGTGGAGTGCAAGGTTTATCCATCCTCTGGCTCCTCTTTATTTACGCAGGCCTGTAGAGGGGGAAAAAGTGAAGGCAGGCAATCAATATGGAACAAGTACTAAGTTGTTTACTTAAGATAACAAAAATGGTGTGGAAATAACGAAGGCAAAATGGTTTGCTTGTTTTTTCCTGTTCCAGGTTTTAAAATAGGATTGACTATAGGTGAGGAATAAGATTGAGAGCTCAGAGATAATGTGGTTAAGTTGTCTTCAGGTTTGGAAAGAATGCTATGCATAT
Organism: Tyto alba; assembly: GCF_018691265.1. Lineage (NCBI taxonomy): Eukaryota > Metazoa > Chordata > Aves > Strigiformes > Tytonidae > Tyto > Tyto alba. The sequence continues at coordinate 15,282,437 of NW_024881308.1, forward strand.
ACCAGACCTGAATATACTGCAGTTAGACTAAGGAATAGATGTGAGCCAAAGTGTTAGATCTAGGTATCCTCAGCATTTGAAGCTGCATAAAATTTGGTTAGGAATTTTAAAAGCTAGGGGTCATCTCTAGAATGATGTAGCTTCTTGAAATTGCAGTGATGTGCTTTTTGTATAGGTTCAGCAGTACAAGCGGATCTACTTGTGTAGCCAGCAGTAAAGATGAGTGAATGTTTTCAGCTGAAACATCACCTCTTTAAACATGCAGCTTCAGGTTGATCAAAACAGTTTGCAAATTCATGTTGATATTCAGCAAATTGTTTGTTTGGGAAAAAGTCTACCTAGAAAAAAAAAAAAAAGCAGAAGCATTTTGTTTTGTGTTTTTTCTCTCCTCAAAACAAAGTGGGATTTTTTTCCTGTTTAAGTAAAAGTTGCCTTTGTAAAGTATTCTGATGATCAAACAAAGTGTGGAGGGAGTGAGGGGAAAACAATCCTAAAGGAGCTCCCCTTCCCCTCCCTCCCCAAGTGTTTTAATGTGGATATTGACTTTTTTTTTTTTTTTTTAACTGAAAAATGTTATTTGTGTACTTGTACCTGTCAGTTGATCTACTGAAGAACCTACTTTCAACCTACAAGTGGATGACTTATATGGGGTCTAGTCCTTTAATGCTGCATGCTCACAGCTGCTTCATGCCTATGGCTAGCAGACTGCACCACAAAAGAACTGATGAGGGAATAGTAAAGTGAGCAATCACCAACTGGAGCCTTAGATCATTCAATTAACCAATACTTCCTGTTGCTACCCTGTCAATACTGAAGTCTACATCTGATAAAATCACACCCTATGTTACCATAGGGCCCTTTCCACTGGTAGATCTGAACAAAGCCAAGTCAGTGAAATCTGGCTGCACAACTAAAAATCAAATTAAAGCTCTTAAGCCATTACTGTAATATAGTAGTTGGGGTGCCAGATCACAGTGAGTGTCGTGGACTGGAGCCTTACAACTGTGCAATTCACTGCTTGGCCTTATAAATACAGCCTTAAAAGGCAGGAAGATCTATTGCTCATCTCTCTACCTTTTAAATAAATAGAAGCTACCTCCTGTCATCCGCTGGGTTCTTGATTTAGCACTGAATCATGTACAAAATCATGCTTTGAGACTGCTCTGCTTTATAATGGAGATTGCACAGTGCTGCTTTCTGAACAAATCCAGAGAATGATGTCAAAGGACTGAATGGATGCAGCAGGCAGGAAGTGCTGACAAATGATGATGATCTGGGCCTCCTCCTGCCTTGGCAGGTATAGCAGGGTACTTGGAGATAACAGCTGTAGTCAGAAACTTCAGAGTGGTCTTGGTTAACCCTTTCTCAGTTCTCAGTGCAAGAATACTTCCTTGCCTCAAATGCTGAGAATTCTATTCCTACAAGTGAACAAGAAGACAAGCAAGCCAGAGCTGATGTCCTGTCTTGTGTAGCCTGAGAGTGGTGCAAGCAAGCGCAGCCTGAATTTGAGCTGTAGCCAAGGGTGGGCTAAGAGCTCAGCCTTTCTTTCCTGAAAACACATTGGAAATGTTCTCTTTCGGCCTCAGAAGACTAACTTTGGTTTTCAATAAGTGATTTATTATCCTTTGGCTAAACAGTTTGACCCAGAACTTCATGCACTAAAGACTTTAACATACCTTCTATGAAGATTTCCAGTGTATTATAGTTAGTGCAGTACCTTGATTGGTAAGCAGCAGTGAGATTAAAGGTAATTCTATTACACGGTAAAACTTCCAGAACACTTTTTTTCATGATAATTTGAGTCTCTTTTACTTAAGCTTGTGACTTGAAATAGGAACTACCACAACCAAACCCCTCTGGAGTTAATGAAATGTAGAACAGAAGCAGTTGTGGAACTTGAAATAGAAACAACTGTATTTATAGAACATCATTGCTGCTGTGTGAGTGGTGGAGGTGCTAATTAAGATGAAGCACACTTAAATCATGCCTTTGTAAGCTTTTGTTGTTGTTGTTACTTTTTTTTTTTTTTTTTTTAAGAAAAATAACACCCAATTTGATAATTTGTAAGGTTTTCTACTAACTGGAGGCTTGCAAGTGAAGTCAAGGAGGTCAAATTACTCTGATAAAGCTGGAAGATAACTGGATTGTGGTCTGGAAGTACCTATGATCAGTAATAGGTTGGGTAGATGTTTTTTTCTCTTAGTAAGAGACAAAGGTATTTAAGAACTTCTTTCAGTGCAGTGGATGGAAGCTGAAGGCTAGAAATGGGGTGTACATTTTGAATGCTGAATTTAGCAGCTGATAACCACTGAAGTATGCTGCCATGGAACACAGCAGTTTCCCTTTAATATCTTTGAACCGTGACAGCATATTTAAAAGTTAACTCACAGGCTATGTGCTTGATTCAGAGGTTATGAGGGTTGGTCTTGGACCATGCTCATCAGTCTCAGTCAATGTCACTGTTTTGTGGGGCCTTCAAATCTATGAAAATTTATAAATTTGGAGAGATGAAGAAGAGAGACTAGGGAAAAATGCAAGCCAGGACAAGGGAAAGGACACATTAGGAGGAGAGGAAAGAGTGTGATCTCATCAGAAAAGGATAGATAAAACTGGAGTGACCAGGATAATTCCATTAGGGAATGAAGGAAAGTGATCCTGTTAAGAGAGTTGTGGCAACAGGGCACTGTCAGGAGAGCAGCTGACTACTGACAATGGGGTGATGCCATCCTAAAATTGAAAGTTCATGGCTGCAGTTAGCTCTAAGTCGGCAGTTGTAGAACAGATATGGTTTCATTCAACGTTTCCTTCCACAAAAAGGAGTTAAAACTAGAAAGCCCATGGTCCTATCCTCTAGGTGGTCTATAAATTTAAACTTGAAAGAAGTTGGATGTATTTGTTTTGCATCTTCTTGAACAGTTTATTAAAAAAACGTCTTCAGTCACTATGAAATATTTGTTTTACAGCAGGACAAGGGCATCTGGCACTCGGTACCCCAGACTGCAAAACTCCATGACATTATTAGTTGAGAATCAAGTTCCTCCTCTCACTCCTTTTCATACATGTGGAAGAAAGGCAAGTGCTAGGCTGAAATAAATAAACAAAAATTGCTATTTGATGGCTGCTGTGAAATTTATAGAACGTTACCTTATTTACTGCTCAGCAGCTGTTTTTACCTCCCATTAGCCAGAAATAAATATTATAATATGTTGGCAGAAGCTATCAATAGGTAAGTGATGGCCTGAAGAACAACAAAATTATCTATGTACTTCATTAGTAGCTTTACCATCTTACTGAGATCCTTGTAAGGAAGTTTTACATTGCTAGCTTCTGTTACTATTACAATCTCTCCATATAGAAAACTTCATTTAGAAGTACTAGCTTCTTTCACAAACAGAATTCGTCATTTTAAGAAAAAAGCATCCCCAGCCCCATACTGTGAAAGTGTGATGTTTCTTCAGCACATTGCTGTATCAGGCTAGTAAATCAGGGAGCTGCATAAAGCTCCACAGCTTCTGCAGACTGTGGAAAATTCCATCCCACTGTGACAAAATGAGAGGGAAATCAATATTTAATCTCCTGTAGCATCCCTTCTAGTAATGCTGTAGAACCCCCAAAGTTACAGGGAAGTTAACTGCTTTGCAAAAATGCCTTGTTCTCCTGGTCTTGTGCTATGTGCTACAGTGACAAAGTGGGGGGTAAGTTTACACTGCAGTAGAGGGGCCCATCTACAAATCTATTTGGGCACAGTTTTTCTTCCCTCAACCCCACTTTGCTGCCCCCTTCCTCACATCCTTCTTTTTGGCAGGACTCTCTGGTAAAATTATTCCCAAAAAGCACCCTCTCTTAACAGCTGCTTTAAAAAATTTCTGCGTGTTGAACTGCCTTCTTGCAGCTTGATTTAGAGAGTATCAAAAATTCAGATCTAATTGCTGCTTTAAAGAGATAATACTGGTCTTTATGTTTGAGAATCTCATTAAGAACCAGCTTTTAAGTGGACAGCGTGCAAGTGCGATCTTGTGCCTTCAGCAGTGGGAAGGGATTATCAGAGGGCAGAAGCTGGAATTTAACAATGGATCTCTATTAGTGGTATGAGAGGAGCTGCTGTGGACAACTCCACTTTCTGCTCCCTGCTCTCATCTGAACTCCTGGGCTGCCCCACACATAGGAGCCTCTGTTCTTGTAGGCAACAGAATTTAAGGACAAAAAAAAAAAGAAACCTTAAGAGCAAACCTGTGCCATCCTGCATAGAAACCATCTAAGGCTCACTTCAGTTTAATTCACTGGTGTGTTAGCTTTGTTCCCTACAGGTTCCCTAGAAGTACCAGCAGGTACAGAGAGATCCTGTACCCAAGCCAGAGTCAAATTTTGTGGTGCTGCCATGAGGAGGTTGTTGGAGGATGACACAGACAGGGCCAGAGATCAAAAATGCATGGATGTATAGGCCTGAGTTCAGTTATGGCTATCTGTCCACAGAGCTAAAATACAGCTTAACTAACTAGACGTTGCATAAATTTTACCCCAGTAAAGGGCTATTATTGAGGCTCTGCCTGACAGACCACAACTGAACCTGAGAGTAAGAATCCTATTCTGCTATTGCTATGGCTTACTCTCATCATCCACTGACTTCATCACAGCTCCTGCTTTTACCTGCATGGGCACCATTCGCTGCTGAAAAGCCTCTCTTTGCTTTCTTCAAGGAAAAGGCATCCAGTAGTTTATTTACAAAAGCATCCTATAGCTGGCTCCACTGCTTCCTATTGAACAGCACTGCCATAAGCCAAGTACGGCAATACCAGCTTCACCCTGGCAACCTGGGGCTGAGCAGGGGCAATTTCACCCCTTCTGGTGTCCACTTTTCATTCCTTCCATGCCTGAAAAGCCTGCTGGAGAAATCGACCTGCAAGGAGGAAAAAACCCAAACCTGTGGCACTCTTGAGCCATCAAACTAAGAGGCATGCGTAGCCTCTTAGCACAGGAGATGATACTTACAGGTATGTCTGCTTGAACAAAAGGTTGGTGGGTTTTTCATTGACATGGTAGAGAGGAAATGGATCAAATCCACCAATGAAATCAACTGAAAAAAAATCAAAACTCAAATAAATAAACAAACATGGCCAGAAAGTTGAAAAGAAATGAAAGAAAAAAAATTGATGCATGTCATGGCATAACACAAAAATTAGTGAGAGAACAGAAAAATGATTTTTTAGGTATGGATTGCCTGGTGGAAATCTCTGCCTGTACAGACCTCTTTTCCAGGATCTCCTGAGATGGGCAAATGTGCCAACGAGGAGACTCAGCTAACACAATACTTAAAGCAGAGCTACCAAAGGCTCCAGAAAAACAAGAGGGCTGCCCTCAGCCTCCTTGGATTTTGCCACCATGCTGTGACTTCACGTGAGAACTGAGCTGCCAGAGCCTCAGCCGCTCAGCGATGTGCTGAAGGAGGGGAGCTGGGGAATGGCTCGTGGGTGAATGCCAGCGGAGAAGTTGGCAGCACAGCAATCCCCGGGAAGGTTATATAGTGAAGTGGGAATTTTCTTGCCCCACTTGTCTTTTCTGCAAGACAGGCAACAGCAGCTTTGGAAAACTGCAAATGCCTCATTATTTTCAGCTCTGATATTTTTCACGTCCCCTCTGCCAACTCAGTTTCTTTTAATTGTACACAAATAGGAACAATGCTTCCCTTCTCCAGTATTCACATAAGGACAATGTAACTAAACAAGGAAAGTTTTAAGTGACAATTCCCTTAGTAACCACAGAAGAATTTTCCAATTCTGTCTTCGTTCCCCTGGAATTAGGCCAAGTCTATATTACTGAGCTGGCCGAGATAGCCAGGTCAGCAGGGGTATGATGTGGTGTGATTTCTGACTGGCCTAGCAGGCCTTGCAAAAACCTTTAAAATAGCTTAGACCACTTTTTGGTGCCAAGTTAGTGCATTTTGTTTGCAAGTGTGAATGCCAACCTGTCCAAATGTCATTTAAACATAACTGGAGAGTCTTATTAACTATATAAATGCCTGTTTACTTTTATGTCCTGAAGGTGGCACTATTATTTTAAATTTTAACTGAAGAGTTTGGGTATTTTTTAGTGAACAATAGAAAACATATTTACTAAATATATTGGAAGTGGAAATAAAAAACACTCTTAAAGTATATTTAGAAACCCAAAGACAATGTTTTCTGATAAATTCCATCTTGATGGGTAGCTTCACGTTGATACTGTGATTTTGGAGTAACCGTCAGTTGATGGGTGGAATTTATAGAGATTTTAAGTTAATTGGGGGAATAAATCCCAGTAGTTCCAGTGAGACTTGACCTTTTCTCAGCTGCTTTTGAAAATGCTTGAGTATTTTAAAATTAAGACAGTCTGCAGTTCTAAAAAACAGATAATAACTGTATTACCTCAGCTGTGGAATTTCTAAATTAGGAAATCTTAAATAATTGTAATTTTAAATAACTGTCTAGTACCTTGAACAAACAAAAGTCCTATCATCTGAGAACCTAACTGTAGAAGCACTCAAAATCCAAGTCACTTAAAAAAAAAAAAATCTTAACTGTGGTTCATTGTTGCAATATATTACAGTGCATTAGCACATCCAAGATATTCTTGCCCACAATTCAGCATTAGTAGGCCTTTACTGCTGTGTTTTCTCATGAAAATCACGTTAGCATGAGCTTCCTGATTAATGTGCCTCAGCACTTATAATTACTTCATGCTGCATATCAAAGCAACATTTAAAGGAAACCACAAATGGAAGAGAAAATTAAAACGCAGCTCAAATTTGTCTGGGTCACTGGAAGGATCTACCAATGTGAGTGTGAAATATTGATGGTTTGTCATTGTTAATTATTCAAGCTGGCATTTTTAACTCCAAGCTGGGAAACTGGGAAGGAAAAGGAATTTGTTAGTGGAAAAAAAAAAATACGTATCCTCAAATTAACAGCTCTGCGTTTCTAGATAATGCTTCCTTCTTCCGTGTGGCTGCCTCTCTTAACAGATCCCTACTATAAAAATGAGCTCTGTCAAGTTACTACTTTACAATATTCAAAAGGAGCTCAGAATGCAAGCTATTTAGCTAATAGAAGAGCTACAGGGTAATTTTAAAAATATTACTTATAATGTAGCACCTTCGCTAAGTGCACTGCCGAGCTCTAAACAAATGATCAATAAAGCCAGTAGAATGAGTTCAGCCACACAGGAAGGAACATAAAAACATGAGGACAAGTCAGATAAGCAATGCATCTCATCTCACTCCTGTGAAATCAACATTCTTCACATACTTTCAAATATTCAGTTCAAAGCTGTTGGTTTGCAGCTAACACCCATGCCAGCTGCTCTTTAAAACAACAAAGCTACTTGTAGAAACCTAATGAATGTCTTACAGAAGTGATACTGGGATATAAAAACCTTTGGATCAGATCCTTACCTGGAGTAAACTGGCCTAGACCCAACACATTGCCAAAGAAATCAAATTATTTGAACCCTACGCATCCATTATTTTGTTTGTAAAATTATTAAGGGCGTTTTAGAAGAGCAAAGTAATCCAGGACCAGGTTATAGATCCCACAGACCCGAGTGATTCCTCTGAGCCTTTGCTCTTCTCTGACACATGTCATAGTGAATGCATGGCACTTAAGAGATCTGTATACCAAACAGGAGGGAGTTAGCTCCTTCCTCCTTGTAATTCAAATACAGTACTTCCTCTGCTTTTATATTAAGTGGTTGGGTTGGTCCTTGGCAAGAAATCGCATGCTCTGCTTCATCCTCAGCTTGTGACATGATACTCAGCAGGCGGCTTACTTGAGTGCTGGGCTGTATTCCTTGTTGTAGGTACACTTAGTTACAATGGTAGTATTTCAGTAGCATTATTTTTAAGCTATATAAGCTTGAGAACAGAAGAGACCACCCAGTTTCTCTAAAGCTTAGTCTGAGTGAGAAGCCAAGACCAAGCTTTTTGGGGGCTGAAAGCATAGCAGAATTACAGCATCTAACACATAGTGACATGGGGAAAAAAAAATCACAGTAAAAATAGCTGATCCTTGAAAGGTAGGTAATGCCATATCACGTAGATAGAGAGATAGAAAAAAGTCTGATGGCAACTCAGTCCTGATACACAAACATCTGAGAGAGAAAGTAAAATTTAATAAAACTTTTGCCAAGGGATCTGTTGATAAATACTTACAGCTGTCTTCTTCTTCCGTAAAAACACTAACAACGTAACAGGCATACACAAAGCCCACCAGCTGGAAAACAGAGAGAATAAATCATTTTATCATCAATTCTGTGAGGCTGGTCAAAACCCACTCAGCACAACTTCAACAGCCAATATCTACTCTCAGCTTGGCAGCATTACTGTAGCGGTGGAGCCAAGTGATATTTGCTCTAAGGTAGGGGATGAGGTGCAGGTTTAGGGGAAGACACTGCTGGAAGCATTCTCAAAGCTCAAAACTAAAAACTTGTAAGACGCATCCTCACCTTCAGAGTAGCAACCTGCTGTTGCTAGAATGATTGGCAAGAACATGGGCTGGATTTGTTGACACAAACTACTGTGTTAAGTTTAGTCTCTGTAAGAAATGATGGGGATGCAGGAGTGTGCCTTAGGTAACCTTTTAGACAGACAACTACGTACAGGACAGACCTACAGATGTACAGGGGTAGGTTTTATTAACAGGGGTCCAGGGACAAGAACTCATCAGCTCTGTATTCCTGTCATAAGGGGTGTGCAAGGGAGGAGAAATGACTTTGGTGCAGGAGCTACCAACAAGATGTGAATAGTTTTTATGCAGATGAGATAGAAACTTAGTTAATCATAAAAATGGTGATGTGCTGGCAGCAAGGTTCAGAAACACTGAAATCTTTAGTAACTTCAGCTTGGAGATCAAAAATTCATTGGAAAGAAATCTCAGTGTTACTCTAGCTCTACAATTTCTAAGGTTCTTTTTGTCTTTGGAGACTAAACACTTCTGCATGGACTAATTAAGCATTGAGCCTGCAAAGTAAATGGACCAGAGCACAGTGAGAAACAGATAAGATGATAGCAATGCTCTTAATTCACAAATTGCATAGGTCAGCGGTAAATCTTCGCCTCCTGGAAACCAGGTAGAAGCAGGGAAGGAGCAGTAGAACAGTAGGGTGCCTCTCAAATAACGGCCATCCTGGCACGGTGTGGCCCTCAAGTCAACCCGTTGCTCAGAGCAGTCTTTAGAGCAGAAAACTAGACTGAACGTTAAAAAAGCAATTTAAAGTAGCCTGGTGGGTCTGTCCTTAGTTGGTGGTTTGTAGAAGCTCTAAAGCATCAGAACTGCATCATTCAGCTTGAGTAGCAAGTTGTTACTCAGCCTGAATAGAGAAACAAACTTCTGGTACTACGGGAGTTAAGGATTCTAGATCCAGCAGGGTTTTATTTTCCTTTGCCCTCTTCTTTGTTAATCAAATATTGTCTCCCATCCTTCATTTTACATCTTTACATAACACCCCACTTAGCGAGATCTTGGCTGACAGTAACTGTATTAGTAAAGTTATTGTGAGACATAATTGTTTTTCACTGTGAACTCATTTCTTTTGAATGAGAGTTAGAACGTAACATACAGTGACTCACTCTAAGAGAAGACAGAATGATGCATGGTAGGGCTTGAAAAGTAGAGTCCATTCATTTTTAATATGACAGAAAAATACATCACACCGGAGAAAAAAAAGGCAAGATAATGAGATTTCTACTGGGGAGTTACAAGGCTTTAGTGATTTCTCCAGCTCTTCCTGACAAAACACACCTTGTTGGGAGGAAATGGAATGGTTTTGTAGCATCACTAAACCTTGTCTTTCAGACATTCATAGAAAATTGTAGAGGAAACACAAGTCAGCTCTCTCCTTTCCTCTTGGGTGAGCCTTATAGAAGCACATGCCAGTACCTCAGAGGAGGAGAGGTAGCTCTGTGGACTCACTCATTCCCCTATTGTACATTTTTGAAACAAGGGCTGCTTCATACTAACTTTCAATGAGCTACAGCAGATTTTCAGAAAAAAAAAAAAAAAAAAAGATTAAAAAAAATCCTACCAAGTGCAATGCTAACTGCAAGGCCACATGCCACAGCCAGTCTCATTTTACCTCCTGACTTTCAGAACTGCCTCAGAGTAGAACCACTGCTTTTTAAAGGCAGACAAAAAAAACAAACCAACCAAAAAAGTCAGAACAATCAGAGATTTTTCTTCTCTTCTATTGTTTGTACTGTACTAACATAAAACCCAGGGATTTTTTTTTTTTTTTTTTTCTAGGAGTTTGTGGTAGTTCTGGGGTAGGGTTGGTGGCAGGAACTGGCCATGGTGCTGACGTGGTCCCACGGGGGCTTTCGTCACGAGTGGGCTTGGCTGTGAAATCAGCAATTAGCACCCATCAGCTGGGCTGGGGTAGCTAACGATGTCACCGCTTAGAGATGCTCTTGGAAAAACAGCGTGCTTCATCTCCAAGCCGGCCCAGCATTCAATGGGATGTCTAACCACCCGTCTGCACGCGCTGGTCTCCAACATAAGCGCATTTGTGCTCCCCCTAGGATCAAATTAAGAGTGTGGTCACACACATTCTTTGTATTTGCTGTAGCATTTTGAGAGTTTGAAGATCCAGCCTTTTACATTTTACAGTGTGGAAGGTCAAATCATTTAGTTTACATACACACAAATACCCAGGCGGGAAAGATGCATATGAACTTGTGCCTTGATTCCAAGGGAACTCTAGGAACGTTTTATTTCCCCACATTTTCTATCATGCCTCACAGTAGGGACTTTGGATTAATAGCCATGCAAAGTGGCAGCCCTAAGCCCATTCAGTGGTGTTATACTCTACAATACATACACACAAGTCTCATGTGATATCTGTGTCAGGGAACTCCTGATAGTATTAACAATGAAAATTACTTATCTGCCCAGTTTATGGGCAGAGTGCATGAGCGATTATCAGCTATACTCTCATGGGGAACTGTTAAACCTCTGAAAATTGTTCGTGGGTCAGAAGCAGCACGCAAGCAGTAAGATTGATTTGGGAAGTTTTTCACAGAAATGAATGCCTCATAACCCTCAACCATCACTCCTCTCACCTCATACGTTTTTCTGAGGAAGGTGACCTTTTGCATTCAGAAAAACAAAACCAACTAAAAGCTAGTGAATTAAGTGAACTTCCCAGAGTCTCTAACTCCAGCTCCACTGGAGTGGAGGGTTTTCTTTTTTATTTCTTCTATCTCCTGGATTTGTTTTAAACTTACCTGCTTGGTGTTTAAGATTTACTTTTTATCGACTTTATAATCCATTCCTTCTTTACACAAGTTTCATCAATAAAAAATTGTTTAATGGTACTTTTTATTCAAATAAGTTTTGCTAGTCTTGTGACCTGGCTGGAACAGCAGTTTCAGTGGCAAGGAGGGAAGAGACATACAATATAAACATTAATTGCATTTTTACATGGGCTGACCTAAACTATAATTAAATGTATCACCTCAGGGATAAACGAACTCCTGGGACTCCCCAGGGCTCACCTTCTGCATGAATTACAAATGAAATGAAGCTACAGAGGAGAAATGCCACTCCTATTGCCCAGCCCTTTTCACTGGAAGAGTCTGCTAGAATGTGGGATGAGCAGGCTCCAACAGTTCCCTTCTGACAGCATCCTTGACGAAGATGTATCAAGCCCCCAAACATCACCAAGTTTAGCAGCAATAGCCATAGAACTGAAAGCTTCCCAGAGGCCAAGAATTTGGAAGTAATTTCACTCTTGCTTAAAGTGCCATCATGGTTGCTCATTTCAATACGAAAGAGTTTTAAGCTCTACTATCCCAGGAAAATTGCAGTAATTCTTAGATCTTTGCAAATTATGTAGGGGCGGTAGAAGAGGAGGGAAAATGTCAGTGATGTAAAATGACACTAAGCTATTGCTCTAATTCCCCAAAGAATGTTCTTGGGCTTTATCCTCTGCTGCTGTTTCTCTGCTTGTTGTGCATGTTCAGTACCAGCTTCCTCCAGGCTGCAGAAGTATCCGATTAAGCTTTTTATTAGGAACACATGTTGCAGGCAGGTGTGCTCAGTCAGCCTGTCAGACAGCCTGGGAACACACATGCTGCCTAACAAAAGAGGATGGAGCTGGGATGTCCCAAGCATTCTGCAGGCAAATGAACAGAGCAGGAAAGACAGGAGGAGACAAGCGTGCCTTGGAAAAGGAAAACATAAGTCGGTACATCCCTCTGCCCCCTCAGTCATCCGAAGTTAACTTTTTAATAGTGAGTTGAAAAGTGTTCATAGAACAGCAGCATTGAACTAAAGTGCTGGAGCCCGAAAGATGAAATTACAGCAAGATCTACAGAAAGGGACCAACTGGCTGTGAGTGTGCAAAATATGTGAAGTCTGGGAAGTCAAATTTTAGGAGGTGTTACTGTTGCTTGTGTAGGATCTTAGCTTTAGTCTACATCTGTCCTAGTGAAGTTTCTGGGCTCTTCAACTCTTCTCTCAACAGAAAAACTTGCCACTGGTTTTTCCACCACAGAGAACATGTGCAGAGTCTCCTCCTTCAGGACAGATGTATTCTAGGTTTCGCTTCTAATCAGAGCTAATGAAGTGTGTATGCTCTCACCCATGCGAGAGGGGGAAAAAAATTAAGAGATCTCTGCTACAAGTAAGCAAGAAGCCAGCTTGTGAAAGAGCTATTGTGACCAGATAGCCAAAAAGAGGCAATCAAAATCCTTTGATTCCTTGACCTTCTTCACTCTTCCGATGCAATTATGACCACTGAAAATTTAGCTTCTGCCAACAGCAAAGCAACTCTCGCGCGTTGCTTCTCACATAACATCTGCTGTCAAGGCTTGCATTGCCGCCTTCCTGGGAACCTTCCAACCTGTCAGTCTGAGCAAAAACAGCAGACAGGCAGGCAATGAGTTCTCTCGGTTGGGAAGACATTTCCAATTTCCATCCCATTCAATGGAGCCTTAGGAAAAACCTCACCCTCCCCACTCCCAGATCTACCATATGGACAGCCCAGAGCTATGCCAGGTATTTCAGAACTAGAAATCACTCCTCTCCCTGCTGGCTGGCAAGCTGGGGAGATGCAAGATGAATCTTTGCTAAGATAAAAACAAAGCAGATTTCTTTTCTTGACAAAATAGTTGCTGTTGCATTTCCTAATTGGGTCAGTAGGATTAGTTTTACAGTAACATTTCTACACCACTATAGACTTTAAGATGTTGTTACAATAAGCTTTTTTCTCCGACATGTTCTGTCCTAAAGCATTGAGAAAGATTTTCATACTGGGCCCTACAGCTACTTGTATCGTGCACAGTGACTGATATGCCGAAGTTTGATCACATTCCAGATTAAAGGAGTTGCTTTTGCCTTCAAGGAGTACAGACAAGCTCTGAGCAAAAGCAGACTGAGACCTTATGTATCTCCAAATGTATGCCCAGGAGCAGGATCATATAGTCAGCAGGAGTCAAGATGACAGCCAACACTCTGCTCACCATATGCATTCAGGTTTGCTTTCCCTCTCCTTTGGCATGCAAAATTGAATTCAGTGAGCCTTACCCCAAGTACACAACACTGTGCACTGCAGTTCCTCAATAGTCTTAAGGAGCTGGTATTTCCAGAAAACCACCAAAACATCCACAGCTGGGTACTGCATAGTTGAAGAACATGGATTTCACACTACCATATCTGGAATAAACCCCAAAACACCCCCCCCCCCAACTTCTAAGAAACATTAAGCAAAGCAAAAAACTACAGAAAGCACAATTTTGCGTGTCCCTTGACCCTCTTAACAGGGAAGTGACTATTTCAGTCTCAAATGTGTAGCAGACAAGGAGGGAACTAGGTCATGTTCCTTGCTGCATCCCCTGAGCCTTCAGGTTCCTAGCCGTGCTTTTTTGTACTATCGATCTGGTCTCCCTGCCTGTCTGCAGCACAGTACCTGCCAGGCGCTCTGGGAAGGACAGCAGCCTGTAATAAAATCTGCCTTAAAATGAGATAAAGAGAACAGAAGAAGATACTGGCAGAGATCAAAGTGTTTGACCCTCAGAGACTAAAGAGGGATAGAACTGGTGGACAGTTTTTAGGCAAGCTCTGAGTGCAAAAATGGAAAGGCCTGCTTTTTGCCTTCCCTCAGCAAGCTAGAGGGGGAAAGCTCTATTTGTCCCACTAAATGAAAAATTACACGAGCATTTTAGAGCTGGCAGGAGTTAGAGGCCTGGGGCTTCAATACTCCACCTTTATTACAGGACAAGTAGAAACTTACTTCACTCTGCATAGCTCAGCCCATACGGCTTTCTTGCATACAAGTATTTTAGCCTCATTTCCAGAGTTTAGGATTCAAAAACCCACTGCAACTTAAATATCAGGAAGATGGAAAAAGAAAATATTTACCTAAATCCTATTTTATCTTATAGCTCCTTCGTCTGTCTCCCCATCTGGCCCTTTGTGGTGTTTTGCAAATGCACAGAGAATATTGTCATGTGCCTTTGGGGAGGAAGCAAAGGAGAAAACACTCCAAAGAGAACGCTCCTATATATCGGTGTGATCACTTAGCTCAAGGCCGTGTGCCTAAGTTAGTAAGCTGCCATAAACCAGAGGTTTATTCCAAACAAGCTCAGGACCATTTGTTGGCTGAACTTCTCGCCTGGGGCACAGGGGCTGGTGCCAGCTCAGGGTTTTAAGGAGGATGCTAACAGTGACATACTTCTGCGCTTTAAAAGTCTGGAATGTTCTGACTTCAAAGTCTGTCAATTGTTTCACCAAACCCAGGAACAGCACCAGCTCAGCAACATCAACCCCGTTCCAGCTAACAGTCCTTTATCAAAGACAACAGGCTCTATTCTTCTGGATACATAGATTTGCCGTTCTCATACACATGCATTGAAGCAACTCGCAGACAATTTAATGCAGATTATTTTCCCTGAAGAGCAACTAACCAAATATTAACAGCCAGCACACATGCCAGGGAGCCCATCCAACTCAGGAAACAGGAGCTTCTCTGTCTGCCTCTTTTTTGTGACATGGCAAGAAAGGGGTCTGAGTCTCCCCCCGCTCCCTGCAGTTCACTGGGTCACACAGATCGTCCCAGCTAATAGGAAATGCAGGATCGAGACAGTGGAAAGTTGTACCAAAAAATGTGCAGAGAAGTACTTGGCACTCCAGAAGCTTGGAATTTCTCTATTTGTTATCCTTTAACATTTAATCAGGGCAAGTTACCCTTTTGTAAGCCAAAGCTGAAAGCTGAAATGTGAATGTTTCACCAGTCCACATCCGTTTGTACTTAAAGCCATTAACCACAAAGTAACAAACCAAAGCAGATTAGAAAGATGTGGGCTACTAACTCTAATGCAGCTACAAAATGCAAGGGTACCTACGGAGTAAGGGGGACAATGGGCATTTTGTTTCAGTTAATTTCACAGACAAGTGCAAAACAATTAACAGTGAACATTAAGGACATTGAATTACTGCAGAGTGCTTTAAAAAGCCTGTGGAAGACTCCAATGAGGAAAGTTGATGAAAACATTTAGTGCATATATCCTAGGTGTCAGCAGAAAGAAAATATGCTTTCTACTTCTTTAAAGTTTCTTTAATTTCCTAGAGATAAGAATCTTCTCCCTTTTATTTCTTCACAACAAATTCTCACGTATGTGCTCCGCCACCCATCACTAAGTCATGTGGAATAAGAAAAATCCTTCTCCAAAATGGTCTCTGTTCTTGTCAAAACATGTATCTCTCCAACAGGGATACAGAATGGTTTGTTACTGTGTGGTTGCATGTGATACATTACTTTAGGTGTCAGGCTGCTGGTATCCATTTCCAAATCTTTCAAGCAATATTGTTTATAAAAGAGAACAAACAAACAAACAAATTTACAGTGGCTTTTGCAATCAGATGATACAAAACAGGGTGGAAAATATGGGCCAGTCTCTGTGCCTGGAAAAAAATAAACCCAAACAGCACGTTGTCAAAACTTGCTACCCTGCAGCGCTCTCAGCGAGGTACTCACCGCGATCAGGATCTGGAAGGAGCTGTGCATGACCTCAATGTACCGATACTCCAGGGCACAGCCTATCACAGAGATGTAGGAATGGCTATCCAGCCCTTTGATGCCAGACATTGAAGACTCCTTCCTTACACAACCGGGACCATTTTCACTCCACCACGACTGGTGCCGGGAGATGTTGAATGTCAGGAGTTCACTGTCCTAAAGAGAAAAGTTTCCAAGAGATCTCCATTTATTATAAAAGTGACTGATATGCTGTCAGATGGAGGTCATATTAAAATCAATGGAAAATCTAAAGTTTCTAAGATCTCCACCTTCAAGAAGTGATAGCACAGATCAAAATATGTTTGCTTTACACTCCTTATAAGTACTTCACAGGCAGGCTTCTGTTGTGGGAACCATTTCTGAGGCAGTCCTACAGCACTCCAACAAAGCTATTTCACCATCATGTAACACACTTCAGAAGCAGGACTGAGCAGCTTCTAAATCAGAAAGACAGTTTATAGGCTGCAGACCTAAGAACACTTTATTAGTGGTTCCCGCACCCAGAAAAAAAAAAAAAAAAAAAAAACAAACAAACAAACAAAAAACAAACCCAAAACCAAACAAGATTTGGGTTTGAGAAATTAACCTTGCAAATCTAGAAGAAAAAGGTAAAGAAGGCAGCGCTAAGCATCCTGTCAGAATCATGTGTTATGGGTATGCTCTTCCCAGCGTGGGAATCGCCACAGATAACTGAGAAATTTAAACTTCATAACCCAAAAGTGAGTTTCAAAACCCAACAGATCTTCTTCTGTTCTTAGCTTTTAACACATCTAACAAGTTCCCTTACCATTTCTGTCTGTTTTCCTTCCACACTCTTCACACATGGTACTTCTATGTCTTCTGTTGACCTGACACTGTCAGCCTCAGGCCAGATTCCCCAGCTGATCTGACCTCACAGTGATGATTACAGCTCCTTGCAAACACTTCCCCAGCAATTCCTTATCTCTACCCCAAGAGAGGCTTTTTGTTTTGCTTTTCTCAGCTTTGGTAGTTCAATAATTTAAACCATGCTATTGTGGGGGTTACACGGTGAGATGCCACACAAGTAGTGCAGGCTCTACTTTTCCTCACGCTTGAGAAGAGGGGTACTCACTGAAGTACCCAGGAGAGCTTTGGGATTTTGAGCTTACAGGACACAGCAAAGCTCTCCCTGCAGATGGTAAAAGATAAACTCAGAATTGCCTGAGTAGATCAGCTGCATCATTTCACGGATGGGTGCTAAGAGCTGGGTGCCCCAACACCTCTCCCGGGTCACTTTGATGCAGAACCAACAACCCCTTTTGACCACAAAACAGGGCAAGGGGTTGGAAGTTTTATTCTGACAGACAGATTGTAAAATGGATCAGGCAGAGAATCTATGTGTCTCTACAGGGTAAAAATAGGTACTGGATATACACACCCCACTGAACCATTACTAAAAGCTTTAGCACCTATCTCTATGCTACTGCACACTGCTCGTGCCAGGGTCCTACAAGGTCCCTGCAGGAAAGAGGCAGCTCTCGGAGCAGCAGCAGTCAGAGCTTGGGGCATTCACACTTCTTAACATGGGAAACCTCCTGTAGCAGCTCCTTTGCCTCAGCTCCCTGTAGAGTCAAGAGGGAAAAACAGATTCAGAGCAACTAATCCAGGCTCCTGCTCGGAATTACCCCCTGGAGAAAGGGCTTGTCTCCACTGCCAACACAGGGAGCCTGGCCAGGTAGTCCTGCAGATACACTTTTCTCTGTCCAGGTTTGTATTCAGGGGCAAACTCGAGGTACAAGAGCAGAAAATTTGAATGCCAGCCAGCAAACCTGTGAATAGAAACCAAGCGCCCCACTATACACTTTGTGTAGGTACCCTCCACTCCAGCACAGATACTCAGAAATGGATTGCAGAGCTGTTATTAAAATATGCTGCAGGAAGCACATGTTAAGAAATGTGGACAATTAAGTGAGAAGACAGCTGCCAAACTCCTGATATAATCACCACAACAGATGGGATGTGTTTTACAGTAGATGGAGGAGGGCACAGAGATGAAGCATGGCACCAGTGCAAAAGCAGCCTGAATAGCAAAGACAACAGGGAAAACTCTATTAACAGTTGGGAGTTTAAAGGGAGCTGTCTGCATTTTAAAGGCTACGGGGAATAATTATTAGGTTGGCAGCTACAGGATAATGCACATAGTTCAAGGTGCTGTGATATCTACATTTCTAGACAGTTTTCCAGCTTCTCACAGTTTTGGCAGAAGAGTCTTTGGCTTGCTCCCTCTGCTGGGCATTGCTCTTCAGTGGCCCACAGGTATCACATATCCACCAAATCTCATCTTTTCTGCAAAGCTTGTTCTTTCTCCCCAAAGTTTGCATGTTCTGAGACACTTGGCTATTCCCCAGCAAAAGCTTTTCCTCCTGGAGACAGCCAGCCCTCCAAGCTGCTGTGCTCTTCTTCTCACAAGCCACTTGCCACTTTGGTTAGGGAAGGAAAGAATCATCTTTCTCAAAAAAGGACTCGGTTCCTTTTTCTTTGCCTGGGGCTTCCTCCAATTAGCACAGAAACAAAGCTGTTCCCCAGGGCACCCGAAGGATCTACTCTTAACCTCGGTCCCCAGGGCTTCCCTCTGCCAGATCACAGATGGTGCCTTCTCAAAGCTCCTGCCTCGCTGGTGCAAAAAGCCCCTTCAGTGCCTTCTCCACTCCTTACTGAGGCATCTCTGCATATTTGGCTAAGTAAGAAACAGGCTGCTTCCCTTCTTGAATCTCCCTTTTGTCAGTCCTTATAAAATTGGCTCTGGCATAACTTTGCTGCAGAAGCTGAACTTGCTTGTGAATTAAGCCTGAAAATGCAGAACAGGTGCTGGGCTGGAGGTGGGCAGGTGGAGGAACAGGAGGTCCTAACCAGCACTCGGTGCTTTTTCCCTACAATCACGCTCCAGCTCTGTGCAAAAAATAATAATAAAAAAAAAAAAAAACAACCAAACCCCAAACCCTTCAGTTAAGAACAGATTGGAAAGACTGAGCACATTTGGATTCTAAAAGCACCACAACGACTCGCACACATGAGCCATCCATCTCACAGATGTAAAATGAATACTGATTGCACGCTGGGACTGTGGATGCCCTCATGTTCGCAGACACCTTTCTGAACAAGCATCTGTCTGGAGCACCACGGGGCATGAGGGCAGCATGAATGAAAGGGTCTCAACATGCAAAGCAATGGTGTTCCTTTGCTTGTGTCCCTGGCTGGATACCTGTGCTGTTGGGGCACAATAAAAGAGCGTTCAGGAAAATCACTTAATTGACTTCCAGTTGCTCAGTGCTTGCTGGGAGACTGGGAAAACAATCCCAGGATGTCTCCTGTGGTTTACCAGCTTCATTTGCAAGGAGCTGGTTGAAGAGAAGTGAGACTCTGAAATACAAACAGCACACTAAAATCAGGAGTGCAGAACCACTTGCAAGAAAGTTTAGGGAACCGCTGTTTCCCAAAACCTCTCTGCAACGCATTTGAAGTTTAAACACACTGAAATACTCCCCCAAGTGGTATTCAGGTTGGAAGATGTTAATCAGTCCCAGAAGTGATCAAGCCCTGCTGTGGGGAGAGGGTGAGCTGTGTGCAACTGCGCTCCCCCTTGTTTCTTGACAGGCTGCTATTTGAAGGGCTATCGCTTCCTCTTTAACCTTCAGCCTGAAGAGAAATATGAGCAAAGAGTGACACAAGCTCCTTCTCGGGAGCATGTTGAAGGCCAGCCAAAAAAATCACATATCACTCTGAACTGTTGTAGCATCTGGTTGCCATCCATTTGCCATCAGTGTGAGAAGGAAGATAACAGCACTAAAACTGTAGTACCTACATTTTACGGTCTATTTTCTGTTCCCAGCCTCACCCCACTGTGTCCCATGGGGAAACTCACACCTACCTGACACCCACAGAGCCAGCTGTGTTCTTTTTCTAAATTAGTTTTCTGAAAGCTGTTCTGAAATTATTTTCTAAGGGACACTATCAGAGATGGTTTTATTTCTAGTTGTTAACAGTCTTTTGAACTGCTTCCCCCAAATTTCCTTAATTATCAGGCAAGACAGCACTGTAATGGCTCTGGAAACAAATTGAACCCTGTATGGGAGCCCCCAGAGCCTGACAGCAGAATCATTTAAATCTTTCTTGTTGGAAACATTTCTTATGAAAATAGGAAATATAATGTTTATCTTTTGGTCATGGGTGCTGAATAGCTGTATCACCCTGAGACAGCAGAGAAGCACTTTCATTGTCTCTCAGCAGGCTTGTTGACAATGCCACAGCATTTAAAGGCCAAATCCCAGACTTCCAGTTTCTAAATTTAGATGGAGTTGAGGGACAGTTGTAATTACACATGCATTTATCCATCCTCCTCACGGTATTTTCTCCAGGTACAAAATCACCCCAAGATACCGTCTAGATTTTCTGGAATACAAATAACCCCCCATTTGACTAATCAGGGCTGCTTCCATTTCAAGAGGAGATTCAGACCATCACCATGACTGTGGATTCAGATCAAAGCACTGGGTAGACAAGAGAATACAAAGGAAGGGTTTTAAAAAAAAAAAAAAAAAAGATAAAAATCACTATTCCAAGATGAATAATTCCAGAGGGAAGACAAAAGAATACATTGAAATACACAGCACCAATTCCTCAAACCTCTCTGAATGTTTCTCAGGTACACGATGAGAAGTCAATCATCATGGCAGCTGGACAGACAGATGCTCATATGTCTTAACAGCAGGATTTTAATAATTAACTCAGACTGTGGGGTTGCAGGAGGGTCTGTGCTTCACACTTGAGTAGACAGGGAGAAGCTTAACGTGTTATTTCAAGCACAGTCTTGAAAATTCAGAGATAGCTCCCAAAATTCACCTAACCAAGTGGCCAGATGGACAAAGAGAAAAGAGGGAGATGGAACAGGAATAGACCAGAGGAAGAAGAACAGCAATCTGGAAATTTGGCTGAGCCCCACCACAGAGCAGTGGAACAGCACTTTTGGAGAGGCTGCACTTCTCCCAGGTGCTGCAAGTGTGCTCAGAAGGATGAGCAGAGCAAGTCAGCAAGGCAATTCTGGCAAAAGCTGCTCGGAGGCACTTCACCATCTCACTGCCAGTGCTGAGAAGCAACCCTTCAAATCCAGATTGCTGTATCTCTTGCCTGCTCACTGGCAAAGTGCTTACAGGAGAGCTGGCATAGGCCACACGCTTAGGGAGGCCCTTGCAGCAACAAGGGAAGTGCTTTCTTAGACACTTATTCCTACTAAGAAGAGACTGAAAGATAGAAATGACAAGGTAGAAAGATAGAAAACAGGCCAGTTTAGTTCTCCCAAGAAGTAGAGAGTAGTTTCACAAAGCAGGAAAGAGCATTTTCCTTTTCAATAAAAATAACTCAGGGTAGTTATAACTAGTATTTAGGACTTAGTTAATAAGTAGTTATCATTACCCTGAGCAGGGCTGGCCAGAATAGCCAGTCTCAAGGTTTCCACAGCCAGGAGAGAGCAAGCACTGCTGGAGGAACCTGAAGGATAAAAGAGCACTTCAGGAAACGATGTGAAAAAGAGGAGGAAAGAGAGGGTGGGAAGTGGTGGGTGGACAACCCAGCAGAGGAAAGAGTCAGTGGAGAAGCGATTGCTTGATGAAGGAAAGCAAACAGCCAGCCCCCAAACCGCAGTTCAACAACCCTGCGCCTCCCAGCCCTCGTTCTCCTGAGGACAGAGTTTATAACTAAGAGATAGTCTCTTAACCCCTTTGCCAAATTGCTTATGGGCTGACGTGGGACCTCACCCCGCAGACCCCGCAGCCCTGGTGCCCTGGTTTCTGTTTTTTTTTCAGTCAGCCGGGACCCACAGCAAGGTGGGCACAGGAACAAGCGTCCGTGCTCAGCTCAGCCCTGCACCGCACAGCGCTGCCCTGCTCGCATCCTAGGCACCAGAGCACAAGGAATTATTTGGAAAACGCGCACATAGCTGTTTCCTCACTTTTTAAATTCTCCAGGCTTTTTCTAAACGTTTTACAGCAGAAACACTTGAATCCTTTCTCCTCTTTCTCACCCCACCTGAGTTATCGCCTGTCTCAGTTGCACTGGGCTGTCATTACCAGCCGCCAAGTTAACAAACTCCGTTCTTTCTAGCTCATTGCCCTTTCTGCATTTTGTCATTATAAATTAGCTCGCTGCTGACAGAGATCTCCCTGGCAGGCTGCCCTTGTCAGGAACACAGAGGGACGAGCACGGCACTGGCAGGAACGCTACTCTCCCACTCCCCCAGCTCTCTCCCACAGGCTCACCAGGAATCACGGAGGAAATGGCACCTGAAGACCTTCCTCAGAGCTACCAGCCCCTTCAGGGGCTCGCAGAGGAGCACAGCCCTGTCTGAAACACTCCCCGGCACATTTGTGCTTAGTCTAGTAGTTAATGAGTTAGTGTTTACCTAACCAGCTCCATCAGCCTCACTCCACCAAAGCTCTTCTAATATTTGCAATCAACATGCTTACTGCCAGGCTCATTATGAGCTTTGACTTTGACTTATTAGGAACTGAAGGACAGCTTCCTCCCAAGGACCTGCTCCTCTGCAGCACTGCTGCTGTAAACCCCTGGCTGATACTGCCCTGCCCTTGCCCTCTCCAAAGACCTGTTCAACTCTTGCTCATCCAAGCCCAGGTGTCCTTCTGGGGTCTGATCCCAAGACTACAGAGATCACTAAGAGTCTGCAGATGTCCTCTGGCTTTGGATCAGGTTTCTAGCGATGCAGCAGGAGAGCAACAGTACTCTTGAGTCCAGCCTGCAAAGCACCACACTGTCCTACAGAAACTTTATTTCCTATTTTAAATGTATCTGCTGTTCTCACATGGAAGCAAGGGGTTTGTTTTGCTATAACAACGACCCAAATAACTTCAGTTAAAGGGGAGAAGGAAAAAAGAAAGCAGGATCATGAGCTTTTCTTACAAGACAGCCTTTTTAAGTAAAAAAAAAAAACAACCCAAACCTCATTAAGAACAGAGGCAAGGCTGTGAAGGATTTTACCACCAAATGAGCACAAATACTCTTGTTTTTGCCAGTTGCCATCAAATGAACAACACAAATTTCTCCTTGCAGCTCTAGAAGGGAGTCCACTGAGTCGATAGCAATTCATACTGCAGCCCAGTTCTATAAAAAAGTCCCTAATCACAAGAATCATCCTGTAGGCTAAATAAAGGTTCTCTGTGTGCTGGATTTGCTAAAATGAGCCACAGCACAGGGCAAGGTTATGAGATAAAGCTCCTCTGTAGTGGACAAAGTGGAGTTTGCAGTGCTGTTTGAATCGCAGAACAGCAACCCAACGTGTTGCAGGGCAGGTTGGGACTAGTAAACACAAGTAATCAACCGGCTGGAAGCAAACACTGGCTGTCAGAGAAGCTCCCAGAGCGGTTTATCAAGCCAATATTTCCTCAGCAGAAGGGAGCATTTAAATAGTTACTTAAAATTCTTTTTTGGTTGGTCACAGCTAACACTGAGATCATCTCAGGCTGAGCTTTCAGGCTGTGAGTAATCACTGTTTTGGGCAAGAACTCTCTCAAAGTTTCTGTGGATAATTGAGAGGGGAAATGGAGATTAATTGAGGAGTTAGGAAGTTACATTTTCTTATCTGCAAAGGATTTACACTGTCACTCATGACTTCCTGTAGGTCTGATAAAAAAACGTCATGCAGTTCCAATTATGACTGCAACTTAGATGTATGACCTGGGAATTTAGGCCAGATGTAGAATGCTCAGAAAAGAACCTGTATCCTATAATTGCCTCGAGTCTGCTAAGCTACAGCAACACGTAGCAATTCATTGCTTACAGCCCAGGCTTAATCTACAGCCTGCCTCCCATTTTTATTATTTCTGACTCATCCCTCATTAAGCAGACAGCAATACTTAGCTTATCTAGTCTTCAAAGATCTTCACATTAACTCACAACACCCTAGCCAATAGCTATGAATAACTACCACTCTATTTAAGAAAAAATAATTAAGACAGGGAAGCCACATCACCTCTGAGGCCACATCCACAGGAGATGGGCCAGCTTCCTCAGCATCCCTCTGATTTGCTTTTTGTTCATCAGAGAGAAGACCCTCTCCCAAAAGGTGCAACAGGAAATATTTTGCCTGATATGGCAACAACCAGGTACCTATCCCTGCTGCTGAAGTGAACTAGGCCTTCAGCAGTAATGGGAGGCAAAAAAAATAAAATATCAAGAGCCAGTCAGGCATGGAGTTACAACAAAGTCCTTGGTCCAAGTCAGCCCAGCCAGACTGAGTCCCTGCTGCAGCTGTTCCCCAGGACAAGCTGGCAGGGAGAGCACACACAGTGCTGCATCAAGGCCTTCCCCTCCAAATCACACACCTTCTTCCCAAGGTGTTATCAGATCACAAGAGGATCAGCTATAATCTAGTTAGCTCATAGCCTTCCTCAGCCACTTCTGCATCATGGCTGGGAATTAGTCCCCAAGAGCCATCTCCCCCCCCCCAAGACGGCTCTGCTGCCAAGCTTGCTCTTGTTTTAAAAAACAAATACGTGCTACCTGCTATGAAGGCAGGGTTTATTCCAGCTACAGCCTTCACTGACCAACAAAGGGCTCCAGAAATCAATATTAGCTCCTCATTTTTCTCATACAACAAGCAGTGCTCCTCCATCCCCTAGTAAGGCAGCTCTCTCCATAGACAAGAAGACAAGAACCCCTTACCACTCACCCACCTCCTCCCTTATCTCACAGCTGAGCTCCATCCCCTTTGATACAAAGACTGGACACTTACCCATAAAACCCCTACTCACCTTTGAGAGCCCTCCCACTTCTAAGTAAAAGCAGATGATGAAGATATTCCAGGTGACCCAAACTGCAGTCCAGATGGCATACTAGAAGGGAATGGAGGGAGAGAAAAAAAAGCAATAAACATTAGGAAGTCACTGGAATTAGCATATATATATATGATCTGCAGCTGGAATTAGCATATATATATATATCTGAGATGCAGCTGGGGGCAGTTAAATGCCCTGAGTCAGCACTGCAATCATTTTCTCTTCCTGTTTGTTTCCCATATGCAGATGGCCCCTTGTTTGATTAGAGACACAGGGGCAGAAATTTGGAGGGAGCAGAAGAGCTTCTGCCATGCATTTGTCCAGCATCTAGGTCTCCCTCTCTCTTATGCAGATCCTCAATGTTACTTTGGTACCAGTAGTAACTATCTGAAACCTTCCAAGTTTGGCATAAGTACGGTAAAAGTGCAGCACAGTGAACAATGTGTTCCCAAGCACAGCCAGGCACCTCCTGCTAAAATTGTTTACAATGCTCGTGCTTGATTTCCCAAGGGCTTTACTTAGTTCCTCAGCAGTTGCCATGTCCACAAGAGCAAAGGCTGTGAAAGGCTTTGAGTGGCTCTCAGCAAAATGGATGTTACTTACCACCACTATGTAGCGAGGTCTATACTGAATAGTGCCAAACAGGCCGAGGATAACGATGATGATGTGGAGGAAGTTGGCTAGGATGGGGGCCCACTGGTATCCCAGGAAATCAAACACTTGCCTCTCTAATGCAGCAAGCTGGAAGGGAGAAGGAAAAGGAGAGTTACAGCTTCTGGACTCATGATGTTTATTCTCAAGGTTTTGACCTGCTCCCTCAGCAAATCACTGCAGCAGCTGAAGATGTTGCTCCAGTCCCAAAGCAGTTTACTGCCTGTGAACCAGGTCAGTAGGACAGAACACGTGTCTATATGCCCCTGCCTCCACCCTGCACTCATCCCATCTCCTCCGATGGCTAAGCTAACGCAGAGCAGTGAGCTCCAGTGCCTGCGTGGGGGCACATCCTCTGTTCTGTGCCCTTTGCAATGGGGAGGTGGCCCTGGCAGAGGTGAGCAGTGGGACAGTAACATCTTAAATGGTTGCAGCAGGACTTTCAAGAGCTCATTTGTCAGAGCCTTCAGCGTCACTCCATCATTCCTGACACCTCTCATGTTTCTGCTTTCTGGCACGCATCCATCAAAGTAAGGGAGAGGAGGGAACTCTCTCCCCCACCTTCACCCCACAGAAAATGCTGCCTCCCAGCAAAGATATTCAGCAAACACATCAGTTTTCCAGGAGGACAAGCTGTGTTCCTCTCCAGCACTAATAACGTGGTTCAAGGCTAGTATTATGTTCTAGAAATAAAACTCCATTTCAGTTGAAGTGCTGGGCCTGATTTTCAAATCGTATTTGCATAAAGATGTGCTTTTCATCTGCAGCCCTCGTCTGCGTATCAGGCAACAACTTGTCACCTGCATCTGAACTGGTGTGTTACGCATGCAGCCGAAAGAGCACGCTAAACATGAAATTGCATGCTAGCCTTTACATCCCCACAGCCTTTAAATACTATGGCTATAGGAAAAACAGTGAGAGGAGGGGACAAAAGTGTTCCTGCAGGTTTTTTCCCAGTGCCCAGCCTTATGCAGAGACCTTCTCTTTGTTTGTCTTCACTAACAGCACAACCAGCTTCCCTCCATTGAGCAGTGGCTTTGCTAGGGCAAGGGCACAGCAGGAGATTTCCCTGTCAGGGTAAGATTTTAAAGTGTATTTAATTATCATAGTAGTACGCTGGGATTGCATTATGATATTTCATATTGATTTTCACCTAAATAAATCATTACCATTTACCATCGACAGTCAATAGTAATTTAACTGCTAATTAGACATTAACCATGGGTGTTCCTAGTCTACTGTGTGTAAACTGCTGTGTGACATCTTTTCCTGGCTTAGCTTTTAAATGGCAGCTGGGGACTAAGCACCGGAGCTTCTGTAATGGCTTAAAGCATTTAAGGGAGTGGTTGCAGGTCCCAGACAAGCCCCCTGATGAGGGAAGCCACATCTATTAAATGACCTTTATTCCTCCTTCTTCCTGGATCACCTTCACACCTCTCTTGGGCTAGGAAGGTATTGCAATTCTCAACACTACCTTGGAAGTTCAACAGAAATCTGTATTTCGAAGAAATCTAAATCAGCCCTGGCTAAGGGAGATCAAGCAGGGCAGTGGTAAGCAGCTTTTTCTCTCTGACATCTCTCTTCACTGGCAAAGGTGGGCAGCAAGTGGGAGGGGAATGGAGGCAGTCTCCAAATCTGTCTCTTCTGCAAGATAATTAGTCTTCCCTCTGAAGCAACACACACTGCCCTGTTCTGATCCATTTGAACCTGCTGGCAGATGGTGTGAGATGTGCTGCAGGGCCGCGCGGGGCGCGGGGGATGGAACAGGGCAAGAGCCGCTCGTGTCACCGTGCCGCCTGCTCCCCCCCCTCGAGCACAGCGGATTTTCTGTATCTCATCAGAAACAGCAGTAATAGGTTAAAAGCTTAATCTTTTAGGAGGGGATTAATGCATGCACCTTAACGATATTTGGAAATTTTGAATCATGACTGGCTGGCAATGGGTCACTTGACTGTGACCGCTTCATCCAATCAGGCATTTAATTGGCTCAGTGTGTTACATTAACACGGGAGTATGTGCCACAAGAGCCAGCACCGCGGAGCATCAATTAGTGGAGGGGACACAATGGGGGTGTGTTTCGCAGAGATAATGCTCTGCTCAGCTTCCCCTCTTGCCTTCAGGCCCTGAAAAGGGGTAGAAAGACAAATCCTTCCCACCCATGCCTTCTGCCGTGAGTTTTCTCACTCCAGACTCAGGGCATCCATGTCTAGAAAAGTGTTTTCTTCTTACAAATTAACATTTGCTATTAGGGCTGTATAAAAAGGCGAAAGCTTGTCTTTCCACAGCTTCGTGATGCTCCCTGGCTTGTTGGGAT
This sequence comes from Tyto alba, assembly GCF_018691265.1. Lineage (NCBI taxonomy): Eukaryota > Metazoa > Chordata > Aves > Strigiformes > Tytonidae > Tyto > Tyto alba. Next base: position 15,310,250 of record NW_024881308.1, read on the forward strand.
CAGGGAAGAAATTGGTCTCTGAAGTGAGAGGTACCCAACTGGCCTGGAGATGGACCTGCCAATCCACACCGACTTCAGACTGGGGCACAGCTCCCAGAGCTCTCCCGGCCCCCACCACACTGGGTTTTTCCCCCATGATCCCAGAAGTTAGCTTCGTGTCATACTTCCCTCTTCCTTACTGCGGCTGCCCTCGTCTCCAGGTTGTTTCTGTCCTGATTTTTGTTCCTTTGATATTTTCTCTGCATACTTTTTATGGTTTTGTGTCCCGGGGAGCTGCAGGCGTGACTCAGCTGGTACAGAGATCTGCTGTGCCTGTCTGCTGGTTCAGCTAAGGGGAACAAGGGCTGGGTCGGTACTCCTTTGTGTGGCAAGCTGTTCCCTCATTTATAAAAATAAAAGCAATGTTCTGTAAGATGTGTGTTGATGACAAGTGCAAATGCTGCTGATGGAACTCGAACGCCGTATTACTGACACGCAGGTAGTGAGTCTGCACTGCGATCCAGCCATCAGAAATGCAGCCTGAAGTTACCCTGGGCTTGTCCCCGTTCCCTAGCATAATTAAGGAAATGTTTGCTAAAAACAAATAGATAAACAACGGTTTCACTCATTACACTACAGGTCTGTGTGTAAAGCTTAGCCATTAAATGCTGCTGAGATTTGCAGGTAAACAGGGCTGATGTTCGGGCTCAGCTGGCTTTGGTTTGGGGTTGGGATGTGAAGAATGTCGTGGTACCCTTCAACCGTGGTTCCTTCCATCTGGCTCAGAAACGGCAGGGTCAGGGTTTGCCCCTGCTATGGGTACTGATATGTCTGTACCCTCGTACTGCACCTCTCTTGGATCCCTCTTGCTGAGCAGGGGAAATGCCATCTTTGCTGCTGCCAAGTTTCTGCAGAGTAATATCCCTGCTGTAGCGTTCTTTACAATGATTCACACTATTCTATTGAGAAAGCCTATTATATTCTAGAGATATTGGTTGTAAAGAGAAATTTCACAGATTGTGGCACAGGTTTCAACCCATTCAAAGCTGACAGGATCTTTCCATCAGGGAGTGCAAATTTTTCTTCTTTATGACAATTCTTATTAAAGCCAGGATTCCTTCTGCTCTTTTTGCTTCTCTAACCCATAGAACATTTTTACCTTTCATTCTTTAAATTAAATGATTTGTTGCAGTACTAAAATCAGAATAGTTGTGGGAGACTTTCCTCTCCTGGAATAAACCGTATTTCTGCTGATCTGAGTGAAACTGGAATAGCAAATAACCATGTGAGGTAATTGTTAGCCAGGCAAACAAAACAAGCCAAAGCTGTCTGTTGGGCTATCGTTCATTTATATGGCTGGGAAAGATAAGAAAGGCTGAGAAGATGTTCTGCAGTTTACAGAGTCCTATCACATAGCTCACACACAGTGAGTAAAGAAGGGCTCTGCAGGCAGCACGATGGGACATGCTCAAGGTCTTTACACCATTAAAACTTCACCAGAGAGGGAAGCTGTCCCTGAGCTGGAGGGGAGCATTGCCTGATGGAGCCCACTGCAGAATGGGAAAATGGTTTTAGAAAACATCTCAAAATGTGAAACAGTTTCTTGTTGGGGGGCTCAAACCATTCCAGTTGCGTTTCCGATGGCTCCGGCAGGACAGTGTCACTGGCAGATGTCGATGCCAGGAGGACACCCCGAGCTGATTCAACGTGGGCTGGGGTGTGCTCGTTTAAATTCTGGTCCCTCGAATCTGTTCTACGCTCCATCTTTGTCTTCTGTTGCTCCTGTTGTGCTGATAAACTGGAGAGTTCAACCTGCTCCCCTTGTGCCTCTGCACTGCTAAGGAAGAAGGGATGCCGATCAACAAGTCAGTCACCTGTAATTCTTTAACTCTGTCCTTTATAGCCTACTATCAAGGGCCATGTTATCAGCTAGATTTGCTCTTCTTAGTTTATAAAGCTTTTAAAGCCTTTAATCTTCTTCGGTTTGAATCTGTGTCTTTCACTGTATTTCTGAAATCAGTTGGGACACAAATAACAAATAGCACTTTCAAGATGTTGACATGACTCTTACAGATGCTCAGAAAGCCCAATGGCAGGTACAGCTCCACAAAGAGGATGTCCTGCCTACACACATGCACATGTCCATCCGTATCTGTTCCCGTAAGCAAATCTGCTTTTACATTTCCCAAGTTCAGCTTTAATAAAAAATTTATTTTAAAAATTATATATTGGAAATAAATTTACAAGCATGCAAGAGATGGAGCAAATGGCAAAGACTGATCCTACTGCTATGGGCCAGCCAGGACTTAAGGGAGATACTCTTGAAAAATTAAGAGAAAGTGTTTTACCCAGAAACCTAGACAATTTTCCACTTGGCCTATAAAAAAAAACAACTTGAAAACTCTTTTGCTAGTCCTTGGCTTTCTCTGCTGTAAGGACACGTAGCCTCACAGACGGCTCCACCTCCTGCACTGCCCTTGTTCAGTGGTGTATGCAGCCACCTTGAACCCCTGCGTGCGTATCTACAGCCTCAACACAGACAAAATTTGCAACTTAAACCCCTATGTTTACTTTCTCTCTAGCCTGAACTGAGAAAGAGCCTCAGCTCCAGCCCTCGGCCACCACCGCGCTCCTGTGATGTTCAGGGCTGCCTGGCTGATTCCTGACGCCTTGATCCAGCATTTGATTTCCTGCCAACTGGCTTTGCTTTTTAAGAAGATGCTCTGTGTTTGTTAACTGTGCAAACACCATCGGAGCGGCCAAGACTTTCACTGAAAAAGGTCACGGGTCTTTTCTTGAGGAAAAACTTGCATTGATTTTCTGAGGTATTTTGGCCATGCAATGGTTGACAGCTTGAGTTGAGGACAAAGTCACAGTGCTGCTATGCCTATGAGACATCATATAAGGATGAAAATTTAAGTCCAGCTAGCTGAAACAACAGGAAGAGATTGAAAAGTCTCAAATGTATAGTTTAAAAATATATCATTTAGGTTTTGAACACAAATATCTTTATTTTTGCTTGTTCCATACAGTTTAAGCTTGGCAATATTAAACACCTGTCTGCTCTGTTTACTGTTGTTGTTGTTATTATTATTGTTATTATTATTATTGTATTGGTATTATTATGATATATTATATTATTATACATAGTCTTTCTCAACAATTGCTTTGCATTTGTAAATGGTGAAACAATGCTAGATGTAAAGAATTCTAAACCCAAGCTGCAGTGTGGTGAAACTATCAGCAGTGAGCAGAAAATTTCCTTCCGTGACAGCGCTTATCCAAGGTGGAGAAGATTTTATGGGTAGAAAAATTATTAAACAATAATTCTGCTTTTACCACAGTGGCTGCATTTCTAAACAAATATTAATGGTTGTTATAACTGTTTAATTAATTTTGTCTGAAAAAGCAGTTCATCGAGCCACTACTTCACATCCCTCTATCCGAGGGGCTCGTTCTGCTAGGTGCCGCGTCCTTGTCTCTTCTAAAGTCAGCATCTCACGTGCTAATACCCGCTGCATTCATGAAATCTCATTTTTCTTCAGTAAGTGTTGTCAGGGAAACCTTCCTTGGGGCCTTGTGATCCACAGCTCCTCTCCCAGCATCCCTCGCCGAACCACAGAGGTCAAGAGACTAATTGCACAGGAGGTCTCTGTTTGTCACTTTGTCTCTCAGACATCTTTGGTCACTCCGGCCACTGGATACAATAAGCCCCATTCTCTGCTGGGTTTGGTCTGTTTTCTCCCCAGAAGCTGCTGAAACCCCTTCTATTCACACAGACATTAGAGAGGCCTCCAACAGCAGACCTTCTATCTTGAAATCATTTATGTTTCAGAAGCCAACCTTGGTCACTGCGATGGCCTGGAAGACCAATGCCTACCAAAAACCCCTCAGGGCAGCTGAAGTCGTCCCCAACTCCGGCGTGAGCTATTGAACAGCCTGACATTGAGCCCTCACCTCCTCCTTCCCCCTGTCCTGCCACCTCTGTGCTCTGGATTCTCCCCTCCCAGCATCATTTTGTGTGTTGTCAATGACACTCACAGGAGTGCCACTGCTCTGACCTTGATCCCTCTGCTTTCTGCTGCCGATGCCTTTCAGAAACAGCCTAGCTGCAAAGACAAGTCATTATTCAGTCCCACACGCCCGAATGCTGCTTAGCATTCCAGGAAAGGCACAACCCTTGCTAAATGTAAGGGCTGAGGCTGGCACTGAAACGGTGCAGAAGCCTGTTTGTTTGTGTCTGGAGTTGAGTCTCTGGCTTCGGAAGGACCGAGGTTTCCTACTACACCACGTAGAGCCACCAGCCGTGCTCAGCTGGAGACATGGGCTATGCACAAGCATTCACGCACACAAACCTCTCAAACCTTTTTGCTTCAGGTGTCGGGTTGGGCCATTTAGTGGGCAAAACAGCCGGGGTACGTGAAGGGAGAGGCTCTGGGGTGTAAGGCAGTAGCTGGCAGCACTTTTTCTAGCAAGACTCCATAGTCCGTGGTCCCCACCAAATGGCACATCCCCAGGCACAGCACAAGTGTGGCAGCCCCTCTCCTGCCCCACAACCCTCTGAATGGGGGTGATCAGCAATACAGTTAATTAGCTGGCTCTTGCACATGAACTTGTAGAGGAAAGAAGAGGTTGTCCAGCACTGACTTTCCGAATCGTGCTCAGAACACAGCTCCCAGGAAAAAGATTGCTTCCTAGGAGGAACGTTTCAGTAAGATTATTGTCCTGTATTGCCTAACCTTCTCCCAGATCAGGGTCAGTTTTGTGCCTGGTGAGGCTTGTGCTCTGTACACTCCACGATGGCTGGTTTGGTGATCCTGGATCACGTCTTGCCTTGGGGCTCAGACCTGAGGGATGCAGAGAGGTGTCTGCAGCAGCATCAGATACCGGAGCTGCTCTGCTCTCGCCCCTCCTGCTTGTGTCTCCTGATAGCATCTAAGTACTGCATGCTGCTGTGATTGCTGATTGCTGAGATTAGCAATCAGGCTAAATTAATAAGCAGGTGCCTTTGTGATCCAGGCGAAAAAGCACTCTGACAAGAATGACAAACCTGGTTTATTTGTAACCTACGTCAACACTCAAACCTAAGTTTCCCAAACATAATTGAATTAATCTGTTGTGCCCACAATGCTTCCCCCTCCCTCCAGTGTTTTTTTCCTCCCTCAGTTTCATAGCTCAGATTTGGCTCTCCAGCTTTATAACAGAGAGAGGGGGCCCTCGAATGAAGGGGACGTGACTGTATTTGCAGCAGACATAAAATATAATGAGTTTCTTCAACAAGTGCCTGACATTTTTGTCAGCCAGATGCTCTGTCAGGCACAGCCCTACCCCAGGCTCAGGCTCCACACTTCTGGCAGTTCTGGATTTCCCTTGCCTGTGGGAGGACTTGCCATTTTATCTTAGCCCACCTCGTACTGGTGATCGTGGGCAAACATCCTTGCTGCTTCCCATGAAGAGCATCCTGGCATGGCAGACAGCTTTAGCACTGGGTTTTGGCGGGGGGAACCTTCTCCCACCATCAGTACAAATTTCCCTGTTGAGTGAAGTATATTAAAGATGTGCCATTAACTCACCAGCCGTTTCCCTCGGGAGATCTGCTACCATTTATGAAGCCATCTAAACACTATAAAGGCTGCGAGGCAGAGCAATGTTGGAGATCAGCAGGAATTTAATTTTCTAATAGAGAGATTTATTTCCTACCAACAGGGCATTGTAGTCTGTGATCCCTGCCACTGCTCAGCCAGGAAGGCTATCAAAAGTTTGGGCTCATTCACATGACAGGGATGCAGGAGAATAGTGAAAATACTTAAAAATTAGCAAAGGGGTTGTTGGGTACAAAGAATATACCCTATACCCTCTGCATCTGCTACCTTAAACATTATCTTCTTACCTAAAAGAGCCAGCTCTGCTGATGAGGGGAGCGAGCAAACACATCAACAATACTTGCACAGAAGGTACAAGGCTGTACTGGAGGATTATTTGGGCCAGGACTGCCCAGCCTGTCTTCTAGTGATGCAGCTCTCTGGAGCCTCCTGGATGTGGGAGCAGCAGTTTGGGAACAGTTCAGAGATTCCCATGAGCTCTTAAGTGCACTAGAAAGACTTAAAAAATCATTCAGGGGTTAGACTAAAATTCACAGGGTATATAAAGCCCACAAGATACCAGCTGGACTCATACAGTTTAGACAAAATTATGGTTATCTTTACTATTTTATAGGCACTTACTGAAAACTGCTATTTTATTTTGCCTCTAGTTACCCCAAAGTTGAATTGTGACCTTAAATATACTACTGGCAATTTCCCAAAGGAGAACGAAACTCTTGCTTCAGGCTTGAAAAGCCAAGCTCAGTTTTTTCTCTGTCCTGTCCACACCCAGCCTGAGAAAAAAATCCCTGTGTCCAGGTGACACCACAGCCATCCCCTGCCTTTAGCTTTATGAACAAAAGTCCCCCTTGCAAATCTAATTCATGGCTGGCACCTGCAGCACTTTCTCCTCAGGAAGGGTCAGCTGTAGCCCGAGTTACTAAAATGCCTCTCTGAAGGCAAAACACCTGCAGAAAGCCACCTGAAACTGTTTTTCTCACCCAGGGGAAGATGAGGATGAGAGTTTCTTGGCGTCCACGTAGCAGGGCCAGCAAAGCCCCACTTTCTGCATAGCTCTGCGTGCCAGAGCACTCCTCCACTCAGCAGGTTCCTCCCCAGCATGTGCAGACAAATGGTGTCTGTGCCACTGCTCTTTCCTGGGACCCCCCCCAGGGCCTTTCTGGATCCTGCTCCCTGCCCTCCCCTGTGCTTGCCAGTCCCTCTCCCTCTGCCCCACACCTTCCACCCGCCCTGTCCTGCTCCGGCCAGCTCAGCTCCTGCCTGCACATCGCCCTGGGAGCTCTAGCAGCTGATCCCCTTAATTAGGTCACAAATAGATCACGTGGAAAACACTTGCACCAGCCAGATCATCTGAAGGAAAAACATGCCAACCCTTCAACTGGGGTAAAACCTTGAGAGAGGAAGGATGCCAAAGCTGAAATAACTCTTCAAAACTTTGTCCGTAGGAACCCTGTTTCAGTTTCTGCTCAACAGCTGGGTCCCCGCTCCCTGACACTGTAGCTAAGTGGTCGTGTTGCTTTAATTTCCTCGTGCTCCTGCTGCAATGCCAGATTGCTTGGATATTCATAAACAGAAGGAGTTTAATGAAAATTATAATTAGAGCCCTGCGGTGCTCTTGCAGGTCGCCTTTACACTGGGCTGCCTATTTACATTACAAATCAGGCTGGTGTCACTGCAGTGTCTACAGCAAGAGAAGAGAATTAATTAGAAGGGAAGCACAGGGTGGGTCATAAATAAGAGAGAAAGAAAATTATATTGTTATTATTAATAATCTAGGAAATTGGGATCTGCCATGGCTTTGTTGCAACTTTGCTCCTAGAAGAAAAGCCCATTTGTAATCATTGTGCAGCAGGAGGGGAAACAGCACAACCACCCCCAAAATTTCCACTGGTAATTACTGTACAAACATCCCCTTTTTCACAGAGCAACTGTTTCTCATGGAAAGCAAAGCAGCAATGAAGACTTTATCTCTCCCACCAGGACACAGAGAAGTGCTTTTAGCACTTCTGCTTCCTATTACCTAGCTGTGAGGTTGGGGGAGTCAGGGAGAGACAACACATGAAGCCAAAGGGAAGCGTTTCCCATGATTTTGCAGTTTTCCCTTTCCACCTGCCAGCAGCTACAGATGACGAGTGTTGCCCCGCTGTAATGCCACGAGCAGCAGCTCCTTGAGGAAGACAGAAGCCCTCATTCAGTGAAGCGCTGGAGCATCTGCCGACTCGAGGCACAGCGTGTGTCCAGCTGCAGTCACGTGCTGAAGGGCTCTGTAAAATCCGGGTCTGATGGAGCAGGAGAGAGAAATCCCACGGGAACACCAGGGAGGCCTCTGGGCATCGATGCACTGACACCCAGCCTGGCTCTCGCACAGGGCGGCACAAGCCTGTGTTACCCCAAACACACACCAGGTTTTATTCTGCCCCTGCTCCTTCCACCAAAGTTAACTGTCTGTCTTCCCATCTGTATAGTGGATTTAGAAATAACACCCTCATTTTACACAGAGGGTAGCTGGAGACTTGGGTTGTACTTGTAAAAAGCTTCTTTAATATTTCATACTAATCATCCTGCCTCAGCAGACACCACGTTATCATTGCAATAGTGTTTTTATTGGATGCCCACCTGCCCATAGTGGTAAAAAGAGGTGGCATTTTAGGTTGGGAACCTCCCTACGATGATTGCAACTCCAGCCCAAACCCCTCACCTTTCCCATCACTGTCACGTTCTCGAAACAGAGAGGTAAATTCACCCCGCTGCATCCCGTGCCTGCATCCCCCCAAATCGATGGGGGGGGGATCAGCCTTATGGGGGGATCAGCCTTATTGATGCTCCAACCAAATCCCAGCAATGCCCAGCAAACGATGCCCACGCAGTCCCCCCACCAGGCCCCCCGCTGCTGCTCACCTCAGCTATTAATCTTACGTGGCGCTGCGCGGCCGGGGGACGTAACTTCAGTCTAATAAACAGCTGGGAAGTCAGGACAGAGCAGATGAGCTAATACTGCAGAAGTGATTGGGTTTATATATCAAATGCAACCCAGGAGAGTTTCCCCTCTACACGTCGTGGCAATATGCAGAAAGTTTTCAGGCAAATTAGAAGCTGGAGGTATTTGTAGGAGTTTGGCTGCAAATGGGCCAAGTGGTTTGTTTGCATTTCATGCACGCTATCGTCAGTATAAAATGACCCATACTGTGACAGCTGAGTTTTAATCATCACTAGTAACACTCTGTCGTGTGTGCTTTGCCAAAAACACAACCTAACATAAAAATGTGCTTATTTCAGTTAAAAAAAGGGCAGAAGAAAAATTTCCCTCGAAAAAGCTCTACTTGTAAAAACACATAACCATTTTTTCAGCTGAAAAATAAATATCAGTGAAGAAATACTGACCAACTCTCCCCTAATGAATATACTAGCAAACTTCCAGGCCTGTCATCAAAGCATGAAATGAAAAAGAACTGGGAAGAAAAGAGTGTTTTGGACATGAAAAACATTTAGCTGTCCAGCTTCTGGTTCCAGTAAAATGCTTTTGACAGGAAGGGTTTTAAATTGGAACAAACAGGAAAACGACTATTTTGTTACAAATAGGGACTGTCAGAGGCTTTTGGGGCATTGCAGGAATTTTCCAGTAACCACAATGCCCACAACCAACTTCCCTTCTACGAAGTGGCTAGAAAATAAATCAATCACTACTGACTTTCATCTTCTGATTGCTTCACTGGAAGAAAATCAGCTGTACTTAAATAACTGATTAATTAACTTAACAATTATAGGTAGCAAACCTAGCTTTCCTTGTCTCCCTCAAGACATGTAAATTAGGGATATTTCAGTTTTCCAACCACTTTAGGAGGCAAAGCCAATTTTGTGTGACCCAAGATGACTTCTGAGCTGTCACCCACATCTCAGGAGTCGCTGGTACCCTGGGCACGGCCCCAGCAGTGTGCTCCCCGCTGCTCTCGGGGGTGAGGAAGGCTGCCCACCTCTTGGGTTTCTTCCTCAGCTGTAAGCCCCCCATGAGGAATATACAGGCTGGGAAGCAGAGATTCAGATCTATTTTTCTGAAGTCAATAAAAGCAAGAAAACAGAGACACATGAAACGCTCAGATTCATCAAGTGAATACCTAAGGATGGAGACGGCGAAAAGTTTAGACACAGATTTGAGGCTGAAGATCAGCTTCTCACAGGCTGATGAAGCAGCTTAGGAAGTGCAATCTGCTCTGGATAGACATTAAAGGGTAAGAGCACATCTCTGCTACAAGCTAGACTGAGTGCTGGAAGGAAGTGCTTCGGGGCAGAGAGTCTCGGGTTCAAAGTGTGAGAGTGAGCCGTGGTGGAAGTCACTAAGCCCGTGCTTTTCTCATGCTCACCATCCCCGGCACCGCTGTGTTTCCTGCTAATACTTGAGAGGAGTTAAATGAAACAAAAGATTCTTACCAGGGATTTATTAGCAATACAGTGCCATGCTAAAAAAAAAAAAAAAAAAAAAAAAGCTAAGGTTTAACAAGTTCTCCCACTTGTATTAATGGCATTGACTGTATCACCTTTTGTGCAGCGTTCCCTTTGTCTTTGCTCTTCAGTCCAAGTAGATGATGAAATGAGACTCCTGACGTTCACTTTGATGGAGGCGAGCTGCTGGCTCTCCAACAGTGTAAATAAGGATTCAGTGCCTTTTAAAAAGCATTATTTTTAAAGGAAAGCCCTTCTGAGCGGGGACTAGAATGGGCTTATTTTCCACATGGCCAAGCGTCAAAAGGAAAGCAGCAGCCCAGTCCATGCTCTTATCACCCTCCCCAAGTCACCCACTGGATAGATTTGTCACAAGGTGAAATAAGAGCAAGTCCTCAATTTATTATCATTTTCTACTTGTCCTCCTTAATGCAGTTCCTGCCAGGATGAGTTTGCTGTGGGAAAGTGGAATGAAACCAGGCCTTTCAGTTTTCTGCTAAATGGGACTGGGGGAGGAGGCTTTCAGCAGGGAGGGAAAATCTTCCTCATTATAAAGGGAAAATGTGCAATGCAGAGTTTTCATCGGATGCTGCCCAGCCTCCCAATTAGGATGCCTGAGACAAACAGTGGCGTTATTATATGTAACTGTTTATCCAGTGTCACTCAGCCATTGTTTATTTTATGAGCATAATTTATCTCTTCTGTTGTGCTACCCAATTTGTTTGCATTTTCAGTCCAGTCGAGTGTCTCTCTTTTATTGTATACATCTTTTGGCCTCCCACCAACCGACTCTCCAATTAAGTTTCCAAGAGAGTCGCACAATGGCCAGGCCCCTCCTGCGCTTCATTTTTCGCATGACGTTTGCATCCCCTTCGTTTCTGCGCTGCCCCTGCCCACTTGCAGCTCCTCAATGGCTCATGGTTTATTCAACAGCAAAGCTGAACTTCTCTTTTCCCTCTCTTGTTCCCCTTCCTCCTCCTCCTTTAAAACAGAGGCTGGTCAATAGATGCCACTTTTGGCAGCTCTGGGGAACAAAGTTCATTTGCAGCAAGTCTTTAGCGGTCGTGTCTTCCGCAGTGCAAGAGTTTGGTGACCTCGCAGGGACTGAACACCAAGCCGCGGGGCAGCAGCTCAGACGTGGGGCACTCATGAACTCTTGTGTCTCCTCCAGCCACAAAAGGGGACAAAGACTTGTCCTCTATCAGCATGTGTTACCAACGCTTCACCCACACATGGCCCTGCCTCCCTGCTGTTATCGCTCCCCTTGGAGGTGCGAGACGATCCCTCATCCCTGGAATGACGGCGTCTTTGGCCGGTCCTTACTCCAAACTTTCCGACCAGTTTTTTTTCAAGTCTTTTGATCTTCTTGCTTGCAGGTCTGTCTGCAAAGCTTAGCTAAAATCGAAAAGTGCTAATCCACATCATGGAAATTCAAATCCTTGCCACTACATTAAGTAATGTCAAGGAGGTTTAATCTGGCAAGACTCTGAAGTGAACTCCAGATCAGTGATAACAATATCTGTGCATCACCTCTTCCACTAGCGTGGCAACACTGAGGCAGTAAGAAACAGCCTTTTCCTCCTTAGCGTAGCAGGCTCCAGACTATCACTATTTCTGATGGGGTCCAGCAAAATCCCATCGAACTCTCAGCCCTGGGTTACAGTTGGACGTGGGGTTTACTGCTGCATTCCTGTTGAGTCTGCCAGGATTGGGTTTCCAGGATTTCTGCTAGAAAATCTGTACAGTGTCTCACCACCAAACACTGGAGCTCCATCTGAAATGCCCTTTGTTTGCAGGTTAGTGTCCAAAACTGGGAGTGAGGAACTTTGCATGGCCATGGGAGCTACCATGAGGAAAAATCTTGGCAGCCATGAAACCTGGGTTACATCTCATGCAAGGAAAGCATCCTTTGGCTAGGCGATCTGCAAAAGAGTTTACTGCCCCTCCAACTCCTGTCACTGTGAGCTGCTTCAGAAATTCATCGTACTTTAAATGATTCACTCAAGTATCCATTCAGTCCCAGTTCATAGATTGCAGAGCCTTTATTACACAGCCATATATTTAGCACTGGAATAGTTCTCAGCAGTTGTAACAGCCCTGTCATCTAAGGAATAAAACAAAGAGCCATTATTCATCAGAAGGGAGACACAGTCTTTATTGTCTGAAGCCATGGCAGAGTTTTTATATCACCCTATCTATTCTTTCAAGCTGTCACACAACTCAGTTTTAAGCTGTTTCAGTGGCAGCCCTGGAAGCCCCAACGCTTCTGTAGCTTCATGTAGCTAACTTCCCAGCTAATGTTGTTTTAAACCGACAGCAGGACTGATCCTGAGCACACTGAGTATGGCCAGTGACTTAGGAGCAGGAGAGTTAACCTTTCCAGGAAAGCTCGAGGTAGACGTTAATCTCTGGGTGGGTCAGGAATAAAAGGCACTCAGGGTTATTTAAAGACACGAGGAAGCATGCTACAAGGAGCAATGGATGAATGTGCATTTTGGGCACTGATTATACACAGAAGAACTGAGTTTGGGCTCTGGTCTGATGGCAGAGCGTTGTGTAGACTGTAGGACCCAAGAACACACCGGGTTTTGCGTGCCAGCTGTCCCGACCTCGCACTGGTGTGGCTCCTGCAGCCCTCCCCTGCAATGTTCTGGTTTGCTTGGTGGGTGTACATCCCGCACAGAGCAGGAGGAACCAGCCTGGTTCTCTGGGTCCAGACACCTGGGGGTTGGTACCTTGAGAGGAACTCAGCATGAACTACCTCCATCCTGCCTAGCATCTGCCTGACGTCCTCTGCATCTCCGGGAAAAGCAGGTCAGATTTGGGGCCAGAAGACCTCTTCTGACGTGCACGGCTGTGGTGCAAATGAGCCCATTAAATGCAAATGAAACGGCACCATTCACGGAACCAGCTACCACCACGGTCTCTTCGGGTTTCTGAGAGCATTTGAGAATCTGCCTGTGTCAGCACAAAGGCAGGATAAAGAGCACGCAGATCAGATACCTCTGAGAAGGTGTCGTGCAGGGGCTCTCGCCAGCTGTTTGCGCAGCGAGGCAGACCCATCCTTCTCCTGAATGTTTCCTCTCAGAATAATGAGATGGGAGACTTGAAGACCCAGAATCCTAAAAAGTGGCAGACATTTGAAAAAGAATTGCCCTTTCCCAGCTTTGTAATTTGTTTTAAGGCTGGCAATCACATCTCCAAAACCCCATGCTCACTTTTCTCCACATGCTCGGAAAGCAAAGGGCACATAACAGACTGTGAACTCCCATTACACTTCTCCCAACACCCGCTCTCCTCTCTGCCGAACAGCCAGCAATCTCCCAGGCTAATTAGCCAAACTGTATTCTGCACATATTTAGCATTTCTGAGTAATTAGGATAATCAGATTTCTCCCCTAATTCTGTACATACACAATATAAGCAGGTGTATTGCCTTTCCCACAATGATATCACAAAAAGTGTGTTGTCTGCTGGAGCTAGGGATGCCAGCCGCCTGTCAGAGCCCATTCTCATCTCACACATGGAAATCTGCTGCTAACAGATTACCAGTAGCCATGGGAAATTAGGAACTGGGCTTGATTTGGCTAAGTAGCCAGTAGTTCAGATATTCATGCAAGCTACCTAAATACACAGCCTTCAAATCTGGCCGGAGATCTGGGTGTTCTCTACACCATCCTCCAGGTAAGAGCTGCAGGAGAAGCTGTTCTGCGCTGCAGTTGGACAGGAGGTGTTTGGCCCACAACCTCAAAGGTGTTTGGAGTTCTGGGGAAGTGCAAGAGTCCACCCAAGTCTGAGGACTCAGGTCTTGGTCACCCTCCACAAGGTTAATCAGCCTATGGACCTAGACCTTGTATCTGTGGACCTGCTAGCTGGTACACACATACTTGTGGTCTCCGTTGCCTTCATGGCCTCTAGATGAAGGTCAAAGCCAGTGAGGCCAAGCCAGCTCTTTCTTGTCCTACTGTGGTGGGTCTTTGGTTCATGAGGAGTTTTTCCTCCAGCCAGCTTCACTCAAGAATTCCTTCTCAGGGAAGCAGAAAAGTTTTTTTAAGTGCCCATGACTACATCCTGGTCCTTGGAGCAGTTGCATGTGGTGCTTCCACCAAAGTGGGACTACTTCCCTCTTAATGAAGTATCAAGGGTCCAGCATCTCTGAAAGGAGGAGAGGATGCTCCCAAGCCCCGCAGCATGGAGTCAGTCCTGAGTATCTGGGCCACAGCAGTAATATTAAGCAAAGACCCTGCCACATACCCTCCACAAAAAGACCATCTATCTGCTGAGCTTCATGTAGGGGAAAATTTTGCCTGAAAACCTTAGAGTACAACCCAATATTCTCCCAACACAAGGAAACCATTCTTAATGTCCAGGGCAATGCTCTTCTTGTAATACTGTGGAATAATGTCCAAACCTCCTAAATACGAGCAAATCTGAGTCAGGACAGGAATTAGATTCCTCCTGGTCTCCACATAGGTCAACCATCCCGGTACTGAGATTGAGCTCTGATTACTGTGGAGGTAATTTTCAGGTGGAGCTGAAGATAGACAGTGACAAACTGTTAATTGTGGTGAAGCTGTTTATCTGTGATGGATGAACACACCATACAGAGCACTCCATGCAAGGCTACACTCAATATTTTATAAGTTCTCTGTGGGTAATAAAATGCTCCATCCCCCTTCTTTAGTGTCCTCTATCTCACCTTCCCTGTTCAGATGAAATGGTGCTTACAGATGAACTATCTCCAGAGAATAGCACTTGGAAAATATAATTCAGCACCAGACGCTTTAATGGGTCCAAGGCTGTTGTCAGGGTCACCACAGACACAGGACAGGTCCCTGTTCCCCAGAGATGGGTCACAGGAGGCATCTTCCCAAGCTTTGTATATTTGCTGTAACCATGTATTCATCTGAGCACCAGGATTTATTTTGTATTAAGTGTACTTATCTCTTGAGAAGTGTAACCCAACTATCCTCAGTAATACTCAATTCTTGTTTTTTCATGTCTTTGACCAGGTGACTGGTTGCCCAGGTGTCCACTAAAGAAGGAGAGAGTCTGTCCTGTATCATTCTGACCAACCTTCCTCAGGTCAGCGATGTCCCAGGTCACTCAGGGATGGCACAATGACAGAGAAAGGGTCTTGGAGAACTGTGCTGACAAAACAGACCCTGTCGCAGAGTGATGCCCTCCTTGACCTGGGAGACCGAGCTCGTGGGCAGCTCTGTGGGAGGTGGGATGGAGCGACCCAGGATGAGGAGCCCTGGCTCACCCTGCTCCAGGCATCCCATCTCCAGGGATCATCAGTGGGATCCTCAGCTTCATTCTCATCTCCTCTGAGGGCAGAGCAAGGAGGGGGGCGAGTCTGCATGGTGAGGAGCTGCCCCGAAGTGCAGAAAGAGCATAAAGGCTGGATCCACACACACACACCCCCCCAAAACCCTCCTGCCCCATAGCTGTGCGGCGGAGCCTGCTCGCTGCCGTGACAGGGTGGTGGCAACTTGTGCTCCCACACTTCTGAAAAGCAAGGCCTGGGCAGACATCTGTGTGCTTGCTCCACTGGTGCAGAAAAAAATATGATGACGGTCCTGGTTTTCTAGTTTTTGAGCAATGGATGAAAAAACTGGAGGGGGAAAAAAAAAAAAAAAAAAAAATAGAGGGAAGAAAGCAGATATTTTTATGGCCCGAGAGAGCCTGGAGAGCAGGTGGGAAGCTGCCTGCAGGGCTGGCCAGCCGCTGAAAAGTGGCAAGGGAAGCTGGCACAGCAACTCCTGACGTCTGCCTTCTCCAAGCAGGTGACGAAGACAAGCTGCTGCCTTGATTCCCACAGTATATTTTCATTAGGCTGTGGCAGATGGCAGCGGAGGTCACCGCTTCCACACCATCATCCTTTCAGCCGAAAGGTGTCAGGGAATTTGACATCTCAATTACTAGACCTGGCTTCACCCACACAACGTCCAGCCACACGACATCCAGGATGAAGGGGGTAGGGGGGGATCAGAAAAGCTGCTCTCCTCATTTCCATGAATCCTCACCTTTGAGAGAAAATCTGGGACGTGCGCTTCGCTGATAAACAACATATTTGTGTCTAACGTCCTGACACAGAAGCAGCTGTGCTGAGAACAAGCCACAGACACCGGGAAAATGGCAATTAAGTCCTTGTGGAAATGAGACCAAAAAGAATCCCTTGGAAAAGACAGTTGATGTTAATGAGCTACAGAGAAGACAAGGGAGGATCTATTGATCTTGCCCCAGCAGAGAGCTGCTGCTTGCTCCTCTCTACTCTGTGAAACCTCAGAACATAAAGCAAAATAAAACTTCTGTTCTTCACGAGGCCTTTCAGATGCGGGTCCAGGGCTCAGCTAACGCAGGGAGAAGCCAGAGCAACATCACCATTGACTTCTGCATGTTCAATGTGAAACACAAATCCGACATGCTGGTGTGAAGCAGTGCTTTTGTTGAAACCCCATCTCAGAGATTTCTGCCGGATATTTCAATCATTTCACTTTTTCCTCATCCCTATTATTACTACCTACTTTCCTGTTATTACTTTACTACTACCAATTCCCTACTTTTTACTACTATTAATCCCAGATTTTGTAATCCCTACTATTATCCCTGGCAAGAAGATGATGAAATAAGATTCTGACCCTTACAAAAGCTCAATAAACAAGCAAAGTCATCATTTATTCTCATTCTGAAACCTCATGAACTTTAAGGTAGCATTACGACTCTGAATGATTACAAAATATCTTGGACTGGCAATTCTGCAGGGTGTTTATTCATTGAGTTTTCTTCTACAACAAAAATACCAAAACCCACTGGCCTAGGAGCAGATGAGTCAACTCAGCGAGGCACTACCCTGCAGCAACACCCGAGCCTGTGCTTCCTCTTTGAGGACTTCTCCCCTTAAACCCTGACACAAGCTGGGTTTGGGGGAGACATGATGATGTCAGAGATATTTGGAAGACGAGAACTCCCAGAGTGCACAACTCCAAAGAAAAAAAAAAAAAAAACAACACTAAACCACCTTCTTTTTAGTAAGACTTTTCAACTTTTTTTACAGAAGCTTGAAAACACTTCTGAGAAGTTCAAAATATTTGGGGTTTGGCACAATAAACCCCCCCATCATTTTCAGCAAACATTGCTAAATGCCAGAGTATTTTCATTTTTTTTTTCCCCAAAATGTCCTCTTTTTCCTCCTCGTGTTCTGGAGATGGGGAATGGGAGAAGAATGTGCTACTTTTGAGATGAAAGTTTCCACTGTTGAAAACTCTTTGTACCAAACTTAAAACGCAGAGACACAGCCTGTGCAGTTAGGTGTGCTCATCACATCTACTGCAGCCCAGGAGGAGGGGGACAAACGGAACCCCACCAGCATAACGACATTAAATCACAAATTACCTCTCTTCTTTTTTTTTTTTTTTTTTTTTAATAAAAAAGAAAATTTCAGTTCTACTGACCTCAAACCTAATGTTTTGTTAATGGGAGAAGGGACTGCTACAGCTGGGGCACTTCTTGCTGGATCATATGCATTTTCTTAAGTGCTCGAAAAGCAATGGGCTATTCCAGGGTTTTCCTGGAGGAAAAGCGATCACAATCTGGCCTTTGTTATCCAGTTTGTTCTCCAAGAGTTCCTACTTGAGGGCCCCTGGAGCAGATTCTTGGAAGGCCTCCATTTTGCACCCCAGCCAAAAGGATCCGAATTTCCGTATATTATTAGCACACAATGGAGCAACGTCAACTCCCTTAACCCCACACTGGCCAGGGTGAGAGGTTCCCCATTGGGGGAAAACTGCCTCCTTCTCTTCTTGCATGGCCCTGGTACTCGGACAGAGGAGAAAGGGGAAGGCAAAGGAGCAGAGAGTGACCAGGAGAAATCCAAGAGTGGTCAGGCAAACACGCTGCGTCAGCTGAAATAAAGCCCCGGTTCTCCAGGAAGAGTTGACTTCAATACCACCCTGCCCTCAGCAGCTCTTTGGGTTGTGGCTTTTGCCAAATTTCATTCCTGGTCTGAATGGGTTTGGTTAGAGGACACAAAGAAACGTGGTTCCTGTGAGTCATTTGCGATCTCCGCCACCGCGGTGGGAAACGTGGATGTGGGCTGAGGGGCAAGGCGCAAGCGGCAACGGGTCACGTCCGAAACACATACCCCAGGCTCCCCTTCCCCTGTGCTGCTCGTGGGCTTAGACCGCTGCGCTACAGCGGTACTGGCTCCAGCTGCTCGAGAAAAAGAAAAAAAAAGAAAAAAAAAAAAAATCTCATGCAAAAATTCAACTTTTTTGTAAAAAAAGCTCCACAACTCCAGAATTAAAAATGTTTGCCAGCACAGCAAACAGTTGCCAGCGCATTTTTGACTTTTTGCCAAAATGTTCTGGCCAAAACTTGGGAGAAAAACTCAGAATTGTCTATGGAAAGCAGATACTTCTCATGAAATTATTCATTTAGTCAAATCCCCAGGTTTCTACTGAAAGTCAGCTTCAGTGGAAAATGCTGACGAGCTCTATTATTGGCACAGATTTAATTTTCCTTTGTCTGGAACAGACACGGAGAAGACAGCATCTGTCAAACGTAGTCTTTAGACTTATGTTATTATTTAGCCTGGAGTATTGTTCAAGGACTTCAGGAAAGGTTCAAGCCATCATGGTGCTAGGTGCTGTGCGTATACATGAAAGACAGTCCCTTCCCTAGAAGGATTATCATTTAAGCACGAAGCGTGGAGAAGATAAACAACTGGGGAGAGCACAAGGTAATTTTGGAGGGGTCCGGAGCAGCGTGATGAGCGAAGGGACGCTGCGCTCCCCCTTGCACCTGCTCTTGCCTCCAACGCTTTGTGCTGAGCCGTACCGCAGCTGCGTGAGCTCAGCGCTCCCTCGGGACATGCACCAAACTGCCCCAGCTCCCGAGGCAGCTGCAGGGGAGGGGAGAGACGGGGCCTGTTCTCCCCACCCTGCCTCCAGTTCAAACGTCCCTGGGATGGAGAGGAGGAAGCCAAGAAAGACATCTCCACAACCCCCCCGAAGTCCAGATGCTGCAATCCTGCTCTCGCTCCTTACCTCAGATAGGAAAGATGCTCTACCACCCTCCCTCTTGCAGCCCACGTGTGCCGATCCAGTCGACTCCACTTATTTTAACTCTTCTTTTTCTTTTTTTTTTTTTTTTTCTTTTGCCCAGATCCTGACTTACCATGCAATCCCACTTGCCCGTCTGCCACACTCTCCTTCTGCCCTCACCCCCTGCGTGCTCTTCATCACTTTATCCCTCGATCAAACTGACATGACTGCTTCAATTACAAGAGAGTAGCTAGAGAAGGATCTGTGCTGGTTTCAAATAGTTTCCAGAACTGGTCACCCCCCTTCTGTAAGAGATTAAAAAGGCATCACTGAGAAGGGAGTGAGGGAGAAAGAGAGCACGAGAAAATAAATAAATAAAGGTATATAGTTACTTTTGGTTAGTCTCAATATGCAGTCCCGTCCCAGGGCGCCTTGTTCTGTGCTCATTTGCAGTATTAGTCACTTTTTCCATTAGAAGCTCTTATTCTAGGGGGATTTATAATGTATCTGTAAAATTGTCTCCAGGCTTTGCTTGGCATCTGAGCTCTCAATCCATGGACAGAATGTAAAGAAACTACAGAGTTTTGATTTATTGGGACAGGGCATGGGGAGGGAGGGAATTTTTCCATGCTTGGTGGAAATAAATTCACATAGTGCCTTCAGTGCACAATCACTTACTGCTCCAGAAAATACACCGTTTGGGTGCAATCACACGCTGGTAGAGAGGAAAGAAGCAAATCAATGATTTTTTAAAATCTCCCTGCCTGAGACCCAACCCTTGGTCGTGGTTTCCCTCCATGACCCACCCAGTCCGTGGTCCTGCTGGGTGCGACAGTCTCTGTCACACCACTCAGATTCAGAAATCCTGCCCTTGACAAGCTTTTCTCAACCTTAATTTTTACAAGGGACATTTCTTAACCCTCTGCAGACGTTCTCTTACAGAGTCCTGATTTTTTTCCTGGAGAGGCCTATGACTCATTTAAGTTTTTTAACTTAATATGCAACTGCCCAAAGGCTGGGAAGGGTGAGCAAGGGCTGGCGAGCTGCTGTAGGGAATGTCAGCACCTGAATTCAGGCAAAGTGAGACCTGAGAGGTGACAACTCTGGGCTACAAACACTCTGCTGATGGTCCTCCTTCATGCCATGGCTGAGGATAAACTCGTCTGCCGGGTGGCCCTGACCTGGGCCAATGTTCACCCAAACTTCTGCAGAAGACAGGGATGGATCAGGAAGAAGGGAAGGATTACGGACAGTCACACACACGGGGATCAAGGGG
This sequence comes from Tyto alba, assembly GCF_018691265.1. Classification (NCBI taxonomy): domain Eukaryota; kingdom Metazoa; phylum Chordata; class Aves; order Strigiformes; family Tytonidae; genus Tyto; species Tyto alba. Next base: position 15,330,591 of record NW_024881308.1, read on the forward strand.
AGGGAGAGCCAGAACCTTCTTGCAGCCTCCCTGCAGCACCGAATGGCAAAGCAAGATCCGAACGTTGACGTTTCAAGGAAACAATAACATAAAATTGGAATGTGGCAAATTATTTATTCAAACTACAGCCTTCCCTCCCCCCCTTGATTAGCAAACCGCTGGGGAGTCAGCCCTGATTTTCTTCAGACAGATGCATACAGCTCTCCTCCTCTCTCTGCACCACGAGTGCTCAGCCCGTGGGGGGCTGAAGATCTACTTGGTATTCGCATTGTGTCGCAGCTCCTTGAATTCACACGTTGTTCTGCTCTCTGACTGGATCACAAACTTTTTCTTTGGGAGCATACACTACAATGATGAATATGTTTGTTTTCTGCCTCTTTTTTTTTTTTTTTTTTCCCAGGGAAACATTTAGGCTGCAGCGTGCAAACACTTCCCCACACAGTCACTCAGATACTTGCACCTAAGAAACAATTTCTACGAAGCATTGCAACTTGAATTTCTAATTTGATTCTTGGCAGGGTGGGGGGGAGTTGTTTCATGTTTCCATTTGTCATTTATAAAAAGCCCCAGTGAAGCCTTGAGGAACAGACATGGGAACATGTAAAGAAACATAGTGGGGTGCTGCAGAACTGAAGTATGAAATCCCAGCGCTGAAATCCTCTCCCCGTTTAAGCCAGAGGCAAAACCTCCACAGACCAGAGAGGAGCCAGGATTTTACCCCTGGTACTTCAATAGTGGGAGACACAGAGCTTGGCAACGTACAGGAAAGACCGTGAAGGGTTCAAAGTATTAAATGAAGCTGAGCAGAGGCACGAGGGGAACAAAGGAAGTTCACGTCATTATAATTTATTGATGATCTTGGCCTGATTGCTTCAATGTTTTGTCTTAACAGAACCTACTCTGAGCAGTAGCGAGTCCTGCAGGTCACTTGGTTGTACTGATGTGGAAGCGATGTAACAATTTATAAAGTTTGCTTAAAAATATTAAAAAAAAAAAAAAAAAGCATCAGGCTGGATCTCACCCTCACCCAAGCACTTGCTGGGAACCAGCCAGGATCTCCTGACCTCACCCCCATCGGAGCGTGGCTCCAGGAATTCCCTCACCATAGTTCACATTTTTCCAGCTCTACCAATTCACCCAGCAAGTGCCATGGGAAATCGCTACGGCCGAGGCATCCAAACTTGCTTAAGAATGAGCCAAACTGATTCTTTTCTTCAAGGAGGAGGGTCTTAAGGAAAATAAAATGCTGGGGGTTCTTTGTCCCTGTTTCTTGGATACGAGAAAACTCCCACGCTTGTCAGAAATAAGAACAGCACCAGCAGCTCCTGGCTTTTTCTCTTTCTTATTCTCTTTTTTTTTTTTTTTTTTTTTTTTTTTCCAGTGTGAGTGTGTGCTTTAGAGCAGGATGACATAGTGATGGGTTTAAGAGACAGTGAGTGTTGAGATGCCAATTTCTAATGTAATACAGGGTACAACTTCTTTCTTCTGTGATCATGGGTGAAAAATCAAAAGAAATAATCCAGGAGACTAAATACACTCCCCAGCCATTCAACTTGCTCATAAATATGCCTAGCGAGACGCTTTGTGCAAGAAAACCCCACCACTTCTATTCTGGATTTTGTTTAACTACGAGTCAAATCTTCCATCCACATCTTCCGATTGTGCTAGTCAGAGTTAACAGGGCTGCATTCCCACCCTCTTCCCCTTCAATTTTAGGCTGAGGTTTTACATTTTAAAGACTAGCAGGTTCCCGTTTTTTCTGACGACAGGGTCTCTCCCACCTTCAGCAGAGCGCCCGCCGTCCCTTCGCGGAAAACACGCTGCTGTCACAGCAAGCAACTCCAAAACAAAAGAGTTTTAACCAGACTCACCCCTTGGCACTAGCTTACTATTCAACAGAACTTAGCAGGAAGCCTGCCCTTTCCTTCACACTGCTAATGCTCCAAACGAAAGCAAATTTGAAAGAAGTAAATGAAATTAAATACCTAGATGCTGTCATTTCCTTTTTAAGGCTGGAGGAGCCCTGGAGCCCATTAGCTACTGACAAGAAGGGGACCCTCCAGATCCAGCCTGGATGCACAGAGACTCGGGGAACAACCAGACCTTTGTTTATCACGTTATCATGTACGCAGATGTCATGCGGACGCGGAACCCGCGCCCCCCCCCCCCCAGGGACCACCCTTTCCGCACACCGGGAAGTTTATTCCTAAATAAATATATGTATATTTATAAGCACATTCTCTCTAAGCACTTCATCCCGAGGAGGTTTGAAATAATTCCTTCCAAGGCAGCACAAACCCCTCCCGTGCGGGCGAGCGGGGCGGGATGCAGGCGAGCCCTTTCTTGCAGCTGGACATGGAAGAGGCTGCAGGTACCGGTGGGGTTGGGCACATCTCAAGTTTTGGCTTGGTTTGCTTTGCAACATCGCAACCGAACCCGCCGGGGCTCCTTTCCCGGCGTGATTTTTTTTTTTTTTTTTTTTAGTTTTATCTTTATAAGCACAAACTTATGAATTGAGAACTTCTTTTGGTGTCCCCCCCCCCTCCCCTCCCTCCCCTTCCCCCCTCTAAGCGTTTCTCCGAGTTTTAGGCACCCACGCAACAAAGCCTGACATCCCTCCACCGAAGTTGAGGAGGGACCGAAGCCTTTCCCGGCCCCGGGGCAGCGGGCACCCCTTTTGTTCCCATCCCGGGGAGCCGAACCCCTCGTTCTCCGCCCCCGTGTGTCCCCCCCAAACCCCGGAGCGCCTCCACTTACCAGCTGCAAAGTGCAAAGGAAAATGAGGGTGCAGCGCCCGGTGCAGCATCCCATGGTCCCCGAGCAGCGGGGGCAGAGGCAGCCCGGCTCGCTGCGGCCCCGCCGCCGGGACCTGGGGGGGGGGGGCGGTGGGGGAAGGTCGGTCCGTCTGTCTGTCGGTCTGTCAGTCTGCCGAAGCCCCCCTCCGGGAGCCGGGGAGGAGGCAAGTGGGGCCACAGCTTAAAAGGGCAACGTTCCGGCAGCGGCTGCCGGCCCAAATGCGGGCAGGGCTGGCGGGGCGGGGGCTGGCCGGGCCCGGAGCCCCCGCAGGCGCGGTGGGATGCTCGGAGCCCTCCCCCGGGGGGGCTGAGCCAGCGCAGCCGGGGGCAGCTCCTTCTCCCCTGGCGAGGGCTGGGGGGGGCAACCCCTGTTTTGTTTGGTTTGGTTTGGTTTGGTTTGGTTTGGTTTGGTTTGGTTTGGTTTGGTTTGGTTTGGTTTGGTTTGGTTGTTTTTTTTTTTTTTTCTTTGATGGGATGCTTTGCCCCGGGCGCTGCTGGCTGTGCCGCTGGCCGGGGGAGGGCGGGGGGGGCGGGGGGGGGGGGCGGTATGTGCCGGGGCAGAGGGGCGGGCTGGGCAGGCAAGCTGTGTCTATAGGACGCAGAACCTATAGGGCACCCCAGGAGAGGGGAATCAGGAGCTCCTCTCCCCCTTCCACATGCGTCCATCACCTTCCTCCCCTTGCAGGTGCTGGCATGCTCACCCTAAAAATCACGAAGCCTTGCATTAACCTAAAACACAATGGTTCTCCCCATAAAATTTGTCAGTGGGAGTGCACATGGAAGGCGAACTCAGAAAGGGGGATAAGACAAGGAATTCTTTAAAATGCACATTTATGGGAATTTTAAAGTATAAACCCAGGCTTGCGAATGAATCACAGCTGACTAGTAGCAGAGGGATGCAGGGGAGCATCTCTCTTTTTCCAAGAAGAGCTTCTACCTGAGCACCATCTCTGAACCACCCACCACACCCTGCATCTCCTTCAGGCGCCCGAGTCCTTCATGCTGCCTCCCCTCCAGAAGGAGAAGCAGGTCCCGAGGAGATGGGATCACGGCAGCCCTCCTGCCGTACACGGTTCTGGTTGGCACGAGGAGCAGGTCACGCACCGTCACTGGGACAGGCTTGTGGCTAAGCTCAACACAACAGGATAAAAAGCTTTGGGAGAGACTTTTCTGATGATGGTGTCGTCTCTTTGCAATTACCGGCGACTCCAACAGCTGCACGACAGTTTGCTCTGTTACTCTCAGGCTGTTCGTTCTTCCTCCAAAGCGAGTCAGGGTTTTGCTTCGGGGTTCAAAGCGGGGTGAGATTTTGTACCTTGAGTGACCAGTACCACTTCCCTTTTAAATAAGCACGCCACACTGCTTCCTACAGCAGTGTGAGAAGGAGATGGCAGCTCAATTATAGCTCTATCATTTCACTCAAGGAAAGCAGTGTCTGACTATACCTCGAGGAAACAGGATTAGTCCTAAAGTGCTATGAATGTTAAAAACGTTTTATTAATGACATCATTGTTATTCAAATCAGCCACTGGGAGAAACAGAACAAACAAGCAAACTCGATACCTGAGATTAGGAGACAGACTCTGAATTGATCACATATGCTACTGGTTTTAAATGGTAAAGTACATTGATTATCTGACCTGTGCACTGTGCATAACTGCGGCATCAATTAATGTAGTCAGATACAATAAACCACATTTTATTATTGGTGAAAGGAATACACACTCCAAAACCCTTCATTTAATCCACCAAGAAAACTATGGACAGAAGCAGCTCTGGCAGTATTTGTACTCCCAGGAAGATGGGGTTTGGATGGCAGAGGCAATTGGAACAAAGACCAGTTTATTTTTTAATGAATGCAGATGAAACATTCCTTACAAACCGCATAGGGAGGTCTCACTCAGCGTTGTAGGGGCAGGCAACCTGACATCAGAATTAAACCAGGAGCTCAAGTCTGCCGAGAGCAGGCTGGAGTTAGGCTGGTTTGTGTTATGTGCTCTGGAAACTGCTGGGAACAGCATGGGAAGGGCTGGGCTGCAGCCGTGCGGGTCAGTACCTCGCCTTTGTGCCATTTCTTAAGGTTTCCTGCATCTCTTGTACTGCCTCCTGCCTCTAAAAACCTCCTGTAAGCAAAGCTATTTTCCAACTCAGTTGTACTACAAAGGAGACATCGTGTGAAACAGTAAAAGGTATTGCTTCTGAAATACTAAGTTTGACATAAACAGGATTTTTTCCGCCTGCACTTCTACCTTGATAAGCTAAGTAGAAGCAACCATGTGTTGGCTGGGACTCCAAATGCATCTGAAAGAAAGGACACTGACTCTCCTTAGCTTATTAGGAAGGGTGAAACAACAGGGATTATGTAACCTGTATTTCAGAGAGAGCCTTAAAACTCCCAAAGCCTGATCTTATAATCATCATTCGTATGATTTCTTACTTGTGTTGGTATAGCAGGAGGCCTGGACACAGAAGGCATCCACCTTTAAGCATTCAAGTAGCATCACTGGTTTTACTGGGGCTACTCCCATGTTGGAAGCTGGACACTTGCTTCAGTACTCTGTTCTCCAACCTCTTTTCATTATGGACACCAGTGGAGACACATTGTGTTTGAACCTCCTGACAACAGGTTTGGTTTCTTTGGTTACTCTTTGCAGGCCAATTAAAAAGTCTCCTGCAGACCTCCAGAAAATCCTTTATTTCCATGAAATGAAATATTAACCTAGCTGAATTTGGACTTAAGTGAATAAAACACATAAAACTTAGATCCGAATTAGGTTTATTTAATTAGCAGGTGGATTAACAAGTCACCATTGGATGAGGCAGCCCAGAGGCTGTGCAGCATACCACTAGTGATCTATACAGTGGCATTTGCCTTGGCATGGCCACAGCAGCCGCCAGCATCTCCTAAAAACTGCGCCAAGTCCTGATCCATCTGAATTTCTCCATGAGTGCTCCAGGGCCACACATCTACCCTGAGAGTTCAACTCGTAAAAACCAACTACAACTTTAAATTAGCAAAAAAGAAAGGAAATCAAAATTACTCGGTATCCTGAATTTTTTACTTCCTGGAGTATAACCTCATCCTCAGCTTCCAACAGGCATAATGTTGCTTTGAGAGTCCAGTCTGGATGTCAAGATGGGTTTCTCCACATTAAGGGGGTTTGGATGGGGGCTGAGGGATTCTCAGCGGAGCTGTTGGTCCCTGATATGTAACACAGAGCAAGGCAGCTCCATCCCTCTCTATAGGCCAGCCACCAGGAGAAGGTCAAGGAAAGGGAATTGGTCAAGCAGCCATTATTGCTGCCCTCTCCAAATGCTGTGCCACAGGTACGTTTAAGAGAACCTAGCTGTTTCTTTTTGCCTCCTTTAATTTCTGAGGATGCTCCTTCACTTTAAGATCCTGATGCACATGCTGGTCACACCCTGACTTCACGGAGGGAATGAAATCCAGCTGGGAATCATCTTCAGGTTCAAATGATGCTCCAGAGACCGTATGTCTGTTCTCAACCAGTGTTTGAATCAGGAACCTCTTACCATCTAAATCTGTTGTGCTGAGGGGTTTTCATGGATCCAGATGCACTGCTAGGGACAATGGGACCTTGTTATCACTTGTTCCTGGCTGGTTACATCCAAATTATTTCAAGAAGTCACAGGTTTACTTCACAAGAAATCAAGAAACAAAGTTAGCAAGCTTGGAAGAAAGCAGCAGTATCTTACCACAGCTTGTTATCTTCATATCCGCAGCCACTTTGCCCTGACAGATCAAGATGAGCATTAGAGGCTAAAAGTATTAACTGGGGACACGTCTCTTCACAGCCCAAACTCGAATTGTCACATCTGCTGAAAGCCATAGATGGGCGTACGTCCCATGATACATGCGGGGTGCATTATTCCGCCCAGTTCATTTACATTCACCTCCTCTCCATTTTAATAACCTCATCTGGGTCACAGTGCCTTTACAGATGTCTGGTCAAACACAGTGGTGTCAGAGTCCTCCAACCTTATAAATGCCACATCCAAAAGGCAAAAAGTGCCTGTCCCAGTGCTTTATGGCCTTCTGAGCTAATCAGCCAGCCCGCTCCCCTGCTTCAGGGCAGACAGCAGCCTTCCCAAGGTGGCATGTCACATCATATTTCTCTATCATAAATTAGAAGTAAAACCCACTGCCAGTTGTCTGACTGATGGCAGCTTTCCACTGTGCACAGCAGTATTTCACAGGGGACACATTCAAAACAATCAATCGGAAAGTCTTCACGTAAGAGCTGGGTGAGCTGTGAAGCTTCCTGCCACAGAACACCGTGGATGCTTAAAACGTGTATGGGCACAAATGGATTAGGATAAATCATCTTCCTGGGTGAGAGGAGGAAAGAGGACTAGCCTTTGTCCTGTCTCCTCAGAAGAGTAACATGGGATGCAGTGACAGGACCTAACTGCTGGTGACCAGAGGTCACCTTGGGCAGTCAGGTCTGGCTAGAAGTACTGGACCCTGGGATATTCCCATGTGTCTTACTGAAGACTTTTTATGTAGAAAAAGATTACTGAACCAGCTAAAAAGAGAGAGATCATGAAAAAAAAGGCAAGGACTTTTGACCTTCTAATTTTAAGCTTGTAATTTTTTTAAACTTCCCATTACCCTGGGGTAATAACTAGAGAGCTGTTACAGAGCTCAGCTGCTCTGGGACTGAAGCCAGCCGAAGCCAAGGCTATCAATGTAGCAGACCTAAGAGAGGTGGCAATAGCACAGACATGTCCTCCTTCTCTCCAGAGGGACCAGAGAGGCAGAGAAGCCCAAACTGAGCAGCACCATAGTGGTACACCCTCAGCAGGCGACGTCCAAAGGAATCACACTCTCCTCTTCCCTTCCTTTGAAGCCTGGTCAATACATCGCAGAGGAAAACAGTCCTGTGAGACCAAAGCACAATGTTTTAAAAATTGTTCTCATCACTACACAAGAAAGGAAATCATCTCAATGACTTTCTTGCTTTGAAATGGTTCCCCAGCAGCCCAGGGCAATCTGTAAAATTTATCAAACTGCGTGTGAAATCTGTCATCTTCCCTCTGATCCCTGTGAAGTCTTGGATATTGGGGGGAAGGCAGCTCCTGATCAGGCTTTTCAGCATTTCTACACCACCATCATCTACATTCCACATTTATAATTCCCTAATATGAACTTGCTGAGCTGCACAACAAATTCTCATTGCTCTTTGATGAGCAAGTGGAGGATGGCAGAGGTGGAAGGCAGATTCACTAAGCTCTCCAGTATGTAAGAAAAATAGCAAGGTGAGCAATTTGTCTACACGTAGAGGATACAGGCACCTTGTTTGTATCATCAAGGGCTTGTATGAAGGAAGCATGACTGGTATCGTCCCTCCCCTGGATCAAACACATAGGCACCCATTTACTGCTACTGTGGAGTCAAGGTTCTGATTCACACTTTTACAGCTTTAATAAGATGCCTTGATAATTCTGACATAACATCCCACCAGCAGCCTTTCAAATAACTCTTGTTCTACTTCTCCATGACTATGAAGGAAAAACATGGAGACAGAAACACTCTCGACCATGACAGAATTCTTGTTAGTCTGATGGGGGTGCCTTGTGCCACAGACCATCACCTCACCTGAGCAGTGGCACTGAGGAGCCTCCTTCATTCACTGAAATTCCCAGTCTGTCTTATTTACAACCCAGAGACCAAGAACGTGAACCAACTACTGAAATACTTTAGGAAGAGCTGCTCAAATTAGAGTCATAGCAGCTCTGGGGATTGCATGCCAGTGCTCCCAGGTAAACGGCGCAGGTGCTTACATAGGCACGGCCTCGAGTGGAGAGGAGGGAGTGCCTGAAGGGTTAATTCACACAGGAAAAGCAAGCTGTCACAGCTGACACCCCAGCATCTCAGCCCATGCAATCTGAGTAGCTGGCATGATTGTAGCCACATTTCCAGCTGCAATTTCACTAGGCAGTGTGACCAAGAAGTAATTCAATGCAGCTGCCAAGGTCCCTGGGTATTGATACCAAGTGATTATTCAAGGTTTCCATGCAACAGTTGCATTTCTCAGATGATATGATTAAAAAAAATCCAAAAGGGTTAGAGCAGTCTCCAGTTTTGGGCAGTGGCTTGGGGCGCTCTCGTTTAGACAAGCTGCTTCCCCGTTTGCTTAGGAATCATTTTTCCCTCTCAAATGATTACAGACTTCCCCAAGCCAATTTAACAAGTCTCATGGGATACGATGAAGAAGAAATCAATAGCAAGTTTCTTTTAGAGTGTCTTTTGAAGGACATCTACAGCAGTGCGTGCACGAGTGTACGGTGTCAGGAGGCGGTGTATGTGAGTACTGCCCCGAGATAGGTATGAAACACTCAGTCAGAAGCTGTTCAAACTCATGCAAACACAAAACCGAGCTACTTTTCTGCCATGCTTTCAGTGTTATTCTTTCCAATCCCAGTCAGTGAGAGCTAATATGTATTAAGAAGTCAGCAGTGTCAGGTGCTACCAGGCTGAAGGAGCACTTTTACACACATTTACTTCAAAAAGAATTAATTGCCTTGGAAATAAGCCACTTGAACCAGCCTCCCAAAGTTCATTCTGAATATCCACAGCGTACATGCAGGCACCTAGCAGCACTTCCAGGCTTTTTCATCCTGCCCGGGCCATACCAAATGGCCACTTTGATATCTTTGACTGACAATGATACAAACTGTGATGTGACACACATATATGTGACATTAACACAAAATTAAAGCTGCGTGTAGTAATAGCTGCCTGCTAAAAAAAAAGCTTTTGCTTTTCTGTTTGATGTTTTAGTATCAGAGGTAAGGTTTCTTGCTGTCTCATATGTAGACTTTCCAAATTTTGTCTCATGCCTGAAAGGAGAAAAATGTGCATAGGCAGAAGGTCTGATGAAGGTCTCTAAATACAAATAGCTGCTTAAGCTTTTCTTCAGCTCTAGCTATGACGTGGAGAAACATAATGAAAGGATGTCTTAGTAACCTGATTGATAGTAGAAATGCACCCATTAAAATGCACTCCCAGCTGCATGGAGGAGTGGGCACGGTGAGCTCAAATCAGAAGTGAATTTCCTATAAATATGCAGTGGAAGGACGGGGATTGATTACTTTCCCGATCTCGTCTGTGGTTTGAAGAGCTGGACATGAAATTCAGTGCCGGAGGCTTCCCCGTGTGATCCCTAGTGTAGGCAGGCCTCCTTGATTTAGCTGTAGGACTAAACTCCTGCCTAAACTCTAGCTTCTCTTGCCTGACCGCAGCAGGGCTGTACTGGTAATTAGGTGTAGTTACAGATTTTGCCAGGGTCAAGTCAACTGATGAAATGTATCAGAAAATCCCTTAAACGCGGGTTTCTCAGCTGAAAAGCAAGGGCAAAGACACATTCTCTTGTAGAGCGAGAGGGAAGTCATTATTTTATTAAGTGCATGTGGCATTTCTATAACCTAATGGCAATATTCATTGTAGCTGCGTGAGGTTGCTGGGCTGTTGCTGCCAAATGCAATGAATATCAATAGCCCTGGATGCTGCAGTTAATAATAAATACATCTCATTTATTCCACATAATAAATAATAATATAAAGTAAGCATTTAATAACAACTGGGCTGATGTTTCATCACACGGCAGAAAATATTTCACACATTACTCTTCTAGTATTTTTCATTAGGTGACTTAATGTTAGTAGCAAGGAGGTTCTGTCAAGATTTACAAAAATAAGGCACCCCCCAAAGTCACTGAGTTCTCAAGCCTCTTAAGTTAAAAATGAGATCGAGTCTTTGGTGGCTCTGGTGACAACCTGCTTACAGTTTACAGGGTGTTTTTCAGAGCATGCAATGTACAGAAGTACCAAAGAACCCTCCAAGAAAAGGGTGTTATCACGTTCCCATCAACTAATGAGACTACTCATGGAGCTAAAAGGGCTGAGTTCAGGGTTTTATTATTATTCACACAGTTATAGTTACATAAGTCGTAAGTAATGACAACGCAGAACCTGAATGGTGACATTTATCATGCAAACAGGTCTATTCCTTGCTCCTCGCTCTTCAGATTTATTGAACAGATTTATCTAACAAGGGTATCTATGTTTTTTTTTGTTCCCCTCAATTTAAGCATTGTGACATCTGGCACATTACTCTGATATAGTGGCTAATTTCAGGTGTGTTGGGAGAGAAAAAGGCAATAAAAATCCACAGCTTCTCAGCCCACGACAAGTGCTGCTTGTACTGAGTATTGTATTCAGCCCACATAGGTGTTAATAAACAAGACAAAATAAGGTTTTGTTGTTTCTCTTTTTCATTTAATATTTGAAGAGTTATGAGGAATTCCTCCCAAACCCATGCTTATGCTGTCAGCTATTCTACGAGATAATTTTTCAAGTATTTATGTGCAATTTAAACTGAGTGGTAATACCACTTAATTTATGTCAGGGACTGCAATATTTAATAGCCAAAATCAAGTCTTAGTAACACATTACAAATGCTTCAGCAAATCTTCAAAAGAGGAAAAAGTGAAAATAAATGCTCTTTGGTTTAAATCCTCTTCCACTGTTTTTTTGTTTGTTTGTTTGTTTTTGGTTTTTTAGAGTTTTTTTTCCTAATGGAAGAAGTTTCAAAGCCATCACTCAAAATCATTAACTTGCAAGCAAAATTGCACACTAGGTAGGTTATCTTAATAAGCTTTCACTTGCTATTAGCCTTCCTCAGTGCACTTGTGATGCACGTATTCGTGAAATTTTTGCAGAACTGGGCTCTAGGTTTTTTCTGTGATTTCAAGTCAGACTACCTTTTACACGTTTGAGCAGCCAACTAAAATTATTTCTATCTGAAAAATCTCAGCGTGAAAAACAGCTCAGAGACTTGAGCCCGCTTTGTGTTTTATTATTTTATCCTCTAATTTGTTCCTTATCATCACATTTAATATGTGCTTGACAGTGGGCATAACAATTATAACAATGCCAATTGTGCTAAAAATATTTGTAATTCAGTTTCAAGCTAGAATCAGTTCATAACTAAAGAAAGAGAAGAAGTAGGGAGTACAATGCAGGACGTCTTTGTAAATGTTTCTAGTTGGCATTATCTATTATCTTAGAATAGATATTTGTCACACATTGCAGAGATGGGAAGAGAGCTATGCACCCATCCCAAATTCCGGGAACGGAGCAAACTGGACTTGCCAGGGAATGGCATGCATTTATTTGCTTACTAAGAAAGGCAAATGTTTGTGGCTTCCCTTCATTCCTACTGAAAACCAGACAGTTCCATCCCACAGCCTTCACTCATGTAGGTAAGCCTTTGCTGCTCACTGTACATCACAGATGTACATCAGGATGACTCCTGGTTCAGGGCAAATTGCAATATTATTCCTATAGCGAAAAAAAGAAAAAAACAGAAGCACTGTTTTGTGCTTTGGCGATAGCAATTCTGATCCCGGAAAGACAAAGCTGCCACTGCAAGAGTTTGCTGCCCAGACAGAGTGTGAACATGCATGTTTGGTAAATTAAGACCATGGGAGGCATCCACCTCCCGGCCCTGCACCACAGCGGATGAAAAATGTTGCCCAACACTGCTCCCCTGAGGCCGTGAGCACAAGTATTGAGTGTGCAACGCCTGCCCTGCCAGACCCGCTGCAGAACCACCACCGACACCAATCACTGGACTACCTAGGAATTATATGGAAAAACTAAGATTAATATTCTTATCAGACCCTATAATATGGCGTCTATATAACTGAAACCTCATTGCCCATGGTTCACGTTTACCAGAAAATAAAGGTGGTAACAAAAGAGACCACTATCTCCTTAACTGCAAGAGCAAATTATTTAAGCCGAGATTGCTCCGTATCTCATACTACTCTCTCTGTCCTTCGTATGCATGCACATTTAAGGGCCCATTATCTTCTCGTTGATGCAAGGGGGTTATGTATGTAGCTACCATTAATGGTAATGAAAATGGCTCCTGTTAATCTCGTGTGCACCGAGAGTAAGATAATAGCCTACTTATTAAGTATGAAGGCCAGACTGAGAGTTACACTGAAATGAGCAGTGTAGCGTCTCTGTGGGATTCATGTGTAAATGCTAAAGCATTGCTCCGTGTCTACAGTCGATGATTAAAAAGAAATTAGTGATAGCATAAATGCTCTCTCCTGGCACATGCCTCCGAGCACCAGGAAGCAGCTCCAGGCCCTCTTCCCATCTGACAGACCCTCACCTTTGGGGAGGATCTCTGGAGAACAAGGGATGGGAGTTGTCGAGGCGAGGTCTGTGCTTCCAGACCGGCCCCTCGGCCTCCTCTCCTGGTCTGGGAGCAACGGGTGGCCTCAGCTGTAACCCCCTCCCTTCGCTTACAGAAATAACTGACTGAAAAACACTCCGTAATTTGATATCGATCACCTTTATGGGCTAACCTTCCCTCAGAGCTAAACCACTGAGTGTTGGTTGTTTTGTTTTGCTTTTTTTTTTTTTTTTTTTTTTTTTTTATGTTTTGTTTGTTTGTTTGTTTGATTGTTTTTGGTTTTTTTCAGTCTGTACGTGAAGCTGAGCAGAGCGCACACAAAAGTTCAACGTCAAGCTTTATTTCGGTTTTGCTTGGTGGAAACAAATCCATTTCCTCTCGCTTATCAAAAGGAAAAAAAAAAAAAAGTCTGATAATTCACTCTTTGGCATGTTTTTTTCCCTGAATACCTTCAAGGCCTGTTGCGTGTGGGCCCGGGTTTCCGCCAAGGCTCGGGGGCCGGGTTCTGGTTGTCACCAGAGCCACCAAAGACTCGATCTCATTTTTAACTTAAGAGGCTTGAGAACTCAGTGACTTTGGGGGGTGCCTTATTTTTGTAAATCTTGACAGAACCTCCTTGCTACTAACATTAAGTCACCTAATGAAAAATACTAGAAGAGTAATGCGTGAAATATTTTCTGCCGTGGGATGAAACATCAGCCCAGTTGTTATTAAATGCTTATATTATTATGAGTAAATAAGATAATAAATGAATAAATGAGATGTATTTATTATTAACTGCAGCATCCAGGGCTATTGATATTCATTGCATTTTTCAGCAACAGCCCAGCAACCTCACGCAGCTACAATGAATATTGCCATTAGGTTACCAGAAATGCCACATGCACTTAATAAAATAATGACCTCCCTCTCGCTGTACAAGATAACGTGTCTTTGTCCTTGCTTTTCAGCTGAGAAACCCGCGTTTAAGGGATTCTCTGACCCATCCCCTCACTTGGCTCGGCCCCGCCACAATCTCTAATTACCGCTAATTACCCCTCATTACCCCGCCCGGACCTCCGCGGGTTAAGGCGAGTACCCACAATGCCTCACGGCCCTGCAACGTCGCCGGCCGCTGTGGGGGCAGCGGCTGCGCCGTGAGGCGCCGGGCGGGACCGGGACCGGGGCCGGGAACTGGGGCCGCAACCGGGACCGCGGCCACGACCGGGACCACGGCCACGACCGGGACCGGGACCGGCGGTGCGTTCCCCGGCACCTTTAGCTCGTCCGGCCTGCGGCCGCTTCGCTCCGGGCGGTTCCGGCAGACGCGGCAAGGTGGGGCGGGCTGGCACCCTCCCCCCCCCCCCCCCCCCCCCCCCCCCGCCTCGGGCTGTCACACAGGAGGCCTGAACTCACGACTCCCTTTCCCTCCCCGCTATTTTATATATCTCTTCCTTTATTTTTCCTAGAAAGGAGAGGCCGGTGTGCTCGCCGGGAACCCGGCCATGTTCTGAGGCAGGCCTTTAGGACTCAGCTCGGATTCAAGTCTCTGCGTGAAGGAATTGCCCTCCTCGCATCCCCTGGGAAGCTCTCGGTAAGGCGGCAGCGCTTCTGAGCAGGCAGAGCTGCAGGACTTAGTATGCAACAGTTTCTGATAGCTATTTGGAAGTGAGCCTTGCCTGCTCCGTGGAGGTGGGTGGCAGCATTTTGGTTCGGAGCGTTTCTGCAGCTGGTGAGGCCTCCGTGGCCTTTTTGCCCTGGCCAGACCCACAGGGCGTCTCCAGAACCATGAAGTTGTGCAGACCACGTCACCTGCTTCACTGAATTGTAAAGCTCTTTACAGCTCAGCCGTGTGAGTCTGCTGCTGTATCAGAGGAGCAAAGTCCTGTTACAGCTCATTTCCACTTAAAAGTGTCTAGTGCCACTTCTGCCTTTTTGCTTGCTTTTAGCAGGCTAAAGATTCCTAACATGGAAACTCATATGGTGCATGTCAGTTTTTTGCTCTGGAAACAATTTGTTTGGGAAATAAGAGTGTGAGATTGGTCTGTGTGAAGCTGTCTATTTCCACCTTAGAACCCTTGGTCCAAAACACTTCTGTTCTTCCACATAACCTTATTCCTAAACTAAAGCTTTCTTTACTGCTCATGTCTGTTTACATCAGATAAAAACTGTGTATATATTTATTTAAGGTGTCTCCACAGTTTTTACTTCAGTAGTTATTCCTGAAATTTAAATAGCACAATGGCTATGTGCCCAGCTTAGCTTTTGGGTGGTAAACAATGATAATTTGATCACTTTACATTTTGTGGACAAATATAATTGAAAATAGACTAGGCGCTTCTAAAGATGTTACCCATTAGAAAGCTTAGGGCATGACTTTTTTTTCCTTGTCCCCCTTTCCCTCGTTTCCAAATGCTTTGGTAGAGGAGAGAAAGGTGAGAAGCTAGTGGCCTTTGTTTCTACCTCCTTCTCTCGGATGAAGCTCTGCTTTTGTACCAGATAGACGTGGTGGTCTGGTCAAGGAACTTGGTGCTTCTGGAATAGGCATATGTTCAGCCTGCAGTTGGCCAAACTCTTTTAAAGTTTTTTATCAAAAAATGCAGTTACACAGACCCAAAGGCAGTTGCTTCCTCTGTCAGTTTGGGGTCGGAAACCTGAAACTTTTACTGTATATAAAACACTGAAATGGTGTGGATATTGGCTGTTGTAGTATGTGGATGTTGGCTGTTGTAGGGTGGATCTCTCTCTCTGCTCTATAGAAAATTTCTGGCTTATGCAGATTTGAAGTGGGAAAAGGTTTTCCTCTTCAGTTTCAGCAATGATCATTTGCCATTGAGGCTGGAAAGCCTTTGCAGCCTCTAGTCTGCCTCTGTTCTGAAGGAAAACCTGAAGGAAAACATGGGAAAAAGGAGGAAAATGTGGTAAAGGAAGGATAGCAGTAAAGGGAATGAGCAGCCAGACAGAGAGGGACCTTGTAACTTGTCAGTAATGTACAAGAAGTTGCTGGGGAAATACAGCCCTGTGGAAGGGGAGTTGGCATGCAAAAAGAACATAATAAAAATGGCAGAGGGCCCAATTGTCTGTCTGGCAGTTACTGCTAAGTTCCTTACTTAATTTTTGTACAGCAGAGGGAGAGTTCTCCCTTATCTTGTCAGTGACAAACAATGGAATTGAAGACGTGGACTTCAATTCACGTAAATGTGTTTATGGTCTTTGTTTAGCATATGAGCAAACATGTTTTATGTGTACTGCTGTTTTCCTCCTCACTTACATATGAGTAAGTTATGTAAAATTAAATATTGTTACTTGGATGCTATTGGAGAAAGTGTGTTTCATTCTAGAAGGGGTCGCTTGCCACACTTTTGCTTCCCTTTTCTGAAAGTAACACGTTTTCCATTTGATTATTGATACAAAGAATTCTGTTCAATTTTAATTTGATTCAGGATGACGAAGACTTTTACTCACCGTTAAATTACACTAACTTTTTCTGTATAAAACACATTCTTTTCAAAAATTACCTGGTTTTGTCTAATACAAATTAAGATTGAAAGGTAGCATATTCTAAATGTCAGTGAAAACACTGTCCCTTAAATTACACAGAATTAAGTATTTGTTAACAAGATGTTTATGAATAAGTGCTTTAGATAAAAGGCAGCAAGTTCTGCCACAAATAACTTCTGGTTTTAACAGTGATAATACACAGGTACAGTGTTGAGCTTATTGCTTTCTGAATCATGTTGTTTTAGCTGGTGGTGTGTATAATTGTATGTATTGCACTGCTGTGGTTGCAGTTCACAGGAAGGCTCTTCTGCTTTAGAGATTTCTAAGAAATTCGCGCAAATTTAGTTTTTCCTTACATGTAGCATTTTTCTTTTTAAAATAACCTTCATTTTCTAATTAAAGATGTTCTCCTTCCATACCCTACTGGGTTGTGGCAATTGTGTATAATGTTTAATAGTTTACCTTCTAAAATTATTGCAAGATTGTTAATTCTATTGATAATTTAAGGACTTGCAACTGTTTAGTCAAATAGCACAGTGAACAAGTGTCAAAGACTTGCACAGATGTGTTTCTGCCTCTCAGACCAGTAGTTGATGAAAACATTGACCTGCTATTTTTTACTTCATACCTTGACTGACAAATAAGCCTGACATTTAGTAGTTGGTGCAGTTTCTACTCAGCCTGGTGAATTCTCTGTCTTTTATTATGTCTTAGAAGTTTTTCTAGGGTAGAAATGAAAGGTTGGACTAGAAGTGAAAAGGAAGATGTTATTTATTTAAAGTTAATTTATATATCGTAGTACCAAATTAGTTGGAAATGTTAATTAATTTTTTATCTACATTTCAGTCTTATGCTGTACCCTACACTATTTCTTTTCATCTTGAGTGGTTTGTGTGCTTTTAGTTTCTTCAGGTTGTGTGCTGTGTGTGAGTCACTTTTTTCTTAATGTGGATTTTATCTGTAGCTTGACACTGCTCCCTGCTGCTGCATTTCATGCTTTGTAAAAGTTAGTGTAAAATGATGTGGTCTGCCAGTGAGACATGACTGTTGGAATTAGAATTCTATTTTGTGTGAAAGGTCCCAATAATTGTCTTATTTTCTTAGAATTCAATTGATAAGCAAACTCAATACTTACGGAAAATCATGATTTTTTTTTTTTGTATCTCCTACTAAAGAACTCTTTTAGCCCCTGCCCCCTCTTCAACTATGGCTGCATTACACTTTTCCAATGAATCAATTAAGATGACTAAATCCCCCAAAATGCACAAACTGAATGGAAAAGTGAGGTTGTGCGCTTTATGGTGTGGTTTTGTTTGTTTGTCCCCTGCAATTAGTTGTGATTCAGCAGTTTATATTGCAAGCTTTTTCATAGAGGGATGCTTGTAAGGTACTGAACATCTTACCAACATCATATCTGTGAATGTGACTTAGTTTTTGCGCTTTCTTTTTCTACTTTTGTAGAACAATGGCAAGTCCAAGAACAAGGAAAGTTCTCAAGGAAGTCAGAGCACAAGATGAGAACAATGTGAGAAAATGATAATCATCTTTAGTTTCGCAGAACTCAGTTTTCTTTTTACCTACTCCAGATGTATGTTGTCTATTACAGCTATTGCTCTTATAGCACTAGTATGGCTAACTAATGGTAAAGTGTAAATTTGGATATCTCATATTTGTGTTAGTTCCAGTAACTTTTACTCATATATGTATTACAATACACTGCTGCATATTTGGCACAGGTCTTTCAGAAGTTCTACTAATGCTGTAACCCCTGGAGTCTGTTGTTCAAGTGATGTCTTGGGCACAGCTTAATTAAAATGGTGTATTTCAAGTAGCTTGATTATACACTACCTTAAATGTGATAGCCCATGGCTAGGTTTGGTTTTATTATATCAGTGCATTAAACCTTGAATGGTGACTCCAATCCTAAGAACTTAAGTTGTGCTGCATGAGCAATAAAGGTATTTAAGAAAAACATCTGTTTAGATCTGTTGTCATTTACTGCCGAACTGTAGTATGACTGAATAAATGTTCCAGACTTTAAATGTTGCATCTTTATTTTGCCAAGGAAGCCTGAAGAATTCATTTTGGTTACTTTCACTTCCTTCAAAACAGTACGGAAATAAAATCAAGTTGAATTATTTGCTCATTAATTTCAGTTTGCTCATCTGTATTTTCACATTCGTGTTTGGTAGTAGGTACAGTAATTTTTATAATCCAAGTCAGGCGAGTTAATGGGTATTTCTTTCTATGCAGCATAAATAAATATTTGAAGGAAGCTTATGCTGTCAGGCAGGGTGTTTCCAAACACTAAGAACTCTCCTTTCTGAAATTATTTTCTGCATGTAATGTTTTCATTATTTGATTTTTTTTTTTGAGCTGTACTGTGAAAACTTCCCGTGAACAAGTGATGGCAAAGTGTTAATTGTTTTTCTCTTGCAGGTCTGTTTCGAATGTGGTGCATTTAACCCCCAGTGGGTGAGTGTGACCTATGGAATCTGGATCTGTCTTGAGTGCTCAGGAAAACACCGGGGCTTGGGAGTTCACCTCAGGTCAGCCTTTCAAGCAGACGATGGACCGAGTTGGGTTACCTCGGGGTGCATTAGAGCTGTGAACAGAATATGTTGTTTTGGAAGGGTATAGAATGTCTCAATCCCAACATTTTACTGGCAGTTTTGCTTCATGCTATAGTTAGTTGGAGTGTGTGCTGCACCGGTGCAGCTATGTTAATCCCCTGTTCTAAAAAGCAATGTCTCTAGCTACGTCTTGAGGTTGTGTGGTGGTGTTTGGTAATACTGCACTGGTCCTTGTGTTCTATTCTTTTACTCTTGTATAATCTTTATCAATTAAAACTGAAGTGGTGTTAGAGTAGCTTGAGAGTTGAGCAAAAAAAGTCACAGTACACTTACAGAATGTTTCTGTACTGTATGCAAGCGTATAAAACAGTTTTATTCTGTTCTGGAGATTTTTTTTTTTGGTAATATAAACAATAACTTTTGTTTTTTTCCAAGAAACATGCTCAACTGAGATGGGAATCTATGGAATAAGAACTGTTATGTGTTCTGGAGACTCACAGTGTATGTATATATAATAAGGGCAAAGTATGGGATAGTTCCTCAAATGAGAAAGGGAGAGAAAGTCAAGGAGAGAAATCACCAAAGCAATTCAGAAGTACGTGCTTTGCTTTTCAAAGAGTGATTTGAAGCTCGTTACTGAATAGAAATTGAATAGGAAATGAGAGTTTTGGAATTATTCCATATGTTACATGAAAGGAAAAATGAAATTACTGAGATGAGGATATGGTGAAGATTATTTCTTTAGGGACAAAAAGAAATCAGTCAAGATACAAGTTTTAAAGAGCCTTCTTGAGAATGATGTCTCACATTTTTTCCCCCCTTTGACCTTGTATTTAACAACAAGGCACTGTTGGGGTTTTTTGGTGCTTTTTAAAAATACAATTTAATGAGCAGTAGCAAAAATTGGTGGCTCAAAGCTGAGTTGAGATGCTAACTGCAGTCACAAATCCCTGGGATGAGGTCAGGGTATAGGGTAGGCTGTTTCAAACAGTTGAGCTGTCAGTATGTGATGGCCATTATGAGCAGAAGCGTGGAGTGGGACAGGAGGTGTCCTCGCAGGTCACTTAAATATAATTGTGAAAATAAGACAGAGAAATAAAACTGCAGAGTGGATAAGTATGGGAAAAGTTTCTTTTAGTGGGTTAGATTAATTTCTGGACTTGAAGAAAGCTGCTTTTTCTGCCACTTGCCTTTTGTTGACTGTCTCCTTTAAGTGCAAATAAATGGCATGATTTTAGCTTATATCTGACCACCTTCTTATGACAATCTATCTTTCTATGCTTGGAGAGTGTTCTCTAGCATGTTAATACTCCCAGCTGCTGAGATAGATTGTAATAAGCTTTTTGGTTTTGTCCCTGCTGATAGAGCAGGAAATTATAACAAGATGTGATTCTAATTTTTTTTTTAAAAACTGCTTTTCAGTTTTGTACGTTCTGTAACTATGGACAAATGGAAGGATATTGAGCTGGAGAAAATGAAGGCTGGAGGTAATAGCAAATTTCAAGAGTTCTTGGAGTCTCAAGATGACTATGATCCCTGCTGGTCAATGCAGGAGAAGTACAACAGCAAAGCTGCAGCTCTATTTAGAGATCAGGTAAGTTCAATTGTGTGTGTGTCCTCATCCCCTACTATCTGAAAATATCAAAGTACTTTGTAAGCACTTGCTTATGAAGCAGAGGGAGGGAAAGTAGCAACCTCTTGAACCTCTGCTGTAGTTCTTGAAAGGGATAAGTCGTAGAGTGCTTCTTCCCTACTCTTGTTAGAATTTTCTTTAGAAATTTGCTTTCCTGCGTTTAGCTGAGGTGGCTCAGATGTTTATTGCTGGCATTTGTTGAAACTAGTTGGTGGAGCTGTCCTAATCCACAGTAGATGGTTTACTACCTCAGCAGTGGAGTTTTATCTGAAGTGATTGGCTGCGAAATCTTTTGTGTATGTAGTTGCAAAATGGTGAATTATTTTGCCAAGCACATTTCTTTAGGCCTCTAAAGAAATAAATTAGTAGTTGTAATGGCTTTATTGTTTTGTGGAGGATTAGAATTTCCAAAAATGAAATGACGAGCAATTTGGGCTTACAAGCTTAGAGACTTACAAAGATGCTGTATTTTTATGCTGACCCTGCAGTGGAAGTGGTAAGAAAGTGAGCACAGCATGTACCAGGATATCCATGCAGCTTTGAAGTTTGTTCTGTGTGTTGTCTCTTTGCAGCTTTAGAAGTTGCTAGGAATAAAAGCCAGCTAGCTAAATTGGCGTATCTTGATGAAAGCAAACAAGTCATAAGTTCTGTGCTGTAGGCCTTTTTGTATGTGAAATGGCCAACTGTAGAGTTTCTGTGGCAAGGCCTTTGGAAATTTTGTATTAACTTGCTGAAGTTATGATTTGGACTGGAGGAGTGGTATGGGGTGAAGAGATGAAGTTTAGGTCCTTTGAAGGAAGCAGAAAGAACATGTAAATTCTGTGTATGTGTTTTAGCTGCCCTGTGCCAGAGTGTAAATCCACGTCTTTCTATTCCTCCGTTATTCTGTGATTAGTGCTTATGTCTCTCTATTAATCTAGTCTTTTGTCTTCAACCCAAATTTGCCTGATTTAGGAAGTTGCCTAAAATCTGTTGCCTGAAATAAAATCCATGTTCAGTTCAACATTACTAGCCTGAGATTCAGGAAAAAAAAAAACTTTCTTGTGAAAACACATGAATTGATCTATGCAGCTGGCATCAAATTGGAAAAATGACTTGTCTTTACTTTGGTGGGCCAGTGTGTAACTTGTATGAAAACTTTGACCTAGCATTCTTGATTATTTTCCTACCTGTCCTAGGTGGCTACAGTAGCTGAAGGCAAGGAGTGGTCCATTGAAACGTCTCCTGCCAGGAACTGGACCCCACCTCAGCCTAAAATGTCTCTCTCTTCCACTCATCGGTACGTATTCTTGTTACCTAACGTTGATATAGCTACAGCAGGATCAAAACCTGATGTTTGAATGTCTGCTGGTGGCATCATCTGAACAAGCATTTCTTTTGCTGAAGTTAAGGAATATGAGGTAGCAGGGCTTTAATTTCTGCAATAATTCCCATCTCCTCCACCTGAACCTTAAATCACAGCAGAGACAAGTGAGCAAGAGCAGAGGACAAGCTGTGCTGGTTTTATCTTGACTTGTAATGCCCCTGAGAGCAGTTGTGTCAATCATGCCTAGTGTGTCACAGCCTTGCCTTTACTGTGGTGCGGTTCCTGTTTGTGCTTAAATGTCAGGGAAGAAGAAACAGACTTTTTCCTTTTGGTGCTAATTACTAACGGGAGCGTCAGAGCTGGACCACAGCAGTTTTGTTTTTCTGCTTTTGCCTGTAGTGTTTGTTATTCTTTGCACTAAAGAATCCAGTTAACTGAAAAAGCAGTTGTAAATCAAACGAACAAGCACTTCATGCCTGGCCATCATCCAGCGAGCTCGGGGGCTAGCTGTAGTCTGAGTAGCATTGTCTGGGCCTGGGTCTACTGTTGCTTTTTCATTCAATACTCCAGTGGCTTTTAGTGGTTGCATTAGAGTTCCCTATGTGATAGATGAAAGAAATAATCAATTTTGCACCTGTATTATGGTGATATATGTCAAGCTGTACTGCTGAGCTAGTGGGTTTTGCTTTATGCAGTTTGATTCTTAAATCTTTCATTTCACTAGTTCTGCTGGACAATCTCAGACTGCAACTGCCTCTTCTGACAAGGCTTTTGAAGACTGGTTAAATGATGATGTCGGCTCCTACCAAGGGTAATGCAGTATTTATTAACTTTTTGAGTACCTAGCCTTATAGCATAACAAAGACATGGATGTTATACTGTCTCCACACAACTGTGATCCTGATTCACCAATTAACAGTTAAATCTTGTTTACTATCAAAAGTAGGTTGATAATATATGGTAAAGGATGAGATGAAGGAAAGTGCCTCTTAATGCATTTGTGTAACAAAAATGTTTGAATGACATTGAAGAAAGAGCTTGCAGCATAAAATGTTGCTGTGGTGGGTTCCAAACTAGGGAATTTTAAGTGTATGTAGTATCTTCTAGCGGTTTGAGTTAAACAGACATATTTATAAAGCTAACACTGTTTTCTTCTTTCTTTCCTTTTCCTATTTTCATGTATCACTTTATTAGGATTTAATCAGACTTCTGGTAGCTGTGATCTGTTAAACCTAGAGAATCATTAAGACCACATTAGCTTGCATAGGGGACTCTTTAATTTGCAAGGATTCCCCCGTGGATCCTTGCTGGTGTTATGTCTTTGAAGCGAGTGGTTTTGTATTTTGGGTGCTAAGCGCTTTGGGACTCTTTTTCCAAGTGTATTCTAAAGTCTCTTAAACAATGATGATTTTTCCATGCTTTTCAGTTTTTGTTTAATAGTTTTAATGAATCCATGCTAATACAGATACCGCTTATTTTCTTACAGTAGTGGCCAAGAGAATCGCTATGTAGGGTTTGGAAACACAGTAAACCCTCCAAAAAAAGAGGATGACTTCCTGAATAATGCTATGTCTTCATTGTACTCGGTAAGTAATTGCTTGAAGCCTTCTGTGACCTGAATTACTATTTTATTGTATTTTATCCCCTGTTATAGGAGAATCTAAATGGAGAAGAGCAACTGAAGACTACAGATAGATACAGAGAAATGTAGAGTATTGGTTGTATTCTCAAAGAGTGAAGATACTGGTGGACTTGAAAAGGCAAAACGAAGGGAGAAACTTGAGCAAAACTTAGGAATTTTGTCTTGTGTCAGTTCATAGAAATAAGGAAATGAGGATATAGCGATGGATTAAGAACTAGTACTCAACAGGGCTTGGAGGGAAAAAAAGTAATTACCTGTTGAGATGTAATGCTCTAAATAGATTAACCATATTAGGTATGTTCAGTGGAAAACAACTGAAATGTGTGTGTACATGGGTGCCAGAAGCCCTGAGCAGTGATGAAAACATTTGAAATACTTGTGACAGGGTGTGAAGAGATAACAGCATATGGTTGAACAGTTGTCATGATTAAAGTAGAGATAGTGAAAGATGCGTTGTTGAAGGAAAATGGGAATAAAGTTGGAGGCAGTCAGGGACATATTGGTGCTTTGATAGGCTGCAAAGTAACAGTGCTAAACAGTATTTGGGATTTAGAGTGACTCTGAAATAGAGTAAGGTTCTTCCACCAGGGTTAGTGGCCAGTAGTCTTCTGTAGAGCCTCACTGGTCTAAATATCCACACCAGGTTCCATTGTGTTTTGTTTTTTAAATGTAATAATTTCACTGGAACAAAATAGAAAAAGGTAATGCCTGAGCCTTTGAGCAGTATTCCAGGTGATCCTATAGGGTGCTTAGTAGAGGCCTGCTGAATATTTTCTAGGTGTGTCATAGATAATAGGCCAGAGAGTTCAGATTAGAAACCTTGTCTATAAGGTATTGCAGATATGCCAAAACAGCAAAGGAGAGATGACACTGTCTTGTCCAAGTTACTGTCAACCATTATTTGAATACATGATCTCATTGAAATTTGATTAAAATGCCCTCTTGTGACCACAGATACATACTACAGTGCAATTTCAAGTAATTTATTATGGTGAGATTGAATATTTGCATGCATATTCATCCTGGGTAGGAAACCAGTTTTCTTTCCACTGTGTTATGATTGTTTTTCCCCACACGTGCTACATTTATGTACATGCATTATTTTCTGCTGTTACATATCAGAAAGAGCATTTTGTGTAGAATTCACACTGACTACACTATCCAACCCATTCTGTCAAGAACAGATGTAATTGAAGTTTGGGTTTGTCTTCAGTCCCTTGAGACTGTGGTTAATATAAAAGCTACGAGACTCATCACTTTGCCTTTTTTGCAACTGGTGATGTAATTATCTTGCAGTGTTTCAGCGTAGGACAAGGGCAATAAACGAAGAGACTTTAAAAGGATAGGCAACAAATATTTTTGCTGCTTTTTTTAAAAGATGTTCGTTTAATCTAAATATGTGGGGTAGTCAAATTAAATGGAAGGGCTAATGAGGAAGATATTCTACTATTTATGGCTTTTGTATGGAAATCTACCCAAATGGTAACATGTTACCAAAACATCCCCCACTTTAAACATCTACACATTGATCGCAATCAAACTGACTGAAAGCAGTGGTAAACATGGATATTAACCAGGTATTTGTAGTGTTGTTTTTAAAAGATTCTGTAGCACAGCTTAGAATTAGATGGGGATGGTCTGCAAACAACAAAAAATTATATCTGTTTCTTCTTCCATTGTTAGAGACAAGGAGAACCACAGACATGTTAAAGTTTGTTTCTGATTTTTATCCGTTCAAGTATGGTGGGTTTTTCCACTTGTTTTACTGGGCAGATTCTGGATGAATGAGTTAATAACAAGAACTGAAATCCAAACAGTTGTGTAGTGATTTTTAATGTATTTTTTAAAAAAAAGCATTAGAATCACTCCTGCTCCGTTTTTTTCTAGCTGGTTGCTTAATCAGTATCTGACAATCACTAGTTAGAAGAAACCTTTTATGATTCATTACAGAAAAGTCTTAAGAAATGGCCAATGGCTTTCAGATCTTCCAAGAACCAATAAGGCAAAATAAAGCTTTGTTTCTTTTGTTTTTAAAGATAAAATTTGCAGGAAACAAGCAGATTGAAGCTTTATTATGAAATGGAAAATTGCTGAATGGGCATTTTATGAATTGCTGCCTCGTGCTTTTAAACACCAATTCTTGTTTTCTCCTCAGCTTTTTCCAAGCATATGTTTTAGCTGCTTGTTGATCTATTTTTTATTTATTTTTTCCATCCATCCAGTCTCTGTTTACTAAGGCTTTAGTGTCTTTTTTTTTCTTTAGATTTTTCTCAGGGCAGAGGGAGGAATTTTTTTTTCATGTAGCTATTTTTAGTAGAATAACATCTGAAACACTCAAGTTTGCTCAGATTGCAGCTCTTTTGACACAAACAGTGGAAGTTCATCCCTATATTACAGTTATGTGAGAGACTCGTTTTCACTTTTACAACTGAGTAGTTCTTCTGATTACAGGATAAACTGTATTGGTGAACATTTTGACTTAATTTAACATGTAATACTGAACATTTGGTTAGTCACTATTATTCACACATAGCTTATGACATTCTCACTTTCTTTAAAGGGATGGAGCAGTTTTACAACTGGAGCAAGCAAAATTGCCTCAGCTGCTAAGGAGGGTGTAAGTAAACAAAATGCATTTTGGTGTAATTCTAGTAAACTCAGATCCTGTTAGTGCTCTAATAGTGATGTCCAAGACAACCTAAATTCTGCCTTTTGTGTATCTTTGCCTATGGCATGTAAAATAGATACATATTGAATGGAGATCTCTGCCTTAACTATTTCTCATGGTTTTGAATGGACTTTTTTGTCAATTTGTCTGCTGGATGGAATCATCAAGAAAGAACTCACTGAAAAATTTTATTATAAAGCAGGAACTTCAATCTATGCCAAGTAAGGCCAAATTGCATTCTTCAGCAGGAATTTAATACCAAGTTACAAACTGCTGATGGTTTTGGTTTTTTTTCCTTCCTTTGACTTTTCTCTAACTACAGCATTTTTGTCAGTTTAAATAGAAAAGCCTGTTAGAGGGAGGTTGTGCCCAGAGGGATGCTTTGGGAAAAACTGAGGTGTGGTTGTCAGGCTCTGCATGCTCTGCAAGTTCACGCACTTAGGTGACAATCATTCAACTAACTGTAGACTAAAACCAGAGGAAATAAAAAATTTATTACATTTTATATAGATGATGGTGGAAAGAGATTAAATATTTTTGTGAAAATAATGCAGTACAACTTTTTTCAGTTTTGCTTAGTATTCTTCCAAACTTTTAGGAGTATAATGGCTATCTCTAAACAGTTCATGAGCGTAACAGTTAAAACTTATCTCTTACCTTGGGTGATATTGAGAGAGAAAAATACTGATACTCATTTGCATTGGCCCACCAGTCTAGTCTATATTAAAGATGCCTTCTTCCCCCTGTTGTAAGTTGAGAAAGACTAATGCTTCCTCAGCAGTCTGGAATGCCAGAGGTGGTGATACGGACATTCTATGTATACTGTGAAATTCTGGCAAAGGTCCATTCATCTTGAGAGGATCATGCAGCATTTCTAAATGTCTTTATTATTCCTAATAAACTTGAATGTCTTTTGCTTCTTTTTGTAGGCTACTAGATTTGGATCTCAAGCAAGTCAAAAGGTGATTATAGATTTAGCTCTGTCTTATTGACTGTAATTGACTTGAAATATCATGTATTTGCTTGCACCAATTGATTTAGACTTGATCATCAACAGACCAGTGTGTTTTTTCTTCATAGTGCATAGTAATTTTTAGGTTTGGGTTTTTATTTCCATGGGAATTGCAATCAGCTGCTGTGATCAAATTAACCAAGAAATAAACAGTGATACTCTGCTGTGTATAACTGTCGGGTTTATTGGGGAGGTAGTAGAATGAAATGCTTTCTTCCACGCATGCTTGCAACCTTAAAATACCCTTATATTATTTTTGTGAACCTTAAATGTATTCTATCTTGCAGTAGTTGTCTTGGTGATCTAATATAATGCAAGCCATCTTTCCACTGTTAAAACCTAATAAGATATTACAAATGTGAACTGCTTATTGTTGCTATTAAATTAACTTGTGTGTATTTATAAAAGAACCAATTTCAAAAACATTTCCTCTTTCAAACTAGGGTTCAGACAGAGACAGTCAGACCTGAATTACGGAGCTCTGACATAAGCAAGATCCGTTTGCATGGAGAAGTTTTAAATTCAAATGTAAAAATATGTAAAAGAATAGGATACTTAATGTGCCAAAGTTCTGAGTGAGAGAGGGTTTACATATATTAATATATATGGTATAGGGAGTTTGACTTTGAACTGTAACTCTTCTTGTATGTATAGCGTCAGCCTGGTGTGCTTTCTGATACACATAGGATGCTACTGCTCAAAACAAATGCGAAACTGCAGGTGTTGGTGTTCAGACAGATGTGTGCAGTAGGATATTAATGCTCCAAGCCAAACTTGTGCATGTTTTGCCACAAAAATGTCTTGTTAAAGCACCCAAACTTGATACTTAAAGGCTTTAAAGTATTTGCTGCTTGGCTTATGTAAGACAAACTAAGTATTCTACAAGCCTTCCTCCTTCCCTCCTTCCAGCAGTTTCCCTTTTAGAAAGCTGTTCTTTCTTTAGTATTATCAGCAAATGTAAATACAATATTATGTGTAAAAGTACATCACATCTACTGACAAGGACCACAACAACACGGTGCTGTAGAGTATAAGCTGTGTTACTGAAGGCTTATATTTTGTTCCTGAAACATCTGATCTTCTGCTCTGTAGAACAGATTTAACATCTTTTTGATGTAATATATTGTTTAAAAGTGTATTTGGTGTCCAGTGCCGAAACATATTCACTGTTTGTCTTGTCAGTAGGTGTTAAAATTGGGAAAGGTTCATGCTATTTAACTTGCCTGAAAAAATGCTGCCAATTTTTTGCTAAAAGCTGCTTCTACCTTCCTTGCTCTTTCTCTTTTGCTGTCTGGGTAAAGTTTTGGGGCTACAAGCAGCAGCCAGAGCCGGTAACGCCCTCACATATATTCTTGTGCATGGACTCCCTGTCACTGTTCGTGCTGAATATGTGCATTTGCTCTTGAGCTGTCTTTTTTTTTTTTGCCTTGAGTCAAATCTGTTTAGAATAATGTTGTGTGTTTCATATGGTAATGTTTCTTCAAACCTATTTAAAATAAGTTAAATTGGATAGATGATCCAAGCTCTACACTCGCAGAAAACATGCTGTACTTTTGTCCATGCTCTTCATAAACACAGATAACTTCAGGATATCTGTTTGCATGTCTGATCCAGGAATGCAGTTTTCCGAGAACTACCCTGAGGTGTTGTTTGAAGGCACACTCTTTAATAAATGCCCCATTATGTAGTGTTTGCAATGGTGGTTAAGATGCTATCCTAAATTCAGAAATAGTAAAGGTGAAGAATCAGTTCAGGTGGAAACACAATTGTACCCAAATCTTTCCATATTTACAAAATTATGGGGCTGATTAAATGGGATAATATAAGAATTCTTTCTAATTCTAGCAATAACTTCACTTAGCATACCTGAACTGTTAGTCTGGGTGTTATTACACTCTTTTATAGAGTTTGACAGGTTTAATAGACTGAAGGATTTTTTCAAAGATGAAAAATCCCCTTTTTCTTAAACACTTTGTAGCCTCACTTCCAATGGAAAAAAGCTTTATGTGATTTGCATTCATGTTTCTTACTAAGTGGAAATGGGGTTACCTCTTGCCTTTGTCTTCTCAAAGAACTTTTGAGCTGGTCAGGAGTGGAAGTATTGGAGATAATGGTGATTAGGTGGCATAGGGAAAGCTTTTTAGACACCTGGGAATCTGTGGAGGAAAGATGCTCAAGGTTTTCTGTCCCCAGGAAGATTATGAATGAAGGCTCACACCCTAATCAGTGACGGTGATAAGATACAAACCCTTAGGAAATGAAATTTCATTAGGCTCTGCTAATGTTTCGCAATAATGTTTGTCTCTTAAGCAAATCGGCCCTTTTGGATTAGTTGGGCTAATTCAGGAGGTAATCAATATAATATAGCAATTATGAAGAAAAGTTTACATTAAAGGCTTATTATAGTAGTAGGGCAAAGAATGATTTCAAATGAAACATTTGCAAACCCTTCTGTTCAAGTCAATATTGCCTTATAAAAGTAATTTTGAGTTATACTGTGGACTTACATTTTTATAAGATGCCTCTGAAGTGCAATATCCTTACGCATCTTGTTCTGGATTGCAAATGTTTTCTCTCCCTGCAAACCTGTAGCTGTAAAAAAGATTATGAAAATCTTCTGTCACAGCTTTGCCTCTTGTGTATTGCTTAGAAACAATTGGGTGGTTATTAATAGATGACAACAGCAGCATTCCAAGACAGAAGAGTTGGTGAAAAATTGGCCAGAAAGATATAATTCTACAAGTAATTCCATTAGTAAGGAAAAATAAAGGGGGATGGGGTCAGTTCTTCCAAATACTCAGCTGCAGGCATTAACAAGGGGCCCATCTTCTAGGCTGTTGCTGGTTGAACCATTGCTTCTGCTTCCAGTGCAAGCTCACACTTTGCTTGGGCTCCGGGCATCTCCAATGACCTGTTGCCATGTGCATCTGGTTTGAATTTATTTTCTTTTAATGTTTTCTGCAGCACTGTACTGTGTGTGCTTTTCAGCTCATTCTGCTTGTATGAATCAAAGCTTTAAGCCTTCATGTGTTTTTGGAGATACTGTTGAGAAATTAGCCCGCAGAAGATGTTGGCTGTGTTTTTTATCTTTTTTTTCTCTAAAGGAAAATATAACTGACTTTGTTTTTGTTTTGCTTTTAAATAGGCATCAGAGTTAGGTCAGACATTAAATGAAAATGTTCTCAAACCTGCACAGGAAAAGGTAACTTTGGAACTAGTAAATTACTTGCAGAACATGGTTATGCTGACTTAGGGAGTGATGGTTTTCTCCTGCCACGACTGACCAGTTTGTCAGCGTGTCCTTGTGTTTTTTCATATGCTAGCACAGTAGCAAAGGGGAAACATCAAATAATTTGAAGTTAGTAGTGTTACCAAAGGTTAAATGGGGGTAGTTTCCCTCCACCAATCTTTCCATGTCCACAAGAGTCTGTTACATTTTTCCCCGTTAGATACTATTTTATAAATTTAATGCCTTCAATAATGGAAGATGGGACAAGATGAAAATGCACTCTAAATTATTACAAAAATGACTTATTAAAAAAAAAAAAATAGGAGTAGTCGTTTTTGAGTGTTAAATTCATAGTGTTTTACCCATCTGCCCACCAGCATTGTTTTAATTCAGCTAAGCATCTTTGAGCCACTGCAGTTCATCTGCTGCCCCACTGGGGCAGTAGAATTTGGGTCAGAGTGTATGTTTAAAGTGAATGGGAACAATTTATCAGTTGAAGTAACATGTTCTTGCAACCTTTATTTGGTATTGGTTCAGAACTTTCTGGTAGTTAATACCAAGTTTTGTGTTCATTCATATACAGTGTGGTCTAAGGTAACATTCCAATTAGCAGTTCTAGTTACTGTGTTGTTTCTAGGAAACTAGTTTGAAGTAGATTTTCATCTTCTCTTTACAACTTAGTCGCTAAACCCATGTGGCTAATGGCACTTACAACAGGAGTTGGAAGAGGGCATACATGCTGACCTGAGAAAATGCAGGTAGTGGCTAGGAGGTGTGTTTAAAAAAAAAAAAAAAAAATGCAAAGCAGTCCTTGTAAGTGACGAGCGATCACTGATACTGCAAATTCTAGCCACAGATTCTCCCTAGTGTCAAAAGTTGCCTTCCTGTTTCATATGTTTAAAAAACCCCATACTCTTACATCTTTCCCATTTGGCATGCGTTCGTGCTTCTAGAATTTTGGATCAGCTCCAAAATTTTGAAGTCTTTTCTGAGAATGTGATGCTCTACTTACCTGTGTACCTTTTCCCAAGAGACGCTGGTTTTGATAAAGCAAACTAATTTTGCTCTTGTAAGAGAAGCGGTGCCATTACTTTGGGATATGGATTAATTTTCAATTGAAAAGAATGGTTTAATCACATTACAAAATAATTTCTCTTGCATTACCTTTATTAATTCAACATTCTTTACATAGCATTTCAAATCACAGGAGAAGACTCTTAATTGGTTTCCTATTCCCTAGAATTATCCACGACTTACTTCAGAGTGCTCTGATGCATTATTTCCAGGGTGCATTTCCTTGAAGTGATTTTTATTTTGTAGGACAGTTTAAGGAGGAATGTTCCATTTTATATTAAAAAAAAAAAAAGTCTGTTTCCCTTAGAATGTTGTGCTCTTAGTTCCGAATAAGTGTTACTTTCTGAATTCAGGGATCACTGCCTGACCCATACATGGTTATATAAAGTCACTTGCTTTGGAACAGCTGCCATTTGTAAATTGATGAAATTTTATTCTGGTTGACCAAAGTTCAAAGCCCTTTTAATGTTTAATAAGCATGTATAAAAGTTAGAAAATAAAATGGATCTGTTAGGTTTTTAATTTCTCCAGATTTTTTTACATAATACATTTATAAAATGTCACATCTACAGATTTTTTTGTGTTGGTGTTTTTATGCTCAACATTAGTGTGATGATACCTTCCTCAAACTGTGTATCAGTAGAAAATTTCCACAAAATTCAAAGGACTGAGATTCACTCCATTATAGATCAATAGACTTTATGTCTTTTTCTTAACTTTGTTATTTTTGACCTAAGTATATTTTGATTTGCTTTGTTTGTTTTTTTTACACTTCTTGGTTTTAGCTGTTAAGCACAAGTAAGCCTGTCTTAAGGTTTCAATAATACTTTTTGTGACTAATTATCAATACTTTGATTCACATAGGTGAAAGAGGGGAAAATATTTGAGGAGGTCACCGTGGGGGTATCACAGTTGGCCAGCAAGGTATGAAGTGGCCTGCCTGCCTTTAAGGAGGCCAAAGAGTAAGCCAGTCTCCATATTCCTATAAAAAGTTTCTAGTGAAACAAAACCACGATTCAGCTTTAGTCTCTGCTGGTGTTGAATACATAAGTTGTGGAAGTGTAATTTTCAGTATGCAGTACTTCTGTTGGTGTGTTAAAAAACTATACAGGTGTGATGTAGTCCTCGTAATAGTTTCACCGAGGGCGTGATGTAGAGTTACAAGACAGCCAGTGTCCCAAACAGGAAAAGAAAATGTCTGCTAGAGAATATGGAGACAGCTTGCACTACATTTGTACGGTTAAAGTTACTAATGTTCTGCACCTTTTTTCTTTGTCTTCCTTTGCTATCATTGCATGGTAATGTGGTAAGTGCTATCTACAACTAAGTACAGAAGTCCTGCATAATCTAATACCAATTTTGGTAACTTGTACCGTGTTGCCTTGGAGGGTCTTTTTCTCTAGCACTGTGAAAGTCAGCGCTGGAAGCCCAATGATGTACCAGCTTAATGCCTTAAATGTGGGGAGCATTTGAAAAAAAAAAAAAAGTGATGCTACCTGTTCTGTTCAGAGCCTAGCAACTTTTAAGTCTGAATTCTGGGATTCGTCCTCTGTATGTCTGACTTAAGAATAGTAACTTCCATGGGTGTCATGTAAGAATTTGTGTTTCTAATCCAATGCGAGTCCATTATAATAATCCCCAAACAATTCTCTTAGCAGTCATGTTCATTCTAGAACTCAACTTTTGGGCTGTTTCACATGGGCAGTGAAATAATATTACTGAAACGAGGTGGCAGTAGTTTTGTAGAACAGTAGAAAGATAAACGCTAGTTACATGAATTGTAACATCAAAACACCAGTGCTGTCACTAAGTTTAATTTTATGTAAGAAGTCATTTCAGCATTTTTGTCAAGGAAGGCTAGGAGAGAATTCAAAAGCTGTTACTGACAATGATGGGTGAAAAAGCTAAATTTGACCTACTTCTCGCATCTTCCAGCAGCACGATGCTGTCAAATGTATGTTCTTTACATCAACCATGTAACTGCCCATCAAAAATATTAATAAGTTGTGAGTGATTTTTCTGATGAAATGTGTTATCTTTATCTGAAGAAGTGGAGGAATGTGGAGTGGCTTTTGCTGTTGGACTTGGAAGGGGTGTTCAGTCCAAATGAATGGAGTGTCTTTTATTTCCTCTAGGTTCAGGGAGTGGGAAGTAAGGGATGGCGAGACGTCACCACTTTTTTTTCTGGCAAACCAGATGATAATTCTGAAAGGTACTTTTTTGTTGCTATTTTCTGTGTCTCTTTAAACACATAATTTTATCTCCTGTATGTTCTCTGCAGTATAGTAGTAGCAGGTAATTTTGAAATATGAAGAGATTATTCTGACTTTGCTAGTAGTCCTCCTCTATGTAATATGGGAGGAATTCAATCTGTTTATGACAGTTGTTAAATTGAGAACAGACTAGTGCATGGCACCTTGGTTTTAAAATTATTTCAAATGCATATTCCCTCACCCTGGGCCTATTAGTACTTAAGGCTGTTAGTAAATCTGTGAATGAGAATACAGGCTTATGCTATTTCGAACAGTATATTTAGTTCTTTACCTTTATCCTCAGTTTTTGTTTAAGCAAAGGGCAGGAGTGTTACAGTTTTCTTTGTTAGTGGTCGTTTATTTTTATTGGTATGTTTATAATAACTAATTTATTTCTACTTTCCTGGTTTTTCTCTTCCTCCATAAAAGACCAGCTGAGGGAGACAGCTACCAGAACAGTGGAGGGGAGGGCTACCAGAACAATGCTGTAGATCAAAGCTTCTGGGAGACCTTTGGCAACTCCGATCCACCAAAAGCTCATAAATCTCCAAGCAGTGAGAGCTGGACCTATGTGGACAATTCCACAGAGAAGAAGAGCTCCGATAGCTGGGACGTGTGGGGCTCAGGAACAGTCTCCAACAACAAGAACAGTAACAGCGACAGTTGGGAAAACTGGGAGACCAACTGGGAAAACACAGGAGGGGAGAGCAAGACCAAAAAACCTCCTAAGGCAACAAAAAAGGCGTCTTCAGCTGATGATGGGTGGGATAACCAGAACTGGTAGAACTCTGTTAACCCTGTTTTGCACATCTAGGAAGGGGAGGCTATGCTGGCTGACGGGGGGGAGAAGGTTTTACATGCAGCTGGAATATCTTGGTTGACCTTAGTGATCTGTTACTTTTGTGCTTCCCATTCATTCTCCTTTCTTCTATCCTGATTTAGGAAAAAAAAAAAGAAAAAGTAGCATCTGAATCTTTTATTAGATAAAGGTGGCTGTCCCTTTTTTAAGGATAGTGATAATTATATTCTCCTTGCACTATTGAAGCTGTGTACAGTGACTTTCTTAACACAAATGATCAAAAGAAAAAGAATCAGTGCAAGCACACTTTCATGGCACATCCTTGCATGTGTAGGTTAATAGCTATTCATCCAGTCCTCATGTAATTTGAGATGATCTGAGGTGTTTAATGCGAAGACAGGGTGTGTCTTGAAAAGATAGCCATTCAGTAAGCAAGCTCTAGTTGAATAGATCTAGTTCAAATGCCTTATGGATTGCTCTGACTGGATTAAGTGGCAATTCAAAATGATCTTTAAGATACTTTCTATTGGAGCTTTGTTTTTAAACTTTATGAGACTCTTTTAGTCTTTTAAAACTTATTTTCTCCCCTTAGAATTAACAAGGAATCTAGAACTAGATGATAATTTGTGTAAACTCACAGTTTTGACCTGAGTTATCAAGGGATATCCAGAATGGCTCTACTTGCCTTCCTTGCTTAATGGGTTAAGCTGCACATGCGGCTCTTCTACACAGATAAAATGCAAAGCTGTGATGTTCTCCTGCCTTATCTACGCCCTTCCCCCAGCTTGAGTATTTTATAAAGTCTGTTTTTTCTCTGTCTTTCTTCCTTCAACCCATCTCTTTTATCTATTCTGATAAAAATTAAATCTTTCTGCTGCTTACAGCCTTTTGGAGATCGGTTTGGCAACTTGGCAGTGAAACAAATCTATAAAAAAGATTCCAGTAAGAAAAAATGGGTGGAAAATATGAGAACATTGAGGAGAGAGGTTGGCAGCAAGCCTCTTTCAAGATGAGTAGATGTCTGCATTTAATAGTAAAATTTAAATTAAACAGATGTTTTCCAAATTAATCTTTAATATGTCAAACTGTATCTCTGTGCCTATCCTGTATTTCTCCACATTTTCTTCCTGGATCTTGTTAAAGCAGCACTATTTCAAAAACTTTAAAAACTCCTTGTCAGCATTAAGGAATGGAATAGAAGATTCAGTTACGTCTCAGTTCTGACCCAACAGATTGCTTTGCATGACACAAACCATGACTTCTACAGAAGAAATGTGACTTTAATGACAAAGGTGTCCTGTGTGTCCCATTTTGTTTTTGGGGGTGAGTTGCAGTGTACACTCAGCCTGAAAACAATCAGCTCCCTTAAACTTAAAATCATGATGTTGTTGCGTAGCCTACTTTACTACCAGCATGGAGTTCTTTACTGTGGACCCTGTAAATCTCAATACATACCTAAAGAGCCTTTTCCTTTTAAAAATAGTTAATTTGTGCAAGAAAACAACTAACCTAAGTTGTAAATAATGCTTCGTTTCTTTTTTTACTTCACAGAGGTTTTTAAGCTTATAGTAATATCAGGAGGTTATAAAGGAAGGAAAATCATGAATCACCTCAAAAGTAGCAGATTTTAAAGGCTTAGGTCTAAGTAGAAGTTGCTCTATTTCTAGCCTGATTCTGTATTTCTATTAGTAGGATCTTTCAGATGGTGAACAAAATATTTTTCTAGTCTTCTCTAGCCCTGTCCTGCAAGAGTTGGGATTTCTTTCTTTTTTTCCCCCCTCGCTTCTCCTGACAGCGCGGTCTCTGCGGCTCCTGCAGCAGGACCCGGCGCCGCTCGCGGCTGAGCCATGCGAGGCACCCGAGGTGCTCTTGCTGACACGCTGACCCTCTGGAAGTGCCGAAGGCACAAGAGATCTTGGTTTACAAATGCTGCTTGTGGTACCACCGGCAGAAGTTTACAGCCTGACTATAAAACAAGGATTTTGTTCTGTTTTTCCTCCCGTTCCAAATATACCTTTGTCATAGCTTAATTGCATGTCAGATGTAACTCCGTATTTTTATGCATACACCTCTGTTGCCTACTTGTCATTTGTCTGCTGCCCGGTATGAAACTGTAATGCATGTACTTTGGAGGCGGTGCTGTGTAATGTATGTGAAGTGGCACTGCCCAGTCCTTGACTAACAGTTAGTCTTTGTGAAGTGTTGCAGTAGCGGTGACGGCGAAATGCACCTGATGGGTTAAACTGTCTGACTGCTGGTGTCTGTCTGGAGTGATGTGAAGCTGATTCAGCTTCCTGTGTACAAATTTATTACAGTTTCTCTTTCATAAACCTCTTGAAATAGCTTGTAGCAGGATAAGCTTTATTTCAGCCCATTCAATCAGCAGTATTGTGATGTGTATGCATACGTTCTCCTCAGCTGTGTGGTTTGCCTAGGAGAAAACTGGTTTATTTATGTATCACTTGCAGCTACAATTGGCATGAGCCATTTGTTTGTTCTTCTGGTTTTATTTTTGTATCTCTTGAAACTTTGTTCTAAATTAAACTAAACAGCCAGAGCACTACTCAGGCAGAAGCTTTGGGTAATGATTTTTCTTCCAGTTAAGGAGACAGTGACGGAACAGTTGCAGTCTCTCTTTTTGCAGAGCTGTAGAAAGTCAACACAATGCTACAACTCCCAGAAAGGGTTAATGGAAGATACTGAAAACCAACAGAATGGCAAAATGTGTAACTGCAGCCAGAAAACTAGTATACCAACTGGTCTCAGTTTGCCAGGCAAATTGGTATTTTTTTGACTTGTCTGAATGTGAACGTTTTACCATGTCTTCCAGAGGAGAGGATGAAATGAGGGCATTTTCTTTTGCAAAGCCTCCGCTTTATTGGTTTTTACTCTTTTTTTTTTTTTTTTTTTTAAGTGTAGATGGCTGTGAAGTTTCTGCAGTTTGGTGGAATGCATGCGATCAAGATGCATGGGTGGAGTGAGTGTTTATGAATTAGACTTTTTTTTTTTAAATACCTCCTTCTCGCCCCAAATCCTCTCTTTTTTTTTGGCCTGATCGTGAGCGCCGTAAGCAGAGGCATTGAGTGCAGCCTGCAGGAGCTGAGGGCACCAGCCCTTGAACCCGAGTGAGCGTGTGGGTTGGCGAGGCTGTAGCGTCACCCGTCGGGTGGGTGAAGAGGGCTCCACTTTCCTTCCAGTCCCACACTGTGTATTAACGATTTCGTCATACAAGCAAATTGCTAGGAGAGAGCACAGAAGGTGAAATGACTACTGCAACAATTGGACCTTGCAATGTTTGGTTTAAATTTCCTAGTGTTTCAAACCAATTTATTCCCTTGTATGGCTTCAACTTTGGAAAATACAGAGCAGCTGGATTCCTGCAGGTAGTCTGAAAATAAGAAAAGCTTCAAGGCGTTCAAACTAAGTGCCACTTGCAAAAGAGTCAAAGTCTTAAAGAATGTTCCTCAACTGGGAACCTAATCCTAGAAGTTAAGGATTATTGTAAAATGTTTCATTTGTGTCTTGAAACCTGTTAACAATTACAACCTTTCAAGGAGTGCTTGGCCAGTTCTCCCTCATAGTTGAGACCTCAAGGATAATGCCGCTGCTTTTATTTTTGAGGCCAGACTGTGTAAAGTTCCATAGGTTTATAATGAATTTATCAGTGTAATGATCTGTGCAATAATTTAACAAGTGTAGGTAAAACCATGGTTGTTTTATCCAGGATACATTTAAAGATACAGTGGTCCTCTTGAACAGCAGTCTACTGAGGTGTTTCAGTTCTCACCTTACTTTGTTAAATTTCAGCAACCCTTGTTAGAAAAGGCTTGAATGATTTAAACAGAAATCAAGAAACATTTCAGTGTCCATTATTAGTGCTTTGGCTTAGTGACCTCTAGTTTTAGAGCCCTCTTTCATTTTCATGCCAGCAGAAACTTGGTCAGTATGGAGTACTGTATCTTTTAATTTTCCCGATGTGTTTTTTGTGAAGTTCACAGGAATGGCAATTTCAGTGAACACTATTCATTGTTCTGTAGAGTGGTACCAGACTTGAACTGCAGTGTCATCTTTTAAAGAGCATTATAATAAAGGAAAGAGATACGGGGCAGAATGGTGTTTAGCCCTTCTTCAGGAGACTTCGGTTAAATTTAAACCCATGAGCACTAGTAGAGCTTACGTGGCCTTCTGCATGAAGTAAGTTAGTAAACTCAAAATGGGATGCTTCCTAGATAAGAAAGTAGGAAAATACTGTTACAGTATGAGTGTGAAATTGTCATGTTGGAGGAGAGTAACAGCATGAACAGACGTCCCGACCTGCTGATGCCATGTGTATTCTCTGCTGCCGCTGTTGCTGACAGAGCCAGAAATAGGTATATCATCTTCACACTTCACTGGATTTTTGTAGTCTAAATGCTAAATTAAGATCTATTTGAATTGGGAACGCTTTTAAGACAACATTGGCTGCCTCCTTTATTTAAAGAGAACTATATAAATTAAAGTGGTTGCAAATAGATTTACGTACTGAGATCTGTATCAGCTTGTCTACAAAGGCACTTACCACAGGAGAAAAAGGTAATTTTTAAAGTGGTTTTCCTTTCCAAAAAGCAAGATTCCTCTGAGGGAATCCTCCAGCTGATGGTGATGCTCCACATGCAGATTCCAGTTTCCTCCATTAGCCAAACACCTGTGTGAGTATTCCGGATGACTGATGACTGCACTGAGCTTTATGTAAATTTAAAATATCTTTTATTATGTTCTTGGTCAGCAGGACTGAATCCTGCTTGCCTTGTAGAAGTAATGATACTGATTTTTACCCCCAAAAAAGCGGACGTTTGGGTTGGGTAACATCACTGGTGTTACTGCACTGATATGCTGTGTTAAAGACTGCTCTGTGTTGGATGCAAAGTTTTCAGTTGGGATTACTTAAGTGAACAGGATATACTGGGTCTGGAGGGAGATTTCGGGGCCCCTGACAGCCTATGGAAGCCAATG
The DNA here is from genome assembly GCF_018691265.1 of Tyto alba. Lineage (NCBI taxonomy): Eukaryota > Metazoa > Chordata > Aves > Strigiformes > Tytonidae > Tyto > Tyto alba. The sequence continues at coordinate 15,370,280 of NW_024881308.1, forward strand.
ACCTAGAGATGTACAAAGTATCCTGGAAAGCTATAATGCGTATTATGAATTCCAAGCTGAACACAATCAGAAAAAGCTGACAGAAAAAGTAGAGCCAGTAGAGCAGAAAATACCATAGTCACTGACTTGAGGGAGAACAGATCACTGCAGTTACAGTGTCCAGCTCACTTCTGCTGGGCAAAGGTTTCTCTGTGCTTGGGTCCCGGGAAGGTGAGCAGGTTCAGTCAAAGCTGTTTTGCTGTTGCACAGCTGCCTGTGCTCCCGTAGCAGATGCAGGCGCAGAAGTTGGCTACCTGGGTTTTTCGGGGTTCACAGCTCCCTGACTTTAAGACATTTGTGCCCCCTGAGGCAGCTGAGATGTGTCCTGGCTTCCCTTCTCCTGCACCCTTACCTGTCCCAGTAGGTTCAGAACAGGCTCTCTGCCTTTTGCAACAGACTCTTGGCTCGGTCGGGAGCTGGCTGACCTTCCCCAAACTCCCCAGGCTTAGAGCAGGGCCCGGGTACCCAGCACCAAACAGGCACTGGGACAGGGGGAAGGCTGGTCACCTCTCTGTGGCTTTGAGAAAGGTTTGCAGGATGTGGCCATGGGGTGGGGGGAGAAAAAAAAAAAAAAAGAAAAAGGGTCCTGTAAGGAAAGTGAAGCTGAGCTGGGTGGGAAGCTGTAAAAGCTCTGTATGTGCAGTGAGATCATTCATCACCCGTTAAGTCACTAATTTGCAAGGAGGCCAAGATGCTGCCTGTCAGCTGCGGCTCCAGCTGTGTGTGCTCTGTCAGGGAGAAGCTGCATCTCGCCAGCAATGTGGGACAGGAAAGGTCAGCTGCCTCTTCTGAGCAAGCCCTTGGTGTTTGTTCTAGGTGAGATGAAACTTCACCGTGTTTTTCAAATGATGCTCTGCCAAGCTCTGAATTTCACCAGCACCGCCACAATAGCAATGTTTCAAATGGCTGAAAGTGGAAGAGATGAAATAAATACAAGACCTCCTAGGAGAAGCCTACTTGTACTTGCAGTTGTTGAGGGAAAGTGGGAGAGATGGAGTCTCTCTGGTGGGGCTGCTTACAAGAACTGCCAAGAATGCAGTTGTGTTGTACCTTACCAGGATCGTGATCACGGCTTAAGCAGGAAAATCCAGTGCTATCAGCTTTTCACAGTTTGCAAACCGGTTTTTGTCTTCTTCCTTTAAGCTCTGCCAAATCATGCTCCCTCTGAGAGGCTGCTCAGCGTTGCTGAGGCTGTTGAATTTTACAATAGATAAATCAGCTTCTACCGGGAAACACAGAAAGGCTGGAGTATGTCTTCATAAAAAAAAAATTTTTCGCCACTTCTGATTGAGGTGCTACTGCTTAATATCAGCAGTTCTTCACTGCGTTGCTCAAGTTGCTTTAAGTACAACAGTGTTTGACTACCTAGGACAAAAAACACTTGTAGATACTTTTTTTTTTCCTAATCTGCTGACATGGATGGTTAATGTATGTAAATTGATGTGGCAGACTATATAAAAGCTGTCATGATCAAGGTCAAAGTAGGAATTTTCTTCTTTACTGAAACCTTTCCATTTGTTACTGCATAGAAGCTTGTTCCAGTTCAAGAGTGAATTGCTCTTTTAACTTTGTGTCCACAAAGTTCCTATTGACTCCAGCCATCAGCTCTCACTTTTGGGATGCATCTTGATGCAATGCACTGGACTTGAGTTGAAAATTTATTCCACCTAGACAGGTTTTAGCCATTCAGCTTAGGCTGCCCAGTGTTACTGCAGTACAGGCAAGAATAGAGGGAATCTGAATCTAGGGCTGCTTTTAAGTCTCTTTAAACTTCTTGCCCTAAGCTGGTCATAGAACTTGGTATGGAGTACAAAGCTTATCAAAGTAGTGGAATAAATACTTCTTGTGTAGCCTAGGCTGTTAGTGATAGCCAAGCTAGGTAAATTAAACCTCTGCAGAATAGATTTACCTGTCTCCATGTCTGTTAAATGTCTGTCCTCTCTGTGATGGTTACAAAGGTTTTTTTTTTCCATCTGGAAAAGGCCATGCACACCCTGGGTTCTGCCTGTGGTGCAGTCCAGAAGCTCACCTGCTTTTCTCCATTCGTGACCCATCTCCTTCCAGAATCCATGAGGTGTCAGAGGTGAAACAGCTCAGCTGTGCTTGGTCGCTATTGTCAGTGGAACAGGAGGTGTGATAAGAAAACTGAAGCTGGTGTGTTCAGGTGAATTATGTCTGAATCAGTGACACTGGGAAACACTGGTCCTGTGAATAGTTGCTGCATGGGACCAGTAAGTCTTCCTTGGGCTCTTCTCCATGTGCTTATCTAGTCTGAACACAAGCAGGGTGCGTTCCTTGGGCTGAAACTGCTCTGGGCCTGGTCTGGTGCAAACCCTCTCTTGCACTGGTTGTGGTGGACTGGGGCAATGGACCAGCTCAAACAGAAAATGCAATTTTTGGAGCCTGTGGTCAGAGGGATGGTGCTGGCGAAGAACCTCAATTCTCCTTCCTTCCTCTAGAGGGGATTGTGTAACTGTGCATGGCTGCTGAAGGAACCTAGCTTAAATGAGGTTTGCATAGCTGGGTGCAGGGTTAGAAATATGTTCCTGCTCGTGTGTCTGCTTATCCACAGCCCCATCCTCTCCTCCGCCTTTGATTTTCTTGCTGCTCTGAGCCTACATGATGCAAATTCCTCTCCCCCAACCACACACACATACTCCTTTGATTTCACTTGCTACCTTACGGTTTCGGCTCTCCCTTCTCTCTGGCTGAGCACACCAAGCTGGACGGAGGCACTTTAAAACTCAGGCTGTAATAAATACCAGGTTCTAGGTGGTTGTGTTAACTTGTGTTATCCTGGTCCTTTGCTGTCAAATCGGTGTATCGGCCCTTTCTTTACGACGAGGCAGCAGCAGGCTCGTGGTGCGGGGCTGGGCAGGACTGTCCTCTCCATCGCTCCCGATACAGGTGTGGCACAGCAACAGCCAACAGTTCTCTTTCATGGATTGTGATAGATTTACACTTACCCTGCCAGGAGCCCTTCCTTTGGCGGTGTTCCCTGAAGGCTAATTGTAATGTAATTAGCACGTTCCCATTACAGCGTGAGACTGGAGACTTGCCCACCTCTGGAGCTTGAGGATTTCTTCCCTGGGGAGAAATTTGAGTCCCGGATCAGCCACTGCATGGACTGTGCAACAGCTTCCAGACCACGCTGGAGAGCAGAGAGTGGAGCTTTCCAGGCTGCTCCTCCCTGCCAGGCTGCTGTGGAGCTGGAGCAGCATCTCACAGACCCCCCAGAGTAGGGACTGGGAAGTCTCCACGGCCCCGTCAGTGGTCTGTAACACCTGACTCTGATCTTAAAAACACGCTGAAAAGCCTCACCCTCTGGGTGAATGGCGGGAATTAAGCTCATCTGGCCTGCCTCGAAGTCTCACAGCCAAGCACACTGCTAGGGGAGCTGAAAGTGAAGGACTCTTGAAAGTTTTTAATGTTTCTTCTAATAGCTGTGGAGGAATGGGGAAGTGAAGTCTTGTTGCATAAGAGTAGTTTTTCTTTTGTGAAAACTTCTATTAGTTCGTTATGAAAGTAAGTATTTGGTAGTGTTTTCATGAAAACTGTAGGTCCTGAAGCAATGTAATTGTGGGAGAATTTAATTTTTCTTTTTTTTTTTTTTTGTTTGTTTTTGTTGTTGTTTGGTTTTTTTTTTGTTGTTGTTGTTGTTGTTTTTTTTTTTTTTTTCCAAGCTAAATTCCATTCTTTGTAGTTTTGGAGAAACATGACTGAGCTGTAATTGTTTAAAATTTTAAGGAAAATTAAGATCACCTCATGTTCTATTTTGAAGCCAGCCAGATTATTTTGACTTGCATTTGATTGCTTGGGGTTAGCAGTCCTTTTCTGTGGAAAGAAGCAATATATACTGATCTGACATCCAGATTTATTTTCTGGAACAAAACGAAGGACACTCAGTGACATGGGAGCTCCATCTTAGATTTATAACTGGCTAATGAGAAATTGCTGAATAACGTGCTCATTTTCTGCCACTAGAAGGTAATAAATCTTCCTGAACTTCTCAGGCTCTAAGAACGCTGCTGCCCAGTCTCATTATCAGCTTCCAACACAGAAATGAAAGGGTCTCCATGGTGCAACACACTTCCCTGGTGCACTGCAATCTCAGGACTGGCTTAACTGCTACGAGACCATTCCCCAGGGTGCTGTTGGCTGAGAGTTCTCCATGCAGGATGCCCCCAGTATTGCTGATCTGTTATTTTCACTTTTTTTTTTTTTTCCCCTATCGAGGTGCTTGCTGTGAGGTGGCCTCCAGAATTTCTTGTGGCACTGACATCAATGAGTTAAACAGCAAATAGCCTCGGGGTGGATTGTGAGCTTTACAGCCACATATAAACTTCTTTTTTGACCACAGGAGGGAGAACTTGGCTCCCAAACAAGGCTCCCCTCTGTGCTGCCCAGCCCAGGTGAACACACCTTGCTGGGGACAAGGAGTTGCCACTGGGGAAAATATTCTCTGCCAAGAACAGCTCATTGTCAGCTGGCGTGGGGAGGTCTTTCTCATTCAGAGGAAATGCAGGCCCTGCAAAATCAAAGATTTTATTGTGTTGATGTTGGCTGTGAACTCTCTGTCTTTTTTTTTTTTTTTTTCTCTTTTTGCTAAGCTGAATCAAAATCAGTGTGTGGGGTGAGAAGCGATGGCTGATTGCCAGCTGCAGACTGCTGGCATCGTATGTGCCAGCTTGGAGCAGGAAAAATCTGAATCAGTCTGTTGCCAGGCTCTCCTACCCTACCCTGGAGATTTCTGCGGCTCTCTGCTTGAAATGCAGAGCCTTAGCTGCCATGGGGAGGACAAAATTTAGGCAAAAGACTAAGGCGAACTTTGCAGTTGTCAACAAGGATGACTGTAACAGCTCATGGTGTCCTTTGTGCTCACTCCTGACTTGCTGCTGCAAGTGTGCTTTACAAAATCTTTTGATGACTTGCACATTTATAATTTAAAAACCAACCCATCTAATTCCCTCCTGTTTTTTCCTCAGCCCTGCTTGGGGAAAAAAAAAGAAAAAAGAATTACAAAAAATTCAGAAAAAGTCAGTGAGTGCCAAACCTACTTGATGTTGTAACAGTGTTGGGAGCTGAAAACCAAGGCACCTGGCTGTACCCAGAGGTGCCTCTATATTTTCTGAATACTTAATGAGTCAAACTACTTTCTAATCTACTGAAACAGAAAAATTCAGACACTACACTTCCTCTGGAGAGGAGACCTAAATGAAGTGACTCTGCAGTGTTGTATGCATATTCATTGTAGCCTTGGAGTATAGAGCCATACTATGAATAGCACTTTTCATCTGCAGATCTAGCTGATAACTAATTAAATCTAATTACTCCCTGCATGTATGAGGAGTGGGGGAGACATATCTAGGGCTTGTTTTTCCCAGCCCTGAAATCCTGTCACCTCCAGGATGGAGTTAGCAGCAGCTTTGCAGGGTGTGTATTCCCTTCAGTGACACAAAATGCTTTGGGGGAAAGGTGTCAAATCTGCCAAGGACACTCCTGAGGTTAAGAAGGGGGTGCTGTGAGCATGGGGCATGTCTGGATTTGCTTTAACATCCCTTTTCTCCTGAATTGATGAGATGCTCTTTCCTCTAAATGCCAGTGTAAAAAACCTGAGGTTGTGACATTCAGACTGCTGTGCTGATGGTGAGCAGAAGTTCTCCAGGCCTGGATCCTCGCTCTGATGTGGACCAGTAGCAGGTGCTGGGCTAAGAGGATAAGAAATGGTGAGTAACCTCTCCAGTAACATACTTGCAGTTTCCAGCAATGAAGACAGAAGTAAGCATGTGGATTACCATGTCCAATAACAAGATCAGTCCTGTATGAATTTACCTAATCCATTTTTAAATCCATTTAAATTTTGAAGCTTAATATCCACTGATGATAAATTGCATGATTTAATTTTATGCTGGTGAAGGGGGAAAAAAAAAAATCCTATAGTTTGTCTCAAGGCTGCTGGCTCATTTCATGTGCTTGGCCAAGGTCCTTGTTGGCAGAACAAGTACTCCATAGTCACCTTCTCTGTAACAGTTGGAATTTTACAGTGGTCCTCTGTCCTCTCATGAGAAGTTTCAGTCCATCTAGCTGCTGGTCATCCCCACAGAGCTTTCTGAGCACGGCTGCACCATCCTCAGCAGACCTGGGGATCACTGGCTCCTGTGCCCTCCCTCTGCTGTCAACCGAGCAATCTCAGGGCTTGAGAATAGGAGAAAGTATAGTTTTAGTAGCTTCTCTTCCTTGTTTTTGTGGCTTAAGTAGAACCATTAATGTCTAATTTAAAAGGTGTATTTTGCAAGGTTATTTATGGAAGCAATAAACTTTTTTCCTCCTGTGTTTTCCACGAAAGAAGCTGGCAAGAGCTGAAATCCTTTACCTTGTTACTATAACAGCAAAATATTCACTCTGAGGCTTGGAGTTGCCCTTGAAATAGTCTCTCCTTTATTTTATTTATTTATTTTTTTTTTTAAGATGACATTTATTTTCCAATGAATAAAACAGCAGCAATTTCTCCCTAAGTGAGCAATACCTGACAGATAAAGAAAGCAAAGGGGGAACCCCTGATCTCTTGTGCACCTCTGCAGCCAGAGGACAAGGTCATGGGATGGGCCAGAGCAGCAGGTGAATCCTCTCAACCCATTATGCTGATAATGAAGTGACATTAACCTTAGATCATTCTGCTTTTACCTCTGTGCTATTGTTTCTACTGCCTGGGCCCACAGTGAGTGCGGGGAAAGCAGCTGCCTCCAGGTGCTGATGTTTGGCAAACTCTAAGTTAGCCAGGGGCTAGGAGGAAGGACGGGGTCTGTGGTGGCTCTGCAGGTTGGATGGCTCGGGCAGTGATGGGTGAGAGCCGGGCTCCAGCTTTGAGGCTGAACACGGTGCCCTGCTGCGTGCGGGGACCGGCTGCCCGTCTGTGATGGGGGGAGCTCTCCCCATGGCACTCCTTCACCTTATGAACGAAGGATGCTGCAGCAGTGGGCAGGGATGAGCCCTGCCTGCCCTGGGAGCACCTTAAAAGCCCTTTTACTGCTGGCACGGACACACCACCATCAGCGACGTCGGAACGGGCTCTGGGAGATGTTCTGAGCTGCCCCGGGGCTGCTGGCGCAGCCTGCCTGTGCACACAAGGGGAGTTTGTTTTCCTGCGTTTATGGCCTGGCGTGATCAGCAGGACGTGGGAGCGTGTATGATCCCGGAGAGCCTGGATAGAAGGAGCCTTGTTGGTGCAGCCCATTGCTGCTGCTCGCCGGGCTGCAGTGGCTGTTTGCCTTGGACAGGAGCGCTGAGACTGAGATTTGTTCAGCCCCACTAGCTACACCTCTGCTGCTCCTTCACCAGCAGAGAGCCAGTGGTGATGCTGGACAGAGGAAGACGAGTGCACCTCCAGCTACAGCAGTGCCTTTGCTCTGCGTCACCTGTTCCTTTGTCCTCTGCCCCTACGTGCAGAAACATCTTCTCCCCCGCTTCTTTCCCATGGGATGTGGAGAAGATGCTCTCCCCCAGCTTCCCCCCCTCTGCTCCAGCTATGCTTTGTACCTGGCTATCTGGAGATGGGCAATGTGCACCCTGAATGCTTGCACAGGATTACTGATGTCACCCATGGTGTCAGGTGCCTGTCCCATCCAGGTCAACAGAAAGGACACAGACATGCTGGAACAAATCATGCAAATCAGTGAAAGCCCAATGTAGGGCTCTCTTATGGGGCAGAAAACCTGGAGGGTACCTGATGAAGTCAACCGAGTTTGCAGTCATCCAGGCAGGGAGATGGTGGCTGCCAGATGGAGAGATCAGCAGCACCTACAGCCCTCAGCAAAGCGACCCTGCGGACTGCACCCTGAGGAGCCAGCTGCCTGGCATGAGCTCAGCCCTCGTAAAGATGTGCCCTGGCACCTACAGAGCAGCAGACACAGGAGCTGGGTCTCTTGGGATGGTATGAAAATCCCCTCCTGACTTGGCAAGGATTAGCAGTATTTGCCTGCGACCGTACCAACAGCTGGGTGTTACTGGGCTCTGTACCCCAGCCTGGGCTCTGAAGAGCTTGCAAGTCACCTCTCCCCCTCTCTGAAATGTTTCTGCATCCACCTCTTAGGAACCCAGAAATCTCACTTCTCAGGACTCGGTGACAAAAGGAAAGTGTTTCAATGATTTGCTTTTAGCAGAGAGGTCACAGAAGGTAAGGAAGATATTGGGGGCACAGAAAGCCCAGGGCCAGGACAGCAGGCAGTCTGTGAAAGCTGAACCTCCTCTGTTCTCCTGCCGTCCTGCAACCACAGGCAGCGAGAGGTGTTTTCGGACGCGGAGCTCGGTCGGGACTGCCGAGGCTGCGTGATGCCACGTGCCAGTTGCTGCCCCGCGGGGGCAGGAGGCTCACAGCTCTCCCTTTGATTTCAGGCCTTGGCCCTGGCCGCCGCGTGCTGCGCTTCTCGAAACACTAACCTGAGCTTGTTTGATTTAGTGATGTTACCCTGTAAGGGGAATGTACACCTGGAAGGGTCTGCTTGTGCTGATGGGGATGTTGGCTAACGAGGTTCTCACTGCTGACCTGATGCTAGAGACTAATTACAGACAGCATTTAGTTTACAGGTGCTTTATTAGGCTTCAGACTGAAGCAGAATCTCTCCTTAGCTGATACAATTTCCTTCCTTCAACTTCATCTCCACATTCTCTTTTAGTAGGTTTCCCCATGTTTTTTGCATTTCTGAGGTTTGGTTCTTTATGCCAACCAGTATTTTTCACTCCTACTTTAACTAATGGAAATATAATTGCATCCAATGGTAATGATGGATGTAATTAACCATCTCCACATCCCAGTTCCTCTGCCTGCTTCTCTGCTGAACACTACTGCTTTCAGGTCTGCTCTGGTCTTCAGAAAATATCTCAAATAATGGAAATGACTGCTAGTAGCTGAGGCAGGTATTGGTGCCTGGAGGTAGATTTGAAAGGCTGTAGTGAGCAGCACCATACAGACAGCTTGCCACCAGCGGAGTCCCAGACTCATCAGTGTCAGCTCTTGCTAATTATCAGCCTGTGCTTCTCTGTCCAACTTCTGTGATGGCTGCTACACTGAGGAAAGGCTCAAGCTGCTCTGAATCCACTTTTTAGCAAGTGTTGGCCATGGTGTTGGGTGCAGCCTGCTCTGGGGAGAGGTGGTGAGCAAGCCCCATGGCTTGCATCAGGGAATGACACCTCTTGAACCCTTCCTAGGATAAGTCATAAAGAAGGAGGTGCTTTATCGATTTTATTGCTAATCAAACCACTCGCCCTACAGCCTGCGTATGCCCAGAGTCTGTCGGAACCATCTACACGCCGCAAGCAGAAAGGACACCGTCCCCAGCCTGCTGGAAAGCAGACCTGCCACCTTCCCGGCTCCCAGCTGAAGCTTGGCCAGAGAGGAGCGGGTGAGAAACCAGCAAAGCCAGGATCAGATTGCAGCAGGCTCCTCCTCCAGAGACTACAGAGAGGGAAGGAGAGGCGGGGAGCTGGAGCCAGCAGCTCCAGGCTGCCTACCTGCACCTTGCCAGCCAGGCTGGGGACCGGCTTGGCGGCGAGCATCTTCTCAACCCGCATCCCATGGGGTGCGCGGGGCCCCCCGGAGCTCCCCGCTACCCCGGGCACATCTCCCCGCCGCTGCCTACCTCCAGCCTGGCATGGAGAGCCTGAGCAACAGCCTGAAGAAGAAAGCCACGGAGCAGCACTACAGGGCAGAGGTGATGATTGCTGGAGAGCAACTGAGGTAGGAGGGGAAGGGGCCTTCCTCCAGGCTGGGGCAGGGCTGCACCCTGGGGCTCCGGATCCTGTTAGCAGGAGGGTCAAATCTTTATCCTTGAGGGAGGCTCTTTCCTCTCAGATGCTAGTGTCTCCCCCTCCTCAGTGTCTGCTGATCCTTCCTTCGCCCATCAAACCAGTGGTGAACTGGTCCTTTCCCACATTAACTTGTCCTGCTGCTCCTCTCGGCATCTCTTGCCCTTCACCTCCAGGTACCAGGGACTGGCAAGTGGTTTTCAATGGCAACAGGTTTTTGTTTTTGTTTTTGTTTTTGTTTTTGTTTTTGTTTTTGTTTTTGTTTTTGTTTTTGTTTTTGTTTTTGTTTTTGTTTTTGTTTTTGTTTTTGTTTTTGTTTTTGTTTTTGTTTTTGTTTTTGTTTTTGTTTTTGTTTTTGTTTTTGTTTTTGTTTTTGTTTTTTTTCTCCTTTTGCATCTTCCCCTCAGTGCAGAGGCTGACGTGATGACGCTGTGCAGCCTTCCCAAGGTCCCTGGTCCCTGGCTGGATTGGGACAGCACCGGCTCTGGGGGCGTTTGGACTTTTGGGAGTGATCTGGGAGGTCATCCCATGGGTGCCATGCACCCGAGTTTTGTGCAGCAACATGTAAGGTCTTCCCTCTCTTGAAAGTCACTTTTAAGAACTTCTACTGGTTTGTAGTTCCAGTTCTTGAGCAGCTTCTGAGTTTTTTTCCTTACGAGGAGAGAAACACATTCTCCTATGCAAGAAAACCTGTGTGGCTGAGGAAATGTGTTCCTTGTGTATTTGGGGTCAGAAACTCCCCCTTCTTCCCAGCATCCGACTGTAGGCTTTTCTAGCTCTTGAGCAGAGTTTGCTTGTTTGTATCTGGAGCTGTTCTGTTTTGTTTTGAAATGTGGGTGGAAAATAGAAAATTAGATCATTGAATAATGTAAAGAACCCAGAGCCCAAGTGTGCTAGCATCAGCTCTGTATCACTATGTTGTCCATTCTCAGCGAGTCATGTAGCCTCAGCTTTATTATTTCTACTATATCAAGGATTGATAATTTCCAACCAACGATTAGGGAACCATTCTGAAAACACAGCCAATGTCCAAATGGGTTGGATTTTAAATGTGTAGTAGTGGTTAGCCACATTTCCAGTATACTGTCTTTCATAATGATTACTGTTCTAGCTCCAGAAATCAAATATTTTCTTCAAGTAGTGACTGGGAGAGCTGCTCTTGGGGGTGGAGGCTGCATCAACCTTTCTGCCTTTGCAGTGTTTGCAGTCTGTGTTGTAAGCAAGGCTTTGAAAATGAGCTTAACTTTTTTTTTTGTAGAGAAATGCAGCAGCTGATCTAAGAGTGACTTGCCTTATTTCAGTAACTCAGTGCAAGAGATGTAAGCTATGAATTTTTCGATCTTGTGGGCAGGACAAGTTTATTCATATTTCCAGTATTTTACTCCACTGGAGTGACTGAGGTTTAAAACGGCTCCTATAGCCTGGACCAAAGGAGAAGGTCAGGTATTCAGAGAGAAAATGAGATAATCAAGACGTGTGAAAACTGATCGATGTGCATGCAAGGGGAATGATGTGGCTTCCTCAAGCCTTTTGCAGGAGAGGAGCATGTCATATTGTGGACCATTTGGTGACTGGGACTGTAAGGAGGAGGAGGGGATACAATAAATCTGTTTGTGAACAGAGCTCTTCAAGCATAATGTGCAGTATACTAGTTATTCTAAGCAAGGTAGAGGCATAGGTCAAATGTTACATTCTTCTGAACACCAATAATACCAACTCAGTTTTTCCTCCTGCTATTTGTCTGGAAACTTCACTCCTTATTGTCAGGGTGAATGTGCCCTGAGCTTTTAAAAAGGATGCTAAAAGCCTGAAGGGAGGCCAAGTTTGTGCGGGGAGGGAATAGCTTTCCATTAGTGCAACTGGCATAAAGCTGAATAGAAAAACCCAAATATATGTACTTTTTGGGCCACCCATCTTTTTTTTTTTTTTTTTTTTTTTCCTTTTTCTTCCACCCCCTCCCATAGCTGGAGTGTCTTGGAGTTTCCTTGTTAGGGAGCTCCCACAATCAGAGTTTTTTCAGACCGAGCTCATGACAGCAGGTTACAAACTTGAACTGCTTACTCCTGCTCAGTTTGCTACTCCAGGGTGAACCTGATGCAGGTTATCACTGCTGGAAGGGGTGATAGGACGGGTAGTAAGCCCTCACGAGTGGACAGCAGAGGTAAGAGCCCTCATTTATTTTGATTCTGTCATACACTAAAACCACGGTGCTGGGAGACACGTGCTGTTTTGCAAACACCACAACACAGGGAGCAGACTTGATCTGCTTTTGGGCAGCTTCGACTGCTTCACACCCTTGAGCTGCTCTTGAAAATCTTGAGCTCTTTGCTGCGTGGAGAAGAGCAGGTGGATTTCCCGTGGCCCGGCTGCTCTGTTCTTCAGCTGTGTGCTGTGGGTGATGGGTCTAAAGGCCAAGGAAAGACCCCAGTGCTCCCAGTGATGGGGAGGTGGGTTGGCACAGCGCAGTCACATCCTTCTGCTTTGCTCTGGGCAGGAGCCTGGTCCCAGTGCAGAAAGACTGGAAGGAGCTGCTGATCAGTACAGGGTGTAAAACCCAGGGAGGGGGCTGAAGAGATGGACACCAACCTGCAGCTGGGCTCCTCCTTCCCCTGCGGCAACTCTGGCTGAAAGGAGAATTGAGTGATGTGGAGCAGAGTACGCTGAATGCTCGAGCCTGTCTCTTGTATTTTGGGGATCCTTGCAGCCTGGCAGATAAGGAGTTAGGGACATCAACCTTCCTGGGGCCTGGAGGTCCAACAGGTAGAAGTGGGTAAACTGAGGCAGAGAGGCTGGATGATGTCTCAGGCAACAGCAGATGTGTAGGGTTAAATGTCTGTGGTGCTCCCCTGCTTTTCTCCAGGTAAGGAATAAAGCAGCATGTAAAGGAGTCTCGTGATCTGCCCTGACTCTGTAAACCTCCATCAGCAAACAACACTGTTGTATCGACATTGAATCTCAAACATTTATTTTCCCCCATTCTCCACTTCCTGCCCTGCCTCCCCACTATTGTACTTAATCAAACAAACCTTTGCTCCATCTTTACAGTTCTTTGGCTTCCCGGCAAGTTTGCAAATCCCTCTGAGTTTGGTTTGGCCAGAGGGATGAGTCTGTTCACTGTCAGGACGCTTTTCCCAGCCAGAAATAGCCGCACAAGTGAGGGGTGAGGGGAACGCTTCGCGGGGATGGCTGGGAACAAAACGGATCCTAACGGAGTCGAGGGGAGCGGGGATGCTCTGCTCCAAGGTCTCTGTCTGCCAGGGTCCCTGTGCTTCCACGGGGATGCTGCTTTCTAGCCCATAGGGAGGGAAGAGGAATTTTGGGTCTTGAGTCTCTCCCCATCAAAAAGACGAAGATGATCATTCCCGCTGATGGTTTGGTCTTGATTTTGAGGGCTGTTGTCTCAGGGCTCGTTCCTCACACCTGCTGCCCGTCTTTTTGTTTCAGACATATACATTTGCATGAAAATCGCACTAGTTTTATCGGGCGCTGTGTGTTCTTGGGTGGCATTCTGTAAAAGGCTCAATTAGTCATTTCTAATTGTAACAAATGGCTTATCTGCACAGAGATAGCCTGGAACAGCTACCGCACTTTGAATTCACACCCTGCTGTAATCTGAGTTTCTCAAGTATAGACAAGTCTTTGTGAACTCTCTTCTGCATATTCCTCATGGTCAAGTGAATTGGCTGTTCTCTAATAACTCTGTTTAAGCTGCATGAATCACTCTCAAAAATAAAATATACTTGGTAAGTTTATGTCTTGGGCAGAAAAAGTGGGAGGAGAGGGAAAATTTTCGATGAACAACAACATTGTAATTTCAGCTACTGTCCAAAATTTTCAGTGGTGTTGAGTGTTTTCTTTGGATACTCAGATTGAGATGGTGTTAAATAAAACGTTCATACTTTGATGCTCTGGAAATTGGGCTCACTTAAAGGCTTGTAGCTGAACATGCCGAAATTTGTATTCCTGACCAAAAACTCTTGGCTCCACAGGAGATTTGGTGTTTTCCGTTGACCTTGGATGCCTTGAAGTGGGGATGTCTTCCAGGAGGGATCATGGGACACTGCTTGATGTGGCAGTCACCAAATTAATTTTATTCAGAAGATGAGGCTACATGATCAGAATGACCTTAAAAAGCCTGCTGTTAAATTTTCAGCACTGGTGAAAGTAAGGACTGGGAAGTAGACTTGTGCTTGCTGGGATTTCTTTCTTTTTTTTTTTTTTTTGAGATTTAAGTCCTGTTTTCCTATACATGCATTTAAATACAAGTATGAAAATAAAACACCTCTGTGCCACTTTGGGCTGCCACAGGCATGCAAAGCTCTCCCCTCCTCCTGCAATGTACTGGTGCTTTTACAGACTGGGAGTGCAGCAAACTGGGTTTTGCCGAGCCTGTTTCCAGCGATCATTTTGCCTGAATGTGCCTCTCCAGCAGCTATTTTGCAGATATGCTGTTGTGGTTGTTGCTGCCTTTTACTGAGCACGTAGCTGTTTGTTTGGGTTCTGTTTTGTTTTTATTTTTTTCTTTTTCTCTGTAGAGGTAGGAACAGAAAAGATCCTTCGGGTGATGCATCTTGCCAGGGTCATTCATTTATACTTAACTACTGTGGGAATGTGAACCAGAGTTAATATCCTTGAAAGATCCACCTTGACATTTGAGATGCTCAAGGTCTGTTTATGTGGGTAGGAGGTGATGGAGAGCACCCCAGGGAGACGTTTCCACTCCATGCAGGCACGTGTGAGTTTTTGGTGCAGAATATCTATTGCTTTAGGGATTGCTCCAGCTGTGCAACTGCAGCACAGTGAAAGCAGCCCCTTTTCCAGTACAAGAAAGCCCTTTGCTTCAGCATAAGTCCCTGGTTTAGACTCTCAGTTCTAAAATTGTGTGAAATGTGAACACACAGAAGGAATCAAGCGTGGAGCTCCTGGGGTTGCTCTCCAGCCGTGGACCTCTGTAACGCTGCTGTGAAAATGCTGGTGTGCCTGAGGAGCAGGGACCTTGGGTTTAAGCCACTTCAGCTGTTACAAACTCTTGATTCCCTAGAGGTCTGTTTTTTTTGTTTTTGTTTTTGGTTTTTTTTTTTTGTTTTTTTGTTTTTTTTTTTTTGTTGTTGGTTTTTTTTTGTTGTTTTCCTGTGGGTTTGTGTGTTGTTTTTTTTTTTTTTTTTTCCTCTATACTGCTGTGGATCTGCCTTTCAACAAGGTTACACAGGATGAATAGTGATGTCTTTGTAGTGACCTTGACAAAAAACCACTTCGGTTACCCAACACAGCCTACCCAAAGCAAACACATGTGCAAACAGCTCAGCGACTGCCAAGTGAGGAGTGTTTCATAAGAGTCAGCTCTCATGTTCCAGCAAGCATTTTATCCTTGCATTATTCTGATTTTTCTTTTTTCTTTTTTTTTTTTTTCTTTTGAAGAAGTAATATGTACATGGGGTAGGTTTTGGCATCTAGAAAACTCATAACATTGCATTACACATCCTTCCTTAATTTTTTTTTTTTTTTTATCTGGAAACATGACTGTAAGCCACTCATAATTTCACTGGCTTTGTTTTTGCAACATTGTACATGGACTGGTTTTTAGAGGGGTCAACTGAGCTGTTTGAAGATGCAGTTGGTGTTTTGTCCTTCTGTGTCTGAAGGACAGAACTTGTGTCCTCATAGCTGATGGGAAATGGTAAATGAGAAGGAAGTAAACAGACCACAAAGACACTTGAGCTGTGCATCTTCCGCTGCCCTGCGTCTGCGGGCAAGAGGGCAAACTTGTCATGAAATTAAAACAGCCCAAGAATCTCCAGAGATGCTGCTGCTTCAGAGGTGCTTAAATACCACTTAATTCCTGTCCTGGTAATTGTTCCCAATAGATTCAAAATAAGTGTATTTTAAATTTTTGATTCTTAGATTTTAGTAGTATTGTTTGCTGAAAAACTTTTTTCTTCCCACACCATGTGTGCATTTTATGCAGGATTCTCAAATATGATTAAAAAAACAAAAAAAAAACCCAAAACATATAGGGAAATAGTATTCTCCCAACCAGTTTCTATTGAAGCCTTGTGTGGTTATGGTCTATGTGTTATTGTGGGCGAAGCTGTGTGTGTATTTGTATGTGTGTGTATACATATATAGTTTTTATAGACTCCTGCAGACTCTTGATAGCAATAGAATACTCTTGGCATATTTCTTATCTCTACTAAACATGCCCCTGAAGTGGCATCCCCCTTGCTGATTACAAAGGAAAGCAAGCATATAAAAAATGACCATTTGTCTCCCGTAGCAGAGGAATGTTGGGGTGGGGAGCCTCTCTGCACTTGCTGCTATGTCTGATTGCATTTTGACAGTGGACCATGAAATAAAGGAAGGAAAAAGCTAAAAACTCCCAAAATATCAGGCAGCCGCCTGTGGACTGTTGTCTTCAGGAAAAATCCATATTCAGAATGACTGCTGGTCACTTGTGGGAATGAGCCTTCCAGGTAAAGAGAGTAAAATACTGAATATAGACTCCAGTATTTGAGAGATGCCTATCAAAGACAGCTGGGACCTGGTTCTGCGTGAATCTTTGCTTTAGTATTTTAGTTACTGGGAAGGCTTGAAAATATCTGTTAAGATTTATGTTGGCTCATAGTAGCTTCAGCATTAATTGTAACAATCAGTCATTCTTCATTCAACAAAAGGTTTTATCTTAAGACGTTTGAGACCCTAGTGTTTGTAAATCCTACCGTATAGGATAATCCATTATTAACTGACAGATTTTTAGGATATTTAAAACTTCTCATATGGTGCCTAAAACTGTTGTCCAACATGTGCTGAACATATAACTTCTTCAAAAGAACTTGAGGCATGAAATTAAGAAAGGCTGCCGTGATGAGTGTCTTTGTAAAATATACTGGCCCAGGGCAAAACTGTGAATTGAAATGAGTAATCTGAAACCAGAAACGTCCTGGAGTTACAGAGGAGATATTTAATTAATATCTCCCTTCAGAGTCTGCTGCATGCACTGAGCATTTTCCAGGGTTGGTATTTTGGGAACAGTCATGCCTACAGGGTAAAAGTTTGGCTCCTGGACAGATCTCCTGCCAAGCTGGGTTGGCTTTGGCTTGAATACTTAAGATCTCTGTGCCTTGTGGCTTCCTCAGTTGTTAAGGTCCTTTTAAAAGTCAAAGCCATACTCAGCTGAGTAACCTTCACCTACATACAACTTTCCATTGGAGTCACAGACTAGCCATAATGTCAGGGTTTTCAGGATAGCATGGTTGCTGTTTTGGTAAACTCTGTCCCAGTCTATCCCAGTTTGAACCAGAAAATGTCAGGACCGTAGCTGTGGATTAGTGGCTACATGGATTAGTAGGCAGCACATGGGACTCACCTGCCACTTGTCTCTTGGACACACGCAGAAGAACCGAGTGCTCCCATCACTGCTCCTGTCCTGAGCTATGACTAAGACTGTCCTGGGGGCAGCTACATCCCTGTTTTCACAGTTTTGGAGAAGGAGAACTAGGCACAGAATCATGCCAAGATGACAAATATATGTACTACTACTTTTTTTTTTTCTGTGTTTTGACCCTTCTTTACAAGATTCAGTTAGCTGCTGTGTATGTTTTAGAGGTTTTGTTTAGAACAGAAAGACACGTATGGTTCAAACTAAGTCTGGTGCAAGCAATTATATAATCTGTTTGTAGAAGGAGGAGAGGAGGGGATGATGAAGAGGCTCCTTAGGATTCACCAAAGCAGTCTTGCAAATCCATGAGGTTTGGTTGAATTTAGAAGCCACTGTGTGCTTACCAAAAGTCCCAAATCATCAGTGGTTCTTCTAGGCTTGGCAGACACGGGGCTATGAGACCCAAACTCCCCTGTAACGCCAGCTGTGCTCAACGACTGTCTGTCTGTCTCTCTAGGCTTCGCCTCCACGATGGGAAGCTCATTAAGGACAGACGTTACCACCTCCGAACGTACCCAAACTGCTTCGTGGCGAAGGAGCTCACAGACTGGTTGATCGACCACAAAGAAGCACCGGACCGAGAGACGGGGATCCGGCTGATGCAGAAGCTAATGGACCATTACATCATCCATCACGGTGTGTGGGTTGCTCTGCTCCCTGCCAAGCCTACCCAGGGATGTGGCTGTGTATCTGGTCACCGCGCGTGTCCATCAGCCCAGGATATGGAAGCGTGGTCAGGTCCCCGTTCACACCCCTCCTGTGGGTGAGGGCTCCTGGAGAAGCTGGCAGACGACGGGCAGGCAGGAGGCTCTATGGGGTTGGATCTGTGTGAAGCTGCAGTGCTTTGAGGGATGTGCCGGTTCCCTGCCCCACAGAAAAGATTCTCAGGCAGTGCGCTGGTAAAACAGCATCTGAAATGCCTCTTATTTGAAAGCAATTTCAGCAACACCCAACCTATATTGCCCTACAGCAACTGCATCGGCAGCTGGCGGTGGATATTCTTGCAGAAGTTGCTCTAGCTCATGTTTGTGTCATGTAGAAGTGGAAGGTAAATGATAACACGTTTCAAATCTGTAGGAAAGTTCATTTTTTCCCCTAAGAGGCCAGCGTTCCTCAGTTTCCCCATCCATGCTGGGGTGGGACAAGTAGGGGTGTGGATTCAACACCACTCAAAGCAAAAAGTCATCTGGTACCTGTAAACCCGGGGCTGAAGCAATCCTGTAGGAATGCCTCCCTTGGGAATTACGTGTGTGATGAAATGGGAGAGGGGGTTGAAAAAAGCAGCATGGTGCTCAAGCCCAGCTTTAGGATTCGGGGTTTCTTATTTTTAAAAATTATTTGGAACTTTCATCAGTTCTGGTTTAACTCAGGTCATGTACTGTGGTCTGTGCCTGTCCCTGAGCTACAGAGCAATCCCCAAGGTCCAGCCCTTGCTCCTGGTATAACAACAGGGAACAAGCACTTCATAGTAATGAAGAGCTGTTTCTCTTGGTGTAGTTTTTTTTTTGTGTTTTTTTTTTTTTTTTTTCCTGTTTTTTTTTTTTTTTTGTTTGTTTTTTTCATTTTTTTTTTCAGGCCCAATCAGGAACAAAAGTCCTAGATTTTCAAACAGGCCTGGGCGGCCCCTGCCCTCAGAGGAAGGGTTGTAGCTGGGCTGCTGACTCTTGATTGAGCTCCCTTGTTTCCAAGTCCTTGAGGGATGAGCTATGGTAGCCTGGAATTGGGCAGTAGTTTGTCACAAGAGGATGAACCTGAGGAGACAGAAGCCGATGACAACCATGCCAAATTCAGTCCTCTCTTCCCCTTTCTTTATTAGGGTCCAGAAATAGCTGCCTTAGACCACTGCAATGCAAACACACTCTTGCCATCTGCTACTTACTGAGGCTAATGCCCTTTACATTAAGCTGCCTTGAATAAAAATAAACTGCTGCTGTGCTTTATCATGAAAGCGTAAGGCTGAAGCAGCGAGTTCTCAGTTAACCATTAACACTTAAAACTGATTATTTTTCCATCTCTCTAGCCAACAGTTTCAAATAAATCCATTAGTTAATTAAATCTGTGCAGCACTGGGTACCCAGTGCTGTTTTGATTATTTATCGCAGACCTGTCCCTCCTGCTTCTGTGATAATTCTTGGCAGGACACAGAAGTTGACTTTCCAACTTGTCTTATGATCATTAATTTTTGTTAGTCCTGTGGAAACAGGGCTGCCTGCTAACCGCAGCACTAAGTGCTTTGCAATTGGCTGTCTAAACTATTTGCCCTCTTCTCCACTGAGATCCAGAAGATGATAATTATCTCATGAAGATCATTGTCTGTGCTGCCTCTTAACGGTCTGATGTGGTCTGAGTTGTTCTATTAGTCGCTGGAAGCACGTTGAAATTGGTCTTCACACGGCAAAAATGCTTTCTAATGTTTTCTAATGGGCGCAGATTGCAATGCCATCTGAATTGTTGCTCCTGGGAGTTGAGAAGATGCAGGCTTCTACCTTTTAAAACAACCCGCTCAACCTGCCTTCTTGCTTGATGAGTCACGGGCTTTAGCTTCCCGATTTCACACCAAGACACTGCTCAGGAGGAATAATGAACTCCAGATAATCTGACAGCTTTTAGAAATTTGCTGCTCATCAAAAGGGGAATGAAGTTTTGCCAGTCTGTTCAGAAGAATGAACCAGTGCTAAAATTTTTACAAGAAGTATCTTGTGTATTTTGCATTTCATTCTAGTGGATTACATTAGTGAGGAAACCTTTGTGGTTTTCTTTTCCCTTTTGACTAATTTTCTTTGTTTTCCAGGCATATTCTTTATTGTTTTCTTTTATTTATTTATTTATTTATATTTTTTTTGTCACTCTTAAAGTTTCTCCTTCTCGCTTCAGATGAGTGGACTCAAAAAAAGGCAAAGGCTGACTGCTTTAAGAGATGGACTATGACCTTTGGGCAGTGTGGCTTTTTTAGGTGTTTTGGTTTTATGTTTGTGTTGTGTTTGCCTTTTTTTTTTTTTTTTTTTTTGTTTTGGTAAATTGTAGTCAAGAATCTGTTGCAAGCCAGTTTATCTCAGAACTGTATCCCAAATATTTACCTGCTAAATGTTGCATGCGCTTCACACAATCTGTAACTGCATGGCTGTTCTCATTCTCAAGATGAAACTGAGGCTTTTCATATAGATTCAGTTATTCCAGTTGAATGCAGCTTGCTTTGAAGAAAAGATTCTCTCTTGAGGTCAGTTTGCCATGCAAATAAATTGGGCAGGGCTGGCACAAAACAGTGTGGAAAAGTTGGTGTCATATTTTAGCTTACAAGTAGTTTTGAGAGGGATAGAAGTGATATTATGGCTTTCTTTTTTTTTTTTTTTCTCCTGTATTCTAAGTCTACTTACATGTGGCAGTAGCTTTCTGAAAAAGCTGATTGAGAAAATTCTGTTTGTTTTCTTTTAGTCTAACCAAGTCATCAACATTTAAATATTTTTTTTTTTAAAAAAAAAACCCAACCAACCAAACAAGAAAAACCCCAACAAAACCTCAAACCAAAAAACCTCAAACCTAAAAAACCTCAAGCCAAAAAACTTCCCTGTTTGTTCTAAAGAACGTTTTAGTGTCTGGCTTAAAATGTAGACTCAAATTTGAGCTTTCCCAAGGTATGTTCTGGGAGAGGACCGACCTCTCCCACCAGCATGGGCTGCGGGCCTTCGCAGGCACCTCGTTCGGGGAGCGGAGGCTCAGATGCTGGTTGCTCCCTGGTCTGAGGGGCAGAGAGAGAAAAATTGCATGCAGCCCCCCCAGCTTTTAACCTGGAGGCAACACCCTCGTGCGTCTGTGCAGGTCCGTCCGTCCGTCGGGGACGGACTGACAGCCCTGCTCCCAACTCCTTCCAGTCTGCGACGAGCACTCGGACTACAAGGACGCCAAGCTGCTGTACCGCTTCCGCAAGGATGACGGGACCTTCCCTCTCAGCAAGGACGTGAAGGTGTTCATGAGAGGGCAGAGCCTTTATGAGAAGTACGTGAGTCCTTCCCTGGCAAAATCGCTCCCAGCGAGGGGGGGGGTGGGAGCGCACGCGGCCGCCCTCGTTGCTGATGCTCTACAGCCAGGACCTGCAGCTACAGCTGGCTTTTCTCTTCCTCCTCCGCACCCCGTAGCGTTGGGAAATGCTGTTTCCTGAGCCCTGTCACAGCTGCAGGACAACTCGCCTCTCTTGGGCTGCGTCAGGAGCTGCACTCTGAACTCAGGGATGCTTTCAAGGGCTCCAACCCCCCAGGTATGGGTTCTGGGATCCGGTACAGGGAAGTGCTAGGGTCCAGGCTGCAGACTTGAGTGGCCCTGGGATGGGCATGTCCCATGGCCATTCCCAGCCTTCCTGGGAGAGCTGCTTCCACCAGTGCTGTTAGGACTTGTGTCCCACCAAAATCAGCAGGCTATAGGGTCTTCAGGGCCCTCGTGTACCTGGATCCCTGCAACTCTCTTAGTCTATTGGCAAAATTTTAAATGGAAAAACTAATTCTCAGACAGAAGTCTTCTTCCACCTCCAAGTGTTTAGTTTTTTTTGTGTTGATTATTTCTGGTTCTAAATCTAAGTCCTCTTCCCAGGTATCTTCCAAGTCCTTGAGTTAGACTGGGTTTAACCACATACCCACCCTCTGGATCTGTTTCCTTTAACAGCCTCATTGTATCATCTCCATCCTCAAATCCCGGCAGCCAGATTCACAACCTGGCACTGAGGGAGAATTCCTTCAGCCAGGAGGGGGGTGATTTTGGCTCCCGGCCCCCCTGGCAGCCGTGCATCCCTTGTGCTTTGCCTTTGCTCGGCAGCGGTGGCCGTGGGACTGGGAGCGTCCCGCGTGTCCCACGGCTGAGCCCACGGCACCCTCTCATGGAGACACTGGATTTAGCTTTCTCATATGCTGCAAACTGAGTATGTGTTTGCCGAGGCCCACCTCCTCCACCAATTTGGACTACCTGCCATTTGTTGCGTGCATTCGGTTGCCTGCTTGGCTTTCTCCTGCTGTCTTTAGCTGAGGTTGCAGCTGAACTGGTTTTGCTGAAGCCCCTTCCCCTGTTGCGATGAAGATTTACAGAGCTGCCCGGCCTCTGCTCTGCATCTCTCCCTCGCTTCTCGCTGCTCCCAGGCAGCAAGGTTTTGGCTGTAAAGCTTTGCCTGCTTCTCTTGGCCTTGCCTGGGCTGGCTGCAGCTCCCGGCTGGGCTGGCAGGGCTGCACAGCATCGCTCAGCCCCGTCCCACCTCTGTGCCAGGCTGGTGAGCGTGGAAGAGTCAATTCTGAAGGTGAGAGAGGAGAACTCGGTGAAGTACCAGAGGACTTTCCTGGGCTGCG
This sequence comes from Tyto alba, assembly GCF_018691265.1. Lineage (NCBI taxonomy): Eukaryota > Metazoa > Chordata > Aves > Strigiformes > Tytonidae > Tyto > Tyto alba. Next base: position 15,392,879 of record NW_024881308.1, read on the forward strand.
AGATGATCGACTGGCTCGTTCAGGAGGGAGAGGTGGAGAACCGAAAGGAAGCGGTGGAGCTGGGACGGGCGCTGCTGGAGCATGGGATCATTCAGCACGGTGAGCGAGGGTCTGGCTGGAGCTGGGATGGAAAGCAGGGGATGAGCGTAGCTGTCAGGCTGTGCTAGGAACAAATCCCCATTCATGTCATTCAACAAGTGCTGGTCAAGTGCCCACTTGGCGATGGCAATGGGGCCTTTTAGTTCTATGTTTGGAGCTGGTGACCTTTGAAATCGGAGCAATCTTCCACCACCCACAAAGGCTTTGCTTTGAAATCTGAGCTATTGCTCTTCAGTTCTTCAAAGCCTCCAGCCGCAGGACTGGGATCCACCCCTGGGTCTGGAGGGCTGGGCTGTGAGGATGTAATGTTCAGCTACACTTGGCTGGAGATCATAACCCTCTGCAGGAATCAAACTTCAATTCAGAAGGCAGGGAGTCCCCTGAGTGTCTTGGGCAGGTGGAGGGCTGTGACTTGGTGGTGCAGCCCTGGGACATGGCATCTCCTGGGGAGGTGGCCCTGCTGTTCCCCCTTCTCTGCAGGCAGCATTCTCAAACAGTCAGAACAACTGCAATAGGGCATGGAGGCATTAAAAACAATTCATCTGGGTCCCTTAGTATATTTGCTGTATATTTTTTGCACCCCCTCAACTTCTTCCTCCTCCTCTGTTCTCTCCTAGTCTCCAATAGGCATCACTTCTTTGACAGTGACTTCCTTTATCAATTCTGGATCAACTTTCGACGGAGGCGTCGTCTCACGGAGTTACTCAATGAGAACTCTTCCCGTGCCCTCTCTGAGAGCCCAGACAGTCCCTTCTGTCTTCGCAAGCTCAACCCGGACCCCGGCAACACCAGCTTTCTCTCGGGTAATTGTGGATGTGTTTGTGGAGGGGTGTAAAAAAAGGATTATATTGTCAGAGTATCCCAGAGCTGAGGGTGTTGCTCCATCAGACTGTAAGGTGTTTCTCCAGGCATCCCATGAAGTGACCGTGCATCGCACTGGTTTGTGGTGGATGTAATGGTGCACTGGCAGTCTTTATCTTTGAAGCTGGTTTTATTCTGTCTAAGCTCAAATGCCATCCTCAGTGCGTGCTTACCTTTCAGATGCGGGTCAGTCTCGTGGGGGAAGTTTGTTACTTTAAACTAGTCTGTTCCTTCACTCAGTAATTGTTATTTCTGCCTCTTTCAGTCCAGACCAACAAAGAGATCAAAGTTGTCTCGGCGGTTCGAAGGAGCAGCATCACTTCCCTCGCTGGAAACTCCAACCCCTACTTCAGCACAACTCCTGCGCTGGTATTCCCTCCTGTGGCTGAGTGCAACCCCAAATCAGGTCTGGGCTTCTGCATGGCCCTGTCCTTGCACCCGATACACCTATTCCTTCAGGTCACAGGCTAACACAAGCCTCGGAGTCCAAACACTTCCACTGTCAGCTTGGTGACTTGCAAGAGGAGGAGGCCAACCTCACCTCCGAGGCTTGATTGGAAAAGTTGTGCGAGTGTTTTGAAAAAACATTGAGATGAATGCAAAGATTTCTGAGTGCAGTAACTGTGGTTGGGTCTAACATCCGTTCTCCAGCCCGTGGTAATCCCCAGGCTGCCTCGTTATGCACTTTACTGTATGAAACCCTTGATTCTGACAGGATCTGTCACCTTCTCCTTTAGTGTTAAAGAGACCTGTCACCAACGAAGAGCTCCTGTCCCCTGGGGCCCCTTACATCAAGAAAACCCTAACTGTAAGTGACCATAGCGAATTGTATTGCTAACCCGACAGTGCCGAGCACTCTGACTGCTCTTTGATAGTGTTCTGTCTGCTGCTCTGGCCCCTGTACGTTGAAACTTTGATTGCATGTCACCTCATCGTGGTTCTTTCTTGGTGAGTCTCAGTGGGTTAACGTCTGCAGATATTCTTGTGGGTGAAAATGCGCATAGCCTCTGCTTTAGCTTAATACATATCAAAAGGGTAGATCAGGAAAGAAAAGAGAGTATTTCCTGGACAGAAAAGCTCCCATTTATGTTTCATCCAGCTCCATGCAAACTGTAGAATCAGTCTTGTGACAGTTGAGACTTTGACACGCATCTTCTGTGCCACACAGGTACCACCTTTATGCATCTTTCAGCCTCCTCCTGCAGATCAGATATGCTGATATGATCCATCAGCATGGATCAGGGAGCATCCGAGGGCCGCTCTTCCCTTTCTCTGCATGGGCTTTTTTTCACGGACAAAATAAACACACTGCAAAATCTCCAGAGTGCTGCAGACAACCTGAGTTTTGGGAGTTTGTTTTTCTATTTATTTCTAAAGCTGTAGGGCCGGTCAAGGCAGAGCTGATGGATGCTGGGTGTGAATGTTGCAAGACAGTTCCTGCCCTGCAGATCCTATCGTGCTTGTTTATTTTCCTGTAAAACTTCTCAGCCCTTTCCTGCCTGCCTTTGAAAGGGGGAATCTCACTGTGGCCAGTTTAGAAAGCTTGCGGGCTGCCTTGCCACGCTGGTTTGACACAAGTGGGGTTACAGAGGAGCTGTGGGTCAGGTTCCCAAGTGAACTGTGCTGTAGAAATCGGTGGGAAGCACTAAGAAAAATTAAGTTAGTGATTAGTGTGGCATATATGAGGATGTGCCGTTCATTCTCCTCCTGAATGCTCTTGCCCTGCCCTTCAACTCTGCCAGCCTGGGCCTTTCATGGCTCATTACCTTCTGCTTAGCTGTGCAGTTGCTGTTATTTATTTATATGGGTAATGTGCAAAGTCCTTTGGGAATTCCTTTTCTCTTTTAGTCACATCAGATGGACACAGTATTACAGCAAACTGCTCTGACAGACTGAGATCAGAGTGCAAAAAATTGAGTGGCTACTTCCACCCTGGAAATGCTCTCCTGTGCCAAGGAAAAGGCACCACGTGCGTGCTCTGGAAGTGTTCTCAACGTGCTCTTGGTGCATGCCTTGCACTTCAACTTCATGCTGCCTGTGATTTGCTCTTCTGCACTTGCTGGCAGGGAATATTAATCAGAAAACAGCTTTGCAGAGAGCAATTAATCCGTGGCTCTGTATCTCGCTTGGTGCACAGCCCTCTCTCCCACCCATGACAGATGATCATGAGTAGAGCGCTCCATCTCACTAGGAATTGTTGTATCTCCTCTATCCAGCTCATTCCTCATTTTTTCAAACCCTTCTCCTCTTCCTGTAGATTGTGGGAGATGCGGTGGGCTGGGGGTTTGTGGTCCGAGGAGGAAGACCTTGCCACATCCAGGCAGTGGACCCAGGAGGACCTGCTGCTGCTGCGGGGATGAAGGTATTTCTTGCTTGTGGTGGCTTAGCAGGAGGCAGGACTTAAAGTCCTGTTTGAGCTTGTCAGGTTGAACACCTCCTCTGTGGTAATCCTACCTCTTGCAGTGGAGATCAGCCCAGTGGAGTCAGTCCGTTGAGCTCTGGCAGGGCTGTGAGAGGCGGAGGGAAGGATGTTCTCAGCAGACAAAGTGCGCTGTGTGGCTGCACGGCGGCGGATTTGCCTTTTGCCAGGGCAGCACAGGGGCTGCGAGCAGCTAAAAACGAAAATACTCCGTCACAACTAAGGCGTCCCTGTGGTAGGCTTTGGAGCTGTTGAAACTGAGCTGCTAGAAACAAAATCGAGAATTCCCAGTTCAGCTCCAGAAACTATATATAATCCCAGTGAAGTAGGAAAGAAAAAGAGCTTTATCCTGAATCGGTGGCTTTTGCAGCTCCCGAGATGTAATGCATATTGTGTTTGCTATTACTTCCATGCAGAGCTACATTGTTATCTTCCATGTACATGAAAGCTCGGTAACCTTAGACTGATGCCTTGATTTGATTCATCAAGTAGCTTCCAGTGTTTCCAGTTTAGCTGAAATGAACTGACATCTTGAAACTCATTTTGGACCCAGACACATATGGGTTTCATGTGTTGAGTTTTAGGTGTGAATGAAAGAAATGTTGAGTTTCCATTCCCTATAAAAACCACAGCAGCGAGGGAGTAATTTCTACAGGCTGATATAAGTCTGAAGTCATGTGGATATTTGAAATAATGGGATTCTTCAGAGGCAGAGTGTGACTCCTTATTTGCTTCAGGCAGGATTGGAAGAGGATGGATGCATTTATTTCATTTACTCAAGAGCCCAGTTAATTTCTCTTTACCTAATCTCATTTGCTACCAAATTGCTAGATGTTAATATTGTGCCTCATTTCCATCTGTGAAATGAACCACTACTCATAAATGAGTCTTTTTTTTTTTTTCCTCTGTTAGTTCACAATCTAAATCCCTTTTGTCCTTTTTTTATGATACAGTGATCATAGCACAGTGATTATTAGTGTAGCTTATGGAGTAGTAATGTTTTAGGGGTTGCAGGATTTTGTAGCAAGTTAATTGCACTGCAGCCCCTGTTTCTAGTCCATCACGGGCAGAAGTTGCCATGAAGATGTTGACTGAAGGTAACCTGCCCCTCCTCTCCTTGCAGGTGTGCCAGTTTGTTTTCTCAGTGAATGGTATGTACGTTTTGCATCTGGACTATCAGACCATCAGCAGCCTCATCATGACAGGACCACGAACTCTCGTGATGGAAGTCATGGAAGCCACGGAATGAGAGGAGGAGTCTCATCCCACCACTGTTTGGAAAGGCAGGACGTTCCACTAAGCAAGGATGGACTGTGAGGAGGGACCAAGCTTGACCATTCACTGTGAAATGTTATCCAGGCATTTTAATATATTTTCAAATAAATACATTCTAATGGACATGTCTCAGATTTTGATGTTGTTGAAATATTTGGCTCTACCTGTTCTTGAGTGAGTCTAAGCTCTTGCAGCTCCTTTTTAATGCTGGTAGGAGAGTTCAGAACATCATGAAACCAAGCCTTCACCCAGCCAATCTGAAAGGCAGGTGGTACAAGCTGGTAAGCAGCAAGAAGTTTGATACCAAGCAAGTAAGTATGTCTGAGCTCCCCTGAGTTGTCTGTGCAGTCTACCAAGAACACAATGTGCTTTCCAGATGGCCAGATAAGCCATGCCATTGACTTTGTCAAGAAAATAAGGAAATTAATACAATGATGTATGCTTCCTTGAAAGAAAAGTCTCTAAGGCTCCTGCTACTCTCTTGGCTTAGCCATGCTCACAACCAAGACCGGTTGCTCTTCCCAGCTATTTCTTGAAAAGGTGAGACTTCCATGATTGTGTTTTTTCTGCCCTCACCCCGTAATAATGCTTAAATTAATCAACCAGCTTCAACTCGGCATAGAGTCAGGCTGAAGTCCCAAATATTGTAGGCTGCTACTAACCTAGCAATGGGAGGCAGTGGAGGAGAGACCCTAAACAGTGTCTGCCCAAAAGCAAACGTGTCAGAGTCTGAGTTTGACTCTGGGAGGGAACAGAAATGAGTGAAAGCCACCAAAATCCAGCCCCCCTGGGCCCTGATGCTCTTAGGATAACTGCATTTATGGGCAGTGCAGAATATTCATATGCAGACTGCCCCGAAAGTGAACTAAATATAGAATAACAGGTAATAACAAGAAACTGAAGAGGTTTTTTGTGTTCCAGTTCACAGAGCATCCTGCTTGCCATCAGCCTGCAATGCTGTGCACAGAGCAGTGTGATTCCCAGCACTCCTGCTTAGGGCAGGTCTCTCAGTGCAGCTCTTTTGGACACTAACCAAGTCTTTCAAACAAAACAAAACAAAAAAATAGTCATTTTGATTTGTGTTAGTGTGAGCTGACTTTCTTGGAAAATCAGGTGTCAGCTGTATATTAAGTATTGCATTACTGCTGGCTGCCTTTTTTCCTTGGTATAAAGGGTTATGTGCTCCCCCAGCGCTGGTGCAGAGGTAATAGGACTACTTGGAGCACAGTGTTCCTGGAACGTGGTCCAGGCAAGATGTTTGCATTGATAATCCATTGGGGTCCTTCCAGCCCCTAAGTGAAACCAGACAATCTTTTAAGCTATTTGTCAATATTCTCACAGTTGTTTTTAGCCATTCAGTGCACAAGCAAAGCATCCATCTGCCTTTTTGCTTTAAAATTCTGATTTGTGTTGCTGTTCAGGGAGGACTTGGGTGTCTGTGGTAGCACTAAGGTTTAACCCAGAATGTTGGGCCTGAACTAAAGTCAAAACCAGGAGACCACAATATTTTTGTGGGCAACTTGGGAAAGGTAGGCCAGAAAGCAAAAACCCGAACATAAGCACTGGAAGCAGCTCCAGATTTTTCTAACATAAACAGCATGAATTTTAGCTTTGGATCTGAATTCCTTGAAAGTGAAGTGCAGGAGACCTGTGTTCTTTCCTTTCTCACCTCCTCCTAATTTTAAAGTAAACTAGCAAATCTGAGCAACTACTGAAATCCAATAGGAATTATAGAAGAGGTAATATGTAGAGCAGTGACAACTCTATCTTCACAGGCTACCAAATTCTCCATGTTTTGTCTTAACAAGGTGTAGGTGATTCCTTTTGGTGTTATCCTTTGGCCTGTATACTGTGATGTTTTTAAATACTAGAATATAAAGCAAAATGGCAATGAACTATCAAGTGTTTCTTTAGTTTGCACAAATGTTTAAAAACTATGGAGGTGTTTTCTTTTTTTTTTTTTTTTTTTCTTTTACATGAGTTGACACATTCAAGGGTGCCTGTGCTTCCTATAGAATGGCAATTTCTTGCAGCTCTCTCTGTTGCAATGGGAGACTGATGCTGACAGTCCCCGGTGATGCAGCTAAAAATCTGGCCTTCATTTGTAATGAGAAATGCCACTGTCAGTTGTTCCATTCCTGGCAATGAGGACAAAATCTTTCTGAAAAAGTTTTGGCGCGGAGCTGAGCGCCTCTCCCCGGCACTCCCGGGGCTGGGGACCACATGCCGGTGGAGGTCAGGGCTGCCTCCCGCAGCTGGGAAGTCTGCAGCACCACCGAGCTCCAGTTCATGATTCAGCCTCTGGCCTTGCAAAACTTACAGATGTGCTTAATTTCCTTAAACAAACGCTATGTAATTTGCCTTCAGTGCAAACGCCGGGCTCTCAAAAATATTTAATGGGATGTGAGTGGGGCTGGACTGACTTCATCCCTGGGAGTCTGACAGTGGGCGGGAGCCACGACTTGTTGCTGAGCTCTAGGAAAGCAGTGTGCAGCTTCCTAGACATATATTTAGCATTCAGTTAGCAAAACCACTAAAAGCTATTTATTGTTTTTCATAGAATCAGTCTCTTGCTTTTCGTGCACTCTTTATTTAGCTGCAAGTAGAGGCCAAGCACTGCTCTCTGCTGTGTGGTGAGAGGGAGGTGGGGGGAATCACTGTCCCGCTCCCCCTGCTCTCCCTCCCCTTCCTTATTCCTCCTGACGTCTGGGAATTGAAATCTCTAATCACGCCGAGGAGCAGACGAGGCGCCAGGGCTGCTTCTCCCACAATTTAAGAATGTAGCTGGATCCGTCGCACCTCCTGGCTGACTCCAGGGAAAGCCGTGCCGCTCCCCAGAGGTCTGTGGCTCGTTCCCTTTCGGGGCTCGGCTCTCAGGGATGCCGAGGAGGGGCTGGGTTGTTTTGGGGCACGCGTGGGTATCGGCCGAGCAGGGAACTTCTGCAGGGGTTTTGGTCTCTGGGAAACCCGGAGCTGGTGCAGCTCAGCTCGAGGCAGCGCTGCCGATGCTGCACGGAGGCGGGAGGTCGCCTCCTCTCATGGTGAAGTAGTTTCAAGACTCATGTTCACTGCAGGTCAGGTCTAAAATAACACCAGGTCTGCCTTAGCAATTCTTTTGGAGTGATGGCTGTGAGTAATGAGCTTTGTTTGTTGCTTTTTTTTTTTTTTTTTTTTCATTCCATTTTGTCATTAATAGTATAAAACCTGTGTAAATCTATATTTATACTAAAAATAGTATAAATCGCTGCCAGAATTGGCGCTTGGAAGGGTTTGTTAGCAGTAGCAGTTGCCTGGGTGGGTTTTTCCCACCTGGTGATGTGGTGTGGATCTGCATCAAGACGATGTTACTAAGCCTGCCCAGGCTGTGGGAGCTGCAGAGGCTCAGCCTAGAAGTGAAACTTGTGCCTTACTTTTTTGAGACTGGTGCTGGGATAATTGAGACTTTTTGTTCAACAGTGGAACTGAAATACAGGAGAATTCCAGGAGAGAACAGAAAGGGTTTGATGAATGTAATTTTTTTAGTCTGCTTTAGGTCCTTTAACTAGCAGAGCACTCAGGGGATGTGGGACAGATTTACTCCCTGTAGCTGGCTACCTCGAGCAGGTTGTTGGGCTCTTCTGCAGGGCTGTCCCTGCTCGTGTGTCCAGCAGTGAGTGGGCCATGAGGTGACATTGCTTCTGCCAGAACTTCTGTGCAGAGACAGCGATGCTCTCTGTGACAAGGAAATATCTCCAAACTGCCTCTGTGGAGGGTGGAAATACTTCACAGTGCCCCCAAACCCCCACTTTTAGTTGTGCTGATTTAAAGATGCGGCAGGGGCTTTTTGCGCAGAATTTTTCTTTCTTATTTAAAGTGACTAATTTTAAAATTTCCTGTACAAATAAGGGGGTAGCCGGCCGCCTTAACCTCCAAATCCCCTCTGAGCACGCAGCTGGGGTGAGTGGGACGTGGTGTGTCCCCCCCGCAACCCATTTTCCAGGCCCTGGAAATACTCGCCACATGCTCCATGTGTTGCTGTCTCCAAATTCCTTCCCTGGGTGAGTAACAGGAGAGAGGCATCGGCGTGTCGGAGGCTCCCTGCCCGCTAGCAGGCTGATGTCACCGTGGTCCCCTCTGTCCCAGGGTCCGCAGCCCAGCCGGGCTGGCGGGTGGCACCAGCGAGGGACGAAATGGGTGGGAAGGGACCACAGAGACCCCGAGTGGGGGCTTGGGGTCTGGGAGGTAACCTGCGGAGTGGGGAAGAGGGAGCTCCTCCAGCCATGTATCTTCCACTGTCTTAAACAGGTGCGTTTGTTATTCCTGCTTTACAGGTAGGAAAATGGAAGTTGGAGAAGAGGCGAAATAGCGATGGGTCTTGCCTCTGAGATAGGAAGAGGAGATTCAATCCCTGCTTTTTTGCTTTAGTCGCCATAAAGATCCACACCCTGGGGACTTACTGGATCCAACCTGGGTTAATATTGAGCTTGTCCTTACTGACACATCAGGGTGGGAGCTCCTGGCTGAATCGGACCCTGCAGTAAGCCCGGTTTAGTGCAGGCTGAAGAAGCCCGTGTGTTTATTTCACTGGACTTCGGATCCCCTATAGTCCTGGTTAACATGAAAATATCCCACGCAATCCAGTGTTCGTGATAGTTTGGCATCCCGTTTGCCAGCAGAGCCACGGGGAATTTGCAAGGAAATCAAGAGCAGTTCGGTAGCATTGCAAAATGACACAAATGAACTTTTGATTCTGGGAGTTTTTCAAAAATGCAGGCTTCTTGCTGTTGTTTGGCCCATATATCTGCAGCCAGGGCAGGCTTTGCTTTTCTTGGTGACAGATTCCTGAAACCCACCTGTAAAATGTTTGTTGTTTTTTATAAGGAATGACTTCATTTATTAGTTGGGAAAAAAAAAAGACGAGTGTTTCCCATGGCTAAGGGCTTCAGTTACACTGCAGTTGTTCCATATAACCTGATCTTCAATCAAAAAAAAAAAAAAATAATCACAGACTGAGTAGGGAGGTTAACATCTCCCTGTTATAACTTGCATATTTTTTCATTCATTCCTACAGCAATTTAGAACTGATTTAAACCCCAGGAGATCATGGCTGGGTCACTCACGTGCATGTTTATTTTTCCTTAAAATCACTAAAAAGCTGATATATTTGAAGGGAAATAGGCATTTGCCAGGAGCCTCTAAATACCTGTCCATCAAAATGAATAGAAGTGAAATGTCACCGCAGACAGAAGTGGAGGAAACTAGTGTATGGTCTGGTTCTGCCAAAAGCAATAAGGCTGAAATGTGTAGCACAAAAATGACAGATGCCAATGATGTGTTGCAAAAGGCCAACAGCATATGTTTAAAACCTGATATATTGAGACTGAGGCAAGGGGGAGGCGCTGTTTCCATCAGTGGGGGGGTTATGCTGACCTAACATTTCTGACCCAAACTGAGTAAAACTGAAATCCAGGCCAGCAGAGATAACTGAAGATGCTCGAGGTCTGTGGACAGAGGCTGGCTGTCCTTAACCAGCCTTGTCAGTGCTGCAGAGGCTCCTCCTAAGCCAAACTGATCCTCTGCCATGAATCAGTCTGTAACTGCATCTGTTTGCAGTCTGTTCAGGTGAACAAGTTAAAACAAGACTATCTCAACAAGCCCTGAGTGTGACTTCCCAGGAACTCCACCGTGAAATAAGAAATAAACCCCTTGTTGACATATAAACTCAGCTAGGTCTATGGTGTCCCTCCTGCTGCATGATTGCTTTATCACAGTGACTGCAGTGTCATTATTAAACCTGTGGTGTGAGGAAATTGTGTGCGAAAGACTGCTCCCCTAAATGCTTTTCCACTTATGCTCAGTGCTTGCATTGCAGGGACATGAGAAAGGTGCTGTGTGTTTGTATACCTATATTGATTTTGGTCACGATAATCAGAATTAATTCTGTATGATTTAAACCAGAAGTTGTTCTGGAATGTATGTCCGGCCAGTGATTTAGCCAATGTTTCTTATTTCCATGACCTGAGCAGAACCCAGCACCTATGGTATCGCTGTTGAGATTGTCCTACTGAGAGCAGTGCCCATCTCCAGGACCAAGCTGGCTGAGAGCAGTACTAGGTCACAGCCCACTCCTCATCAGGTTCATAAACAGAGCTTAGTACTGGTCCCAGACATTGATCAGTTGTTTTAGAGAGACCGAGAATATAAAATAATATATAGGAATTGCAAGAAAATTCCTATGTGCTTCTCCATCCACGCATTCAGTTCTGCCAATGATGCATAGAGCTGTAGACCTCAGCTTGCGGTCCCTTGACTGAGAACTGCAAAAAAATGGGTTTTGACAGGGTGAAATGTAACTTTTACTTCTCCTGCCTGATGTTTGCCCTCTTTCAGGTCCTGGTCACTATGCTGATTCACACTTGTTTCATTTTTGCCTGCCTGCCTGTGGTGAGCCACGTCTGGGGACGAGTGGGCCAAGGTAAGGAGCCCGCCTGCCCTCGTTTGGGGGATTCCTTGGGGTTCGGTGGTCACCTGGGTTCGCCCAGCCCTTGCCCGAGCCGTTGGCAGTGACACCACGTGCGAAGGACATTCCCACTTACACGCAGGACTTCAGGGGGGCTGCTGTGCTCCGGTGTCTGTTGGTGAAGCTCCAGAAAGGCTGTTCCCACACCCAATGAGCAGAGGGAGATCAGGGGGGGCCCATCTGGGGAAGTATCTCGATCCCTCCCCACCCTGCAAAGCCTGTCCTCATCCCTGGCAGCAGTTCAGCACGCCACTCCCTCGCACCAGGGATGCATTTCAGCCTGTATAAGCAATGAAGGGTGCTTATGTGTTCTGCAAATGGAGCTGGAGAAATATGAAGAAAAAGGGTGTTGCTTCTGTTAGTCACTGCATTTGTCCTGTGCTCTGAAATTGTTGCTTTGGATGTATATAGTGATATGTGCTGCAACATCTGGTTAAGAAAGCAGATGAGGTGCATTCCTCCTGTAACATACAGTGCTCCCGTGGAACCATAAATGACCAAAAAATACTTGTAACACCTCACCGTAGCCTTTCTGATTTTGAAGAACCGCCTTTATATTACGTTTGAACCTTCTGTGGAAGTGGTCAACACAAAAGTTTTTAGAGAGGTGGTGGCACTTCAGAGTTTGGACAGACGTGTCTCCATACTGTGTATCTTCCAGACCAGCCTCTGCAGTTAAATCTGGGCTTAACTCCCTATCAGCCGGAGTGCAAGGTTACAGCATCAAATAGTGCACATCCAACACAGGGCAGGGAAACAGTGGAGCTTTCATGGCACTGGGGTTCATTTACATCCAGCACATAATGGCTCTTTAGAGGATGCTGTCCTCTCTCATCTGTCTGGGGACATTCTTGCCTTTTTAGCTTCTGGGCTCCTAGAGTGATGGACAAGGAGCTGGACCACACTTGGCCAAAAGAAGACAGCTCCATGTTTAATCTAACTATGAATCCCCCTCATTGTTCCACGATATTTTCCCATTTTTCTTAGGCATAATTATGGGATTTGATTTTGCCCCTCACCCGTCTTCCCTATGTTTTCTTTCTTCCCCTTCAGATTTGCCTGGGTTGAGATGTGAATCTGAGCTTTGTTTCCCCAAAATAGTTATCTGCTTGTTGGGCAGCCTGCAGGAAGTCTCTGCAAGGAAAGGTTAAAGCACAGATGTTGGGCTGTGAAAAGCAAGTCCTCATTGCCGGCCTTCACTGCTTTCCTGGGCTCTGACTTCATGGTAAACGTGTCAGGAGATGTCTGGGCATCAAGCAAGACCAGATTAGGGACTCGAGGAGTCCTGTGCAACGCAGTTTTCCAGCACTGAGCTGGACGTTCTGAGTCACCTTAAGCTTTTTTTTATGAGTAATGACAAAGGAAAAGAGATTGGTAACAACTGCAAATGAGGAGGGCATTTGAATGCAGACGCTTATAGTGCACAGGCAAAGGATGCGCTGCTCACTCATTGCAAAGTAGGGCAGCCTGCTGGAAAGGCAGCTATAGGTACAGTGCCAGGAAGGAGGGGAGATAAATCTGCTGAGTCGCCATCCTATATCCAGTCAAGTGAAAAAGTTCCATATGGTGACATGTGTACGACAGTACAGCTTGGTAAAATATTTACCAAGGGATCATTGATTCAAAGAGTGACACGTGAGTTCAGACATCTAGCTGAGCTTTAGAAGCTATCTGTGAAATCTGGAGATGATAAGGGAATGTGTTCTTCCTTCTTTTTACCTCCTTGTCTGATATTTTATTCTTCAGGATTTGTCATTTAGTTTTCTACTCCCTGCAGAAAACTGATACAAGCTGATGCCCATGAGTTATGGTCCTGCCAGGAATTGTTATTTACACTTTATCAGGTCGTTTTTTGTTTTTTGTTTTTTTTTTTTTTTTTCCTCCCCTTTCTTTTTAAACCCATCTGGTCCTTGGAGCTGCCTCTGAAACAATCTTTCTGCAGGAGTATGGGATCCATCACCTGGGGAATTTTTGTATTTCTCAGCACCCCAAATACACTTGCTGAAACAAAACATCCTGCATGAAAGCTCCTGGGAGAGTCCTCCAGGATGTGAGGGGTGCAGAGAAAGCCCTCACTTCTGAGGGAGGCTGTTTGCCCTGTTTGCAGCTGTATATATTGAGGTCTCATTTGAGTGCATGAGAAATTCCTCTTCGTGTAGGGTGGAGGCTATGGATTTGCAGTGACTCATGGTAGTTTCCTGGAAGAAGTGCAGGGGGACTGCAGGAGTTGCCCTGTAGCGTCAGGGGATGCTGAAGGCTTGCATGGGATGGAGAAGGTTTCCTCTGCACTGTGACTGTTCCTGTGTCCATAGAGGAGATGACATATGTGGTGTTCAGTGTGTGCATGTGCAGAGGGGGGAATTGCATCCATAACAGCATGGACACATCTCCTCCTCCCCAGGGTCAGGCCGGCTGAAACTCACTGTCCTTTCAGAAGACAGGCTCCAAATGAAATGGAAAGAGACTGAAGGGAACATCAACGGCTATAAAGTTCGAGTGAAGCCCATGGCAGGTATGTGCTAACAGGTTGGGCATCAGACCCAGCAGAGATTTGTGTATGAGTGAGGGACTCGGCTCCCTCTTAAGACTGGTGGACAACAGGACTTAAGTGAGATCATTAGTTAGACCTTAAGTTGATAGAGATAAAACAGAGGGAATTATCCACTGGTTGTTCTGGTTTTAAGTGTTGATTACCTAGATTGAAACTTTCCACTGGGCTGTACGTACAGCGTGGACAAGAAGCCTTCCTGGCCACCATGAGAGCAGTGTGTAGTGCCACATCAGTGCAGGTACAGCCCCTCTATCACTCATTCACAACAGGGAGATGAAATTTATCCTTCTTCATCCTAGGGGAAAGCATTAGCCAGAAAGTGTTGCTTCTTGGGACTTTGTGAGAAAAAATATGAGGAAATGTTCATTGTCTGGTTCTTCCGTGGGAGCTCCCAGATCTCCCCGCACCTGCAGGGACATGGGATGGGAAGTTCTTGACCCCACGTGTGTGGGGGGATCATCTGCCTAGCTCCATCCCCCAGTGAGCTCTCCCTGACTTCAGATGCTGGACCTGGTGGTGTTGGAAGGACACAATGTCCCCTGGCAAGGAGTAATGGTTGGAGGCAACCTTAGTCTTGGATGGCACTTGGTTTTCAGTCACTGACACTCTCCCAGTGAGCCGGAGAAGGGAGCTGCCAGGCGGGAGTGCATGCAGCAGAGCTCTTGTGATCATCCACCTGCTTTTTTGGCTCAGCCCCCGCCCATTCCCCGAGCTGGAGCAGGAGGTTTCTTATTCCTTCCCTGCCCTGCTCCTCCCCAGGTTTCAGCTCAGCAGAGAGCGATGAGCATCCTAGGAATGCAGGGAATCCCTGCCAGAGCTCCCGGCACATGCCTAAGGCTTTCCCTCTGCTAGGCTGGGGAGCTCCATCTCCAGCCCTAGGCATGAGCGCAGGGAAGGCAGTGTCAGAAACGCATCCATCTTCATAATTTAAAGCTTGCAGACCTTTCTTAATCAGAGGATTTTAGGGAGCTGATTTGCCTCTCTCCCTTAGTTTTGTGTAGCACAGAGGCCATGGTGCAACACCGGCTGCTGCTTCGCAGAGCTGCCTGGCTCCATCTGCTCAATACTGTGCCAGTGCAGAAATGCCCCAGTTCCCAGCTGGTTGAGGCATCACAGCCTCAGGACAGGTCCCACAGCCACAGGACATGGCTGGAGGGGTCTGGAGGCAGTGATGGCCCCAGAAATGACCTGTCTCACCACAGAGAGCAGCCACCCTTGGGAGAGATAGGACTTGCAGAGACAGCCCAGCGAGAGTGGCTGGGAGAAGTAAGAGGAGTCCCAAGAGCCAGTGATGACCTCCAAAACCACCAAGACACTTCCTCATGTATGACCTCAAGCACATCAACTGCTTGGATGTTTTCATAAGCAGTATTTAATTGCAACTGCCCAGTCTTTACTCTCTGAAGACCGGTTTTTCACTCAGCAACTCCTTGAGAAGTTGGTGAGAGTTACACGAATGCTGGATGGGAACTGGTTTTCCCTTTTGGGCATGTATGAGGGATTTAAAAAATAAGCCTAAATGTTCTCAGGTCTGGATTGCAAAAAGGAGTAAAAATCAGAAATCTACGAAATAAAAAAAAAAAAAAAAAATAGGAGTTGACTGAGGTCCCTAGGCAGACATTCCCTGCATTTCAGTGGTGTTTTTGCTACTGTCAGCTTAAATTTAAGCTCTAACAGGCTCTGAACTGTGGCTTCATCCCACCTCAGGGGACTCTGAGCAAGAAGTCATGCTGAAAACCAAGACTCCCAAAGCCACAGTGGGGGGGCTGAGCCCTACCAAGGAATATACGCTGCAGGTCTACGTGCTCAACGGCTCCCAGGAAGCCCTGTTTGCCAAGCGGAAATTTGTGAGTAAGTAGAGTGCACTACATTTTACAATTCAGAGAGGTCCTGAGGTTCTTGGAGATGTGGGTCCTCAGAGCTCATGCTCTGGCGTATGCCCTGTAGACTATGTGGCAATCACAGAGCCTGGTACTATTTTGGTTGGAAGATGAGGAAGGGGGATGGTGAAGACCCAGGGGATGAGGGATGGACTGTGACTCAGACCTGTCTAGATTGCCTCTCTCTCTCTGTTTTTGGTCTTCCCGCAGTAGAGGAACTCAAAAATGCATCCCAGACTAGAAATAACCGAAGAAACTCAGGAGCTGCATCAGGAAAGAATCTCACCTCTTTGGGGAACTCGGCAGCTGAGCACAGTGGGGTGGCAGAGGCCACCCCACCACCCCTGAACACTGTCTTGACACAGCCAGGTGGGTGCACTCACCAACCTGGAGTCATGTAGGACTGTTTTTTAGCCACAGCCTCTGCCATGCCACCATGGTTGGAGCATTAAGCACAGCTGTCCCTAAAACCACTCCCACCCTCTCCCTGCAGCCCTACTTCATCAGGGACATTAATTCAGTGAGACATGTTAGCCCAGGCTCATCCCTCACATACGGTTCTTAAATACAGAGACACAGTAAGCAAACTAAAAATATTTGCCCCTCTTGCCAGTCAGCCTGAAAAAGCACATCCATGCATTCCTGGGGCTAACAGGTATTTGAATTCAGCAGATACAGTCATATCCTGCAACTGAGAGAGGATCCTTTGAGAACAAGCTGCTCCCTAAGTGCTGGGGCTAATGGTGCTTGATTTCCTAGGCTCTGTGTCCCAAGGTTGGCTGCAGATGCTCTACAAGAAGGTGTGTGCCCTCCCCTATGGCTGAGGACTGTATATAACTGCATAGATTCTCACATATATGGCAACAAAGTTTGCGTGAGTTCAAAAGGCAATTATATGTGTTGATAGAAGAAAGATCCATCAGGGTTATTACACAAAAAGACTTGCACTAACTCAGGGTGTTTCTGAGTCACAGATTGCTGAGTTCTGGAGAGTACGCTGGGTATCAGGTGCTATGGTATGTTTTTCCTGATTTATATTTTATAAACATTCATTATTTTTCATCATCAAAGAATAATAGTAAGGACAAACTTTTGATGTGATCCACTACTAACATTATTAATTCATAAGCCCATGTGCAGACCTCTCAGAGAGGCATGAAATGAAGATGGTCTCCTTTTATGGATCTACCTATTTGCATAAAGCTTGTAGGACTTTTATCCTCTCTGAGCCCCCTACGCCTCCGTCGAATGTGACTGGGATGAGCTCATGACTGGAGCAGGTTGTGTGGGGACAACACAGCTAGGGACAATGGGTTTTTTCTCTTTGGAGCACAGCAAAGGACAAAGCTGAAAAGAAAAGGCAGAAGGGAACTCAGCCAAAGGGCTCAGGAGAAGCCACAAGAAACCAGCCCAGTGCAGAAGCCAGTGTGACAGAAGCAACACCAACAACCACAAGATCCTCCCAACGCACTCCTGCAAACTCAGAGAGAGAGTCTCTAGGAAAAGAAAAACCCACAAAGGATTCATTGAGGCGAGGTGAGAGAGGGGCTTCAGATATGTCTTGCTCCTTCTTCCACACTGTTTTTGCTAGAGCTCGTTGAATACAAGCTTTCTACCCCACTCCATCACCAAGATTTTTTAGAGTACAGTGCTGCTGATAGTGCTTTCAGTTGCTAGGTCATGCTTTGGGGAACTGTCAGGGATCACTGGAGAAATTTGGAGTTCTGTAGATCATCACAGATTTTAAGGCAAACTGGAGCTAGGTCAAAAACTCCTTCCCAATGATTTAATTTATGGATTTGCCACTATTCTCTCTCTTCATGTTGCCACCTTCCCCTGCTTCTGACAGGTCCATATAAGAGCTTGTATTCTTCAACACACTCCCCAACCATGGATCTTTGCAAGCCTTCAGAGGGGAGGAGAGCATCAGTGATGTTCGTTACCCAACCTGCTCCACCTCCTGGACTTGTTCTTCACGTTTCACAGATAACTGATCCATGATGATCCTTCGGATTTTCCAGTTGAGACTATGGCATGGCAGATGGCTCACAGCACTTTTGTAGTGGTGGGAATGGGATCAGACAGGGCATCCTCATTTGGTCCCCTGAGACCAGTAGGGATCCATGGCTGTGAAAAGAGATGGGAGAGTAACCTCTTTGCAGCCCACTGAATCTCGATGGCATCATCCATTTCCCTCCACCAAAGATAAAAAATTTCCCATCTGAAAACTATTCAGGGAAGATGCATTTGATCAGCAACATGCCCTATCTTATCCTGCAGGCCTGGGGTGGGGAGAAAGGCAGGGCTGGAGTATCTGTGATGCCAGCAGGTTTTTACGGAGAGATTGGATTTAATATAAAGCCATGAAATAATTAGAGCCCACAGGGGATCTCGTGTTGGAATGGAATTAAGCAATCACCTGTAATTCTTGGAGACTTAGGCTAGATAAAAGGGAAGAACTGGGCTGGGGCTGAGAAGTAATTGAGCTGACAGCTTTCAGAGAGCAGTGCTTGGGTTAGGCACACACTTCCTGACAGCTTTAACCCATTCTTTGCAGAAACGCAGCTGTGCACCACTCAGTTTCTTGGTACTGATATGGGTTACCCTTAGCCACATGGTTTTCCCAAGATGCTGGGATGCTTCAGGCTGGCAGATGGTCCAATCCACCATCCAGCCAAAGCCTTACATTGCAGATTTTCTTTTTATCTCAGAACTGAAGCAGTTTTTTTTTCCTTTACAATTGCTTCTCTCAATATCAAACCTTTTACCCTCCAGGTTCCCAGTTCCAGTGCAACACATCTGCAATGACTGATATTGTCCTGCTTGTGGATGGATCCTGGAGCATCGGACGCAACAATTTCAAGCTCATTAAGGAGTTTCTGAGCAATTTGATTTCCCCGTTCAGTATTTCCCAAGACAAGATAAGAGTAGGTAGGACACTTTCCTGGTTCCTGACCGTGGGATGTCATGTTCGAAGGAGCCTTGGTCTCTGTTCCTGTGGTTATGTTCCTTTAAGGAGCTTTTTTTTTTTTCTTTAGGATAGTGTCCTGCTTGCTGCTCTTGACAGCTTTTCCCATCTGGTAGCAAGCTCTGGCCTCTAGTGGCTGTGAGCCATGGCTGCACAGAGAACAGGAGAGATGTCTTAGCACCAGCTCAGGCGTTGGTGCTGAGATACACTTGGATTTGCTGCTTATCTCTGATGAGGTGCTCAGCCTCCACAGCACTGTACAGACAGATGTGGTAGCAATGCTGCACTGGAGCTGCTTTGAGTTCAGCTAAGAATGGTGCTGCTTCCAGTTTGGAGTGCTGCTAGCACTGGCTAAGCTGTATGTGAAATAAGATAGTGCAAATCCTTCCTACTCCTTGCAGCCAACTAGTTTGAGCCTGATTAACATGAAGACCTTGTAAAATACTTCAGAGCACCACTGCAGGGGTAAGTACCACTACAGCCGGTGGGATCTGAAGCATCACCTTGCTGCCTGTGTGACAAGGACCATGCAGAGAAGTGGAACTAGAAACCAAATCTGCTCACCCCTACTCCTTTTCATTATTTTGTGGCATCCTCCCATGTCAAGCCTGACACCACCACCTCAAAACTGGTCAACTCTTGCAGCTTACCTTGTCTTGCATGATGCTGATAGCTCTTGCCTTCCCCAGGGCTGTCCCAGTACAGCAGTGATCCCCGCACAGAGTGGGACCTGAGCACTTACTCTACGAGGGACCAGGTGCTGGAGGCCATGAAAAATTTGCGGTACAAGGGCGGCAACACCTTTACAGGTACCTCCATCTCACAAGTCTCTGCTAAATGATCTGTGTGGCTGCAGTGCGGGAAGCTATTCCCACGGGATGATGTCCTCTGTGGGGATCAAGGCCACTGGGGACAGAGAAAAGCATAAAGGTGGAGGGAGTTGTCTGCAAGGCTGTAGCACACACTCCATCTCTGCTCCTCCCCAGGTCTGGCACTGACCCACGTCCTGGAACAGAATTTGAAATCAGATGCTGGTGCCCGCCTGGAGGCTGAGAAGTTGGTGATACTCCTGACTGATGGAAAATCCCAGGATGATGCCAATCTGGCTGCTCAGACTTTGAAAAACCTGGGTATAGAGATATTTGCCATTGGTAAGAGCACAGCCATTGATAAGCTGTAGGATAAAGCCAACCTGCTTCTGATCTTCTTCAAATTGAATGTTATGTCCCCTCAATTTTGATAGAAGCATCCTGAGGCCATAAAACTAAGATAGGGGGCAAGACCTCTACGTTGTGGCTAAGATGAAAACTAACTTATTTATTCATCATAGGTAGTGTCTTCAAAGGATATTTTGTTTGTTTAGAAAAAAGCATTAATTCACATGGGAGATTTCACACATCCCATCTAAAGATCTTTGTGATCCTCAGAGACCTGTGCCATGAGAACATTATTCTCAGCTGTGGAATTAGGCAAGAGAACAGTGTATTGGGGAGGGCAGGAGACCTCCTTTATAATTACTGCCTCTCACAACTTTCCATTTCTCTGAATAATAACAGTATCTGCTCTTCACTATCTGGCAGCAACAGTGAGACACAAAATGGCCTTGAGCAGCTCTGTTCTTGATGACTACATGAGTCTGCTAGAAACTAATACATGAGCAATAAAGGTACATAGAAAAATCTCCTAAAATTGCAATCCCCAAACTTTAAGTGTTAATTTATGTCAGGAAGAGACAAGCAAGAGTTTATTGCATAGGGTTATGTGGCTAAGTGGCTGACACAGTGATTCCCTTTGCGGGCTGAGTAGAGCTGCTGAGTCTCAGCTGTATATTGTGCAGCACAACAGACTAACATCTGTGTACATGAAATCATTTGAAGATCTGTTCCTGGCTGGAGTCTTTGCCTTTCCACTCTGATTAGAGGAAGATCACATTGTTTGGTCCCTAGACATCAGGACCTGAGCATGAATCTCAAGACCGCCTTGGTTCTCACTGTAAGAACAAGGGGGAAGGAAGCTAGAAAAACTGTTAAGGTAATGGTCTTGTACTTGAGAAACCAGGTGGGATCCTCATCTGGCAATGGTACTGCTTGGGCAATGCTAAGGTGGCCCTGTGCCTAGAACTGGGAAGCAAAATAGTTGCGTGCTATGGGGCTTGGTCTGGAAAGGGTTAATGAGGATGCGGAGCAGAAGGATAGGGCTGGAGGATGCTCTGTGATGGTGAAGTTCTGCTAAATAAATGGTCTGCTTTTTGCTCATCCTTGACACTCTTGAAATGCAGTGTGATGTTCTGATGAACAACAGACTCTGTGGGGAGCGCTGGCACCTCATAAATATAAAATTGTTGTTTATTCATTCACTCATTCCCCCATTTATGCCAACTGCCTCTGAGGGTGAAAAATATCTGCCTTCTTGGTAGCAAAGCCTGCAAGTGATGAGGAGGCAGGAAACCAGAAGGATTCACTAGACTATTTCGAAGCCACAAAAGACCTTCTGAGCCCATAGAGTTGAAAACCCTCCCAGGGGTGGACTGAGGCTGGTGTTGCAGGAAATCCTAAGGCCATTCTCAGACACCACCACCCCACTGAAATGGCTGGGAAACTACTTGGAGAGCAGGATGGAAGTGGACCCATCCTGCCCCTGAACAAACAACACAGAGGCGGGAGGCAGAAGCGGCTCCTCTCGGGCGAGTTTTCTCAGTCTCGTTCTCTGCTTACAGGGGTGAAGAATGCGGACGAGGCAGAGCTGAAGCAAGTGGCCTCGGAGCCACTGGAGCTCACCGTGTACAACGTGTTGGATTTCCCACTGCTTAGCTCTCTGGTTGGCAGGCTCACCCGGGTCCTGTGCACCAGGATCAAAGAGAAGAGCAACAAGGAAAATGCAGGTGAAATGAAACTTCCTCAGTGAAGGCTGAACTTCCTTCTGCTCATTATCCACCTTCCTTACCATCAGGATTGACCCTTTCTCATGCCTGTGCCTCCACGAGCTCCACCACCCAGTCAGCACCACCTAACTCTTCGCCTCCAGTGCTGATCTCCTTGCTCAGCCCTCTTGTTGCCTGACAATGGTCTTTGCCATGTCAAAGTGTTGGGCAGTTGCTCCTGCGATCGTTGTCCCTTACAAGACCCTCTGGATGTGGTTCTTCCACAATCATGCCACTGCAGACTCCCTGCTGTCTCTAACAAGTCACAGAGAGACATTACCTGTAGATATTTCCATTCTGATGCCCTTGGATTAATTATCTGCATTTGGCCTGTGAGCCAATACAGGCAACAGCCATTCCTACCAGGGGTTTGGATAACTCTTGGTGGATATAATCACCTAATGACTATAAGTACCATTGAAGGGAAGAGTGGACTTCTTTTCCCCCTTTCATTATCGTTTGGTGCGATAGATGCACTGTAACCATCCCATTTTCTGTGTTTCTTCCAACCAAAAGGAGGCAGAAAAAGCAAAAGAGCTAATTTGAGAATATATTAGGGAGAGTGTACGAAAGAAATGTGGAGGTATGAAGAGGAGATGATAAAATATCTAAGCACTTTTTTTTCTCTCCACACTTTACTCTAAATGATGGATCTCCAAGGCATTTTCAAGTTAAAACCAAACAGCCTATTTTTTTCCTTTGCTGGAGAGTAATTTGTATGATGAACAAGAGAGTAAAGAACCACTCCAGATGTTAGCTTAGATCCTCAGGAGAAATATTGTGTAGATATTTCCATCTCTCTCTGTTCTAAGATTGGCCTAAGGAGAATGGGAAAGTCTAAATTTCAAGCATACTTTTATTTTAATGCTCTGGAGATTCATATACATAAATTGATTCATCCTTATTAATTAGTACTTGTTTGGTATAATTAGACATTTTTCAAAGGTGGAGATTGGGCTAAAGAAAGATGGACTGCTCAAAAAAACCCCCAAAATAACTTCTCATTCATTTTGACAAATTTTTACGATTAAGGAAAGCTGGGTCGTGTTTTGGATGCATGCAAAAATGCAGACTTGTGTTGAAAAAATATCCTCAGGACCCAATGAAACACACAGCTTGTTGTCTATGGAGTATTTATGTTTTCGTAAACCCAGTTTTTAACTATTTATTTCAGAGCAGTTTGGAACAGTTTCTATAGGGAAGGAGACTGTAGCTTGATTTGAAAAATGCTGCTCATATTTATGAGCTAGAAAGTACATTTGGCATGAGAAGTCTGAATAAAAGAATGTAACTGTGTTTTTAATTCCTAGGCAGCACTGTGAAAGATATCTCTGCGAACACGGGTCCTCAGCTAAGCCCAACCAACCTTAAAATATCAGCTGTGACCTCTAAGAGCATGCACTTGTCCTGGAGTCCTCCTCTGAGACCACCAAAGAAATACAGGATTGTGTATTATCCATCTAAGGGTGGTATTCCCAAAGAGGTGAGAGACCTTTCTCTGAACATCTGAGGTTGCAGTATCTTAAGTAGACTTGACTAGACAAAAAGATGAGGTAGAGGTACAGTTCCTGTGGGATGTCAGCTAAAGCCAGAGATGAAATGAAATGCACACCAAGTGTAAATGGGATCAGCTGAGAGGACGACAAGATAGAAGAGGACATCAGAAAGGTGTCATCTTGCTAGAAATAGGGGAAGCCATGCTGATGTGGATTTTTCTCTTATGCAGTGTTATCCCCTCCCTAAAACACCTGTTTTCACTCAAAGAAGATGTTCAGGTACACAGAGTTGTCCAAGGATGCTCATCTGTGATGGATATGACTTAGAAAAGCAAATCCAAGTTGTTTGTGGATTTCTATTGATTTCAGTGAGAGCACAATTAGAGCCTTGTGCTTGATGTTTGTGCAGATTCCAGCCTTAGAGGACAGGGATGTTCATTGCCTCTTACCTCTCTTTTGGGGAGATGCTAGCTGGCACAAAATTCAGAGGGCAACTGGACTTCATGTTTCTGGGCACATACATGCCACAAAGAAGCCACACTTGCTAGGGAAGGCCAGTTCAGCCATTCCTTTGTCAAAATGCAGCTGGCACCTCCCTGTCTTGACAGCTCTCCTTTGTGCTTACAGGTGATTTTAGATGGAGCAGTCTCCTCTTTGCAGCTTTCCAATTTGACCTCGCACACGGAGTATCTGGTGTCGGTGTTTCCTATTTACGACACGGTTGTTGGGGATGGGCTGAGAGGTGTCACCTCCACATGTAGGTCGTGAGTAGAGAGATTTATGCGCGGCTATGACAAGTGAACAATATCCTTTCTCTGTGACCATCTCAGACTGGAGCCTGGCACTGTATTTTTCCCCCTCCCTCACGTTCACTCTGTCTACAGCTATCTCCATCCATGGAGACGTTCAGAACTTGACCAGAGCAACCTGCTCTAATTCAGCCCTGCTTTGAGCAGCTGGTTGCACCAGAGACCTTCAGGGTCCCTTTCCACCTGTGTCACTCTGCAAAGGAGAACACTGTACTGAGCTCCCCCAGACATGGCAGCAACACACCATGCTAGAAATATCTTGCAACCCCTTTCCACTTTTTTATCCCTGGGCTTCAAATGATTTAAGCCTATTCTCTGTGAAGTGGCTGCTCCACTGTGTTAGATGTGGGGTAGGTGTTCACCAGGCTGCAGTAGCTGTTGCAAAGCCAGGTCTCCTCTGGGGTTTGAGCTCTCACAGACCTCGCACACTGAAGATATCTTGGTTTTCCTTTTCCTTTTTTCCTTTCAGTACCTTTGTCTTCCCCTCGCTCTCTGCGTGTCTCTGAGCTGAGCCACAACAGCATGAGGCTGAGCTGGAAGGCAGCCCAGGGAGCTACGCACTACCTGGTGCTCTGCTCCGCAGCCCCTGATGGTGCAGAGGACTATACAACAGAGGTAGAGTTCATGAGAATAATGTCAATATAATTTTTTTCTGTCTGGGCTGAGTTTAGTTCTAGCTCTAGCCTTTGTGAATTGATATCATGTGTTTAAAAAAAAAAAAAATTAAATTGTCAACATTATTGCAAGCAATGTTTTTCATAGAAGATTTTTTTCTTTTTTAAGGGTGTGCTTAAAGTGATTTATAACTGTGAGAGTTTCATGTGGGAAATTAGGGCATAGGGAGAGAACTGGCTGCCTCATGGGCCCCTGGAAACCCAGGCACTGAACTCACATCTTTGCAGCCCTAAATGTATTTGCTGTATCCTTGAGGCTGTACATAAATGTTTTGCTCTGTTTAGCTTAGAATGTTAATAGAAAATTTACTAGGGCAGTTTTCGCTGACCTCTAAGAACAGACCTATGGCATCACATAAGAATGAAATAACACCCAGTGAATAGAAAATCCTTAAAACCCTAAGAACTCTTTCTCATGGGTACATTTTAATGAGTTCTCTGGAGTACCTGTAGGCTGAGGATATGAATTGAAACAAACAAAAAAAAAAGAGTGGGGAAACATGTATTGTCTCTATGACTCAGATTCCCCCCTCCAAATGCACGGCTGTAGGAACAATTGCAGGATGGTTTTCAAAACAGAGCAATTAATGCTTATAATCTGCTTTCAGCACATGGTTGTGGGTTTTTTTAAGATTCAGAACATTTGAAGAGAAACTAACACTTAAAATTATATTTTAGCATATTAGAACATTTCTGCAGATACCTGACCTACTCACTGTAAGAATGCAATGCTCTAAGGCTACGGGATGTCTGCAAAACCTGCATTAAAATGTTCCTGGCCTTTTATAAAACTGTGCTCCGTTGTGTGCAGACTCCTCAATTCTCCAGGGTGCATTTTTGCAGCGAGCAGGCTGGAGGAGAGCTGTGCCCGTGCTGCGTTAGCGGCAGATGGCAGCAGCCCAGCTGCTACGGGTCTGCTTGCAGCAGGCAGCTCTTCTGCGAGAGCTTTCCACGTGTCGGGGCGAAGTGGGATCACATCACCCACACGCCCCCTGATCCAACCCAGAACAACAACTGCAGCAGCGTTTTTGTGTAAGAGACTGATGCCTCTGCAGACCAGGGTAGGAGGAGGTGACGTGTACCTCCGACGGGCTTGGTGTCCCTGGGGAAGGGAGGCAGAGCACCGACCACTGCAGAGTCACCACCCAAGTGATGAAGTCCTGAAGCGGAGAATTCCCCTTAGAGTAACCAAAGGGACCTTGACTGGTATCTCTGTAGGGTCTTGCACTGTTGAGGGCGTTGACAGGTACCCTAGAGCTGAAAGGTGCCCCAAAGCATCCCTCTGTTGACAGGTGAAGGTGGCCCAGCCTGAGGTCCTGCTCGATGGGCTGTCGCCCAGCACAGAGTACTCTGTCGCGGTGTACGCGATGTATGGGGAAGATGCGAGTGATCCAGCCAGCATCCAGGAAACCACCTGTAAGTGCTCCTGCTGCTTACGGAGTTGTTGTTAAACCCTTCAGGCAGGAGAGACGTGTTAAACGAGGTGCTTCCCATACTGTGCGTGTGGCTTGTAAACATGCTGCCTCTTACCTGGTTGATCTTAAGTGAATATTGGTCCTCGAGGGGATCTCTAATTACATGGTGAACTGTGAAAAAGGAATGATTCTCCCCTGGTAAAAAAGGACTCCTGAAAGAGCTGTTCCCTGAGGTCTTTGTTGTCAGGTGGAGAAAAAGGGAATTATTTGGCTATTTCTTCAGCTAAAGCCCAGGTAGCCTTTCATGGCATCCCAGAGGCATGTATGATAGTGGCATAAAGTGAATATTTTCCTGCACGGTGAATGAGTCTCTTAGTTCAAGGTGGGTTTATCTAAGAGCAGGAGCAGGCAACCAGTGGCATTGCCATTGTGCAGCCTGCGAAACCTCAGAGTGCTGTCACTGACTGTTGTTGCAGTGGCCTTGAGTCCTCCCAGATACCTGAGCTTCTCCGAGCTCAGCCACGCGTCCGTTCGAGTCAGCTGGGAGCCTGCGTCTCCGGCTGTGAAAGCTCACCACGTCACCTATGTTTCTAGCAGAGGGAGCAACACTGGGAAGGTGAGTCCTCAAGGGGTTGGTGGAAGGAAAAGAAAATTGGGAGGTGAGATACTGCCTTGTTCTCCTTCAGCTGCATGGTTCAGGGAGGGCTTAACGGCTGGCAGTGTTTTAATTCTGAAATAAGCACTTTTGATGAAGTTGCCACACATGTGCTAACCCCTCTGTAGCTATACCCATGCTTCTCTCGTATCATAGAATAGTTTGGGTTGGAAGGGATCTTTAAAGGTAATCTAGTCCAATGCCCCTACCATGAGCAGGGACATCTGCAACATCAGGTTGCTCAGAGCCCCATCCAACCTGGCCTTGAATATTTCCAGGGATGGGGCATCTACCACCTCTCTGGGCAACCTGTGCCAGTGTTTCACCAGCCTCACAGTAAAGAATTTCTTCCTTATATCTAGTCCGAATCTACTCTTTTTTTGGTTTAAAACCATTACCCTTTGTCCTGTCACAACAAGTTCTACTAAAAAGTCTATCTCCATCTTTCTTATAAGTCCGCTTTAAATTTTGAAAGACTGCAGTCAGGTCTCCCCGGAGCCTTCTCTTCTCCAGGCTGAACAACACCAACTCTCAGCCTTTCTCACACAATACTCCTACAACTCCTCCACTGCAGGTGGAGGTCCCTGGCACTGCAACATCCACTGTCCTGAGACCTTTGTCTTCCCTCACCCAATACTTCATCAGTGTCAGATCTACGTATGATGAAGGGGACTCCTTTCCAATTACGGGCAATGTTACCACCTGTAAGTAAGCGATGGAAATGCTTTTGGTCCCAGTAACTGGTGACAAAATTGGCTTATGTGTGTCTGAACCAGGATATTTTGAAGACGGGTCCCACTAGCTTGTGGCCAAAACCCTTGCACAAAACCCAGATGGCCATTGTTCTCTGTGTGTGGAATATATTCAACTGTGTTGTGGTAAAAATGAGACGGGACGAATAAAGAAGGGAAGCAAACGAAGAAAAAGCATGATGTATCACTAACCTCTGTGTCCTTGAGAGCCCTCCTAGGCTTCTGCCTTTTAAAATACCAGCATGATATGTGTCCTCTCCACAAATGAGATAATCCTCTTTAATTAGTGTTTTTTAAAATAATTTACCCCTCTCTGTCCTGGTGGCCATTGTCATACGGGTCTGGAGAAGTGAAAGACAGGCTGGTGTCAGACGTCTGCCTGGTTGATGTTTTGCTCCCCAGCCATCTGCTCCCCACCTTGGCTCTGACAAGGTTCTCTCAGTGCCCTCACTTCAGCTCGTTGTCCTTCTACGTCCCTCAGTGAAGGTCCCCCCACCGCGTGCGCTGAAGGTTACCGAGCTCTCCGGGAACAGCCTCCGACTGCAGTGGGAAGCTGTCGCCGCCTCTGATGTGGTTGTCTATCAGATCAAATGGAACACAACTGGTGGAGAGAAGCCTCAGGAGGTATGGTCCCACACACAGATTGGGGGAGGCTGGGTTGGCTTAGTGCCTGCTTGATGGCTCTGAATGCACCTGCAAGAGTAGCATAGGACAGCATAAAACTATTCAGTTTAATGCACTCAGGCAGTTAAAACAGTTGAGAACACAGTCAAAGGAGCCTATGGAATAAGACAGGGTCTGTCCTGGGTCTGGCTCTGTTCAGCAGAGCAGTCACCTTGAGTGCTGGAAGCAGGAGAGACAGCGGGATGGTCCTACAGGCTCTGGGAAGATTGCAGAAGTGTTCTGGAAAATCTCAAGGATGAAATTCAATAGGGACAAGCAGAAAGTATTAAGCTTAGGCAGGAATAATTAACTACAAGTATACAGGATGTAGAACAAATAGCTAAGAAGCAATTAAATAGAAAAAGATCTGGGGTTGCAGAGAATCACCAGCCCACAATGTCAAATTGTTGTGGAAAAGATAAAGATAATACTCAAGTATTTATAGCTAGAAGTATCACCTTTAAGACAAGTGAAGCAACTTCTGCTTTTCTCAGTGCTGGAAAGCACTGACTGCTTTTGGGATATTGCTCTTCAGGAAGGATGAGGTCCATGTGGGGAGCACACAGAGGAGAATGGCCAGCGACAGAGCTGGTGCAGGAGGGACAGGGATGATGGACCAGATGACCTCTTCCCTGGTTCTCAAGCCCCTAATTTCAGTATGAGTGCAAACAGCAGTTTAAATGGTGGTTTAAATACACAAATCTCTCATGCAATGCTTCACACTTGGGCTGGAATTAGGGGTGTACTGGGGCTTCTGTCCCCAGCACACCTAAAAGCTGGAAACTGAGCAAAAGGATTTCATGCTGACTATAACTGGGCAGCAATGCATGGGCATCTACACTGCATTAATCAGGGCTGGAATTTTGCCTTTGTTTAGATGTGTGCAACCCACATCAGTAAACTTAGTTCTCAAAGCCCAGTGCTAACTCATCTGTGCATACAGGCAATCTGTGAGCCAGACACTTGGCTGGCATGAACTACCTTGGGGATGCTTGCGAACTCGACTGACTCATTTCTTCCCCTGCTGCAGCTCTCCGTCGCTGGAAATGTGGCAACGGCTGTCCTGCCAGGCTTGCAGAAGAACACTGACTATAAAATATCCATCTGGGCCTATTACAAAGATGGTGCTCGAAGTGACACTGTTTCTGTTCAGCACAGGACCAGTAAGTGATCAGTGCTCGGTATCCGCAGCCTAGGGATAATAAACTGGGCACAGGATGCCTCAGAACCCATCACAAACCAAGAGCTTCAGATCTGCTCACCTCCAGTTCTGAAAACCCAAACCTGAACATCTGAAAGGGGTTAGAGGTATTTAGCCCATCGTCTTAAAAGTATTCCAAATTTGTCCTGAGAGAAACCGGCTGGGTAAACACAAGCAGGCTGGTGCATTTTATAGGCATCTGATACCCCTGCAACGTGTTTTGTGTAGAATACATTGCTTTCCACCCCCCTGCTTCTGTGTAGTGTATTGATGCAAATGAATTGGCTTTCTGTAGGGTGTCCAGCTGAACATGTCACTGTGCTGCCTAATGAATGTTTCCTGTTAGTAAAATATTGTCTGTTAAGGAGGGTGAGGATTTCTTCAGCTACATCATTGCTGAGCTGTGCTTCATGCGAGGGCATTTACAAAAATGAGAGAGAATCCTGCAGGCAGACTCTGCTTTGGAAGCATTATCTAAATCTCACTTTGTACAGACAGGATATGAGGTTAAAAAGTGTCACTCCCAGAGGTCCTCTTAATTAATATTGCCTCTATAATGGCTTTGTTGGTGGTGAATGGAATACAATTCATTCAACAGCAGCAGTCCTCTCCTCCTCCATCTCTCAGCTCTCAACCTCCTTTGCAGAATAAACTTCTTTTAGACTGGTGTTGGGCTGATGAAGATCAGAGTAAATGGCAATCTCGGAATAAAAAGCTCAGGTTTTATTAATAATGAATAATAATTACATTTGTTTATAGAAAGGTACCTCAGGCAAATATCTAAGAGATGCATACTGATCAAAAAAAAAAAAAAAAAAAAAGCGTTCTACAGGTTTATAATGATAAAGGGACAATTAGAGCTGTTCAGAGGCTTTGGAAAATGAATGGCCATGAATTACAAAATGCCAAAGGAGCTCCCTCAGCCTGCTGCAGATGACATGCGACGATGCCCTTCTAGGTATATTTGAATAAGCCAGTCCTTGCTGGTGTTGGCACCGGTGGGACATGGGAGGCAATTTGACTTCTGCTTGTCAGCTGCTGTCCTTCTTCAGGAACAAGGATGCCTTAGGGATGTCAGACTTTGCCTTGCTTCATGAAGAAAACAAAGCGCTCAAAAAAATCAGGTGTGCAGCTGGGCACCCAAACGTGAGTCTCAGTGTCTGGGTGCTGCCATGAGCAGTCAGCACAGGGCCACACACTTCTCAGGGCCAATATTCACATGTGAAAGCAATGTCTTTGGTGATTAGTTCTTTTTAATGTTTAAAGTAAGAGGTGCCCACAGGAGAGAAGTGGCACAAGCTGATGATTCCCAGGAGGTAGTGCTGATCTTGGGCAGTGCAGGGGAAACTTGTGGATGCCAGCAAAGTGAATAAGGCTTGTGCAAATGGATGTATGGGAAGATGTGGCACTAGGCAGGACTCTGGGAAATTCTGGGATGGGGTTATATTTTAAACCTTTACTGTTTCAAGCAAAAGCTACCATCTTGTACTGTGCGATTATGAGTGGTTAGGATGTTCAACAGGGTCAATCTACATGTCAGAGCTGGTGAATGGTAACTCCTTCAGCTAGAGCATGGCAGGCTTTTACATTATCTGGAAAACCCCAAACCCTTCGTTTGAGTTTTGAGCCCTCTCCACCCTGATTTTAATTATAAAATGAAATTCTGGGGGCTGAAACATCAGTGAATCCTATCTAGTTCTCCTCAGGATGGCAGACTTTGGGTTGCAACCTGGTGAACAGCAGTGATCGGGCTATGCCGAACAAAACCAGAAGTGTGTGTTAGAGGATGTTAAGAAACCATTGTGACTTTCATCATTACTTTTCTCTTTTTCTCTCTTGGCAACATCCCCTTATATAGGAATAGATCAAGAAATTAAGTTTTTCTTTAAAATGTCTTGATAGAATTTTCAAGAAACACTGAAGTTTAAGGGCAGTGGCTGAAGTGAAACTCAGCAGGAAGCACTGGTAACACAAGATTCTCTTCCTGTCCTTCATCCTCCTTGAAATACTTTCTTCTCTGAAATTTCAGGGAAAAAAATGGCAGGTCAGAGCAATGCTCTTTGCACGCTGGCTTTGTGAAACGGAACCATATTCCTCCCCTGGGGGTGAGGTGAAAACACCAAGTTTATTTTATTCAGGACCCCTAATCCCTCTTGTCCCACCTGAAACACCCATTTCAAGGCCAAATAGGTTATGCTCAAGGGGCCCTGCAGACACCAGTCCCTCACAGTCAACAGGTCATCAGAAATGTCATCCTCTTATATAAACCAAAACCATACTTCACTGTGACGTGTCATTTGGTAGGTTTGGGATGAGGTTTCTCTTCCTCCTGGTAGGAATAAAATTTGTTTCAAACTCAACTTAAAATGGCTGAATAGCTTTAGCTGGAAACGGAACAGAAGTTGGAGACAGTGATGTGGTGTGGGTCACTTCTTGTCTAGCTCAACACAGTGTTTAAGTTGTAATGGTGTAATTAAATATTCAGAGAGAGCAAGAGGGAATAAAAATTCCTTTGGGAGTTAAGATGTGTAGCTGGAAAACCTCAGGTCCTGAGTCTTTTTTTTTTTTAATTATTATTATTTGAATATTTAACTATTTACGTGGAGAGAGATCATTGCATCATCACTGAAATACCTTAATTTCATTCCCACCACCAGTGCCAGGTAGACCAGGCATCCTTCTAGGAGGAGGTCACCCCTCCCTGCTGCTGTGCTAGTGAGGGAGGGCTGACAACCACCTCTCTCCTGCTGTGAGTCTCGTCCCTCTCTGCCATTGCCTTAATTTTATATGAACCTGAAAGCCGAGCAAAAACCTGATGCCAAAAGGAGTGTTTTAGTTGTCACAAAATGCATGGAGCAAGTGGAATTTTTTCACTATTTAGTCTTGACTGGGGAAAAAAAGAAAAATAAAATAGGATTATTTTTTCAGTAACTCAGTTAAACAAACCTTTCTCTGCAGACTTACCAAAAAGCAGAGCAGGAACAAAAGCATATGAATGTATTTTCCAGGGATAACAAAATTGTTACTCTATGCTTATCCATTGTTCTGATGTTTCTTCTTGTCTCTCTGTTATATTTTCTGAAATCTCATTTGGGTTAAGAGCTCTCCTTTCAGTACGTTACTGTAAATTGTCAAGTGTGACAAAGGCTCCACGCAGCGATCATTTGTCATATTAATAAACAACCTTAGTGGTATTTCAAGCAGATACAAACCTTCCATGCAAGCTAAGGGGAGTGCAGAGGATGGTCTGTGAGCGAGGAAGCTGCTGGGACACGGAGGTGTAGCTGAGCAGTGGAAGATGCTGGAAAGGAGGGGTGGGGGTGGCTTTTGATCCTGCTGAGAAGCAGACAGGGACCTCTCTTTTGTACTGAGGGGAAGTTCTTTCATCTAGGCTGAGGAAAAGGAGCTTGAAGAAAATAAAGCAGTCATCTGTTTGCTCTGAAGGACAAGGATATTGGGGTCTCTCTCGGCTACGGTGTTTCAGGATTGAGGCTCTGAGGCAGTTGTAGGATGTGTGAGCAGTCCAGGGTGACACAGGGACTCCCCCCACAGCAAAAGGACGGTGACATGACTTGGGAACCTGGATGCAAGGGCAGCACTTTAAGGTATATTTTATATGTAACTGAATTTCAGCAGTATAACAAGTTATTCAAGCTGTCGGCTGAAATATGCTCTCACCATAAATGTTTAGGTATTGTTCACCATCCTTGCCCAGCTTATCTCAAACCCTACCCAGGAGTTTAAAGTGAAGTTGCATTGTGTCCCAGGCTTAGTTAGGAGGAGGAACAGTTACATGTTAAGCCACCATATCTGAACTGTGTTTCTGAATCTCAATTGTTTGCTAACATGGGCTTTTCCAGGCAGAGGGACAAGTAGACCAGACTGCAATAGGACAGCCCAGGCAGTCTGTTGGTCCATCAGCATAAAAACCACAAAGGTAGGGCCATAAAAGCAGTCCCTCAGCTTAGGCAAGATGAGACAAAAATTAGTAAATATGGACACAGGAAGATCTTCACAAATTTGGCAATATTACTCCCCATCTGCTCAGAAAGTGTCTCTTTTAGAATTTTTTGCCACCAGAACAGAACATACGAGTGTGTCTCATCCTCTTCTGTGCAAAGAACGAGAGAGCAGTTTGGATGGGAACTGCTGCTGAAGCTGAGCTGAGCCACTCTGGCTGACTGCACTGGAGTGGATTACAAAGTGCTTGTGCGCCCCATTCCTCTAGCTAAGCTGTGCCAGCAGCAACTCCAGCCTGGGGCTGATAAATGTCTTCAAGTTCTTTATGCGGCGCTTCAATGAGCTCTTCCTAGCAGAGCATACATTGCAAATAAAAGGGATTGAAATGTGAGGAAGAAGTTTCAACCCATGACAGTGAGGGGAAAAAACCATGACCTATATAATCATTGCAGATGAGGATTTTGTTGTAGCAGACTCTACGGTTTTAGTCTTATTTAAAAATGTGCCCGTGATGCTGGTTAGACCCGAGAGCAAGCAGTCTGGGATCCCTACTATGGAGGAGCAGAGGTTCAAGAGGTACTCAAAGACACAGATGGTGTCCTCTGTGTCGGAGATGCTTCTATCTTCCTGGGCAGCTTCAGGAGGTGACCTTTCCTCTGGCTGTCAGATCCATGCCATCAAATTCTGCTGGGCCTGAGGGATTTCCAGAATAAACCCAATTTAGAACACTTTCCCTAACTTTCCCTTTAAAGTTCATTGAAACAGAGTCTCCACTTACCTCAGCTGAAGGAAATAGCCAGTGCAGCCAGCAAAGATGCAGACGTATAGCACAGCATTAATAATAGTGCTGTTGAAGTGACTTTACCTCCCACACTGGTTTTCTTCTCCGCTTTACCTTGTGGTGATGCACAGCAACAGACGCCAGCCTGATTCAGCTGCTAGCAATCTTGGTTCAGCTTCAGTAAAAGTAAGGTCATTTTATACAGAAAAGGGAGAGAGGATCAATGAAGTTGCAAATGATCTTCATTCAACCTGTGCTTGAAGGTCACCCTAGACTTTGCTGGGTGGGCAGAAGAGCCTTGCAGGTAAAAACTGCAGAATAAAAATCTTATAAAAATCTCATAACCTGGGTTGAGTGTCCTTCACTGTCTTCAGGGCTCACCCATCATTTTTAGTCTCTTCTGAATGAAATGCTCTCTTTAATCTGTCCAAGACTTCTGTGTTTTCATACCAGTTCAAGGCCAGACACATGTATCTATGCAGAGTAAGACACTGCTTAGAAACAAGCTCCAGAAGTGGGTGACTCCACACACTCAAGCCCCTTGTTTGACCAGCAGATGTATTTAGCTCCCTCTGCTTTTCTCTTGCTAACTCTCAAGCCCTGCTTAGAGAATAACTCCAGCATAGCAGCTTCTGTTGCCAGGTCCAGTTTGCTACACAGCAGGACCCCAGGGAAAGAAATGCATTTACATAATTAAAAATTGCCCAGGTTTGGTCTCTGGCAAAGCCTTTTCTGGCTGACTGCGGCTCAGCCCATCGCCTATGTGGGATACATCCACACATCGCAGCGCAGGGCCAGAAAAGGGAGAGTAGCTCATGCACCCATACATGATCCCTTCCTCGAGGCTGTGGGTGTTGGTGTGAGAAGTGCTAGACACAACTGCCGTGTGCTGACTGCTCTGGGGTTATTTAGAGTAATTTTAAAACAGAAAGAAAAAGCTGGAAAATATTAGAAATACTGATGGATTGACTTTGATGTGTGATCCAGGTTTAATTGTCAATAAAGCTGTTTGTCTAGTGTATCACTGGATCTCTGATGAAATTCAGTTGCAATTTGGGTCTTTATGAGGGGTATCCTTTGGTATTTGTCTGTGATGTACTCAAAAGATCTTTTTCCCTATGCTTTCAGGACTCTTCCCTCCTTCCAAGATCTTTTTTTCCAGGTCCTAGGGTTTGAAATATTGAATGCTTGAGTTGCATTTGGTCAATCCTCATCCCTTCAGGATCTGTTTTCTCCCTTGCCTGGTCCCCAAGGTGACTGCTTCTGTTCTGAGCATTGCTTAAGAGCACAGCAGAGCGCTGAGGCATTCAGAAATGGGCTTGGAAGCGTGTGCTGCTGGCCCTGTTTATAAACATTACTATCTGCCTTTTATGCTGTTCACCTTTAATCCCCCTTGCAGATTCCAGGAGCCCACCCACCAACCTCTTCATCGACTCTGAGACCCCCACCAGCCTCCAGGTCCACTGGACCCCCCCAGACGGCCGCATACAGCACTACAAAATCACCTACAACCCTGTTTCTGATGCTGGTGCCCAGCAAACAGTAAGTCTCCAGCTCCTTTGCAGGTGACAGGCACTGGACTAGAGGGACATGGGGACAATTTCATGCCCAGAAAAAATATGCTTCCTCTAGTAGGGTTTACCATAAGGGTAGCAAGTTCACGGGACTACAAAAACAAATGTCTTCCCCTGACTTGTTGACATGTTGCTTTGTGAAGAGAACCTCCAGGCTTCTTTGTGATTTAGATACTTGTGCCCAACAAAGTTACTAAAAAACGCAGCTTGCTCCCTTCCTTGAGCTGGGGTGGGGAATTCCTGGAGGCAGAGGAGTAGAGGATAAACCTACTGCCCCTCTGACTGAGGGAGGTTAAATATTAACCTTTTAAAACTCAAATTTTCTACTCAAACCCAGACTGATCACTATGTTTCAAGGCACTTTTGCTGCATTTGCATGGGGAATATTGGGGTATTTACATAGGGAAATGCTCTTCCCCTGCACACAGCTAGTCCAATGGCAACACACGGCCAGGTTTCCTCAGCTTGCTCTGACTGTTGCCTGAACTAAGCCGGGATGCTGCCCTGAGCCCCGCTGTCCAAGGACTGGCCACTGAAACCCCTCCATGGAACTCTGGGGTGTGAGCAAGAGCTATAACAGGGAACCCGCCCAAATGTTGGGCTCTTTTTCCACCTCGTTGTAGATCATGGCTTCTGGTAAAAGCAGCAGCGTGACCCTGCAGTCGTTGCTGCCCGATCGAGCCTACAGGGTGATCGTTTCTGCCATCCACTACGTGGGAGAGAGCGAGATCACGTCCACAACGGGACGGACGGGTAAGTGTATTGGTCAGAACGTGCAGATTCTTCATAACCTTCCATCTATCAGTTATGAGGCGATCTCTATCAGGGCAGCAAGGTCCTTGCTCACACTGGGCTGTGGCCCGGGCTAGGGTTTTGCTCAGCAGGGTAGACTACCAGCCTTGAAAAGGGAAAATACTGTCCCAATTTTTGCACTCCTGTACATTATTGTCAATTCCAGGATGACTGGGAAGGGCTGGTGACTATCTGGGTCTTGAGCCAGGAATCACAGTCCTGTGTAACACATCTCATGTGTGCATTTCTTCCTCTTGCAGCTCCTGTGTTGTCTAAATTCCCTTCAATACGAGGATTCGTTCCATCTAAAACAGAGGGTAAATCACCTCCTATAAAGTCTTGCTTTGTTCTTTTTTTCTTTTTTTTTCTTTTTTTTCCTTTTTTTTTTTTTTTTTTTTTTTTTCAGTAACAAATCACAGTGTGGGCTCTGCAGAGCAGTCAGGACCGGGTATGTCATTTCTTGACGGATGCATCTGGGGACTGTCCAAGGGCATCCAGAAACCACATAACTTCTTAAAATCAGACTCACTTAGTAAAGAGACTGATAGTATTTTTATAGGATTTTGGCACAACTTGACCAAAATGGAGCAAAGGGAATGATGACACATTTTAAATTAAAGTTCCCTGTAAAGTCCCTTATTAAATTTAATGAGCGTGTGTACTCATAGATGATATAAAGCAAACTATGAAATGGATTAATGAGAAATGTTGAATTAATGGGTTTATGAAAAGTTGTTAAGAAGTAAATATTAGAATGCAAATATTGTGGCAGTGCTGGCTTTTCCTGTCTATTTGAAATTATTCTAAACAGCATTTCAGTTTTAAAATGTATTGCGAGAAGCCACAAAAGAAGAATGAAGCAGATTGGATGAGAAAATTTTAGTTTCTACCCAGCAAAGAATGTATCAGACTAAGTTTTCAAGTGGCTTATTGAGGAAATCTACAGGTGGTCAGACCACAGAGGAAAAGTCCTGTGAACTTTCGAGCAGAAAACAATCCTCTCATAAGGTTAAGTTACATTGTTGAATTTAATATATCTGTTTGGCTATGATAGCTGAAAAGACAATAGAAGAAGCATTAAATTCTGTATGTTTCATAAAGTAACTTTTTTGAAGAAGCAGAGATGCTATGTAATAATTCTGGGAAAACTGTTGGATGTGCAGTAGGAGACTCCAATATTCATATGTAACCAAATTATGGAGAGAAATGGTCTGACGCAGGAGTGAATTTTTATTGTACAGTGAATAACTGCATTTGGCTGGCACTTGGGGAGGAAAACAAAAAACAAAGAGAACACCAAGACAGCAGGAATCCTAGGCTAGAAAGTCTAGGTAAAATTCTTCAAAGCAGAAGTGCACACTGACAGTGTCAGGGATCCTTACCCTGACTCTGATGTGCTTCGTCTAAGCTGAGCATTGCCCGATCAAAGAGCTGTGAGCAATCCAAGTGCCTCCAGCCTGGGAAGGAGGTGGGAGCTGCCAGGGACATCAGCGAGAGGGACCCTGGGCTCTGGGCAAGGCTCAGAAGGAGCTCCCTGTCTGCCAAGCAAGGAGTCAGATACCTGGTGAATGGGCAAGTTTATAGCCTGTTTATATGACTTTGGGGGGATCGATCGATCGATCGATCTATCTATCTATCTATCTATCTATCTATCTATCTATCTATCTATCTATCATCTATCTATCTATCTATCTATCTATCTATCTATCTATCTATCTATCTATCTATCTATTTTATTTACTTATTTATTTGTTTGTTTATTTATTTGTTTATTTATTCTTCATCACACTTCAATTCTAAGCAATGCTTTGCATTTGGAAAGCTGGTTGGTTTCTGGAAGGGGAAGGGAAAGAGCAGTGTATAGCTTGCAGTCATAAGTCAAATCATCCTGGATGCAGGACATTGCTCCTCAACCAGGGGCTGGTTAGACTCAAAGAGATGGTTTTCAGGGTCCAGTTCCAGTAACTGACTTCCTAACTGATTTCCATAGGTCCCTTCAATAGTTTTATACCCAAATCTACAGGAATTATGGTATGTATGTGTAAAACTATGCATCAGGATGAATAATAGACATCATGGAAACTTGTAAGTCTTTGTGTTTTAACTTCTGGC
This sequence comes from Tyto alba, assembly GCF_018691265.1. NCBI lineage: Eukaryota > Metazoa > Chordata > Aves > Strigiformes > Tytonidae > Tyto > Tyto alba. Next base: position 15,431,235 of record NW_024881308.1, read on the forward strand.
TTCATCAGTTCTATGACCATCAAAGTCATTGGTTTGGGTGCCCTTCCTTTTTTTGGTGTATGTCTTGATCATGAAGAATGGCTTTGAAACTCCTATAGACTTAGGAATCTCAGGTGCCTTGGGGAGGGTATGTCACCACCTTTAAATTTTTTACATGTTTTACAGAAGCTAGGTATGGAAAATTAGAAGCCCTGCTTTCTGGATGAGGTATGAAATGGCATTGATGCAAGAATAGCAACAGCAAGGCTCTAACAAAACCTCAGTATAATGATCTGTTAGATTCTATTATACTGATGACCTAGAAAACCGGTTATGAAATAGCCCATCTTGTCAAGTGTCCTTGATTTTCAGGGACATTTCTCATTTTGTGTCAAGCATTCCCTTTGTCCTGGCTTCATCTGGCATCCATGGCCTGGATCTAAATGGCAGCGGATAATGGAAAGTAGCATTCCTGTGCTGTTTCCTAAAACGCGCCCTTACGTGAGCCTTTTAAACAGAGAGTGCTCATAACCATGGTGCCTTGTGTTCCAGATTCACATCCCTGCTTTTTTTCCTCTGGTTTTACTTTCAATCTTGTGGCATATTAGAGGATTCATCAAGGGAAGTTCTGAAAGGTGAACTGCAAAATTGTCAAAACTCTTTCTGTTTCCCTAAAGAGTTCAAAAACCAAACTGTCAGATTGAGATATAAGTTTTTGCTGTGTGTTTTCTGAGCATCAGGTACAAAATTTGAAACTGCAGGTATCTTGCTTTATTTTACAACACCATTAATGCACATGTTGCAGTAAAAACACTGTTTCAAAAAAAAAAAAAAATGGTGTTTTGATGTCTGTTTTTGAAGAGAAACTCACAGAACATAATGCTCCCTTTTATTTTATATTGTAAGGTGCCAGGTGAGTCAGTCAAAAGAGAGCAATCGGAAAGATGTTTGATGATGAAAGGCAGTATTTTTATTTTTCTGATGGGCGAGCCAAGACACAACCTTTATGTCTGCGTAAACATAAATTCTCGTTGTCTCTCCATACAGATATAAACAAGGTTAAAGGCCAGGCTCTGAATTAAGCTGTAGAATATTCTAACTTTTGCTATGTTTTTCCATTGCTCTGCCCAGAGGAACTGTGTTCATTTTGCTTCCATAATCCCCTACTGTCTTTTTTTCCCTAACCGTTTTTCCCTTTTCTGCTCACAGCCTGCCCCACCATCAGCTCTGCAGAAGGCTCCGTACGAGGTACAGTAGCCCATCAAGCCCCAGAGGTGCCGGGCTGTGAACGTGAGGACACTACCTGGTCTCGGCTTGTGAGAAATATGCAGGAGCTGAGCAGGGGGGAAATGGTTTCCCTGTCCTGAGGGAAGGGGGTAAAGTCTGAGAGACAAAATAGGAAAATATTCCTTATCAGGTAGAAGGATATTCTGCATTAACTGAATTGGTATGCCCCTGCTGTTCCACTAGCTCATGCTCCCGGCTGTTAATGTTTAATGCTGGGATTTTCACTGGCCTTAAGGAAGCTAGGCTTCAAATGGCTGTTGAATTTCAAGACTATTTCAATTCTTAACTAATATAGGCTCCTTAAGAAAAACTCTCAGTCTGTCACCAAGATCACCTCTGCATCCTCTGGAGGAGGTATGGATACCCACAGAGCTCTCTGCAGTCGGGCTGTATGGACTTTGCTAAGGTAGCAAGTTCCCATTTCTCCTGTCCATGCTGTAGCAACTGTTCATGGGTTGCTGCGTGTCTTTGTTACTTAGAAAGCAGCTAGTTCCGCTTATAAAGTGATATCACCTCCTTCCCAGAGAGCTCTGTGGTATGAGTGAGACTGAGAAACTGGTTTCAGTTCTCAGCTCCGCTGTTGCTCAGGGGCCGAGCCACTTCATCTTTGCTCAGGTCCCGCCCTTGACCCTCGTGGCTCACAGGGATGTCCATCCCCACCCGCGAGGCTCTCGGCATTGCTGCCCCATCTGTGGATGCAGAAGTCAAAGGAATCAAATCATAAAGCCACAACAAATGTTGACCCCTCCTTCTTCTTCTTGACAAAGGTGGCAGGAGGACCCCATTTCCTTAGCAGCTCACTGAAACCATTACATGGCAGATTAACAACATCATAATAATATGATTAAATTACAATATGTTTATAACTGTGAGTCAAGCCTTATTTTCAGTCTTTACACTACAATGTTTCCTGCATATTTGAAAGAAAGTTCCAGTGCCAGAAGCTCCATATCAGAGATAAATGGCTCTCAAGTAGGTCATTTCTTTTGGCAAAATCCCTAGTACTGTTAGAAAAAGAAAAACAAACAAACAAACAAAAAATAAAAGCACCCTGGACCAACCCCCAGGTGAAATAAAAACTGGAGTCAAGAAACTGCAGAAGATTGTAAATGGTGAAAGGGTGGGGAAATCCAGACTGAAAGCACTGTGTTGTAATGAAGTTGTAGCCTTTCCTTTTGCTAAAGAACAAGCTATCTCCTTCATCCCAGCCTACTGCAAACTCAGATAAACTAAGAAAAGGATCCTAATTGCGAGATCTTGTTTTACTGAACAGAAAACTGAAATGAGAAAATGACTTGGAGCTTTAATGATGAGCTGGGAGAATGAGATGAAACTGCACGAGCCAGGGAGGCAATATCAGGGGAGAATCTCTGTAGACCTCAGAAGGCCGGTCACCCCCGGGTGTCTCGTGAAATAGAGAGAAATGGAAATGCTCATATTTTAAAGTTCTTTCTTAATTTTTCTGACTCCTACATATAAGGTGTTTCAGAGCAGAAATAAATCTCTCCCTGCTAGCAATTACTGGAAAAAATGCCATGTCTTTTGAAGATAATATTTTTTCATCTGGTTGAAAATGAGAAATTGTTGGAGTAACTGCTTTCTCATTTGTTTTTCATTCTGAAGATTTGAAAACACAATTGTAAAAGTCTCCATTTTTAGTCTACTCTTCTCCAAGAGAAGGAGATTACAACAAACAAGTACAGAGGGTACAGATACAAACTGTTTTCTTTGGCTGCTACTTGTGGAGTACACTCCAGGTTTCTAGTGAGTTTGCACAGCCTTGCTGGTGTTGTGTTCAGATGGCGTTTTCTACTATTGCCTTCCCCATGCTAGGTAGAGACTAATCCTGTCCGCTCTTCACTCACACCTCTTTTGCACTCTTTTCTAATCACTTATTTTTCTGTTTTTCTTTTTTTTCCAGGATTTGACATGATGGAAGCTTTTGGCTTAGTAGAGAAGGAATATGCCTCCATTAAAGGCGTAGCTATGGAGCCATTTGTATTCAGTGGTTCCCGTACCTTCACCCTGTTCAGAGACACCCAGCTCACCCAGAGGACCAGGTGGGACCAGAGCTGCAACCGGTGTCACCTTCATCACCAGTCTTGTGCATACATATTAGCTATGCTCACTGCAAAGGCAGATCACTGATTTGTGGATGAATGTCCCACTGGCAGCTTCAAAACAAAATGATAAATATGATGAGCTAACTCAAACCATAGGTATATGGAAAAGAATGCCAGAGTATTTTCCCTTAATATATTAAGAAATTAACTTCTGACTTTCCTCAAGATGAGTATGGAATATGTCATGCAGCAGTTGAGGGAACACAATAAGGGTATTCATTATATTTTTTTAATGCAGGCAAACATCTTCAGCAAGGTTTTTCCTTTTTACAAAGCCACTTTTTCCAGCAGTGTTAGTTGCTGTGATGGACATAAGGATCATGTCATGTATGGATGCTGCATGATTCTTTAGGCATTCTGTCCACAACCACATACACCTCAGTCATGGCAGTTTGAGGCCACGTTTTCATCTTCAGTCCCTGCTCCCAGTGTCTCTGGTTGAAGATGGATCTTTGCTTTAGAAAACATTTGTCTCATAGCTGCTCTCTGCAGCTTGGTCCTTACTGATGAGAGGGAATAACCATTGATGCTGGGTTGTGACTTGTCCCTGTTTCGTTGTGTGTGAGGCTTCTCTGCAGGGTCCCAAGAGGGCCAGGCAGCTCCCATGACCTCATTCATTTTTTGTGATTATAAATCAGGAATGATCTGACTCCTGACATTCAGTGCTATTTTGTTTAAAGCCTAATTACTGAGGCACTGGCTCAGTTTAATCTTAGTTAAAGAAGCAAAGCTTCTTAAACAGAGTGAGGGAGATTCAGAGGACTCTTTGGCTTAAACACTCGGAAAATTATGGGTAAATCCTTTTGTTCAGCTGGTACATATGCCTTCCCAAGGACATTACTCCTTCAGAAACAGAGAGAGAAATAAGAACCTGACATTATTTATGAATCAGTCCTGAAAAGATGCTTGATGAGTTGTGTATATGCCCATGCAAATGTGTCTTGTTTCCAATTACAGATGCAATTCAGGCATAACCAGTTTGACCTTCCTCGTTGCCTTGCATCCTCTCACCCCATGTGCTCTGGCGGGTTTGGCCGCGGCTGTGGAGGGAACTGGGTCGTGCCAGCAGTCGCTGACGGGCGGCACTGCACGTCACGGGTTCCAGCACTGAGCCCAGATTTTGCAGCTGGGATGTGGGGAACCCAGAGGGGGCTTTCTGTGGGCTCTACGCTGATCCCTGAAGGGCATCTATGCTGATTTCTGCCAAGGCTTGAAGATGTGCCCCATGGTACATGATGACCATTCCTCCTTCTTGAAGAGGAGACCTTGGGGAGTGTTTTGGAGCCTGGCAGGGATGTTTTGTAAGCGAGCGCCGGGCTCTATTTTGAAAAGCATTAAGGCTGCGCTTGTGTCTTGGCATTCCCCAAGGCAGCTCTGGCAGTGATGGACTGACACCAACCACTCCATCTGAGTATTCCCTCCGGCATGAGGGGAAGGCCCCTGAGGGCTCATCACTCAGCACAGGCTTCAGCAGCCTGAGAGGGATGCACAAAACAGGGGCAAGGCTCTCTCCTGGTACATCGTGTTCGGCTCCTGGGGTTGAAGCTTTTCCAGGCCACCCTGCCCAAGAAACATGATGGATGAGCCCTGTCCGTAGGATCTTGCCCGTTGGCTCTCGCTGCTTTAAACCACTGACACTTGCTCTTCTTGTCTCATTCCAGTGACGTCCACCTCTTTGCAATCCCACCCGAGCATACCATCATCATCCTCCTGCGCCTCCTGCCCGAGACGCCCAAGGAGCCCTTTGCTGTGTGGCAAATAACAGACGAGGACTTCCAGCCCCTTCTTGGTGTTATCCTTGACCGTAAGGTTTCTTGTTGAATACATTAAATTCAGGCATTTGCATATATTTCAGTGAGCAGCAGAACTCATTTTGGCATTCACTTGGAAAGTTTTAATGTTTTTGTCATATAACAGTAGTTTTTGGGAAGCTTTGTTGTTGCTGCCAACTTTGCATTTTAAGTACTGCCTAGTGCAATTAAAAGACATATTTTAATTTTTATTCTACTGGTAACATAATCTATTTTTACATATTCTTTTTCATTTCCATTATTTAGGAGTATTTCACTATAACTCATGCAATCTTTCACCATGTTTAATCTTATTTATTTACTGTTGTTCGTATGTGGGTGGAATCAATTTCTTTTAATTCTAAGCTGCTATTTGTCCTATTTTCCCTGTAGCCAGTAAGAAATCCTTGACCTACTTCAATCATGACTACAAGGCTGATTTGCAGGAAGTCTCCTTTGACCAGCAGGAAGTGAAGAAGATATTCTATGGGAGCTTTCATAAGGTCCTTATCAAGAGAGGGAGAAATGTGGCTCACGATCTCACTCCAGTCTGGGAGTAATATGCCATCAATGTGTATTGTTCAAAGTGAGGAGTGGTTACACAAATGCTTTGCATCCAGATTGCTAGGGAACTGGCAAACCTCTTTGATATGTTAAAGTTTATAATTGTAAAGAATTAAGGTTCATCCCACGTTCAAAAAACGATTTTCACATACTGATTACTTTTCTTTCCCCCCAAGAAAATCCAAAACCGAGGGGTTTTTTAGGTCTTAATAACCAGGAAAAATTGAAAAATCGAACATCTTTTTAGGATTTACGATTTTGGTAACCATTTAGTGCTGGAAGAAAGGAAAAAAAAATCTAACCTTGTGAGAAAGCTACCTTCTAATAACAGGTTGGGTTTTCTTTTTTGGCCATCTGTGTCCTCAGAGCAGAGGTATTCCACCCAAATGCGTAACGAGCACTTTCTATCAGTATCTGTAGGCAGTTTCATTATTCAGCTAGTTCTGAAAACTGAATTATTTAATACTGCAACTCCAGAAACTCTTCTCCCAAGGCCAGGTGAGGGGAAAATCAGGGAAAAGTGCGGTGTTGCACAGCAGCCACAGCACATACTGAAACTTATTCCTGAGCCCCCTTGATCCATTTGCTCATTAAAACCACACCGCCGGTAAGCTCAGCAGTCTGTGAATTGGGCAGAATTGGGCAGAAGGAATTACTGCCTTTTAAAGATTCCCTCGTCTCATCACGGAGCTCCAACCCTCCTCTTTCCACCTGCCGCCCAGGTGCACGTGGCCGTGAGCCACTTCAAGATCAAACTCTATCTGGACTGTAAGAAAATAGCGGAGAAACCTATCAACACCCTCGGCAGCATCTCCACTGCTGGCTTCATCATGCTGGGAAAAGTGACAAGGACCAGAGGACCCAGGAGCGGGTCTGCATCGGTGAGTCCCCAGCGGTGTGTGCTGTCGGAGAGCAGGGGGGGCTTAGATTTGGAGCTGGCTAGGGTGGGCAGATGGAGAGGAGTGCCATCTCGCATCATTCTCGCTCTGAATGCCTCCAAACGCTGCTGTGATGCACGACCGTGTCCTGATCCCGCTGATCTCTGTGATTTTAATGAGCTTTCCCAGCGCAGGGTTTCTTCCCCTCGTCTCCTACCTCTGTTTGAGGTCTGAGATCAGAGGCAGCAGCGGGACAGGGTCCCAGAGGTGCTTTCAGCTGGCTGCACCACCTGGGAAGCAGGGAAGCACGGATCCTGAAGCAGACGGGAGGGTTTGGGAATCGCTTCTGCAAGGGAAGGTTGTGCACATCAGCCCCCCCACCGAGTGATAATGGGAAATGCTGGTGACTGAAGGCAACAGGGCTGGATGCCCCTCAGTCTCCAACGTGTTTGGGCTTGCTTATCTGCATACAAATGATAAGAAAATAATCTTCAGTATAGAGGCTTTTTGTCAACTATTACTTGAAAAAAAAAAAAAAATAAAGTGCCAGCCTGCTGGTATGTCCTTACTGCATCACACAGCGCTGCAGAGAGTTCACCCCCTGCAAGAGGAAAGAACAAGGGAAAGTGTGGACTCGGTGTCATGTCCTGTGACAGCCCAGTGCCTTGTCCTAAGGGCAAAACCACCCGTGCATGCCATGGCCTGGCAGTCTGTTGCCGTTCTTACTCCACAGAACAGGAGTGTTTCATATGTGCAGAATAAGGGGCATGTTCATCACCCACAATGTGCTAGTGCGACTGTAGAAAATCAGTCATGACTTCTGTGGAGGTGTTACTCCTTGGCTCTGCTTCTTGATCTAGGAGTCCAGGGGAAAATAGCGCATCAGTTGATTTGCAACTTCCCTTGCCTCAAAGCAGCGCAGTAAACCCAGTTTGTCCCATATGTCTCCCCAGCTGCAAACAGAGAAGCAGAGGTCTGGGATGAACCAGGAAAAAAGTGGACACTGGAATTGCCTGTAAGATATAGGGTCAGCTGTATAGCAAACCAGGAAACTGTGGTATTCAAGCAGTATTTGCTTATTTCCTAAATAAATTCTGTGGCAATTCAATCACAAGCCTGTGTCCAACAAAGCAGAAATCTGTGCTTTCCTTGGTCCTCCCAAATTCTCCCTGCTAGCAGCTTAGCTAGACAGATCTAGCTAAGTAATGAACAGCTTCATGCCTCCCCTACTCCCACTGCCTTTCAAGCCAGCAAAGTTTCCCATCTTCCACGGCTCTGCTGCCCTTGACAAGACAGAGTGTCTCATTACTAGTAATAGTTGAACCTTATTTAATTTAAGATATCTTTAAATGTCACTTGATCTACAGGGCTCATCTATATCTGTATGCTGCACATCACGCTCCCTGGGCCATACAGCTTGCTCGCTTTTAAACGCATTGACTAAAAAAAAAAAAAAAAAAGATAAGAAATTGTGTCAAACAAAGAAAAAAAATGCCTCAGCCTCATTCTTTTGGTTTGGCTTTTTGCAATGTGTGCTCCTTTGTTAATCAGAATGGGAAGATGGAGCAGTTGTGAGGGATGTGGTGAGAGAAACAGGTTGGGGTTTCTTGGGAGGGGATCACATCTGTCCTGGGAAATGCTGCTGCCACGTTTCCTCTTATCTCTATGCCCCTAAGGGGAGCAAAGCAAAGTTTGCTTTCATGTTTTGGTGATGCTGAAGCCTAATTGCTTGAGAACCTGCCCGCTGTTGCAGGTTTGCAAGTGAATTGGAGACTTGGCTTTTGCTGGTGTGAAGCTGCTTGTGGCCTTGCTTAGAGAGACACAGAGACCTGTGGGTTTGTAAACCCCTCAGTGGCAGGGGCTACTTTTCAAGTTGTGTCTATTTTGGGTGCAATTATAGTTGGGACCACATGGAAGAGTCAATTCATCACTGCAGATTATTTTTAGCACTTGAACATCATGAGCTTTGGTAATAGGCCATGTCTGCCATTCTTCCTTTCTTGTCAAACTCTTTTTTCCGCAGTTCCAGCTGCAGTCTTTGCGGATCATGTGCAGCAGCGGAGGGGCAGAGGAAGACAGATGCTGTGACCTCCCTGCACTGGTAAGAGGTGGGACCACTCTGATAATGACATGAAGCTGGGGATGATGGAATCAGTCCATGGCACTGACGTGACACTGTGAATGAGTTTGATAGATTCAAGAGGGAAATAATTTTTTTTTCCCCTTTTCCCTTGGGAATAACATCTGTGTGTTTCTTGGTGAAGTGAACAAAACTGTTTGCTTTAAAAAGAAAGAAATCTCCAAATCTCAGCACAGTGTATATCCCTCCTGTCACGACCTCATCTGTGACAGAAGCCCTGACAGTCCTGTGGCTTTGCTGCCTCTTCATCCCTGAGTTATAACATCCCCCTGCTCCTTTCAAGTTTTCTTCTCAACACAGAAAGTTGCTTTTGGGGGTGTATAAATACTCAGCAAGGAGAAAATTATGTTCCAGTATGTGTTATGCAAATTTCTGGCAGGGCTGGTTCATATTTTTTTGTCTAAAATTGTTATTTGACAGAACAAAAACCCCACTCAATTGCTTGCAAAAATCTCAGTGGAGTAAAGAAGATTTCTGCTTTCCTCCAATTGAAAGACTGAATTTTGAAACACCGAAAATTTTACCTGTGATCCATCCCATTCTTTCTACACAACTGCTCATGCCACTTTGCTTTGCTTTTGTTTCAGAGGGAAATTTTTTGCTTGCAAAATCTCAGTGGAGTAAAGAAGATTTCTGCTTTCCTCCAATTGAAAGACTGAATTTTGAAACACCAAAAATTTTACCTGTGATCCATCCCATTCTTTCTACACAACTGCTCATGCCACTTTGCTTTGCTTTTGTTTCAGAGGGATGAGGAGACCTGCCCTACCTTAGCTCCTGCCTGCTCGTGTACTTCTGGCCACCCAGGCTTGCCAGGACCCCCAGGGCCCCCCGTAAGTTCACCCCTCCACTCAGTGTATTGCACACACTGGTGTTGCTTCACATTGTTTGGGCATGTGAGGATAGTGCTCCTGGGGCTCCGTGAGGTTTTAGAATAATTTAGGTTGGAAAAGACCCTTAAGAACATCGAGTCCAACCGTTAACCTAATGCCACCAAGTCCAGCACTAAACCATGTCCCTAAACACCATGTCTACACATCTTTTAAATACTTCTAGTGATGATGACTCAGCCACTTCCCTGGGCAGCCTGTTCCAACACTTTCGGTGAAGAAATATTTCCTAATATCCAATCTAGACTTCCCTCAGCACAACTTGAGGCTGTTTCCTCTCATCTTGTTCTCATGCCAGGGCAAGGTTGAGAGGTGCCCGTCAGATTTCAGATGCTGATGAAGTGGGGAGATGGTGAGTTGGCAACACAGCAGCTGCAGTTGGGAACAGGCTGACCAGGTCCTGTTGCCCCATTAATCCTCTTAGGAGAGGAGGACAGGTCACCCTCAGTGCCTGCAGAGATTTCATGGACTGGAGGCTCTGAAACTCTTTGTAAATGAAAAAAAAAAAAAAAAAAAAAAAAAAAAAAAAACCAGGAAAAAAAAAACACCAAAAAGACAAACAAAACCCAAACAAACAAAAACCAAAACAGAAAACCTACTTATTTGGTTTCTATGTTAAGTGGGAGCCTTATGAGTATCTGTGTGGCTGGGCAGTGTAAAGAGAAAGGGGACACTTTGCAATCCTGTCTGTCTCCAAAGCTGTCTCTTTTTACATTGAACGTAACCTGAAAGAAAATCCTGAAAGAAATGGGGACGAGGAAGTGATAACAGTCATTACATATGTAACATGCTCAGAGATAAAGAGCAAATGCAATATTTCCCCTATCTATTACAGATGCAGGAGAATCATCATGGGTTTAAATTGCAGGAGAAAATATTTCAGTTGCACTTGGAAGCGGTTATCAAAAAAGTTTGAGTTTTGGAAATTTGTGGAAAAACATTTTATTTGCACAAGGCAGCTGAAACCTGGTAACCTGTCCAGAGCACCCCATTTCAACCACTCAGGTGCTTTTCTCCTGGAAAAAAAAAAAAGCCACTGGCCTCCTTTCTCAAGTGAAAAGGTTTCAGATGACCTCCTGCATTACTGTGGTTTAACTGTGAATTCAGTTCCATGTTTTGCAAGGAACAGCACCTCGTTGCAGAGTAATTATGTGCTCATTCCAGTGGAAATTTAATTACACAGTACACTCCACTATCACAGTTTGCTTCAATATCCTAAGTGCATAATTACCAGCTTGCATAGCCCTGTGGTTTAAACATCTCCACAGTACAACTCTTTAAAGAGCAGGACTCTCTTAAGCATTAGAGACAATATGGTTTTGACACATAACCTTATCCTCACACCACTAAACCCTTGGTAATTTGCTGCAGTTACAAGAGCACTCATTGCTATTTTTAGAACTCCAGTTAGCAAGACTGTGTCCCACCTTGTGTTTGTCACCGTCCTTAATGAGTGTTTTTGACCAGGTCCAGCTGACTTCTGAAATGAGCTCCTGGGCATTTCTGAAAACACATTTCCCAAAGCTCCCTGCCTGTGCTTCTTAATTCAAATCCATTGTTTGGTTTTTTTTTTTTTTTTTTTTTAGATTCAGGAATAGAAACTTTCAGATTAAAATGTCAGAAGTTCACACGATATTGGCTCATGCCAGCAGATTGGTTTCTTCTCTCCATCCAGCAGTTATGCAGATGCAGAGCTAAGCCAGAGCTGGTTGCTGCCCCCGATCTCAGCACACATCTGTTCTATTGGGACGATACAAAAACCAACGTAGTCCCAAAGGGTTGTAGTTGTCAGCACCTCTTCTTTATCAAGTGTGTTCCCACAGTCATATGTGACATTGTCTTGGCATGAATTTGCTGGGGGAGTTGGAGGGAGGAGGTTGAACAGGTTGAAACTTCATCTTTCCCTGCTGGGGGTGAGTTCAGTGTACCCACCACTCGTCATGGAGCAGCTGGGCTGTTCCTCTCTCCTCCTCTTTTCCACATCTGCTGAATGACTTGATTAATTTTCTTCTTGTCTCCATTGACCGCGAGCTCTTTGAGGCAGGAAACATTTTTCACTGTGCACAGTGAAGGCACCAACTTCTGTCCCCTAAGATCCTGGTTGCACTGCAATTAAGATTATACTATTGTTAACATCAGCTTTGTATCCCACTGGCAGGGCAGCCCTGGGAGGAGGGGACCCCAAGGGCAGCAGGGCGAGCCAGGACCCAAGGTGAGTCCTGATGTTACCTCTGGCTTTGCTTGCTTCAGGCTGTGTTGGAGGCACGACACAGGAGTGCAGAGTCCTGTTAGTGCAGCTGGATGTGTTCATTCCTGGTCTCCTGGACTCCTTAAGCTGGGGACTATCTCACTGCACCAAGCAGAGCCCAAACAGAGCCTTAAGGATGGATGTGCTGAGGAGGACAGGATCACTTATTCTTAATTAAATGCTGAATTAGGCTTTGGAAATTCAGATGATGAGCCTGATTGCACTGAATTAATGCAATGTACGTGGTCAGCAATGTTCGCTGAAAGCAGCTTTGCTGGATAATGGTCAGTCTTTGTGCTGGGCTTGTTCTGGCTGCCAAGCCTCCAAAGCAGACAGATTGGTGCTGCTCTGGGGCAGAGCAGCGTGAGGAGCGAAGCAGAGCACGAACCACACAAAGCCTTCAGGAGCAGCCCTGAGGGTTGCTCCTTCCGTAAGGAAAGGCTGAGTCTGAATCCCCAAGCCCTGGTGCGAGTGTTCACTGCTCCACTGATCAACACAGGGCAGAGCCAGTCAAACCCATTGGTCTCCTTCTTTGGGATAACGCCTGGGAAAGCCTCGTGGTTATGGGGGAAAGATTTTTGGGGAAGGAATGAGAATGGATGGAGATCTCAGACACAGTTTAACGAACATTTCCCTTTGCTCTCTGGCCACCTTGAATAACAAGAATGACCCGCTGTTTGGTAAGGTGAATCATGCTTTGCAAAGCACTATCTTCAGCTTTGCTTTCTTTTCCCATGAAAGATGCACCAACACCTTGGAACTAAAAGGGAAAGGCAGCTGAGGTTACTAGAGACCCTCTCACTGTCCTGATTTCATCTTGACTCCTGTAGATGGTTCATGCTGACCCAGGTGTGCAGTGCAGCCCATGTAGAGAGCAGACACTAATTGTTTTTTTTTTTTTTTCCTTATGTTTGATTTCATGTCTTTGGCTTTAGGGTGAACCAGGCCCACCTGGACAAATAGGGCCAGAGGGTCCTAGTGGCCAACAAGGCTCTCCAGGTTCTCAAGGAATCACTGTTCAGGGTCCTGTGGTATGTGATCTCTTCCACCGTCTTTTTATGTTCACTTACTCTTTGCAGTTAGAACATGTCTCAGAAATGGGTGTCTCAATAAAGCCCCCCAAATGTGATCTATGTATTTACATCATAATTACTAACAGCTAGATAGCTGCACTAGAGAGAGGTGATTGTCATTTTTTCATGCTGACGAGGCCCTGCACTTTGTTATTCTGGCTAAAGACTGCTTTTGTCCAGACTCTCCCTAATGTGCCTTTAATTAAAATGTTTTCAGGCATTTTTCTTTGCCATGATCATCACTGCTTGGCAAGGAGTAGAGGTGGAGGTTGCTGCATGCATGTCCAGGATGGCAGATCTCCCACGCACATTCTGCAGCTGAAAAGTGCCCTGTGGCTCTGCAGAAAGCAGGAGCAACCTGGGATGTGGATGTGAAGCAGCAGGATGCTCTTTGCCTCAAATGATGCTGCAACATGCCTAACTATGTGCTTCTGTTTTAATCCAAGGGACCACCAGGAATTAAAGGAGAGAAAGGAGACACTGGAAGTCCTGGCATGCAGGTAATGGTAGACACCATTCCTTCTGATTGTATCAGAGATTTGCCATTTTTTCCCAGTAACTACTTTAAGGAAGATTGAAAAGCCATAGAGTTGTTGCTGTTGTCTGCTTGGAAACTGTCATTTTGGACTGTCATCACTTTCCCAAGGGAAACTGCATCAGTTGATGCAAGGAAGATAGACATATCTGGAAGCTAGATATAATGGAATTAAAGGTGGGATAAGAGTGATTGCTCTGTTTAATGAATAACTCTCTTCTTCCATCTTTTTCTTATGTCCCGTGTTACAAATGAAGTAGGGCAATGATAAACAGATGCCAAATTTACCCAGCAATTCTGATTTACAGGGCATTCCTGGTGTGCAAGGAGCTCCAGGCAGGGATGGTCTTCAAGGTGCAAAGGTAAAATACCTCACCTTTACCTCAGTTTTCATGCATGGGTGCCTAAAATTCTGCTGTGAGTGTGTCAGCAGAGACCCAAAACATCCAGTTCTCCTAATGCACACAGTGCATAAGTGAATGGCCTTTTCATAAAGCCAGAGGGACTTGGGAAAAAAAAAAAAAAAAATGTAAAGGGGTCATCTCAGGATTGGCCAAATTTAACCAGGTGCCACCCTTCTTGACTGCTTGGCAGATGCATTTTTTTACCCATTCCTAGCAAGCTCCTGCTAAAAGCAGCGTATGGAAAAACACCTCACTGCTTGCTAGTTCTCTTTGAACCCTCTCATTAGTAAATGTCTGGATTTGGCTTTTCAGGGGGTGAGGGGGCTAGAAGGCACAGCTGGGCCTCCGGGACCTCCTGGACCAAGGGTGAGTACTCACTATGAATGATGCATTTTGAAATCTCTTCCTCAGCAGGGGCTTGTGGTTTCTGCTGACTCTCACCCAGAGGTGTCAGGGCAAAAACCTTTCTCAGGGTACCACGGGGAATACCTGGCACATTGTGCACATGTTCGCTTTCCCTGCCACTGTCAGTGTAAGAAGAAAAACCTTGACTGCTTCTGTCAAGTTCTGGGGAAGATTTGACCCAGCACGGAGATGCTTATTTTACTAGTTTTGGTTTCCCAGTCCTACTGTTTTTCAGCTGTTGGTTGAGTTTGAGGTACGTGGGCTTGTTAGACTGAAATCAGCAGGAGCTGGCGGATGCAGGCAGGTGTGAAAGGTTTCCTCTCACTCCATTTCCAGTGTCTGCTGCCAGAACTATATGTAGATAGTGTATTTGTACTCTGCTGTGCCCAGGATAGCAGAACATTAAGGTCCATTGATTTACATCTATCTGCTAATTTGGAGGCACGACAGCCCTTCCAGCTTCTGCGAAACAGGTACACATCACTTCGAACGGGAAACTGAACCAAATTTGGCTTTAGATGATGAGTAGTGGAACTGATCGTTACTGATTCTCAGCGCTGAATTATAAGGAATTTGGCAGTCCTGAATAGTGTAAGATGGAGATTGCTCACTGTTGTCTTTGCATTAAACCCCACAGTAGTTGTGCTGAACCTCATTATTTATGGGAGCTAAGCTTGAGTTCAGCTCATCCTGGGAAGATGTGGAGCTCGCAGGGTTGAACCTCAGCTTTCTAAATACAAAGAAAGCACTGTAGCCTTCAGAGCAGGCTCTGAAATCTGTTCTGGTGCTGCCTTGAAGCCGTCTTTCATTTTCACTGATCAGAAGAGTTTCTAATCTCTATTGAGCTTGAACGTAATAGCTGGAAAATTATAGAAGAAAGTATTTTTAATGGTTGGGTATGGCTTTTTTTTTTTTTTTTTTTTTTTCCCCTTCCCTTTGTGGATCCAAAGGGCACAGAAATTTCACAAAGAGGAGATGACCAAAGAAGGCATTTCCCACTCTCTAAGCTGCTGTTACTGTTGTAAAGTATTAGAGGCAAACACAGGTCTTCTTAAAGGAAAAAGAAAACAACAGCATGGTATTAGGAGGCTGAAGAAAAAGGATTATGCTCTAGTTTACGTCTAAATCTGCATATATTATGAAGATCTAAAACCTGTAGGGTAAAAAACACATTGCAGTTTGTTGGCAAAACTCAGTTTGCTGGCTTGACCGTAATTGAGACAGTAATAGGAAATGATGCAAACATGACTCATACATGATATACTCTTAAAGTTGGACTCATGGCTGGACGAGATACTGACATAAACCTTAAGGCTACAATGCCCTTGCTAGAGTCCTCTAAACTCAAACTGCTGGTGCCCCTGGAGCTGTAGGGAGATGTCAACCTTGACCAGAAAAAAAAAAAAAAAAAAAGTTAGGAAGTAACTGGACTTTTATCTGTGTCTTGTAATTAATGTCTGCAGGGTTTCCAAGGAATGACAGGCTCCCGGGGCAGCAGTGGAGAGAAGGGACCTCCGGGTGATGTTGGGCCAACAGTAAGTTTCTGCTTTTGCATCTCAAAAAAGGCCAAGACATGAAATAATTGGATGGAAGAAAGCTGTTCCCACAGCAGCTCTTCCTCGGAGTTTAAATAATAGTTTTAATTCATGCTCACCCTTCTTAAGGAGATGTCTGGATATGCAAAGCCCAGGCTACTTAACTGTTGATAAAGCATTTAACAAATCCCAACTTTCTTTGCTTTCTGTAAATTCACAAGTCACACAAAATCCAACATCCAAATAAATTTCTCGTGTAAGATTTTAGAATAACACAAGAGAGTCAGTCCTGAGCTGGAGGAGCCAGTGTCGGGCTTGTAGGGGCAGCCATTGGTTCTAGATGTCACAGTTACTTTTTCTTCTCAGATGTTAAAAATCACCTGATATCTTGGGAAATCTGTTCTAAGATTGTATCTGAGGATTTTCTGCATCTCTGTTGATGGTTCTTTATGCCACTGCTCCAGCTGCTGCTTTATTATTATTTTTCTTAAAAAAAAGCAACAAAAATATTCCTATGAGCTTGAAGCTCTTCTAGTCACTGTCATGAGGTCAAGGAAATGACAAGAGTGTGGGAAACAAACTTGGTGCTCTGTGTGTCACTGATGTACACCACATCCCCACAGATTTTTTGTTTTATACTGCTCTTTCTTTCCCTAGCATTTTATTTTTTCTTTTCTTTCCTCATAGGGTCTTCCGGGTCCAAAAGGAGAAAGAGGAGAGAAAGTAAGTTTTTTCTGGTGCTAGGCAACACTGTCACTGTATCCTACACTCAAAAGAGAGGGTGTAGCAACCCGCTTTGCAAGATATGCTTACAAATATAAACCAAACCTTTCTAGTGTTGAGTAACTTCGTGTACCTATAGCTTGTTGCCTTTCCTTTCACCTGCATGGGCTGTGCTGGTGGGATATAAATAATCTTGCAGCAGTCAAGAGCTCTTTAGTATCAGTTGTTGTAACGAAGGAGAAATGCCAACCGAAAATCCATTCTTTGCTGAGAAGGAAAAACCAAAAACCTTTGGCTTCACTGAGTTGGTCTTCATTAATGTATTGCATAAGAGAGGACTCATTTGTAATAATCCTCTGGCTTGCCCCAGCACAGAGCCTTTGCGATCAGGAGATCAACGCTGCCTTTGAAGGTTATTTTATTGTGAGAAGTAGTTTTTCTCATCCTGACATTTGGTTAAAAAGAAACCCCGTGTCTTTCTAGGAGTCTGACTCTCATTGCCAAGATTGATGTATGTGAATTAGGCTTCAGACAGGGGTGAGGTGCTTTTGTCTCAACCTAATGCCTCAGTATTATAATTTTTAACAATATTCTTCTTCCATTCCCACTAGATTTTCCTTTTCTATACTTTTTTTTTTTTTTTTCAATGGAACTCTCCCTTTTCCCCTCCCTTGGGTGTTGTGCTAAGGTTTTCTTTTAAATCTGGGTAATCTGCACAGTGATCCAGCCAGAGATGTACATTTTATAAATGTTTTTGGAAGTAGGCAGTGTGTTAGTTATGAATATTCACAGATAGAGTCAGTGTTTATTTTTAAGTGGTTTTCTGCATTTTTATCACCTTTCCCTATTTTACTAAAACTTTCTAAAGGACCGTTCATATATAATTTATTCAGAATACAGTAACAATCAATATTCATAAAAGATTTAGACAAAGATATGATGTTTTAATATCTGATCACATTAAATGTTTTACATATCACAGAACATTGAGTTATAGACTTAGCATCTTTTCTGATAAAATTTGAGAGTGAAATTTACTCTCCCTTTTTGGTAGCTTTGGTAATTATTGAAATTCTGTCTAGGCTTTTTGATGTGCCGGAGAAAAGCAATTATTGATGTTTCCCAATTTCAATTTTATGGCTTCAGAGCTTTGTGATAAATAAATAAAGCTGCATTTCACAGTAATTAATATCTCTGAAACTCAAGCTGACAAAAAGGACGGACAGAAAGCTATCATGCATTATGATATCAATCTTTTAAAAAATATATTAATACTTTTTTTTTTTTTTTAATTAAAAAAAAAAATGTTTCACTTTAGGGGGAACCACAGTCCTTGGCCACAATTTACCAGCTTGTTAGCCAGGCTTGTGAGCGGATGATTCAAAGTGAGTATAACCAGCCCAATTCCTGAGCATGTTCACGCCCCCGCAGCAGTGATGAACAAAAACAGAGAGGAGACAGCATGAAGCTGTTAGTGACCCAGGGAGCTCCTCCATCCTGCGCCGTGCTGAGCACAATGCCTAGCAAATGTCCCATCACAAGCTTTCAGTCCTACATTGGTTTTATTGGGTGGCGTTAGCACAGAGACCTGTGAAATATTTCTTTGGAAAACCCTTAGACACTTTGTTAAGACTCCATTATTTCTTAAATGGAAAAACTTGAAACTAATTTGAAAGAAATAATTATTTTGGTGATTTGTGCGGATTCGTCTTGAGGCAAGGCAGTTTTGGTGAAGCTCCTGTGCTGTGATGCATGAAGAGAAGCAGCGGTTTGCCCAAGGTCGGGCAGCAAAGTCATGACTCATCTGCCCATCTTCCTCTCTGGCTTCTGGCTTTCTCAGTTTGGATTGACAGCTTTTTAGCAGTAGCTGATCATTTTAAGCGCCTTTTTAGACAACATCCTTTGATTTTTATCTCTTTTCTGAATCTCTCAGCCAAGGAAACATTCATTTTCCGTCTTGCCTTCTCAGCTCATGTGTTGAAGTTTGACTCATTCATTCATCAGCATGCAAGGAAGCCAGTTCCTGTTTGGGAAGAAAGGTTAAAACCAGGAGAACCAGGAGCACCAGGGCCTCCAGGTCCCCCTGGGAGTAATGGAGAAAGAGGAGAAAATGGCATCCCTGGACAGCCAGGAAAAGATGGGTATCCTGGAGAAAGAGGTATGGACAAAAGCGTTCACAAATATTTTTTTAATTTATCTTTGATACTTTAACTAAACATTTTAGTGCCCCAAGCAGTACTGTAAAGGTAATCCATTATATTATCTCATCTCATGTTATCTCATTTCATTGATATTTTCCTCTTGGACTTCTCTCTTCTAGGAAGAGACACCCAAGTTAGGTAGCTCAAAGAGTAGGGAGAATACAGATACAGCCCACTCTTTTTGCAAGCTCTGCTTTGAGAGGAGGGCCAGTTTGCTACCATGTGTAGGTTTTGGGGGATGAAGAGTTTAATTATAGAGGGCAGGAGGCTTCCCCTATAGAAAGTCAAAAGAAACAGCCATTTGGATGAACACGTGGTCATGGAACAGATCACCTCTGGGCAGAAATGACGAGTCTTGCAAAACACTGAAGGAAGGCATAAGGCAACTGAAGTAATATTGAAAGTGGAAGTAGGTTTCTGGATCAGTAGTTCCAACAACAAAAGCCTCACACATGACTAAAGAAATAGATTAATGTAATCTCAGAAAGTGGCATCAGTCATTGCACATGAATGAGTGAACGGTAGGAATATGTTTTGCTTGGATTTGCAGACATTTGTCAGTGGCTTAAGTAATTGTCTGTCAAAATAAAATGAAAAACATTGGATTCAGCAGTGTCTTAACACCTCTAAGTAACCAGAGACCTTCTGCTTAACTCCTTGCTCTGGCACTATTCAGTTTTAGCTGATATCTACAGAGCTCATCAAAATGGCACCTAAGAGAAAAGGGAAGTAAAAACCTGCAGATGTTTCCAGCCTGTTGAGTGAGGATATGGGATAAGACAGATCTCACCAAATAACAATCTTAAGGACATGGCTGATCAAAATACTTTAATCTTAAAAATATGAAAAATGGTACTTTGTCAAAATGCATCTGCTTCTCTGAGATGTACTGGTTTTGCGAGCAACTTTATGCAAAAACAGCAATCCTGACTTACCACCACCTGGTCAAAGAGGCAGCTCAGCTTTGTGACTTGTCTGATCCGTGTGAAGAGCATGGGATTGTACCTCACATTCAGGCCAGTGCACTAAGACCAGCGCTATGAATTTCTCTGTGAAAAATCTCCATTTTCACCCATATCAGGATGCAAATCAATGTTAACTGAGCCCTGTTGGTCATGGGCAAATGGATACTCTGGAAAAGAGAGTAGATGCCCAGACAGAATTAAAGGAAATGGATATTTCTCTGTGTTGCCAAGGGCTGTGATTCCACTTCAACATCTAAGAGCCTGGTGGGGAGACGGTAGGAGCATTAATTCAGGGTGAAATGTAAAAAGCAGTGAAGTGACACTTATCTTTTGTCTGTGATTAGGTGCCCCAGGGCCCAAAGGAGAAAAAGGGATATCTGGAGCCAATGGGGAAGGAATCCAAGGACCCAGAGGCAGAACAGGTAGAGTGAATACAACCTCTTTGTACTGTCCCAGTGGGTCCACCTGGAGCCCACCGGCTGCCAGATTGAAAGCATCATTCAGCCTTGGGACCACTGTGGTGGTGCAGACTGACTTTCCTACTACAGCACTGTTGGCAGCATCTTCAGCTTCTTCCCTCTGGTACCCACTCCCAGGTAATGATGTATTTTAAGGACCTGAGACACATCCAGGGAGTTTTAGTTTTGCTGCCTTTTTGCATGCAAGACCAGATGCTCAGGGGATAGAAACTCTGAAAATTGAGCTCGTGAACACAAGGATTTCTGAGTAATCTGTTAGGATTTGGCGTACTCCTCCATCCTGATCCCTGTTAGTTGAAATCAGTGGGAGGTTTTCCACTGATGTAATGAAACAGGCACTATCAAGAGAGTGTGGTCAAACATTCTTCTGTATTTAAATGTTTGTAGTTGAGATGTGAAGACACAAAAAACGATGATTCTGGGATGGATCATGGATTTGAGGTGATTTTCAGCATTGACACATAGGTGGATTTTGGATTCTCACAGCCAGGCTCCATTTTTAGCCAAGCTGGGCTCCCTAAGGTCAAGAATAAGCCCTCTAGTTACTGGGATTCAGAAGAGGTTTTCCAGACGGTACATCCTATTTTTCCACCAAAATGAGGAAGCAATACTTGGAAAATTAACCAACAAGCACGATGGAGAAAATATAGAGGTATTACACTGAAACAGCTAAGTAGATGTGCTACAGCTTACAGTTCTTCTTCTTCTTCAGGCCCACCAGGAGAAGTTGTGCTGGGGAAACCAGGTCCTAAGGGTAACCCTGGGAATGCTGGTCCTCAAGGTTTTCCTGGTGCTAGAGGGCAGCCTGGGCAGTCTGGATATCCAGGGGGTTGTGATGTCTCTGGATGCTATGGGGCAAGTAGAAGAGGTAAGTCCTGACTATCTCCATACAAAAGTTATGGTTTTATAGCTGATCTCTCTGGTTACTTCTCTTAAGCTAGGCAGAGACCTTTGTTCATCCTTCAGGCATTGTCAGTCCTGCAAAGCAAAGCAATTAGAATGATCCATGTGCAATTCATATGGAAAAAAGCCAGTTCAATTGACTGCTCCTCAGCCATCCTTCATAGATTAACACATAACTGCAGCAGTAGTCAAGCAGGTGGAGCAATCATGGGGGTATCTTCAGTTCTTAATGTCCCCAGAAACGTTTCCACAGTGGATAGAGAGGAGCAATATCTCAGTTCCTACATATACATTTCATGAAGGATCAGGTGTTCAAAGTCCTAGGTAATGAAGTAAATTATTGGCACTGAACAAAATATTTACAGGAGAAAAAAAAAATTAATTCTATGTCATTCCTTCTCAGTACTTGAGACCGATTTATGTGTTTGCTCAGTGGCCTCATCTCGTTTCCACACACAGATTTCATCCCCTGAGGCTGGTTAGGAGGCAGCTGAAGACATTGCCTTGCCCTGGAAATCTCTGGGTAAAAGCTCCATGCACTCCAAGAGAAGCAACAACCTGAACACCAAATGTGCTGTTTGTGATTTTTTTTTTTATTGTCCCATCATTTCTACATGGACAAGTCAATCAAACACTAAAGCCACCAAACCAGCCTGTATTCAGATGAGTCATCTGTCTGTTTTTCAGCACTGGACAACTGCAGAGTTCAAACTCTCATCGCATGTCCCACAACAAGACAAAGACACAGCCAGAAGTGCAGGCTGACAGACTTTCAAAAAAAAAAAAAAAAAAAAAAAAAGAAATAATGTATTGAAATGCTCAGAAATAACAGATAATTTTTGCCCATTTGTTTGCTTGTGGTTTATTTTTGTCACTTGTTGTTCTGGGTCCCTAGCACAGAGAAAAAAGCACCTCGTGGCCAAAGATGCAAATCCACTGGAGCAAAACTGCATTTTCTGTTGGTTGGCAAGGTAACAAAGTCTAGCACCATTTTGACTGTTCCTGCTTTTGGCAAAACGCTGATGGCTTCCTTGTAGGGATGTTATGTACACAAGCACCGCCGACATCGTGACAACTTTCCCGTGATGTACAAACCCCACCGTTTAGCCTCGTTCTCTGGGGTTTGGTAACTGTCGAGCAAAGGCTTAGATCAGATAGAGCACAGCTGTGTACCAAGAGGAGCTGGGGATTAACCTACTGGTCTTTTCCACCTCTCCCTCCTGCAGTCTGAATAGCTACTCTACATTTTACAGAATATTGAATAGCTCTGAGTCTGACTTTTATCTATATGACATGAATGTAATTGTCATGTTCTTTCCTTGCGTGAGCCACAGTCTAGTATGTATCCACAACAAACCATACAGATATTGATAAAAAATGTACCTCCTCTACAATCACCTCTTTAGGCTGTGCCTGGTTACACTGCTTGGAAACTGCCCCTGATTCAGAAACAATTGTTTCTGAACTGTGATTTAAACATGGAGCAACAAAACATTTCATTTTTTTGCAAAAGCAGAGTGAAGCAAAAAGGAGCAGTGCAGATTTTTTTCAGAGATGTTAAGAGGCAAAAAATGGAGCATCATTCATACTCCTGCGCACTTAGTTTGGATGTGATATTTCTGCAGTTACATGCAGACTGGTAACTGGGTATTCAAGTAGCTATAGCCAACCTTTGAAAACTTAACAACAAATACATCCATATTTAGAAAGTAGATTGTCACATAAATACAAAAGAGGAAGTGGTCTACCTTAAGAAAATTAGATTGTTTAGACAAGGAATTCAAATATTATTTTTTCTTGTAACTATGGAAAAATCTGATAGAATTAAGAAATTTTGCTCAAGGAACATTTTAATACATCAGACTTGTATGGGAGTCATCCTACAACAAAAGTCACATAAAAATATGATTACTGCATCCTGTAAGTATTTAAAGTAGTCCTTGGCTTAATGTATGTTCATTTTCTAGAAACTCCCAGAAATTAATGTTTTCAGTATGACATACATTCCCTTTGGAAAATGTAGGAAAACACATAGAATTACCACTCTGATAAAAGTAACATTTCTGTTCACTTTGGAGCTTTCCAGAGTTGCCTTGACATAAAATAGAAATCTTTCTAGCTCAGATGCAGTGTTGCTGCAAAGAAAGCTGCAGTCAGAAGGAAAAGCAGAGGTCAGAGGAGCTGAAGTATACAGCACTTTGGGAACTCGGTGTCTGAAGAGATGCATTCATTGGGATAGACACCCTGCGCATGTGTTGTGGAGTTGTAGATGTTTCCATTGATACAGGTCAAAGAGAATTTGATCTCCGTTTTCCCTATTCTCTGAAAAATTAAGGCATTCTGAAAATAAACCTACCAAACCTGCATTAAACGACATTCAGAATTGTTCTGCATTTTGCACTGGATATAAAACCCAATAGCTGTGATAGCTGGCTGATGCAGAGCAGTGGGAAGGAAAGGCAAGGAGGTAAAAGGGATACCCTGCACAGCAGAACCTGAAATTGTTCCCATGAAACGCCCACAAACTGGGGAAGGTAAGCAGTTCAATGTGGAACATCTTCATTTCGCAGGTAATTCTGCTTCCTTTCCGACTTAAATCAGTGCAGTCAAATTCCCAGTTGTGAACTTGCTGTTCTGCCTGTTCGAATCTAGTAACTGCAGGTGATTTGAGACAGAGCTCCTTTATTTTAATTTATCAACTGTTTTTGAGAGTTACTAACATCTTCTCACTGCCTGCCTTGGAATTTCATCCAGTTGGTAGACTTTCAAGTGACATTTGCTTTTGTCTGATTAGTTCAGATACAACGTGAAAGGTCAGACTTTAACAAAACTGGGTCCCAAAAGGGCTGTTGATTAGGAGACCGACAACTTGCACAAACAACTTGTCCATTTATGTTCCTAAACTTTGTTCCTTGAGTGGTTTTATTTGCTTGAAATCATGAATATTTAGCCCATCTAGTATCACAGAGCATATGTGCAAGTGCTTTGTAACCCAATTCCTTGAAGCCAAGGAGCATTTTTCCCTGGAAATTCTAGTGTCCTGATCCAGCAGTGAACGTTGCATGCTATCGAACAGCAAAAAATAAAAGATTTCAGCGGTCAGAGAAACTCAGCAGCCCTAAAAGTGGAGGTGCAGGAGGCTCAGGAGACCCTGCCCAGCCCAAATTGCAGTTCCCTCCTCTGTCAGTGAGTACAGAAACCAGCCATTTGTGAATATTAACATCCCACGCTCTCTGCTTAACACAACCTGTTGTTTTCCCTCCTGTGCAGTTCTTTAGGACGCTTTGTACTTTCCTGGCCCAATTTATCACTTTTAATGCAAACTGTAGTTAAGAACAGTGTCATTCATAAGCAATGCGGTTTTAAAAATTCTCTTGCAGCTCTTTCCTTAGTAGGGACTTTGTTCTCAAAGATTTCGTTGCTACAAATAAAAGTTTGGATATTAGTTTTTCTGGATTTAATCCGTTTTTCTGGATTTAAACCTGTTTTCTGGATAAACCTGAATTAACCTTAGTGAACAAATTTAACATGTCCTTGTGAAAACCCACAAGTTCCTACCATTTCCTCACCTTTTCAGACTAATGCCTGTTCACCTCCCCTTCTGTTCAGTCCTTATTGAAATCCTTTGTCTTGATTTGCTCATTCTTATTACTGCCCTTAAGTAATATGTGTCACAGAGACTTCTTTTTCCACACAGCACGTGCTGTGACATCATACGTTCAGCTTCTTTAAAACTTCTATCCTCCAGTCCTTAAATTGTGATAAACTTGGATTTTTATCTCTGCTGCAGTTTGACCCACCTGATACAGCTGGATTTTGGCAGAGGCTGAGGACCTTTTGGAGACAGATTATTTTTGCTACAAGTTTCATTTTAAGGTATTAAATTGGTCTCAGGAGTAAGATAGAATAAGCACAGAGGACTAACCAGCAGCACTGCTAACAAGCAGCTCTGAAAAGGCTTTCTCCAGGGCACACAATCTTGGCTTGACCAAATTTAAAGGGCTGGAAACAACGAAGACATCCTGAGTGGGGATGATAGGTCTCATATACGGACATCACTGCAGTGGAGGAGAGCCCACAGGGGCTATCAGGACAGGCGGAGCTGTACAGGGGGGATTTTCCTTAGTGCTGTAAGTAAATATTACATTATTACATCTCACACATACATCTTTCTGTCTGTACGTCTCTACACAAGCGGAGTTCCTCAAGACACTGATAAATGTCTAAAGAGGAACTTATCCAAAAGGAAGGTGATACAAGCTATGGGGATTAAGGTCACTGGGCAATAAGGTGATATGGTGGAAAATAGTCCTGAAAATACTGGGGAAATGGGGATTACATAGATCATCTTACCAACCAGCTCCAAATAAAATACCCTGTGTGCCCTATGGCTGGGAAGATGACCCAGACAAAGTGAACATTAGAGAACCAGGAGAAAGAAGATGTAGGGGAAAAACAGAAAACCAGGGGTAACTGAGGTTATTGCAGTTAGGTTTCTAAGCCTTTGGTCTTTTTCGATACATAGCCAATGGAGCTATACCGGTGGGAAAGCATGAAACACTATGGCGAGGATATGATCTCTCCTCCACAAGTAAAACAAAAAATATCAGCATCTATGTCTGCTTTCTGTGATTTCTTTGGGGTCTCTGATCTTAGTTTTGTATTCTCAGATCCTGAAAGACAGTTACTCTGCTCTGGGTCTCTTCCAAAGCAGTTTTAGAGCTACTGTATCCCAGTCTTACTTCCTTACTCTTGCTCTGATGTCAGCTTGTTCAGTCAAGTCTCGGGAATCAGTTCTGAGCTGGGAACACTACAAATGTTAACAGCCTGGCTGCATATATTTTCCTGGAGTCTTTCATATGCAAAAAAACCTCTCTCTGTGTTTCAGGGGTTTGGAATAGCAGAATTATTCATTGTTCTACAGTTATAGTCTCGTTCATGTCTCAGTTTTATTCCAGTTTCCGATCATCAAATCCTATGGAGGGATAGCATCTTCCATAACAACCTCCAAGATGGAATAACCTGTCTAAGAAAGAGGTGGTAGGTGTTGATTCCTATTTTTTTTTTTTTGGCCTTCACTCTACTGCTGTCCAAGCATACGTTCGCTGGGAGATGTGAGCAGAGACCCGAGCTGCTGCTGACTCTCCAGCCTAGCTTGGAAAACACATGTGGTTTTATTGCTAAAAATGTGCATGCACAGCCAAGCCTCCCACCTGCTCCATTGCTATCAGCGCTCAGGGGTTCGGGGGGAGTAGGGGGAGGTTGCAGTGGGAGCTCTGAACAGCCATCGTGGGCATCGCTGCAGTCTGATGATACGATGCCCCTGACCCAGCAATGCTTAGGGTCAGGAATCCTCCCACTTTCATGATTATTTTATTGGAGCACTTGAAATGCAAAAAGGTGCTGGAGGGGGGTTCAGGCCACGTCCACGAGCCCAGCCTGTCTGCAACACGGACCGTAACCCAGCCCCGCTGCCAACCCCCTCTGTGGCGGGCAGCCCTGCGATGCAGACTGCAGCTGCGTTGGTACATTTATGCACTAGACCTTGAAGATGTTTGACTGTTTGTTTTCCTTTCATCGCCACGAGCAAACTCACTGACTGTGAAAAGGGATAAATTAGCATCTCTGAAGACTGACTCTCTTTATTCTGAAAACAAGCAAAGAGGAGTAGCAGCTTGGGCTCCCTCATCTTCCCTCCCCGTGCTGTGCCAGCGCAGCTCTTCGTGGAACTGGCCCAAACCATGGCTACTCTACATTTTTGTGAGCTGTACAGATTTTTAAGCATTTGGCTGGGGCTGTGAACACGGATGTCTGTTGTAACTTCTCTAGATGAGGCCAAACGGGCTGATCACTGCATTGATTTTTAGCCTGTTCTCTTCAGACTGAGTGCGGTAACTTATATTTCAAAGAAGTCTCTTTAAACTGTATTGTCTCAGTTCCAGCATTATTGTCACAAGCCTGTGCAGATTTCTGCTGCTCGCTGACCCATGGGGCATGAGCAAGCTTCATGTGCCAGGCTACTGTATAGGGGTGCTACATGTCTCACCCGGGGTCTCAGCTACCCCAGGCTCTGGTTTCTACTGGGACCTTCTATGCTGGGCTCCAGACAGCTGCCTGCCTCTCCCAGTGTGCATTCCCCGAAGCACCGGGCTAGCCAGACCTGCCTAGCAGTAACCTCCACGGTGGCTGGATAATCTCCTGCATGCTGATCCCAGCTGCAGGGTGCGGAGGAGATGCTGGGTGAAACCTGGAGCCCCTCAGCCACCAGCCTGGGATTTCAGTCATGCAGTCAGAGCAGGTCCCAGGGGAAGCCTGTATTTTTAGACTATGTCTGGTTTTGCTTGCGCGTTGTGGTAAAATGTTTATAAGCCCTTCTGCCTATGAGACCTCAGCAGTAAGCAGAGAGACGCTGGGCTGGGCGCTGCCGTGCTGTTCCCACCTGGCACCCAGCAATCAGCAACGAGGATGGGCACGGTGGGTTTGTAAGTACCAAGCAGAAGGGATGTTAAGCTGGAAGGATTTAACGGTCTGTTCCAGTGGGGTCACTCTCCGGCAGTTTCAGATTCATACAGAGAGGAGACAGAAGAGAGATGAAGCCCACGCTTGCTCTCTGTCTTCCAGCCTTTCACCCACACCTCTGGCTCAACCGTGCCATCGTGCACCAAAGCCTCCCTGCAGTAGGACAGGGCTCCAGTGTGCCTCCCTGCCCTGGCTGGTGGTGCCTGTCCCTGTCTTCATGCTGCACGTCCCAAAGCAAGGGCAAGATGTTCAAAAAGGTTGGTTTAGTTTGGATAGAGGTGTGTAGAGCACAGCTGCTGAAACAATTGGCCGAATTTAAGGCCATAATACTTGTAATTTCTGCAAAGCACCATTCTGAATTCCCGAGTGTGGCTGCGTGTCCCATTCAGGTTTCCCCATATAACGGCACATTTCCTTATTATGCTAACACCGTCCTGGATTTCTGTTGTGATGTCCACATGTCTAAGTACCTTCTTCACCTACAGCAAGGGTTTTACAACTCAGGGTGACCCTCTGCTATTTTGCAGCAGGCATAGCTTGGATCCAGGAAATTTCCATTGAAAGCACACTAAAGTGCTACCAACACAGTCTGAATCTTAGCCCCAAATCCTCCCTTCATTTGCATGATTCTCACTCAGCTACGGTCCCCATGGCTTCTGAAGGGCATTGACCAAATAAAAAGCTGTCAATATAAAGACTGAAACTGCTGTGGTAATGATCACTCTTGGTGATCATTGGGGCTAAGCTGCCTCAAGCAATTCTTTCAACTTTTCCAGTCTGTCCATCTAGACCAGCTGACCACAGACCACATCCTGCACAGGTATCCCAAATCTGGAACTTTATTTATAAAATGACTCATACAGGGACACACAGTCCTGAACCACTTTGGTTTGACAGGGCAAAATTTCTAGGCAGGACACACTGAGACCTCTGAAGACGACTGGAGCTAATTAGCCAGGGGCTGGTTTGTAGATGCGAAGCCTCTTTATGTGCTGCTTATAGGGAACAGGCTCGTGTTCTTACATTGCTGAGTATATGCCAATGAATGCCACCATGCTATGTACAGACTTTAATAACTTTTCCCCTAAATTAGGTGGAGGAGATGAAAATGACTTGGTAAAATGACATGACCTTGGAAAGGATTCCCAGAGAGCTCTGGAGCAACTCAGGCATGGACACGCAGTAAATTATTCAAAGGGCTGCCTCAGTTTTTCTGCTCCCCTCCTTCCAGGTTAACTAAAATCCATAGAGTGGGATATACTTTCTTCCTTCTGGGTCTACGTTTAGATCATTCCTGCCAGCCATGGTGGGAGGAAGAGACCAACAGTTCCCAGCAAACACACAATGATGAACATCCAGAGGAAGATCCTATCAATGACCATTGCAACGTATTTCCAGTCTTCCTTCACCTGGGAACAGAGATGAAAGGCCGATTATTAACGTTTATTTGAGATTAAAACTTATGAAGGCTATTAGTGCTTTATTCCAAAATAGGATATTTTCATTTAAGTCCAGAGCTAAGAGGGGAAGGTCTTGCTTACATTTAGTGGCCCTATACGATGGCAAAGATGTGTTCTATCAATCTCTGATGCGGGAGAGAGATTCCCAGACTGCGTGGGTGTGCAATTGCAGTTGCAAACCCTGCTCACAGCTCCCCAGGGGTGACATATGTCTGTGGATAATTAAACTCATCTGCACACTCACTATCCCATTTTCCATGAGCAACAGCTGTAATTGGGTGGGAAAATGAGGCTGCAATCCAAGCTGGAGAGGGTGGTGGGGGCTAGGGGACAAAATTACTCATTTCCCCATGCTCATAAACAGATTTTCTTGCAGATTAATGAAGACAAACTTTCTGTGAGGGGATTTACAGTTTTGGGTGAGTAAGCAGTGAAAACAAACCAGCAAATAGAAGTGGTCTTCCTCACTCTGTTTTTTCCCCACTTTTGTCTTGCCGTGAAAGGATTTTCCAACAATTCCTCTCTGGGGAGGTCTAGTACTTATTAATACCATCAGGCAAGAATTGTAAATGGCTATTTCATTAAGAAACCACGTACATATGAAAACCTCTTTTACTACATTGCTGTTATTAATTTCTTTCCCAGGAATAGGACTGATCAGATGGCAAAGTTTTATTTGATATGGCTGCACCCATTATAATTTCCTACAATATACCACTTGGTGATTAATAGACCCGAGGGCTGAAATCTGGCACGCTGCCTTGCTCTTTAGGGGAAACAGCTCAGCAGGAGCTGCTCAAACCTCTTCGGTGTCTGTGATTGCAGCAAGTCAGGAGTGTGGTGTAAGGAGATGGAGACAGCAAAGCCAAGGCTGTGCTTTCCCAGGGCTGCTTTAGTGCACCGACCAGTCTGTGACCCTGGGCAAATAGTAGATTCACCATGCCCAAAGCTGCCACGTACATTGGGCTGTAGCATGAGGGAAAAGCATGGTACAATAATAATGTAACACTAAGGGTACAAGGCCTTTTCATCCACAGATCCTAGGTTTGTTTTAAAAAGAGATAATAATAAGGGAATAGCCCAGAACAGTAGGTGTGAGCTAGAACAGGATTTGTAGGAGACCTGGCTGGATTTTTGTTTTTTTAAGGATTTGCTGATTATGCTGAAAATTCATTTTGGTAAAGGAAGCAATCCAAATATCAATGAAATAGCCATTTGAAGCAGATGATGTTTTCACAGGTATAGCGGCAACTTCAGGTCTGAAAATATCTGTTAAGCACCAAACAAGCAAGCTGTGAACACAACACACTGACGCTGTAAACTCACCTTGAGTCTTCTCTTTCTTCATCAGTCATGGATGAACCACTCAATTTTATCTTATAGCTTGTGTGTGATACAGAGAAATTATGATGTGTCAGAGGGAGAGAATATACAATCCTGGCTTCTGTGACCAATGTTCTGACAGTTTATTGAGCTAAGTGAATTATTCCTTGCAGGTAAGGCAAGTGCATTTACCTCATTTTGGCATGCTGAACCCTTCACAAACTGATCATGAATCTTCCAATGTATTTACAAAGTACCTGTTGTTATTTTGTGCCTCAACACAGACAAGGCTTGGCTGAAGCAATGCAGCAAAGTGAGATTTTTATCTCATTATTTGCCACGTGGGCTGCTTGGTTAGGCCTTTAAATCCCCTGGTACTGCTTCAGCCCCTTGGCTCTGTAAGCAGCATTGTAAGTTGGGAAATGAGGCACGCACAGGAGAGCATCTCACATTTTCCCTTAATTTGTTCTCTGAACAAAGCATCTTAAATTTCAGGAATACCCGAATGTTTTCAAAAGTGGAAAGATCAGTGAAATATTTTTGTGCAATGGATAATTTTGTTCCCTTTAAAAATAGCATCAAGTTAAGCAGGTTTTTACTATTCTGTAGGCAGAGGTAAACAAATACAGGTTCATCCTGAAGCTTGTTACTTTCTTGGGGGAAACCATGTTGTTTTGCACACCCTTAGCACATCCATCTATAATTAGGATGAGTAAAAGAAATAGTAACTCTTGAAATCAAAAGGAATTTTCTCATGTCAGGGATAAAGTCTCAGTAGATAACTCCCCTTTGCTGTACATGTGTTTGGATCTATTCACTTGCTGAGAACTGGACTGAGTGTCTGATGCTTAAAATTCCTCCTGAGGACAGCCAAGCAAGCTCTGGATGATTGTATTTATGAGATTAGTGTTTCATGATGCATCCAATATGTAAAGAAAATCTGAAATTTACCATCCGATGTCCAACATGATTAAACAGTGTCCCATTCTGGCAAAATAAGTTTTTCTGAGTATTCGTGCTAGTACAAGAGTGTGCTAGATCACATGAAGAATAGAAACTAGATGAATATCTTCTTGAGAAAAGAAGGGGAAAGCAGGACAAGAGGAACAACCTGAAAAGTTCTACAGAAATTTGCTTTCAGATGTAATGGTGTATGCATAAATACTCAGCCCATCTTGAAAATGATGACTGGGAGTGCATCAGATGTTTGCAAAATCAATATCCAGCTTCAGACTGAGAGCATGGAAGGGTGAAATTGGAAATTATGGAGAGACAATGAAAACAAAAAAAGGAGGAGGAAAATAAAATTATCTGGATTTTTTGTTTTGTTTTCTGACAGCACTGTAACATTTCCCTGTGGTTCAGCACCTCACGTGGAGCATGATCCGGAGAGGCCTCTCTGACAACATCTATGCAGCTGTCAACATCTGCCACCCCGACTCCTGAGCTGTATTTTGATTAGTTTTTAAGAAGCTCAATCAAAACTATTTTTGAGAACGGATCAGCGGCAGGAACCATCTGACTCCCCCACCCCTAAATTCCTGAAAAGTGAGGGAATCTGCAGCTCTTCCCTGGAGCAGCTCCCTGCAGGTCTGAGTGGTGGGAACAGGGTACCCTGCCCCAGGATTTGAGTGGAGGGTTGAGGTGCCTTGGTGATATCTGATCCCCAGGACCCAGAGCCTGCAACATGGATTAGAGTGGTCCTGGGTGGTTTTATTGTACTTTGTTAAAAATAAACCAGTGAGATTATCCCGTGCTTCCTCCTCCTCCATTACATTCTCTCCCATTTTACTTTTAAGCTGTCTTCAAAGTCTCCTTATTAGATTAGGCTGGAGATGCACACATACACAAGGACCACAAAGCTTTCCAGATGGTGCTGTTGGTGTCTGGTTATTTTGGCTTGTGTGTGACATGAAACTTGTTTTGCTTCTCGGTCTGTAATTAATTTCTAATGGCATTTCTATCATATGCTGGGACAATTTGGTCTTGCATTTTCCCTAGTGTACTATTGTGCTCATATTGTTTGCAGATATCTTTTTGTAACAAACAACTTTCTCTTGCATTTCCCATTTTCTCTTTGCTGAAGCACTTAATTAAATAAACTATTTACTTTTAATTTAGAAGCGTTGCCCCCGTGGCAATGGTGCTTTAGAAAAAAAGGCAAGAACTTCAAAAGAAGCTCTGTTCTCATTTCGAGAAGGTGCATTTCTCTGAAAGTATTACCCAAGAGACAGAAAGCGGTGTCTCAGGGGATGAAGCTGCATCAGAGGTGCCTGCTGATAGATTTGTTGAAGACTTCCATGAAGAAATGCCACAATTTTATTTTAAGATGAAAGCAAATTTCTAACTACGGATTTTTTCCCCAATAAATTCTCATTTTATTAGATCAGTTCTGCTCCTTACAGTAAATTTAAATTCCAGAAGATCACATTTCCTTCTTCTTTGTCATTTCCACTTGGAGAAAAAAATGTGATTTCCCACTTGACATTGGTTGGATCCAGAAAAAGAAAAGAGTATAGACTCAGATCGGGGTCAGCAATTGTTCCCTCAAACCTGAAAATCCAACTTTTGCCTACCATGCCAAACACAGCCACTGTGGAGGAGCAGAAACCTGCGGGCAGGTTTGCTGGCTCTTCCTGGGGAGCCTGGTGCACCGGCAGTGCTGGGGGTGACCCCTCTCTGCTCATTGCTGGATGCTTTCCTGGTGTCTTTGCTCAGAGGCTGGGCTGGCAGGAGGTCTGGTCAGAGCCCCCCAAACTGCTCCTTTTCTTCTGCTTTTGATGTTTAGTGCTGTAAAGAGCATTCT
Organism: Tyto alba; assembly: GCF_018691265.1. NCBI lineage: Eukaryota > Metazoa > Chordata > Aves > Strigiformes > Tytonidae > Tyto > Tyto alba. The sequence goes on from NW_024881308.1 coordinate 15,464,465, forward strand.
CCTCGGGTTAATCACTTAATTTCAAGAGGGAAGAGTATTGGAAGGTATAAGAAAATTTGTAGCTTCTGAAGACTGTTTTTATTTTAAGGAAAGTTGCAATCACGGATTAAAAGGAAAGAACCCTTGCAAGATATTGATTCAGTTCTTGATATCAACAAGCTTAACAGAAAGACAATCTTTTGAAATGGGAAGTATTATTGGTGTAATATTCTTTTATTTGTACCACGGGAAAACAAGTGAGTTAAAATTAACTGACTTCCATGGGTTAATTTGTGATTACCGCTAGGAGGAGAGAGCAAAGTTTAATTCCATCAGGCCTAATGTGCTTGTGAAGTACTTTAGCCTGGCAAAGCTAATGAAGATGGGGATGCACAGCCCATCTCTGCCACAGATTTGTTCTGTGACCTTGAACAGGTCACCTCTTCTCTGTATTTTGACTATCACTCCTCAACATGAGCCATAAACAGTTACTTCCTCAAAGGGATTTTGTGAAGTGAAATACATTAATGAACAGAGGCCTCTCAAACTATGGTACCAAAGAGTATATAAATGGGCAGTAGTACTTAATCTTTTGTTGCTGTTGCTAAGTGATCAGTGCTGTGAAAAATGCAAGTATAAAGACACTCTTCATGCCCAGGAAGTCTGGCATAAAAGCACTATGACTCGCACTGACTGTAAATCTTGAGAAAATCAAACTGTAAGCACAGCTGAAAAAGTACCTTTTGCTGACCGATTCCTCCAGGAAAAGCTAAATAAGACTTTTCTTCAGTAAGAACACTAATTTTAGGTTATCTTTTGGCTTCTTTCAATATGGCCATAATTAGCTAGCACACCATATCCACAGTATTTCAGGGGAAGAGCTACCAGGGGTGTGAATGGATGTGGCATTTGTATGTGCATCACCATCTCCTTTAAAAGAAATTCTTTCAGCCTATACTTCCCTTCTCTATTTGTAGCCATATTTACCTCTTTAGAGTAAGTGTGAAATTTGCCTGTCCACCCACCTTCCTGTACAGAGCCAACTGCTCCAGTGGAAGTCCACTAGTGAGGAATTGCATCATGCAGAGCTAAACATAACCTGCAACATCCCCATGCTACTATGTGCTTCCCACATCCACAACCTATTTTGGGAATTTGCTTTCCTAGGCTCGGTAGCCAGAGCCAGTACCTAATAAAAAACAGAGACTGTGAATTCCCCGTCTGTCAGAGGCTTCTCTATGAGGAATGTCTGCTACGTTCCCAGCCAATGCCTGTTTTTTGGGTCCCTTTCACAACCTTAGCTGTTTCCTTCCTACCTAACAACTTTACTCCTCTTTTCTGCTGGAGAATCCTGTTTGTCTACAGCAGCCCTGAGCATGGTCTGGTTGTGCTATTGCCTTGGCCCACACGGCTGACAGGACCCCAAGGACAAACTCTCCAGCTGTGACTACAGTGGCCAATGGGTTCAAAAGTCACAATCTCAGGTATGGCTGAGCCTTCACCAGCAAATAGACTCCCTGTATAGCCCCCAGGTTTGGTGGGGCTTCCTTAGCAAGGTAATTTGTGGCTTACCCAAGGAGAACAGGCTAAGTTAGCATACTTACTGAGAAATCCGCATCTTCTGCTCGCAGGTGGTCTGCGATGTAGTGAACCCCTTCCACTGCCAGCTTCAGGGCTGGGGACATCAACACAAGATGTTGTTCTTTGGCATTGTGATTCTTGCTTCCTTGAGGTGGTGTGCCGGTTGCCTCACTCTTTTTGCATTTACACTTGCACTGAGAGGGCTTGTGCTGGGGCTGCTCTTTGTTTAGGTGGCACCTCTGGGATGCTGGAGAGCCAGTGGATTGGCCGTTGGTCTGGGAAGAGTCCTCTTTCAGGTAGCAATACTGGATGCTCCGGGACCTACAGCGGATACTCCCTTCCTCTGCCTTATGGGGGCTGTACATCTGCTGAACACTTAGTGATCTGCCTTTCAAGCTGGTGGTGGTCTGGGTGTCACTCATGGGTTGGCATGAAGGTTGTGGAGAGGAGCAGGTCACCTCTACAGGCTCTGGGTGCAGCCCAGAGTATTGCCCAGAAGGGGACTTGCAGGCAGGCTGACATTTGGCTGGCTCCTCGAGGTGGGCACAGAAGGAAGACGTGGGTGATGGATCGTTACTCTGGGGGCTGGGGGAAGACGAGGTAGTGAAATTGGGTTCCACGTCCATATCAGCCCAAAGCCTTGGTGTATTGGTTATTTTGTGCATGGATTCAATGAGCTTCTTGCAATTGTCTTTCACTGCAGAGGGACGTTTCATGAAGAGGAGACGTGGGACTATGTCCAGGAAGATCCTCCTCACCCAGTCAGGCATCGTGTGGGTACGCGGGGAACGATGGTGGACATTGAGCACAAAGACGGTGATGATGATAGACAAGGTAACAAATATCATGGTGAAGAGAAGATATTCTCCAATCAGAGGGATGACCAAAGAGGTAGATGGGATGATCTCTGTGATGAGCAGCAGGAACACAGTGAGGGACAGCAGCACAGAGATGCACAAGGTTATCTTCTCTCCACACTCGGAGGGCAGGTAAAAGACCAGGACAGTCAGGCAGGAGATCAACAGGCAGGGGATGATCAGATTGATTGTGTAGAACAGTGGCAACCTCCGGATAATGAAGGAGTAAGTTATATCAGGGTAGATCTCTGTGCAACATTCATATTTCTTGCTGTTGTAATTGCCCACAGCATTGATGATGACCCATTCCCCGCTCTCCCAGTAGTCCAGCTGGTCCACATGACTGTGCATGCTCACCAAGTCTATCTTGGCTTTGTCATAGGTCCAGGAGCCAAACTTCATTGTGCAGTTTTGCTGGTCAAAGGGGAAGAAGGTAACATCAATGCTGCAGGAACTTTTATAGATAGCAGGTGGCATCCATTTAATTCTCCCATCATAGAAGAGGTGGGCCTTGGTCAGGTGGGTGACTGCGAAGTCACCGTCAGCACTGGGAAGAAATAGAAGATAAAAAAAAAAAAAAAAAGACTAAGTCTTCTCTGGGTTATCTCAGCTCTGTTAAAGAGATAGGATATTTAGTGCCTGGCTTTCAAAAATGCACTCAGGGTACCTGAGAAGTGCAAGAGGCACATCATGTGTAAGCACTGTGTCCATCCACTCTATCCAGTGGGGTTTGAAATCTGTTGGCTTATGCAAGCACTGGATTTGCATGCAAATGTCAGCCCTCACCTTGCATAAGTCAGGTCCTTCAGGTAAATATCCACAAGTTTTCCTCAAAGATGTCCCATAAATGCCCTGGAAAGGGTTGCATTTGCTTTAGAGAGGTGGGAGGAACCACTATCAGCTAGTGCGGCTGTGGGCTCTGCAGAATTAATTGTGACAGCTGCTATAAATGAAACAGTGTTGGGTAATCATTCAGCCTCTTACATGAAAAACATCAAGAACATCCTATTAATAGGAATAATGAAAGCTAATCTCTTGATTTCCCAGTCAGGGAGTTGTCTTTTATGGTGTCTTCTTACAGGAGCTCTCAATTGGAGTCTGTGTGCTGGTATAAGATAGATAGATAACAAACCAGGATTTTATATCAGAAAGTCATTTCCCAGCCAGTGAAAAATTTATTACATTATCAGCATTATTTTGGTTTAGATCCGCTTTTCTCAACTGATCAGTGCACTGAGCACCAGCAGCACCGTGCTGCGCACCCGTGACACCGGCTGCTTCCAACTCATCATGGGGACAGGGATACAAGTGAAGGAGATCAAAAAAAGGCAACAGGAGAGGCAAGTGCACTGGAGACTTGGTGTTGGAGAAAGGAGGGAGACTGAGAAATCCCGGGAGTGGGATCCCCAGCCCTGGAGACAGCCCTGTCCTCCACCTGCCTCAGCATCACCAGCCGCAGCTCTGCTCCTTCCTCACACCCACGGCTCTGCTACTACACATTAAACACTGAACCTGCCACTTGCCCCGGTGTGCAGAAATTAGCACATTAATAGATTCAGTGAGCACGGCAGGTAATTAATGCACTGCATGGCTATGCCATCAAGAAGGGCTGTTCCTCCCCTGCTTTTAGTGAGGACACGTGGACGGTGACACTTAAACTCCACGTCTGGGGCCAAGTCCACAGGCACCTTCTCTACAGCAAGGTCCTTCTTCCAGGCTGTGTCTGCAGGATCTGCAGTCTGTGTTAGCTTACACAAAGAGGCAAAACTGAAGCGTTCAGAGCTGCACAAGCAACAGATCTCCTTATTGGAATAATCATAGTGATGGAGACTGGGTGTTTGAATCACAAAATTACACCTTCACCTGAAAATGAGCCAACCCCTACATCTGCAGACCCTTCGTGCGGCGACTGGCTGAAACTTCAAACCCTTTCTCTCTCTTGATTTCTGATTGCAAATAGAGGGGTTTGATACACTTGGACAGGTCACAACCTGGATCAAACACCCTGGTTCAAGGAGTTGTAGAATATGGGTGAGGTTTGGATAGAGCTGCAATTTTTTTCATGACTAGCAAACGCCTGGAAGGTTGAAATCTCGACCAAAAAAAGTGGGTGGAATCTGTCTGTAGAGCAATGCCCTCAAGTCTAGCTACAGGAACAGAGAAAAGAGCATCCAAAAAGAAGAGAGGGAATTGGGGACCATCTTACACACCTGGCTGAAGCCACGGCAAAGCTCAGGGATATAGAGGAAGAAGCCTGCTGTGTGATGTCGAGGGGCAAGCAGCAGTGCTGCTAAACAGAGGGGAAGCTGAGTAAGGAAGGGAGAGTTTCTGCTAAAAACTTGAGATGAATTATTCAGGCTGCTGTAGATGGAAAGCCCTCATGTTCTGCCCAGCCCTCCTGGCTGGAACTGATCCAGCCTGCAGCCGCTTTCCCAGCAATCGGCAAACTCCCTCGGCCCTGCTCCGCTGCTCCAGTGCTCACATGTGCCGTGGCAGCAGCTGCACAGCGGCGGGGTGCACGGGGGTCACACCTCTCCTCTTCCTCACCAGCAGCAAGATAAACAACACAGGGACAATCCGGCAGGGCCCCTCAAGCTGCTGAAGGCAGAGCAACTTCCCTAAATTTATTTCTTTAGGAGATCATCCATAAATTCATATGCAAAAGTGGTAAAAAAAAAAAAAAAAAAAAAAAGACTTGCTGATATTTTGTCTCTCCCTGTGAAACATCCTCATCAGTCCGTGACTACACTGGCTTCCAGCAAGACTGGTGTAGTAGTGCTTATTTTGGGAAGCAGTGGCAGGATCTGGCTCTCAGTAGGTGTCTTGGCTGTCATATCTGAGCAGAGATGGCACATTCCCCCGATTCCCAGGATCACAGCCCAGATCTTTGTCTTTTGAGACAATTTTCCAGGTTGCGTGAATTAATGGAAAAATAAACTCAGAATTACTGTGCAGTGGAGAAGCAGGTTTTTACTAAACTCTTCTCTGTTTCTGTAAGGGAAAGCCTTTGCTCTTTGTGGCAGATTTTGGAAAAACAAAAGAACACAAAAGGACCTAGTGCTTTTTGACCTCTGAACTGGACTATTTCTAAAGCTTTAAAATGTCTTAAGACAGGAAAGCAGATATGTACAAATCCAGACTGTTGTCTCAAACCCACCATTGTGTCTTAATCCAATGCAAATAAAAACAAACAATGCCACTGTACCATTCAACCAACCCCTTTCTTACCACTTCTTTCTTAAATCTAATTTATACTCCAGGACCACTTGCTCTGGATTAAAATCATCTTTTTTTGTTTGTTTGTTTTTTTCCTCCTGGTTTTTGCCTGCACTGTAAAGCCAGATTGAGACATGAAACATGCACAGCAAGTGACAGTTCAGTGTTTGCTGTTCTTGGTGGTTTTCTTTCTAAATCTCGATAGGAATTTGGAATCCAATTCTGGATTTAATGAGATCTCTAAGGCATGATTAAATCAGCCATTAATGGAACAGTATGTATGTAATTGGACCCATGTTACAGAAAAGGGATAATGAGCATCCACTAGTGTTTCCCTTCTTAGGTGGAGCAGTGGTTAAGTGGCTGGGTAAACCACACAGGTGTGTGCTTTTCCTTTTGAAAACTGTTGGAAAAGGGCTTGAAACACTTGCTAAAAATTCATCCAGGAACAATTATAATTCACGTAACTGTGTTTCATTCCCAGAAATGTCTTGTCTGGCAATTTTGCAGCCCCTGCATGACTATCCACACACCTCTCTTCTGCAAGCATAGATGTAATCAGTATGATGATGCAGATCTCATGTGTCAGTTATTCCCATAAATGTCCTGCTTCTTTGATGAAGAAGATATTCTTTAATTGCTTGCCTAACAAACCCAGCCTCATCCTGGGTCCCCTTTGGCTCACACATTGTTACTGGTACTGCCTTCCAAGCTGGATTTTGCCTTCAGTGCCATGGAAGGAGTGAAACCAGCAGCAGAATAACTTCTTGCATTTGAGAGTCAGCTAATGCCTTTGAGGAGCCATAAAACACCCTAGGATCCTCCTGCTTCTCCCTCACCAACCTAACAGGGCTGTTAAGTAATTCCTAACTTTACTGGGCATATTTGAACTTTTCATTGCAGTTCAATGTAGAGATATTTGAGCAATTTTTAAGCAGGGTAAGTTAGCCATGCTGTCGTACGTAGACTGTATCAAAGCCAGGTATAGCGTGCAAAGGTGGTGTTCACAGTTGTCTTAACCCTTCATGCATACATATATTTTTGCCTCCTTCCTCAAGATTACAACCCACAGTGGTCCTTCAACCATATGCTTATGGATTGGAAGCTGCACTTGCTGGAGCTCTGTTGATGTGGGGTGAACCTAGAGAGATGTTTTCACCCTGGGTGAGGCTTTCATTCTGCTCCTCTTGACATGAGAGAGGGAGCAAACGAGGTCACCTGGCTGCTGATGGTCTTCCAAAGGAGTTCTCCAACCTCCTCCAAGGGATGAAGGTAAGACATCTGACCCTAAATGAAGTCTGCAATTGGGAGATCGAGGAAAGCCTGTTTTCTTGTGGAAAACTTTGCTGTGGGAAAACCCATTCCTGGCCAAATTGTGCTGACAGCCCTGACTGCAATACATGAATATTTCCTTAGACAGGGAGGTGGGAGATCTGATGTAGTGGGACGGAGATAATCTGCAGTCATTCCCTTATAAGTGGTAGCACATTTTTGTCTCATTCAGTCTAGACCACTGTATTGTAACAGTTGTTATGAAAAACCATTTGGAAGAAGGAGCGAGCGTGAGGTAAACATCACAAGAACCTGAGAGTTAAGATAGTCAGGCTCTCCTGATTACTCTGACCTGACAGCTCCAAAAATCTGTCAGTAATAAAGTACTGGAGCTCTTATATTTTCATGTCAAATACAACAGTGCACACCAATAAAGAAAGAAGACAGTTGCTTATTCCTCTGCCAGCAGAAATTGTGCTGCTGTGTTCTGCAGCCTTTGAGTCCTCATTTCAAGAGTAAAGGCTGCTATTCTAAAATATTCAAAGTTTATAAAGGTTCAAGAATGGCATTGTTTTACTGGCAGCCATCAACCGTATTTCATTAAAAAGCTCTGGTGATGGAGAATCTTTCTTTTTTTTTTTTTTTTTTTTTTTTCAGTTTCTGTTTTCCCTGCAGTTGGGAGATACATCATCTCACAAAATTAAATGTTTTCAGAATGCATGTAAATGAGCCAAACATTTATTTTAATTTCTGATGATACGATTTAAATCCAAACAGAGCTTTAAAAGCCTGAAAATTAGCTATATACATATTTGGATATAGCTAAAATGTCCTCATTTAAAGCATTTTTCCTTGAACAACAGTAACCAAGACAAGTTGGAGTTTCAAGACACCTTTAAAGAATGTATCCCACACTGTTTTGGTAGACATTAAAGAGGTGCTTCTGTAATGTTCAGATTAAAATACCCTCCAAAAGCAAATCAGAGAATATTTTGTTTGACAGTTGCTTTATGCTACCAAAATGGTAACTACAAATTCATAGGTTCAAAGGGACACCTGGAGATGACCCAGGTCAAACTTCCTGCTCAAAGCAGCACCAGCTACAAGAAGATCAGGACCTTGTCCTGTGGGTTTTAAATATCTCTACGGTCTTGGCACCTTGGATACAAAACATCTTGGGAACATAGATGGAGGTGTCTGTGCACTGATGTGTACCTTCATTAGGTCACATCCAGCTTTTGCTTGCTTCAGGTGTTTAGAATCAGTGGTAACTGATATTTTGATTGTTCCTCAGTAAAATAGGCATCTATCTCAGAAATGACTGTGCTACACCAATGAAATAGGTACAGGTTGCTCAGAAGGCTCTAACAATGCTGAATTTGTGTGTTTTGCTTCAATTTTTCCTTTTGCTAAGCATCCTTGTCAGCTCTTTGGAGGCAAAACTCTACCTCTGTCCTTAGCATAGTGGTAGGAGAAGTCCTTGGATGCTAACACAGCAACGGCCCATGAGAGAGATCCCTCGTATAGATTTCTTTCTATCAGTTCCTGTTTTACTGGACAACTTGGCAGCAAACCTCAAAGGCATCTAGAGATATCATTCATCTCCAGAAACATTAGTCATTTAAACTCCCAGAAGAATCAGGAAACTTAAGTGTGAAGTAAGCTATTATGGGCCTGTTATAAGTACAATTTGGTGCAAAATGACAAGATCTGTGCAAGTACACACATACACACACAAAGAAAAATGTCAAGAATGTTTCCAATATTTTAAAGGTTAGACTAGGGCATCTTTTGATATTTCTCCTCCAAACAGCTTTGGGATGAGTCAGGAAACCAGTGTTACTCTGTAAGTGTCGCTGGTTGCAAACATCATAGCATAGTTCAAAAGAACAAGCCACTATAGTATAGTTAAAAAAACCTCTTTGCTTTTTCATTATTTTCAAAAGCTGCCTGCCAGATGATCTAACCCAGTCCAGTAATTCTTTGTGTCCATATTGTCACTGGGTGAATTCCTCAAGATATTTCCTACTCCTAATTACAGAAATGTGTATCTAAATTCCCTTCATGTATGATCTTGTCTTTTGTTCCTTTTTTTTTTTTTTTTTTTTTCTGATTATGGAGGCTAAGGAAGAGATTACTTTTTGGAACAGCTAACACCAGAAAATATTGAGAAAAAAGAAAATTTTAAAGTCTGAATGTTCCCAGTAGCTTCTTCACAGATTTTACAATCACCAGGCTAGAGAAGACAAATGCTATGATGCTATCATGCATATCCAGTTGAAAACTAGCCAGTGAAGCTCACATTTCAAGGTCCCTGCCCATCCATTAGGCTCAAGGACATGGTTTTGCATTCCTCTGGGCAGCCTTTGGCAGCTGGAGCACCTGGCTGCAAACCTGTGCTTTCAAGGTTTTCTCCACTGAAGTTTTGATGTTGCACAGGGTCCAAATGTCTCAACACAGTGGTGGAGAAGTGAGAAGAAAAAAAAAAAAAAAAACAAACAACAAAAAACCCCCAAAATGCAGCCCCAAGAGCTTATTTCCTGATTAAACAAAATACTTCTTTTTTTTTTTTTTTTTAAAAAACTTTAAGCATACAAAGGAAAACTAAAATGTACTTAAAGTCCATTCATGAATGGGAAATAAGTCAATGCAGAGGATTAGATAATTCATTTATAAATGATTTGGTGGTGTCTGAAAAGCCTTTACAGCCTCAGATAAGGAACAGCTGGCCTTCTTGGCAGAGAAGAAGAGTCTTTGTCACTTCACTATTAACTCATATTCCTCTGTTATACATATGCTTTGTCACATCTAGTAGAAACTATTTACAGAGTCTTGGAACTTTCATCAAGCCTGAAAATTCAACAGCATATTAATTTCCCTGTAGGATATTAATTTGGTTTTAGATTCCTTATGAATGTTGACAACTACATATACTCTCTAGGCCAAACCAGCTGAATTTACTGATTTAATTTGGGCCTCTAGAGTGAATAAATGGAAGTTTTTGACAATAATGAGCTTAGATATGAGAATAACCTCACAACAAGGGGTTAGGTTTCCTTAAAGATGTAAATCTCAAATCAATTTAAATTTCACAATTTCTATATACACCCCAAGATGAAAACAGAAGAGACATTTGTATAATCTCCTGCCCAGAATGGGATACCACCCCAAATAGAAATGCCGTATTCTGTTCGAGAACAGGATAAGCAATAAATAGCTCACAGTAAAAGGCCTGAACAGTGCAAAGGGTCAGTTTGGCCACTCTCTCTCTTCCACCAATGTCTCTGCACACCTTCTCTTGCTCTTATAGACCCAGAATTATGTGCATCTACTCTAAGTTTCCTCTAAACGATATATATATTATATAACATGTAAAAATATGAAAAGGAATCCTTGTTAACATCACCCATGACTAGTTTCTGTCTTTGCAAAGCCTTTCTTGTTGAAAAATTTCTAGCTGGGCTGCCTGCAAGGAGAAACACTGTCTGGTTATGCAGTTAGTGAGCTGTCATGCAGAAGAGCCTCAGCTCGGTGCCCCATCATGCCACAGGTTTTGTGTTCCATGCATTGCATTTGCCCTGCCTTGCCCTGCAACCCCTAAAAACGGTGAAACCTGATTGTTAGAGCGGTGCATCCAAGATATTGACTGCAGCTTCAGATGTGACTGATAGGAAATTAGGGAGAAGAGGGAAGGGCAGAAAACAGCTTACATAAAACTGTATGAAAGAGCATGGGCAAATATAGCTGTAAAAAGATATAGAATTAATGCAAGGCCATTACTGAGTGGCTAATGGTTGGCGCCTACATCCATGTTTAATTCATGGATAAAGTAACCAATTAAAAATGCATGATAGACTCATGGCAACTAACAGAGGAATGCATGATTATTAATGGCAAATATGGATAAAGGGAGAGAAGTAACTTGGGTTTAGGTAGCTGGGGCACTAGATCTCCCTGCGTGGTAGCAGGTCACCAGTACAGTTAGACTTGCCATCTGCCCTACCTCCCTGCAAGCCACACTGGGTCAAGCAATCAGGCGGGCAAGGCTGAAAGACTCACACGTCAGAGGAGGAGAAGGAGGACATTCTGGAATAGTTGCTGTGGCCAGCAGATAGGCAGCTTCTCCCTGTAGCTGCTCAAGTGACAGCAGCAGAGCATGCAAGAGGCAGAAGCCAAAGGCCACCGAGCTCCGAGGTCTGCGTGCCCAGTGACCCCCGGGGCCTGCTTTCGGCATGAAGGCCCAAAATGTCGAGAGCACAAAAGGATACTGAGGTCTCCTTCTTTAGTGCCAGGGCCCTCCTTGCATGGACCATCCTCATCAACCGCGGTGAGCATGGTGAGCCGAGGGAGAGGATGCAGAGATGACACATCAGGCTCCTGTATACCAATAGCTCCAGCAAATGGATGGTTTGAAGCACAAAGCTCCCATAGACAATGGAGATCTGTGCAGCACTATTTCCTTTGGCACTATGGTCCACCACAACCACCACTAGAAATTCTGAAAATACTAATTTTTACCGTTGTCATTAATTAAGCAATGAAAAAGACAAGGACATTATTTTTTTCCGGTGGAAGCTGTGAATGTCTGTCTTATCTACAATGTGAGGCACTTGTAGTATAATATTCATTCTCAGAGTGTGTCCCTGTAGGATAAGGAGGTGCCTATGAACTAGTCATTTCCATTGGTCTCTGAGAGGTGCTACATGAGTGATTTCCAAGAGGTTTGCAATCAGAGACAAGCTAATGGGAAAGATAACAATTTCTGTAGTCTCCAAATCTCACAGTCCCCTGAACAGATTCCTCCTTCAGCCATTTTTTAAAAACAAAAGCAAAATCATATCAAACCAGAACCAGGCAACTGTTTATTAAAAATGAGCTTGGCTTCCATTGTGAGCGTTTGAGTGTTAGCCACGTACAAAGATGTTTTTGTTTAATGTTTTCAGCAAGTGTTTTCTCTGGAGCCTGTGCTGGGGAGGGACACTGGGATATCCTACATCCTAGGAGACTGGAGAGCTCTGGTATGATAAGCCAAGGACAAAACAGTCTTGGCACTTGGACAATCTTTCTAAGAATATCAACAGGCTCCAAAGGAAAGAAAGAAAACAACCACCTGCTCCGCTCCTGGGAAGTGTCCATACAAGAGACCGATTCCAAGCAGTTGGGATCAGGGACAAATACCTATTTAAGAATAATTCTAGAATGGTACTGGGCTGACCTGAAACCTGTATTTGTAGACACACAGGTCTGACATGTTTCAGTATATTTTCCTTATTTAAGACCATCCTCAGTAATTGGCTTTTCCAATTGATGGTGATGAATGAGGGGAGAGCTCCTTGGTGAAATGAAATTGAAGAGGACTGAAAGCTCAAATCCAGCTTAATTGTATATCATCTGACATGTGAAGACAAAACAATACCTGGCATCCCCCCAGAAAACTTGCTGTTCAGAGAAAGGATCGTTAGGAGAACAAAGCCCTTGTGCTGAATGTTAGTCATGTCATTTAAGGCTCGTCTGGGACAGATACTGTAAGAAGCTACATGGAATTCAACCACAGAGAACAGAATAAGGAGGAATAATTGCATGAAGCACCTTAACACCATGGGCAGAGAAAATTTGCAAGGATGGGTTTGCCCTCTGGCCACAGTGCTCACACTCACTTGTTGTAGAGGACAATATCTGGCCTCCAGATGAGCTCCGAGGGGATTCGGATGGATGTGACATTTTCGTATTCTTGGGGGTCCCAGCGTAGCTTGTAGTCATGCCACTCCTGCCAAAACCAAGGTGGTTAAAAAACTGGGTGAGATCAGATTACAAAATTGAAAAGGAACGTGGAAAAGCACATATTTTGGTGCACCCACCTGCTTCACCCACACGTTTGTGGTCATCATCTGGTTTTTCTCATCCTGAAATGCAAGATCATAAATTGGTTACCGAAGCAGATGAAGCAGCCCAAGGAACTCATTAAATTTCTCTTAATTGTACTTCAGTTCTGTAATTATAAATCACCTCTGCAATAAATGTAAGTTCCATCTTGGAAATGAAAGCAGATGTTTCTGTCATCTAACATGGGACAGGGCACAGCTGCCTGATACCACTGAACAGCTGAGCCTGCACCTAAGCAGTCTTGTGAGCAGACAGACTTGGATTTATTGGGATTTTCCTCTATACTGATAGACTCAGGCTAGGACGATGGGACCGGGCAGAAGGAAGAGCTCCACAGCTTGGCTTTGACCTGAGCAATGAAGGAAGGGGAATGGTGGATATATATATCCTTAATCCCAGATGTGTGCATGGATTACAATGCTCAACTTCATCTGCAAGTAGTGTTTAGTACTTCTACTGTGAAACATCATCCGTGAATGCCGTTCTGGAAACATGAAGCTCAGCAATGTTTCTCCTTCTACCAAATATATGAACTCAGAGTATTATGGATTGGATTTTCGGAATAAACCCACGCTGCTCTGCTGACACGTAACCCTCGGACAGCCTGGTGTATACCCATGCTGTCAGCTGGTAGACCTTTTCTCAACTCTAAGTACAAGTAGTATGGAAAGATAAAACTATATAAATATATATATACACACTTTTAAATAACGTAAGGCATATATAATGCTAGCAGCACTGTAGTAGAATTAATTACTGCTTGCTGTTTGCCTTGCATGCTTGTTACAACCCCTGTGTAAATAACTAAGAGGAATTATGTGGGGCTAAGCCTAGTGCTGGTCTGATTGAAGTGTCACACTAGAGCTCAGAGCTTATTTGTGTTTGTTTCTTTTCTCTCTCTCTTTGAGTCGGCATCAAAACCTGCTCAATTGACGGGGCTCATCTGGAAGCAAACTGCTCATCATTAACCTGTGGCAGTTCAGGATTAATTCTGAACATTAAAAGCCAGGAGATTGGGTGTGTGGGGGGGAGGGGGATTGTACCTCCTCCTCACCGAGCCTCCTGACTGTTGTGGCACCAAGTGTAAAACCTGATCAGAGATACTCTCATCTGGGGTTAGGGACCAGAAGCACATGGAGGAAGAAGTAATACAAAAAACATTCAAATGAGCAACAAAGAAAGGGAAAATATCCAGCTACTTCCTTGGGTGCTGGTGGGAGATGAGGAATGCCGCTGGAAGAGGCTGCCATGCCCAGGACTGGACCAATCCTTGAGCATCTGCTTCTCCTACCACTTTGCAAATCAAGCATCTGAGGGTCTCCACCACAGTCCTTGCACTGGGGATCCCAGTCTCACAGGCTCTACCTTTTACTGGAATTTTTCTCCCTGGCTGGGTGCAGACCCTTGGTGGAAACTCCTGCCCGTGTCTCCACCTGAGGGCTCTGCCATCCTCCTGACCCAAGCGAAGCATGACTCTAGTCCCAGGGGTTTATCTCGTAGGGGCTTTGCAATGTGCTGATGGTTTCACAGCTGACTTCTCCTGCAAGGAGCCAGCCCAGAGGACAGCGAGTGATGCTGCAGTGGATGGTGGTGTTGCACTGCCTGGCCTCTTTTCTCAAGGTGAACGTAGCACATGAGGTCCTGCAGAGACACGGGCTTAGGATTCCCAATGTGTTTCTCAGTGGCTGCTCCTAGACATGTGCTTGATCCCTGACCACATTTTTCTGGACTTAGAAAACCCTCAGCACACCAGGGTGAGGTAAGGACATGCAGGGATGTCAAGTTCCACATTGATTTTTGTTCCCCCACACCCAGCTTTTGTCAGCAGGAGCTGGGGTTTGAATACGGCTCTGATTTCTCTTTCAGACTTCTTGTCATTGGGAGCTGAACGTCGGCTCTAACAATTGCAGCAGGATTTGCATCAAAACAGTGTCACTGCCAGGAAGGGAGAGAGACAGCTGAAGTGCTGCAGTGGTGGCAGGGGGTGTCGTCAGTGCCCAACCACACAAACTGGGGCAGGAGGGGATGAGAGCTCTCCTCCAGCCATACTAACCGGCCCCGGCACAGAACTGCCTGCTAGTTGCACTTCTAACCACTGACATGATTTCAAGAAGATTAATTTTTCTTAAGTAAACTGGGAAAAGCACTACGAAGCAGATGCATCGATCCCTCCTCTTCCACAATTCAGCAGCTGCATAATGGAAAGTCTTTCTCATGCCTCCACAACCACTAATGTCTCATCTTTAGTCTCATCAATTATTCAGATGAGAACTGTACAACTTCAACATTAGCAGCTGCAAACAGTGCTGGATCCCTCAGGCTGACATAAGAGAGAGGAGGGGATTGGAAGACCATTTCCGTGCTGCAAAGGTGGAAGCTGATGGCTTGTGCACAAGGGGATGCAACTCTCTAGCAAGTAGAGTCTTTGATTGCCCACCCCCCATGCCACCTCAGCTCTGTTTCATCTGCATCTCAAAACTCTTAATCTCAAAATATCAAATCTTGTGGAGAGTCATCTGTAATGATTGTCCCACACCAGTAATGTCTGCAAGTTGCATTAGACTCTCCATTATCACCCCTTTTACTCTGCCACGTGAATGCAGTAAAAAGTGACAAAGAGAGTAAGACTGATACTTGTTCAAGAGACGTGCATCTACACAAACACGCTGTGCCGGGCAGCGTTGCGTGCAAACAGGGACAGGTGGGAGAAGCGTGCAGGAGCAAGATCTGCACAAGCCAGATGTGTGTGTTTAACTTCTGAAGCCCTGCAGGGATCTCCTTTGGATTCAACACTTGATCCCAATGCACTGCGATTGAGTAATCCTTTAAATGCTGTTCCAGTGCACATCAGTCCAGAGTGCAAACCACGCCGTTTTGTACATTGCACACGCAGTTTGCACAAGCGTAACTTCTATTTGAGCAAATATTCAGAAACAATTTTCTTGTTAATATCTGCCAGATTAACGAAGAACCCTCAAAACTTTCATTTGCAGAAAGCTCTTCAGGCAAGCTATCTTCTGGAGATGCGTAAACCACTGTTCCTATTAGCTTGTGTAAATTAGCGTTAGTAATTATGACTCAATTTCCAAATCAGCCCTTTGATTTTTGCCTTAGCCAGGACTCTCTGACTTTTACACCAGTTGCTTCACTGCTCTGCTGTGATCAGTCCCACCAGTTTTGATAAGGAATTTGGGGTTTTGCCTATAGTAAATTAAGAATAAAGGATCCACTCTGTTGACCATCTACTCACATGAGTCGTTCCAGCAGAGCTGTCTGCGTGGTAACTATTCTCTCCTGAGAGCAACATCTTCCCAACCCGATCCTGGTCCAGCCCATAAATCCCCCATGCACTAGGAGCCTCTCCCCAAGCCCTGATCTGGTTAATCTTGGCCACTTGTTGCACAAACGGGTTGTACTTACAACATCGATGAGCTGGGCGATGGACAAGCCGAAGCGGACAAGAACCACATCGGAAATGTTGGCAACGGGGCGGGACCACTTGTTATAACCAGAGAAGAGTTTCTTCAGGAGGCGCTCCTCTGCGTGGGCTCGGGTTTCCACGTGGCCAAAGGCTGTGGGGAAGGCATGGGGCAGGGCGGCGTGAAATGTGTGCAGATCCAAGTGCTGGCATAGCTGGAGCTTGCTCCCAGGGGAGGGAGATCTCCAGGCTAAACCCAGAGATGGGCAAGCAGGGACGCAGGGGAGGGTGATGCCACCCTGGTGACTTGCCTCTCTGCTACCTCAGGCATTGCCATGTATTTCTTACTCTGTTCACCCACCATAACCAGTTCCCAGAGTAGGGTTTCCATTGCAGAGCAGGACTGGTCTGCAGAAAATGGGGTCATCGCTAAAACTATTTAAAAAACTCGACATGGGCCACTGTCCCCTGAATCTGATCTAATTTTTATGGTCACTTTGCGGCAAGTTTTCAGCACTGAAGTCTGCAAGCAGGGAAGACGGATGCTAGAAGGGCAAGACAAAAAAGAAAAAGCAGCCTCCTGCTGAGAGATAGGGATTTTGGATCAGATTTACATATAAAAACTGGCAGCAAACGCATCACCAAAAAAAAAGGCAGACGGCAATTCAGCTCTTCAAACTAATCTTCATAGCTGGTCTTTCACAAAAATGACGGGCGAGAAAGAGGATGGGGGAGAGCACAAATTGGATAACAAGAGCGCAGTTTCCCTCAATAATGACTTTAAAAGTTGGAGGCTGCAAGGAGCAGCCCTGACCCCGCACGTGCGCTACAGGAACCGTTGGAGGTGCCTGTTGGTTATTAAAATTTAAAACCACCCTTCTTCAGGGAGCTGTGTTCCCACGCTGGCTGCACGCAGCCGCACCCCCCCTCCACGGATGGTGGGGAGAGGGAGCCGGGGGCTCTCCCTGCATCCCCCGTGGAATATGGCTCCTACTCTGGTCTGTAGCTGCCCTGGATTATACAAAGGGAAGCATTAGCTGAGCGCTGGCTGTGCTCTCCCCAGCCGGAGCTGTAGCCCGGAGACACATTAACACACTTTACCCAGGGAGAAAAAAACCCAGGCGAGGAGGATGCTGAACCCCTGCCTGTATTGTCCCTCCTGTCCCCTTCCCCACCGCGGCTTTAACCCTTTCCCCATCGGATCAGAGCAGAAAATAAAAGCAAAGCATTGCTCAGCAGAGGTGGGTATTTAGGGGACCTATAACAATGGGGCAGGAGGATGCAGGAGCAGGGGAAATTCCTTGTTGACAGGGACTGGTCTTCGCAGCATGCCTTTGGGAGCGATGAGGGAGAAAAGAGCTAAGGAGCAGAGCATGGGCAGAAAAGCTTTCTCAAACTTACCGGGGAAGACGCTTGCACACAGCAGGAGGAGGAGGTTTCCTCTAGACATGAGAAATCCCATTGTGGAGTAGAGCTCAGGCTTTAGTACGCAGAGTCTCCTGTCAGGGCAACTTTTCCTCTCTGAGTCTCTGGATCTGCCAGCTTCATTACCCTAAACTCCTTTCTTTCTCTCCCTCTCACCTGCCTCTGGGAAGGAATAATAGCTGGTGGTCGGTTTGCTTTTTCTTTTCTCTTCTGACTGATTTCCAGCTCTTCCTCCTAGTAGGATGCTCTTCCCTGGGACACCGATGCACATATACTTGCAAGAGATGTGTAAGGGCTGCAGAAATCTCCTGTAAAGCGACTTGAAATGCACAGCCTCCCTGGGCTCTCCTGCTTGCTCCTCTCCCCTTTCCTATGGGGTGGTTTGGCTGCTCTGTTTATTTGTTGCTGCTGCTGCTCTTTTCACCCTTCCCCCAGCCCTTTCGACAGCCTTTGCTCAGATTTTGCTGCTGATGGGCCACTGATGCCCACGCCAGCCCTTGGTGGAGCAGAGAGGGAGCACAGTATATTTGTATATTTAACGTAGTTGGACCTGCCCACCTCCTGCTTAGGAGGAGGAGGAGAGAATCTGTGTGTTCCAGCAAACAGGCTGCAGGGGGGAAAACTTTTAGCATGAGAAATAAAAGGGGGAGATCCAGACCCCAGCTGCATCCAGAGGTGGTGGATATGGGGCCATCTGGGATCTTTATAGCACCTGAAGCCCAAACAGTTCTTAATTAATGAAAACTGTCTGTTTAATCTTGTCCAAGTGCTTTTCAAAATTACTCCCGTAGACTAATAGGGTAATTAGCCTGAGATATATTTCTGGCCTGGGCATGTATCTTTGCTGTTGACAGTTATTGGGCTGATGAACCTGCCCATGAGAACAGGGTTCTGCTGTGCTGGGTGCTGTGCAAACACATAGTACAAATACCAATATCAGTCTCTGCCCATATGCAAGATGCAAATCAAAGGTGAGACTGAGACAAGAGGTTACTTGAATCTATCTATACACTTGAATATACCTTAAATATACCACAAATAACTCTGTTGAAGTCATGAAGTCTCTTTGTGGAGGAAAGGGTAATTCCAAGGAATTATCACTCTAGCCCTTCATCTTGCATCCCTGATTCCTTGCACAAGAGACATGGAGCAGAGCCCTCTCCATTTCATTTTAAAACTAGCTTTGATATTAACACAATTACTTCCACACAGATAGCAAATGGGTTTCAATTTCAGGCAAGGGTAATGTTGCCAGCTGCAAAATTAATCAAAGTATGTTCTAATAATACTAGCTACATATTTTACGTATAATAATTTCCCTACTCCAAAAGCATCTCAAATATCTTCCAATAGAATAGATTTCTGGCTGAAAATGGGGAGGACTAAAGCCACAAGAGAAATAAGATCTGTAGTGAGATTATAAATGACATCAGTGTAGTACCAAACTTGTCTTTTCTAGTCTCATCTCCTCCTCAACAGTTGTCAGCTTTTTGAAAAATAAACCCCACCATATTTTCTTCTGGGTTTAGGGACTCCTGTATGTTTTGCCTGCCTTGCTTTCAGTGTCCTTACCCTCATTGCAGCACCTGCGCACCTATGACATGCTATAAAAATCTGTAGTGCTCGTTCTAGGGAACCGGGAACCATCCAGCATTAATTTAATAAACAGCAGGTGTGAGATCAAATTAACTCAAATCTGAAGTGCGGGTTACATCCTGAGAGCCAGGTCCTGTGCAGCACTGAGCACCTCTCCTTCCCACAGCTAGCAATAGGGTAGCAGAAGAGTAATCATTCCTCATCAAGGTAAAAACAGCATCACTCAGTCACACACTGCAACCACACATTCCCAAACATCCATGCAGCAACCAGAAAGATCCATTTCTTTAAACCTCTTTGCGCTATGAAATCTGGAGGGAGGGGGACGTCACTGCAGTTTGCATGCTCCTCTGCTCCTCACTGGGTCCAGCGCTGCTCAGTTCATACCCAGCAGCGTTAGATGGGGAAATCCTGAGTTTCAGCCTGTCTAGTTCCAGCATACAAACACCAGATACAACAAATCTTACAAATTCCCAAAGGCCCATGGTGGGAAATAGGATTTCTAAAGGCCATTTTTCAAGGAGGCTGGTACTCTGCACAGGTCACACATTGGGCGACCAAACCCAGGGGATCCAAGATTAGCTATTCCCTTTTGAGAACCTTGGCCATAAATAATACAGGTATCCTTGACTACAGGCCCTCCTGCACAGAACTGATTCAAATCCCATGGACAAGCCCCATCCATCTTCACCTTGCCTCGGTTTCTGTGCTGGCGATCAAGGTAGCTGGTGAGCAAATACCACCTTTGGATTAACCCTATAAATAATTTTGATTAAAAAAGGATATCCTTCTTTTGGAAATTAATTGTAAATCATCATTCCCTATAAGTGAAAGGTTTATCCTTCCCCTCCCTGGCCCTGTTTTTATATGATGTCGGGAATGAGCATATTTTACAGAGGTTTCTGTGCCTTGAAGTGACCTTGTTAAATCTCACTGCCAGTTTCTTTCTGCATCATTGGGCCATAACAAAATTTCCATCAGCTCCTGTGTGTATTTGGAAGGCAATGTCTTCCCCTGGTACATGTGCAAGGGACTCAGTCTGACTGGGACAAAAGATGCCATTTAAATGTTTTAATGATTTTTTTATTGTGGGAGAAAACTGTGACTCCGGCCTGATTCTCAGGCATCTGGCACTGAGCCTCCTCATTATTATCTTCTTTTGTCTGGAAAAGATATGGATAATTTGTGCAACCCAGATGTTCATAAAAAATAAATGCAAACATCACAGCTATTGAAGGTTGTAGACTGAACTAAACAGAACTGAATCAGTGTTTCCCCCAAGGTTTTCAGTGAGATCTCAGACTTGCACTTGGAATAAGGGCAAGCCAGTAACAAGCTTAGGTTCAAGTGTTTTGGGTCATTTAATAGAATGCCATGATTTTTTGAGGATTTGGTAACTCTTCAACCCAGTCTTGCATTCTGCACTCCTGTAAATCTCTTCCCCGCTTTAGCCTTTTCTCAAATAATTTTTATCCTGTAAAAGGCACTGATAAAAGGTCCCTGAGAGTTGAGTGCCTGTATATAAACTGTGCCTGAGCCCCCTCTCCTGCCATCACTAGTTCAGTACGGAAAAATTTCAGCTGCTCAAGGAGGCAGAGGCACACTGCACTAACAGGGAATCCTAGGACTGCATGTTTTCTTTGGATTTGCCCCCTCTCTCCACAATCTTGTCTTGGATGTCACTGTCAGCTCTCCAGGGCAAGCCCTGGGCCTGTTTATTTTGTAAAATGTCATCTGCATGTTTGAATCTACAGAAGTGGGACATAATAATGATAATATCTCCTTACTTGTCCCTTGTTTGGGCTTGACACAGGGGAGAAAGTCAGTTAATGGAATGCTTGAGAGACACCATTTTTGCATTCAAAGGTGATCTAAAATTTTTCCCTTGTCTCCATTCCTGTGATAAAGAAGATTTCTCTCTCCTGTTCCTAACTGCTTTGTCATCAACAGAGACTTCAGGTGGAGCAAAAGAAGTAGGAAGAAAACCAACACGGAAGAGGGAGAGATCTCCTTTCAGTGAAATGTGCACTGAAACGAGCAGAGCAGAGGGACGTGCAAGGCTGTTTCTCAGAAGAACAGGCTCGATCTGCCTCTGGGGAAATCTGCAAGGTACTGCTGGCCTCACAAGAGTGACTCTGATTTATTCATATTTATTTCAGATTGCCTGTGAAGTGCCAGAAGACACTGAAAGACATTTTAAACTAAATTAAATATTTTTACTGTGAAAGAGACTTTTGGCCATGCAGGAGAGCTGAGACACCTGCATGGGGGTAAAAACAACAGAGAAAAATCAAGTGTATTAATGATTATTTCCAAAGCAGTAGATATGGTTATGAAGCCCAGTTTTTTTCCAGGCTTCTTTCCTTCTTGGAAGTTGGCCGTGGAGTGGATGGGTTTGCAACCGTAGAATACTCCTGTAGCCTCTCATTATTTTCTGGAGCGCCCTCATGGCAATGATCAGACTCTGGGGACAAAGGCAGTGTCATGGCTTTACAACAGCTACAGCCAGAAACCAGCTTTCTGTTGGCGATGAGCAACGCATCCGACGTGACTACTCCAAAGCTGCATCACCCATGCGATCCCTTTCTAGACTGGTTTCCATCACAAAGCCCACGCAGCGAGCAGACAAAACCGGTAGCCCATCCCTGGGTACTTTGGGCCACCACAAGCACATGTCCTCTAGCCAGGGCACCACAGTCCTGACCCAGGGCAGCCCCCACGGTTCCCAGCCATGCAGAGATGCTCAACAGGGCATGGAACTGATAATATAGACACTTCACAGCAGGGTGGTACAGCTAATGCAACAGCTCTCCCTCCTCTCTGTGAGCTGATTAAGATTCGAATTCAAGCGCAGGTGTTGACTTGAAATGATCATGCGTTACTGAGCTGGAAGTTAAAGGAGCTCAGCACCTTGCAGGATTAGCTCCATAATGAGTCTCTGGGGAGCATCCAGCTGTCTTTACCTTGGGACAGGTTGTGCTGATGGAGAGCAGGGGGAATTCTCTCATCGCCTTTGTCTCCTGGCTCGTTCCCACCTCCATGTCCTCCACAGCTGTATAACATGGTGATTACCTTCTTCTCCAACCATAGACTCATGGTGTCAACAAAATGCACTAATCCAGACATTTCTTCTTCCCTGGATTTTTCTTCTTTCTGTTCCTCACTCAGACATATCCTGGGAATTTCTGAATAAGGTTCATTATTAATAAAGCAACAAGAGGATTTATGATTCTGGCTATGCTAAAACAAAGCAACAAACAAAGTGAACCAACCATTGAAAACAGAAAGGAAGCAAAGCAGCAAGTCATGGCCTCATTAAGGCTTTCAGCTCTACAACTATTAAAGACCTCATGTTATAAATCAGACGACCCTCTACAAGTTATTTGTAAATGCCAGACTTCATTGTAAAGAGTCCGTAAAGAGCAAGGAGGCAGCTTTCACTTCTCTCAAGATCCAACAAGATGGATTTTTAAATTAGAGAACAGAAGCATGTCTCTCCAGACAAGTTTGTTCTCCAAGGATAGCTTTGATTTCACTGCTCAGCTTTGTAGATCTAAATTAGGCTCTTGTCCTTCCTTACCAGAGGGCGAATGCTGTCCAATTCATACACTAAAGAAACCTAGAGTTGACTAATTGACAAATCCTTTCCCTTTTCTTTCCGTAATCAGCACCAGCTACAGATCACATCTTCCCAACCAGCACAAACCTGACTAAGGGCGCTGCAAGCTACAAGCAAAGCAGGGCTTGATGAGAGCCAGTGTAATTAGCCAGATGAGGGGGCTGAATAAGTTACAACCTCCCCTGAGCTCCTGGCCTGATGTATCAATGTGAAGTGTAATAAATCTGCTGAACACACCAGGCTAGGAACAGCAGGGGCTTAGTGGTGCATGCACCGTCCATCCAGCTGGAGAGCAGGAGCTGGGAGCTTCTCCAGCCTCTCCTGGTTGAATCAGTGGAGCTCAGGAGGTGCCATCCTGATTTGAAGCCCTTGATCCCAGTGCATAGACACAATCTAGAGAAACAGCCACGCCAGGCATTAACAATCCGAGCAGAGGACATCTTAGCCAGGCATGGAGAACAGAGCAAGAGCAATCCAGACTTCTGATGTCTACTTCAAGTTCTCTCACCGAGGCTGCTGTGAAGGCGAGGGTGAGATTTGCTAGAGATAAACCCAGCTCCAAGCTCTGTCTTGGTGACTTCAGGCTTCAGTTTCATGCCCACATCCATGTGAATGTGATCTGTCTCCTCTGTGCAAAAATCAGCATTAAAGAAATGCAGTCAGTGCTAAAAAACTTGGTCATAAATATTGTGCTTGGCACCAAGCTTTGGCCATAAATATTTCCTTGGTTAACCAATAGGAAATGATAGCTGTTAAATCTCAATTATAGTTGAGTAGTAACTGGCTCACACGCATTGGCACTGGGGTCCTGCCTTGCTTGCGTGGGAAATAAGGGCAGCTTTCCCACTGCTTCTGAAGCAACCCTGAAAAGCTGATTTCTGGTGATTTCCAGAATTTAACAGCACTTTTCCCTCTTGAGTTTGGAAGAGCTAGGATGAAAAAATATATGTATATATACTTCCTTAAGCTCTGTCCAAAATCTTCCTGCAGTAGATGTTGTAATGACGGTTCTGTTCCAGCTTCTTATTTTCACATCAGTCTCCACATCACTGGCTGGATTCATACATATATAGCTGACAGACAATCTTAGGATGTGAACCTTCAGAAGTACCATCCGAACAGGGGAGGAGAGATTTTGTTAAGAAATCTATGGAATTTGGAGTTGTTGAGATGTTACCATCCTGTCTGATAGACTGGATATAATCAAGCCAGTTGAGATAACCTTTGCTACCTACTATAAACTCTGCATTCAGAATTTAAAAATTTTAAAAAGGGGCTTAGGAGCATCATCTTTTTATGGCTGCCAGACAAGCTGTGGCCACACTCGCTATACTGGTACCTGATCTGGGTGCGGCATCTCTCCAACGTGCAATTAGGGAGGTGGAGAGGAGGCAGTCCAAGAGCTCCAGAAAAAGGCACCATAATAGTCTGAATTAGCGTCAAAGATCCTTTCTCCCTTCACATTTCTTTCTGAGCAACAAATAAGAAAGTCTTTTGATAACCAGGAAGATAGTACCTGGTTTGCCTGCATCCATCTCCAACGTTACTGGTACCTTCAGGCTCACATCTTCTTTCTGCTCCTCAAGACACATGCTTCTATTATTTTCCTGCTGACTGGCCTACATGAAAAGAAACATCAGCCATCTGTTACTCCCACAGTTCTCTGGATCACAAGGGTTTCGTTGATTAAGGAGGAAGTTTTTCAGAAAGACACACATTTTCCACTGATTTCCCAAAACTATACTATATTCCTCTAAAATTATAGTTTCTCTGCCTGCTTTCAAAGAAAAAGTCCTGCCTATTAGTAACACTTTGCCCTTTACTTGGGTCCAGATTCTTGTACAGCACGTTTATTTGCACATCAGTTATTTACAGCACTATGTACTGCTCAGTCTGAGTAGGGGAACATAAATTCTTGATTTCAAGTGCCTGAGTATCTTCAGAAATCTGGACCATACCCATCAAAGTACTGTCAGAAAACCACAGCAGTCTCATGCTATTTAAGAACCCAGTTATTTTTTTCACTTTTCTGCAAAAATATTTTATCAGGATGTCTTTAGACTGCATCATGTCTCTCTAAATACCCCAAAATGCAGGGATATTTATACCTGTGTTTCTTTTTATTTTACCAATGAAGATGATTGGGCTGGCATGTCTACGAGTCCCCTCCCATCATGACGACAGTAGAGCTTGGAATCAGCATGAAGATACTTTGACATATTTTATTCCTGATTCAATTCTTCTTCATTTGGCATAAACTAATGTCCCATATGGCCTATTGTTGGACCCTGCACCAGCTGAAGGGAAAGAATCTTTGATTGACACTTGAAAATACCAAGTTGGCCCTTTGGGCTGGCTCAGGCTGAAAATGCTCTTGGCAAATGGAAGTAGTCATGTCATTTTTATTTCACTGTTCAACAGGAAGAAGACATTTTCTACACTGAGCAATATACATAAAAGTTTATTCCCTAAGGGGATAAAATACTCCTCTTTTGATCTCCTGTAGCATATTTCCAACTGGAAATGTGTTTCAGATCAGATGTTCATCTCTGAATGAACTTGGAGGAATAGAAATCCATTCCCAGCTCTGGCCTCTAGGTTTAAAAATCAAATGGCTCCTTTCTTTACAGAACAAAACTCTTGGTTTGAATAATCTCCTGCTCCACAGGTTTGAAACCCTCACATGGGATACGCACACCCAAGGTACACAAGATCTACCACCTCCTGTTTTCTGTGATGATGGAAATTCAGCTGAGCTCTTCAGAATGGGCTGGGCGTAGAAATTTGGAGGAATGGACATTGGCATATTTATTCTTGTATACCATCTCTAAAAATATAATGTCTCTACTTACTTTCCCTGAAGTCCTCAGGACTATCCAGACCATAAGGAGTAAAAGTTCATCCACTCTTTCGAATTTTGGCATTATGGACTAGGAGAGAAATGAAAAAAGTCTCCTCAGACTATTTCACACAAAAATTGGTATGGATAAATGAGCAGCAGATAACCAAATCCCTCCTTGTTAGTAGCAAGGCTTGTGCTAACATTATTTTTGTGGTAATCCTGATGAAAGTATTTTAGTGCAGTCAGAGAGGATCTGGCTATTTGTGGCCTGCAGTAAGAACTAAAATTCATGTAAAAGAAGAAAAGATGGTCATGGGCAAGTTGTCCCCGCTGCCTGTCCAAAAAGTGCTCATAATAGAATACTTGCAATCCTCAAATATTCTCAGTCACGATCTTGTTACTGGCAGAAAAACCAAATCAGGCTATTGGAAGAGGAGAACATTGAAATCACAGATTACATCCATTTTGTGGGACAAAATTTTGGTGGATGCAGAGCTGTGAGTTTGATCTATGGCTTTGGTGTATGCAATGCACATAAAAACTCCTTGAGCAACAGAGTTTTTAAATGGAAATCATACAGACAGCTCCACGTAGCACAGAGTGAAAAAATCAATCAACTATAAGAGCAAATAGAAAAGGCTGTGCTGCCAGGACCTAAGATCCATTTTGCTCTCTGTATTCAAACATCTCCAGCAGAAGAGGTTCCTGTGGTGTGTCCTTTCTGCTGGAGAGAGGTTTCTCATCTTTGTCCTTAATGAAGAATCAAATCATAGAGCTGAGCTTTGCCTTGTGCAAGGAAAAAAATGCTGACCACTTAACATAGAAACAAAGCAGCCCACAAACATGAGCTCTGGTCCAAAAAGCAGGAGTTTTTCTTAAAAATCATAGGATTAAAACATGTATGTGAGTTTCTTTTCAATCCTTATTTGCCCCAGCCCGCAGCCTTCACCCCGCGTCAGTGCCGCTGCCGCATCGTTCCAGGAGAGAAGCAAGCTTAAAAAGCCAAAGCTCTGGCCACATTTCAGCATGGCTTGTTCTACTCCGAAAAATGTTGTTTGATGGGACTGTGGAAAAACTTCCTAGATTTGAAAACCCCCATAACAATAATATATTTTTTTGTTGCCAGGGTTTTTTATTTTTTTATTTTCTTCTCCCACAAGTGAAGGAGCTTTGGAGCTCATAAAAGTGTTTCAGTGAGGGATATTTCCTTCAAAGGACTTCCTCTGTGAACAGATCCAGCCACTGTTTGCTCCTTTATTCATAGAAGGTAAACACAAATATATAAATTACGCAGGCAAAAATCAATGAGGTTTCTGAGGGGGGATTCACTGAAACTGGTTTTGAAGGCAGAGAGCAGCTCAGCTCTGCTACAGTCAGTGACTCATAAGTACCAATCACACCAGCCTGGCAGTTTATTAAAAATCAAGTCAGGTCCCATGCCGAAGTGATGTTATTCTAGTATCGCAATCATTTCAGCAAGGTGTAAATTACTAGGTTGCAAGGAATGACGTTGCCTGAGGCAAGCTATCAGTTTTGTGGAAGGGAGCAGATCATTTGTGGAAGAGATGGCACAAGAACAGGCAAGGGGCTGACAGTCCAAATATTCCCATCAGGATCCCAGCTGTAGCAACCAAAGCTTCAGTCAAAGACAATCATTGCTAGGATACAAGAAAATATGTCCAGAGCCATAGCAACAATTTATTACAAGCAATTCCCCAAACGTTCAAGGGGATGGTTCATCCTAGAACAGCATCTCAACTTCCTGGTGTTTATCCAAGATACAAACATCTTTACCCAAATAATCTAGCTGACAACCATGAAAATTGATCAAACGGGAAAGCAGACACCTGCAAAAACGGCCCCTGCAAAGATCTCTGTTTAGGTGAAATCCAAGGGGGTCAGCAGTGTTGGTCCCAACATGGGAGATCAGAGCCACATGCATCCTTTTTCTTTATGCACATCAAGCTGTGCAGCCCTGGCAAGGCTCTCCTTGCCCCTCAGATGCCATTACCGTCATTTGTGGAGACTTTAGTCAGATTTAGGGAAATACTGCATCAAAACCTGAAATGTTTACCCCCAGCTCCAGTGAAGCTGTTGGGCGATCAATGCAGCCAAAGCTGGAGATGGCCCTTGGTGGGCTGGGGGCATCCCTCGCAGGGTAGATGAGGGCAGGACCTGTCCCACCACATCCTACTGCATGATAGTGCTGGACACAGTGAAGGTTCCCATGCAGCTGGCAGGATCAGCAGTTCTTAAATGCCAAAGCCCTAGTGCAGTGAAAGCACATCAGAGGCAGAGCCAGAATAAATTAATTGGAAAAAAAAGACTTTTTCATAGAACACCTCCCCTTCTACCACCTTGAGAAAGTCAGATAAGCCTTTCATTGCCACTTTGACCTGCCTTTTCAAGTGCTGCTATTTGTTGCCTCCTTACTTTCTTTGCTGCAGCTAAAGTTCCCATCAGACCAGGACTGAGCAGTGCCTGATAAGGGAGCATAGAGCAGTGTGTCCATGGTGGGACAACACCTGTGTGTCAAGGGGTTCAGCTGCCACTGAAAAGATGTTTGCACTCAACAAGGATGATCCTCATGCCCAGGGCTAACCATGCCAGAGCAACTTTGTGCTTTGGGCATCAGCTGTCAGCAGGGGTGAATGTCAGGATCTGTGGCAATCCCAGGCTCTGCTGCCCCTTGCCTCACAGTCCAGGGTGCAGCCACCTAGCTCCAGGCACTGGTTACATTATCAGACCATTCAATGGTTTTTTAGTAGTTTTTTTTTTCACCCAAGGTTCTCTGATACTCATTAATCACAGCGACAGGTAACATTGCCATTGCTGTGCTGAAGCTTGAATAATTGCAGCACATTGAAGCTACGGAGAGGCTAATTGCCCTGCATGGAAGCCTAACGAAGAACAGGGAAATGCCCCCTGTTTGGTGGTGGTGATGGATGTGGTGAGGAAACATTGCTAAGGACTGGTGTCCAGAAAAGCTGAGATGCTGGTTGGGCCATAGCATTGGGGGAATGGTGCTCCATAGGGAACATTTCCAATGTCACCCTGCAAGGGAAAGGGGAATTTCTGAGTCAGGTGCTGCCTGGAAGTGACTTGGAGTTGGGAGAAAGGGCATGATCCCCTACCCATGGGGTGGGTGCTCAGGATGACACAGCCATCTATGGACTTTCTCAATATGACTCACCTCAATGCTTAACTCTGACTTTAGCCCTTCCTTGGACAGGGAGGAGCCAGGGACAGTGGAACCACTCACATCTAAAAAGGCCAAGTTGCCATACAGAGCAACACTTTCCAGGACAAAGACCTTCAAGTGCTGTACAAAAAAAAAAAAAAAAAAAAAAAGAATCACGGGCTGAGCACAGACAGGCCCTGAGCCACGTCCTCCAAACCACAGGGAATTACTGAGAGCCTACGTTTGGGAAAGCCAGGGCTGACAGCATCTCCTGGGGAAGCTGGGCTGCTGCTGCTACCAAATCTCCATCCAAACATCAGAAAGCAGCCAGCATCAATCCTGGGACACTTAATTCATGGCAAAATAGGACCCCATGCCAAGCAGGGCAACGATTTTCCCACGGATCCATGATTTTAGGCTATGGTCTGCATCGGGGTGGCGCCAGCCACACTCTTCTCCCAGATCTCATTGCTGGGAAGCAGCTGGATTTTCCTGAATTTTCCAGATTTGGCACTCGCCCCCCACCTCTGGCAGGACAGTCCCTTTCCCTCAGGCCCCCATTTTAATTTACCACCTCCCTTCCCCAGATCTGCTCTCTTGGAAGAGGATGCTGCGCATGGATGGAACGGAGAGCTGGCCTTTAAGGGAGGAAAAAAATGACAACCAGGAAAGTCTGAATTAGTTAAGTGTGCACAAGGGAGGCTTTGTAAGCCTAATTAGAGGTAATTAGAAGTCCTCCAAAGCCATCCACCAAAGCCCTGCTGAATATTTATTGCCCTATTAGGAACTGTTCACAGGTATTCTCCAAGAGGACTGGTAGTTTTGGCAGGAAAGCAGTGATATACGTAGTTTCAAAGCAATTCTTTCCCAGAAGTGCAGTGTGCTGTGGCACTTATGTGACTTTTATCTTTTTTTTTTTTTTTTTAATTTTTCAGGAAAGGACAATGACTTTTCTCTGGCTATATATGAGAGGTGACCTGACCTTAATAGAAACAGTGGTTCAGCTGTTATTTCTACAATAGTTTGGAGCTACATTGAGGAATCGAGGTGTTACTTACACCCTGGGCTGTGTGTGACATTCTGTATAGGCTCAGGGAAGCCACTGGTCATATCAGTCTCTCAGGAGGAGGGAAGTTTCTGGAGCCAGAGTGTGCAAGTCAAACAGTGATACACATGGCACAGTCACAGTAACTGCAGATTTAATGATGCTCACATGTTTGGGATATGGGCCCTGAAGCCATTAGGAGAGAGAAGGCAAGGCTGAGCTGCTGGACTTTAGTCTGGCCTACCAAGGGGGGATTGTGAAGGACTTCAGTGATAATACCAGCCTAAGAAAATGCTACAAATGAATAAAACTTTGAGCCCAGCTCTCATGAGGTTTGCTTGTGAAACGCCTTTCCTTTAAAATTTGATTGTGCAGCCATAAAACGTCTTATAACTTATATGTTTTTTAATGCAAATTTGTAAATCTGATATTTGGAGCTGAAGTAAAAAAGAGGTTAAGAAATTGCAAACAAATCAAACATGAAAACAAATCTCAGCATTGTCTTTAAAGTTTCACAACTCTAAGCTTTTCTCAGGATTTTGGAGGAACTGACGCAGGGTTTTGGAGAAGAGCTGCTATGCACAAGGAACTCATCCCTCTCTCACCCACCCAGCATTGCACATTGCCCCCAATAAAGGCAGTACCTGCCCCATCTGCACTGGAAACCAGCATCCACATTCCAAGGTGAGAAAGACTGAGCAACCAACAGAGTTGGGGAAGAGATGGAGGGAAGGAGTTTAACATCTTGAGAAATCCAGGCAAGAATAAAAGATGCTGCAGGGTGTGTGCTGTGCAGAGGGATGGGCTAGGATTTCAGTGGCTTTTGTACTTTATTTTAAACACAGTGGATGTGATTTGGAAGTAAAGATCATTTAATAAAGTTGTTTTTTGTGTTCCTGATCCAAGTACCAGCAGAGGTAATACATGAGTCTCTGCACATGCAACAACATTTCTTCTTCAGTTTCAGCACTGAAAGCATTTGACACATCTCACTGTGCAGCTCTGGTTAAAATTATTGGACTCATGTCTCTGAAAACATACAGGGACCTGGAATATTCAGGCTCCATGTAGAATAATACTTAGCTACTGATCCCCACATAGCACCTATCCTTCCAGGGACATGAGGAAAAATACTTATGCACACTCATGATTACACAACCTGCAAATCAAACCTCCTTTTGACATGCATCTCTGGAAGACACATAAGATAAATATAGAGAAGGCAGTATCTCAGCTAATTAAGCTCTCGCAAAGGTGAACTGCTGAAAGTTTAATCAGCTGAAGCACAGCTTGCCCATGTTCCTACTGCAAGGGTGTTTAAATCAAAGTCAGATTCATCTGTATCTAATTTGTAATGCACAGGAATCTAGAGGGGTGAGTAGTCTTTCACCTTTTGCTGGTGTGTTGGTTTTGGCTGGGATAGAGGTAATGTTTTCCATGATAGCTACTATGGGGCGGTGTTTTGGATTTGTGCTGAAAAGAGTGTTGGTAACACAGGGATGGTTTAGTTACTGCTGAGCAGCACTTACACAGAGCCAAGGCCTTTTCGGCCTCTCACCCACCAGTGAAGAGACTGGGGGGGGGGGGGCACAAGAAGCTGGTGGGGAGTATGGCCAGGAGAGCTGACCCCAACTAGCCAAAGGGCTATCCCATACCATAGGATATCATGCTCAGTATATAAACTGGGAGGAAGTTTGCTGGGAATGGAAGATCACTGCTGGATATCAATCAGCACACGGTGAGCAATTGCATTGCGCATCGCTTGTTTTTCTTGGGTTTTATTTCTCCTTCATTTTGTATCTCCTTTTTTATTACTATTACTATTGTATTTTATTTCAATTTTTAAACTGTTATCTCAACCCACAAGTTCTACTTTTTTTTTCCCATTCTCCTCCCTATCCCACCGGGTAGGGGGAAGAGTGAGTAAGCAGCTGCCTGGTGCTTAGTTGCCATCTGGGGTTAAACCACAACAGTTGGAAAGAGCACATCATCACAACACAGGGAAAATAAGGTAATGACATCATCAGGGCTCCTCTAGGAAATGTGTTACATTTTTCTGTTAAAATTATTCATCTGTTATTTGGCTTAACATCACACCTGTTTTTACCAAAGAGGCTCAGCTCAAAAATTCTATTGCTGAATTCACTTTGAGTTTCAGTCCTGGTTTAGTAGCAAAATGCTTATAGAGGGGCATCAGAGGGGCACGGGGAATTGAGTGGCTCTCTCCTAGTGAATCCTGTCACAGTGGATCCAACGGAAGGTTACCCGAGCTACTGGTTTCGTTTCCCACTGGCATTTTAAACAGAAGATAGATTGGAGTTTTCCCTGAAAGGTAGAAAGGTGAGAAAGGGAGAAGAGCTGTAAAGAATCACTCCTGACAGCACATTTCACCTCGTAACTGCAGAGCTTCCCAAAGTTGGAGCAGAACCGTTTGCTTTACATCAGCAGTCTGATGCAGGTGCTGCCATGTGCAATAGGGATATTTGATAAATCAATATGAGTGTTACTTTTAATTAAATCTTGAAACCATCATCTTTTCTAAGCTAAAGTGAAAATACTAGGCATCAGTTGAAGACTCTCCAGAGCTTGAAAGCAGAAGTGATCAAATGCACGTGGCAACGATTAGAATTTGCAAATTGGGTTCTTTACTTGCTGTGTCAAAGCTTTCTTCTCTCAAAAGCAGAAATCTTCCTTTGAAGGGGAACTATAGACTGTGAACAAAATTTCTGGAAGCTCCCAAACCTTTCCCCCCCGCCTTCCCCACACACACTTAAGGAGGGAGAGTCCACTGCTGGCCACCACCGGCTCTGCTTTCCTCCTCCATGGTTATTGCAGTCAGGTACCCTTGCTGCAAAAACATTCCCTCCATCTGAGTCTCCTCCACTGCCCACGCATTTACAAGGAAATAAGAGCATGGGAAGTTTCAAACTGGTTTCTAACAATTTTTCTAAATTTGGTCTCTTTCTGCCTCTCTGATACAACCCACTGTGACGCTTCCCTTCCTGCCTTTTCTCTGCCACTACTCATCCCACGAGGCTCTGAGCCAGATGATGGGAAATTCAGCAGGAGCTTCCAAGGAGAAGGGAAGGACAGAGATCATCATTATATATCTTGAGCCAAAAATTGCTAAACAGAAGGTCCTCTGGTTCAACATGAACAATAATTTTCCATGGGTAGAAAAAGAGCATTTTATTAGTTATTCTTCTGTGAATGAATAGACTCCTTAGCTGGACAGACAGTGGTTATATAAATGGATCAATTTAAATAGACAGCAGTAAAAAGATCTCTTCCCTCCCTTCTTCCTTAAATTTAAAATCAGAAGGGTATCTTAATTCTGTCTATCTCTGAACATGTCAGCTGTTCTGGTCTGCCCATATGCAAGCTCTTACCCCACAGTAAGTGAGGTAATTGGAAATGGTTTGACATGGATGATTTAAAAATATTTTTTCCAAAAGCAAATCTTATGAGTCTGAGGCTGTCCTAGACTTGAGTAATTATAATAATGTTTCTCTTCTCTAATTTAAACTTACCCTCAGTCCTTTGATTCCACAGTAGCATCTTACTACCAGTATCAACAAACAATTAGTATTTTTGCTGAAACTTGTTTACGCTTGTTCTACTTTAAAATGAACAGAAGGTATAGGGTTTTTTTTTAAAAAAAAAAAAAAAATAAATAAGACAAACAGAATATGCTATTAGGAAGGAATTACATAGTGCCTGGAAGAGAACAATTATACAATTATTATCCTCTGCGAAGTTGAGTAAGAGCCACAAAATTCACTTGCATCCTAACAGGATTTTCATTTGTAAAAGAAAACGTGAAATATAAATCAGCAATTGACATTTCTCCTTGGGGAATAAGAGAGAAAGAGTGACATATGACAGATGGCAGAAAAGTGACAGTACACTCTGCAGAGATGTTCAAATCATTTGTTGACAAGGAGAATTTTAAAGCTTGAAAAAAAATGAGGTATTTCTGCTCATGAATTTAGTCAGCTAGTGCTTAACTGGGTTTGTGATGAAGGCAGAAAAATGCTATTTAAAGTTTCTGAAGATCTGAACAAAATAGCTCACAGATGAACATTTTCTTTAAAGTCCAAGTTGTGAAAAAAATTATAATGCACTGGCATAACATTTTCTCCAGGATAAGACTTGAAAGCCAGCACAGGAAATAGGTTAAATAAACATAATTTTACTGCCATAAGAAATTATAGGTTTACATTTTCCCTAAAGAATTTTTATTTTTAAGCAGGAAGTAGAAACTCTCTAAAGCCTCACTTTAAAATCTCATATATTTATATATATGTACATACCATACATACCTACAGATGCATATATAAACACAAAATATATTTTATATATAACTATGTAGATTAAAAAATAATTTAAAAAATGTATATATGTGTGTTTTATATTTATTTTCACAGAGAGGGACACCAGTGTCTGAGCGATGAGGAACAGCAAGAGGAAACTTCAAAAGGTACCAAATGGGATGGGGGCAAATGAAGTGGAACCAAGCTTCAAAGTCCAGCCAACCTCTTCCAAAGGGGTTTCTGAGGAGTTCAAGAAGACAACACAACTCCTGATTTTGTTTGTGTGAATCAGCTTTGCAGATACTTGCAAAGCCCAATCTGACAGGAACAGATTTGGATCATCCCAGACTGTTCTCCTGTTAGAAGTCAATGACATGAGGTCTTCAAGACCTGTGTAAATTTGTTTCTTGTACGCTAGATGTGTGATTCCTTTCTAGTGCTGGTTACACGTTCCTATGACAGCCATGGCAAAGCTGAGCTGACCAGTACCAAGAGCATGTTTGATGGTCAGAAACAGTCTTAGGAGATAAAAATACGAACAGGCAATTGCAAGTGATGGTTTGTCACAGCTTGAGAAACCACCAGTCAAGTGTAACCCAGCAAATAATGACGTGTGCCTCCAGCCCAAGGTGAAGTATGTTATCCTGTATAATTAGTTTGTCTGTGGACTCATACCATGCATCTGGTCAGATAAGACAACTTCTCAGTTTAATCCAGTAGCACCATTTGCAGTTGTCTTACAGACCACCCACAAATCTTAGGGATGAGTCTTCTCCTGCACCCAACGTTGCTCCAAGGACTGCTCAAAATACCAAGCCAGCCCTCTTCTACAGCATTTGCAGGCAACAACCTGCTATGACCATGCGTAAGAGCACCATCTGGTGACTTTTCCCACAACAAGTGTATTTCTCTTCTTGCAACCTATGTGCAATAAATGGAAGTGGAGCTTCCAAAACCAAGTGGTGCCTGCAGTTATGCATCATCCATCTGGCCAGACAGGAACAGGGGATTCCCTGCCTGATTCCTCCTGGTGCAGCTGGGAGCAAAGCCTGCTCCTTTCAGTTGTAAAAGATGGAAAGTCCTGTACTTATAAAACTAATCAAACCATTGCCACTACCTGCCTCAAGTTGTATCAAAAGTCTTATCACATCTGCCACCCCGCTTAAGTTCATCTCCTAGCTATCGTGTCTATTCCACAGCCATTAGTATCCAGGACAAAGTTCCCTCTCTAATTGTGCCAGCAAGAGCTGCTCCTCACAGCACGAACTCTAATTCTTTCCCCGCTTCTTCCCTCCCCTCTTTCTGCTTTCAGGAGTTTATTGCATTATTTACTGAATGCCATGGGGAACACTGAGGTTTGTCATTTCCCTTCTGCTCCATTCTCCAGGAGGTTGAAGGTGCTTTTTACTTATTTTGCCTGTTATAAAAATATGGGCTTTTTATGGTTCTGTTCATAAAGATCCTTGCAGGCTGTGCTATTGCATGAAAATAAAAATTAAGAAGGCTGGTTTTGAGAAGGACTCTGGGGTATTTTTATGTGCCTGTTCAGAAGTTTTGAGTCCTACCAGTTCTTCATGAGCAGGACTAGAAGCAGATGGCTTCAGCAGAGCTGATCTTGCCTTAGGGTAGGTGAATGGACTAAGCAACCTTCCAAAGTCTGGAAGTTCGTGTCTTCCTCTCTGTTCCAGCATTGCAACCCACACAGCAGTGCTTTCCAGGGGTTTTCTTTCAAATGTAGACAACATAAGCCCCCTCCTCCCTCAGCATCTTCCCACTCAGCCACTCAGTCTGTCTTCACAACCTCCTCTCCCCAGTGAGAAGGCTCCTCCATCCCTTTCAGCCACCTTACATCCCGCTGGATACAAGGCAGCACCATTTCAACCTGATCACAGGGAAAAGGGTTTCTAACAAAACCTATCAGCTACAGAGAATAACCCCTGCTATCATCCCCAGCCTTTCTCTGTGGGGAATACACATCATTTCACACTAATTGAGCCTCAGAGGTAAAAAACAGTCTTGACACTCAACAAGAAAGCGTAAATGCTTGCTAGCAAATCATGGCATCACGGTGGAGCCATTGATTACTCCCCTTGATTAACAAGTCAGCTATGAGCCATTGATCCAAGTGAAACCTTCACCCTAAAACTGTGCAGACCAAAAGGACAAAGTCAGGATAAGAGCCCAGGAATTCTTGACTTCTGGCCATACTGAGACGCGCTTTGGAAAGTACCCCAATGTAGCATATACTTCAGTGGAAGAAAGACAAGTAAAAAAGTGACCTATGCTTTGTTATACTAACGCTTCAGTTGTTTGCAGAAGCCTGGGATGCTCTGGTAGCTTTAAGGAGACTTCATTTCTTGAAAATTTTTAAATCTAAGTTGCTGTCTAGGTTGCTTTTTCTGGCATTGGATGCCCATTTTACACACCCAGCTTATTTGGTATGGGTGCGAAATAGAGATAAAGGCATTGCTTTGTTCTTTTCTTCCCTAACAGAAGTACCAACAATTTATTTAGATAAAGTTGGATGAGGTAACCCATGCCAGCCCTCACTTGGGAAACGTTATTGAACAAACCGATAGAAGCATAAGGTGTCGTTCATCAGCCTCACACTTGCTATGAGGCATTAAATTTTATTTTTGCTGGAGTCTTGGCATTAAATCATGCTTCCATTATCTATTTGCTGTGATTTAGCAAGGAAAAAAACTTCAAAGCCCAGCCTGAATATTCAAGAGGACTTGGGCAGCACCAGCTAAAACTAGGTCCCAAAACCAGCTAACAACAGTTGTGGCTAATCTCCTTTGACGTTCCAGCACAAACTGTACTTGCAAAACACCTAACAGTTTAACCCACAGTTTGTCAGAGCCCAGGCCTTAAATTTCAATCGGTTACCAGCAACATATTAAGGCTGGCTCTGATGGATTGGTTGATCTGTTCCACAAGCTCTGCGCTAAAAACAGCAGGTGATAGATGGAAGCTGGTTCATTTGCTCCCTTTCTCATGAAATTTAAAATTGCAAGTGACCAAAAACAGACTCCAAAAAGAACATTTTTCAGCTTTCAGAGGTCATATGCTCTCTCTACATAGAAGAGAAAAATCTTTTATATAGATACCTTTAAATACAATGTGCTGTGAGCTAGAAGTACTCAGACAGGACAGGGATGGTGGGATGTGCACATGGAGACCAGCAATGGGTGGTTTCTCACTTGACAGCTGTAGGACCAACCTACTTGACTTTTGCAGCAAATTTCAAAGCTAACAAATAATTACAATAATCAGCAGAAATACTTGACAGCCTCTGCCTGAATAAACTCATATCCATACTTAGTCTGGAATAGATTTAAGGTCTTGAGAAATGCGGGGTCTTCCTCATAAGAGAATCATCTCTGTGCGGGAGCTGCTGCAGAGCAGAGTTTGAGGGTAACTCTCCACCTCTTTAAAGAGGAAACAGGAAAGTGGAAAGGATTTAGCAAGAAGGAACTCATTGAACCCATGAAAACTGAGGTCTGTGATAATAGGGTTAAGAAAAATTCATACTATTAGAGAGTTGTGTGTGGACAGAATAAGTTTTTTAGGGTTGTTAACCCTAATGCCTAGTTGGTTGGGATTATTGTGCAGCAGAGAACTGTGATTTCTGTACATTGTATTTCTTTGGAAAGCCTGGAGCATTTTAGGGAGAGGACCACACTCAGATTGGAGCTGTTTGTTCAACCTGAGCTGAAGAGGATTCCTAATTCTTCCCCCTGTTGTGCCCTGGTTAAGTGGTGGATTGGCTCAGTCTTCCACAGATGAATGTGCTGAGGCCGGAGGGTCAGCACAGCAGGAAGGTAACCTTGTCCTGTAGCAACGGGCCATTTTACACAGTTCATCAGCCATTCCCTCAAATGCAACAACAGCATAACAATGAGTTGCTTCCACATTTCCTCTCCTTTAAAATACTGTATTTTTATTTCAGGGACCACCTCACTTCTAACCTCATAAAACAAGTTTCATCTCAGGCTGTGAGATAAAGCATCTTCCCAGAAAGTATTGGGACCAATCAACCCAGGAGGGGACAATATATCCTTTAAGTTGCCTGTTAGACTGGAGCACCTACTACTTACCATCCATATGACAAAGCTGTTAGCTGAAGTCTTTCAGGATGGTTCTCAATATTAAAGCATGGCTTTCTAAGTAAGCATTGAAGTCTGGACAGGTCTTCTCATGTGTGTGTTTGACAGGGCACTTGAAATTTCACTGGAATTTTGGTTGGCTTGATATAAGCCTTCTGTAAATACATGGTACATTGCTGTGATTACACCTAGTCACAGACACAGATAAGGGAGGGGTAGCTATGCTGAGATCCAGATGGAGCTCCTCCAGCCCTGCCCCAGGAGCTGCCAGAGCATTGCAGGGGGGTTTTACTATCCCTCCACTGAGCAATGCTGAGTGCAGGGCACAGAAAAAAAAAAAAAAAAGCAGAGACAGACAAATTGCAATACCACACAGACTAGGAAAAAGCCTCACTAGAACAGGGAGCATTTTCCCCAGCACCCCTACAGTTTCAGAGAACATCCATGAAATACCAAGGCTGCTGATTCCTCAATGGCTGAAGTAAGAAATAAGCAATACAGTTACTTCATTCTTTCTATTATTCAGGAAGAAAAAAATATAATTAAAGCACTGGTCACTCACCAAGTATTAAAAGCCAGGAAAACACCTAAGTCTCCAGGCCCAGGTGAACTTGCTCTGCATGATGCAAAAAGGCAGAGGCATGCTGGACACTGAGCCCTTATAGGGAGGCAGCTAATGAGCATGAGTTAATATAAACCAGGTGACTGGAAGGGATGATTGCTCCTAGGGAAAAGCTGTCTTTATAAGCAAGGGTAAATGCTAGCTGAAAACTCAAATATCTTTCCTTAGTAGGTATTCATTTTCTTTTACTCAATATATTATGAGTCAGATGGAAGACCTAGCTTTGTTCTCTTCACTTTTCAGGTAAGAAAATAAAAGAGGTAAGACTGCAAATTTCTATGGAGAATAACTGCTCTGAGAGCATGGAGACAAGAAAAAGCTGAAAAGATGAAGTTTAACAATGTAGATCTTCACTTTTCTAAGACCCTAGTTGATAATAAGTAGTTTGAGGATTCTGCCTTCTATTTTCTGCAAGCTTTTCTCCCTAAAACCTGTCTTCCCAAGTATTTTCTGTTTGTCACAAATTAAACAAGGACGAAGATGATTCACAGAGCTGCAGATGCCTTTTCTCTGGTGGGCTCAGTGCAACCTGAAGCCATGGAGGAGGGACAGGCACCAAAGAGAAAGCACTTAAGTTTCTAGGGATGTGCTGCGCAAAGGAAAATAGGTCATACTTCAAAGAAATGGGTGAATTTGTGGCAGAAAAGAACAAGTTCTTAACCCTTGTGCTTGTGGCTAAACATGAAGTTAGGATTGGTGGGGTTTGTTAATACAAACGGAAAATTACCATTGCTTTTGCTTCATCTCATCAAGGTGGCAAACATCAGCCTGCTTTTCAGCAGCACCATCAAAGGAATAAAGTTGGGAGCATCTCTTGGCTCCGACAGCCTGATGCACTCTCGGGGTGTGTTTACTGCAGGGTTAATGACTCCTTGTCAGGACTAATTCTGTAACAGGAGTGACAACCATTTAGGGGATGAGTGGTGTCATTAGATGTGGTTTGCATGCTCTCCAAGCTGCTTTTGCTTGCAAATTGTGTCATGTTGTCTTTCAAGATGTGCAGGAGGGGATGAGGGGAGGAGAGAGTGCAGCGGGTTATCTATTTCCAGACCTTTATAACAGTGTTTGGGCAATGGCAAGTTACTGCAGGCTTAAGGATTCACCTGGGGAGGCATGGAGGAGAGAAGCGTGTGCATGAGGAGTGAGGAAGCAACCCCAAATCTCCTCTTCATTACAACGTGCAGGTCCTTGATCTCCCTTGTGTTCCTCTGAACATCTGCACATGTCAATAAACAGGTAACGGTTCTCGGTGGGAAATGAGTTCTTTTTCTGCACAGCAAAGCTGTTTTTTTGCACACCCAGAGGACTATTGGATCCTTATTTTCATATCACTTGTGTTACATTTTTAGACCTAACAGTACAAATTTGTCCAGCGTTTCCCTCCTTGAATTGCAGAGGAGGGCACTGTTAACCCATTGCAAATATACTTTTTGACTGACAGCTTAAAAAAATTGATATTCTGAAGTAAGTTGTCCCCTGGTCAAATAGTTATCACTTATCATTATTCACCTTGAAAAATAGAGGCTGTGGTAGCTCTCAGATACTCATGTCTTAGCAGTTGGCAAGATTTTTTCTTAACAAGAGCTTGACTTTGATCAAGGACAAACAAAACAGGGAAGCAGAGCAAGCTGCTGTTCTAGCTGGAAATGCAGTTGCGATTTTCATTTTTTGGGGTCCGATTTCTGCCTCTTGCCCTGAAGCAGCAAACCAGAGTGGGGTTTGATGGAACAACAATTTCCATGTCATCTAGACCAACACAATCTTTGCATTTGTCATCTTGTCAGTGAGATAACAAGGTTTGCTCTTCCTTTGGACAGAAAGAAACCGACTTAATGGGAGAAGTGAAAAGCATAAAACCCAACCAAGCTCTGAAGCCGTGTGAACAGGACCCCCTTGGCTTTGTTTCAAACAACACTCACCGCGGGTTGGCATTGCCTTCTCTAATGCTGCTGCGTGACCAGCAAAGATCCACTTGGTCACAACAATCAGAGAGTTGGCCGTGTCCTGACCACAGGTGCCACTCAGCACCAATTCCCAGGTGAGTCTTTGCCATCTGTTGGGCAGCTAATTTGTTCTGACAACAAAGGAAGATGTTTCCTCCTCTTCTCCATGGTTAGCTGTTCCTTAAAATAACTTTTTTTTTTTTTTTCAACCGTCATGCGGGGAAAAAAATGGCTAAAATGAGTTTAAATGACTGAATTGATTTGGGGAAGATGGTTCATCACATTTAATTGTATGACACGTTTGAGCCTTGGCGCAGTGATATGGTCTTATGAATCATGTTCCCACGGGGTATGAGGGAGTTGCACCAGTTTTGTATAACAACCTGCATTTGGACAATAAACACCCCACGTACTTTACCTGGCTGGCTCTATCTCTGCAAACACTGTACATGCTGATTTTTGCATATGTTGGGGGGATATCTGGATTCATTTGCACATACAATTAGCAGGACTGGTATCAATGGGAACTATTCTTAGCAGAGGGCAGGCAGGCTGGGATTTTAAATTAATACATGTTAGACAGAATCCATGTCAATCAAATTTTTCAACTCTAGTCTTAGCAAAAAAAACAAAAGGAAGCAGCACATTATTTTTTTAGTTGTCAGGTGAAAGTTAGAGTTGTACAGTGCTGAAGAGAGAGCTGTTGGGCTATCTCAGCAGCCCCAAGTTTTCGCTTGACAATAATAATCTATGGTTCTAACATTCTGGGGATAAAAACCTGAGGGCAAGTAAGCCATGTGAGGGGAAGGACGCGTCTGAGGGGGATGTGAACTGTGAGGTCCGTGTTACTGCGAGTGCTGACGTGTGTGATGGATGGGCAAGAAGTTCAAGTAAGTGTAATGATGGATTATGAAAGCTGTCTCGACAGTGGGATGAAGAATTGTCCAGGTGCTGAAAAGAGAAACATCCAGGGTGCCACAGGGAATGAAACCCTTTATTTGTGCTGCTGGAGCCACGCCAAAAAACTGTGTTTTGGATCTGCATGTCAGAGAGACTCTGTGTTGTCCAATTTCTTCTCTGTCTGCTGAATGGTGATTGATTTACTGACCTTGAGTCTAACACCTTGCATTGTGAGCAGTGCACAGCCGTCCCTGTTCCCTCACTCTTAATCCAGGCTCTTAATTTTAAGACACCTTTTCATCTATAATCCAGGAATCTCATTTTAATTCAGTACTAAACAGTTTTATGCTACTGCATAATGTAACAGGGGCTGAGGCAGGTGGTAAATCTATTGCAGGGTACTTGGGAACATGCAGGTGAGGGAGAAACACCTCCATTTATTTATGTCTCAGGAGCTGAAATACAGGACTTTACTGTCCTATGCAATGTGAAAAAAAGTAGGGGACAAGTCTCCTGTGTAAAATAAGCCTTCTGTCACTTAAGCAGCAGATCATTAAAAATAGCTGTTGCCCTGGTTCTACCCACGGACCGGACTGGGCTGAGCATCAAAGGGAGGTTGGCCCCATCCAGATGATCTTGTTGGGATCTCTCTACTGAAACGCTGGGTGCTCTCACCCCCCACAACACAGCCTTTTGACTGTTTGCTCTTAATCACTTTGCAATCTCATTTTCTATCACCTGGCTGCCCTCCCCCCTCTTCTCTTCCCTTACTTTTTTACCATCTTTCCCGACATTTGCTCATCTCTCTCACTTCCCTTCCCTCACCCCATACCAAATTGTCCTTCCTTTCATTTCCCGATCACTCTAAATCCTTTCTGACATCTGAGCTTTTGTTCTTCTCCCTCCTCACCCCTGCTGGGACCTACGCTGACTTTCTATTTACACGCACGTCTATACAAATACTGTGTCTGACAAAGCATAGAAAATACCGCTCTGAGACCCGTTTTCCTTTTGCAGAACAGATTGTCCTTTATGCCAAAATAATGACTCATCACTGCTGGGGGAGAAGGGCTGTATTTACTCCTCAAGTGAAAGAGGGATGCAGATGAGCCGCCCAGGCTTCGGACTGAATCAGTGCCTGG
Source organism: Tyto alba (assembly GCF_018691265.1). Classification (NCBI taxonomy): domain Eukaryota; kingdom Metazoa; phylum Chordata; class Aves; order Strigiformes; family Tytonidae; genus Tyto; species Tyto alba. The sequence goes on from NW_024881308.1 coordinate 15,507,408, forward strand.
AAGACGATCTGATGCTAGCAAATGAAAACAGCAGTGAGGCAGGGAGATGAGAAGGAGGAGAAATGATTCAGCAACATGAAATGAACTTTTAGGTTTGTTTCCCTCTGGATGGACCAGATGCCAGATGACAAGCAGCCTCTCTATTACTCTTGCCCACCATATGCATGTGAAGAAGTTCCTAGGGGTTGGCCCATTCCCTTTGTGTAACTCAAAGCATAATCCCTTTATAATAAGAAATTGGAGCATTTTGAGCTTTCAGCCAAGTGTTCTTGAATGGTCACTTGTCACCTTTACTCCAACATCCTTTAGCAGTCACTTTATGCCATGGCATTTTACCCTGAAGAGAACCAGCTGCATCTTTCAACATTGCCCACTTGAACTGGCTGCCAGTTTCTCTCTGACTCACAGCATTTTATTTTAAGCAAAAGGAGTAATGAGATATTTATCCTCTTTTTGAGAAACTAGAAATTGAAGGCAAAACGTAGCATTTTTACATTTCTCTTCCACCCCCAAGTCTCTGAACTGCCTCCTTTACTTTGGGGATGAGAGAGCTGCTCAGGAATGACCAGCAGTGGTAGGTGCAGCCTCACTTTACAGATATTGGGATTTCTTTGTGGGACAAGGGCACAGGAGTCTCCTCTGATGATGCTCCTGGTTACACAAAAGCCCTCTCACCTCCTGCCTGTCCCCACAAATTCACCCTGCCCAGCTTGGTATCCCCACATGCCTTGCTGGCTCTGCTGGTGTTCTCCAGCATCAGTTCTGGAGACAGGTAATTGCACTTTCTCCATGGATTTATTCCCTTATGCTAAAAGTAGCAGAACCCCCTGTTGTCGTGAATTTGAAAAACAAAATCATCTGTTCGTCATCTTTGTTCAACCTCTGTGCTCTTGGCATCCTTTAAAGACAGATTGCCCTAATCTGTCACCAGTGGGAAAAACCCACTAGATTTTCTTAGTAACCCTGTATGGGAATATACTGGGAACAAGCTGATTTTACCCACACAAGATAATAATAAGCCCATGGGAGGAGGCGATTAGTGGAACAGATTCAAAAGATGCCCTGCTGAATCTAATCTGTCTGTTGTCATTCTGTTGCTGCTGTTAGGTCTAAACAGCCAGGGAGTAAGATAGCCACAAATTTCTGTAGGCTTTATGTCAATCTCTGACTTCTCATTTTAGTAGTGGGGGTTTTTTGTATATTTAAGGTATAGCATTGAGCCTGGGTTGGATTGTGGATAATCTCTGCTTAGAGCTTTTTGATCCATTTTCCAAAAAGATTATTTTAATCTCCTCCCTTCCCCCACTCCATCTCACCACAACAAAAGATAATTTTTTATCCTCGACTCACCTTGCTTCCGCAAGGCCACCATTTAATACTGGCCAGATGCTAGGAGCAGAGGAATCAGGGTCAGTTTTTGTGCAAGGGATGCAATATGGCACAGCAGCAACTATTTGAGACATCAGGGAAAAGGGACTAAATCCCAATTTAAGTAAACTGTAGCAAAGCACAGTCTTATTGCTTGTCTGCACCCTGAGCCAGGCAGAGGCCAGGCTGACCCTGGCACAGTTTTGAGCAGTCCCTGGGATGCTCTGGATTGTTGTGACAACTTGTTCTGCCAAGCAGGCAGAAAGAAAGCAAACGGGGAAACCCTTCAGCTGCAGCTAGACAGGTCTGCAGCACTCAACATTGTCTCCTCTCCCTAAATTTTGCCCGCAATAAAAGGCAGCAGCTAAGACCTTCTGCCTCTTCAGCTGTTCAGTTTTAACAGCACTGAGTTTGTTCTGAAAGAAATGATCATATTCATATTAAAAAGCCCTAAACTGTCCCAAAATGACAGTGTTATTTCCTTCAAAGGCTGCTCTAAATCCACACACTGGAGGTGGCTGAGTTTGGTATTCAAGATGCTGATTAGGGTGAATGTCACCAATCTTGGGCCACATAGAGCCGGAAAGTATGTACAGGCTGATAAAGAGAATTGGAAATGCCATCAAAAATATGATTCAGAATATTTTCTTTTCCCTTTCTCCTCCTCCCGCTTTTGTCTTTAGAAATCCTCCTCTTCCTACTCACTCGGTCCCGGAGGGTAATTTGTCTCTTCATGGCTTGTGGAGGCTACTTGAAAAGCTTCAATTAGCAAAGAAAGATTCTGGCCCTGTATTTGCAGCACTTCCATTTCTGGGTTTTGCTGAACCTCTGTCTTCATGGAGATTACACACTAATCTTAATTAGGAAGTGGAAGAGGAAAAGAGGGGCTTTTTAGCCTGCATTAGTCAACTTTGATCTGACTCATTCCCTTTCATTCTGGAAGAAAAACATTTCAAAGATTTCCAGGAGCCTTAGTCTAATGGCATTGACCGGAGGCACTGTCAGTCTTGCTGGAGAAGAGAAAAATGCACTGATATTGGCAGTTTCTTATAGAGTGTAATAATAGCCTTTTAGCAGCTAGGTCTGATTAGACATATTTTTAAATTTAAGATCATATGCTTTTCCTTGGGTGGTTTTCATTTAAGAGTCTATAATGCATCGCATCTTATGTTTTGGTTAGCTTTTTAGCCAGTGAAAGAGAAAGATTCATGGTTTCTTACTTAGGTTTCACAGGCAGTTATTAAACACATTTAAATATGCTGAGCTTTTTTAAGAAACCTCAGGCACTTATCCTCAAAAAGGAGTAGGGACTCCACACATTTACAAGGTGGGCTGAGCTAGATTGTCTCATCCTACTCATTAATATTTGTTTAACAAATATCACAAACACAACCAGCTTGTGAAGGTTTTTTTGGAGAGGGCCTTTTTGCCATCTTTTCTGGAAGGTGATGTTCGCATTAGATGTGTAAATGTTGGATAATAGTGCACTGCTTGGGCCCCCTGGAGATGTCATCTTCTGTAAAGGAAATGAACATAATAGAAGAGATCATCACATCCACATTGGGGTAAGTTGTACTACATATCTTCACAGTCTCTGTTATTTTGGTTTTAAGAGTGAATGCTACAATGGAAACGTATTGGTGGGTGCCTCTGGTTTTGATGCTTACACTCATGCCTCACTGCTCTAGTTGTCATACTGGTGTCCTCCTCTCCAAGCTGTGTAGAGCCTTCAGCAATAATACGTTATCATCATCCTCTTTCTGGGCATCAGCAACCAAACGTTAATAAATTCATACAGAGTGTTTTAGTTCAGATTAATCCTTTCTTCCTCCTGTTTTGCTAATGGGAGTTGTCAATACAAAGCCCACGCTGAGATGAGAATTGGCTTAGTGTGGAATTTCACCATGAAGTTACTGTCGGAGAAGGGGGTGGTTTGGTGAAGTTTCAGTTCACTTTGTCAAAACTAAATATGTGTTTACTGCAAGATGGAAACCCCAGTTTTTGCTAATAAGTGAAACATGGACCTTCATCTGCAGTTTAATAATTAAAACAAACAACCACCCACCACCCCCCCCAGAATACACTCTCCCTTGTCGTGTTCTTGTTGAGCATCCCAGATGATACTTTCTCACTGGGATATCCCACTACCTTTATTGAAAATACTAATAAAAAAAAAAAAAAAAAGTCGTATTCAAAAGCAGGCAATCCTCTGCAGCAAAATCTCCCACTCAGTGCTAACAATTCCTCTTGATTTCAATAGAGGAAGACCTGGGGCAACTCCAAGCATGTGTGAAAGTCTTCATCCTGTCTCCAGGAAAGAAAAAATTTTTACGGGTACCTAAACTTCCTCAGTCCCTCAGCTGACTTCCTCCTTTCACAGGAGATTCACAAACATCTCCTCCCTTCAAATACCGAAGAGCTGGTTCTTGGTAAATAACCCCAGCCATAGTGGCAATGATCTGTGTCTGCAGACTTGTCAGATTGTCCCTTGAAAGGGCCACGGTAAATGGGGCAGAGGAAGGGAAGTCACTTTGCCACCTTGGTGCCCTTCTCAATTACAATTAATTCAGCATTATAAATATAATCTCATGTAATAAACAGATTAGAGTGAGGAAACTAGTTCCCCAGGCTGTCCAAAATGTGGAAGATCTTATCACTCCAATCCTAAATTTTCTATCTTGGCAAAAATGGCCCAACAACATCCTCCAGGGACGGGCTAGTACCAATTTCTGATCTAGAGATGCTCGGGCAGTTGCAGAGGCTGGGAAAGATGCCAGGAACAGCCATCTGAAGGGTTAGCTGAGGATCTTATTTATAGGACTGTTCTGGTAGCAAATGAAACGTGAACCCTGCCTGGTTGGGGCTGAGGGCAGAGTCAGCCCAGAAGGGCCTGTGCAAAGGTCTGAACCCCCCCAGATATTGTCAGAGACCTAAAGTGAGAGCTGTCATCTCCCACCCCTTCAGTGCCTGCTGAGCGATGCCGTGTTATCAGCGCTGCATCTGTGCAGCCATGTATGAATAAAATATCCCATGAATACATTTATTCTACCTGCAGAGCTTGATCTGATTTGTCTGACATACTGAGAAACCAGTCAGCTATATATAATAAAAAGCTTCCACTGGTGCTTCAAAGGACTTAGGTTACGCGAATCAATGATCTGTTTCAAAAGTAGCCTGAGATTTGACTGGCTTTCTTTTTTCATTTTAACATGACCCAGCAAGAGCAGAAATAGGGAGAAACCTCCGAGTGCACTGACTTTTAGATTAGCTCCTGTAATACAGGAAAATTAAACACAATTCTGACTAAAGCAGGAATGACTTTATATTTAGAAAAGGGCAGTAATGAGTGATTCTAAATGTAGACCAGCTGAAGATGGACAATTTGGCAATAAATAGATTTCCTAGTTGTAATGAGGAGGAAATAATTGGTAAGGGGAAGTGTTTATCCTTGCAGAGTTGCCTCCAGGAAGGACAACCTGCATGCTCCCACACACAGCGCTGCCACGCTGGAGCACATCAGTGGAAAAGCAGAGCCTGGGAAAAGTCCACAGCACATTTGGGAACACAAACTGCCCCAAGTTTACGGTGGGGTGGAGGAGAAGAGACAAACCCATGATGAAAAAAAAAAAAAAGGAATATTTTTGCCTTTTCATTTCCTAGCCTATATATAGCTCAAGATAAGTTTCTCCCATTTCTGGAGGGACTCGAGAGCTCACTCCTGAATTTAACTTCAACGTAACATTTGGGGGAAGGAGCCTTGCTCACTGTAACAGTGACAGGCACTGTGTGTCCAATGGTGCTGCTCGTTCCAAGCATTGAACACATTTCTGTATTTTATTTTAGTGGGATGGATTTTCCCTCTACTGAATGAGGCACATCCAAATGAGGCTTAGTTATATCTGACTGTAATTCAGCTCCTTCCCTCCTATCCCTTCAGGATATGACGGTCTCCATCTCCTCTGCCGCCCTAAATGCCTCATTAGTTCTCATTCTATTTTGTTGTCTTAGCTGGCTTCCAATTTTCCTGAAGTATCATTCTGATCACCTCAACTGCTCCAACCCCTCTCTGTGTTATGCCTGGCATTGGTAGGGCCAGATGATCAAAGGGATACAAATCAGCATAGTTCCAGGCAAAACAATGACATTCAGCTGCAGTTTGACAACCTGTGGATATGACTGAAAGTTCTTGCCAGAGCCAAATGAGGTTTTGATACACCTTAGATTGTGTATGCCAGAGCGACTCAGAGCCTGTGGAGGTGGGAATAGCAGTTGGGTGCAAATAAATTGTTACTTTGTCTTTGTTTTCTTTGCTTAAGATGAAAAAATGGACCCAAATCCTTTTCAATACTTTTCCCCCTCACATTATATCTTTACATTCCATGATGATTTTTCCTCTGAGGTGTTAACAAGGACATCCTTTGCTACAAAATACCAATCAAGAGTTTCCAGTTAATAGTTTCATGCAAACCCTTATAAGCTAAATGAGCCAATCCACTGAATGTTTTTTTCTTACTTTTTTGTTTTTTTCTTATTATGGATTGATCAGATGTTGATAAGGGGGATGGTGTTGATAAGATAATAGCCGATTAGGACTCTAATCACGTGCCATCTGGAATGAAAAGAAAATGCCAGGAAGAAGTGAAATGCAGATTTTATATTTCTGAAAGAGAAAGCTGCTGTGGTGCTTGCAGTGTGCCTTGTGGAGGTGGCTAAGGGTGCAATGACAGGGACTGCCAGGCAGGGCTGTCCCAGGGATGGGGATGAGGACAGGGACAGCCCCTTTGCCGCTTTCGGGCGAGGCAGATCTCACTTCCCCTCCCGATGGGCTCTGGCTGCAGGTGTAGGGAAGGCAGAGCTGGTTTTGCTGCATGAAGCTGTTGCCACTTCTCTTTGAAGTGTTCAGCGAACGTAATCTTGTTTTTCCAGACTCTTATCTACCTCATATAAACTAAGGATTGGCAAACATTTCAACCCGGCTTGGGAAGGTGTGAGAAGAAGATTAATACATCTGTCTTTCATCCCTAAAATTGGTCCTACCTCATTTTTCCGGGAGAGAGTTTGGGTCTTTGTGCTGCAAAACCCTTCTTTACACAGGGAGTGACTGTAACCTGTGAGCATCTGAAAGTCTGACTTCCAACAGCTCATCACAGGCTTCTTCTGGGCCAGTGTGAATGGTCAGGACCCCCACGTACTGTGACTTGAATGAATTAAGCACACCCCATCCTCTTTTTTATTGCTTTCAGTGACTATGGTAGAATCAGGCATCTCAGATATACAGCTCAAATCCAAAAAGTAACTTCTCAGCAAGGATCTGCTGTCTATGATCTGGAATTAGACACAAAACCTCTACTATTACAGCATGTAACCCCAGGTTACAAAGACAGCACGCCAAAAAAATAGATGTCTGGACAAAGTCGTGGGAGATCCTTTCTCAGGGCACAGAGCAAACTGCAGTGATTTGGCCCCCTTGAGAGAAAAGCTGCAGCCTCCCCCTCTCCCTGAGGGATATTCCCAGCTAAAACATTGGGACCAGGTGGTCCCTACCTCCAGGAGAAGAGAAAGCTGCTCTGGGTCAGGACAGGGTGCAACAAGGCAGATACCTTGCCCTTGCACCTATTTACAAAGTGCAGATGATCTTTATTTTTTCATGGTCTATGACACTAAAAATGGCCGTGAATTAAAAAAAAAATCTGCCTTTTTTGGTTTGTTTTTGTGTTTGTTTTTTTTTTTTTTTTTTTTTTTTTTGTTGTTGTTGTTTTTTGTTTTGTTTTTTTTTTTTTTTTTTTTCCAGCATGTGTTTAAGGAGAGATGTACAAAGTGGTGGCAGCAGCCAGGTGTCTGAGGTGGGAGAGGTTGGAGGGACACCAGCTGCTGTTGATGGGAGCTGTGGGTGATCAGAGGCCTGATCAGTGAGATCAGCATCGTTCCTCCAAACAGAGGGAGGAACAGGCACAAAGACCTGGGAGCTGTTGTGAGCTGCCTGCCTGCAACAGGTAACTGTTCTGTTAGATTGCTCTGTGTGACCAGGCAAGGCTTAAAGGATAAACGTAGAGGCTTTTTATTTAGGTAACTTAATGCACATTCAGAAACAGAGTGAAGCAGTGATCTCAGCCAGTGACTTTCTCCAAGTTCTCAATGCAAGCAGGTTTTCTCTTCCATAAACTTGAGTTTTAATAGGTGAAGGAGGGGAATCTATGCTTGTTTGTTTGTTTGTTTGTTTTTAATTTATTTTCATATTTTCCACTCAAATAAGGGTTTGGTATTCGGACAGCTTACCCAAGAAACTCTGCTGCCTACCTCCTCTGCCCTCTCCCACCCAGATGATCTCAGCACCTCACAACCTGAAGGGCAGATGGAGAAAAACTGACATTTTCATTTTACAGGGGACTGAGGGACAGAAAAGCAAAGTGATTGATCAAGATTAATATGTGGTGAAGCAGAGTCCCCAGCCCTGGATTATTCTTGCTCTGTATGTCTTTAATAAGAACAGATTTAGACCTAGAAATCAGTCTACATTCATGCTCAATGCAGCATGAAATCCTCCAGTCTATACTACATCTCTGGAGATTTGGGTTGCTTGTATGCAAGATCTGGCTTTCAGTTCTGGCTCCTGATTTTAATTTGCTATCGTATACAGGTGCTTGGCTCAGGAGCCTGCATTGCTGCTGGTCCTGAATGCTAATTCCAACCAAGCCATACAAAAGAGCTATTGTAAATGTGATAAGGAAGCACTGGAAGCTAGTGTCAGAATTTCAGCTGATTGTAAACTGATACTACTCCCTTGTTTAAGTGGAAAATTAGCTGGAAAAAAAATCATTAAAATATGGTAGACATTTTCTTCAGGCTCCTCTGAGGGCTGCTGTTTCTTGATGCATTCAAATAAGGTCTGTATTCCCTATGCCCTTGTAATACAGAGCAATTGTCTGTCTAAAGTACATGACTATCTGCTGTCTATTCTCTCTTCTGTTGTAATTAAGGCACCAGGAATGTTTATGGGATTTAGGCCCTTGAATTTAATGAGTGTTGGACTTGTTCCTCCGTTTTAATCAAGTGTGGGACGGGTTATTATTAACGTAGGATTTTGGATGCACATGGCTGCTTACAGAGTTAATGAAGATGGATTTCTTTCCTAGAATAGATTACAAGCCCAGGTCATGCAACCACTGATTCGGAGGTGTTCTTGGTGAGTAAATCATTGCAGAAAATCATGAACTGCTGCAAGATGACAGATCTCTGGAGGCCAGCAAGAGTTGCTCTTACTGCGGATGCTCTCATGGTGGGAAATGGGGAGACCAGTGGGAATTTTTTGCTTTGGATTAAAGTTGGGCTGGTGTCTAGAAGACAAAAGACAGCAAGAGCTGAGTCTTGGGCAGCACCAACCATTTTGAACTCTGATGAGCCGATTTGTTCCAGGCATCAGGGTACCAAAGTCTTGACACTTTGCTGTATGCACTCCCCATCCAACACACCCACCAGCGTGTCTGTGCCCTGAGACACAAGCTCAGTCCCTTGTTTGTCACAATCTTCCTTCTTCTTCTGCCCTTCATCTGCCCTAAGGCATATAATGTATGGATCTGTACGTCCCTGTATCTCCAACTGCAAAATAAAGATAGTGCTATTTATTGCTTACTTAGACAGTTTTCAGGCAAATCACATCTATTATCTATCTGTGCATCTCTTTGCCCAGTGGTGTATGATGTCAGTTAGCGGCTCATGGATGCAGAATAATACAAATACTAACCAAGTGAGAAAAACATGGGAAAATAGGACAATGTGAAGGACAGGGATAAAACCCATGAGGTCAGGGATTTAAGACCATGGCTGGCATGATCAGTGTTGGCAATAGTCCTGCTTCAAGCTGGAGGTTGGATTAGAGATTTCCAGAAGCCCTTTCCAGCCAACACCTCTATAATTTGGTGATTATTAATAAAGTCAGCACACTCTGAGTTTCACTGTTTTAAAACAGAGCGGTTAGGTGAATAAAACTATGTCTCTTGAGATTCATGTCTGAATTGCAGTGGAAGAAATATCTGTTGTAAGGCATCTCTGCAGCCTGACACCTGAAGGTACTGTTTAAACACTCTGAAAGGACTGGATGGATAGATGGATGGATGGAAGGATATATGGATGGATGCATCAGAAACTCACAAGGGACAAGCTCATAGATGGAGGCTAGACAGTATTTTATTTAAAAATTAAGTCTAGGATTCTGAGTTAGCAGAAGGGGTCACAACATTGCACTTTAGGCTAAGAATCCAGGATTTAGACACATGAGACCTTTTTGGAGTCTTTCAGTCGGCCGTAACGCTGTGGGTGCTGTGTCAATCCCAGCAGCCAGTGCCTGCAGAGCTGAAAAGTCAGTGCGTTGGTGACATTGGGACATTTTAGGGCCAGATATTATCAAGGTAATTTTTTTTTGTCTGTCAAAGGTTTTTCTCTCCTACTCACAGGGGATGGATTTGGGCTTTTGACTCAGTTCCTTGGGATCCCCACTGACATCAGATCTGTCAGCTGTAATGCTGCAAGAGGACTTGAATACAATCACTCGATATGACAAAATAACAGTATGCTCATTATTATAGTCTAAAATCACACCTTATTGTGGTTCTTAGGTCAGTGAAAGTATCTCCTTCCCCTAGCTGTCTGGATGTATTATATTATTTGTGTCCAGATGCCATCATATTAGATTGGATTGTGCTGTTGCAAAAAGCACTAAATTAAACCTCCCAAACCACCGCTTACTGCCCACAGACTGTCTCCTACTGCTGTAGTCAATGCTTATCACCCTGTAAAAGGGAATAGCATCTTTTTCCATGATCCTGACACCTGACAGAACTGCATTTGTTTTTGTATCGTTTGCCTTGTTTTATGTTCTGTAGAGAGGAAAAGGTAAGGGGTGAGGGGAGATCACTGATTTGTTTCCATAATCCTAGTCCCCACATCAGCATGGACTGGTCGAGGGTGCCAGCTAATATGATCACGTTAGATTGACTTAATGAGAAAAGCTTAAGCAAATACATTTCACCATCCGAAGGGATAAAAGCATGTATAAGAATTTCTACTCTGCTCATCTGGTGAGCTTAAACTTGTCATGCCATAACTTGATTTCATTTGATTATGTGCTTATGTGATTTGGCAGAAAAACTGAAAAGGGAGAGTATAACATTTTCATATGGGTCTATGCAGTTTAGATAATTGAGTGCTGTCTCTATTTTGATAAGAACAGCCACCACGGGGTCATCAGCAGAGAGTCAACTTTGTGTCTACCCTTCTGTTGCTCAGCTGCAGGTTTCCCCTGAAGAGCCCTCGGGCTGCCCAGGGAGGCTGTGAAGTCTCCATCCCTGGAGACATTCAGAAATTGATTGTAAAAGGGCCTGAGCAACCTGATCTGACTTCCAAGCTAGGTCAAACCTTGCAGTCCCCCCTGCTCAGGGACAGGGGCTGGAGCAGGAGGCACCCAGAGGTTTCCTCCAAGCTTCAGTGACTCTGCGGGGTGTCACACAAGGGAAATGAGCTGTGTTTTCCCCAGGAAAATACCCACTTCAGCACTTCAGCAGTTACACAGACAGGACCCATATAAATTACAATGTCAAGAAAAGTTACCAAAGCATGAAATTCCCTCTTCACCCTGCGTATATTGGAATTGATTCATTTTCATGAGAAATGTTCTCATGATTGGCACTAAATCCTTTCCCTTCTCTTTCAATCCACACTGAACACCCACATGCAAAATTTGGGGATTTTTCCAACTTTTCTTTAATGTGAGTTTCTCTGCAGTTTTGTAGTACACCCTTACAAAAGAGAGTGATGAAATACCCTTTAACTTTCTGTCTTGCAAATCTGTCATCATACAATAAGCAAACGTGGTAAGCTATGTGCAGTCAAATCCTTATTTTCACATATAAACCAGATTCTGCTTTCAAGCAAATGCTGGTGTATATAAATCTGGAGATAGGCTGTCCCTTTGAAAACTTCACACTCCAGGATATTTCCACACTGAACTATGTGTGGCTCCTTATTTTCAGGCTTTAACCTAAACTTCAAAAACTGATGAGTTTCCTGTATAAAAACATTTATATTAGCTGGTAGTAGCACCTGCCCTCCCTAACATGTCACTAATTCGATTAGAATTCCAAGTTCTTAAAAATTGTTGGAAGAACCTGATATGAAGAAGACCCAATATATCATCTTTCATTCCTGCTTTATTCTCATGTTGTTCTGTTTTCAAGCAAAAGGGTCTACATTTCTTTGCTAATCTACACTATATGTTACTCTTACTGCTGGATATAATGCTTGGTAGAAGCTAATTCATTCTCAATGACCAGCTGTTCTTACATGCCTTTGAGAAAACAAAATGGTTTGATTACAGCTCCCAAGCCATAAAACCAGGAAGGAAAAAAAGAGATTAGGAATATGGAGCATGCCAGAAACAGTCCTTTTCCCCAGCCACTGGTTTATGAAGACTGAGCTTTTCTTGCTGGGATGAAACTTGGCAGCAGTGAAGAAGGCAGCATCATCTTTTTACTGAGGTTTCAAGAAGTTCACATCTTGGGGACATGGGCAAAGCTCCCAGGAACAGCCTGGTGTCTTGAATGCTCCTGTAAAATTACAGAGTCTATATAGCTGCAGAGGAGGTGGCAACAGAGTTAAGGAAATGCAAACTCATTTCAAATGCAAATACCAAGGCAACAGTTTGCATTAAAAATTAGCAGCTCTGAATGTCAGGAAAAAGAGTTTTACAGGCTTCATCTGCCTCATTTCAGGCAAGGTGTCCAAATGTGGGCAGGCTGCTATTTCAAAAAATCTGTGCTGGGAAGGGAAAAAGTTGTCTGGAAAGGATCTATAGTCATTTCTGTGGGAGCAGTGACCTGGGGGAGCCCTGACCTCTCATGAGAGACCTTTGTGGGGAGCCTGGAAGGACTGGGGCTCCCAAAGAAGGATTGCAACAGCAGAAGTGGACAGAGAATGGTCCAAGCTTATGGACACAGTAACAGGATGCTTTGAGAACTGGCTACAGACTTGCTGAAAAGCAGTAGCAGAAGAGGAGGTGTCTGACAGTGCTGGAAAGCTGTGGTTTGAAAAACAGGACAAACACCAGGGTTGGGCCAGGATTCACATTGCTTTGGAAGAGGAAGGCTCAAGGGTCTTGTCTCAGCTTGTAACTTGATATTTCTTCCTCATGTGCTATAAAATCTGTTCTGCTCTCAATTTTTTTTTTTTTTTTGCAACAGGATTTCAGGTTAAAGAGAAAAATAAACACAGCTTTCAAATGAAGCAGAAGCTGATGTTATCTCAACAGTTTCAGCCATCACTTGCCAAGTTCTGCTCTGGCACAAATGGGCATCTTCCATCTGGTGTGTATTTCCAGCTCTCTAAACTGAAGTTTGGACCATGCGATCCATTTTCTGTAACAGAAAACTTTGTGGGCCATTTATAGCATCTCCCTCTGTCTCTCTGTCCCTCTGTTTCTTGTATGTGTAGGAGATAACGAGCTTTCTTCTGCCAGCATGGGCCGTCAGTGTAGGCTGCTACATAGAGGCTGCACTGAGCACATGGGATGGGACCCCATAGGAGGTCCCTGGGTGACACTTTAAAAAAATACAACCCCAAGTGGAACAGCATCTCCAGCACACAAAGAAACTATGAGATGCAAGATGTTTGTTTCTACCAGGACACCGTGCTCAGATCTGGAGGATGGGATTTAAGCCTTTCAAAAACGCTGCCCGTTTTCTGTTTCTTATAGTTTTGTACCTTGGCCACTATTACAGTCACTAATACCTGTAGCTGTTGTTATTGCATACAGTTTTATCCACACATATTTCTTTGCAGAAAGTCAAACTTTCACTGAACTCTCCTTTAAAAAGAAATTTTCTATTGTAGAAAGACTGGAGGCACTGGATAACATTTTCTTTAAATTGTCCAATTAAAAACAAAGTGTCCAAGAGCTAATAACCAAAGCGGATGTTAGCTCAAAACCTAAACCAATTATTTTTAAAATCTGCTCTTGATGGACTTATGCTAATGCACTATTTTATTATCATGAGAAATTGTAGCTTGTGCTGTGGTTTAACAGTCTAATTACAGAGATAACACTTGTTTTGTGTGCCCATGATAAGCACAGGCTTTTAATTCACTCAGCAGATAGTAGCATGACAGAGATTGGCCAGGGCTCTGCATCTGCAGCTCTACAGAGGGCACAGATCAACATCTGAAGAAGCTATCAGAGTTCTTCTGTCTTGCCTACATGGGCAATTAATGAGAATGTCTCCAGCAATGTATTTCTTTCAGCGGTTGTCCCTGTGGAGACCCCAAGGAAAGCTTGCTCAACTATGCATACAGCTGGTGGCTGGAGGTACTAGGACTATCAGATATTTAGGATATTTATTTATAGTCTCTGCCCCCCTTTTCTGCTCCAGAGAGGGAGATACACTGATGATAATATCCTTCAGAGGTGAAGAGCAGGCTAGGATGCTCTTCTGTTGGCTTTTGATTTCTGAACAGGGAACTCATTAAATGCTTTTGAAAATTCTTGCAAAGAAAGCAGCTTCTTGTAACAACCCCCAGCCAGGGGGAAAATCTCTTTGCCTGGGAGGGTTAGGTCACAAGTCAGTTTGGAGGTTTTTTTGCAAGCCCTCTGGCTGTCTGCCCACCTGTCCATGAAACACAAAGCCTGTTTTTTTTCTTCTACTCTGCCAACGTTACTAAAGATTCTTTAGCCAAAGGCAAGAGAACAGAACATCCTTTCCCTCTTTTCTCCGCTGTAGAAATTGCCTTTTTTTTTTTTTTTTTTTTTTTTTTTTTGGCTTATCACAAATAATACCTTGCACAAAAATAAAAATTAGAGTGCAAGGACTCTCAGGAATATCCGGAAACCTGATATTGATCTCATCAGCCACCACATCTATGAGATGCCTGGAAATGTTGGTAACCGCACGTTAATACAACGTCCACCATCAGAAAGGTTTTAAGACTTTTTCCAAAACTGTATGAGAAGGAGTCTGTGCATTGATACAATCATGGCTATATCAGATGCCATCACTATAGGAGCCCACAAACTATCTTTATGCTCTGTCATGATCACTAGGTCACCAGTCCATGCCTGTGTCTTGTGATGCCTTTCATGTAGTGCCATCTACGAAGGATGTATGAAGGTTTTCTTAGTGGGATCATGGAATAATAGAATTTCAGTGCTTCATCACCCTCATCATCAAAAATTTATTCCTTATATCTAGTCCAAATCAACCTTCTTTTAGTTTAAACCCTTATATGCTTTAAGCATAAACAGTGCTTGGGACCATCTTCGTTGCTGTCCCACAAGCCACATGCGGCATTGAAGAGTGTCCCTGGGCAAAGCCCAGCTGTGTGGCTCCTGGGAAGGACGCTGGGCATCCCTCATGACATGGGTTAGAGGAACAGATCTCTGAAGGGGTAATGGGGGACTTTATCAGCTCTTATAAGCGTGAGCAGCTCCAGTGAAGGGGCACCCACTGGCCAGCAGACAACTGGGACCCATATTAAGACAAAAACCAATGGTCTGAACTTGTGCAAAGGGCTGAACGGAACAGAAAAACCACTGCATGCCCTCTGGAATAGGTCAATCTTCATGTTACAGAGGTAAATTCTGCTGCTCGTGTTGCCCTCCTGCCAATATTAGCTGCCTTGCCTTTCTGCTCCAGAGCAGCCAGAGAAAATTGCCAGGCTATAATCAAGATATTTTTCAAGTGACTCCGACTGTTAAATAAATGTGAAGGTCAGGGGGCTGTTTTCTCCCCTCCTTTTTCTAAAATCCATTTTCATACAGATCGATATCTGTGAAGATTGAAGGAGAAAACAGACTTTGGGAAGCAAACCTTATCTTCTTGGAAGCAGGGCAAGAACATGATGCTCCCCAGCAGTGTTTTATTAAGGAGCAGGATTTATCATCGCAGGCCAAGGTTGGCTTCTCTTTCATTCTTCAGCCGGCTCCTTCCTTTCATTGTCTGTCATTTCTTCCTAGTACAGCAAGCACGTGAGTGGCAAACAAAGCTCAACACCTGGCACATCCATTCCCCTACATTTTAACGGAATTTTCTCCTCGTATGGCATAGGACTGAGTTTTAATCCCACCAGATGGAACAGGTGGTTTCTGAATACTAGAAATCTTGGAAATGAAAGGAACGGGAAAGGTTCTTGGTTTATTTTTAATTTCCTCCACCTCATTTATCTGGTATGATTGAGATGCAGTTCTGAGATTCAGCCAATTTGATCAAATTTTCCTTTCTTCAGGCAATGTGGTGATGAGCCTATTTGAGATTCACTCTCAAAGAAACCTCATAATGGGGCAGATAAATTTCCCAGATACTGCTGAACTTTTTGTTAGTGATCCAGTGCTTGGCTTTTTTTTCTCCCTTCTCCAAGAAAAGCCTCAGCTGCTGGAGAGCAGCAGGAGCCTTCCCGATGCCCCTGTGTGTCCCTGTGCCTCAGTGCGAGTGCACGGGGCGCTCTGCTGTCGGAGGACACAGCCTGGGATGCAGTGGGGAAACGGGATTGCTGAAGAGCTCATATTTCTGCAGAACCAGAGGTATTTACTCCCACCTTTGTGAAATGCCCACCCGTTAAAACAGTTTCTCTTGCGTTTTGGATAAAACCACCTTGCCCACTTTGTACCCTAGAAACCTGCAGAAATTTGATTTGCAAAAATCCCACCCCTATTCTTCTCTCAGCCATCCCGCTTCTGTATCAAACACCCTACCAATAGCCATCATATAGGATCTCCTTTAAAGACCAGCTTCAGCGTTACAACTCTCTCTCCATTAGGAAGAAATGAAGTAATTCAGCTCTCTGCCTGGTCCCGAAGGCTTCCACGCTGTAGTGGAAGATGAATTGCACCGTTGCCTTTTATGACTACTGCAGTGTAATCATACTAAGACTTTACAAAGTGCCATACATCTTCAAAGAGCTGTATGTCCATTAGCTTAATAGCACTGTTCAACACAGGAAATCAAGCAATAGTGCAAGATGGGGAAAAAGAGTACACATTTTCCTGCATCTGAAATACAACTGAGTCTACGTGGGAGTTTCATTCCCTTTTCAGTGTCATAGGTCTTTGGATACAGCTGAGATGAGCACAGCCCCTGTACTCTGCAAGACAGAGTGCAAGTGAGAGGAAGGTAGGACCAGATTACCACCACTGCACTAATAAATATCCCAAATTAACCAAATGGTGCGCTAAATGGACTCTAAATAAATCTCCTGCACCCTCTGCTGGGGAGAGGGTCATGGCTGCACAGCCCGGCACGCCAATGCTGTCCTGGATGCTGCCCTTTCACAAGAGATTAATCTAAAAGTGCTTATTTTAACAGGGAAATACCAGCAGGGCTGTAGAAAAATTTGTTATTTTATATAAAAATATAAATCAGGGCAGACCTGAGCATACCCTAGGCCTGAGTCCCTGCTCTGGTACCCCCCTCCCTTGGCTGGTAGACCCCACATTCACTGAGGGGTGGGCAGCTGTACCTACAGGTATCTGAGCTGCCGCATGATCAGGGACATCAAGTCACCCACAGCAAAACTAGATGTGAAAATCAACTGGGGGAGAGAAGACAGGACTTCCCCCCGCCCCAGCCTTTCCTGCCATGCTGAATTAGAAAGCCTGCAGATGCCAGATAAGAAGGAAGCTTTGAATAATATATTCGATGCTATCAATAAATCATGGAATAAAACTAAAATGGTTTTCCTTTCCTACCACGCTCAGCTTGAAGGGTAAGAGGCCAGGAGACACTAATACTTGAGTCTTTGGTAGTCACCCACCCAGCAGCTTTAAACACTTCACAGAATACCCCATTTATTACAAGAATACATATTTTGCAGCATTTAGGGAACCAAACTCACCGAATGCCTTTATTTTTGCCAACAATTCCATTTCTACTCTACGAACAGCAAGGGTGAGACATCCTAAGGGAGACCTCTTAAAACTGGGGAAGACCCCAAACTTTGCCTGTGTTTTTCCCTTATTGAGAAGAAACGAAATCCAGATGCTCTGCACTGAGCTGAGCTGGGGTTGTGGGCACAGATTCTGGGAGCAATCTCCTGCTTTTGCCAAGAGCGAACAGCTCCAAGGCGGATGGTTATAAGGGGTGCTTCCCTGGGGCTCCCCAGAAGCTACTGTTTGTCTGGTTGGTGCTTATCTATAATTACCGAGCAGGTAGGTGACTTTCTGGACCCTGAGCTGGAAAGGGGAGCAAGTTATCCTGCTCCCATCTAGGTGATGCTCTGCAGCAGCAAGCGGGTTTCCAGCGCGGTGCTCGGCAGCGTGTTTGCTCTGCCATCTAGGGTCCAGGCTGCACGCCGCCTTCCTCACCAAGAGGAGCCCTGACTTTTCTGCAGGGTGAACTGGAGAGGACAGTTCAGCTTTGAGCCCCTCTGGAGGGAGTGCATGCAGTGCGTGTGCGCACCGATGCGCTGCTCAGGGGTGAGTTAATGCAGGTGGTTTTGGAGCGGTGCCACTGCCTGGCTCACCGGGGGAGGGACACCCAGAGGTGTCGCTACCTCCTTCAGTCATGTCACTCCTGAGCAGGAGCTAATTTGTCTGAAGTTACTTTTGTATTTACTATTTCAAAGCCTTTCCACCCAAGGAAAATATGTGTCCATGTGCTTGCTCTGGTGAAGGCCTGTTTGTGCATAACAGGGGGTTGGGATTACGTGGTGCACCAGCTCTCCCAGTTAATCTATCATGCCTCAGTGTGCGCTGCCATTTGGTTTAACCACTTAATTAAAACTGCCTTAACTGATTTATATTCACCGGCTCCTTCATTCTCTGATTTCAGTGAAAGCTTCAGCTGAGTCAGAAGGCAAAGAATAAAAATCACATTTTAGTATTTCTCTTCAAATCAGGACCCGAAAAGACACGGAGACTGTGTTTGGATCTTAGTGCAGAGAATCAGCCCCAAACCTAGGGATTTATTTTGTGGTTAAAAGGGAATTGAGAAGAAAGCTACAAAATTTAAAGAACTGACAGATCAACAAAAACCTCATGTTAGTGCTGATGAGTGTCAGAGGAAAAGAAATGGCCAGCATTTCTACTCATTTTTGGTACTAGAAAGTTGGAGTGATAAAGTGTGTCAGTGCAGCTAAATCATTTGTTCAATAAATTGTCAGGAAATGTGCAATTGATAGATCTGGTCATGGGGGAGTACCTGGGACTGACTCATCTGAGGCTGAGAAATCCCTGAAAGCCAAAGGGGAAAGAGGAGCTCTAGGGCATTTGTTTGTTTTCTTTAGCATCTAAATTTAATGGTTTAAAGCCTAATCTTACTGGCTTTTCAGTTATATCCAAAAATCTCCTCTCCATCTCTGACTTACCTCCTGTTAACAGTCTTTCAAGGGCAAGGACATAAAATATTTGCTCATGAATGCTGTGTAAAAAAATCTCATGTGCCATTATTCACCAAATTCCTTATCTGTGCCAAATGACATAATCTTGTAAAGTGTGTCCTGTGCCCTCTTCCTCTTCCTTCCACATCATTTTATGTCTGTCTTTCTGTTTAGCTATGTATTATAAACTTCCTTACACAAAAAAGACTGACCACCTTGCTGGCAAAGGTTTCTCTTTCCAGAAAGATACTTTATGCCCCAAACCACCATTAGGTTACTGTTGATGGAAATAGGAGAGAGCTGCCAAGAAGGTCATAAGGGTAAATTATACCCCAGAGCAGTGCTGGAGTAGCATTAAATGGATCAGGGAGATTTCATTCATGGTTCTGCCACTGAGTTATTGCAGTTTTGGAAAGGAAAAAGGTTTTCTGTCCACCCAGAGCTGGAAATCCAAATGCTGGAGTCAGGTGCTATTGTGATCAAAAGCTGGAGTTGACTTTTTTTCACCTTGGACTGAGAAGCTCCAGGTGTCTTAAATGGGTTGTCCAAAAGTAGGAGTGAGATTTTACAACTTGAGTCTCCCTCTTGTAACAGCTCCTACTTAGCCCTCCAGTGAATAAGGAAGAAATGTTTCTTTAATTTTCAAGGATAGTATATGGTTTAATTAGTCAGAGAACAAGGCACTGAAATACCCAGACTGGGATTCTGCTTAGGAACGGAGTTTGGCAGAATTTTTGGCAATGAGTTCATCATGCAGAAGTTCATACCAAGTCACTGCATATACAATCCCAAATAGCTGTGCTCGTTTGGGAAAACAACTTTTGCTTAACTTCTTAAACCATCTGCTTCTGCAGTTAGGGTCAGGGGCCTGTAAACTCGTATGGGAGAGTCCCCAGGTTCCCACAATATCATTGTGTTATTGCACCTCCCCAGCACCCAGTTCCTGGTATCTTGATAGACCACGGGGCAAAAAGCACTGAGGGTAAAATACCCCCGCCCAAACAATTTGAATAAAAATTATTTTCCCTTGAGGAGGTTTAGCTGTGAGAAGACCAGGTAGATATGTTCCTATGATAGCCAGGGCAATTGCAATCCTAGGGAATTTGGATGGTTTGTATTCATATGAATTTCTCCTAAGGCTCCGGCATTAACTTGTGCTCCACAAAAAAGGGACATTTACCACTGCAGGGAAAAAGGTCCTCCTGATTTTTCTCCAGACCAGGCTATCTGGGTGCTGGAGGACAAATGCCAAGAAAAAGCAATGCCTCCTGCGTGGTCTTCCCTGTTGGCTTGGTGAGTGTGTGAGCCAGGCGGGGACCGGGGCTGGCCCCACCGGCACCCCTGCGCCAGCACGCCAACACGCCGGCCCGTTCGGATGACAGAGGAATCTGATTTAGCAAGCTGAGAACTTTCCTGCTTATCTCACTGGTGTGAAACGTAACGAGGTAAAATATAACGATGTTATTTAAGTACACCTTAATGTGCCGTATCCATTGGGAAACGCTTGCACCTGGCCTTCTTTAATAGCTCTGAGCAGGGCGGGAGCTGCTGAAGGCGTCGAGCCAAGTCATCTGGTACAACCAGGGGGATGCTGTGCCTGAAGCAAACTGTTTATTCTGCCAAACCTCTTTCACTGCCTTGTCCAAATGACTGGCAGGCTTTTTAAAATCCAGGCACTGGTTCATCTAGATTCTCGTACTTCATCCTTCTGGAAAAAAATATCAGCGTGGCAGGAGGGATTTTACTTTTTCCTCTTCTCATGCAAAATGGAACTGCTGTTTCATCAGCCAACTTTGTTATGGAAAATATGTCAGGCCATCCACTTCGCTCCTAGAGAGCTCTCCAGAATCCAGCATGTGCTTTCTTAATTTAGGACTGATGTCTGCTAAGCAAGATAGCTCATGGGAGAGATAAAGGTCCCTTTCCAGTGCCATTCCTTGGCTCTGAGACCACTTCGATGACACCAGCCTCAATTTTTAGCACGGTGATAAGGAGCTGTCACAGGGGGCAAAGAGCTTTGGTAACTATCCTTTATCTGTCAGGATGTGGCTAATGACTAACCTTAAGAAAATCAATATTATTAAAGAACTCTGAAGGGACAGTGTTCTTGTAACTGAGGGCATTTGAAATTTATGAGCTTGATTTTATACATCAGAAAAAAAAAATGTTTTCTAATGTCAGAAATAAGAAAGGGAGGTGAGAAGCTTTAATGCCAAGAAGGGTCAGGCCATCAGTCGCCATCTCCCTCCTCTTCACTAGCCATTAAATATGTCCCCAAAGCACCAAGAAATCACCAGAAATAAACGAAGTGAACAGAAGTGCAAAGAAAAATAAATGTGTATTTCATCTCATGAAGGTTAAATCTCTGGTATTTTTACTGAATGCAAATTTTCCATTCTGATGCTTTGAGGCTTAAATTAATGATTGTGATTATTTAATTTTCCTCCATTTCCCTTCCAATTGCAACCGTCACTGTTGTTTTTAATATCACACATATACAGTTTTGCAGCTGCCACAGTCGTTCACGTGAAGGTACACGCTGTATCACGCTCAACGCTTCGGTGTAAAAGTCTGGGCTACATTGCTCTTCTGCAGTGCTAATGTAAAACCATCTGTGACTGTGCCATTCGGCTTCTAGCTATTAGAAAACTACAGGTCATTCCCTTGGCATCTGTCCCTATAAAATGTACATTGCACAAAGTCATGATTGAAATGTACAGAAGAAATTACACATTCACCAAAAAAAAAAAAAAAAAAAAAAAAAAGTCCGATTGCTATTTTACAAGAGAAAGTGTGTACCATTCAATACATACAAAATGTTTTAAAATTGTACATAAGTACCAAAGGCATTATGAGAGATTCTTTGGAGATGAAACGAAAGTGCAAAAAAGCCAAGGCAACGGAGCAAACTAAAGGAAGCAAAGCAGCAGCTGTCTTTGCTTTCTAAAGGACAACCAAACTTTTATGCTCAACTGAGCCCCAGATTTTTACGAGCGGGAGGCGAGGGCGTGCAGCTCCTGCACTCGCGCCAAGCGAGAACGGCCTGTCCCGGTGTGACAGTCACCTCTCAGCTCACCGTCAGGACAAATGCATGAATCATTTTTAGCCTAGAAATGAGCCAGATGCTGTTATAAGCCACAATAGCTTCAAGGTATCTCAGGGAAACAGCAACATACTCCAGCAACGGAGGTACCCTTTGCTTAGAAACATATTTGGGACTGAAGTGGTTCTTACAGCAGATAATTTTGGATCTAGAGATGAATTTCAGGCCAATGCAAAAATCTGAATACTCTTTTGTCAATGGTATCCAGCAGTATTCAACTGGAAAAGTTAGGTATTCGTGTGTTTGTTTATTTAAACACTGAAGGATAAGTTCTACACAATATAGATCTTATACCTGTGAAAATATGGGCAAAATTAAATCCTAGAGGATGATTCATTTGATGAGGTTGGTGAAACCTCTGTATAGGGGCAATCGGAGTCTGCAGACTGGCCTAACCGGAAAATCAGATTTATTGATTATAACTTTGTCATTTCTCTCATAACTCCAAGATCTAAAATTGGCTTTTGATGACTCTTTTTCTTAAATGTCTCTTAACTAGGGGCTTTTTTAAATACGTAGGCAAAGGTAAGAGCAGGACCCAGACGGCAGCAGGATCCTCTGCCCGGGCAGGAGCCCATACCGAGGCGATGCCAGGATTGGGGGAGACCGTGGCACTGCCCCTCGGCCAGCACCACTGCCGTCGGGGTCACCCCCTCACAGCACGTAAAGCCTCTGCCCTCGGCTCTCCGGTGGCGTAGGACAAACTGTTTGGCCACCCGCCCAAGGAACGGGCTTTTTGGTTTGGACTCGGAATTGGCACTGGCCGCTATATTCTTTTGTTTATTTGTTTGAAAGGAGGACAAAAAAAAATATCGTTTAAAGCAACTGCACGGCCCGCGCCGCCTCCAGAAGTGGGATTTCTCCTTGGGATGGCGGTTACACATCTTTGCAATCTTCCTTTGCGATAGAAATACATTATTGAAATAGTCTTTTGTTTTGGATTTACTCACTCTCCCACCTCCAAAAAAAACCCCAAAACTTTTCTTCCCCCTCTGCATCTCAGATGCAGCTTTATCTGTTTTGAAGTGTGTGTGTGCATGTGTTTGTATACAGCAATACAGATATGCATGTACACAAAGAACATGAACACACTTCTGCAGCCAAAGTTGTGTTGTCCTTTTATCTTACAGGTTATGACAAAGATAAACTGTGAACTTCATTCAATCTGTACAGAATTTACAGTTCAGATGACTAGCAATGAAGAATATATAGAAATACAGTAGTTCTTAGGTATTTTCGGGCTGTGTGTCTTTTGTTCAGGTATTTTTTAAGTAACATTGCAGAGGCAATCTCACTTATTTTAGCTTCCTGGTTAAATCTGCTTAAAGAAGCATTTGAATGCAGTGTATTTCTTAACAAAATAGGATCTTAATTTTTCTCTTTTCCCAGTTATTAGTGAGTCACTTCACAAACTAGGCAGGTAACACTTTGTTTGGTGTCTGCTCAACGCACATATGCTTATTACATGTAGTGATACCTATCAGCATTTGGCATGTAATGTGCAATCTGTGTGCAGTATACGTGGATAGTGTGCCAAAGTGACACTAAGCAAGATAAATTTCATAAATACAATGCCTATACTGGAGAAACAGGAATATAGTTTTAGTTGCTGTATAAGAACAGTGGCACCCACCTATATGAATTACTGATAAAAGAATAAAACATTTATAAGAATAATTTATTGAATCTCCTAAAGCATTTGATACATCACGCAGCAACTGCAACTATGTTTAAAATCTGCTCTTGATTTAAAATAACAAAATCTCTGTCGTTTATCAGCTATATCTTGTTTTGCCTGGGTGTTCCTGAAAATCTCAGGTTCTCTACCCTGTGCGTGAATTTTTTGAGAAAAAATGAAGAAACTTCAAATTTTAGGGTTTGGGTTCGGGCAAGGGGGAAGAGTAACCGACACAGTAGGGTCCCCATCCTGCCTGCTGACAGGAGCAGGGGATACCTTCAGCTCCAGGGAAGATGCTGGCCCAGTGTGAATAACCAAGCAGGACAGAAAGACCCGTCATCAGCTTTGATGACCAGCAAGGCTGAACATGGTGTGTACAGAGATGCTAAAGGACTGAGCCCTTTATGTGCACATCTGTAATAAATCCCTCTCATGAGCATCAGTGTATATGTGAAACCCTGGGTCATGGCCACTGTGTTGGTCAGGTTTAAGGGATTATTGTGAAATGCTGCTTCTACTTTTAATGGGAGGTGTCCATGGCATGCTAAATTAAGGAGGCATTTTCTCATCTCGGCTTGCAAGGCTTGAGCATCTCCCCAGGTCCACAGGCATCAGTGTCAAATGAAGCTGAAATTCCAGGGGAAGCTTCACCAGCAGCGTGACATTCAGCCTTGGTTTTGGGCCAAAATCATCCAAACTGGATATTTTGGCATGGCTTATACCTGAAACCATTAAACCTGCCCTAAAATTATAGGTGTAGCTGCAGGTGAAACCTAGCCTAAGCCTGGAACTGAGTTTTGAAAAGCTTTGCAGTTAACTCAAGTTTCTCAGGACTAGGCAGACAGATGCTGCTCAAACAATTCATCTGCGCCTGTATTTACAGGAATTAGGAGAGGGCAAGATGTTTCCAGGTTCACTGGCAGCTTTGGAAATAGCACAACCTGGACCAGCTGCTTTCCGTTTCTCCCTGTTATGGAGCTGGAGCCTGGAATGCAAAACCACAGGTGTGGAGTGCTGGAGGGGACTGGGGTCCTGAAAGCAGCTTTTGCTTCAGGGAGCAAAAGAATCAACACTGTTAGAGTCTGTAAGCTCTACTCTGAGGTGTTCAGCTTGACAAGAAAACCTGAACTGAACCCTCATCCCTGTTTCACCAAGGGGACAAATCCTTACAGGGCGCTGTACAGACTCCATCCCTGCACTGAAAGGCTCCAGCAAGACAAACCAGGGATGTGTTGAGGCCACGGTGGCTCAGTGAGAAAGCAAATAAATTGCCAATAAAAATAAAAACTGTCATGCTAACAAAACATGAAGGCTCTCTGGTGCATCTAGTGATGCCAGGCCAAAAGTAAGTTTCAGAGCAGAGTTCTGGCGTTACGTCTTCACTTGTATATTGTCTGGACAAGGAAGGTGAGGATATGGGACCAGTGTCAAACTAGATTATGGCAGCAGCACGAAGAGATACAAGAGACTGCAAAAGCCAGCGAGGTGGGAAAACCCTGAAGGTCTCTTGACAGCCTGGTATTACAGCAGGGAGAACTGTGGCAAAACATTTATGGAGATAGGAAGGTAGCTCAGCACCTCTCCGTAAGGAGAGTAAAAGATGCTTCCACAAGGAATGGATATGGCACAGCTGCAGGGTCCCTGAGACCCCCAAGGGCTGTAGACAAGGGTGGATGAAATTTCCAAAGAGGGGTTTCCAAAGTTTGGGAATCACATTTCTCCCTGCCCCTTGGGCTGGGCTGCAGGCACAAACGCACATGCACATCAGAGCTGGATGAGGCGAGGGAACCCTAGGGGAATGAAACCAGACATATGGCAACTCCCACACATGGGGGTTCAGTTGTCATCTCCTAAATGAAAGCCAGGCCTCCATCCCTGGCGCTGCCCGCCTTGTTCTGCCTGCTCCTCCAAACCCTCAGGACAGTGTATCTGGGATGCTCTTCTTAGAGGCACCTGGATGAAAAGGAGGTTGTTATACACAATTCATATTTTTTCCTCCCCGTGTGCACGTTTTGGGGAACCACAGGTACAACTGTGGTATTTTTATCCCTTCATTAAAAGAAGTTTCTGCATGCTGTATCAGAGGGATGGGGCAATGATCAGTCGCGGCATGAGAGACACTTGGTATATCAGTGTTACCTACAGAAGCACCGCAGCACCCTACGTGATGGGTCACTGGGAGGACGGCCTCTCCCGAAAATGATGCTTTTGGCAATGTTACCTCATCAGGTACTACAGCAATCTGGGAGTGCAGATACAGCTGGAGCATACTGCTGTCTACTCATCTCAGGCTGCATGCAGTAGTAGGCAAAATTGAGAGTACAGTCAGTGAGATAGTCCGGAAAGCACATTCATACGTTAAAAAGGACCCGGCTGCTCCTTCTGCAGCAGCCGCTCCTTGCTGCTACCTAAAGTATAAGCGTGATTAATACTGTATCAAAATGTGTGTAATCCCTCTCCCTCTAGACACTAATATAAGGCAAGCAGTACTGTGTCACTGGGGCATCAAACACTAAGATATACTAAAGAAGATTCCTATGCATTACTATTATCCTTATTAAAAAACCCCCAAACCCTACTGTTATTATTAAAAAAAACAACTATCCCACACCCGTGCTCTAAGCAGATTTTACTCTGTGACGCAGAAAAGTCAGGGTGTTTGTGTTCCAAAAGCAAGAGTTTGCTTTTACACCGCTGAGCAGCAGTGACCCACGCGGGGCTCACCCCTGTGCCACGGCCCTCCGCATCGCAGCCTCGATGTTACTTGCAGGTGAAGGAGCTTTTGTATCTGATTTCCTTGTTTTAGGCTCACAAAAAGGAAGCTGATGAAAACAGAAGATGCTGACCCATGATGGAGAGCGGGTGAGGGGGGATGCGGGCGTGCAGGTGTGGGTCAGAGGAAAGGGATGGAGGCTCAGGACTCGCTCAACCTCAGGGTTCACACGAGCGTGGATGGAGAAACAGAAATCCTTAGCCTGCTCCTGGGCTTTTTAACATTCCCAATAAAATACTCACTGCTAAGGGTCTTTATATGGGAAAACTCTTGGACAAATTCCTTAGGAATTTCAATTTCTCTTTTAATAGTTACTTTTTGGCTTTAGCAATAATGTTGCTGTGACCATAGTGGTCTGAGGATATAAGGGAAATGAGGTTTGCAGTAGCTCCCTCTTGAGAAAAATACGAGTAAACTTGTTTTTCTTTTCTCTTGGGTAACTGTTAAGAAGGGGAGCATTTGTATCTGAGGTGATGCTCTGGCTTTTCAGGTAGATTATACAAACTTTTTCTAAAAATTCACGTAATTTAAAATCTTAAAAATCAATTCAAAATGTAAAAATATACCTATTTATCTGTAAATAGCAATGATCCTGCAGAATTCAGTTGGATTTATTAAGCAGCATTCAAAACAAAATACATTTTTAGAAAATCTGATCTACCACAGAGTTTGTCTAAAGAAATATAATGGCTTTCAGAGCTGGACAAGACATTTGTTTTTTCAGTGAGTTCCTAAACATTTTTGTTTCAAAAATTATTAACAAGAAAATGAGTCAACAAGGAAATTCACATACAAAATCTGCACTTGAGTAACATTAAAGTCCCTTCCCAAATATTGGGAAATTTGACTTATGGCTAGTGCTCTGTTCCTATGTCTCAGGGTCACATTCTGGAAGGTCACCTGCACAGAGACTGCAACATCTCCAGCCACGGCTCCTGTTTGGACACACGAATCCTCAGACAACTTGAACTCATACTTGGACCTGAAGCACCCAAAAACTGACTGTGGCTTCAGGTTCCCGTCTCAGGGGTTGCTCCATCCCACAGGTGTGGCCATTTGCAGTATTTCTCTGCAGATTTAGACCCAGATTCTGAGGAAAAAAAAAAAAAAAAAAAAAAAAAGTCCAAAAGTTTTTAGGAGGCCAGATCCCAGGCTCTGGTCCAAGGCCAGGGCTTCACATTCAGCACAGAAGCACCTCGAAACCAGGCTCTGCGCACAAACCGGGCATGAGCATGGGCCCCCCCGAAGCAGTTCAAGATGGCCTGCTGGAAATTTGGCTTTCACATCTTCTTTACCTCTCCTTCATCTCCTTTGTCCATGCTTGGCATTGTTTAAAACTTGTTTCTGTCCTCCAAAAAATACAGAACCAGACTGGCGAGGAACAGGGGAGCAAAGACGAGCCCAAGAGAGGCTCAGCAGAGGGACAAAGTTTGCCTGTCCATCCTTTTAAAGGTCTTTATCATTGGAACTGCCTCATTAGCAAAACAAACCCAATTTATTTTCTTTTAATCTAGTGGTTAAGACTTCTTGTGGGAGATTACCACTAGGAGTGTATGATACAGGCATGGGGGAACTGAGAGATTGAAAGTGAAGATTCTGCAGGGAGTACTGGACTATGATTTAGGACAGGGAGGAAACTTTATGTCAATAAGCAATGAGCAGGCTCTGTTATCATTTATGCAGTCATAAATCATTTTGTGGAAATAAGGAGTGTTATTTGGAGTTAATTTTGGTGCAAGTTAACTCCAAAATCCAGGTCTTTTTGCTTGGATGAATAAAGTGATGATTTATGGCATGGTTGTGGATGGGGGCATGTGTCAGAATTTCTTTGAAATAATGCCACAAATAAAAGTGGAGTATTTTTCACACCTTGAAAAAAAAAATTCTATGTGAAATTGTAGCAGCAAGATACAAACTGTACTGCATGTACATAAAATCAGTTTTCTATAATAACTGATTGTGGGACAAATCCAACACTGTTTAAAGTTATGAGCCAGATCTTTATAAACTCTTGTGTGGTAGCTTGTAGAGGGAAAAAATTCTTGTGCAATACCTAGGGGAGGCAAAACACTGCCAGATTTCAGCCTGTGGAAAACTCCAAGGACACAGTGGAACTGCATCTCCTTGGGACACACTGGCAGTATTTGCTTTCAGGGGTGTAACATCATCTGGGCAGGAGAAAGGGATTTTGCAATAAGAACTAGGAAATGGACATTCAAAATCCAGCCAATGGGGCGTCAAAATTAGGATGTGATGAAAACTACATCCTACAAAAATTGTGCCTTGAAGTCCTGTTGACTTTGCCTCCTATATTAAAGACCGGTCACATACTTGTCCTGCAACAGGACCACATGACATCATCCTCATCCTCATCTGGAGTTCCTGCCTTTTTATCATACTCTTCTGTGCCAAATTTCCAGCAAGCCTCAAAAAGTAATTGCAAACAAATAAGATAATAAATCTTCATTATCTCTGACTTGGATAAAATTTGCAGCAAGCAACTAGCTGGAGCAATGTTCACTTTTGCCTCACCCAATCTAATTTCCATTCTTCTGGTCACTGGAAAATACATGCCACCAAGTCTGGTTTGAGACGTGCTGACATTTCTTGCTCTGCTAGAAGGCATCTCATTTTGCAACACGCCAGGGGCAAATCTGCACGATTCGCAGCCATTTTTCATTCAAAGGTATCTCTGTACAGAAGTCAAGATCATCACTGGGTTCATTTTGCACAAAGAAATCTGGAGCCAAAAGGAGTTTGGGAGCATAAGCAGAGAGGGAAAAATTGTAGGAGGTAACACACAAATGAAAGGAAGGAACTAGTATGGCTGGAAGCCTAGGTTTCCTGTAAGAAAATATAGTTTCTCCTCCTGAATGCTGAAAAATGGCAGGAAAAATTGTGCAGAGCCTTTCCCCACTCCTCAATGCCAGGTGAAGACTTGCATGTTGGTCCTGAGCACTAGCAAGAGGATGGTTTTATTTCCTGTCTGCAAGCTGTCAGACTGCACCCACATCTTCCCTAAGGCCAAAATACTCCCCTGGTTGCTGCCCCTGGTCAAGCAAACAGGAGGAGAGAAAAAGGTTGTGATTCTCCCTTCACCCCAAGCAAGTCAACGTTCAACTTCTCAAAAGCCACACAGAAATTAAGTTGCCACCTAAATATCCTTAACAGGCTCTTGATATGACACAGGGAAAATGTGGGGAGATGAGATTTGAAGTCACAGACACAGCCCCAGCAGAAAACACACACGGGATTTGAGCTGTGGATACCTGGCAGGGTTCAGAGGCACAAAGCTGGCCATGGTGTCCCAGCCCTGGAGATGGATCCAAAGCACAACTTTTCCTGATCCACTCCCTTGCAAAAAACCCCCACCCACCTATCCATGTAAAGACCACTTTGTGACTTCGTTTTGGTCCCAAAAGAAACTTTAAGCTTCACTTTTCCCCCCCAGTTGAATGCGCTGCTGAGGTTCCTGGTAATGACACAATGATCTTTCCAAGAGAAAGTACTTTAACAACAACGAAACGGGGCAGACTTGGATTGGCACAACTTGTGGGCAAGCACAGGTAAGAGGCTTCTGAAAGACCATGAAGAAATGAAGAATCACCTCTTAACTCAGCTTGAGGGATCCAAACAAAACTGAAGGATGTCCTGAGAACATGGGGTGTGAGATTCTTGGCAGGGCAGAAGAAGAAAGGGAAGATTTTCACGGGGCATAGTGTGTGCAAAAGTGTTCAGGCACAATGCAAACTGTAAGAAAAGTGCCCACTCTGGCCAACAGGGCTTCACAAGGATGGAGCTCAGCACTTAACTCGCAGCAGTGCGGGGACCACAGCACCTCACATATCCACCCTCTCCCTTTGGCCTGGTGGCTCTGCCTCCACAACACCACTGGTGGCCACGAGAATGGCTTCACACCATGGCAGCCCTCCAGAGGGGTTGCCTTTGGGTTGCTTTTGCTTCCAAAGCACCTGCAGGTCCATTGTCAACGAAAGGAGAGCTAATTAAATATAATACATGGTTTAAAACATGAAATTCCAGCCCCATAGTCTCTTGTCCTCCTCTGTCTCATTTCTCTGCCCTCTGGGTTTTCTCTCTCCTTGCACTCAAGCTCGTATTTCTGAGTTTTTAAATATCCTAGGATGGGATAATTTCCAAACCATTCTGGTTCAGAGTGGTATCCTAATCTGCCCCACTTTGACCTGATGTCTTCTGTTCATGCAAATATTCCAGCCATCATCCCTCTCCTCCAGGGGCCTACGCAACATTTCCATGTATTATATTGGAATTATGCCACCTTCCTGACGGTTCATGAGGAACCACAGAGTAACAACTCCCACCCCCGTAATTACACGTGACCTGAAATCTAAGACAGACACAGACACGCGTTCGTTCCGCAACTCCAAAATACCTAAAGGTGTAATCACCGGTGCCATGACGTGGCAATTCCCACCTAACTCCTGTCAGCCACCAGTTACTGTGACCTCCAAATGCCCTGGCTGGGTGCTTTATTCCTGCCCCACACTCCTGAAGATTCCCAAGAAATGCAAATTGCCTACCCTGCACCATGAAATAATTTCACCTAGTGATCTTAGAAAGAGAATATGAAATAAATCTGGACTTCATAGCTCCAGTTCGCTCACCACCATGACCTCTTCCACAAATGCAGGCTTGGACCTGCTCGTTCCCCCCCTCCCCCCAGAGTAAGCTGCAAGAAAATATCTGCCAGCTAAGGATGTCCTAGAAGGAGGAAAACCTTAGCTGTCAATCTCCTTGAGAAGTTCGACGCGTGGACAGCTGGAGTGGGCAGCTGCCAGCGCTCGGACGTGGCTCGGCGGCTGCAAGAAGGCTTCACTGCCTGGGGGCTGACCAGCCCATGTCACTGAAGGGTCCCTCGCCCGTGGCCGACCTAGGAGGTGGACCACAAGGCGTGCAGAGGTCAGAATCGGTGTCTGATTCCCCTTCTGCAATGTAGGGTCTGATTTTGGCCACGGCTGCATAGCAACCGTTGTTAAGGATGTCCAAATTCTCTTTGGACTGGGAGATGCTAAAGCCGCTGAAAGAACGCTCCAGTTCCTCGTGGTCTACCGAGGGGATGGAGATGGACGTGTCGCTGTCTCTCATGGCACTCTCGTGGTGTTTGGTTGTAATGTCTTCGTTCCTCAGGTACTCCGCGCTCGCCCTGTGCCCACCGCTGTACGCCGACAAAGAGCGCTCGTGGGAGGGCGGAGGTGGGATGCGGACCAGCGAGCCGGGGTCTCCAACGGGCGAGGAGCCGTGGCTTTGCCGCTGGTAGACCTGCTGCTGGCATGACGTTGAGGGCGGGCACGTGTTGGTCGGGGCTGGCGGGGCAGAGAAGTTCTTCTGGCCCATGGAGCTGGTGGACCTGATGATCTTGATGATGCAGCCGTTCTTGTCAATGTGCTCCCTGCTGTCTTCGGGGCTGTGGTAGGGAGGTGCTGGGTCTGGCTCTTTGGACCCAAAATAAGCCTCCGTCTCCGTTGGTGGGATGCCCATCCGCTGCATGTAAATGTTCACCAGGAAGTCCAGCTTCTTCTCCATTGACTGAACCTGCAAAACACCACAGTTCCAGTGCTACACGCTTCACGCAGGTTGAAGCACATTAATATCCTGAGTACAAGCAACTTCCAACCCATCCAGGCACAAGTGTAGGGCTGGGCTTCATAGATAACCTCTGCCTACACTGACTTACAACAAACTGAAACTTGTAATAAATATTTAATTGTTCTGTTCTGAAGCACTTAATTTTCCACCTTGTTACAGGGTTTTCCTTAAGCTCCTACAATCTTTTTGACAGGTACCAAATTCCAGGAAACTGGAGCACACTCACATCCTTTCAGCTCCTTACTGCATTTGGCCCTTGC
Source organism: Tyto alba (assembly GCF_018691265.1). Taxonomy (NCBI): domain Eukaryota; kingdom Metazoa; phylum Chordata; class Aves; order Strigiformes; family Tytonidae; genus Tyto; species Tyto alba. Next base: position 15,539,567 of record NW_024881308.1, read on the forward strand.
CTGGGCTCAGATGGCCATGGGGATTTCTGAGTCTTATCCTCTAGGAAGATTTTAACCTTCACCAACGCCAGCAGCTACAGCAGCCAGGCTCATGGGCTGCTTTGAAACACGCCTCGTATGGTGGCAAAAATCCAATGTGCCATTTTCAAAAATAATATAGACTTCCCATAAACTCACCAAAAAGGAAAGACTACACATCACAGACTCCAAAGTGTCTGTTTTCAAAGCAGTACTTAGGTTTCTAAGACATTCAGTGCCCTTTCATAACATCCACCTTGCTTCTTTTTCAAGATATTCTTAGCTCCTAGGTTTTTTTTTCAAAATGGTAATGTCCCCCTGGGGAAAAATAAGGCAAGAAAATAACAACACAATGCATGTAACACCCTCTGATAAGAACCCCCGCCTGATCCAATATACCTGTTTTTCAACTTTTCCAAGCCTGCCCATCATGCTGGGGTCTTCAGGCAGCTCCCCCTCTGCTGGCCCTTTGGTCCGATCCTTGTCGGTCATGGAGGATCCTCTCCCAACGATCTGGTCAACTCTACCGGGATCAGAAAATCCCCCCCCACCCCCGGAAAAGGACCTGGAGTCAGTTGGAGGCAGCAGGCGAGGAGGGCTCTGCTTGTCGCGCCTCTGTGGGACAAAGCAACAGCCTCTCTCCCAACTAACACTCCAAATTACTCACAGACACGCAGTGGCACTCAAGTGTTAATTCAGATGCAAAATTCAGAGCAGTATTAGCGGAGTTTGAAATTATCCATTTCTGTTTATACAGATAAAACCTGGCACATTATGCATAGTAAATTTACCCACTGCAAAGAATTACTTTAACTGGCTTTCTTCCAAATCAATTAACTTCTTATTTGTACTAAGAAATTATTATTTTGGGGGAAGATCAAGTTTTCTGTCTAGCATATGTCAATGGGATTTTTTTCAGTCTTTGCAGCAGTTTCCTCTCGTTGATGCAAATGTAAGTGTGTAATTTTCATGTCCATGAAAATGAGCCACTTGTCCTAAGATCCAGACAAACAGGTGTAGTGCTAACTGTTTCAGTGGAATTAAATCAAGGCTGACTTTGGTCATAACTCACCAAACATTACAAAAGTGTCTTTATCTCAATGCTACTGCAATTCACACCAGTATCATTAGATATTTTCTGTTTGCAGGGCTCCATGCCGGTAACAGCAGAGGACACTCCTGCCAAATCAGCAGCTAAAGCTACTGGGCATGTTGTTTGGTACTAAACTTCTTTACACGTTACATTTGCAATTCCTCATTCCCAGTATAAAAACACCTGGGTTGATACACAGCTCTGCATGCAGAGGAAGGAGGGCAGAGCCAGTTTGGAATCTGGAAGTCAATTTTATTTGAGGCATCAAAGAGAGAGTAAACACTGGAGCTTGATCCCTCAAAAGTCAGGGGAGCAACTCAGTTTCGGAATAGATTCTTAATGGCAGCCCTGTTTATAACCTAATTCTACTCCAGGCAAACTTTACTCTTGCATAATGCACCAAACATAAGGGTGGCGGGGGAAAAGAAGGGTTAATTAATCTGATTGAAACCAAGTTGAGGTATCTTGAGCGGAAAACTCAAAATGCTTCTTACGCAGTTCTGCCGTGTGGGCCATGGGTCCATGCACCAGGAGGAGGAAAAGGAGGGAGCTGAACACAGACAGGTAGGGGAAAATGAACAAACAAAAACCAAGGGAAGGAATGAGACGCAAGGCTATTTCCAACACAAGAGCCATCTGTTTTCTTTACATTTGACAGGGACTTAATATGTATGTTGGCTGTTGACACTGAGGGACAGATATCAGTGGGTATGGACCAGTGTGGCTCCCTTGGCTTATATTAGAGCAACAGCAGTTTACAGCACCAGAAGATCTGGCTTGAAGAGATGAAGTGGATGAGTACATCACACCAAAGACAGGAAATATAAGCTAACAGTTATTTTAGAGTTTATCTTTGATCCCAGAAGATACTTCATTTGGGCAGGGATGTGACAGGATACTGTTCTGGTTAAAAAATCATGTTTGATCCTCTGCTTAGCAATATAAGCACAGGAGTACAAGGAGCACCAAGTGCTATAATTACAAGTGTGAGGAACATGCATGCCTTATTTCTCTCTTGTAATGGGAGGAGGAAATTATTGACATTTACAGGAACTCCCCACAAGGGATGCAATTATTGACATGACATACAGCACAAGAAATCCTATGACAATGCTGTTACCATGTAAGCAAAGAGGTATTAAATTGGATACCTCGGGCTACCTTGGTTTGGATTCACAAGTCAAGGCGTAGTACAGCCACTGTACGAACTCCTCTCCTGTATGCACAAGCAAGTAGACTAGTAAAACAATGAACATGCGATTAAAGAGGGTCAAAGTCTAAATGGTACTGAAAGCTGCGGAAGGCCAGGAACAATCAGGGTGCTCTGTCCTTGTGTCCCATCTAGCACAGCACTAACACTGAAATGTGCCCACTAATGGAAGTGAGATGTCCTTCAACAGTTGCTGAGTAGAGCAGGGAGGCAGGACAGACTGTAACACAGAGAGGAAAACTGAACATTGCCATGCTACGGTGTATTCTAAAAGCAGAGATAGTCTTGTGCAACCCTATGTCTCATCTTGCAGAAATTGAGGAAGGATTTCTGCTCTCTTTCATGTCCTTAAGAGAAGAGCTATCCATAAAGTGAACCTCACATGACCCATGTGAAGCACAGGAGGCCAACTGGCACTTCACAGATGGAGTGATCACTAGTATCATGTAGAAGAGATCTGACTTCTTCCATTACCTTCAGGCTGGACACAACTTGACTGTAGACCTGCTGTGGTTTCAAAGCAGGACTGAAGCCCTTCCCAGAGCTCACCCATAAAGCATTCAGAAGCCCTCAACCATATATCATTGATACCAGAGCCCAGGAGAATTTCTGCTTGATTCATTCCCTTCATGTTTATACTTAACATAGTTCTGACCCCTGAGGTGGTCATTTTCCACAGCTCTGAGAAATCAGAGAGCCAGACCTCCCCTTGGATGCAGGGTCTGCACTGAGGATGCTTCAGTGGGCACCTGTGGGCCACTGACTTCCAAGCAGAGAGGGGAGAAGAAGGTGAACCAAGTCCTCTCTTGTTGGGATAAAGCTCTCCCACCCTGTTGCTTCCCATGGCAGAAGTTAGACCCCAGGAGAGTGTTCCTACCCACAGCAAAACACAGAGATTTCATTTGTGCCTTATCTAATACAAGAGAAGAAAGGGATTTCCTTGTGAGCTCCCAACCCACTGTACCTAGCTGAGAACCGCAAAGAGCAGGAGGTCCTTTTGGTCATTATAAAAGAATTTGAGGTTTTGTCCAGATTGGGCAGCAAAGCTCAAAAGATGAAAAAGAGAGAAAAGATGAAGAAGCAGAGGGGGACAGTGTATGTTCCTACTGCATGGCAAAGGACCACAAACCTTCTGAGATGCCAAACCCCACTTCTACACTGCATCCCATGGGGAGCCTTGTGTCTTCCCCATGCTTATTTTGGCTGTGTCAAATGCACATATGCAGAGGGAATAATTCAGCTGAAACTCTGGAAGAGTCAGCGTCATGTTTTTCCCTTCGTGGCAGAAGAGGATTCAGAGATTTCTAGTGATGCGTGACAAACTGTGCCATCTACTGTCCTTGATAGGATCTGCTGGGTCTTCGCGTAGGAGGGAGAGAGAAAAGGGGTTGCTCTTTAAAGTGAACTTTGATATCTTTCCTTCTTTCTAATGATACAAAAAAAATGTAAAGTCTTGCATAAGCCACAGTGCAGGTTTTCTCATGCTTCATTATGCTTCATGCTAACAGTGCATGCAAAGAGGTGTAATATGTCACCCTCGGGCCAGAAGCAGACATCAAAAGGTCAAACGGCTTAAATGAGATAAAAATGAAGTGTTTGGGAATATATATTCAAATATTTTCTTTTTTCTTTATCTCTTATAATTTTTTGTACACAATCCAGGCATTGAAGCCAAACCCCCTTCATCCATGTCACAGGACTGGCTACTTACCTCCTCATTTGTCAATAAAGTTTGCTCTAGACACATTTTGACCAATATCTGTTATCTAAAAATTACAGCTGAGGTTGCACCTATTTTATGTTACATCAGCTGATCAAGGGAATTTAATCCAAATTGTCTGTGTGTTCAGCATGGAGCAAACACCTTCAGCCACACCACAGCCATGGACATCCATGAGGATTCATCTACCTCTGCTGGGAGCTACTTGCAGAAACTTTTTGGCTGAACTGAGCCCTTGTCACTAGAACACCACGAGGCAATCCATGGGGTTGAGGCAGCTCATGGGACATCACTCAGTTTTGTTTCTCTGGGCAGAATTTAGCTAAAACAGGGGTCTGTGGGAGGATACAGCTGCCAAAAATTAAGGACAGCACAAGCCTTTTAATGGTGGGAGCAGAGACTTCAGCAGCCTTATGTACTCTGCTGCTTTCTGGAGCCTCTTAGCCACAGCTCAATAAAGAAGAAATGAGAAAATTCATTTAAAAAGGGAGCAATTAAGAAAAAAAGTCTTAATGTCCAAGGAGCCCTGGGGGCATGTGCAAACAGATTTTTAATCTGGCCAGCAGTATTAGAAACTGTAAAAACAAGGCGGGAAAAGTCATTAACATTAAGGTGATACAGCAACATACTTGGATTGAATAAAGTAAATGTCCCAGTTTGAGGCCTCCTCCCCTAGTATCCATCACCTTTTCTGTGTGTGAGGCACAAGCTTTCAGAGGAAAAGCTAGTGAAGGCTTGTTGCACGCCTAATCTTATACGTTAATACAACAAAATCCATTTGAAGATGTATTTTTATTTTAAAATCAAAATCTTTCTGCAGATAAGAAAGCTATTTCATTTTTAAAGATTAGTTTTGGGTCTCATCATTTGGCAGGGAAGAGAAAAGGGAAAAATGCTTTTCTTAGAACATCTTTTGTCCAAGCATAAAGCTTGGGACTTCTGGAAAATTACTTTTTTTTTTTTTTTTTTTTTTTTTTTTTTTTGATATTTGACCTAGCTGAGTGGGAAAAGGTAAGCTTTCAATATTCCTTTTACTCACATTCCTCTAGTGAAGATTACTCAGAGTAGCCTAAGTAAAAATCAAGAGATCTGTCATGTATTAGCCCTTATGGAAGGCAAGTATATTCAGGGAAAAAAATATTTGAGGCTAAGCTTGCGTATTTTAAAAATCATCTAATATTTGTGCATGGAAAATGACTTTCTGGAAAATACTTATACCTGTCTAGGGCTCCAGTGGTCTCAATACAAGGTGAGAGAGAATACGGCTCATGGCCCTGCTGACTAGACCTCAGAATGTCCTAAAATGGGAATTTCAGTGAGAATATGTTCCTTGTTGCATCAGCTTCAGGTATGGTTTTACTTAAAGAGAGAACTTAAGAGGGGCAATAAGAAAAATCTCGCTGTGTGACGGAGGGCTGGGTTTGGCTCCTGCTCTTCTTTTTGCTTGAAAAATCAGGATTTTTTTTTTTTTTTTTTAATATGAGTCCTGTGGCTGTGATATTTTAACACAATTTTTTCCTCTGTGGTCGCTAGAGTTGAATAAGCAAGAAAAAGAGACCACTGTGTTCATCGATATGAAACACTTCATTCTTACTTTGCCCACTGAAGGAAACTCATTTCATAGTACAAAGGCACAAAGAGCGGCAGTCGTTTGCTTGTATGTGGAGTGTTTCATCTTTTTGAAAGCAGATCATCCAGTTTATATTGGCTTTGTGGGTAAATATTCCACCTTTTACACTTGAAGATAGCTTGATAAAATACGAGATTTTAAAAAGATACAATTTTACTTTCTAACACCTAGAAGAAGACTGAAAATAGAAAATACACTAGCTGAAGAAATGATGCTTATTGATGACTATATGAATGTCCCTTTTTTTTTTCCTTTGGTTTGCCCAGTGTGAAAGCTCATTACTGAAAGTAAATCAGAGCATATCCAGAGTAGCAACAAGCCCTTCTCAGTCATGATTTAGCAAGCTGCACTGCTAAGTGATAAATGCCGTCATATAACTGGCATGAAAGGGGTTTGACATTAAGCAAATGAAAAATCCAGAGAAAGCGGCGTTTTGGTGAATCCTAACCTAGGCGAGTATTGGGGAGACTCTTTGGAAGAATACATGGGTCCTTTGGTTGGATACTTCTTATGCCGGGGAGTTGAAGGGGGTGGGGGACCCACAATCATATCTATCCTGGCAAAGTAAATAAGAAAAAAGACACCAGCAAAATGCATAATGAAGCAACACGTAGAGAAAAGTTGGTCAGAAAAGTTGCAGAAAGAAACAACCAAAAAACAGAATGACAGAGAGAGAAAGAGAGAGATTTTGAAAATATACTTCCCTGGAAACAGGAGGCTCTCTCCTACCACCGGCTGCCGGTGAGAGCCAGAGTCTCACCCACCCCCGGGAGAGATTTGGAGGTTTAAGCACCACTGAAACATCATTAGGAGATCCCCCCGCCCCAGATATAATAGGCAACATGCTTCACCCTCTGGAATATATTTGCATATGTGTAGCAATATCCCATTGAGGCAGCTGGGTATGAAACAACAGATATTCATTCTCCTCTCAGTTCCAGTGCTACGTAACACATCCTCAGCTAGCTCAGAAAAGCATGAGCCATTGGGAGTCGGTGAGATACACTGCGGGACTGTATAACTCAATGAATGGGAGACATCCATGGTTGGCAAGGTGTCAGCATGAGACACGAGACAGTGTGAACACAACACTGCAAAGAGCACATTACAGACACAGTGACAGAGGCATTAATGATTAAAGAGGAAAGTGCATGTAAACACCCCAGAAATTTGCTTGAATGCAGCTTTAATCCACCAAAGCCCTGGCTACGGGAGCTCACAGCCAGCCCTGCTGAGCTGAGCTGGCAGGGAGAACACGGTGCTTTGACTGCTGAAGGAAAGGGGAATAAAAATATCTGTTCTCCGAGGTGCCCCGCGACGACCTCCCTGGGCTCCACCATATGGGCGCACTATATTTCGAGTGCTGGTTAGTCATGCCCCAACACTGGCCACGGCCACCCCAGGCACACACCTTGTCTACAGGTGCCCCTTCCAGTTGTACTGGGCAGGTGACCATGGGACCTCCTGGTGCTCACCTGGATATTGATGATGAGTGCTTCGAAGGATGACCCCAAAGGAGTCTGCTCCCATCACCGATCTCCTGCTCAGTGGGGACAGTGAAGCTCCCTGGTAGCCCTGGATCCCAAATCCAGGTACTTCACACTTTTGAAGCAGCTCCTGGTCCTCCTGACTTCCCTGCGACGGGGTGGATGGCAGCCCTAGCCTAGTCCAGCCCCAGCAACACCTCAGCCTCGCAGTTCCACAGGTACAGCTAAGAGGAATATTCAGTCTGGTCTCTAAAAGCTGCAATATCTTACCCCAACCACCCCAAAAAGCAGCCGATCAAACCACACTGCCTTTGCAGCACATCGCCTTGAAGGATTGGCCACGGGAGACTTGGGTGGATGGTGAGGCAATCTGCCACACCGGCTTGGGGTACTGAAAACTCAGGTGTCCCACCTGCAGCCAGTGGAGATGACAACCCCAAAGGCTCACTACCCACCGCACAGGCAGCCTGGAGGCCTCTTGTTTCAGGTTATTCAAGTTAGGAAGTATCAATCCCCTCCTCCTCCTCTTCCCTCTCCAGATTCAGCTACACATCTTGGATCTATAATAATTGAATTTTTACTAAACAGGAGCGAGGGGCCTAAAGAAAGGAAATTCTCCAGGATATTTTAGTCTCCGTCACAAGGGAGAATTTACCTTCTGGCTGCATAGCTGGAAATGGAAAACACACAGCGTGCAGCAACGCTGAGAAAGTTACCTCTGCTATCAAAACTATGATATCAAAAATAGCAGAGTTAAAATGATCTCTGAGACATTAATGGCAGAGAAGAGATTCCTCTTTTTCCTAAGACAATTTTCCTATTCCATTCCTGGGGTTCGTATTAGCTATTTGCATACCCAAACACATTTTTTTTGCAAATTTGCTGACACTACCAGGGACCTAGATGGGTTTAAAATTAAAGGAAAACTTCCCCAATGGCTTCCAGAGGAAACTGGGCTGTTACGGTCATCAAGGGAAACACTTTCATTCTCCAAGTGTAAAAGTAAATGGTGTATTATTTTGACTGAAGATAGCCTATGGCCAAGCCCTGCCTCTGTTCAGGATATCCTTTGAGCTCAGCAGAATTGAAGCTACTTCTGCTGAGCTGACACAGCTGGGGGGGTGTTGGGGGTTTGGGGTGTCTCATTTTCAATGTGGGATATCAGGGCTGAGGGAGTAGTCAGACAAAAAGGTTTAGCCCAGATCCTCTATTCAGGGGACCAATTTCATCTGTCATTTTTTTTGCAGGAGGAAATTAAATTTGAAATGCCCTTCTTGGTTCCATTTGTCCCTTTTTCACATTTCTTCCCCTGTTAAAACTAACTCATCTCCCCCTAAAATCTGAGCACAAAAGCCGAAATGCAGCTTGGCTAAACCACACCTACGTTGGTGGGCTTGGATGAGAAATCCCCATCTGCATGTATTTTCAGCAGACTGTGGCATCTGAGGAGGGATTCCTCCTAAGACGGCTCAGCATCCAAACGGTGGGAGGAAGCTGCTGCTTCCTTGCTGTCCTGTCTGCCCGTACCAGCAGGGTCAAAACCAGCACACCAGATTTTATTTTGTAGCACTCCCAGAAAGGTACCGAATTAGCCACATCAGCCTTAAGACTGGGGCACCAAACCTTTGCTATCCTGCCAGGAGGACCACAGAGATACCCACCTGCCCTACCTATGAGATATACTCTAAAGACAGAAACTCCCCGAGTGAAGTAGGAGAATGAGCCGTGATTTTTGTGTGTCTGTCCCAGGGTGGGCGCTAAGGCAGTTTTAGTGGCATAACACCACTGTTTGCAGTCCCTGTCCTGCTTACCCCTGTGGGTTCCAGCCACAAGCATTGATGTTTTCCTTGAGGCTTTCTCTTAGGAAGAAAAAGAGTAAGTTGTAGCTGCAAAGGAAAGTGTCTCTCTCCTGGCAACGCCTTCACAATGAAAAAAAAAAAAAGCAGAAAAACCCCAAACAAACAAACAAAACCCCAAAACAAACAAACAAACAAACAAACAAAGAAAAAAAAAAAAAAAAACAAAAAACAAGCAATGAAAAATGAAGCAAAGAGAGGGGTCTCTTGCCTGGCCTGAAGGTTTTTAATTCGGGAGAGCATGTCCAGGTGACCGGCTGAATACTGCTCGATGACATCCATCACGTCATAGGGCCGAAGGCTCTCCTTAAACTTGCGCTTGGAGACGAGAAATCTCATAATGCTGCAGGACATGGAGAGGAAAGGCAAAAAATAGTCCCTGGGCTGCGGCCTGATCTCCTTAGTGGCAGCTAAAAAACACTGCAGGGAGCTGCTTTGCGAGGAAAATGGAATAAATCCCAACCCTGTGGGTTTGGGAGAGGATGCAGCAATAGGAGAGGGGAAAGGGATTGCGGGGGCTCGTGGCTGACACCTTGTCTGCTGTGGGGGGTCCCCGCTGCCCCTTGGACTATCAGTTGTGCGAGTGTCCTCTCTGCGCTGGTTTTATAAATGTCAGCATTACATCTCAAAGCTGGTGAGAGCGATCAGTTGGCGGCATCCCTGCAGGGGATTTTCCTGTTTCTCCATTTATTCCTTCCCTCAGCAAAAAGTGCCCTTTCTGGCAGAATTTTCTGTAAAGGACAGCAAGCCACCCAGGGGAAAAACAGCCTGCAGCACAGACATTTCACCATTTGCCACCCCTAGTTGGACTTTAAATTTATTTTTTAATTTTTCCCTATTATTTGTTTTTCCGGACTGCTTTCCCCGTCTCCCTCTCTTACCACACTGCCCTGATGCTGACTTTCAGTCCCGGCGTCAAATCTTCCGTCACAAACTCGCAGTTGCAGCTTTTGTTCTCATCGGGAATATCTTCTCCGGGGAGGCTCGCCTCTGGGTTTGGGAGGAGGGAGGAATAAAGCCAACGCGTTACTATTTCCCGTGCTGGTGCTGTGCAAGTAAAGACGAATCAGATTGCAAACAGCAACCCCGGGGGAAGCACCAGAGATATCTTTGCTGAGCATCCAAATGAGAGCATTTCCCAAGACGTGTTAAGATGACATCCAGCAATGCCAACTGCAGCTCTCAACCATCTCCATCTGCCCGACTCTTCCTCCTTTCCCCATCCCAATATACATAAATGCATACATTATCGTGGGTGTCAGCAGGGGGTTTCTTATCTCTTATTATACTCCAAGCTAAAGGACTGGAAGGAGAAGGAGACCTACGTGAGCACCCTGGCTGGCAGCTCTGCCCTTCTTAGGTGGGGAAGGAGAGGATGTCGGGGCCAGCTGGGGATTTGGGGGCTGGCATGGCACCCCAAGCCCTCACCTTCTGAGTTCTGCCGTGATGCTGCTCCCTTGATGCGGAAAGCTTGCCGGGCTCGGCTCCGGTCTCCAAAGCTCCAGCTCTTGGGCACTTTGCTTGGGCTGTCCTCGATGCTCTGGTCAGCGCTGGGGGACCTCCTGATGCCCTGAGCCTGTGGAGAGCCTTTCCCTTTGGTGCCAGCACCGCGGGGACTGGAGAAGACACGATCTTTCAAACTGACCTTCTGACTGTTCAGAGAAACACGTTGAAACAAAGACAAAAAGGAGACAGCAGGAGGAGTCATTCTGGAAACCACGCAGTCCTTCCCCACCAGCCATTAGAAACCAAGAGCACTTCCAAGCAGCAGTGAGATGTAGTTTTGCTGTTGGCTTTTTTTTTTTTTTTAATATATTTTTATTTTTTTTATTTTTTTTTTTTTAAGAAAGCGTTGTAGAAATGTTTCCGCCATAATGAGTGAAATGGGAATGATTATTAAGAGAGAGAAAATAATGAGGACTTAAACAGAAGCCCCTTGTGGGATGCCAGGGCTGGCGGGACAGAATGACATTAAACAATGAGGTTATGATTCCTTAAATCACTGATCGGCTCCGATCACGAGCAAGGAAGCTTTTCTTTCACAACTGCCTTCCAAAACCCTATATCTAATGAGAAAAATACTAATTAAAAATGCCTTTGTCTTAAACTTTTAACTTTCTTAGAAACACTTCACTTTTGGTGCTCAGACCTGTCCTTTCCCTTTCTTCAGCTCCTTTATTTCCTCCCTCTGTAAACACCATCTGCCCTTTTTATAAATTCTGAAGAGTTCCTCTTTTTCCAGTCATATATTTAAATACTTAAATATGAACACCTAAATGTCCAACTCCTTTGTATCCTGTAAAGAGTCAGTCTAAAGCAAGCTAACATCTATCTGAAGGTCTGCTGTGGGTGTCATAAACATCCAAAGAAAAATTTTACATCTTCAGAATATGGCATTTTATTTCTGCTTTTCTATTAGAATCCCATTGTCTTAAAACCTTGTAATTACGGTTTGAAAAGAAGAGCTCTCCAGAAACAGAGACGACCTCACTGAGAAATAGTCTACTGACCACCCAGCTCTAATTATTTTAAAAACTCTGAAATTTGTAATTAAAAACTTTCACCCAGATGAAGATGATGAATTTTCACATTAAATTGTAAAACAAAAAGATTTTGAGAATCTTTATGAAAGGGCAAACTTTATAGAGATAGCATTGGGGAAACCAAACTGCAAACAGTTTTGGATAATTTGGTATTTTCTGAATAGCAGATGATTATTAAAATACACTAATAGAGGTTAGTCAACCACTGCAAGGCATCTGCACATATAGCAAATATTTTATATACAGGTAAGTCAAAACTGAGTAAAACCATGGATTTAATTCCCAATACTCTGTACCATTGCAGTAGCCACTTATCATTTTGCTGCGAATGCTCTGACTCAATTTGCAGGAAGAACATTGCAGGAATTTTGATCTCCACAGCAGATTTCCAGGTCACCAACCAAAGACCTGTTTTTTTTTCTGTCTCTCAACAACACCGTCTTAAAACTCAGAGCCAAACAGTCCTCCTTTGCCTTCAAAACTGGCAGGAGGTTCTTCAATCAGAACTTAGCTGCTGATATTTGAAGGAAAGCAAAATGCAGCTCCCTTTTCCCCAGTCGTATCAGCTGTACTGTGCTGACAGGAACAGACATTCGTTTTCGTCAGTAAAGAAGACGTGACTCAAAGACACACAGGGATCAGATTTGTCGAGTAAGAAGGTGCTATTTTTGCAAAGGCACTTTACATTGCGAGATGTCCAACGTTTACTGGGAGAGAAAGGTGCTTAGGCAGCATTTTCCAGAGTTGCAGATCCTGGGGAGGCACCACTGCCCTGAAGCAAGGCCCAGGGAACAGGGAGAGCATCTCCTGGGCCGCAGGGCAGGGTCATCTGTGGCCATCGGCTGGGTAACAATTTCACTTTGAAAGATATATTTGAGAGAAAATAAAATTCGGTTATGACCAAGTTAGGAAAGGCAGAATTATTCCAATTAATGATGCGGTTTTAATTCAGATAAGCACTGGAGATTTCATTGCCAGTGTGCTGCCCACCTGCAGGGTCTTGTCTGAAAGCCACGGGACCAACAGATGTTCAGCAGAGCTGAAAATCAGATCAGAGGTACAAATCCATACAGGAATCTAGGAACAAGCATGTGCCTAAATACCTTTCTGGATGTAAGCCTTAGTCACTAATGCTACCAAAATCATCATACATAATGAGCCAAATGTTCAAAAGCAATTCTCATTCTGTGCTTCTTGGATTAGAAACCAGATTGAAATTTTATTTGACATTTGATCCTAAATAGGCCAATTGGATCATTTTTTTTTCCTTTACTTTAGTTGATTTTATAGAAGAATATTCCTGGAATGTACTGCATGTCAGTAGTACTAATACTTTGAACTACGTGGTCTTTTATTTAAAAATAAGATTTAGAAAAAATGAATCAGCAACACATCAATATTCAGAATTCAAAGCAATCTCTTTGTGCCTCATCTTCTGCTGAGTTGCTCCCATCACTGATCTCAGCATAAACCCAATTGCCTATCACTGAGTAAAGCAGGGTCTTTTATTTGGGGCACCTCTTCCACTCCCACAATGAATGCACTGCAAATGTTTGCAAGAATCACAAAAGGCAAAAAAGAAAGCGTTGAACTCAGTGAGGATTATGAGTGAACAGTTTCAAGCATGGGGTGAAACACTTTCACACATTAAAAAAATCTCATAGAAATCTGATGAACAATTAAGATCTGGGTGGGTTTTGTTCCTGAGTACTCACTACTCAGAAGAAAAGCCAACACCTGATGTAACTTCTTTGTTTTAACATAAATGACATGAGACAACATGAACAATTAATTATTTTTTCCTTCTGCCATGCAATTCTCTCATTGGAAATGACACCTGGAATCACATGCAAGTACAATCCCTGCAGAGGAGGATGTTGTTGGGGTCTGCAGGAGCTGGCAGGAAAGAGTCCAAAAGAAATACAGACATATATAGAGATATAAGTTATCAGCTAATCCAAGATCATGTTCTCATTCAACCAGAAAGTCATGCAGAGTGACGCGGGGCGTCTCGGAGAAGTGGCATTTAGATGTCACTCAAGTAGATGGTGAATGAGCCTCGGTTCAGTGACGGGTGTATGTGGTGGTGACGTGAACATGAGGAAAGCAGTAATCCAGCCGCACACGACAACGTGAACTGAAGCTTGCCACCGTGACAGCCAAGAGCGGCGCCAGCACAGGCGCCCTGCTCGTGCCAGGGGGAAGGGAAGGGAGAGAAAACTGTGGCTTGGAAACCAGAGACAAAGCTTATGGGAAGCCACAACAGCGTGATAGGCCGTACTTTAGTTCCTAGGTCTTCATAACCACTTTCAGTTGCATCTTTTCACAGCGTATTTGATAATAATTAAAAAAAAATATGTTTCCAGGCTGACTTTGGGGAAGGTTTACAAAACTTTCAGCTTTTGACTTGAATTTAACAAAGGGTAGAAACTGAGTTGATTTTTCTCTGCTGCCAGTCAGATAATGAGAGCCCATGCTGGAACAACGCCTGAGGACCAATGCATGGTCCCACAGCTGACAGAAAGACGCTCACTGCTCTAGTGGGCTTTGCATTTAAGTTCCTTTAGGTCCAACAGCCCAGCACTCAGCAGCAAAACGCATGAGAACTAACCTTCGAATGAGGTGCCATCAGCCTCCTCCGGATTGAGCCCCTGTTTGAAACCCTCTGGTTTGGGGTTCATTCCACAGTCCTCTATAGTATTATATCAGCACTTCTAAAAAATGTGCACTCATTACATTAGCAGTAATTTTGGTACAGTAAAAATTATCACTTACAATGTCTTGGCATTGATTTTAAACTATGCTTGAGCAATTTTTCATTTTCTCCTTTCGTTTTGTAGGCAGCAAGTGTTAGCCAAACTGAGTTGGACTAGTATGGACTCAGATCCATCTCTGCATATGAACTCAACCAGCAACAGCATTCATTCTTCTGAGAAGCTACATCCAGGAGAAAGAGGTTATCTCCTGTAGAGAAATGAGGCTGTTTTTTAATTCAGAATTTGTGCTGAGCTCATGGCACATGAAAACAGCTTGTTAAAACCAGGCAGGAGTGCCAGGAGTGAATGACAGCCTTTGTGGCTATCACTGGGCTCCAGTCTGGTCACAGGTGTGAATAAGAGGCAGAAACCAATTACTGGAGACATGAAGGAAAGGAAAATACATCTGTGTGTGCAAAATTTGCCATGACTAGAGCAGAAATCAAGAGAGGACCAGGCTCAAGCCTGGTTTGCCTCCAGTGACTTCAGAAAAGCCATTGCAAAGGTGAATTCAGCCCAGAGAATGGAGATTCAGGAATCAGAGCAACCTGGGCATAAGGAAAACCAAAGGTCAGCCAATGATCAATGTCATGGTGAGTAATCCCTCTCCTCTTCCTTGCCCACAACCACGGTGTTAGACCTGGGTTGAAGGGATTCACTGAAATCATAACTGGAAAGACCAGAGTTGCACCATCCCTGCAGCCACCACATAAACCTGGCCAAGCGTGGGGCCTCGGGCGAGCGAGGGGTCACTGGAGCCAGACACACGTCTTTAACCTTGGCCTTTGGTGTTTTGCAGCATTGCTGTTATACCATCACCCCTCTCTTCCTAACACACAGCCTTCTTCTTCCCCGAACTGATGTTGAGCACTGTCAAACACCGCATCACACATATTCTGCATCTTCCAGCAACCTTTTGCTATTTGCCAGCTCAGCTGTTTTGCATTTCAGGAGCAAAGCAAAGCAGCTAAATTGCATCTTCAAGCTGGCTGATGATTCCTAAACAAGACTTTGAGAAATATTCTACACCCAGACCCGCAGGCCAGTCAAGGGCTCTGCAAACTCCTTTCCTTCACTGGTCTGTGTGCTGTTTTTTCCCCACTGTCAGGTCTTTGTGGTGCCTTCATCTCTCTGAGCAGACGCCAGGAAAGTCTCTTACAAAGCAGAATATGATAGACCTGATAATCTGGCTTGGTATAGTTACATTATTGTCTAAAAACGCATGCATTATTGCATTTATTGACTAGAGATCATTGGTTTAGTACATTAAGAAACCATGGCTTCTAAGGAGTTTTCTATTAATTTACCTACATTGTGTTTTCCATGATTGCCTCATCATTTACTGTTGTTTTGTTATATGCATCCTTGATGAAAGCTTTTACCACTCAGCCTTCGATGCATCAAAGTGCTGGCATCTGCCCCTAGGAGTTTGTGCAGTGGTTGATTGCAGGCAGGCAGCCCAAGGGTCCGGGAAAACAAGATATTTGAATTATTTTTATGTCCCTTCACAGTTAACCTATATTTTTACTAAAGCACAGTGTGTATAACACTACATTGAGGATGGATGCAGGTAACAAAGATGCCCTTGTAGCTACTCCAAAGTTCAAGACTCCTTTTTGACTGGAAGAACCACAGTCTGTAATCCTCCTTCTCAGGGTCTCCAACAGATTAAGAAGATCTTGAGATAACAATTTGTTTCATCCTCCCTTTCCCTTGCAGAACTCAAGATGAGGGAGATGAAATGAGGACCACCATGGGAAGGAATTCAGGTGAAAATAAAAAAAATTATACTGGCTTTACCAATTAAAAATTCATGCCTAGGAAGACATGCAGGGAAGACACTAAGATCAGAGTGGCTGATTTTCCAGAAAACAGAACTGGACATGGACAGGTGAGAGGACAGCACTACGAATATCGCTGCTTGTTTTAATCTCTGCCAAAAACAACCTCGATGTTAAGCAATTAGAAGGAGCCTTCCTCTGGGGAAGAGTCCCTGCTTGCACTGTGCCTCCACCTCCAAGGATAAAACAACCTCACCTGGCAAATGGAAACACTACAGAACTCATGATCATTTTTTTTCAGCCAGACTATTGACCAAATCTTTGCCATTTGGAAAGGTATTGAAATTCTGTCTGTGCAACTGATGATCAACCAATATTTAAACCAGTCCTTTCAAGGATAAACTTCAAGGAAGGCCACAGTACCATCAAAACACGTAGCAGGAGGCTAACTCAAAGATTCAGGCTATTTATCCAGGCACAGGGAATTTCCTACCATGGACAATTGCTTATTATGAAACCTAGATCATGTCTCCTTCCTCTTTGTTACCCATTCAGAGATGGGATTTACCACACTACCTCTGAGCTTCTGGTACCCGCAAGTCTGAAGCATGAGTCCTAGATTCCAGACTGACAGATAATAAAAATAGCCAACAGGGAAAAAAATAGCAAGAAAAGAAAAGATACACGTTGGAACAATTAATGGAGAAAATCAGAGATACACGTACTTTTAAAACTGTAGTTTTATATTTTTAAAACTGTAGTTTGTTGGCTTTCTGAGGGAGACAGAGACTGGTGATTTTGAGAATTAAAACGGACTCCAAAAAAGAGCATGCAAAAATCCGATTTCACAAACATGCGGCATCACTCGGTGCCCTGCCACTCCTGGGCTTTCCACCTGCCTGGCTGCGGGGGAAGAGCTGATGGGGTTCACCTGCCAGCATTCACAGCATGCAAACTCTGGGCGTTGCTAAGTCAAGAAGGTGCATGTTTGCTGCTGAGAAGCAGTATCTGGGCCGGGGGAAGAGACTCTTCCAGTGCAGGCGTGGAAGTAGACATATATTATTCACAAATAAAATAAGATATACGTATCTGTGTACCCTTACGGCCATCAGATGGGTGCACTAAGGAATGCTCACTGGGAATTCTCTGAAGCCGCCTAACAATTGTCAGCTTGATGAAAAAGATGAAAACACTGCTCGTACGGAACCCTCTGCTCTAGCTATCTGTTCCCCACGGGATCTAGAAACAGAACCATTCACAATGCCAACGTCAAGGCTAAGGGGAGCCCGTATCCCCTACGTCTGGCGGGACAGGCTGAGATTAGTCCTTCTCTAGCTGCGTAGTAGAGGTGCTAGATAGGCAAGCCGTGGCTTCCAAAGGCCACAAGACTAGGAAAGGTCAATTTGGAGCGTTCAGAGAGCCAGAGGAATGGTGACTGAGCAGAGGTAGGAAGCTGGTATTTCTCATGCTACTAACTTGATACTGCTGTACAGTGCAATTCAATTTGCAAGGATTCCCTGGACCTTGAGGAGGGATGGAGCGATAGGGAGGAAGGGGTCTTTTTTAAAAAAAAAAAAAAAAAAAAAAAAAAAAAATTAATTTTTAAAAAAATTTTCCGTCATTTGTTAAACTTCTGTTCCTGGCCTCCTTCCTTGCTGAGCAGACACTGGCTTGCTAGCCCAGACCAAATTCCCCATCCTTGTCTCTGATTCACATGTTCCGCATGATTAGCAGACAAGGAAGCCTCTAATTTCTGAGTGGGCAATGGGGAGGCTCTTTCACCTTTTTTTACTCATCTAGTACCTCTATTAAGCAGAGAAGTGATCAGAACGGGTGGTAGCAGGGTAGAGGGAGAATGAGCCGTGCAGCTTTTGATTAGTTTCGTGCGACGCATTTCCCGTGGTACCTAGAGTTTCCTGAGCAGCATCCGCATAGTGACTCTCTGCACGGTTTGCTTTTACTGGAAATGAGGGGAGAGTAAAAATTAGACCTGGAAGCAAATGCCAGACAGGAAACTTTTGATTACTGACTCTAGGTTTAAAAGACAGGTGTTTTGAGGGCCGGGTTCATGACAGGATTTTTCTGTTTGAGCGTTAAGAGAAAAAAAAAAAAAAAAATTAAAAATCAAGAGGGTTTCTGAAATTCATCTCACTGTTGTCAATAAATGTCATTATTAGAAATGATGCATTCTGCATTGAATTGGTGGCATCAGTTCATCTATAACTGACTATGTCCTGCAGGAAGATTTTTTTCATTTGCATTGGAAATAAAAAGTACTCTCTTCTTCCTTTAAACAGATAAAACCCCCAATTTTTTTAATTGTTTAAGTCACGGAGAGCCAAAACTTCAATTTGTTTTGTTCAACAACATCCAAAAAGTTCACTTTTCTTCCCTTTTTTTTTTTTTTTTTTCCCAAATCAAAAAAAAACCCTCACAAAGAGAGGTAGTTGATCTGTGAATGATTTGCACTTCTCATACAGGAAATAGTATTATTAAGCCTAGCATTTGAAAAAATAAAAATAGATATAAACAGGGTGTGGTGCAGTCCCTTACGGGAAGGGATTTGAACATCCGTGTTCATGCATCTGTTTTTCGTAACGCTTTTTAGACGGGCCCTACCACTTCTGGGGAGTTCCTGGCTTTGCTGAGGCACCACCACAGCTCCCAAATCCCAAATTGCTGCTCAGGCACTGCCCTGCCAGGAGATCGCCACCACGACCAGGGTTCTCCACGCCATGGAGCAGCCCTCTACCTGTGGAAGGGTAATGATGTGGCCCCCAATCACCCCACCTGGCCACCAACGGGCACCACTTGCTGAGTTCGTGGGCAGGCTTGAAAAAGCCGAAGGTCATAAAACCCCAATCTCGTTTTACGCTTGAACTCGGCAATCAGAGGAGCTCGCGGGCACACGCAGAAGGAATTTGCAGGAATTCCTTCTGCTTCGCGGCATCTCGTGCAAGCTCAGCCGACACCACCCTCTGCACCCTGGGGACTGCTCAGGTGCACACAACGGGACCGACCCCACATCCCCAGGTAGCCCCGGGGACCGGTGGTGCTACCGGGGCTGTTCTGGAGCTGGGGTCCGAGCATCGCTGCGTGGGAGTGGGATAGTCAGCATGCAGAGCCTCAGGGAGACACGGGGGTTACTCTCCTCTTAGTCTCCTCTGCAGTTCCTACAGGAAGATGCAGTCTCTTCTGTGCAAATAATCCGCTCCTCTAAAGGCAACTGATTATTTCCAGATTACTGTCAGTCCCAGCATGAGTCTCTGACACCAGGTTAGTTGGTTAGAAGGTCAAATGCCAACCCCTTGGGCTCCTGTGATTGACACCAGTTTCCACGGGCAGTAGCAGTTAGTGACACCTTGGACGCCCTAGGCTGGATGAGCAGGGGCCCGCTGAGTCAACCAAAGGCATCCTCCAGTGCGTACAAAAGCCTTAATCACACCCCTGAACAGAGATATTAATGTTGTGTGTATGTCAGACAGACATATACATACATTGAAATATATATATACACGCACAGATATACATACACATTACAAGGTGGCCCAGTCCAGCATTCACTCAACATAATGACCAAGGTCTTGCTGAGTTCTTTAGGGTCAAGGACAAACCACAGCTGAGGACAACCTTCCACAGAGGTTCCTCTTATTACCTACAGGACTGAACTCATGCTGGACAAAGTAATCTGAGGTTTAGCTTCCCAGTTCCCTGGAATCCTGTTTCTTTTTCTCTGATATTAATGTATTATTATGATCATTTGGTTCATTAGTTTTTAGCTTTTCACCCAATCGCATTTTGGAAAATACAAGAGGAAGAAACGTGGTCATGGATGCCTTCAGATGTTTATCAAACCATCTGTTAAAGAGCATCTGAAGCCCACATTTCATATAGGAGCCTCCGTAGTCCTGGCTAACCATATGTTTGTCTTTTTGACATTACAATCAGAAAACAAAATAAACAGAGACGAGATGCCACAGTGAATTTCCAGCCTGATTAACATAGGAGCAATCAAACCCCATTAACCACCCGGATTTGCTGGCTTTCTGTGGTGAGAAAAGCTCCACCACAGAGCAGCCCTCCTTCCCTGGGGTTATGAGGCAGAGAGGACTCATATTTGGACCCTGCATGAGAGCAGCGTGGTCTCGGAGGCATGGTCAGTGTTAACCACTCCTGCAGCGGTAGCCAGACCGAGCAAGGGCAGAGGCCACCTCCCCTGGCCGAGGCAGATGGTAGGGTGGACACAGGGGAGGCTCTGTAAGGAGTTTTTTAAAAAGGGAGGAAAATAAAAAGCGGGGGGGAAGAGGTACGTAGCATGTAGAAAAAGGCCAGCATCTTTTCTGCTCATCACAGCCTGGGCTCCTTGTCACGGGGAGGTGAGCTCCTGTCCCCCCAAGCAGGTCAGCACCCAGCTTCCCGGCCCACGGTGGAAAACAAAACAGAAATGATCGAGAAAGGATGTAACCTGTCTCAGAGCAGCTGTCCCATCTTACACCTAGACCAAATCAAAAGTGACCACCATTCCAGGTGACCCCGAGCCTCCGCCACGCTAACCCCATCGCCTCCCCACGTCCTCCCACCCCGGGGCGGCAGCTCTCCGAGTGCTCTCAGGGCAAAAATCAGCACAGCTGGAGCGGCACCGGAGTCAGAGGGCAGCATCAACACTGGTGCATGGGCAAGACCCCGACAACGGTCCCAGGCACTGGCGGGACGTTTGGGATGCTCCCTGACCTTGCAAGGCAATGCTTGTCTTGCACAGCACGCTCCCACGAGCCGCGCCAGCATCCCTTCTCTAACTTAAAATATAGTAAGATGCAAAATAGTGAAAAAGCCGGTTTTGTTCTGTTTGCTGTAAGGACTTGGTTGGTGTATCAGTTATGGAAAGAGGGATATAGGAAATCAGCCACTCCCTACACATAACTATAATGGGAGGAAGATCCAGCTATCTCCAGATGAGAGACTCTGTTTTCTTACATCGATGGAAACGGAAAGTGGTAAATCCTTTACCAGCTGAAACAATAAAAGTGTGGTGCTGGGATCTGCTTTGAGAGACAATTCATCCCAAGGGGTTTCCTAAGTGAAACTCCTTTCCATCAGCGATAGACTATGGCTGGATGATTAACCAATGGGTAGGCTGAGAAACAGGACAAGTTTTCTCTTCTGAGGGCAGGATGAACACACCGAGCATCATTGTGAGGCTGTTGGAAATCAAAGTAGGTGGGAGATTTGGGATATGAATGTAAAAGATCCAGACACTTTTATTCAGGAAAATAGTTGATCTGGGCCCCCTGAATATAGGGCCTACTGTGAGAATTTCCTTCCTGAGGTCCGAGATGTTATCAGATGGAAAAGGGCAGTGGGAGCAGGTAGAATTGATATTGCCCCAACAAAACATGGAAGGAAAGAGCTTTGGTTCTGCTATGGCAGCTGAAGTGAACAATATGGAAAGGACTCTAATGCCATGTGTACGGCAGCCACAGACCCTTGGCTTAAGGATCTGGTTTAGCATCTTACAATGGAGGGCAACAAAACCCTCAGTGTCACAGGAGACAGATACTGTACAGGAATGGGAAAGGAGCATTTGGAAATAACCCTGATGAAAGATCTACATAGAGTAAAAAATATCCTGAGAAAGGGTGGTGAAAGGCTATTTTTGCTTCTTTCTGTGACTTGAGATTAAGATGTAGAAAATGAACAGGGAAAAACCTGCAACCTCTATGAAGAAATACATCCAACCTCGTGTTTTAACTGGTGAAAATGAGCGCTGCAAGAAAGGTTTGAGACTCAAAAATAAGCAGTAAGACTACTGACACAGAAATAAGACTAGTGCTTGCAATTGCAGGGATGCTGGCTAGGGTGATTTTATGAGGGACCGTTGGTCCTAAGATCTCCTTGGCTATGGAGCTGATCAGGTTGAAGAGAGATTTAATCTCACGGCATGGACATATGCCTGTGAGAAACGAGGATTTACCCTATGATGCATCTGAAGTTTGTCACTGGCTGAGACAGGGTGGGGAGCAGCCAGACCCTTGGGATGAAATGTTGACCCTTGTGATGCCACAGGTGGGTGGCCAAGATTTTAGTCTTGGTCTGCTTCCAGAGAGCACTTCCCACGTAATGCTCCCTGCTTTAATAAAGATGGATGGAGCTCTCGCCGCACAGGCTGAGATCCCACATAAGAAAAAAAAAAAATCTGAATAGTTGAAACATGATCTTGGTGATTTGGATTATTTGGCAGGAAAGAGGACGGAGTGCTACAGAGTTTTTGCTTGCAAAGAAAAGCTCAAATGAAAGACAGAAAAAAGAGTGGGGGGGAAAAAAAGGAAGGAAGGATGAAATTTTCCTCCCTTTAGTCAGCAACATATCTACCCAGATATCTTTGGTTGGATTTTGTGCCAGGGAAAAATTAGTTTCTGGCCTCTTAGAAGCTGAAAGGCACAGCAGAAAGTTATATCTGCAAACTGTCAGGCTCTAGGTATATTTCTGAAAAACATATTCAGTGTTTACAATATTTAGGCTGTAAGCTATGTTTTGAGATACGGGATGGAAGATCTGAAAGCCAAGCATATGATCTCCACAGATCATCAGTTCTGCACCTCACCTCCCAAGAAAAAAAATGAGATTCAGTCCCAGAAATACTTCTTAAACGAACTGGGAAAATACAAGACAAAAAAAAAAAAAAAAAAAAAATCCCAGAATTAAATACTTCTAAGAGGATGAAAAGTATCCTAAAATTATCCCAAATACCAGCCCTGTTGCTTTCCCTGGGACACGTGAATAGAGAAAAGCTTTCCCGTAGGTGAGATTTATGGCTGGCCTTGGAAAGTGCTCACCACATCGCAGAGGGCACCCGGCTGAGCACCCTCTGCCCAGTGGACTCGAGGCATGGAGGGAAGACAGAGCAGGGACTGTGCTTCATCCAGAGGCTGCGAGGCCAAACGGAACGGGGTGGAGAAAGTAAAGGTGTCTCTGCCATGCACGTCGTGCCGTGTCAGAGAGCCCTCCAGTGTCCCACGGAGCAGCAGGTCCACGCAGCCCGTGCAGTGCCCTGCAGCGAGGGGAGCTCGGGGGGGCGGTTGCTAACTCGGTGACGTGGTGACGGCTTCGTGGGCCCACGTCACCTCCGCCTGGCACGGCGTTGGGTGATGGAGACATCGGCAAAGCATCACCTACCCATCGGCACTCATTGAGCCTGCGTTATACCGTTTCAGCTATGACTCCAGCAACAAAAGGAAACAAAAAAAAAAAAAAAAAAAAAAAAAAAGAAATAGCAGCATAAACCAAAGCCCTGCCGTCACCCTGGATAAGTGTCTGCCAGCTCTGCCCGTGCTGCCCGCCGCTCCTTCTAGCCCCCACAGCCTCACTACCCTTGCAGCTACAGCCCGAGGCAGACTGGAAGGAAGATATGATTTAAGGTCCAGCACACACGTAGATACGTTGGACTGCCACAGCACAGAAAAAGCACGTTAATACCTAGAATGCTTCCCTCGATGGCGCCACGACATGGTACACACACGCACACACGTACATAGAAATCTACAGGTAATGCATGGGAATGGCATGTTGGCAGTGATACAGACCTTGGCGATGGTTCGGGCTGCTGCTCTTTCCTTTAAACAGAAGCAATAGTACATTAGCATGGTGTCAGGTGGCAAAAGATGTTGCTGCTTCACTGTTAAAACATAACGAAAGGACAATACCAAACAATACAACTAAGTGGAAGTTGTGGACAGAAGAAAGGGAAAGGAGCACTTAATTCCTCAAGTTTCTGGCCTGGACAGAAGATCACTGGAGACTCACACAACCTCAGAGAAGACACATACAACGCACAGGGCTGAAGAGGTTATCCCAACCCATCCTTGTGCCTACGCATGACTCAGACACCTGACGGTCGTGTGATTTGTGTGAGCACAGGAGGACTTCTGTGGGCTCAGAGAGCGGCCCCCTTCGTATGGAAATGCACCACCCTGAGGTGTTTCTGCACACAGGGAAGGATTTGAATGGATCCCAATGACCTCTGGTGCATCTGCTTTTCCTTTCTGGCCATTGGGACGGAGCTAATGTCAGATCTCTTGATGCACGGCTTCAGGGCACCAGTGCTGATGCGTGGTGCTGGGAGGGGAATGTCGGTGCAGAGGAGTACGGACCCTTGTCCTGACATCGTGACACCCCAGGTGGGCTTTCTGCCTCCAAAGCCTTTGGCAGCTACTTTGCCGAAGTAGTTGGCAAAGGCTACATGGAGGGAGTGGGATGCCACAATTTTTGTATGCGGTTTCCTACTGAGATCCCAAACCATTCGATTGCCCTGAAAAATCATTGACGTTGAGGACAAAGTGAGATGAACGCCTGCAAAAGGGTAGCCATAACACTGCAAGCTAAGCTAAGGCCACACTGAAAAAAATCTCTCACCTTCACTGACCAGGTACCTTGGCAGCAATTCCCTCCAGGAATGAAGAAAACCTGCTCTGACTTCAACTACTCTGATTCACAGCTTCTTCACACTGGGAAATTGCATTTAATCTAGGGCCCCAAAACAGCCTTGCCCCTGCAGCCTCATGAGAGGGAGCAGACTGTGTTTCTCAGCAGATAAGGGTCTGCCTCCCCTAACACCAGATGGTCTAAGGGACAAACTGGACTGCAAGAAGACCTGGGCAGGAGGAGCTCAATCCCTTCTGAGCGTGATGTTGTACCAGCCGTGGCCCTGCCTCCACCCAGCAGTGACCGCTGAGATCTGCACAGACCCCGACACCTCTCCCTTACCCTGAAGGCAGCAGACTGGAGAGACTGGGAAAAAAAAAAAAAAATACCCCTCCACACTCTTCTTGCTCAGACAAGCTTGGAAGCCCAGCCTCAGGCACTAGCTCAGATATTCACATTATAAAGTTTCCAGTCTGACCCATGGGTCAACAGATCTCTACTCTCTGCAGAGTCACACAGCCCAGGGCAGGGCTCATCCCAGCTGGCCCTGATGCCCACCGGCACAGCCAGCATCTCTCCATCCCTCCCAGGGTCTGCACACTCCCCATTCACCAAATGGGGTAACCTCACCTGCTTCAAAAGAAAAAAAAAAACAAAAAAAAAAAAACAAGAATTACCCCTCCTGAGCACATGTTTAAGCTTCTGGTTTTCTGGGGCAATGATGTACACCCTGCCACAGCAAACTGAACAAAAAATTTCTCACCACTAGAACCTTTGTCTGCTCTCAGGGGAGGTGAGAGAAGGCTAGAGGGAACGGGGAATTAATGAACACATCATGGGCCTGAGTCTCCTCTGAGGGTGGTGAAGACCAGAAAGGTCAGAGGCAAACTGAGAATGCTACCTCGATCAGACCCTTTGAAAATATGGTTTTGTGTTTTCAGTCAAGCACTGTAACATTACTTCAGAGCCAAGTTAGGCTGAAGAAATTAATGTACAGCATGGGAGAGGGATGGAAGGAGGTCTCTGAATGACCCATGGGGGACCAGCTGCCAAAAACTCTCATGTCCTCAAGGGTGTCCATATGCAGAAGGCAGGAAGGAAAAAAAAAAAAAAAAAAAAAAAAAAAGGTAGGTAGCAAAGTGTGTGCTTCCCAAGCTCTCTTAACTCTGCTGCTAACCTGAATGTCAGTCCCGATTTGCTCTTCAGGTTCCTCAGGAGCTCCAGCTGGTTCAGAGGAGGAATGAGTCTAGAGGGAGAAAACAAAAACCATTAATATTCAGGCAAAGCTGATTTCAGAGCCTCCTGTCTTGGAAACTTCACCCGCTGCCCCATCCTTTCAACTAGAACCACCTTTGTGCCACCAACTGCAACTGGGGGACAGCGCGGGAAGGATGGAGAGGGGTTTGGCTGCTACTTCCAACAGTGTCCTAAGGCAGAGCGGTGGGGGCAGAGAGAGAGTGTGACAGCAAGAGAGAGAGAGAAACTCGTCTGCACCACCGGATTTTGAACCTCCCCAAAAACAAGTGGCTGCCAGAGTTTCTGAGCAGCGCAGTGGTGTTTTGGCAAGAGGGCTGTTCCACCACCTGTAGATTAGCAGTTGCCATCGCTTTGGTTGGAGGTCAATGCTTCAGCTGTGTCTTAAGTGGAGAGAAGCTCCAGTCTTGGAGGCAAGCGGGAAAACTCAACCCTGATGCTCTTGGAAAGGTGGGGAGGCATGGGAAGAAGCAGCTTATAGGGCAGAGAAAACAGGGATCCGACGTTGGGAACATCCCAGGAAAAACAGCAGCATGTCCCAGCGCCAAGTTTAACAAATTCTCTACTGTCCATGTCAAGTTTTGCCCCAAAATAAGGCAAAATCATGTATCATTGCCTTCTAGGAACCATCGGTTTCCTTCTTTTCTCAGGAAGAAAAAGAACATGAGAATGGGAATCCTGGCCAATAATTTAAAGAAAAAAAAAATAAACAAACACCCTGTTGCCTACCCTGCTTTTGTGCTAAAAGCGAGCACACATTTTTTCAGCCCTTATGAGACCAATAGTTTCACAGTTTTCCACTAACTGAAAAAAAACAAAACAAAACAAAACAAAAAAAAACACCAAAAAAAGCAACCAAAAACAACTGGAAAAGCCTCTTTGCTGCAGACACAAAACTCATCCTCAAAAACACAGTTGTTCAGCAGAGCAGATTTGGTGTGCACAAGATTGAGGCAATCAGAAAACTTTCCAATCCTAAATATGGAGAAAAGAATAAAAATAGGCCTGAATATTTTGGCTCAGCTCTCCAGTACAGCTCTGCTCGCTTCCATCCAGAGAAGAGCACATCCTGATCTGATGAATTAAATGATCCTCTTCACTCAAGACGTCAGGAAGAGGCTGACCTGCAGTGGAACCGTGCATGAGCGCTGGGCTGTCACCTCCCTGCAAACCCACTGTAGGGTTTGCAGATTCATCCCAAAATGGGAGAAGGTGGTGCATAAAATCAAGTACAAAGTGTCCTTAGAAGTTAACGAAGGGTGCGCAACTGTTCTTTGGGGAGGCAGTTTCTCAGAGAGGTCCATACCCAGCAGAACGTAGGACAACAGCCCCACTTTCTCCAGCTGGAATCACAAACCCAGGGCTCCCATCGATGCAAGTCTCAAAGCTGGAAAGTTCATTAGCTCACTAGATTGAAGGATTCAGGATCCCAAAAGGAGCTCCTGCCTTTGCATTGGCCCATAACACAAGGTCTACACTGCACTGAAGGTGGCAATCTCTTGGGCAATCACAGACGCTTCCAAGCAAAGGTAAAAACACAGAAATTTACTGTTTCTGTGGTAGGGTGGTGGGCCCGGTACACATGTGGTGGAAAAAACCCCAATGTATTACTGAAACAATAATTATTAAAAATGGGTGCAAACGCATTCACGTGCGTGACCTGAAATTTAATCCGAATTGAACGCTCGGCCTGACCTGTCATTGCAAGAGCGGCTTGGGGAAGAGCTACTACATTTCACCAGCACCTGAGAGAACAGGCAGGGCTCTGCACAGCACTTTCACTGAACTTTGCTATAAAATGCTGGATGGAGGACACCCTGCACTGGTGTGTGTGCCCAGGGACGGGTGCCACAGATGCCACTGTGTCCTCCAGAGACGTGGTGAAAGGATCTCCGGCTGGGGCATCTCACGTTTTCTCTCTCTCCTCCTGGTCTGTGTGTCACTTGTTAGCAAGGGAAGCATGTTTCGGTTAAAGGGGAGCTAGGTGAGAAGATCTGCACGCCACGGGAACACACAGAGCTCATGCTACCCACCACAGCAACACTTCTGAGTCGCCGGCTGCTGCAGGGGACCCAGCGGTACCAACAGCTGCTTCCCATCACCCTTCCCAGTACAGCACAGAGAAACGCCACACTAACTCCAGGTGCCGGCTCCCCGCATCCAAAGGGAAGGCAAATTTGTTATTCCTGGTAGCACAGATCAACGTTCAAGCATCTGGGGACAGTAGGGATATCATGCCTCCGGCCAGGACACCATCCAAACCCCACAACACGAGGAGGGCAGCAGCGCACAACAGTGGGTGGGAGCACACACAAAAACGCACACACACCACGACCCGCGCGCGCACGGAGACGGTGATGGGTTTTTTTGAACAGCCCCAGTATGACCAGTTAGGAAGAGGGTGACAAGGAGATGGATGCTGGAATGGGAGGGGGACTTAAATGAGTCTCCATGCTGCGTTGGAGTTCCTATAAGGAGCCAGTATTTACCCTAACCCTGACTTTATGTCTCCAGCCTAAGCTATTTTTCGTAACTGAGAACATTCATGAAACTGATAAAACATTTTATTATAAGAAACGGGATGGAAGAGGCACATTCTTATTTCACTCCCAGCAGTAGGAAAATGTCTGATTCTCAAAACA
The DNA here is from genome assembly GCF_018691265.1 of Tyto alba. Lineage (NCBI taxonomy): Eukaryota > Metazoa > Chordata > Aves > Strigiformes > Tytonidae > Tyto > Tyto alba. The sequence continues at coordinate 15,567,975 of NW_024881308.1, forward strand.
GGCTGTTGTTCAGCACAACAGGAAAATGCATTCAGAACATTATACTTGCAATTCATTGATGCAATTTGCTGTAAATTAAACACACAAAGTGTTAAGTGTGATTTACTATGGCTGTAAAACTTGCATCTGTGAAAACTGGAAGCAGGTTTGGAAATCAGGCACTAAATCACATCAGCTCTAATAGCATTAATGCATCTCATGAGGATTTAAACTGCTCTAGGAACAGAGCTTGGCCCAGTCTTGAAATGCAATCTATTTATTCCCCATCTTAAAATACTGACTTGACTACACCTTCAGATACTCACCTCACATAAAATATCCCTGTGATTTGAAAATCTACTCTTTTCTGCAGAACCTGAGATAATATTATTTATCATGAATCTTACACAGCCATATACAGGTCTTTGCATTTGGATTGATCCCAGAAGTTTTAAGCCCCAGATTGAATAACAGGGGCTAATAACTGTTTGGCTCTAGGTAAGTCTTGGAAGAAAAAACTGAAATGGAAAAGTCCTGCTGAGATGAGACATTCCTTTCCCAAAAATCAAACTGAATTACTAGAAGAAATGAATGATCATTTCAGTTTAGCATTCCAGATCTCTCTCTCCTCCAGATGTTGTCCTCAAAAGCTGCCACCGTGATTTTATTCTCTGCTACCACTGATGCATCCCACGGTGCCACCACACCAGCCAATTCAGCAAACCTAGTGTTACCTGGTGGGTACAGCTCCTATAGCATGAAGTGAGATAAATAACACAATGAAGGATGGGAAAAGAGGGCTGGAGAAAGGGGCATACACAGGAGTGATGGCAAAGGGAAGATGCAAGTATGAACGGGGAAGTTTTCTGGTTAAGCATTGTATGAATTGGAGGAGGTTGGTAAGACCATCAAGAAATCACCCTTAAAAAAGCAAGCTTATCAAGCGCTCTCCCATTCTCCTTCCTTAAATGATCATTTTGGCAGACAGTTTCCCAACACTTGTGGAGTACCAATAGCTAAAATGTACATGGAGGTGCATGGAGTTAGTCTGTAGGCAGCAGGAGGGGGAGTCTGGTTTGGGCTTTCACTCATTCATTTGTAAAAAAAATGATCTTCAGAGGGTTTTTTTTTTTTCCACTTTTTTTTTTTTTTTTTTTTAATTAAAGGCTTTGCATGTTACAGTCCCAAACGAAGAACAAGGAGTGACATGACACACAGTTTCAGAGTCACATGCACTTCATACCTGGAGGCACCGTACGTTTGCGTTTGCGTGCTTTTCAAGTGTTTTCACCAAAGAAAACCAATGGGATAAGAGAAAGAAAAACAAGGGGGAAAGGTGGGGTGAAGGAAAGGGGAAAAGAAACAGAATAAATAAAATTAGCATATGAACGAAGTGTATCCCCGGGAGCAGATGCCCTGTGACCAGGCCTACGGGTGAGCACAGGAGCTTGGGCTGAGCTCGCTCGGCTGCAGCCGGCTCAGAAACCACTGTGTGCCCATGTCACCCCCGGGGACAGGCAGCTCCCACCTTGCTCCAAAAGCAAATGGGCACCACAGAGCGGGGAAAATGTGGGGGAGCTCCGAGAGACCCTTCAAGAGACATCGACAGCCCTCGGTCCCATCCGTCAGGGACTCCTTGGGCTGCACTGCTGACTTGGGCGTGATGTGCCGGGGGGGTTTCTTTTAGTGAAGACCAATATATTAATGTAGTGGAAATCAAGGCCCTGTTGTCAGAAGGGACAGTAAAGAGCAGATTTTTTTCCAGCAAATCCAGTGGCTGATGCATAATAGTTACGATGTCTGGGCGCACCAAGCCCAAACCATACCTGTGCATACAGGAGCCTTGTGCAATTTCAGATTTGGTTCTACCGTATTTTGAATTTCAAAATGAAATCTGAGATTCTCCCGGAGGCCACCATATTTTCCCCAAACGAGCAAGACTAGCTCTACCACAGTGATTTGAGTGATGTTCTGGAGACACATCAACTCCTCTAAGGCACGTGTAACAGTTTTCTCACACCGAGCAGCCAGGCCTCTTGGAGATGCCTTGGAAAGACAGGTAAGCTCAAGTCACAGGGCTCTTGCTATGAGGAGTAAGCAGCCCGATGTTGAGCAGAAAGGATGCCGAGGTGTGACTGCAGATCACCCCCAGGCACCCAGGAGGGAGATGGGGATATTGTGTTCCTCCAACCCACTTCCTAACCATGCTGTGTGTTGCCATCACCTTAATGCAGCGCTGGGCTTGACGTGCTGCTAAGGCTGCACCAGCACCGGGCTGCCAGCGCCTGCCAGCTGGTTTAGTGAAGTGGGTAGACAAGGATAGATGGACAGTGTGAGTGATGGAAGCTGCAGCCAGAACATACAGTTATTCCCTTTATTTTTTTTTTTTTTTTTTTCCCCCATTAGTTTATCTGACCACACTGAAAATACATTCGAAAGAGGCTCACTGCTTTCTCGGTAAAAAAATCCAATTTGACTAACCGCTGAATCCATCAGCGCACCCACGTCTCGCTCTCCCAGGTGATGTTCACTTCACCTGTGCAGAGACACGAGGTGGGATTTAAGGATGAAGCTGGGAGAGCAGAAACCCGTGCCCAGGGATGCCCAGGGTGACACTGCTGCTTGGGGCCAGCGTTGGGAGCAGCACCCACAGCATCAGCCAGTAATACTGCTACAACTTCGTCCTGGCTTTTTATTCAAGGTAGCTGGGCTATTCACCAAACTACATTTTTTGTCCTTTCTCTTCCCCAGAGTTTTCATTTAGTCTCTTCTGGAGCTCTTTAGCTTAGTTTTCTTCCTGTATACTAGCTCCATAGGAAATACAGGTCTTAGCAAGTGGATTAGGTAGCAGGTAATTATCTCGGTATGTCCTCATGCAAAAGGTTATCACTGTATGTCTGGCTGCGTGGTAAATTCAGTCTTTCAAAGAGCAGTAAAACCTGGCAAAGTCCACTGAAATCAGCCCCTGGCTTTCTGCATTTTGCAGCGGACTTTGGACCAGGCTCCAGTTCTCATCCTCTCCAGTAGCTGATCTCAGCCAGTGCTGCAAATGTGCAGTGAGAAGGTCAAATACTGGGAGAAAGAGTTTTGATGGGTGAGTTTAATGCTATTGGAAAACAGTTTTGTTCTGTTTTGTTGGGTTGTTGGTTCTCCGGAGGTTTTTTTTTTATGTAAAAGCTTGAAGTCAGTTCGTAGATCTTTAGGGCAAAAGCAACCGATCGGACACACACTGGGAATGAATTCAATGAAAAATTACTGACCACAACAACGTGACTTCCAACAGGTTTTTTAAGATGGTTTACCAGGCTGGCCACTGTGTTTCAAATACAGGCTAATGTTTACCCTAGAAAATATATGCAGACTGCCTGCCCGAGGGCTAAAAGGCAGCAGTAAGAGGAAAACAGAAAGGCATTCACACCTGCAGTGGCACAACCTGGTGCTGCACCACAGCTCTGCTTGGGAGCAGGGAGATGGGGCACAGGGAGCCCCATCATGCCAAATAAAACCCCACAAAGCTACAGGAATATCTAACAAACACGTCCAACTCCTCTACAAACCCAGAGAGATCTGGCTAGCCCCTAAAAACGCGCCACAAAGGGCTGCACGGCCCTGCCCGGGGTGCAGTACAACATGAAGTGCAAAATGAAGTGCAAAGTGGTTTGCATTTTAGCTTCTGCGGAAGCCTCCCCCTCAATGCCACCAACCCCAGGAGTGACAAGGGGGATGCAGTGCTTCCCCACATCCCGGAGGGCAGCGAGGGACTCTGTCTCCATCTCTATGAAATTCCAAATCCCCAGAGGCTGTGAATCCCCGCAGCACGGCTCTAACCTGTGTCATTTCAGCTCAAAAATCTGCCTGGGTGTGATGACGAGTTACCTCTCCTAAAAGCAAGCCAGATGGATGCTGCTAAAACACAGCAGTGCTTTATCAATGTCACCCGTCAGGGCTCCACTGTCTTTCCCTACTCGTGTCAACAGATCGTGATGGATAAATGAAATGCAGGAAATGTGAAAATGCTCACTGAATCCTGATTTGGTTTTTCTCCTCTTAAGAGGGAAAAAAAAGGAAAGGAGGACCCAGGGCAAATGCACTTGGGGAGGAAGCTGGGCCAGTCAAAGGAGGGACAGAAGTTTGCTGAAAGGCAGAAGGACCATTAGAGACCAGCTGGGGCAGCAAGGAGAGCCCAAGCAAGGGCACGAGGAGGGTGGCATTTACCTACAATCCAGGGCAGCTCGGGAGGGAGGTCTTCACACCTGGGCACAGCAACTGTCACAACACAATTCAACTACCAGCGGATGTGGAGAAATAAAGGTGAAAAGAAGAGCATGTACACACACAGACATGGAAATAAAACAAAAACAAAACAGGGAAATTAAAATCAAGTCAAAAAGAAATACACAAAAAAAAAAAAAAAAAAAAGAAAACAACTCCAAAAGATAAAGCATATGCTAGCCCTTAAGAGCTCTTGAAATCCACTTTTTCAATCTAAAAGAAGTAAATGAATAAACAAAAAGGTAACAAAAATAAATATGGAGACAGTGGCATCATGAGGAAGGCAGTGGAAGAGGGAGGTGGAGGAGGAGGTACCTGTACATGGGGACGGTGACGGTGCGTTCGTAGTACTGCCAGGTGGAGTGCAGGTCCGTCCGGGACAGGTTGGTGGCATAAAATCTCCAAGCCGCCTGCAGAAGAGACACGGTGGGACTGTGGACCCAGGCACAGCCAGCACTACCCTCGGTTTTATAAACCTCAGCCAACACCAAGCCCTCCCTCTGTTTTCTGTGGGATGGATCTGACGTTTTGCCTCTTCCTTGATTCGCTACGTGACAAATTTGGGGTGGTACCACGATACTCCTGACTCTGTGAGCCCAGCTAAAAATGCTGTGGGTACAAGGCACTTGCTGTCAGGTTGAGGTGAGGTATCAAGCCAGTGTTGTGGCCCATTAGGGAGTTAAAAAAATTGAAGAGGAGCAGGGGAATGTAAAATGACTAATTTCAAATCTCCAAGATATACACCAAGGCCAGCCTTCTGCGCAGACATCTGTCATCATGAAGAAAATGCTCTCAAATTGTGACTTTATATCAGTATAAATATTCTCTTTGGGGGAAAAAAAAAAAAATTGGTGAAAACAGACTGTCCTAATGCATTTGTCTTGCTGTGCTGGGCTGGATTTCATTCCTCTTCTCCCCCAGATTGCCTACCACATATGTTATTTTTCCATGGCTGATTCCCTGGCATTTATTTCCAGACACGACCAGTCACCAGCTGCTGTCTCACACCTTACACACACAGCCCCATTTTTCACCTGCCCGTCTCCTCCCCAGCTTCTAAAAGCCTATTAGACTCCCCAAAATCAGGACGATGTAACCCCAAGGCTCCTTGGATGTGATCCTCACCTGAATCAGGCCAGCTGCTGGGTTTCGCCTCTTCTCAAAGTGTTTTTGTCGATGTTGCTCTTGAACCTTCAGAGCAAACCCCGAACCCAAGATGCCCTGGGGAAGAGAAATCTGCAGTTAGCAAGGCGTTAGCTAAGATTTCACTTAAAAATTGAAGCCAACTTTCCCTCCAAAGGTTTGTTCTGGCTCATTTTTTGCTTCAAATGTACAGGGGAAGGAAGGACAAGGCTTCAACTGAGGCAGCCCTGGCAGACACATTCCCTGTGAAGGGGCAGCAGATTGTGCTGGAGCTCACTGGAATTGCTGCTTTTCCCAAACTACCTCCAGACGGCTGATAAAATACAAAATAACCACACTGCGCTGGCATTCAGCAAATTATCCCCACGGGGGAAAATCGGATCCATGCAACACACTGAGATGCGCTGCAAACAGGACAGGGATAATTTGCTGAAATGGCATAATCACCCCTAGGAACAGCCCTTTACAGGGAAAGAAAGTAGTTTCAATTCCATCAACATTTGTGCAGTGCCAAATCTAGGCTTTCCGTCCCATTCACTTCTAAGTATTGTGTCTAAGCTGGGGATATTCAGGCAAGGGATATTCCTCTTTTCCCTCCCCCTTTTTTTTTTTTTTTTTTTTTTTTGTTGACTCAACAGCCGCGGAGCAGTCGCAGCTGGGATGTCCCTGGGTGCATCCCACCGCGGGACGTGGCTGTTGTGTTGCCACCAGCTCCAGGGGCCGGGGCCAAGGCTCGGCCGAGCTCAGCCCCGCTCAACGAGACGCTGCAGCCTCCGCTTACGGCAGGAAGGGCGAAGAAGGAGACGCCGATGAGCGTGAACGTCGCTGCCAGCAGCCGCCCGTTCCAGGTCTGCGGGTACTTGTCCCCGTAGCCGATGGTGGTGAGAGTAATCTGCAGGGAGGAGATCACCGCACAGCCCTTGGTCAGACGGCCTTCAAACCGAAATAACAGAGCCAAAACTCCCGCAACACCAGAGTGGAAGAACCAAGGTCACCGCATGCCTTGAGGTGACCGAGTCGAGGTGCGGCTCGGGCACCCGGGAGGACCCCGGCTGTTTTGGGACGGGCACCTCCGTGGGGGAGCAGCGATGCCCTGACACCCAGGACAGCCATGCCACCCTCCCTGCTCGAGGCGCTGAGTTTGCGCGCCAGTCGGGAGCGTTTTCGTGCCTTTAGCTGACACAGAGAGAGCTGCCATCTGGTGCGGAGGCTTGCGGCAGCTCGGAGCCTCCCCCGGGAGACGGGGTTGCGCCTTCGGCAGGGAATGGGAACCAGCACAGTTCGCCCCAAACTCCCTTTCTGCACCTCACAAAAGAAGGCAGGGCTTAATTGTGTCCATAAAGATCTGATGCTGTTTATTCCTAATCTTCCCAGCACTGCCGGCTTCCCTTCCTATTTAAAAACAGCATATTAGTCCAACAGGATGAATTATAGATGCTTCACGTAACCTAATTCAGGGATGTTTTTTCCTTTCCTCAGTTTTATTGCAATGCACCAAGAGAGTGCTGGCAAGCTGCTGTGAGTTTTGGGGAAGGAGTTGAGAGATTTGCTGGAGACCAAGAATCCCCTGAGCTCCAAAGTGCAGGAAAAGACACGTTTTCCTACTTCAGTCCATGGATATCACTAGTGGGAAATGTTGGATATCCCCTAAGGCTTACGAGAGGATTTGGAGAGCCTGGGATTGGCAGGGCAAGGCAGGGAGAGATGGTTGGACTAGGAGCATCTGCTTTGAGACTTCTGCTCAAGGGATCCCAATGGTCACTGTGACAAGTTGAAAGTTGTCCCCATCCCAGACTCTCCAGGGACAGAGCTGGCCCCAGGGATGGGAGTTGACACCGTGCTGATGTGGCTTTGGAAACCTCATGCATTCAACTTAAAATAAAATCACTTTTACACAAATGGAAGTACGATCCCAAAGCACTGTTTAATTGGACCCACTAAAAGCCCTATCAATTAGATGCCATTTCAACAAAGCGGTTAGAAAATGCATCTACATGGCTATTCCTTACTGAAACACAAAGTCAAAGGAATGCTCTCTCCATAATCACTGCAAAGTTGATTTACAAATTTTTTATAATTTTTATAGACAACAAGGATTGGATCCACTAAGATCAGACCAAGGGATGAGTTTCTGAACCTGAAATTTGATTTATTTTGCCCATCTCTTAACATCTATGTATTCTCGATCCGTGAGTTGGACAATAACAAAACCTGTTTATTTTAATGAAGCTCAAATTTTACTCTGAGATCTTCAGTGGCAAAACAGTCCAATGTACCTCCATGTCCTGAAACGAGCCTCTGCCAAAGGCTCGCACAGCCTGGGAAGCAGGAGGGACAAATAAATCTGCACATGGTTCTCCCTAGACTGAGCTCTAATCTGGGTTGTCACTTTTTCCTCATTGTTTATTTTCTAGTTATGTCAAATTGGGCTTTGTTTTTATTTTTCTGTCATAACCAAGGAGCTTGAAAAGCAATTTACTGCTTCTTTCCCGTTGTTGGAACTGAGGAGCTGCTTGATCAGCTGATTCCTCCCCAAGCCTGTTACTGGGATTTGATCAGATCTGGGATTTTCATTACATGCTTTGTAATCAAGGCCAAACTAGCGCCACAGTGTTAGAGCAGAAGAACAATAACACAAGAAGATTAGAACGTCATTAATTCTCTCTTTGTTAATCGGGTAATCCAATAATTCACATGCACATGCACACACAGAGCAAACTAAAAGTATTGCCCTTTCCTCCTCTGTCAGCAAAGATGTGAAAGAGGAGTGCTTTCAGTGCTGAAGTCTTTCTAGTACTTAGACCCTATCAATTTTATAAAATTTATTCCAGCATGTTAACAGCATGTTGCCCAAGTATGACTATAAATAATTTAAAGGCAGCAATCCTTGTCAAAATGATGATCAAAGAGCCCTGTAGCGTGATGCCTTTATCTGATCTGCCTCTACTGTCGTGACAGAGCTAAATCCCACAATGGAGAGCACACAAATTCCCAGTTTCCTTGCAGCTCCAGCTAATCCAAGAAATGCGACCCCCTAACATTTTCTGGGAGGTTTATTTAAGAAAAAGAGTAGCCTGAAGCCATTTAATAAAAATGTTAACTAAGCACTGTGTCAGTTCCTCACATAAGTGATAGAAGATGGAGGGTTAATGGACATTTTAATAACCAGCAGCTGTTCTATGAAAATTACTTACCAGACCCCACCAGAGTGCATCTGCGTATGTATCAAAGTGCTCATTTTCTCCTTTCTCGGCCAAGTATACCAGGAAAGAGGCCAGAATGAGGCACAGGAAGCCAATATACCAGGCAGTAATCAGCTCCTGCAAGATCATTAAGGGATAGAAGAGAATAATTGCAATCCTGGTGCGCATCTCCAAAAGCTGCGTTGTTTGCGGTTGGATCTAAACTTTCCCTGCATTTGTTTAGACTTTGGGGCTTTGGTTGGAGACCAGTAGTGCCACTTTTTGAGATGGGACCATGTGGTCCTGCCACGCACATGGGGAAATCCCCATCCTGAAGACCCCATCACCTAAACACATACAGCAAACGGAGACAGAAAGGGAATGTTAATAGCTCTATTATTTCAAGATGTGGAATTAAGACTAAAAAAAAACACTATATTTCCCCAGTTCACACAGGGAAGTGGGGTTAAAACTGAAATGGAACCCTCACACCCCTGGGGACTCTGCTTAGGGCAAGTCCCTTCCGCTAACTGGGGAGGACCTACAAAGCTAGGGTCTAGACACAATATCCTCCGATTTCAGGGAGGTTTTAATTCAGAATTCACAGAACTGATTGGTTTTGGATGAAGGGTGGACAAGAGACCCACAAATTCCCTATGATTTTTACATAGTTGTCGACAAGCTGGCTAAGCTTTTTAATGTAAGAAGTACAGGAAACAGGAGAAAATTCAAATTCATAATTTGGCAGCAGGAAAGGAAAAAAAAAAAAAAAAAATCAACAAATTCTTCCCAAACCAAAGAAAGGCCAAGGTGCCTTACACCAGGGATCAGTTCTATGATGATCTCATGTTGGGAAGAGGAACCTGGCATGATAATCACGTCTGTGAGAGGCTGCTGCTCGCAGGATGCGCTTTCAGAAATGCATCCGCTCTGAAGCGTGCATCCTAGACAAAGAGCACGCAACACCACCAGTGCTTAATGAGGCTGCTGGCTAATTGCTAACCCTTTGAAATGAGCTGTATCAGCGTGCAGGTGGTCTCTATGTTCCAAGGTATTCTCTGCAAACGTCTAAACATCGCTCCCTTCTCTGCTTATGTCTCTGATTTTGCACTGCTACCCGTGTTACCTACGGCGTCTTTCCAATCTCCCCAGGCCTGGGAGATGTTTGGGGTGGAGAACTGAACCAAAGGAGCATCTCTGGCGAGGGAAACGTGAAGAGCAACGTCGTGGCCTTGCTTGGGACTTGCTCACCTTACTGTGCGCGTAGACCACAGAGCCCAAGAGCTTCCAGGTGCCGCCCCGCCGGTCCATGCGGATCATTCGCAGGATCTGCAGGAACCTCAAACTCCTGAGCGCCGAGGTGGCAAAGACGTTCCCTTGGGACCCCGCCGCCAGCACGGCGATGGACGCGATCAGCACCATGATGTCTGCAGGAACAGAGGGCGTGGAGAGCTGAGGAAACGCTGCCGAACCACTACCAAAGGGGACGGCACTCCTACTGCCACTGAGAGCAGAAGGCTGTGCGTGAAAGGGATCTTGTTTCAGTTGTATCTAGTGCTGGAAGGACACAGCATAAATCTTAACCTGGATGAAAGGCACCACTGCACACTTTATGGAAACATCCTAGTTTCCTTCTCCGCACTCATCATTCCCATAGAAAATGCGTCAAGTACTGCAAAGCCTGAATTCCAATATGATGCAGTGTCAATGCTGCTAAACGGGATTAAATCCTTGCAAAATGCATGCCCTCTTCTAATCAGCCACAGCTGTCTCTTACACACCGCTGTTCAGAGTGTGAATTCCCCCACCTAATTTAGGAATGAAATCCTAGAGGTCAACCATAGCAATCCTAGGGTGCTCATGGACCAAGAACAGCCAAGAAAAAAAGTTATGCTCTTCATATCCTAAATTTCAGGATCCTGAAAACCTTCCTCTTCCCTGGTTTTCTATGCAAATTTTATAGAAATGCATTTCTGTGGAATAAGCTAAAATGTCGCATATGACCATTGCCAGCTCCCAGACATCTGAAAGCAGGATCCATAGCAAATGGCACGGCCTCTGCCCACTCCTTACCCCATTAAAAATAAGTGCTGTGCACAGATGGCCCCTTTCACAAGAGGCTTGCCGAGTACTTTGCAAACAAGAATTAATTAAGTCTCATAACTCCCTTGTGAGGCAGCTCACCAGCACCAGGGAAGGCAAAGTGAGACAGAGAGTTTCAGTGACTTGTGAGCGATTTGGTGTCGAGGTTGGACACAGGATGGCAGGATCCCAGCTCCTACGCTCAGCTTCTCCTGGCTAAACCCCCCTTCTCTGGCTGTGGGCAGTTGTCGGCAATGCCTGGGGTATGCAGGGCAACAGGATGGCTCCTAGGTCTGCAGAAAACAGGGTGAGCCTCGTGTAGAATAACAAAACCCACGTCCATGAATCCATGGACTTTTGCCTTTGAAGTAAATGAGGATCAACCCCCCGAATTCATACAAGAAACCAGAGCACCACGCAAGCAGGCACTTGCAATAGCCATTTTGGTTTGGGAAATCCCATGCAGGGAGGCAGGTCTTACCGATGACACAGAAAGGCTTGCGGGCAAATTTTAACCTTCCCCTCCAGCCCCGGTATCGGCAGCAGCAACCGGCTGCCCAGATCCTCACAAAGTATTCGACCCCGAACACCACGATGGTGACGATTTCCTGCAAGGGAGACAACGCCGTTAGCTGAGAAAGAACTGGAGGTGGACGTGATGGAGAGCATGCTCCAGAACTACGTACAAACCCTTCAACCTCGACTCCACACACCTCAGAAAATCTCTCACAGAGCTGTCTGCATCATTAAATGGAGAGCTCGGGCTTGAAAATATTGTCAGGTCTTTGCTGTTGTGTTTTCCATCACCCTCCCTCGGGGTGGTGAGAGGTACTGCATATTGTAACCATGAACTAGAGTTTTACACCTTCTCGTATTGTGTTCGTGCCCCCCGTCACAGCACTGACGAGTACCTGCTTATTTCCCCACCATTAGTCTCCAGGATTTGACTAGGTTAATGCCACGCAGCTCAGGGAAGATCAGAGATGGGAGTCACCAGCTACTCCACCCTAGGACTTTTCACGGAGGATTTGAGCTTTTTCCCTAGAAAACTGGATTGGCTGTCTCTGTGTGCTGGGCTATCTGAGGCAGGGGTGGCGGAGATCCTCTGCCTCTTGATGCCAAGCGAGCACGATGACGCTGTGCATCACAGCTCTTCCCATTGCCACCCGAATAACCTGCACACGCTCCCTTCCCTCTGAATTCTTTACTAGCGGCGCTTGCCTCAGCTCTCTCATGTGGCAAACCTGATGAAGCCCTAATTAGTCTGCAGAGCCTTTTGGTGTCGATGTAGGGCAGGGACTGGGGAAGAGGAAGAAAGATAAAAGGAAAGGAGACACGTGAACCCGGCAGCCCCACGACCTGGCAGTGCGTGCAGGATCTCTGCTGGCTCCCAATGGCAGAAGCCACATGGCCACTGCGAGGGATGCCGGGCTATTTAAGGAACAAAACTCTGAATTTTGATGACAGATCAAATAGTCGCAGGGATGCTATAGTGTGGGAGAGGAGGCAGCTACGCAGGCTGGTCCCTATGCAGAGCATCCGCAGCTTTAGATACGGGGGGCTGTTGGGTATCAAGCTGCTTTTCAGTTGGGATCAGTCCTGCTACTGTGTTTTGCAACTAAAGATAAATTCAGAAAAAATAAAAAGTTTAGGAAGAAGGGTTTTAAAGGATACTTAAAAATATTTTTAGTTTATTCCTGATACAGCTTTCTCCTCACATTTTTCCTATTTCTTACCTGCAGATCCCAGTGGTTCCCGTCTCACAAGCAACAGTTTAAATTCTTGCCTCAGTTAAACACCTCCACCCCTATGTTTCTGTGTGGTTTTGACTTTGTTTTAATGCCTCACTGATGGCTTCGTTTGCAACTCCACACTTACCAGGATGTAAAGGGCCCCTTCTGAGCTGTTCTGGTACTCATCAATGGTCGAAAAGACAGACAGCACCAGGCAGGAGAAAACTAGTAGAAAACTATAGAGCACAAAAAGAAAAAAATAGAAAAAGAGAGAGAACGTCAGTCTTCAGAGCAGGAATTTTTCACACTCCTTCAGACTAGTCCAGAGAGCATTTTTGGACATATTTCTCTAGGAATGTTTACTGTGCTGCTCCTACAATACCAAGTAAAAAGGGAAAGTAAAGTTCCTAGTTTTCGTAACTGGAAGAGTTATGTGTGGATGGACCCACTGGACTGTTCCCAGTTTGGCCAGCACCAATCCCATTGGCTTCCCAGCTGGTGGCTCTGATCACCTCTGACATTATATCCCCAAGGAACTGTCAGTTCTCACTGCAACACTCTTTTAACAAGCATGCAAACAAGCAGGGAAATTTGTTATTGTGAGAACGAGCGACCAGACTGCTGATGAGCAGGAGCACAGGCTGAACACTCTTTTATTTACCATGAAATAGGGGAGAATCTCAGAAACCCCTTACAGTACGCGCCCAGGTCTCATTGACGTCTACTGTCCCAAAAACAGCCTCGGCAATGTCACACCACCCCGTCATTCCCAGGCTGTCCCCATCAAAACCGCCCACGCTCTGTGCTTTCCACGAATGCTGGATGTACTAATGCAAATCAAAAGGCACAAAATGAATGACAGGAGCTCGACTCTCTTCTGACACTCGACGCCTGAGTCTGCAGCTACAGAGGTGCCCTGGCATCTGCTCACAGACGGAGAAGGTTTCCACCAGCCCACGATGCCCACTGCTTGCTCAAACAGAAGGAGGAAAATTAATTTACTAAAGATCGATTTACTGATACAATAAAGTAGGCCAGCGCAAGGAGAAACTAAAAGCTGCATACTTTAAAAGCATTAAATAATTCATCGGTCTGGCTTTGTCTCACATTCCTACAAACTGCATTTTGAATATTTATAAGGTACGGTTCAGCTGGTGGGTGCTGTTCCTTTTTGTTGCATAAAGAAAAGGAGCTTCGCACCACCAGGTCGTGCTTGTGGCTTTGCAATGACCATTAATGTCACAGTAACAAGTAAAAATAGGGGGATTTGCAGTATTTATTTGAACCACAGGCTGAAACGTCCCTGCCTGCTGGAGGTAAGGGACCTTTTGGAGCCATCTCAGCGAAGACTGAGCTTTGTCAGCAACAAGATGAATTCGGCACAGACCAGGTAAGGACAAGCTCCTGATTTCTCACTGCAAATCTCTTCTCACACCGGGTCTGGTACCCAGAGACTTGAAACAACCTCAAGAGAGCAAGAAAATGTCCTGTGCAATCCCACCCACGGTGTCCCTTGGTGTCTTCTCTGGGTCTCACTTAAAATGTTTTTTTCTCTCCAAGCTGGTCTTTTAAAACCTTTGCCATAAACGAGCAGAGCCCTGCATCACTGGAGGGAAGAAGCTGGGTCAGGCAGCCCTGCTCCCGGGATGGCCCAGATTCTGCTGCAAACTTCTCTGTTGGAGTGAGAACAAATGAATAATCAATGAAAGAACAAAGAGAGGAGGAAACCAAAAAAAAAGGTAATGGAAAAGGATCAGGGGGGAAAGAAAATCCTAGATTTTTCTAATTAAAGATGTAGAATGTGGGTTGTATGTTTGCCACCAAACATCATAGTAAAATGCCTGAGGATGTGCTGAAAGCAAAGTCCCAATATCAACACAGACTTGCACGCTGTGTTTGCTACGGTGGCCACTCAGATGCAGAATGACACCACGCTCAAATGATGGGTCCTGGCAGGGACAAACACCACAAGAAAGTGGATTCCTGTATGTTAAGTTTATCACTAGACATATATTGATGGAGCAAGAAAAAAAGAAAGGAAAAGAAATCTCTTTATCACTTCGAATCCCAAGGGTGGATTGCGCAAGCAGTGGTTATGTGAGGAGAGCTGGGGCAGCTCCGGGTGCTGCTGGGGCAGCGGGACGTCTCGGTGCTGCTTCTTCCCTTCCCCAGCGCATCACTGCAGCCTCATCCCTGGCCTCTCCGTTCTCCTCATCTCCCCAGGGCCAGCTCAGTGCTGCTGTAATTTTGGTTCTGCACTCCCCAGGTCCCTCACTGCCAGGGAGACCTGACGCAGATCACGCTTGCAGGGCCAGAATTAATTACAGCAGTGCCGAGCATGGGAGGCAACGGGGAAGGTGGCAGCTGCTTCAGTGAGGCATGGGAGCTCCACGACCAAATCCCACGTGGACCAAAATCTCCCCATCTCAGTCCCAATGGGGATGTTCAACCACCAGGTAAGGAATGGTCCCTGCCAGCAAGGGATGCAGGCACTGGTTTGTCACGGGGTAAGCTGCCCAAGCATCCCGAGATAGCTCCACAGTGATGCACAGCTCCTCTGCTTGACCCTGTGGTGATCCACAAACCTCTGGGAGGCTGTAAAAGGAGACTAAGAGAATGAAACCTTTCTGCAAGGAAACTGAATTCAGGGGGTTGGGGTCTGTATGGCTCCTGGGAGGACCTGCTACGGTTGGGGGCGGGGAGTGGAATAAAAAAGCTGAGAAGTGCGTCCATACTGGAGATGATGTGTATCCTCTGAGCTCTCACAGAGGGAGAGCAGTGGGAAACAGGAAGGCTGACTCTGCTTTAATTTCACCTAATCTACCCAGACAGCACAGGAAAGGGCTCCAGATAATAATGGATAGCTAGGGAAAGTAAAACAGGCCAATAAATAGTGTAGAGGTTGGGATGAATCTAATTTTTAATGCTACATATCTAATAACGGCAAATGATGTCTGCAGCCTGACTCTGGGTAATGTTAATGTGCAATAAGGAACATTAATTATGTCCCATCTAATGATTTTTACATTAAAGATGCCAATTCTGCTTAGAGCTTTGGAGAAGACAATATCCTCCTCCCGAGCAGACAGGGGCTGGATCCTACACGATGCATGGCTGGAGCCGGTATCAGCCCCTCCCAAACCCAGGCCAGGATGCAAAGGGAAGCGTGTGGGTTTGGATCAGCCTCCTCCATAGAGTGATGGCGCAGAAAAAGCTGGCTCCAGCCTCCCAGAGCCACTGGAGAAGGACATGTCACTGCACCTTCTCACCCACCACCCATTCCTATGAGCAGCCAGCACCTCCTGCTGCTCCAGCATCCCCCACATCCCTTCCTTAGACCTTTAAGCTCAGCCAAGACTCAGCTGTACAAATCTGACTGCTGCTAATACTAATAAATCCGAAGTCCTCCAAAGTTTGGCTTTACATCCGAAGGTTATGTTGGCTTAAGACACCCGTGGCAAGCTTCTTATTACAATTTGTAAATCCCAGCACAGGATCTGCATATCCAAATTTTATATCCACTATGCTGCAGGTTAGCAGTGGAAAGAGAAATGACTGAAGTCCCCCTTCAAAAAAAAAAACAAAACAAAACAAAAACAACTTAAAATTACTTGAAACAGAAAAGATTTTCCTTCTCTCTCTCTTTTTTTTTTTTTTTTTTTCCCCCAGTAAAAGCATATGATGGAATCATCATAAAGCTTTTCAGGTTAATCATCTAATTTGCCTTCCCAAAGAAACCCCCTTGGAATCTATACACCCATTCACATAGGAATTTTAAAAGACCTCTAAATTTATTCCTGAAATACCTGTATTCAATTAACATTCGCTGACATGCAAAAACATTGGGCTTCCTCTGATGGAGCACTAATAATTAACAACCGCACTCCTGGATGCGATAGAGAGATACAATATAAGGAGGTGGCACAAGCTTGTTACAAGTCACTGTGCTTGTTGTATGCTTCGCTGGCTTCCTCTGGAATTGGGAAAGGGAATTAATGATTTGTTTAATTAGGAAGAGCAAAGCTGGAAAGGAAGAAGTATTTTATTACAGGTGTTTGAGAGCTGCACAATGGAAAACAAAACATTTAAAACACTTTAAAATTACTTTGGGGATGTAAACAAGGCATTGATAATTGTGCTAAAATAAAACCAAAATACTTATGGGCAATTCATCTGTAATCCCAGCAATCCATTTGCTGTGGTGTCTGTAAAACGCTGGCATTCAAGTACATAAAACTTCAGTGTAAATCAAAGGCCATGAAAATGCAGCAATGACCATAAACAGAGGTGAAAGGACATCTATACCGAAGAGAAACAGAGATTGTCAAATGCCTTTTACCACTCAGAGTGCCTCATAATCAGAACGGGAGTATTTACAGCTCAGTTTAAGTCTCCAGTGAATCAGAAGTAAAACTCTGATAATGCCATGACTTTTCCAGGGATAAAGATGTCGTATTGCACCCACCCTTAGCCAGAAGCATCCAGGATCTTTAGTCATGCAAGCAACCCTGCTGTGATTTTCAACCTTACTATTCCTTTACAAGGCTAAACACACAAGCCTAAATGCCTCACTCCGGTTTTCCACATCCCTCAGTCCCAGTCAAAACCATCACCCAAGGCAACTTCTGTCACTAGCAGAGCTGAAAATAGAAGCGGGGAGTCCTGCCTTTCAGTCCTGTGCCTTAATAAATACACTCCTTTCTAAAAACAGCTCCCGACGGGGTCTCATTACCCGCAGATTCAGCCCTGCCCATGCCCAACCCCACGCCCTCTCCTGAGCCCAGCTGAGATCTTGCTCTTTGGAGGAGCCTGGAGGCTCCCTGGGCACCCATGGGGGTAGAAAATAGGGTTTATGGGCAACACTCAGGCTGGCTTCAAGGCAGGGATTCTTATGGTTTATAAACTTTTTAATAAACCTTTAGCAAAGGCCTCTTTGGGACAATGTTAATAGCTTCTGTGCCTTCTCGGTGTGCTGAGATGATGGCTGAACAGCCCCGATAAGAAGCACCCTGTTTGTACAAAGCCAGAAAGTGTACTAAGGATGGTGGTGCAAATGGAGCAGTGGAGCATCTCCAGAGGACCAAAGCAGTGTCCCGGAGGAGGCTGCGGTGCGGACAGCAAGGTGCATTAAATGGTGCTCTGGGAGATGGGAATTAATCGGGTTACAGAGCAATCCCAAACCTGTTTTGGTAGCAGCACCGGGATGGGAAGGAAAATGAGAGGATTTACTTTCTAGATCAGCCCTATTGCACCACCACCACCCGCAAACCCCCCAGCCCTGCGCATGGATGCAGGGAACCTGCTCCCCTTGCTGCGTGACAGCGAGGTGGCAAAAAACAGGAGGTGCTTTTCCAGCAGATCAGGTTTTCTGGGGTCTTCCCCAGACACGTAGGAGCCCAGCACCCTGCTTCTGTGCTTCAGCTCCTCTTGCAGCTATTGAAACACGCCTGCACATTTACAGCCCAGGAAGTAGAGGGGGATGAGATCTCCTTTGCATCAGGTTTGTGGGGGGGAAGGGCACTTTCTGCTTTATGGGCAGATAAGGAGCATTCACAAATCCATCACAGGAAACTAAAGAAAAAGGAATAGCTGGTCACAACTTTACTGTATGAGAATGGTAAAGTGGCACAATTAAGTCACAAAAAAACTCCTCTTCCCCTGCCTTCCTTCTATTCAGGCAGCGCATGTCGCAGTTAGAAGAAAAGAGCAGAATACTGGTTCACACATATTTTCTCCTTCGACATCCACCAGTTCTAAAACCAGTTCCCACTCCAAGAGCTCCTCAGCCTTTCCCTCTTGCTTGCAACAGAGTCAGGGAGCAGAAACAGCATCATCTGCCCCGAGAGCCAGAGTCCTGCCCTGAACCCATGATCTGCAGGAATTCAGAGCAGAAATAGGATCTGCATGACATATCTTGTCCCTAGTCCAGCAAAGGGTTGTGTATCTCCATACTTACAAGCAAGAGTGAGCTTAAGAGCTTTTCTGGATTGAAGCCTCAAAGAACAAAATCTGCCTGGAAATAACAGGGAATGGAGATGAAGATCTGAACATTTACAGCAGGAAAAGGGGTTAAATTTAAGGAATCAGTTGGGTTTTTTACAGGCTGGCTCTAATCATTTAACTTACCCAACTCAGAATAAAAGCCTTATTAATAATAATCACCGCATACAAAGTTCTAGCTCAAATGTTCATCTTTGTCCTCATCTAACATGAATCACTGGGAAATGCTTGTCTGTGTATTCTCCTTGCCCTGCACACACAGCCTCAGAGGAGCCAGATGTCTGGAGGAAAACCCAAAGTATTAATCAAGACCATGCACCTGCCAGAAAAGTCTGTCTCTGCTGAGATTCAGCACTGCTGGGCTGAGGTTTTCTTTTAAAAAACTCAGAGGGGAGAAATACATTCATGCAGCTGCAGAAACGGTTCACGGGCGAGAATCCTAAAGACCACGGTGCAATTATGGTGCATTGGGAGGTAAATTAAGAGTATAAAATATTGGACATTTAAGTAATTCTTAAAACGCCTGCGCAGGCATTAACTCAGAGCACGTTCATTGATTTTCATGTGAGGGAAAGTTGCTGTCTCATGCAATACCCATATTATTCAGATTGAAATCTGAGCACTGCCTGTTTCATCCCACAGGGTATTCCTCCAAAAGAGCCTCTGCTTCCTCCCTCCTCTGCCAAATCATTACTAGTGAGTACAGGAATACCAGCCTTCCTAATCTAACCTTTATCTGCATATGAAGATCAAGTTATTTCTGTTTCTTAAGGGCAAATCCCTGCTTTTCTGCAACACCTTGACAAAAATAAATGAATATAAGCAGCCAAGGGCTGTGCTGCATGGTTGGAGAACGAAGGAATAAAAAAATCCTCTTGCTGAGGTCAAGCTCATTTGAGTGACCTGGGCAGGTCACTTGACCTGACTTAACTGAGCTCTAAAACTGGGTTAAAAGCAAGATGTCCCTGTAAAATGTAATGCTGCATCTCATCTAAACATTCCTCAAGGGAATGGCATATACAAAAATAGGCTCTGGTCTAATTGCAGATAGGAAGATTGTCTCAAAATGTTCAGGGCTGGTCCCTGCTGCAGACAGGAATAGTAGCTGGTTTTTCAAAGGTCTGTCCCAGGAGCAGCCATATAGCCGGAGCCCGAGGTTTCCCGCTCACAAAGGACAAGCTCTGTCTCTCCGAGCTCCTTTAGATTTGCTGCCCTGTCTCTGACTTTGCACTAGTTTTATGGCACCAAGAATTACAGCACCTCAAAAACGAGCATCCTCGCTGAGAGCATCCGCAGGGAGCTGCTGACACAGAGGCTCGGCAGCTCTCAGCAGCCGCGTGAACCATCTCAGACCCATGGAAGGCAACTAAAATGCCTCCAATTCCTTGTGTTGACTTTCAAGAACTCACTTTCCCCATGCCTCAGCTTTCAGTTTATGCTTCTGTAAAGGCAGGACCCAAGAGCTGTGCTCTCAGGCTCCCTAACAATGAAGGACCGCTGAGATTTCAGCAAGAGTCAAAGGCACGTGGATGCCCCGGCCACTTCCCGGGGTCCATTCCCAGCTTTGTGCCTCAATAATTAGAAGACAAGAACGTGGCTTCTCATAGCCGGAGGCTAACGGATAACACCAAAGCATAAAATACAAGCATTACCAAAGCACTGCTAATTCCATTTGCTCATCAGTTTAATTAACTGAGTCTTGGGGAGAAGAAAGAAATATTTGCAAACTGCCCATATAATATGTCTTAGAGTTTGTAATTTCACCATCTGTTTAATTTTACTTCTTTTGTCCCAGCTAGTGATTAGCAAGGAGCTCAGAGCCAAGAAGCAGGAGAGCTGGTTCACAGCCTTTTGATTTTAACCCCAGAAGACTATGCCCCCCCAAGCTGAGTAAAAAAAATGTACCCTGAGGAATAACAGGAGTGCTGCAATTACCCTTCTCTACTCACACTGGTGCAAATCAAAAATAACCCCCAAAATCCAAGGGGGCTGCACTGCCATGAGAGAGGGTCCAGCTTAGCTGGGTCTGAACTCTGCAATGCCTGAGGGGCACCTGAGTTTGACACGTAAAAGAATGCAGGATTAGGTCCAACAACAAGAAATAAAACTCCAGTGGCCAGTATTGGAGCTCTGCATCCCTTCCCCGCATCAGCAGGACGGCGTGCAGAACGTGGCCCTGATGCTTTTCATGTCCCTGAGGCTGCTCCTGTGGGGATGGGAACATTTCTGCTGGGAGCAGCACCTCAGCCGTGCAGACAGGAGGAGCTGCTCAGGGTGAGGGGATGCAAAACAAATCCAGATCTCCAGAGAGCTCAGGCTTAAAAAGGCAGTGCTCTTTAGCCTTAAAAAAATTGCTGAAACAGCCAGTAATGCCACAGGAAGGGGAAAGCATCATAACAGCTGCCAATCAAGCTCCATTTAACTTGGCCACTAATATACCTATTTTGGGTCTTCCAGGAGCTGCAACTCTGAATTCAGAGTCCTTTCCCAGCAATCTCTCCTCTACAGCAGTAGAATTTCCCTGAGCTGTAGCCAGATTGGTCCCAGCCATGCTGCTCCCCAGGAGCGATGGGGAGATCCTCCTGCCAGCACCCACACCGGTGTCTCCTTTGCTCATGGCAGAGAACGGCCAGCTCATGACACCCCGATGGGAGCAGGACAGCCCCACCTGCACAGACAGCGCTGGGGCAGCCAGGGCACAGCCTCTCCTTGCACCTCATAAATTAATCCCCAGAACTAGCAGGTGATTAATGCTTTCTATTATCTCTTGCTTCTTCTCCAGCATAACTTGAATGCAACGAGTGGATGGGAGAGTGGGTGAGCACGGCTCAGCCCCGAGCACGGGAGGGAACGGGGGGCAGCTCCCCCAACAGCCAGAGCCCTTTGCAGAGGGAGAGGCTGCCTGGAGAGCTAAACACCCCAGAGAGGAGGGGAAAGCCGTGATCCTGCTGGAAGAAAAGAAAGGCAACCTCAATTACAAGGGAGCCTCATTTTTAAAGCCTTTCAGGCTGGGAAGCTTTGGGGGGGTTGTTGCACTCAGGGCTGAGGGGTGAGAGCCAGCGTGTGCAGATCAGGGCTTTTTGGCTCCCCTGGCAAAGAAGGTAGCATCATCCACAGCTCCCCCAAACCCTCCATCAGTGGAAGAGAGGAGGAATGGGGGGGGGGGTGGGGGGGGGGGGTGGTGGTGCCCCCAGTCCCTGCAGTGCAGCAATTCCCAGGTCAGCACGACTCTTTCGTTTCATTTAAGGCCAACCTACCCGGCCGGTCCCCGAGCCCTGGGGGCTGCCTGAATGAACCTCACCAGTTTATCCTGGTCCCGGGTTCCGGATCTATCTGCCTGCCTCACTGTCTGTACCTCATATTTGAACCGGTTCAGCCAATTTTCATCAAATTTGCTAAAGAATGGAGAAGGCAGTGATGGGCAGCGATCAGGATGCCCTGGTTTTGCCCTTTGGAGGAGGCTGCCGTGCAAGCTCAGCGGGCACATGCCAGCGAGCCTGGGAGAGCCACGAGCTCACAGAAACCAGCTCCCCCAAGTTCCCCCACACAGCAAATGACACGTTTGTTCCCTCTCCTTATTTCCCCGTGCCAGTAAACACAACAATAAATAGCAAGCTGCAGGAGGCAGATGATTGTGTGGTGAAAGGTGGAAAACATCTAAAAATGATTTAAAGAAGGGAGGAGAATAGGAAAAGAGGGATGTGGATTATGTTCTCCGAGGAGGAGATGCTGCTCGGCTGGTGAAAGGCAGCAGAGGTGGCAAATGTTTTCCTGCCCACCCTGCAGCTCCTTGCTCCAGGAGATGCTCAGGTGCTCTGAGAGGGTCCCTCTTTGTGAAGGTCCCTGGACCCAGCCCTGACATGGGACCCCACCAGCCTCAGGACGGGCTGGGAGCAAGGCCAGCGCTGCAGGGGCCAGACCCAAGTTCTTTTAAATCTCCTAAGGAACAGGGACACAGGGCATGGGCACGTTAAAGCTGAAGAGAGATTATCTAGCTGCCATTTCAACACATCGGTAAATCAAAGTCGATGGAAGCCATATGCTCTGCTGGGAAGCATCCATCTCGTTGCCAGGGAAACATCCTTCCCTTTTAAAATGGCAGGCAAAGGCTTGCAAAAACCTGCTTTTAACCCCCTTTTTTCAGGCGTGATCCAAGTCCGCCAGCAGCTCCCCCACCCCTGCGGCACCGTGCTGTACTGCTGCCTGGGAGAGCTGGCAAAGCTTAACTCCAGAGCAGGAGAAGGTGCCTCTCCCGTGGGGTCCAGAGGAAATCAGACCCAGCCTGACAGCAGTGAGACCCTGCTTCCAATTTCCAGCTCACTCTCAAGCCAGTTTCCATGGTTTATTCCATGGGAAATACAGGGGATCACCCGCCTGAGTCACATCAAGCAACTCCACTCAGGGATGCTGCAAGGTGCATGGTAGTGATGGTGCCTGGCCAGGCACAGATGTGTCCAGCTGTGGGGCGAGACACTTCTACAGCAAGGGAATAACTAAAAGCAGGACCATGGCCTGGGTTACTGCTGCTCAAATCCAGTCTCTTGCAGAGCAGCAGGTACCACCCGCTTTCTTACAAGTAGCAAGCAAAAATCTGACCTTGGAAATGATGGCAATCTGCAGCCAGGGTTTCAGGCTCGCAGAAATAACAATAAATCCATTCCTGAGCTCAGCAGCTGGCTGGAGTCAGCGGTTGGCCCCAGGTCTCCTTCTCTGCATCTGCACCTTCTCGGTGCTCCCTCTAAGCCAAACGTACAACCACTGCTCAGAAACACGGCCGGGTCGGCTTGCCGGGGTCTCTGCCAGCTGGTGGAGGAGGCGGCAATGGGGGTGGGGGGAAGAGGCACCCCCAGAGCACAGTCTGTAATCCAGCATCATGAAGTCACAGCAGCAAACGTTTTCCAGCCTGTTAACGCTAATGAATTTGCATGTGATTTTGTTTTAGACAGATAATACAGACCAGCACCCACGTGGGTACTGGGACAGAAAGCTGGGCATCCTTTTGCAAAGATGTTATTTCTCTGTGCTAACTTCCAATCTCAGCCTCTCATTATTTTTTTTGGCCTTTTTTTTAACTTTTCTCCTTCATTGTAAATCCCAAAAGCAAATGACGTACAGAAATGGAGTATTTTCTATTCTGATAAGTAGCTGTGCTCTAACAATCTTTATAATGGAGATCAGAGACAATATTTAATAATTCAGAGCCTACGAAGGCCTGACGGGACAAGGATACATGCTGAAGTCTCCTTGTCTGTATGGGAAACGGTTATAACTGCTGGAAGAGGGAGAGGCTAGGGTTACAGCACGGGGAGCAGGGATGCCGGATGATGCTGCAGGCATCCTGTGTCGCTGAACTCCTCCGTACCTCAGCTCCCAAACTGGAAAATGGGGGTAATAATCCACCCCCCAGCACACAGGGCACAGCTGAGGTTAAGCCCATGCATAGCTCAAGACATGCCCACGGCCCTCAGCAACGAATAAATCCTTCTAGAGTAGAATAAAGCCTGGCACAATAACACTGCAGAGCACACCAGCGACCAAGGCTCACATGGACCTGAGCCAACAACAGCATCTTAAATGACAGCACAAAACCACCCAGGAACACCCAGGAGCAACATCCTCCAGCATATGACACCAGGGCATGCCCAACACCGCAGTCAAGGTGTTAGTCCTCCCCTCTATGACATCTCGAGGCAGTTGCTACAGTCCTACACCCCTTTCCTGGCCGCTAACTTGGCTCTTAACCCAGGTGGCAGTAGCCGGTGTGGAGCCCGCGAGCAGACGCCACAGCACGAATTCCCCATCAGGGCATCCTGCTCCTGCCAGAGCTGGGACGGAGTCACCTTCACTTGGTGGCATCATAGCAAGATCTCCCCGGCGACTCATCAGCTGGCTCCCAGATATGCTCGGGCTGTCTGGGAATTATGTCACCAGGCACTGTAAATATCAAACGGTCCTTTTATGAGCCCGCGTGCTCCTTCCTACCTCCTTCTTGGCTCGGAGCCTCGTGAGTGGTCTGTGCTGTGCATTGAGGACACTGACAGTGATAAAAAGCAATGAATGGATAATAGCCAGGTAGTATTTTGAGTTACAGCATCATCAGCCTGCTGCTAAACCAGAGCAGGAGCAGCTCTCCATCCTGGTTGTGTAACCCAGACTCACAGGACATTCCCTGTAATTACAGGGCCTTTCCCTGCAGTCCCATGGGGGCCGTATTCTGCATTCATGTAAGAATGCTCAGAGTGTAGCTCCCTCTCTAGCACATATTTTCAGTCTTCCCTAGAAACAGCAAAGAGCTGAAAAAAGCAGGAAGGGGTCGGGGGGGGGGAGCGGTGGTAAAGGTTGAATTAATCTTCCTTTAATTTCTGCTGCGCTTTTAGCAAATGGAAAATAAGTAAGCTGCCCCCTCTGGTCTGTGCTACCTCCCTGGGCTGCCCTACCAGCCCCTGTGTTTCACACAGGGGTGCACATCCCACCGGCCTGCTGAAGCTGGCAGGCAATGCCGTCACAGGGTCGGGCTTGGCTCCGGCCACTCTTCCCAACTCACGTCCCCCGGGGATGTGGCTGCTGGGTAGATGAGCCTCCCTGGCCACAGGTAGGGGCTGGCAATCCATTAGCTTAATGAATTGTTCTGGGGTTTTTAATAAGTATCTGTTCGCATGCGGAGAAGGGCCAAAAGAGCAAGGCTAGGTAGGACTGGAACCCACTTTGGAGGCTCAGCCCATTTCTCTGCAGGGAGCTGGGGCTTGGGCGAGCACTCTATGTCAAGCACACAGACATGACAGGCTTATTTGCTCTGCAGATAATTTGCAAAGAAGGGCAGCAAAAATGGCAAATTTGATGGACGGGCTCCTCTGGTGCCCAAGTTCTTGCATACGAATGGGTCAAGCCCAGGCAACATCAAGCCCTGTTCTACCAGCAGGTCTCCCAGATTTGGCTATTCCAAAGCATAGGGTGGAGACCTGAGGTTGGGATATGTCTCACCTGCTTGGAGATGTCTATATCCCCATCCCCCAGTAGAACCCGGGGGACAGACACATCCTTAGAATCCCATTCACTTGTCTTATTCAGGCACTTTCATTACCTTTCCCTATACCCACAACCTCAAACCATTCCCCCTATCCTATGGCAGGTTAATCCATCCCCAACTTAACACCAAGTTTCAGACCTACATGGTGTTATTTAACCCAGGCTTAGATGGGAGATCTATTGATTCACAGACTAAGCCTCAGCAGCTTGCTCAAAACCATTTAGTGTGCCTTGAGATGTCCCCAGCACCCACAAACACGATCAGGGGGAGTGCAGGCTCAGGGCCTGGAGGGGCAGCTCAGAGAAGGTTTCAAATCATATCTGATTTCTGTTGCAGAAAAGAAAAACACCATCATCAACAAAAGGTCAATACAGAAATTCTTCCCACCCCTCATTAGCTGGTATGGTAAGAACGAAGCTGCTAATTAAGAATAGCATTAAAAACATCTAGACGTTAACAGGAAAAATGTGGAAAAGAAGAAATATTCAGTGCAAAATTCTGTGACTGCATGTCATGCCTGACAAATTACAGACAAAAAGCTCAGGAAATTCTCCTTTTCTCTAGGTCTTTTTCCTTCCTTACAGGAATGGCCATGAGTAAGACAAAGACAACCACAGTGATGTGCATCCAGTAGCCACAAGGACCAAACCAGGAGGTCACGTTAACAAAGCTTCTTTAGTGCTGAGCCAGATTAAATGCATCAGTCCCTCAGGCTAGGGAGACAGAGCCCTCATGAAGTGCCAGCAATTTAGTTCAAGACATAATGACATGAGGACTTGTCCCTCTGGCTCAGGGTGATGCTTAATTGGGTGTGAAGTCAGCTTTTGTATGAACATTGCCATCAGCAGGATGGCTTCTTGGCAGCTCCCCGGGAGAGCTGTTAGGTGAGGGGCTCTCCTTGAACCCCCAAACTCATATACAGTGAGGCAGCTTTCCGCAAGGCCATCAAGCAAGCATGGGATGTGTCTGAAAAGGGCCATCCCAGGAGAAATGACGCAATGAAATTCCTCCAAACCTGGCAGCTCCTGCCCTGGCAATGTCTCAGAGGAGACTGTCTGCATTTGCCAACCTCACCTCCAGTCCCTGCTCTGATACCAATGGAGAATTACAGCCAGTCAGAAATATCTCTCCTAAATAAGAAAAATGCCACCAACCAAAAACCCAACAGCATCATCAAATCAACCTCAGGGGAGAAAAGGAGTTACAAATCATGCTTCCCCTTGGTCATGAGCCACTGTAGAGCAAGACTTGCTCCTAAACATGGACACACAGTACACCATATCCCTACAAGCTGCCCCAGCAGCTATGCAACCCCAAGACAGACAAACATCCCGTGCAAACTCCTACCCGTGCTCCAAACAGCCATGTTCCTTCAGCCAGGAGAGATGGGATCAGCAGCACGAATCTTCCAAACGATGGAGCCAGTTTGAGGGCTGGTTTTGTTGCTCATTCAAGCCTGGTGTCTTTATATAGAGTCAGGGCAGGATCCAAAAGCGGAAAAGAGACACCCACTCCCAGGGAGTGTAACACACACACTGAAATAAATAGCTCCCAGCCTAAGGCGATGACTCAGGAATCTCACTAGTCTTTAAAGCACAAATCATTGCTAATAAACCCCAGGAAACTTGGAGGAAGGCCCAGCAAGAGGTTAACTGGACAAGACATGGCATTTCCAGCCTTGCCAGACATAGAGGATGAAGAAGGATGAATAACCACAAAATTAAATCAATGTCCAACATTGAAGCAATGGCCACACCTGCCTAATCCCTTTGGGCAGTCTACCTGCTTCAAGGGCAACGAGTAATCCTTGTTACTGGGGTGCGCTTTTGGTTTTCACTGCCCCTCTTGGAAGCACTCAGGGTTAACCACCACATGGCTTGAAGTGGCAGGAGGCAACACAGCCTCACTCCCTGTTTGTCCAGCTATAATATACAGATATTTATATCTAACTCCTCTGCTCTCCTGTTGAGTGAAAGATGGAGTGCTCTTACATCCCTTATTACGTTGTTCTCATCAGCTAACGAACGTCTGAGCAAGCATAAACTCAATTAATGGCCACTTTTAAAAACCCATAAACCTGCAGAAGAAAAAGTCTCCCAGTGCTGCCATTTTGCTGCCACGTATAACACCCAGACAGTAAGAAAGCCAATGAGCCCAATGCATCTGTAATGAACAGCAAGATCACAGCAAACTGCCCCAGTATGGGTGATCCATGTCCCAGGGTAGATGTGCCTTCAACCTCCCCGTCCAAAGTTAACCCTGCTGAGGTCCTCAGACTATGGTATTTCCCACCAGGATAGGCTGGCCCATGTCTCTTGACAGTCTGTTCTAGCCAAAACCAACCCCACTTTCTTTTACAAACCCCAGGAGCAGGAATAGAAACCAACCCACCAACTCAAAAGCAAATAAGAAGCTGGGTAAATACTGTTAAAAAGCAAAGTGGAGCAAAGTCAACATTTACCAGCAGTCCCCTGACAACTCCTTTATGCCTTTCATCTGCCTTGTCTGTTCAACACAATAAGTCCTTACAGCAGGGACTGGCTCTTTTTGGCTTGATGTACAGAACAGAAGCTTGTAGACTTCTACTTCCATTTGGGGTGCTTGGACACTGCTGTAATATTAAAGGAGTATTGTTTTCCCCTGTAAAGGAGTATTGTTATAGTATTCATTTGAATTATTATTTGACTGAAGTTTTTCTTTTTCTTTTGCACCACTTACTACGTTTTTCCAACCATACCAAACCAAAGTTGCAACACACACACGCAGCAGGTACCCAGACACAAGCTACTGCGCTCACGCAAGAGACGGAGAAGAGGTGTACATGAGTCACCTTTGAGTCAGGATTTCTGACAGCTTTTTTTTTTTTTTTTTTCCCTGGGCATCATAATAACTTTATAGAGAGTGACAGCATCTCTGTGGAAGCTGCATTAGGATTGCCTGCCCTGCTGTGCTCACCCACCGCAGTGTGCGGCAGCAGCTCAGCTATCGCCCCAGCTGTATTTGGCTTCGACGCTGCCGTCTCC
This sequence comes from Tyto alba, assembly GCF_018691265.1. Taxonomy (NCBI): domain Eukaryota; kingdom Metazoa; phylum Chordata; class Aves; order Strigiformes; family Tytonidae; genus Tyto; species Tyto alba. The sequence continues at coordinate 15,596,416 of NW_024881308.1, forward strand.
CCAGGCTGGCAGAGCTCTAAACGAAAAATCAGGACTTCCAGGCAGATCAGGATCTGTTTACAAATGAGGCATTTGTGAAGCCGAGGGAAAGACCCTCCAGAAGGCAAAAATCTCTGCCTCTTCCAATCTTCTCCTAAAGAGATCAAGTGCCAGCCACGACGGACTGTCAGGATCCTCCGATGGAGCGCAGTTGCCTCCTGACCCGACCAGGGGCAGCCGCTCCCTCTGACCTTGCCTGTCCTCTTGTCGCTTTGCCCTGTCCCACCCTCCTGGAGGAGGCATTAAAAAAGGAGGATTTCTGAATGAAGACTGACCACTGTGCCCTCCCTCCCACACCCTTAGAGCCTATAACCACAATTGTAGTTGCTTAGAAACTATAATCAGTATTAATAAAGCTTGATTACCGTCTGATTTCCCCTGGGTCTTGAGTTGCAGGTCTGCAAGAGTTGATAAGGGTTTGCTATAAAGGTTCCTTTCTCAAAACCACTCCTCAAACATGGCTGAGTAAGTGTGGATATCGGATTCTGCTCATCTCATTTCAACGTGGATCAGCCCCATTTCTCACCTTGACTTTGCCTGGCAGGGTGTCCACAGTGTAGCAGTTCTGGCTCTGAACGCCCCAGTTCCTACAGGCTGTGGCAGGAGGTGGGAGATGCCTCAACTCACTCCAGTTTTCAGTTTGAAATAGTGCCAGGCTCTGTGTTCTCTCCTCCTTGTCTGGACTCATCCCACCCAGATTTCACCCAAGGTGTGCAAGGGAATTTAGGCTCCCTCTGTCATCAAGAGAGAGAAATGGGCACCTCCAGAACGCAGACCTGCCAACCTAAGCCTGCACCAAGGATCCCAGGGGATTTCTGTAAGGAAGCCAGCAGGTACCTGAGCATCACCAGATTTGAGCTGAAAGCCCACTCCAACTGCAATGTCTGGATATTGTGCATCCCGAAACCAATCAAGTGACTGTTCAGTCATAGGGCTTGGAAAGGGCGAAGCTGCTGCCGCACCCAGCAGTCCCAGTGACTGAGGTAGCTTTAAATCACTTCCCTACAGCAGCAACAGGGAGAGGTGAGAAGATTTCGCAGGTCTTCTGCTCCCCGTGCCTTGGGAAAGGCTGCCCTCTGACATCCAGTCCACTCAAAAAAAGTCACCGGATGGATGCTTACCGACACCAAAGCTTTCCACACATCTAAAAATCACATCAAGAGGCTGGAGCGATACTAAAGACAGACCAGAGAGACTTCTGGAGGAACGCTCCAGTTTCCCTCATTTATTGGCAGTTAGACAGTCAAGAAGCCCCGAGGCGGTAATAAAGCAGCTCTCACTGTCCCAGGCAGCGACTTGTGTGAGATACTCCCCATCAAACGACACAAGATGGAATTAATTCAGTGCTTTAGAATAAATCCACAGGACCCCCCCCCCCCCAAAACACGCTCAATATGTCATAGGAGGCCGCGTTTGCAATTTCTCCAGGATAAGGCCAGGAGAGCTGCGTGGGGAGCTGAGGTCCCCCACAGCTTCGGTGAGCTGATGGTATCACATGGCTTGTTCTTACTGGAGAAAAATGATGTTTTTCTTTTCATCTGGGTGGGCGGGCACATCCACCAAGCGACCACATTTAAATACCTACTCCTGCAGTCCTGGTGAGGTCATCTTTTGCCACAGGTGAGTGTCAGAGTAGCCCGAGTGGTTTTGGCTTGCAACCCAGTTAGGAGCCATTTAAACACACGGTGGTGAAGGACCCAGATGCACCAGCCAAACCACTGTACCCAGTGTCCTCCTGAACTACCTGGTTTTGCCATTGCATGCTCACTAGTCAAATGACCTTGCAACACAGCTCCCATCGAAATACACTCATGAAACTCTGTTTAGGTCACCACAACAATCTGGTTTTGCAATGTGGTTCCTTTTTTTGATCACCATTGCATTATTCTGCAGCAACGCGTATCTCAGTGCTGGAGACCTCATCTCTCTGACGCTTTGGGAACTGGGGACATTTCACATCAACAGAGACAGGCTCATGTTTGCATGAGAAGCACGCCATAGATAAAGTTGAATCCTTTGTAGGAACCACTCTCCATCTTTCTCAGCTTTCCTGTATCTACTTTACCAGAGGTTATATAGCATAAATATGGACTGGCACATCTCCCTGCCACCACAATTTAAAGAGGAATCTGTCCCTCAAGAGCTGACTAAGAAATCAGCTAAGTGTTTGGGCTACCTTAAAAGGGATTATGCAGGGCTAAGAGTTTTCTGCTTAAATCCCAGAAGCCAAATACCAAACTTACATGCTTTTTATCCTGGTAAACCCCACTGATGCCTGACAGGCTAACCCTCCGCCCAGCTCACCCTGCCCCACCAAACAAATCGGACGCTGTCCCAACCTGTTAACATCCCCTCCCTCTGCTGCAATGCAAAAAAAAAAAAAAAAAAAAAATCTGATTTTTGCTAACTGCATGAGTTTAAGCAATGCCCATCTTCCCTTTAATATAGGATTTGGGGCTTGCTTTTTGGGTTATTTCCTTTTTAGAATAAACTGAGCCGTAGCAAGACTCATCTGGTTGAGGTGTGTTGCAGCACAAAAAGGAGGTCACCGAAGGATCAGTTTGGTTTTCATTTCCATAATGTCAGTGTAGGGCGAGTGTGACGACTGGAACGTGACACATTAAAGCGACTGAAATCAGGTTGCTCCCACCAAGCTCTGACTAAGCAGCTGGAATGGAACTCGTGAGGCATCCCACCACGAAAGTCTCCCTGGTCCCCATAGTGAACGCAACCGCGTGGCTGAGGACAGCGGCGTTGGAGGTCAAAGCCCAGCAGGTCCATTAAACTCAGCACATACGGGAGATCTGGATCGGCCCCTTCATCCCACATACCCAACTAGGAGGTGGGGAGGAAAACCCAGGATGTCCCTGTATGTCCCTGGTGGATGGGCCGAGTTTGATGGCATCATACCTGCCAGCAATTTCCCTGCCTGTGGGCGAGGGCTTGCCATGGGCTACCACCCCTCAGTGCTTACTAATGCCGTACAAGTACAAAAAAATAAAAATATATGTGGAAAACAAAACAATACACAAGAGCTGCCTAAAAATCCAACCCAGGCAGGAGAAAAATGGCTGCGAGTTCCCAGAGTTGTTCAACTTGATGCAAAAGATTATCTGGGAATGGATCGATATGAAATAACCATGTGTCATCAGTCCCTGAGGAGTGGAAGGAGTCACAAGAGAGGCCACCTCAGCACTGAGAAACCCTGGACCTTCAGGGAAGCAACTGCATGAATTCTCCATCCTCCCACCGCACCCACCGTGGCCATGCCAGGATGCGGGCAGTGCAGAGAGGAGACGTTCTGGACAGAGAAGTAGCTTCTGGCTGCATTAAAAGGGAAGAACAAATGGGATGGGGATGGCACAAGAAAATTTTAATAGAATTAGGCAGCAAGAAAATGTTCTTCCTTATTATAATTTAAGTCAGTGCACTTGCTTAATTAACTGAATGTATGGTGCACAGTATGCAGATAAAAATGCACCCAAACTATTTTTAACGTAGGTAAAAAGACACTTTAAGGTTGTAAATTCAAAGTAGGAAATGCAAGAATTACATTGGCCCTGAGCACACACAGCTTTAAAAATGTCTGAAAACAGACTGCTTTCTTGCTACTGCCCCAAATCCAGCCCTCCACTTTTCAGCTAAGGGACCAAACATGAGCAGCTCACCCAGGGGATCAGCAAACGTGTCTCCAGACGCATCGGGCTATGGGGGTGCCCAGCGCAAGTACCTTGCGTAGGCTGGCACAGAACACAGCGAGCCCTCCAGAAATAAGATTGCAGGTAGGGACAAAAATCACTTTCAAGTATCACAGCCCTTCAAACTCAGCACCACTGAGTTTTGACACTGTCCCGCATGACATCCTTGTCTTTAAATTATAGAGAGATGGATTTGAGGGGTGGGACACTCAGTGGATAAGGAATTGGCTGGATGGTTGCACTCCAAGAGCTGTCCAAGTGGAGAGCAGTGATGAGTGTCGTTCCTCAGTGGTCGGTGTTGGGCCCGGCGCTGTTTAACATATTTGTTGGTGACGTGGAGAGTGGCATTGAGTGCATCCTCAGTGAGTTCACCGATGACACCGAGCTGTGTGGTGGGGGACAGGCTGGAGGGCAGGGATGCCATCCAGAGGGACCTGGACAGGCTGGAGAGGTGGGGCTGTACAAATCTCATGGAGTTCAACAAAGCCAAGGGCAAGGTCCTGCCCATGGGTCAGGGCAATCCCCAGCACAAACCCAGGCTGGGCGAGGGGTGGCTGGAGAGCAGCCCCAGGGAGAGGGACTGGGGGGGTTGGTGGGGGGAAAATCTACTGTGAGCCAGCACCGTGTGCTCACAGCCCAGAACCCACCCGTGCCCTGGGCTGCAGCCAGAGCAGGGGGGGCAGCAGGGCCAGGGAGGGGATTCTCCCCCTCTGCTCCGCTCTGGGGAGACCCCCCTGCAGTGCTGGGGCCAGCTCGGGGGCCCCCAACAGCAGAAGGACCCGGAGCTGCTCGAGCGGGGCCAGAGGAGGCCACGGAGATGCTGGGGGGGCTGGAGCAGCTCCCCTGGGGGGCCGGGCTGAGAGAGTTGGGGGGGTTCAGCCTGGAGAAGAGAAGGCTCCGGGGGGACCCTGAGAGTGGCCTCCCAGGGCTTAAAGGGGGGACAGGAGAGGTGGGGGGGGACTCTGGGTCAGGGGGTGGGGGTAGGATGAGGGGTGATGGTTTAAACTGAAAAGAGGGCAGATTTAGGTAAGATCTAAGGCAGAAATTCTCCCCTGTGCGGGGGGTGAGGCGCTGGCCCAGGGTGCCCAGAGCAGCTGTGGGTGCCCCCTCCCTGGAAGGGTTCAAGGCCAGGTTGGACGGGGCTGGGAGCCCCCTGGGCTGGGGGAAGGGGGCCCTGCCCGGGGCAGGGGGGGCCACTGGGGGGGCTTTGATGTCCCTTCCAACCCAAACCATCCTGTGATTCTATGAACAACGAGCCCAGGACAGTTCACAATAACCAAGGTAAAAGGACTAGAAGTTTAAAAAAAAAAAAAGTTTGAATTCTTGAGAGAAATAAAATGGAAGAATTTTGGAAGCAAAATGCCTCCCTATGCAGAGAACCACCTCAAGATCTAGGTGCTATTTAGGCACTGCTCAACTTTTCAAGTTTCAGCTCAACCTTGAACAGAATGAGGACACGTGCTGCATTGCTAAGGCTCTGTCAAATGAGAAGAAAAAAAAAAAAAGGACGGGGAGGAAGAATAGGAAAGAAAGATGCTGAGAGAAATACTGGGAGAAGATGGGAGATCGGGGATGCTCAGACCTCTGGGAGCCAGAGTCCACCTCCAGCCACACTCATAAATGGGACCCAACAGTCTCAGCTGTCCATGGGGCTGTGCAAAATACATATATTTATATATAATCTCCTGCAAGAAGGTCACCCAGTTGTGTCAGTGTAGGAAGAGCTATTAAGTATAAAAATGAATCACAACACAGAAATAAAATAGTGCTTTTGCTCACAGAGGTAATAGCACTTTTACAGAGGCAACATCTGAGATAAGACCATGTTAATGAGTTTGGGGCTGGGATGGGTGGGAGTTGCTCTGAATTTCTCTGGTTTCTTATGCATAAAATGGTGCAAAGGGGAATGAGCGACAACAGGAAGAAGAGGTGGGGAAAGAAATCAAAGATTGGATCTAGGATGCAGCACTAAACGCAACTTGCATGGGCATCTCAAGGCAGTCTATCAATTGTTCAGTGCAACACCAACCTGGGAGATGGGCCTCTGCTTGTCAGAGGTACTTACGCAGAGGCACCTCTCATATTTATTTAAAAATCTCCATGCTGGAAGGGTCTCTATAGTTTGTGTCTTGGCATTTGGGTGCAGGGAGGCTGCCTGAGCAGCACAGCAGCCCAGGAGCAGCTTCACACCTAGAAATGCAGCTGTGTCTATAAGCATCTCTACAAGCTAAAAACCAACCTTGCAGGGTCACAAGCTCATTCACACTGGAAATATGTCCCGAATTTTCATGCAAGAAAGTCCCTGTGAGTAACAGGAGCAGAGAAAGGGTCAGGGCTGGAGGGGCCGAGCGGTGCACAGCCCAAGACAGCAGCAGGACTGGGCTCCCTCACCCAGTCTTCTTCAGGACTCCTACTCCTGCAGGATGAAGGCTAAAGGTGCTTTTGTGCTCGAGGCTTTGGCACAAAATAGGGTTTGGGGCAGGAGGAGACAGTGTGACCCCAGTACCGTGGGTAGGGCACTGCACCAGCCATCAGGACATCAAGGGTGACTCCAGCTCTCCCAAACAAACTTTATGACCTTGAACCAGTCTCTTCATCCTCCCATATCTTTGAATAAGCAGCCACTAAGCTTTTTATCGGTCCTGTCTGTCTGGATTACAGACTTGGAGTTACAGAAACTCACGAAAGCCCCTCCTCACCCCATTCAAACACATACAGATCTGCCACAGGCCACGCCGCGGTCACCCAGGCAGCAAAGGGAGGTAACTGGTGCATGAGCTTATCCTGGTGACTTCTTATGATGTTTACCATACCCTTCAGGTCTTTAAATAATATATTAGCAAACTGCCAGGGCTAAATCTATCATATGTATAGTTCAGAAGACTGGAGTCCATATAACTTCCCAATACACTATAAAAAAAAATTAATTCTATCACTGCTGCTTCACAGACATTGGTGCCATCACCACCCCAGCCATGAATTCAGCCTCCATTTCCTGACGGGCGCATGGGTGGGAGTCAAAGGATGGTTTTGCAGTGGTTACATCTCCCCAAGGTGATCTAGGGAGGCCGCCCAGCTCTCAGCACATCCCAGGCCAGCAGTTTCTAATCGGAGGACATGGCTCCACGGGGTGTCACAGCAGGTACAAGTGGAGTCATGAGCCCAGGAGAAATGGAGGGAGCGGGGGGGGGATGATGCAGCTACGTGGTGAGAGGCAAAGGGCACCCCAGCCCGGCACTGGGGACAGGGAGTTCACAGGAAAGTGAGCCCTGCCAGGAGGGCAGTTTGGGATGTCCCCACTCCTGCTCCTGAGGGTTACTGGCTGCCCAAGTAAATGCCACTGAAGAGCACCAAACAGGTTCTAAATTAAGACCGAGTATCCGAAGAAGATGCTTGCAAAACCCCCACAGTCAGGGCTACCTCTGCCACTTGCCATTTGGCTTTCATCCCCTTCCATCTCTGCCATTGTCCCCGCAGTGCCCCCAGGCTGGGGTCTCACCTGTATTTAATAGGATACAGCGTGTGTTGCCCACAACATCCCCCCACCCTCGGCGCACACACAGGCAAGCACCCAGATCACAACGTGAGCACTCGGCCCCTCTGCACAATTCTGGGGGATTTCATGACACAAACCACCTACAATTCCAGAGGATGGCCGGCCCTGACTGAGCATGGAGGGTGCTCAAGACTCCCAGCGCTGGACTTCACACTCTTTATCGTAGCTGCAGCCGAGCTCCACAGATGCTCCCTCTTCTCCTCACTCATTTCCCACGGGGGCCAAGCTCCCCTCAAGGACCCCAAGTCGCTGCGGTGCACAGCAAAGCTCCCTGTTCTACCCAGCCAGCATTTCACCTCTCCGACTGGACTCCCCAACACCTCCCTGGAAGGCCTCAATGTACAAAATGGCTGAGGACCAGAAAGCAAATCCCAACACCTTCTCTGAGAATAGCGCAACAGCAAAAGGATGGTGAAAAACAAGAAAAAAAAAAAAAAAAAAAAAAAAAAAAACAAAACACAAAACGTCCAAAAAATCCTCTTGCTGAGGCTGACAGAGGCCCTAACCATGATGAAAAACACACAAACAAACAAAAAAAAAAAACATCGGCACCAAGGGAATGAGCACCCCAGGCCTGCAGATGAGCCTCGTGGGACTGTGGAAAGTCCCAGAGGGAAGGGAGTTGCAGTAACACAGCAATTTATCTTGACCCTCCCTTTGCAATCCTGTGAACAACGGGAAGTCATCTGCTCTCCCGATGCAGCAATGCCTTCAGATATGGGCATCTTCTGCCAAACGGCGGGTCAGATGTGGCCATTTCTGGGTAAAAAAACAAAAAGAAAAAAACAACAGGGGGGTGACAGAGGAGAAACGGGCACCCTGGGACCGCTCCTTTGTTTACCGCTCCATCGCTGTGCAGTCAGGAAGCCCCAGACACTGATTAGCATTTCTTTCTAGACACATCTCCAATTCAGCCACTTCCCACAGGGGGACAAGAAACACCTCCAAAACCCAGTGCAGAGCCACAAAACTGACCCCCCCCCCCCCCGGCCCCAAACCCTTCGCAGCCAAAGGTGGGGCGGGGGGAGAAGGTGCGCTTGGGGGGGGAGGGGGGGGGGGGGGGTTGGGAGGGAAGGAGAGACAGTGCCTAAGCTGAGCTTTTTTGTTCCTGTGCTCACAGCATTGCTATGGTGATTTCAAGCAAGACGGAGGAGCAGTTCCTACCCATCACTCCCGCTGCTCCAGCCCCCCCTGCACCGACCGCATGAGCAGCCCCCTTCCCCCGCAAGCAGGAGCACAGGGAGGGAGGGGGGGGGGGGGCACACACACAGAGGGACGGGGGAGCGGTGCATTGCACCTCCCCGGGGGAGCCACCCCCCAGTTCTGCAGGGGCAGCTTCTCCCCACCCACCCTCCCCCCCCGATTCCCTTCAGCATCTCCCGGCATCGCTGCCCCCCCCCACCCCCCCCGGGTACCGGCTGGGCCAGGGATGCAGCGGCGACCCGGCTGTTCCCTTTGGGGGGGACGGGGGGTGTCATCTCTGCCTCCGCCACCCCACCGCATCCCGCCCGGCGCTCCCCAGACAACCGGAATCCCCTCCCTGCACCCGCTCTGCAGCTGGAGCATCCTTTCTCTTTGGCATGCATTTAGGGGGCTAAAGGGGGTCGGGGGGGGGGGGGGGTCGGGGGGGCTCTCCCCGCGTCGGGTTTGCCTCCCTCCCCCCCCCCCTTTTACTCACACATATGCGTGGTAAATGAAAGCCCAGCCCCGCGGTCTCTCCAACACATTGTAGAGGAAATTCTGCAGCTTGCGGTAAAAAGCATTCCTTTTGGGGGGCTTCCCGCTGCCCGACACCCCGGAGCGGGGTTTGCTGAGGATGCTGCCGCGTTTGGTGCTCTCGGAACCGGCGATGAGGAGCGCTCCGTCCCGGCTGGAATCCGGGGCGCCCGGGTCCAGCCCCACGAAGCCCACCTTGAGCTTCTTCTCCGCGGCGGGGCCCGGGTAAACGCCTCCGTTGCGGGATTTCTGCACCATGGTGGCTGTCGGGGACGAGGGGAAGGGGGGTGAGGGGAAAGGGGGGCGGGGAGGGGGGGGGGGGGGGGAACCGGCGGGGCCGGGGGCGGCGGGGGGGGGGGGGGGGGGGGGCTCCGCCCGCGCTCCCCGCCGCTGCTCCGCGCCTGGCGCAGCCGAAGCCGCCGCAGCAGCCGCCGGCTGCAATCCGCTCCGCCAGCGCGGCCCCGCCCGCCGCCGCCCGCCCCCTTAACCCTTGGCCTCCCTCGGGGTTCCCCCCCCCCCCTCCAACATCAGGCTCTCGGACAAGCCCCCCCCTCCCCCCATCCCCCCCCCGAAAAATCCGGGTCTGATACCTCCCACCCAAAAGAAAAAAAAAAAAAAAAAAAAAAAAAAACACAAAAAAAACACGCTCTGCCTCCCCACCCCCCCAAAAAAAAAAAAAAAAAAAATCAGGATCTGGCATCAGCCCCCCCCCCCTCCAAAAAAAAAAAAAAAACCAAAAAAAAGAAATCAGGGTCTGGCATCAGCCCTCCCCCCCCACAAATGTAGGATTCAGCATCCCCCCAGTGCAGGTTCTGGCATCTCCCTTCTAAAATCAAGGTCTGACATCTTTCCCCTGCCCCAAAGCCGGCGTCCAGTGTTCCCCCCCTCAAATCAGGTTCCAACATCCCCCCACAAAATCACCGCGAGAAGGGCTGGGCAACTGCCCGCGATGGGATGGATGCCCATCCCTGTGGCTTCCACCTGGTCCCACTGGCAGCAGTGTTGCTGCAGGTTCACAGGAAGGACCCAATCCCATGCCCCACCTCCACAAGCCCACTTGGCCACCAGACCTGCTTGACCTCGACACAAATAATCCCTTTGCCCAAAGCCATTCCCTTTCTCCATGCTTCCTCAAGGTCCAACCTGCCCTCTTAAGTCTTGGAAGCCCAAATTCAGCTTACTTAATGTGTGGAAACCCCGCTGTGATGTGGTCACCGAGGGCACAGACACCAAGCTCCCCACATAGGAGGTCCACCTCCAGATGTCCATCAGGTGCTGTTGGGATTCTGCTGAGGCAGAAGGAGAGGAACAAAAGACCAGGATTTGGAAAACTCTCTCCAGATGTGCTGACCCAAACCAGCTCTTTAACACACCCTGTTGGTTACTGTCCAGCATTACCATATTCCCCCCATACACCATGGCTGGCTTCTGCCCCAAGGAATTTTTCCTCTAGCACACCTTGACAAGACTCAGAAGACCTGTAGGCTGCAGAAGCCCGAGATAAGGCAGAGGTACCCACCCCCCACAACTAACCTTCATGGAAAAGTGTCACAGTAGTGCAATGGGAAGACCTGCAACAAAACAAAATCAAGCCCAGGACCATCAACTCCTACTGCAATGAATTTTCTGTTCCTTACAACCCAACAAGTCGCGGATGGTCTGTGAACTGCACGTTTCTGTGTGTTCTTTGTAAGCAAACAAGGCTTTAGGACAAAGCTTTTTTTTGTACGTAATTAAAATTGAAAGCTCAGCTGAGCTGCTTCTTTCGACACAAAGTACCTTTTTGTAATGTTGTTAGTAGGAAAGCAGCAAAATGGTTGCCCAAAGTTTCATGGAGTGCAGGAACCAGACAGGGCTGTGTTTCAGTTTCCCATCTAGCAAGGGGCAGCAGTTGGAAAACCAATCCTGCCACTCTATATTGTTGACATGTTCTTCCTGAAATTCGTATTTAAAAATTCAACATAACCTCCCAGAGAGCATTTCCCACATCTTGATCTTTTGTTCCTCTCCTTATGCCTCAGGAGAATCCCAACAGCACCTAATGGACAAGAGGAGCATTGAGACTAAAACTGCTGCTGCTTGGTCTCCAAATCCTACCGTGTATGTTAAAAGAAGAGCCAGCATGGAGCAGTCCTATATTTTTATGAACAGTATGTTTCCTGTGACCCATATTCTCTCCAAAGCATGGCTAGAAGAGAAGTCATCTCTGCAAGACAGGCAGAAAACTAAAGCTGGGTTAAATACTGGAAAAAGAGATCTGCAAGTATGTCAGTGAATAAATTACTCAATTCAACAAGGGGCCATTCTATTCATTATTTGTGAACACTTGTAAGATCATTAGTGTTCTTTAATAGGGTAGCCAATTACAAATGTGCCTGGCACTAATGTACAAAGTGCATTATTATAGATCCAGCAACGCAGTCCAAAAGCAGGAAATATCCCCCTCCACAAAAAGGCCAACAACAAACAGAGGAAGCAATTTTCAATTAACAAATTCAAGATTACTAATAGTCTGTGAGCCTTAAAGAAGAATCTAAATTCATCATTCCTCTTTGCCTAATTAGTTGGTCATTTGTGGTGTCACACAGCAGCAGAGCTTTGGGTATCGTGTATCTCCGAGACCATCAGAAAACAGGAGTGGGCCGAGGGAGGGGATGGGATTTCTTCCTTCCCAAGCCATGGATGGGCCAAAGGGAGACACAGTGTGGTTGTAGTGGCTGTCAGAACTTGTTGCTTCACTTGGGAGCGAGGTAAAACCTCAAAGACAAGCCTTGTGAGCAAGTGGCACCAAGGATGGTCTCCTCATACGATCAGAGCAGTCCTTGGGAGGTGGAAAAGGCCTGAAATTGTGGATAGAGACCCACTCTAGCCTCGCCCTTTAATTCTCTTCACCTTGGGCTCTTAGGGCATCTCTAACTCTCCTCTACAGATAATATTTCATGGGTTGGCACTGCAAGTTGTAGCTCAGTGTTCAGAAGCAGCGTGGCTGCTTGGAGAAGGCTTTGCCTGGGGTGGCAGGAGGGCAGGTCCGAGGTCCCTCCACCAAATCACAGTGAGACCCCGAGCACAGGGCTTCCCCCTTTCCCTCCCTGCGTGCCAGACCACCAGTCCCCAGCATCTCTCCCTTGATGGGATTTGCACAGCACCCGGCCAGTCGCAGCCCCGAGAGGAGCAGCAGCCTCTGGGGAACAACTGGAATGTAAACACTAATCAAGCCGCTGCGATGTCCTGCCACGGAGTCTGCAGCAGGAAATTTCAAAGATGAAGTCAGTTTTGTTGCTACTTCTGCTGGGGGGCAGAAAAAAAAAAAAAAGACACAGCCACTGACACTGTTTGAATTAATGAGGTATATAAAAGCAGTACTGGGAAGGTGCTTTTATCTGATCCAAGGACATTATGTCTCCACAAACAAACAGAATTACTGAGTCAGTTCTTTGCTTTCAACACTACTGATGGATTTAAAACATGAATGCCACGGCAGATAGCTTAGACCCTGAAGGTAAGATGAAATCTATCAAGCTATGTTAAGACACAGAAAGTCTATGCTCTGTCCCTTGGCAATTTTTTCAGACGTAGTAAGAAATGACTGGTGTGAAATGTGTAGAATGACTCCAGGGATATATTTCTGCTTGAAACACTGAACCAGAGCCCTTTCTCCATGCCCACTCAGCTGGTGGTGTGCATGAACTGTGCTACCCATAACCTGGGGTTTGTCACTCACAGCTTTCCTCCAGAGCTATTTTCCAAACCTGAAACAGATGGATTTATCTCCCCTTGTACAAGACGCTACACCACCCCAGCAAAACTAACGTGACAAGAGAAAAGGCGTGAAAGAGCTTGGTCTTTCTGCACCCAGCGTCCACCCATTTCCCTCCTCTTCTTCAGCTGCCCCTCATCTCTTACCACCCCACCCTCTTCTCTGAGCAGCAAACAGCCCCCAGGAACCCATGTTTATTGATTAGACACTTGCCTTCGCTGCTTGGCTAGCAGGGACTCTTTCCAACATGTGCCAAACCATTTTTGGTTTTGAAACCAGGAGCCCTGACCCAAGAGAGAGGTTGGTTCACACGAGAAACTCAGCCTGGAAGGTGATACTTCTCCAGCATTATGGTTTGAGCTCACAGAGGAAAATGCCATAAGAAATAAATTCTTGTGCATAAATGGAGAAATCTGCAGATTTCCAAAGGAGAAAGACGAGTGTGACGAGGGCGTACATACTGGCTAGAACATAAAGCCATGCTCAGCAAAGGCTCCATCATTTGGGATGGGGAGATGGGGTACAGCTGCAGAGAACTTGTAGGGGTGGTAGAGAAGGAATTGGTTAGATTTGGGCATGGCAAACTGAAGGGAACCTACTTACCACTGCTGCCATTTGAGCCATAAGCAAATGGGGCTTTGGTGAGAGAGAAATCAGCTGAATAAGCTTAAATTAGGCTGAAGACTCATGCCTTGTTTAGGGGATTGAGGAAGGCACTAAAAGCACATTATAAATCTGGAGTGGCTACCACAGGGTTAACAGCAGGTGGGGCGGTGTCATCCCACTGATCTGAAAATCTCCTTCCTGGAGCTTCTCATGACTTGGCCTGAGCCTTCTGCTATGGGCAACATGGGGTCTGCAGCCTCCTGATGCTACCAGAGGGGACAGTCACACCACCAAGCCCAGCCGTGAGGACACTGGTGCAAAAGGGCCGCCTCAAGAGCAAGAGGGTTTCAATCCGGGCAGTGGGCAAAGAGCAGAGGCCTTTCTTGGCACTCAGTTTCAACCACAGTATCACCGCTGATTTTTTTAAAAGTTGTTTTTTTTTTTTTTCTTTCTTGCCAGCCTAAAATGAAGATGCACCAGATGGTTGTCCAGTTTCAGTGAGATCTGACATTCAACAGCCTCACCGCTAATTAAGTTTGTGTCAATTTTAGTGAAAACTAGAAGCTTAGAGAGAAACAGAGGCTCCCTAATGACTCCTCCTTCCCCCTCCAAAGGGGATCCTGAAGTGTAATCTCATCTTTATTAGACACCAGAGATGATGCCCATGAGGGGACCACCCCTCCCAGACACTAAAATACTCCAATCAGAATTTTCAGCCAACACACTGATAAGAAGCCAGGCTTCCTTCATCCTGGTGCTGACAGAGCTATTTATTTTACATGACTTATTTACTGGATGCAAACCTTCTGTGCCACCATCCATCTTTCTGTCCTGTTCTTAGATAGCACCTACCTCACTGGAGACTGCTCCAGCAAAACCCAGGACAAGTCATGCCACAGGAGAACAGCTCGAGCTGCAACTGCAAGTGTCCGACTGAATGAACAGAAATCACCCCGAGTTACACTGAATTAGCCTGGATGGGAGACGCATGCACTCCCTTCTCAACTAGAAAATTTTATGTTTTTTCCTTTTTTAGGGTGATTAAAATTGTTGAGATCTAAGCATTCATTTGTGTTGTAGAGGCCTGACTGTAAAGCAAACCAATTACTGGACGAAACAGCTACTTGACTGGGCACCTGGAAGAAGCAAGGGGGAAAAACAAAGTTAGGGCAAATTCTGTTGTGTTAAACTGGGTTACACTCGGAGCATCCATAAAGCTGAAAATAAAGCCCTTGGTCGCACAGGGACCAGCGCCCACCCCATTTCCCTGAGGGTCGTGACCACTCTGCTTCTACCCCACTCATCCCCCCCCCCCAAGACCCTTCCCCTGGAAAAATCCCTGTCCACTAGGTCTCCTTCCCCATCTCTACACACTTCCTTCATCACCCTCCAGCTTTGGCTCTTACCCTAGCCTCCTTTGAGACCACGTGCAATTCCCTCTATTCATTTATATTGTTACCTTGAAGGTATTTTTAGCCTGTGACCATGTTGCCCCTGAGCCTTCCTTTTCCCAGATTCTGTAAATTTAGCTCTCAGTCACTCCTCACATCTCCCAGCACACACTTTCCTGCTCCTGACCTCCTTGGTTTTCTGCCTCCTCCTGCACCCCCAAGGACCAAAGCCTCACGACTCAAATTGTTGTCACCTCTGGGCCCTTAGACCTCAATCCCCAAGACAAGGCTGCTCCAGGACCTCCTGCCCCCCAACCAAGGGCCACCACAAGCTCTTCGGGACTGACCCCCTCAGAGATGTGCACTGACTTAGAACCCTTCCATCAACAGCCTCCTTCCAATTTCCTCCAAACCTTGGCTTTACGCTTTACAAATTACAGCTTTATAGCAATAAAACTAACCTGTTTTTTTGCATGGGAGCTCTTCCAGCCTTGCCAGGTCCCGGGAGCGTGAGGTCCAGCTCAAGCTCAGGACTGACTCAGCTCCCAGTAAAGCACCTCCCAGGACCACAACTGCATCCTGGCTGGAACTCAGTCCCACAAAGCCCATTAAGTGCTTTGTTCTCATTCAAACACCTGCCTCCCACCAACTTCAAAGCTGAATTGAAACCTGCATGAATATTTAGGGCCTGGAGATTGGCATCAGAAAGAAAAAAAAAAAAAAAAGCCCATACTGAAATAGCTAACATCTCTGACACATCTTATCTGAGAGATGAACAGTAAAAAAGCATATTGGGTTGCTTTATTCTGCTGGGGGGGGGGGGGGGACGGGACCAACTAAAATAAATCAGCTTCAAATGGTCTCAGGTGTCCTGGGTTAGGAGGGGGAAGGACCTTCCAGAGCTGGTTCCCCACCCCACCTGGGCAGGCTGCTGTTGGGGTAAAAGGGGGTTTGGGGAACACGGCAGGAGGTGCAGGTGCAGGGTGTGGAGGGGGTTCCTGCTTTGCTGGGGTCACTTGGGGAGCTGTGCTGGGTCACAGGGGGGGGTTTGGAGGAGATAAGCCCATCCTGCCCCAGGGGTGAGCCAGCCCTCGGGGAAGAGCAGAGAAATGGGGCATGATGAGCTGGCTGGGGGCAGAGGGGGAGCAATAGCTTTAAATCTTAATGGAAAGAAAATTTATTTTCTTTTTTGTTGCAAACTCCATTTTCCTGCTTGGTGGTTTGTTGTTGTCTTTTTTTTTTTTTTTAATTTTTTTTTTTTTTTAATTCTTATTGAAATGTCAAAATCTCCAGGTTTGGCACACAAGAAAACCAAATCCATCACTAAAATACTGAAAACCTTTAAGGCTAATTTATCTCTTCATTATTGAAAGAGAGATTTAAAAAGACCTTCCAAACATAAAAAACCCCCTGCTTTCTAATTTTTTCATGTAAATTTTTCCTTTCAAAAACATCAAAGAGGGAAGATTAGTTTTTGGTTTTAGGAGGGTTGGTTTTGATCCATGTTTCAGGTTAAAAAATGCAAGTATTCTGTTGGGAAACTGCTAGGTAGACCTGGCTGTCTACATGCTCCGGCCTCTGTCACAGCATACAACAAGTCATATGCAAAGAAAAACTTCTGAAGTAACTAAATCCATAGTTTCTTTGCACCATGAGCTTTTGCTGCAGGCTTGATTCAGTTTTTCAGCTTGGGCATCTGGGAAATCAGGAGAGCGTGAAGGGACAAGGTTTTAGGATTTATTTATCTTTAACCTGAGGTCCTAATGAAAGTTGTTATATGTGCATCTGTCCCTCCTCTAGTACCTGTAGAGCTTATGGGCTGTTTTTATCTTGGTTCATTAAAGGCAGGGGGGACGTTTCACATTGCTACAAGTGAAAATTTTTGATCAGAGAGAGGACAGAAACCCTGAAATCTCCCCACTGAGGGAGATGGGGATGCACGCACACAACTGTATTGGGCGTCAGAGAACCCACCCGTGACTTTTCGGTACACAAATCCATGGGAAACTGGACACCCCCCTCGGTTCTGCTGTTCATGAAACTGCTTCTTTGTGGGCTCCTTTTGCATCATCTGCGGGGGAGCCCCAGAGAGGCAGCGATTCTCTGCTAAACATCTTGGTGCCTGGGTGTCGGACAAGGCAGGCAGGAGCGAGCCCGAGGGGCAGCTTCCCCGGGCGAAGCCGATGCTGTGTCAGCAGGATGACATTTCCTCACTTCCAGCCTTATTTTCCTGAAGCCCCTGTTTTGTTCTTGCAACTTTGTCTTTCTCACACCGGTTCCTGTCCTCTGGGCACCCGGCTGCTCTGGCTGTGCCCGCAAAACATCTCATTCAGCATCTCTGTGTACTCGCCTGCGTGTGCGGGGAGGGCGGTTTTAAAAATGAGCTGCCTTTGTAGCCTGACAGCGAGCTGTCCGCTGGCAACGGCTCAGCTGCCCAGGCCACCCTGCAAGAGAGACTTCACCTGGAGATGGGGTCAACCACAGCCGCCCCTCCCTGTCCCCCCCCCCTCCCCATGGAGATCTGTGGCTGGAGATGTCTTGAAGCACCAAAGCATCTTGACCTGCAGCGGCACGCTTCCCCCCCCCAGCAATCGCTCTAATGGGAACCTCTCAGAGCATCCAGGAGGCTGGTGCAGCTCCATTAATCACAGCCACCTCCCGCCTGGCACGGGCTACGCTCGCTCGTCACCACGGTCCTTCAGGTCGGTGCTGGGGGACAAGTCCACACCGTGTCCTTGGAGCTGGCACGCGTCGGGGAGGATCTTCCCATCACGCTGATGTGTGAGTGGTGGCAGGGGCTGGCACAGGCAACAAACCCCTCTGTACTCCCACTCCACGCCAAAACGGGCTCAGAAACCTGCAGTCTTTGCTAAGTAACTACTTTCACACCCATCACCTCCCCGCAGAGATGATATCTGGGGATCATCCTCCCCTCTTTCCCTTTCTTGCAGCCCCATCCCAAAGGCTGGCCGCTTCCCGACTCATCACTCCTAAGTGCTCGGCGGGCAGGCGCTCGCTGCGGCTGGCTGGGGTTGCAAAAAGCATTGAGCAGATATAAATCATGAAACTAGTGCCAGGCAAGGGGTGATTAGATATCATTTAGACTAGGCAAAACCAGGCCATCCTAAATTTGCAGGCAGCCTGACACATGGAAGTGTTTGTGAAGGGAGCTGAAATGAATTATTTGAAGATGCTGCAGTATCTCTACGTAGCTCTGGCTAAATGATACCAGGGCAGGAGGGGGTGTCTGGCTGGGATCTTGGCCCTGGGCTGTGTTACAGCTCGGGTTTCTCCTTCAGATCAGCAATATCTTTGCACGGGGGTGAAGGCACAGGCCAAGAGGAGGATGGAGCACAGTGCATTGCCCTTGCCAGAGCCACTGCTTTGTGCAGCACACCGAAAATGTGCTTTTGCACACTGAAAATGTGGATCTCAGATGGGGGGATGCAAAGGAAGGTGGTTAAAGGGAATGAGCAAAAACCTCCTGGGTTTGGTCCTTGACATGTTACAAAATGCTGCGGGAGGACCCGGCTTGATACCCTGAATTTGTACCTCTCTGGGACAGGATTTGTCCAAGGGTGGCTGATGCACTTTGTGAAGGGGGCACTCTGGAAACAGGATGGAGAGGTGAGACCCACCCAAGCGTGGGAGGGTCTCCCTTGCCCTGATCAACATTTTTTCCTCACTTCTGATCCAGCCCATCATCTGTTTCCCAAGGCGGTTTACTCTGGGGGTTTTGTGTTACCAGCTTGTTGTACAGAAAACCAGTCTCAAGTATGAGAATCCCAGGGAGAATGAAGCTCCTGCCTGCAGCTCTCCTTAGTCTTGCTCCAGGTTGGCGCGGGAGCCCCAGCCCCATCTGCTCAGATCAGGGTGCTCAGCACCATGCAGATCTGCTCCAGGAAAGAGCCTGAGCTCAGCAACGTGGGCTGAGGAGCAGAGCCGCGGTGATTTATGTCCACACTGGATGGAGAGCTACCCACCGGCAGCGCAGCTTTGCAAGGTGAAACGTGCCGTGAAACTCCCCAAGGAGAAGGCGAGTGGCTGCTGTTGGGACACAGCCCCCAGGTAAAGGTGTTGGTCAGTGACAAACTCACTTTCTGAGGTCACGCAGCCATGGACTTGGTGCTGCATCTGCATCACTCCCAGCTCTACCACGGATGATTCAGCATCTCCATCACCAGCAGGCACTGGCAGGTCCCACTTGGGTGATGCTTCTGGTGATGCCGGTGTTCGGGCAGTTGGGGTGTACCTTGGCCTCCCCAGCAGTCAGTGGCATCGACTCCCTAGGCAGCATGAAGGGGATGGAAGATCAGGAGATCCCCGCTTGGTCTTCCCCCGTAGCGGGGTACGTTTTCAAATGCTATTGAAACGCTCCAGATGTCATCAAGACTTTTGAGTCACCATGAGACAGGCAGGACCTCACTGCCCACGCGGGGTTGAGGTTCACCAAAACGTACTGGGAGACCGGCGGGGGATGAAAAGAGCAATGGGAAAGGAGCTGCCTTAACTGGAGACGCTTTCTTGTGTGTCCAAGCTGCCACGCAATGTGCCGCACCGGCGTGCCAGAGGCCAGCGGCCAGCCTGGTGACGTGCTGCCTGTGCTGGTGTTTCTGAAGGGACATCCCCGGGCCAACGAGGGGTTTGTGGCTGATGTTTTAACTCGCCTCCAAGCGCGGAAGGGCAGCAGGCAGCTCGAATTCACCCAGCTCAGCATCTGCAGCATGGATTCCACTTGCAGTCTTGCAAAAGCCTTATAAATTTTTTAGAGCAGCCCAAAGTGCCTGCTGAGTTGGCCAATCAGCTCCAGTGGATTAAGGAAACTCGCCTTAAATTATTAACAACACACAGCCAGACACAAGCCCCGTGGGATAGAGGTGGGAAAGGAGAAGTTACTCATTCCTCTGTCTCCAGTGGATGCCACGAGAGCAGACAGCACCAGGCTGCGGATGGGCAGAGGTGTCCACACACGCCTTGGAGGATGGTCCCATTCGTGGGGTCTTCCCTTCCCCATCAAGAAACCACAAAGAGACACCAGTGAGTTGTGCTTGCATCATGAAGATGATGTCCCTTTTGGAAAATGGATGCTGCTCCACATCCAGCCCCCTCACACCTCCCTCTCCTTCCCTCTTCTTCCGGGTCCATTGGTTTCTCAACCTGTGGAAGAGTCGATCCGCAGCAGTACAGGAGAGCCAGCCCTGATGCTTTTTGACTTTCCTACAACCTCCAGTAATTTTCCCCCCTTGAGCTTTAAATTTCAGGTAATACAATCACATTTGCTAACTCTGGTCCCCAAAGAAATGACAATAAGCACTTTGCAGCTCCTGAGGGTGTACCCTTTGCTTTGCCATGGACACGCTGGCTGCCAGGGCCAGGTTTAGCAGAGGTGGGATGTGGGGCTGGATTTCTTCTCCTTGGCAGCTGCTCCAGAAGGACTTTGTCCCGGTTTCCACGAGATGGCATCGCTGAGACTGCTATGGAGGGGACGCATCCACCGTGATGCCTGCAGGGAGGACCGTGATGAAAAATGTCTCCAAAAAAAAAAAAAAAAAGAAAAAAAACCCAAACCCACAAAAGTTGCTAAGAAAACATGCTTCTGAGTTCTCAGCTGTGAGGTCACAGCACACCTGGCCATGTCAGGGAGGAATCAAAGGAGAAGTCAGTGTTTTAAAATGCATCTCACCACCACTGCCGTATATAACTCCTGCCATGGGCCACGCAACACCCACCTGCTTCCACACGGTGCTGATGGCTCTCAAAACAACTGGAATCCTCTATAAGGTTTGCCAAAAGCCATCTGTGGCCCAGTTCAGGGTGGTCTTGGGTTGTTTATAATTTTGGCAGCACCCCAAAATGAGTCATCCACCCCAAACAAAGCATCGTTCCCAGAGTGGCTCTGAGCCCTGCAGGGCCAGACAACAATTTGCACGTGGCAGGTCACTGATCTGGTCCCAAAACCCAGATCCACAATGAATCTTCAAACCCGAGGTTTGGGCAGAGGCAAGTCATGGCTTCATTTGGTTTTGATTTGAGTTCCCCAGAAATTCAGCATACTTGACTTTCTTTTTTGAACCTCATGCTTTGAAGTGGGTCTAAATTAGACCATTTTTGTTTATTCTGGCTCTCTACAGAGCCTGACCCAAACCTCCCGAAAAGTGATGCTGCAGCTGTAGATATCTCACTTCAGGCCCTGTCTCTTTTTTTCTGATTCTGCAGATTACCTGAGGTACCAACAGCACTGAAATCAGATTGAAAATTCGGACCTGCTCTGAGCCATGAGCAAATCTGAGTTAAATCCTCCAGGTTTTATATTTTTCCCTTTCTGTAGCTACACTGTTAATTACCGCACCACTTGTGCATTGCTCCCAGAGCATCTTTCACAGCTCCCCTGGCATATTTCTATGGAAACGTAGCTGTGGTTTTGTCAAACTTGTTTTTGCTTTTAAAATAGCTATAGAGGACCAGGTGCAGACTTTGTGCCTGCTCTTCCCTGTCCCTCCCCTGACCCCAGGGTTGTCCCCTCTCCCACTATGCCAGGGACTGGCTTCCACTGGGGACTGGAGAGCTGGAGGTTCCCAAAGAGCATGGAAGGGATGTTCCCACAGGAGTTCCTGTTCCTGCTGTTTTTAAGGATGGAGGAAAAACACGCACATGATGATGTTCTCCTGCCCTGCTTGGAAATACCCAGGAAGGGGCACAAGTCTCCTGTGCTGGCTCAAGGACAACATGTCTCAGGAGCTGGGAAATGCAGGAGGAGCTGGAAGATGAGACTGTACTATCAGTGGGAAAACAGCCTTCTCCCGCAGTTGTGCTGAGCCTGAAGGGATCCCCAGGTCCCTTTCCAATTTGTGGCATGCCAAGGACACAGCACTTCATGGAGCCCAAATGCTGCAAAGACCTTGGGTGCCAAATCGATTTCTATGGATGAAGCTGGTGGCTGCTGGGGGTGTGAAGAGGGGCGAGGAGCCTCGGTGGCCTGGGTACACAGTTTTGGGGACCATGGCTCGATGAGCGGGTACGTGTCCATCTGCTGTCAGGCCCTGGGCCGTGGGATGGGTTATTTGGCTTGACGACAGCTCCTTGAGGTTCTGCCTGGGGACACTTAGCATTGCGGAGTGTTAAATGTTAATTAGGATCATTAGAGGCTCTTTCAACACAAACAGTAATGATACTTGTGCTTCTGGAGCTCTCTCGGGGAAGGACCTCACATGATGCTGTCCTTCAGAGCCCGTGCACAGCATCCGCTCCCGGTGCTGTGGCTTCTCCTAAAAGCTGAGTCATGAGCACAGACAACCTCAGAATGTCCCAGCGCGCTGCTAACCCCTTCTTCAGGGAGGAAACATCCCTTGGAAATGTCCCCAGAGTGCTGTGGCAAGGTGGGAGCAGCACCCTCGCAGCTCCTCCCTCCATCTCCTCGCCCCGCCATACCACCTCCCTCTCCTCCCCGTGCTTGGTGCTCCCATCCTTTCCCCCTCAAAGCTCCTGCCTGTTGCATTTTGCTCAGTCCTAACCACTCGGCAGCTGGACTGGGACAGCTGCCACTGGCTGGACTGGGGAGAGGTGCACACCTCGCCCCAGCCTGCCAGTTTGCAATGGGAGCCAAGACACCGTCCTGGGTGAAGACCGTAACTTTTGGGGCTTCTTGGGAGTCCTGGGTCATGTCTGGACTCCAGCACATGGCTTCAACTGGAGAGAAACATTCCCGTCGTGTTGTTTGTAACAGGCCAGGGGATCTGCCATGTGTGAGGCGAAGTGTGTAGAGAAAAGGCAGCCTTGGCCACTTCTGAAATGATGGGGTATTATAAAGAATAAAAGCAATGCTGCTAACTCTTTCAGGAGGCGTGGGATATGCTATTTTCTTTCTTTAAGTGGCATAGCTTTAGGAGGTTAACTGAAGCTCATTTTGCATAGAAAAAAATGGCAATAAAGGTCTTGATAGTTGATATTAGAGGGACGAGCAGGTTAAGGAGAATATAAAATCTCAGTCTGCTGCAAAAGCAGCCCCTGCATTAGGCCAGGGGAATCAAACCAGAGACCTGCGTCGGTCAAGGGGCAAGAGCTGGGGAAGGGCTGGGTGGTGGGTGACACCCTGAACGTGGGTGCCAAGCTCTCCTCCTTCCTCCAAATTTCCACCCCAGCCCCACCTGTGCCCATCCCCACCCTCAGCTCCAAGTGGGAACTACACAAAACCCACCAAAACCAGCCCCTCTCAATGACAGACACACACACAGAGCTCCACACTTTTTGGGTTGGTTGGTTTGTTTTGGGTTTTTTTTGTGTTTGGTTGGTTTTTTTTTTTTTTTGTGTGTGGTTTTTGTTTTGGTTTTGTTTGGTTTGTTTGTTTGTTTTTTTTTTTTTTCCACTGTGGATGTTGTACCAGTTTTATTGGTAAAATTAACATGAAGCCTCACAAACGCTGGAACATGCTTTTCCTTTTAAAGAATTTCCACTGGACCTTAATGGTGAGCATCCAGTCGTTGACATATAAACTCTTACAAGCTGATGTGCACACATGCGCCCGGGGGAGACGGTGGCAGCGTCCTGGTGTCAGGGATGGTTTCTGCGTGATGCACTGGGAGCCCACAATTCATTTTCCAGCCTTCTGGGCCTTCTGGGCAGACTTGGTGACTTTACCGGCCCCACCGCTTTTCTTCTCCACGTTCTTGATGACGCCCACGGCCACGGTCTGCCGCATGTCACGGACAGCGAAGCGGCCTGTGGGATGGAGAGCGGGAGGACGTGAACGAAACGCGGCCGCCTCGCCTCCCCTAAGGCTGAGCCCTTCTGGGTGGGTGACGGTGGGATCTACACCCACCACTCGTGGTGCCCTGTGTTACCCCTGTCCTTGGAGCAGGCTCCTGCAGGAACAAGCCCTGAGCCATCAACCCTTGCTCTGACCACCAAGCTAGCCCTGATGCTCCTCTCCGTTTAAAAGACTATTTATTAAACTCAAATCATACCCGCTTTCTGCAAGCTCCCAGCATTGCTAAAACTTCCAGATGTACATCACCCAAGGAAAGCACAGCAAGTTCCCTCTTCCTTCTCCTGACCGGTTGCGTTTTAGGGCAGGGATGGGGAAGCTAAAAAATGTTTCTGCATTCAGAAACTACCAGGGTTTAGCAACCCTAAAGGAAAGGTCCTGTTGTTCCCAGAGGGAAAACCCAGCCCTGCCTTTGGAAACCCAGCTGAGCAGAAAGCCCGTCCCACCCCACCAGTGCTGACACAGTTTATGCAACAGTTTTGCATCAGTTGTTATGCATCAGTTTTGCAGCCCCAGCACATGAGGGAACAATAAAACGTCCTCAGCTCCCTCCCCAGTCTAACCAGTGGGGGATATTGGGAGAGGATCAGCACAACCGGTGTGAGCTCTACGCCCGTAGAGCCTTCATGCTCCTCCACAGAAGACCTCCAAAGAGCTGTTCCCTTACCAAGGGGTGGGTACTGGGAGAAGCTCTCCACACACATCGGCTTGCCAGGGATCATCTCCACGATGGCCGCGTCGCCCGATTTCAGGGACTTGGGGTTGTCCTCCAGCTTCTTGCCGGAGCGCCGGTCGATCTTCTCCTTCAGCTCGGCGAACTTGCAGGCGATGTGTGCAGTGTGGCAGTCGATGACGGGCGAGTAGCCGGCGCTGATCTGGCCGGGGTGGTTCAGGATGATCACCTGGGGGACAGAGCGGTGTCAGGGCAAGGCTGGGAGCTGGCGGACGGTGGCAAACCGTGCGGGGTGGCACCACCAGCTCTGCTGACCTGAGACGTGAACTGCGCTGCCTCCTGCGGCGGGTCCGACTTGCTGTCCCCGCAGACGTTCCCACGGCGAATGTCCTTGACGGAGACGTTCTTCACATTGAAGCCGACGTTGTCCCCAGGCAGGGCCTCGCTCAGGGCCTCGTGGTGCATCTCCACGGACTTCACCTCAGTGGTGATGTTCACGGGCGCAAAGGTGACCACCATGCCGGGCCGCAGGATGCCAGTCTCCACCCGGCCCACGGGGACTGTGCCAATCCCTGTGGAGACAAAGACAGAGCAGGGCAAAATGTAACCTGCTTGGCGTATCCCTGGGCCAGAACCTGGCTGCAGCAAAAGCAAGATATCTCCAGTGGTTTTCACCGAAGACCACGTTTGCTTCTTGCCCAAAATACCCAGTTTTTAGATCAACATCAGGATCTTCAAAAATACCACGAGTCCATCCTTTCTACCCAATGTTTTGTAAAAAAGGAGTAACACCATAATCAGAAGGCCCTGAGCAATCTACGTGCCCTGAAAGCTTTTCCTTCATAGCAGCTGTGGCACGTCCTGCATGGAGGGCTTGGCACATCACGGCTCCACATCCCTGATGGCCACACCATCAGCATGGGACGAGGCCCAGCTGTGCCAGGGAATGAGGTTGGTTAATTAAATGAAGGTGACCTTTTACACCCTGTGTCATCAGGATACTTCAGGGAAACTCACCTTTGGAGTTAGGTAAAGAATCAGTAAGAGAAACAACCTTGAAAAGAGGTGGGGGGAGGTTGGCTGGACGCATCCACTCCTTCACGTCCCCCCTGCTGTCTCCACCTCACCCCTTCCCACGGTGCCACTGCTCTCTAAGAACCTGTCTAATATAAAACCTGTCTAATATAAAACGTCTTTCCCCTAGTTGAGCTAGGGGAGGACACAGACCTGGAAAATGAAAGACTGCATTAAAAAGCCTGCTAAAACCCACGTTCAATCCCTGCCTGGTTTCTGCAGCACACGCGTCCTCGGTAAAATGTGGAAAAGGGCTGGAAATGGCTGTGCCTGCCTGACCCAGCAGCCGGGGCTTCATCAGGGCTGCCCGCTGCTGCCAGCAGGTCAGAGAGCTCACAGGGTATTTATAGCTCAGAAAAGTGTCCCCATCACTGCTCCCGAGGGAAAGGGAGACGCGCTGGCCGACGCGCTCCCTAAATGGCTGGCACCGCGGGCCAGCTCAGCAGATGGAGGTGCTGGTGATGGACACCAGCATTTGGGAAGCACGGGCAGACCGTGGCCAAGCCACCATGCACCAGCCTCACCAGTGACCCTCCCCGCTGGTCTTGTCCCTCATCTGGGCCCCAGCATGTTTTTGCTGCCTCCGACTTGCCCTGCCAGCCGTGACCTCTGGGACACCCAAATTTGCAGCCTTTTTGGCAGTGGGTGTTCCCTGCAGAGAGCTCACAAACCTGCTGCTCCTCTCCGGTCTCTAGGCACCTTTGGGCATGTCTACCTCTATCCCAGACAGCCCAGTCTCAAACGGGGTCTTCGCCCTGGAGCTACCACCCTTCTCCCCCAACATTATCTCGAGTTTGAAGAGTCCAGTCCCTCCAGTTTCCTGATACCTGGAAATGTTATTCTCAAACTCCCATGGAATGACGACTCCAGTGAAAGCAGAGGGAAGAGGGACAGTGGTAAGGCTTTTGCTCACCTCCAATCTTGTAGACGTCCTGGAGAGGCAGGCGCAGGGGTTTATCTGTGGGGCGGGTCGGGGGCAGGATGGTGTCCAGGGCCTCCAAGAGGGACACCCCACTGGCGTTGCCTTCCTTGCGCTCCACCTTCCAGCCTTTGAACCAAGGCATCTGGAAACAGAGCAGCAACAACACGTACTGAGTGTGCCTGTCCTCGGCATCCGGAGGTGATCCCAGAGAGATGTCCCACCAGGACAACCTCCACGGAGTCAGTCCAGTCATGTCCTGGCTTCACCTGGGAGCTGGGCAGCTCTTTCCACTTCACCATGCCTGCAGGCTTATCTGCGCCCCCTTGCTCAATCTCCCCTCTCACTGGAAACATGTAAAACATCCATTAACAGCAGAAAAAGGTTGGAAGTGGTTAAAACCAGCAAAATCACAGCCTCCATCCCCAGCAGCAACACCTGGGTGCTGCACCAGCTGCCTGGATCCTGCCCTCCAGCAATGATGCCTCCAACACGAGGACCACAGGGTCTCTGGCCAAGTCCCAGTTACAAAGCACCCAACCTTCAGTCCTGTGAACCAAGTTTCTCCAAGGTAAGCCCCAGACGGATGTTCCTCCCCACTTGCTCCTGCCATCATCCCTCCGGGGCTTGTTTTTTAAACCCTGGCTTGGGAGGATGCTGGAAACCTGGCACTTGCACTAGGGCTGCCGAGGGGCAGGATTGTTTTTCACAGATTCTCTCTGTTCCTGCACTGAATTGGACCTTGAAGCTAAAATTGGCCAGAAAAGAGGCAGAGAGGTAGAGAAATGTGCTCAGCAGAGGCCATGGTTTGATGCAAGGAACCACGGTGCTTTCTTGGGGTGATGCTGCGCGTTTGGAAGCTGTGGAAAAGCCTGGGGCTTGACAGCAAGAAAAATTCAGTCTTGGGTCTGAAACCATCCTGATACAACAAAGAGAGATCAGAGTCTACGAGGTCATTCCTCCTTCCTCTGCACAGAGCAGTTTAGACACTGCCCGTGTGCCCCAGCTCCATCGCACACGTTATGGATGTGGCTTTTCCCTTAGGGCCCAACACCACTGGCAAAGTGCAGTGGGTTTGGGGCTGGAGTTAGTGGCAAAATGGGACCCCCAAAGCACCCCCAGTTTCACGGCCATCCCTGGAGGACATGGCTATAACAAGGCTGGTTTCCCATCTTGCAATCTGCATCGTGTCTTGGGAAGGAGCGAAAGAGCTGGGTCCAGCTGGGGAATTCAGCCTGCACCAAACGTGTTCAGGTCAGCCTCCTTTGGAGGGCCACGTCTGACACCAATTGTCTTCCTTGGTGACAGTGGCAGGAGGACCCTGGGGACGCTTTTGCAGAGGGATCCTTCCCAGGCCACTGCAGCTATCGCTGCATGGCTGGTCCCAGCGCCGGGCTAACAGCTCGGCGAAACGATAAATCCATCCAGGCAGTGACAGAGCCGCATGTGATGCGCAGGATGACTCAGACCTTCCCTCCTGCTGTCACACAGCCCCAGACGCTGGGCAAGCACCCATGTGAGCATCTGCCCCGGCGCCCGCCTGCCCACGGGCGCTGCTCTCGAGGGTGACGGCCACCCATGTCCCCGCAGCTCCCGTCCCTCTGCCCCTGCGTGGCATGGGGACGTGGAGAAATGGCAACCTCTGCCCTGTGACGCCTCGCTGTTGGAGCTGTCCCTTTTCCTTTCGATGTCTTATCCGGAAAACATCTGACATCCCACGAATCAGAAAAAGATGAACTCTGACACCTGCGGGGAGCAAATCCGCTCTGCGAAACTTCGGCATGGCCCCAGGGTGAGGAGCATCTACAAAATCTCGTTTGTGCTGCCTCCTAGGGCCACCCAAGTAAAACCTCTCCTATGTATTTCCTAAATCAGCTTCCCAAAGAGCAATTCCTACCCACCACTCCTATGGCAGAAGCAGGATCTGACCAAACCCCACAGCAAGACAGACTAAACTCACGACCCCATAAATAACAGCTGAGCTCCAACTCTTTTGCACCCCAAGTGCATTTTATAGAGCAGTTGCCCTCCTTCATTTTACCCAGCCCGTGAGCATCCCAACACACCCACCCCGCGCACCCCAACATTGCAGCTCAGCCCTGGGCCACCACGCTCCCTTGCACCGCAGAGTGGGTGCATTTGTTGCAACATCCCATGGGGTGAAAGTGTCCCAAACCACATCGAACGGCCCAGTCTTGTTGGCTGCAGCAACAGAAAGCTGGCTTCGCATAAAACCCTCATTTGCCAAGAAGCTCTCCAATGTCACATTTCGATGCAAGCACAGCCCAGCCGTCATTTTTTTTTTTTTGCAGTTGGTCTTGGGCTGCTGTGGAACAGGGACGTGGGCTGGAGTCTCCCACGCAGAGCTGGCTCCAGCCTGATGTACCACCACACCTCCCCTTGCCCAGAGGTGATGGGCGTTGCAGGGACGTCACAGCTCTAATCCCCACTTTCTAGTAAGTCCCCTGACAGACAGACAGGTCACTTGACTGCCTTGTGCTTTAGGGAAACCCTGCCAGAAACTGTGAGTGGAAAAAATCAGAGCTTTTTGGGGTGAGGAACGAGAGGAGACATATCTACACCAGCTTCCTGCTCAAGCTTTCCTAGGTGGGGTGCAATATGGGGTGGAGGATTCTGTCCCAAGCCAGTGTCCTGGAAAAGGCAGGATGGGGACCTCCTGGAGACCACAGCATGGGGACAACCCTGCACCTTCTCCAGCAATGCTCATGCTGATCCAGACATCTGGCCAGGCTTTATTCCCCTACTCCCCAGCTCAAGCAGCTCCCGGGACCCTCCCCAGGAGCCAGGTGCCTCCTTACGGCAGAGGGGCGAGTTATTTTGGCCCTTGCCTCCTCTTGGGCAGCGCATCACATTGAGAACATGCTCTGAGACCTGTCCAGAGGAAGAGGGCCAGCAAGGCCCATCCTGCTCCGTGCCTCCCCTCTGCAGCCTATTAATAGGAGAAATGTTCAGGATCATCTTCCCAGCCCAGCAGCTGCTGACATTTGCAGCCTGTCTGGTTTGAGGCACCCAGGAACTATGCGCCTGGGTTTGGCATGGCCGCAGCTGACCTTTATCCCAGCTCTAATCCACAGGGGACAGGAATCTCCCAAGCACCCCAAAAATTCCTTCCTTCCAAGCCAGCCCCACGTGAGCTGCCTTTCCTGTTCAAGGCTGTAAGCTGCGTTTCATGATGGCATGAGCTTGCGTGGCAGCACTCCTCTAGCTCCGGCTCCTGATCCCTGACCTCCCTCAATTGCTGCTAGACTCAGACATTGCCTCCCTCACCACAGAGCCCTGACCTGTAATCCACAGGTGAAGTCCTAAAGCCCTCTTAAGCATCAAATCTCACAAGAGGCTGCTGGGGGTTTCTGGTCTGAGCAACTTGCTCAAGGTCACACAGAAGCCAGCAGGAGAGCGAGGACCTTCCTCTGGCCAGAACTGTCCAGCCCGTCATTTCTTTAGAACACTAAAACTGGGGTAGCTTTTCCTCCAAAAAAAAACAGTGTCAAAGTAACAACCATTATTGGCAGCTTGTCTGCCAAGAAGCTCCCGTTATTCCCTTATGAAATAATGAGAAGGCCCCACGCAGAGCACCCTGCCTTTGCATCCCCACCAGCCCCATCACTGATTCACAGAGGGATTATAAAAATCGACTGGACAAGGAACAGCCAGCCCCAAATGGCTGCTCTAGGAAATCACGGTTTTGGCACGAGGAACCTGGTACCTCCTCAAGAAAAAGTCACCTTAAGAAGTGAGATCCCAGTGCCGGAACCAGAGGTGCAGCTGCCACGGTGGCATTATGGCACCGATGGGAAGTGGCACCCGATACCCAACGCGAGGGAGCCCGGCTGCACGGCAGGAGCTGTTCCAAGCTTGCAACCAGATCATGTTATTTGCCTTAGAAAACAATGCCCTAAAAACACACATGATGTTCCTGCTGAGAGTGACAATTGCTGCGGATGGCTCTAGCGTCACCGTGGGTCTGACGATGCGAAACCTTCAAATCACATCCCAGAAGCAAAGCCATAGAGATCGTCTCCTGAAGATGCTCATGCTTAGCTGCTGGGGTGTCTGGCCATGGTACAGCAGCCAGCGTGCCCGTGAACAGTGGACCCATTCATCCTGGCTCAGCACAATCAGAGCTACGTGACAAACACATCTATGGCCAGCAACACGGGCCGTTACGCACAACGGGTGCATGAAATGTGCCCGGGGTTTTCAGAGCACAGAGGTCAGCTTCAGCTTGGATCAGGATAGTCAGGGTGGGGGGAAAAAAAATCTAACACAATGCACACTTACATTGGGAGAGGGCTCCAGCATGTTGTCTCCATGCCAGCCCGAGATGGGCACGAAGGGAACTGTGGCTGGGTTGTAGCCGATCTTCTTGATGTAGGCGCTGACCTCCTTGACGATCTCATCGTAGCGTTTCTCGCTGTACGGGGGCTCTGTGGAATCCATCTTGTTGATGCCCACGATGAGCTGCTTCACCCCCAGGGTGTAAGCCAACAGGGCGTGCTCACGAGTCTGCCCGTTCTTGGAGATGCCGGCTTCAAATTCACCGACGCCGGCAGCAACGATCAGGACAGCGCAGTCAGCCTGGGAGGAGAGAGCTAATGAATTCCTTGTGCCCCCCAGAGAGCACTGCTCTTGGTGACACCCCTGAGAGCTTTGACTAAGTCCCAGATGAACACTACTCATGGATTGGACAGACTCCCTGCCAGCTGAGACCCAGAACCCTGCTGATTTACCTCGAAACTGCCCCAACTGTGTTATTTCAGACTTGCCAACTGTGCGTGGTTTTGCAATGGGGGGTTGGAAATCAGGGTGTGTCCCTCCAGGTCTAACCAGGAGCTCATCTTGATCATCCAGGGATGCACAGACAAGGCCTTCTCTAAAACCCTACTGAAGTCTCTCAAATAAGCTCCCAGGCTGACACTCCAGCCATGGAAACTGCGTTCCTCAGATTACTTCTGCACACAGAACCCACAGCAGAAGCTGCCTTAGGTTTGACAGAAAGCCATGCCCAGCCCAACTGGCATCACAGTGGAAATCTCACTGGGCGTGCAGTGATGTTCACCCAGCACCCATCAACCAGAGGGAGATGCAGGAATGTCTGGCAGTACGATGAGGGGAAACGACCCTCCCTTGGAAGGGTAGACCATTGAGTTTGGCAATATGATGTCATTTATGGGATGAAGACAGCTGTTTTTTAAGAAAAAGGAAGGAGAAAAAATCCATGGAGTCTCCTTTACCCAATAAAACCTAAGGGATTGTTGGAAGTCTCTTGTATAGCTCAGCTGTCTGAGGCTAAAATAATGTGGAGATATCCTCATGCAAAAGATCATAGCTCACAGCATCCCACCTCCCAGAGAGGCCATACTCATCCCCACCTCCTCCAAGTAGGGGAAATGGGGTGGAGAAACCACCTCTTTGTGACCAAGGAGGCCTTTTCTCCCAGGGAGGTGCAGGACCATGGCATGTTGGGTCCCCTGGTGCTACTCAGCCTCTTGCATCAACCTTGCTCAACGCTTCTTGATGTCTGCTGTCTCCACTACCCACCTCCAGAAGGATTCCAACAGCACCTATGTGACCCTGGGCCTGTCATCAAGTCTCAGCCCCCCACCTCCGGCAGCCCCACACCTCCTGGCCACCATTTCTCACCTGGGAGGTTCCGGTGATCATGTTCTTGATGAAGTCCCTGTGGCCGGGTGCATCAATGATGGTGATGTAGTACTTGGTGGTCTCAAACTTCCACAGCGAGATGTCAATAGTGATGCCACGCTCACGCTCGGCCTTCAGCTTGTCCAGCACCCAGGCATATTTGAAGGACCCCTTCCCCATCTGGCCAACATAAAGGCAAGAACTGGTGAGAAACACAAGCCCATAGCACTGGTGCCAGCAACCCACCCTCCTGGGCACATCCCAAGCACACATAGGCAGAGGGTCACGTTGCAATCGTTGAAGGCCAAATTCCCTAAATTCAGGGGCAGCCATGATCTATTTACTAATAATTACAGGTGAGAAGACATATTGTTCTCAATGCATTCCTCAGCAGGATGGAGGAGAGGCTGGAAGAAGAGTTGCAAAGTGAATTTGTGAGTGGGGCTGGATGGGCAGGAGGAGGAGCCAGTGACCCATGAGGTTTCCTCCATGAGACGCCGTGGTCCTGCACTGCTGCTGGGAAATCATGCTGCTAAAGAGCTATACAGCAATGGTGAGAAGCTTCTCGTTGTTGCATTTTAATCTATTAACAAAACCTGTGAGACAGCTGGTTAGTGAGAAAGGGTATTGCTGAATGAGTGAGCCCATAACTGACAGGGCTGTAGGAGGGGAATGGGTTAAAAGAAAATGAAATGCGAGATGGTTGCTATGAGCGGAATAGAAACGTGATTGATTTTTGCTACAGAGTGTGCAAATTCACACTAGAAGCTACTGTGAGCTGCAGCCAGACCAACTGTTCTTGCCAAATGGCCAAAATCTCAGCCAACATTGTAATGCATAAAATCATGATGGGTGAGAGTAGCTACAGTAAATCTCTCTGTCCTGTGATAAAGCACATTCCTTGATAAAAATTTCTTTCTCCTTTGGGTCAGTGTCCTTTGACGTCATGCCATCAGGGAGAGACGGACTTCCCCCCACCCCAGCACGGAGGTGGTGCTCCCAGTCTGAGCTGGGATCCTGCCAACGTGGAGATGGGGCAGAACAAAACCAGCCCCCGCTGTGCCAGGGCAGTCTGGGGAGCCAAGGGTTAATGGGCATTGATTGATTGATCATCAGCTCTTGCCCTCAGACGAAAGGGGCGTTTTTAAGATGAAAAATAGAATTTAGGTCATTTGCAGGTTGATTTAGTGGGCTCTTACTGCTGTGCAAGGACAGAGCTGTGATACCCCGCTCCCACCCACCCACCCCGGCGTTTTCCGCAGCCGCGGTTTCTTCTGGAGTATCAACGCGTAAAATTCACTCTGGCCAATTACAAATCACTGGTCTAAAGGGAAGCGCTTCCCGACGGTGGGCAGCGAACGCTTCAGCGACCAGCCTCACCAAGAAGACTAACGCAGCATCACATCTGAAGCCGTCCTGCCCGCACCGTGCCCCGGCGGGGGGCTGGTCTGCCCCCCCCGGCTCCCCCGCTCCAGCCCCATGCCCGGGCATCACGAGGAATTAACGGCGCCGGCCCATTTATGTAACTGCTGAGAGCTGCGATGACTTTGCAGCTTGCTCTGGAGGATTACGGGCAAAATCCTAAAGCCAGGGGCAAGCCTCCCCCTCCTCGGAAGGGACACCGGGTCGAAAGGGTGATGCCCCATCCCTGCTGGAGGGGGGGGGTGGGGTGGGGTGGAAAAATCCAGAATCAAACCTCTGCTCCTAAGCATCCT
The DNA here is from genome assembly GCF_018691265.1 of Tyto alba. Classification (NCBI taxonomy): domain Eukaryota; kingdom Metazoa; phylum Chordata; class Aves; order Strigiformes; family Tytonidae; genus Tyto; species Tyto alba. The sequence goes on from NW_024881308.1 coordinate 15,629,985, forward strand.
CCTGGCACCGGGCTTAGTGAGGGGGCAGAGCAGGAGCTCGGAGCTTAACCCTTCCCAGTATGTACATCAAACCCTTCTCTTGTCGGGGGAAAAGCGAGGGGGGCGTCGTTAGGGTGTGCTCATTTATTGCTGGAAACGGCAGAGACACGCCGAGGTGTTTTGTGCAATGCATTAATAACGGGTAGTTCTCGGGCCGGCGCGCAATCAGCACATCCCACAGCCTTTCTCCCACTGGCAACCTATTCCTTCACTTCTGGACGGGGGAAACTGAGGCACAGAGCAGACCCCCTGGCTCTCCCATGGGAGCTGAGGAGGAATCAGCACCTTATCGCGGGCAACCATGTCCAAGCACACAAACAGCTGGTCATCTGGTGTGAAACCCCCCCCGAACTTGGCATCATATGTAACTTGAAGACAAATGAGATCCTTTATTTAGCAAACAGTTTCGCTCCTTTCACAGGGTATATTCAGTTACCCAGAGATGTTGTTGAAAAAAAAAAAACAAAAAACAAAAAACAAAAAACCACAGGGTATTATCTAGCTTTGCACAATACCTTCCCTGTTCAGTTCCAGAAACAGCCTGATTTTCCTTGATCAAACCCCAGCAAAAGGACAACTTTCTATTTGGAGACCACAGATACTGATTTTTTTTTTTTTTTTTTTTTTTTCTCCAAATAGAACAACTCTTCTTTTGGAGATACTGTTACTTCTGCTCTGGAGTCAAAAGGGGAAAAAAAAATAAAAAAAATAAAAAAATCCTTGCTCTTTTCTTTTTAAAAAAATATCAGCCCCTGGGTTTTTTTGTTGGCTTTTTGGGTGCACGCAGGCCTCCATTTCCTGCGAATGCCACCTAATGGAAGAAAACCCTTCCCCAGCCCTGCATCAGAAAATGGAGTCTGTAAGCTCAGTCAATAGGCTATTAATAGCAGCTTCCAGTCCCCGCGTATTCTGGCAAGACAGTGAAAGTGTCTGTTCAATTAAAATAGCCGCAATCACATCTACGATAACCTAATCACGCCGTATCCAATCTGTAGATAAAGGGGGGAAATATATATATCAGGGATATCAGTGATTATTTTAAAACAGGGGGGAGAGAGATCATTTTATACAAAGGAAAAAGCTCTTTGCTGAAGGGCTGGAAAAAAGGTCTGACGGTGAGGCAGGAAAATGGGTGGTTTAGCTCAGATGCTATCAGCAAATTCAAAGGGTTAAGACAGACAGACAGCAAAACGTCTAATCAATAGTGGTGGCTCTGTAAACCTTTTTTTTTTTTTTCTCTCATTGAAATGTAGGATCTTGTCCAAAAAAAAAAAAAAAAAAAAAGAATCGAGGGATATCTGCATTAAAGATTCCTGGAACGATGACGACAAGCCATCTTCTGAGAGACCAGACCTGCCCTATCAATAACACAGCCAGGCTTTTCCTGGCTCACCACCTCTCTAGAATTTACCATCATTAATTTCTGAGAGCTTCCAGTTCATGTTTTTCTCCCCAAGACTATTTCTCTTCTTTAACCTCTGTGTTTGCCCCTTTATAGGTCTTGGGTGGTGCTTTACTGTGTGACAGCCTGCTAAATGCACGCACTATTAAATTGCTTTAAATGCCACCATTATAAGAGTTAAACAAAAGAATTTAACTTAAATGTTCAAGCTTCACACCAGCTTTTCTGTATTAAAGGCTACCCACAGAGCTACACATCAGACCATCTGCCTGAGAATAATGGGAATGGGGTTTTTAACCAACTGGATCAAACGAGTGGTCCAGTTGATGCTGCACCTTGCCCCCAGCAGGCACTGGAAGTAGATGCTTCAGAGTGAAATTCAGAGTGTCCTGCACTAGGCAGTGAGGGATCGTCAGGTTTTCCTCCTCACGCACAATATTTAGAAGGAATTTCGTGCCCTGAAGCATCATGGTTTGTGGCTCTTCCATAATTCTGGCGATTACCACTGGTTCTCTAACCCGTCTTGCGGACCTCGCCGTGCCCCTGCCCTCATTAACAGCCCGCGGTGGGGAGTCCCCCCGCTCCGGAGGAGAGGGTGGCGAGCACCCAAATGGCCTATTTTCCCAAGGCCAGAGAAGTCGGGAAGACCCAGGGGTGCAGAGGGAAAAAAATAGATGGGAACAAAGGGATAAAGAGAAGGTACAAGAAGGGCGGCGCCAGGAGAAGGGGAATATTGCCCGCGGGACCCTTGCTGGGCATCAGTGTGGAGCATCCCCGCGGGTGGGAGTGGGGGGTGGGGGGCACGCTGAGGGACGGGCTCCTCACCTCGGCAGCCTCCTTCTCAAATTTCTCAATGGTCCTTTTGTCAATGCCCCCGCATTTGTAGATGAGGTGCCCGGTGGTGGTGGATTTCCCAGAGTCCACATGCCCAATGACGACGATGTTGATATGCGTCTTCTCCTTCCCCATGCCGGTGGGCTACGCAGGGCTGGCGGTGGCGGGGAGGGCGGTGGGAACGCGGCTGGGTTTTTGGGGGAGGCTGAGGGGGAAGAGGCAGGCGTGTCAAAAGAGCCCCCGTGACAGCACCCTCCCAGCCCGTCGGGGTTGGTTCTCCTCCCCCTCGTCCCACCTTCCTGCCGGTCCACGCGCCCCAACCCTGCCGGGGGTGCCCGGCCTCGTCTGGCAGATCTGCCCGCGCTGGGACAGAGCCAGCCCACCCCCGGAGGAGGCCAGCCAGGCTATTTCTGCCCACCGTGTCCAGCCTCCAAATCTCAGCAAGATGCCACTTTTTTGGGCATCTTGCCCTCCGCCGCCCTCCCGGAGACCCCCAGTTCCCAGGGCTACGTCATCGGTGCCTCGAAGGTGCCCTTCCTCCCCGGAAAAACCTTCCTCTGGCTCAGGGTCGCTACCGCTGCCTTCTCGGTCTTTCCAAACCCGAGGGCATCTCCTCCATGTTGTGGGTGCCCTGGGAGGAGCCGTGGGTGCCCGTCCCTGCAGGCTGCCCTCGCCACTCCCAAGCCGGGCACGGTTCGGGTGACAACATGGTGTCCGCGAAATGGGACGGACAAAAATAGCCCTCGCCCCGCTCCCCGGAGCGGGGCTGCAAACAGCGGGGCTGCCGAAGGCTCGGTGGCACAGGCTGAGCCTGCAGTGGGGGGGGGGGGGTTAATTACATTTAGCTGCCACGAAACTGGATGAAAAGAGGGAAGAGGCTGAAAACGCAAATCGATATATCTGGGGAGCTGTTCTGGCATCTCCCAGCGTTACCATGGCTCTGCAGCTGCTACACAAACCCAGCACAATTAGGAGCTTTAATCTGACGTCTAATAAAATCCAATTTTACGAATCTGCCCATAAAAGTAAAGGAGGTCAGGAGGAGTTTGCTGCTCTAATAGCGATTCAGTCATGCGGGCAATAATATTCCCGGCGAGAAGCCTCCCTGGGCAGCAGGAGCCCTGGCTGCCCCGTCCCCCCCCTGCCCTTGAACAGCTCCAGCCTGGATCTGGCCATTTTGCAGCTCGGCGGCGATGCCGGCAGCACCCAGCCCTGGGTGCGGGTCCCTCTCCCCTACGCACACCCCCTGAACTCAGGGTGGGAGATCCGGGGTCGCTTTGGGAATGAGGGATTTTTTTTTTTGTTTTTGTTTTTTTATTATTATTTTTATTTTTTTTCCCCCCCAAAAAAAAGGTTTGCGGGGTGGGATGGGGGAGCGGGTTATTTCCCACCTGCGGGAAGAAGCACCTGCGGGATGAAGGAATGGCCCAGCCTCATCCTCTCCTTCCCTACCCGGGGGGTACCCCCCCACCCCAGGGACCACCAGCACCCCATGCACAGCTGGAGGATGTGAATGCTCAACTCCCGCAACCCCCGGGGTAGGACACCCCCATTCCCCCCCTCTCAAAGCCCCGTGTCCCCCGCTGCGAAGCGGCCCGATCCCGGCCCCGGGGGGGGGCCCGGAGCTCTTACCGGAGCGGCGGTCGGGGCGGCAGAGGCTGCCAGCTTGGGCTCCGGCGGCTTTATCTCCCCGGGAGGGGCCCACCTATTGACGGCGACAGCGCAATGCAGCGACCCCCCCCGCACTACGGCAATGCGGTACCGGGCGGGGGAGGAGGAGGCGCGCTGGGGGGAGGAGGAGGAGGAGGAGGAGGAGGAGAAGGAGGAGGAGGAGGAGGAGGAGGAGAGGAGGAGGAGGAGGAGGAGGAGGAGGAGGAGAGGAGGAGGAGGAGGGAGGGAGCAGGGCGAGGCGGGGGGGGGGGGGCGGAGAGAGAGATGGGGGACAGGGCTAGGAGGGAGGGAAGGTGGAGGGTTGGGAGAAATGGAGAGGTGGAAGATGGAAGGATGAGCGATAAAAGGATGGGAGGAAGATGGAGGGATGGGAGAAAGGGAGGGATGGGAGGAATGGAGAGGTGGGGGAGAGATGGAGGGGTGGAAGATGGAGGGGTGGGAAGGTGGAAGGATGGAAGATAGAGGTCTGAGGGAGACAGTGGGGTGGAAGGTAGAGGGATGGGAGGAAGGTGGAAGGATAAAGATGGGGAGATAGGGGAGGTAGGAGAGATGGAAGATGAAGGCATGAGAGGGAGATGGAGAGATTGGAGACAGGGTGATGGGAGGAAGATGAAGTGATAGAGGGAGATGGAAGGAAGGACTTTCTGGAAGAGAAGGGAAATGATGGACGTGCTGGTCCAGGGGAGTGGTGCAGACGGGGGCCGAGTGGGGCTTGGACCCCTTGTGGCAGCCTGGGGGTGAAGGGACAGGGCTGGAATTGGAGGGGGGCCCAGGACCACCCCGTGCCACAGCCCTTGCTCTGTCCCCAGTGGGACCAGTGGTGCAGAAGGGCTGTTTTCCCACACGTGCTGGGAGGAGAGGGGTCCCAGCACGGCATGAGGGGCAAACGCAGCCCTGGGCAGAGCCCCGCAGGCACTGACCCGCATTTCTGCCTCGCTGGAAGTGCATTAGCCTGGGAACAAACAGCAAAGCCAGGGACAAACAGAGCAAAACCGTTTTCTGCACCTGCAACATGTATGTTGGCTGCTCAAGAATCTGTGGTTTATTAACATCTCATTTAATGGGTGATGGGGTTCAAGTCCTAGGACGACAAGGAAACCTTAAGTAATGTCCTTTGGCAATACCATGAAACTTTCTTTGCCTAAAAAAAATATAACATGTAGTGGTCAGAATATTTATACCTGTGTCAGCTGTGCAATTACAAGGCTAATGCAAAATTTTCTGCATCCCTAAGCCAAATGTAGGTCAAAAGAAAGCTAATTTTGAATTAAGCTATGTAATAGTCCAGGTCAATTTTATGGCCCAAACCATCCTTTCAGTGAATTTAACAGCTAAATCAGGTACTCTTAGGTACTCTTCTGAAGGTACTCTTACCTTCATAGTCTAAGGGTTAAAAACTTACACGTCATGTAGATTACAATGTTACTAACCTCTCATTAATGCTTAAAGGGAGACTTTATTTTTTTATGAATGTTATAGTTCATTGGTATTTTCTTAGAAATATGATAGGAAAGATATCTTTTACTTTTATGCAGCATTCCTTGCGCAACATAAAATGCACTGAGTGCCAGAAAAAATAAAAAGAAACTTCCAAGAGGAAGGCTCTAAGACAGAATTTAAAGGGCTTGACCCAGCCTTGTTTTGGGATAGGAGTAGTGTTACTCCGAGTCTGGATGCACCAGGGATGGACACCAAGAGCGGTCACACATAGGAGGGATGAGTATATAAGTCTCTTATTCTTCCTATCCATATTTTAGTGCTTTGTCAAGAAATAATCTCCCCTTTTTATACAAGGACTGCAGGCAGGCTGGGAACTGCCCTCAGCAGGGCAGGGGCTGTGTTTGCTGATGAAGACTTCAGCCTTCACAGAGATGGAGTAAATCCCAAGTCCCTCTGCTGCTCTGGCCAGGCGAGCGTGTGACGGAGCTTTCCTCTCTCCATTCCTTTTCCAGCACAGAGAATTTGAATTTTCAGCCCTTTTCCCAGGCAGCGAAAAGAGGAATGGGCAGTGTACTGCTCTTTAATTCTAGAGTGAAACAGAGCCTGACAGCCCATTGGTCTATAAATAGGACGGGGCAGGAGTAGGAGAGAGGGCTGTCCGACCTGGCTAATCCCGGCTCGGTTAAACCACCTTTTGCCCAGCCTCCGAGAAGCTTAAAGCCACAGCTCTGTGCCCAGGTCTGGCCAGTGCCCGGAGAAAAGGGTTTCACCAAACACGTGTGGTCCCTGCGGACCATCGAGCTCAATTGTCACACCCCAGTGGAACTGTTTTCCCCCCTGGAAAATAGTAGCAATCTGTCCTTAAACATTCAGCTATGTAAAAGAAAAGAGACCTGAGCAGGCAAAATCTGAGGGCGGCTGAAGTTTAGCGCCTTGTCTCCATCCATCTGGCTTCAGATTCAGGTCCCAGCTGAAACAATTCCCATATGTCTTATTTAGGCTTGATTCCCCTCACCCCCCAAAACCATCACCAAATGATTTGGGGTCACTCAAGAAAACGGACCCCCCCCCCAAAGGGACAGGCAGGGTGCACCACATGCATGGAAGGTACGGAGTTACCCCTCCCACCATCACCTCAACCCCATCCAGCCCCATCACCCCCAGGTTCAGATCTGATGCTTTAAGCTGTGCTAAAATTTCCATTTGCCAGACATAATAATTGAGGAGGGTTGTTTGTTTTTTTTTTTTTTTTCCTAAAGGAGCCCTACACGGTGTGACTGGGAGAGTGAACAATCTGCAGTTCTGGTAATTTGTATGTATCTGGGATGCGAACACCCCAGGCTGCCTGCCTGAATTTGCCTTCATGCTGGGGGTGTTTCTTCCCATGAGTAACGTGTCCAACTTGCTGAGCACTTGTGGTTTTGTCGCTATAAAATGCATCAGGTCTTGTCTGAAGGTGGGGGGTTGGGAAGAGCACAGCACCCATGAGGGATATCTGCCCAGGTATCACTCCAGAACCCCTGCTCTCACTGGGAAAAAGTTGGGGCTGGAACCAGGAATGGATTTAAATTGTTATTTTCTTCCTTCTTCCCATTCAAAGCAATGGAGATATTTTCCCTGAAAGGAAGAAATGTAGGGCCTCATGCTGATCTCATGCAACAACCATTGGAAAAGCAGATCAGAGGGCTGTGGTTGTCCTCTAAAAGGCAGCTTTACGGAAGGGGTGAATGCTGTTAGTATTCCTCCTTCCCGTGGTCAGGCTTCCAGCTCCTTCCACAGCAGTTCTGGAGGCTTTGCAGAGTCTTTGCACCCAGATGTGTCAGCATTTATCATCTGTTGGAAGTGGACAAGCTCAAAACACCAAGACATTGGCCATCTTTTCCTCGTCTATACAATATGCATCCCATGGCAATCCTGAGTGCCAGTGTGCATAAGGCAGGCATTCCCACTTCAGTTAAATCCCAGTTTAACTGGGGTTAAGATGGGATAGGACTCCCTGATGCATCTCCCAGAGGTTTCTAGAGCATGTTTACATGGGGTTGGCTTTGAGGTCAACCTTTCCAGGCCCCCATGTTGACTTGTCGTGCCTCTCTCTGTGTGTTTCCCTGGCAGCACTACTCATGGACCAAGGCACCAAACAGCAGGAGATTTCAAGAAACTTTTAACACAAGCAGGTTTTTCAGCTCATGCTCATGCTGTAGACCTGGAGAGGGGAGATGAAGACAGAAACAATGGGACATAAAAGCAGGGGAAGGAGGAGGAGGGGAGTATTCTGAGGTCCTGCGCTCAGCACATGTTGCTGATCCCTTTAAATTGGAGCCAGAGGTTTAAAAATAAACTTTGGAAGTGATAACAAGATGCCCGAGCCCTCCAGCCACGAGGCCAGGTGGGGACGGTGTCTGGTGTCATCCCTGGTGGGACAGCAGTGCATCTTGTGCAGGGTGAGGCTGCACCCACGGACCCACCATTGTGCTCGCACCGCTGGGACCTGTCCCCTGGGGTTACGGTGTAGCCACAGCCATAGGGTGCCCAAGGCCATCCGAGGTAGCAATGCTGAAGGGACAGTGTTCAAAGGCCTTTAAAACTGTCCCCATCCATCCTGGGTCTGGGTGGTAGCACGTGGCTCCGGGTGTGCCATGGGGATGCTCCTCCAGAAATCCCTTTTCCATCGAACGGGCTGAGTTACAGGGTCAGGACTGGGAAATCCCTCCACCCCAGGGCTGCCACCTCTCCGAGCTCAGCAGCACCCCAGGGGATATAAAACACCCTTGGGCACACACCCCCAGGTCCAACGCAGCAGCTCCTCACCTAAACTCGGATTTCCTCTGCAGATTTTAACTCCTGCACTGCTCTTCACCTTCCCCACTTCCATCTTAATATTGCTACTCTATTTCTTCCAGCTCTCCAAGATGTCACTGACAGAGAAGAGGCTTTAGAGGATAAAACTGCTCAATCTGAGCCACTGCCTGTCCGGGAAGCAGATCGGATGAACATTTCCACCCTCTGAAATCTTTTTTAACACCAGGGGAGGGGAAAAACACCACTTCAAATGCATCTCTTTAGGGACACCCTGACATTTCTGATGCCTGGATGTAGCATCTGTGGGGGCTGCGAGAAGCTGATCCTGTAAATCTTCCCATGTGCCAAAGAAGGGACAGATCCTGATCTAGGTCAAGCCCAAGTGAGATAAGACATCTCTGCCCTGTGGTTTAAGGATGCTTGCAGGATTCTGGGTTGCTCCTGGACCACACTGGTTTTACAGCAAGGGCGTCTGGTGCCATATCAAGCTACAACAGATTGATGTGTTTGTTTTGGCAGTCGCGCACATCTCCAAGTTAGGAAAAGCCTGCATTAATCCTGGGGACAGCTTTTCTTATTAAGCCATGGCCACTGAGCAAAAAGAGCCCTGGCTGCCCATATCTTTGATCGCTTTAGTTGAAGGGCTGTCAGTGGAGATACCTGGCTAACAGCATGAGCTTTGGATGCATCCAGAGGGAGAAATAAAGATCAGGGAACTTAATGAGAAAATGTGCTGTTGACCCAGCCCCCCATCAAAGCCCAAGGATTTATATCAGTGAGGAATTTGTTTGCTTGTGGTGCTAGTGAACGGTAGTGAAATCTGCCCCAGTCCCACAGAAAAGATGCTGGTCTAAGAGTTTTCTGTAGAGAGATGGATCCTGCTCAGCACCACTGCTGTTTTCTGCAAGATCATTTTCCAGTTTTCCCAGAGGAACCGACAGGCCAGAAATCAGGAACTCGTGGGACCAAGTTCACCTAGAGCCTCTGGATTACAACAAGAAGTGGTCACCTTTCTTCACTGCTTTTTCCAAATTGGAGACTTCTCTTTTGCATAGGCAAATCAGGCAGTTTGTGACTTTCTACCTAATCCTCTCCACAATGGGCCTATTTTCAGATCAGACTCAGAGTTCTGGGGGGCCTTGATGCCAATTCCCCCAGCCTTTGGGGAAATCAGCCCAAGCTGCCCGCAACCCTTGGCACAAACTGCAGGTGAAGACAGCAGAGCTGCTCTCATCACCACGGGGACAGTGGTGCACGCCCTCGTCTGACTTTATTCTCCTGCCACGGTGGCACGTGGGTCACTTTGCTGCATATATCCCAAAAAGGCAGAGCACGGCTTCCAGCCGACAGCTAAAACACCCTGCTCATGTTGTGCTTAAGGAAAGACACCCCTTGCATTTCCAGGACATCCCCTTTTCTGATTTAAACATGTGCAGACAGGGGAAGATGCCCAGGCCACGACACGACCATGGGTTTGGTTTTGCAGCCACTCTTCCTCTGACCTTAGCAATGCTGCGAAGGCTCTGGGCAGAGGAGGGGATGACCCTAATGGAGTATCTGGGGTGAACATTTTGGCTATTTTTTATCCATAGGTGGCAGCAGCTGCCTGTGCAGGACAGATGCTGCCCAAATCCCAAACCTGGCACCAAGCAACACGGCTGGGAAAACGCAGCAGCGCAGGAGGAGTAGGAGAGCAGAGCCTGAGCACAGGTTGTGCCCGCTCCCTCCTCTGCAGCGAGAGGTCTTCAACAGAGGGAGAATTAAGCAAAATCCTCAGTGGTGCAGGATCAGGCTCGGTAGCACTATAGGGAGCTGAAGTCTGCATTGCTGCTGTGTCGGGGGTGAGAGCTGCTGCCTTTCGTGGGAGAAAAATTGCTGCGTGCTCCGGTGCAGGGTGGTGGGGAAGGGGCTGCTGGGCAACTTTCCCACCACTGGCCAAATTCCTGAAGCCACGGGGATGTCACATCCCCAGAGAGAATCTGGCAGCAGCATTAAACCTCACTGGCTGGGCAATGGGGTGCTCCAGGAATTAGCAAACACCCAGCTGCGATGTCCCCTGAGCGCCGGTGGAACCCGGAGGCACCAGGTCCTTCAGCTCTGCAGCCTCTGCTGCCTTCCAGATGTTTCTGCCAAGTACAAACTGTGACATGAAAGGCTATTTCCCAATGGCACACATAACCCGCAGATAACAAAAGCCAGTTGCCAGCTGTAACGTGGAGCCCAGAGAGCCAGAATGAAAAAAAAAAAAAAAAAAAAAAAAAAAGGAAAACACAGAAACCTTCCTCAAATACAAACTGTAAGGAGAGTTGCAGTCAACTCAGAGGCTCTAATTAGCAGAAAATCGAAGAGAAAATCTATCCAAATTTTGTCATCTGCTTGCTTTTAAAACTACTGATTCTTGATCAATACAAATGAAATGTATCTTCCTCTCCTCAACGCACCCAGAATGGGGTTCTTCCTGGAAAACAGACTGGATGCTCCAGCAATCCCCCCTGGCTGCCCTGTCCCACCAGCACTGCTCCCGCTGCACCGTTAAGGCGAAGTGGATTTGGCTTTGGGATGAAGAGCAGAGAAACACATGTTTTGCTGGAGACTGTAATTCATCCACGCAGGGAGACTGATCTCCCCCAAACCAGCGAAGCCTCAATTCATCCCCCATCGCTATGGGTGCAGCATCGCCCTCGGTGTTATCTGCTTAATGAGCTGAGCTTTTAAAAAGCAGCCCCGAATGTGTGTGTAAGTGGTGTCGTTGCACAAAGGGACTAGGCAGTGTTTGTTCATCTCTGCTCTGTCATTAATTAAAGCAATTAGCCCGCTCAGGCTGGGTGAGGTGCAAAGCCATCCTGTACCAGCTGGGAAGAAAATATACTCCATTATAAAATATAATCTCTATATCAATATACTCTTATTGCTCTGTAGATTATTAGAGGGACATAAGATACAGGGATACATCTCTCAGGAAGGATTTGAGGCGGAACCTGAAGAATGACACAGCTTCACTAAAATAAAAGTGACTTTTCAGGTCTGAAGCACACAATTTTTAGCCTTCCTAGCCCTCTGGGCCAGAAAAATCTCCCCAGCTCATGCCCTGGGGCTCTCTGTGCTTTGCAACTGGTTGGGCTGGGAGTGAACGCTCCCAGCAGGGCTGGCCTGGGGGTCCCAGGGACCCCGAAATCAGACCTGATGAGGAGGCACAAAAGCGAAGCTTAATGCTGGGCAGGAAAACAACCACGTGGCTGATTAAACGGCTGATTGGTGTTTGTATATTCAAAGTCCATCACAACTTTTAGCCAACTCCTTTCCTGGAAAGCGCTGAGTCAGTATTATGAATGGGGAAACTGAGGCAGAGCTGGATGAACTTGGTCCCGAGCTGGATCACATGTGATTTTGTGTTGGTCCTTAGACCTGAGGGGCAGACTTTGAAAATAAACAATTTATTTACAGCCTTGTAGTGCCAAGGCTTTCCCTGAAGCTGTCCGGGCTGGTTTCCTGGGAGCAGGCAGATGGGCTGTGCAGGGGGGGAAGGCGCCTGTCCCAGCGGCGATGGCAGGATTGCTGCCTTGTCCTGTGGGCCAGGCAGGGGGACCTGGGGACATGGGTCACCCGAGTGTCCCCAAAAGGGAGGGCAACCCTTTTGCAGCTCCATGAGCTGCCCAGGGAGATCGATGCCTTCCCGGAGCAATTCAGCACTGCTTCCCCTGGAGCTGCCTCCCCTCGCTCCCCGCCTCCCCCCCAGGGGATCAACAAATAAATCCGGCTTAATAAGAAAAATCACAGACTGGGGGAGGAATGAACCTCACTGCACGGAGAGTTTGGGCCAGAACCACCCCAGGCTGGGAGTTGGGCTCCCTCCTGCCTCCAAACCCAAAAATGGTGAAAGCACCACCCCCCCAAAAATACTCTTTCTCAGAGCTGCACCCAAATTGCAAGATTTTAGTGCAAACCCTCAGCGTGCCGGGCCGCAGCGCTCTAAATGAATAACACTTTAGCTACAGCAAATATCAGAGTGCCTTGGTGGGGATACCGCGAGGCTCTTGCGGCTCTCCCCAGCGCTGTTTTGACTCTTAAAAGTGGATTCACTTTGTGCTCTGAATTGCATTTCCATGCCACGGAGAAAAGGCATTTGGTGTAAAGTTTCTGTTTTCCCCGTGCACAGGTATGGCATTGCTTTGGCTCTCCAGGACCCGTCCCCAGCAATGCCAGTGGTTTATAGAACAGCATCTATACGTCATGCTATACTGGTACCCGAATCCAGAGGAGTTGTATTGCAGTGTGGGTTGTACTTGGGCCTTGCTGCAGGCTTTTCCCTCCAAAATAAAACATTTGTCTCCCCAAAACTGACACAGCCCAGCCAGCTCAGTTCAAATCCGTAATTATTCCTTTATTCATTCCCACACCCGCTTTAAAGGTGCCACCGGGTTGTACCACTTGAATTTTTTTTTTTTTTTTCCTCAAATCGCCTCGCTCGAAATTTCAGGTATTATTCGAATATGACGCGGCGGGTTTGTGTGGCAGGGCAAGCGATGACAAAAGGGTCCCCTCACCCCCCTCAATCCCCGCCCTCCCCCCCCCCCCCCCGGTAACGCTGAACCCCGGAGATAAACCGCCCCCCCCCTCCCCGCGCCACCGCTGCCAGCGCAGACCACGCCCCTCCCGGGGAAGGGGCGTGGCCTTCCGCTCCCCCCCACCCCGATTGGCCGTGCTCGCTTCGGGGGCGTGTCCAGAGGGGATATAAGGGCGGGACCGGGGGCGGGGCCGGCAGCGCCGCGGCTCAGGCCGTGCGGTGCGGAGCGAGAGCGGAAGCTGCGTTCCCCGGGCCGCGCCGCCGCCGCCGCGCGGCCCTAGTGCCCGCCCGCCCGCCGGACCCTGCTGCCGCCCAGCCCAGGTGCGCTGCGACCGGCGGGTGCAACCCCCGGGGGAGGAGTTGTGGGGGAGAAACGGGGCAATTTTAGGGGTTTACTTTGGGGAGGGGGTCAACTGCAAAGCTACACCGAGTCCCTTTGGGGTGAAATTTCCGGGAGATGGTTCCGTGTCTCAGTTTCCCCACTAAGGATTACTGTGTTAACGGGGGCGTGGAGGAACTTCCACAGTCAACAAGTGGGTGCATCGTTAAACCAGGGAAGCCCTGGGGAGGAGCTGGACGCCCTGGGGGGGTAGCGAGGGTGCCGAGGCGCTGTGTGCCCCCCACGGCCGAGGTTCACAGCCCACGTCTCTGCTTTTGCTGTTCCTCCGGACGGCGGTGGGGCTCGGTGTCCGCTGGCAAGTGGCACCTTAGACTGAGCTTTTCTGGAGTTTGCTTGAACAAGAAGGGATCTGACTGTGGGGCAGGTGGGAGAGAGTCAGTGTCTGAGCTGGGGGGTGCGTTCTACCAGAAGAAAAATATTTCCCCAGCTCAGAACTGGGGACGAGGGGGAAGCAATTTTCTTGCCCGTGCTGGAAGCAGACGTTGCAGGAGGAGGGAGGTGCTGTGCACGGCAGTGCAGAGCTGGCAGGGTTGGGCCCCCCCAGCTCGGGGGTGGCTGCTGGGGAGGGGGGGGGGGGGACAGGCAGGGGCTGGAACCCCTTGGTATGTGCCCTGAGCTAAACATTCCTTTGCTACTTGCGCAATCTCTGCCTGAGATTTCGTAACTCCCAACTGTTGATACGAGGAGGGGAACTGGATTTCTGCGAGGAAGCAAAACCCCGCGGTGTGGGGCTCGGGGAAGGAGCTGTGCAGACTTGCCAGACCTGGGCTCTGGGCGAGCGGTTGTTTTCCAGGGAATTATTTTGTCTTTGCACATAGTTTTTCACCAGAGCTCTTCGCCTGCGGATTTAAACGATGTGTAGCACCACGAGCGTGAGGGTGTGCATGCCCAATCTCTTTGAGAAATCACACTGGTGCCATTTAAACCCTTGAGGCTTTTTGGGCACGGGTTGGGCCCCTCTGCAATGACGGCTGCCCCTCTTCCCGCAGGTTTTAGATCTGCACAAGAACCAAGATCAAGAACCATGGCATCCATCCCATCGAGCGGCTCGCTCATGGCGACGCACAACTACTACCGAAGTAAGGGTGCTCGGGGCTGAGGTGAACTGGGAAGGACTTGAAGCCGTCCCTCCCGCTGCTCGGACCCTCCTCTGGGCCACCACAGCCCCCGCCCAGTCGTACTGGCTGGAGATGGGTCTTGCAAACTCCTTCTCTTGTTATTAAGGTTGTAGGTGAGGGGAGGCGACGGCTTCAAGTGCGTTTCTTGCTGTGGAAATGGGAAGCAAAACCAGTCTGGGCAATGGTAGCTAATGGTACCTCTCCAGCGGGGAGACTTTTTGGTTTAATGGATTGTCTAAATCAGAGGGAATTAAAGTATTCCCCCTTGAGCTTAAACTAGTAACAGGCTCGTAGCAGTTGGACTAAAACTGCGTGGATTATATTTAGGAATCTGCATTCTTTTGGCTTCAAGTCATCTGCAAAGGCCTCCCAAGCGTTGCATACAGATGCAAAGCTGTTAAATAATGTCCTTGGGGTTGCAAGTGTTTTCCTACGGAGGTGTTCAGGTGCTTTTTTGCTACCTGCTCCTGGTCAGTTTGTAATCTCGCCAGTTCTTCCTTCCTAGTGGTTTTTATTGAGCTGGAACTAAAACTGGGCCAATACTGCCACACGATAGTGGTGAGACTGAGCCGTGTTACCGCAGGGGTGGCCGCACCAAGGCCGTGCTTTGCTTCCCACGGCGTGACCGAGGGTCAGTGGTGGCTCTGATGACCGTGATATCTCCGCAGGGCGCCTGAACTCCACATCCAGCAACAGCTCCTGCGGCAGCTCCGAGTACTCCGGGGAGGTCATCCCCCACCCCCCAGGTAAGTGCTGCCTGGCTCGGGGATGGGGGGGCGGGGGACGACTCTGCTCCCAGTCCCTCCACTGCAAATCCGACTGGAGGTCGCGCCGCCTCGGCTGTGGGATGAGCCTGGGGTGGTAGCGGGGCTGCCCGGGTTGCACTGACGTGGACCTTCCCTCGCACACTCTGTCCCCCCAGGTCTGCCCAAATCCGACCCTGGCCACTGGTGGGCCAGCTTCTTCTTTGGGAAGACAGCTCACCCGGCCATGACGACCGTGTCGGAGTCCCCGGAGAGGTGAGTGCTTTCCTCGGGTGAGATGACACAGGGAAGTGCCAGTGCAGCACCCAGGGCAGTTGGGGACAAACCCCCCCCCCCCCCCGCCTCCAAGGTTCATCCTGACCCAATGGGTGACGTCTTCATGCCCAGGGCACCGACTCCATTGCTGCAAAAATAAACGCAGAGCGACAGCGCAGTTGCCTCCGCGTTGGCTTGACCCTCTCTGCTCTGTCTTGCAGCTTGGGAGCGCTGCGGGTGACGACAGGACCGATGGCATGTGGCCTGGTCCCGGGAGCGGGACGGAGGCGTCACGCCAGCGAGCCCAGCATCGGGCCCTCGGCATGAGCGGGTCGGCGACTGCTCCCCACGCCGGCGGGCACAACCCCTTCCCTCCCCACCCCCCCCCCCCCCCGTAGAGTAGGCAAGATGCTCCGAGGCAAAGGTGCTGCTCCGTAATAAAAAAGTGGAACAAAACCCCAACCATTCCCACACCGGCCTTTTTACTCTTTCTCAACGTAAGTACGCCCTTTCCCCGCGGACTCGGTAACACTTTTTATTTACCTTGTACTCGTACAACGGCAACTAATAAACTTGAGCAGCCTTTTAAAATGCTGGGGGTTGTTCTTCATCCGGGGTGGGAAGGCGGAGCGGTGCTGCTGATGGTGGGGGGGTGGGTTTGATGCAGCCTCTGACCGCAGCAGTAGGGTCTGGTCGTGCCGGCCGGCATGGCCGTACCAGTCTGAGGCACTGGTGCGTGTGTTTTGCCTGTGAGCAAGATCTGGCTAGGCTGCGGTGAGGCTGCAAATGCCTCCCCCACCCTTTCTTCTTTCCTTGGCTGCACAGCCTGTCCCTGCTGGCACTGAACTTGTTTTTGCTCCCCAAGCACATTGCTGCCCTGCCCTGCTCCAGTGAGCTGGGTCTGGTCAGGGCTGGGGGGGAAGAATTTGGGTGCAGAGTGAGCCCTCCATAAGGAAGGGGGAGAGAAGACTGGCTCAGGGCTTGCATTTTGTGGGTCTGATGTTAGGCTGGAGCTTGTGGTGTGGGTGGCAGCTCAGGGGCGGTGCACAGGCCTGGAGCCCAGCTGGCCCGTGAGCTGCACTGCCCTGTGTGGTGTTTTGCCTGACTTTCGCCTTGAATTAGTCATCTTGGCTGTTTGGCCCTTCTGCCATCAGCCTGAGAGCTGGGGAGGGCCGCTTGCTAAAACACTGAGAAACAAAGAGCTTGCGGGTTCCGGCATGCAAAAGGGGGCAAGGTTCCTGCTGGAGGCAAACAAAACCCTGGCAGGGGTTGATTTAAAGGTGTCAAATCTTCCTGCTCTGGTCTGTTGTCAGCCCCAGGGTGAGATACGGGGCTTGTCCCTTCGTGCACCAGTGCTGCAGCCCCCCGGGGGCTGGGGGACCCCTCAGCTTTGACTTTGTACCTCTGGCATCCCAAGCGGGGAGGGGCGAAGGGCAAAGCTGGGTGCAGGCAGCTCCCCACTGCCTGGCCCAGGGGGCAACCGGGGAGGGGGGAGGTGGCTGCTGGGCTGGCTGTCCATGCTGCAGAGGCATCCAGGGTCAATTCCAACCTCACTCCTTGTTTTCTGGTAGAGAAAAGTGTTGGGTGACCTTTAGTCTGAGCTCTGCGTCTCCAGGCAGTGGTCCTTGTCCTCAGGGCAGGGGGTCTGTGTCCCCCCCATCCCTAGGATGAGCTGGGGCAGCACTGGGACCTCCACTCCCCCCGGCCCCGTGTGTGTGTGTGCATCCAAAGGGCATGACTGGGGGTGGGGGTTCCCCAGGGCCAGCAGCCTTGGGCGCAGGGTTTGGGCCCCCTGAGGCTGCCAGCACTCTGGGGGTGACCTCCACATCCACGGCAGCACATCGTCACCCCACGACCGATCCAACGTGACTTCCAGCCAGGCAGCAAACTGCTGGTGCTGAGTGCTGCTGGTTGGGGGGGGCGCTGCACCTATATGCATGTGGCTGTGTATGGCAGGAGGCACGTGGTCAGCCCTCAAATGTAACAAACCACAGGAAAATCAAGGGAAAAAAAAAAAAATTCTGAGTAAGACAAGATGAGGCGTGCTCTCTGGCTGGTGAGCTGAGAGGGGTGGCTATGGCACTGGTTCATAGCAGCAAGCACTGCTCTGGGGTCTTCCCATGCCCTGGTGAACACCTTCGGCTGCTTATGGCCCCCAGGATGTTTTGGGGGAGCAGCAGGGTCTCCTCTGCTGCTGGTTCCCAGCAGAAGCCCCAGGTTTTAGAGAGACAAATATTATATCTAAGCCTGCAGCCTCCGGAGCTGCAGATTAAACTGTGGACACACAAAGGTAAAGTCAATATTGCTGTATTTGCTTGTTGGTCTTGTGATGGCAGAGCGTCAAACCCAACAACTGTCCTCAGACACCCCGGGGAGGCTGTGGCTGAGCGAAGGCACCAGCCAGCTTGTGTCCCTGGTTTTCGGCTGGGCACTTTCTCTGACCTGACCCAGGTCTGAGCGAGCTGTTCTGGCCGCTTCCTGCGATGCCACCAGCACGTTGATGCTCCTCCATCTCCTTTCTGGACGCTGCGTGAAGGTTAAGCTCGTTTCCACATCGCTGGCAGGCAGGTTGGGTTTAACAGCCCTGACTGCAGCATCGGTGAGTGGCTGTCCTGCTGCCAGCGGCTCCCTGTCCGGCAGAGCAAAACTGTCTGAAAAAGCCCTGCTGAATTAAAGGTTTTGTTTTTGTTTTTTTTTTTTTTTTTTTTCTGAATGTCTGTAAAGTCTCACAGACTGGGGCTCCTGCTCTGCTGGAGGTGAAAAAAACAGGGAAATCTGCCCCTCTACCTCCCGGGCAGCTTCATGGCATTGCTGAGAGCAAAACCAGTATTCCTTTGGTTGCTTGGGGTGCCTGGTGCTTTTGGGGCTTTTCTTGCCCCTTTGCAGCAGTCAAACATGTTTAGGAAAAGCATCTGACAGCCGACCACGTTTATTTTTATGCTGTTTCCATTCCCACTGTTGTGGGTGTCAGTCTCTTTTCCCAAGTAACAAGGGATAGGATGAGAGGAAACAGCCTCAAGTTGCTCCAGGAGATGTTTAGATTGGGCATCAGGAAAAAATTTCTTCACCAAAAGCATTGTCAAGCATTGGAACAGGCTGCCCAGGGAAGTGATTAAGTCACCACCCCTGGAGTTATTTAAAGCTGTGTAGATGTGGCACTTAAGGACATGGTTTAGTGTTAAGGACTCGGCAGTGTTATGTTTACGGTTGGGCGTGATGACCTTAAAGGTCTTTTCCAACCTGAATGATTTCACGATTCCAGCTGATTTCCTGTGTCCTGGGTCATCGTGCTGCCTGCTGTGGTGGGATATCAAGGGATTTATTAGGCAACAGGAGCGAGACAAAGGGGCTCTTTATGTACCATACCCCTCCCCAAGCATCCCCCCCTTTCCCTTGGGCTTCCTATCAGAGGGACAAGCACCCACCTCCCTCCGCTCCCCTGTGCCGCTTGACGAGTCGCCGTGTTTTGTCTCTTGATTAACTCACATATTTAGGCAAAAACCATCCGGTGCTTCCTGCTCGCTCTCGGCCCTTGCAGCAGCCCTCGTGCCACCCCGCCGCCTCCGAGGAGCTCTCGCAGCAGCCCCAGCGTGAGAAATATTTCCTTTCATTGCTTTCCTCTTGCTGCTTGGAGAAATATTTTTTTTTTTTTTTTTTTTTTTTTTTCTCCTGTTCCCGCAGATTTGCTTCCCCCTCACCTTTCGGAGCCCAATGCCAGGCCTTAAAAATAGAAACAAACTGTGCCGCTCAAATACATCTCAATAGCCTGACGCTGTTTTCAAATGCCACTCTGTCGAGTTGAACCCGCAAACAGGGCACGTGCCAGGCTGCAACCAGAGCAGGCAAATGCCTTGAACGACAGGGTTTGCAGTGCCCGTGCCGGAGGGATTTGGAAAGGACCGGGGCCCCCAGAAGCTTTGCCTTTGCAAGATGGATTTTGGGACTTGCCTGGTCCCTGTAGTGGCCTTGATTTTTTGGGGAGGGGAGCTGCAGTGTTCTGCCCAGGCTCTGATCCTGGGCGAGATGAGAAAATCCGGCATTCCCCCTTCACCAACTCTGTCTGCTTTTAGAAAGCAAGCGATGACTCAGAGAAATGCAAAAACCCATGCTGAAGGGCAAACCCAAGCAGCGGATGGGCTTTCTTAATGCAGCTGTGGAGGAGGAAGGAAAAGCTGCTGTGGACAGCACCGTGTCCTCATGTCCCCCCACCTCCACGTCAGCCATCAGGGCATTGCTACAGCAAACAGAGCTGGTGTGGGGCTGACGGGGCTGGTGCAGACAGGAGGGATGCTTGCAGCCCTGCCAGCCCCACTGGCTTCTCCAGGGACCCCGGCTATGCACCGCTGCTCCCCACGCCAGCCCCATCACCCCACGCACACCCTTCTGCTCCTGCTTAATTTTTAGCACCATCTGGTGGCAGCCAGACCTACAAATTTTATATTTTTATTGCAGCAGCAGCCCCGCCGTCTTTGCAGCCACGCGTGTCCCTGCCCTTTCTTGGCGTGCAATAAATCCCTTAACCTGCCGGACACAGCCTCGGGCTTTAGTGTCTCGTAGGAGGGGGCCTGGGCTCTGCGTACACGTGCTCGCTGCTCGGGTGTTTGATCAGGCTGTGAACCGCTTTTGCAAGATGAGGGTTTCCTCTTGCAACCGTGTCCAAACACGGCGAAGAACCCAACCTGTTGCTTTTTCCAGCAGCGAACGCTCTCACCCAGAGCTGCCGCCCTGGCTCGGGCTTCCACAGCCGCGTCAGCATTTATCACCCCCCCTAAACCACATTCCCACTTCCCCTTTCCAGGCCCCTCGTGCGCCGAGTGTCACTCGATTAACAGCCAGACTTGTTTTTGCTATTTTGCACAGCACGGATGCCGCTCAGGCATGCAGAGTATTGCATAAACTTTATTAAGTTTATATATTCCAGCCCTACTGTTGTTTCAGTCTTACAGGTCACCCTCTCTTCCGCAAACAGGCAAAATGGGCTCGTCGGGAGGAAAGCTAAACCCAGGCCGCCCTGGCTTTCACCCACGGCACTTCATGCTCCCTGCCACCAGTGCCCCGAGTGTGTCAGTGCTCAAGCAGCCCCGCTCAAGCCGGCGCTGGGGCGGGGGGGGGGGTTGCTCCTTGCACCAGCACCTTGACACTGCTCCTGGGGCTGCTTTTCAGTGAGGTACTTGGCTGGAGCAAATGCTTCCCCCCGGCTCGGGCAGGGGACGACAAGAGGCTCAAGGACCTTCTGTAATGCCGTATCCTGGGACCGGGGGGGAACTGGTGGGAGCATCTCTGGGCTTTGCGCCGTGGGTGTGATGAAGAGCAAAAGAGGGTGAAGCAGTGTTTTACCGAGTGCTGCCTGCACCTGGGCTAAGCAGGTGTTAAATATTTGAACCCAGACATACATTTTTTTCTTAATAACCGCACAACGGTGAGCAAGACAAGGAGCTGGAGCGGAGCAGCCTGGACAGGGTCCTCGGGGCAAGCGGGGCTGCTGCCTGGGAAAAGGGTGGCAGAAGCACACGGGTTTCATGCACATGTGGATGAGCAGAGACCAAAGAGACACAAAAATGGTTCCATCTGTGGTTGCAAGAGCGGGACTGGTTGCAAACTGTTGCTTCCCAGGGAGGGAGGGGAGCAGCGTGGCGAGGGCTGAGCATCCCGCGAAGCCCTGCAAGGACTCACGTGGATGGATGCACGCGTGTTTATTGATAAATACACTGGACACACACTACAAGAAAAACCAAGCGGAGCCACAACTGAACACAAACTGCAAAACCTTCACGTCGGCGTGGGGAGCGGCAGGGACCTCCTGCCTTACTGGCTGAATGACGGTGTAAACTCTGGGTGATGCCTTCACTGCCGTGGGGCTTTGCCAGACTGCTACACAGCCGAGCACCGGCAATGAGTTCTCCACAACTCGTTGCCTTTTCCCTTGGCCACCTCCCTGCATCCCGACCGAGAAAGACCATGGGCTGCTTTTGGGGGGTGATGTGCTTTCCTTGGAGCCCTGTCAGAGGGCAAACCAAAAGGAAGGAGCTTCTTGGCAAGAGCTGGCCTTGGAGGGGCTTGTGCAGGAAGGATGGTGGGAAGGGGTCCCTCAGGAGAGGGAGCTGAGCAGCCTCCTGTAGATGAAGCCCAGCTTCTCCCGCAGGGCCAGGAAGGTAGGACGCTCCTCTGTGTTGCCGCTCCAGCACTCCAGCATGATGCTGTAGATCTCAGGAGGGCAGGAGTTGGGCCGGGGAAGGCGGTAGCCCCTGGTAATCTGCCGTACGGTTTCTTGGTTTGTCATTCCTGCCAGGAAAGAGAAGATGCCCCTGAATCTAATGTTCCCCAAAGGATGCCCTGAAGGTACCCCTGCAGCGGGCCAAGATGTCAACTGGCGCCGCTGTAAAATGGTGTCTCTGCCACGAGGCTGTGGGAGATCACCCAGCCCGTACCACCTTCCTGCCCCCAGCTCCCGCACCCACTCTGCAAACACTGAAAATTCCTCTAAGCAATCCCCAAAATGGACAATGACTCGCTCATGCTCTAAAAGCTGCTTCCACGCCCCTTGTGGAAGGGGTGACATAGCAATTCATGACACGTTGGCTTTTGAGGACCATGGGCAAGCTGCCCAGCACGTGGATGGAGCGGCACTGGGGCGGGCTGGCAGCCCTACCTTCATACGGGATCTGTCCATACGTGAAGACTTCGTAGAGTAGAATCCCATAGGACCAGACATCAGACTTGAGGGAGTAGGTGCGGTAGTTGGCTGCCTCCGGGGCTGTCCACTTCACTGGGATTTTAGTGCTGCTGCTGGTGGAATAAATGTCATCCTGAAAAACAATGGGTGATGGGTCATGAGGGATGATATGATGAGCAGAGCCGCTGCTTTTGGGACTTCACTGGGGCTGAGGGCTGGGAAAGGGGACGGCGGGGAAAAGGCTGCAGCACGGGGCAGCTTGGTGACCTGGGGTGATGGGAGGGACCACAGCATCCCGCTGACTGACCTTGAGGAGTCGAGCAAGTCCAAAGTCGGCGATTTTGCAGGTGAGTTCCTCTCCCACCAGGATGTTTCTGGCTGCCAGATCCCTGTGGACAATATGCTTCTCCTCCAGGTACCTCATCCCATCTGCCACTTGGCAGGCGATGTTGAGCAGGTGGGAGGTGCCCAGGGACTTCCCTTCAGGACCTGTTAACCCAAATGATCCAGGTGTTGGGGGCAATCTAGTTTGAATGTTGGGGTGTTCTGGTTTGGAAGGAGACCCTGTGCTGGCAATGGGGAACCAGTGGAAGGTGCTAAACCTTGAACAGGTTGTACTGCGTGGGAAGTTCAGCACAGCCATGTGTTCCTCAGGAATGGGACTGGGGTGAGCTCTGAAGACTGCCCTGTGCTGCAACGAGGACGCAGACATCCACGGCTCGTTCAAAGCTAAAGGTGACCTTCTGCCATGCAGATCTCCAGCCAGGCCCTTCAACCTGCCCCACCTGGGAGCTCCAGCTCCTCCAGCACCAAATGTCCCTGGAGGCCCAACCAAAAATCAGGTCAGTGCGGGAGAGAAGGGGGGGTGTACCCAGTTGAAAAACAGGTCTTGGTGGGAGTGGTTTGTCTTGTTTCCCTTCAAGACTGATTACTGGATCAGGGAAAGAAAGGCCAAGAAAAATAAACTGATGGCTGGGTGATGAGTGTGCCGTGGCCTGTTGCTAGCACTGCCCATGAACAAAACGATGCTGCTGGCCCAGGGGGAGGTTTGGCCATTTCATTCCTAACAAAGACAGAGTTGCCCAAACACGGCTGTGGGGTTTCTGGTGGGAGCTGGTGGACCACGCTTGGGTGAAAAGGGAGGGATGAAGATTCCATACCAACACTTGGACCGGGACTTGGGCTTGGGCTCCCAGGGACTGATAGGGATCCAGCCCACACAGACACCAAAAGGATCATGCCAGACCGCGTCTTCAGGTCTTGGAGTCACCCCAGACCATCTCCACCGAGCGCCCATGGAGTGCTCTGCATTATCACTGATCTAAAGAGGACCAAAACTAGGCTTGTGCTCTCTTAGGGTCCCCCACTCGGGTTTGTAGGGCCATTCTGGGGCACAGAAAGCATCCACAGAGCAGCACTGCCCCAGGAGCCCATTCCTCGTGGTGCCAGCATGGATACTCACTGTTGAGGTAGCTGTGGAGGTTGCCTTTCCGCATGAGCTCGGTGATGATGTATACGGGCTCATCCAGCGAGCAGACGGCGTGCAGCTGGATCAGCTTCTCATGTCTCAGGCGCTTCAGGTTCTGAATCTCCTTGGTGAAGTCTTCTGCCTTCATGTCAGCTGGGGGAGAAAGCCAGCACGGCCATTGTGAGCTCCTTTCTCGTGTGGACGTTGGGAGCTCAGCACCTCCAACTGAGATGAGGACCTCCTTCCTCCTCACAGCCCACCCCTGCTCTCAGAGTTCATGGCTGCCCACTGTGTCTCGGATCCAAACACCCAAAGGATGTTTTCCACAGGGCTTTGGATCCCATTTTCAGGATCGCAGTCCCGTCAAGACTTCATTTATCACAAACCCATTGGGCTTGACTTGCCTTGACTTATCACAAACCCAGTTGATTTGGCTTGATGTGACTTATCACAAACCCACTGGACGGAGCCATTTTATAAAGGCGAAGCCCAAGCTGCAGAAATAGTCCAGTGGCTACTTGCCAGATCCTACCACGGTTTTCTTAACAAGACAGACACAGCGGTCACGAGGACTAGGAAACAAGAAGGGGTGTGAGCGATGTGGTGATGAATGAGAGACCTGGTTGGCCTCTGTTAACATCTGCTCCTCCACCTACCTTTTATGATCTTGATGGCCACCGGCACCGTGTTCCTCCACAGTCCTTCCCACACCTCTCCGAAGTAGCCCTCGCCCAGCTTCCTCCGCAGGGTGAACTCCCAGCGTGGGCGCTCCCAGCTGTCCCTCTCGGGGGGGGTCTGCAAAATGGACACTGCAGCTTGGACCAGCTCCTGGTGTCCACCAAGGCCTGGTGACCGTGGAGGAGTGAGCAGGACACGGTGCTCCACCACCTGCATCGCGCTGGGGCTGCAGCCTGCACGTTGCTTTTCCCTCTGTTAAATGTTCATCGGGGGCACGAAGCACGTGGGGCCTCCTCTGAATTACTTCTGCTGGGAGCTAACGTATGCAAGGGGGGGAGATTTTTGGAGGCGACATAAAAGATCAGGAATTCAAGTCGTAATTCACTCCTCATCAGACCTCAAAGGTGGCTTTTCTCCATTTCCACCAATAAATAAAAATGAGTAAATGAATATTGTTGCACATTATGGCTGATTTAGACTTTAACTCATTAAGCATTTATTTTATCTTTCGCCTTTCCATTTCATTCTTGGATTATTCACATGTTTAATTGTTATTTCTAAGTCATAATCAGTGGATGGAATTCTAATCAGGAAATGAGTTGGCAATTTGGGATTAATACTCTAATTGCCTATATGAATGCCACACTAATAGTCATGGAATCTATATAAAAGTGATGTGGTCTTATTATACTCTAGGAAAAAAAATTGGAAGTGCAGGTATTTCCAGATTCAGTATCAAAGGGATTTGTAACAATGTGGTTTCTGGTCTTTGACGTAGAGAAGACATTTCAGAAAAGCCTGTGCATTTTGGCCAATCAAAAATACATATTAACGGTCTTAACATGGCTGATAAAAGGTGCTGCTGGCAGCTATACTAATGGTGGATTTAAAATTTAGTTTCATAAAGCTCAAACCCCGAATGGATAGACGAATTACTTCTGTTTTTCCCTAATGCCTGTTTCCTTTTTTTCCATCCTGGCCACCTCTGGGGCTTTGGCCACGCCGTCGGCATACGCACCGCGGGGCTGCAGGGCTGCAGCAAGGGGCTCTGGATGACCTTCCAGTGCTCGGTGTAGAAGGCGAGGAGCTCCTCCATGTCGGGGAAGAGATGCCCCTTCTGTATGTAGAGGCTGCCCCCGGGGCTCTTGCAGATTCGGAAGTGGCTGACCTTCACGTGGTTGCGCACTGCGGGGGAAGCCCGAAATGGGGGAAAACTCAGCTCGTGCAATCACCCCCTCCTTCCCACCTCCCTGCTGACTTGCACCCTCTCTCCTTTCCAGGCACCCAGTTCATGAATTCACCCTAAAGCAGCCCAACTCGCCCCTGGGGTGTTAGATCCCCCCCCCCCCCCATCACTCTTTGCTCCCACCTCCTGGCTCAGAAGACTCCTGACCACGGGCTAGTGAGGCTCATTTGGACCGGGGAGGTGAGGCTTTATTAGCAAGGATAATTCCCCACACAAACGAACTGCTCGGAGAGCAGCAGAGCTTGTTGCTGCTCTCACACCGTGGCCCAGGGGAGCGGTGGGCAGGATGCGGGGCTCACCGTGAATTTCTTGGGGTTTTTATGTGGCTCAGACCAGATCGTAACAGCGCTGCCTGGCCCGAACCCCCCTGAATTCAGATTTCTGTATGTGGGAGCAGCCCAGGCCCTGGTAATCTGGAGTAGCAGCATATTTTTAGACAACCCTCAGATGACAAAAGCTGCTGGAATGAAAACCTGGGAGTTAGTGCCACAGAACCATCATTAAGCTGCTGTGAATTGTTTATGGCTTTCATACCCCGGATGGGAACAATGTACTTTCTTTTGCCACAGTAACTCGGCAATCCATACCTGCGTCTATTACCTTTCCCTGTACTTTTAGAAAACACTCAACTCACTTTAACAAGATGCTGTATAGCGCTTTAAACATGTTTCCATGTTTTTTACACTGTGCTGACCAGGCCAGAAGCTGCTTTAAGGAACAGCCTCATTCCTTTCCCTGGGCTAATTTTCTCTGGATGATTGGCACAAAATTACCTGAGAGAGAGTATTCGCCCTTGCTGCTCTCGCTGTCCCGGACAAGGAAGGAGCCGTGCTGGTTGGGAGGCGAGAGGAGGAGCTGCTCAGCTTCATTTCGGCTGATCTTGCTGAAGTACCAGCTGCCGGGCAGAGCAGGGGGGTTAGCGTGGTGCAGGGAGATGGGGCACCATCCACCCCAGGGGCTCCTGCACCTTCTGAGCCAGGGAGGGGGAGCAGCTCCCTCCCACCATTTGCTCATCCCCAACAGCGAGCAGCACGGCGGCTCAGAGCACTATAAATGCGTCTGCCTGTGTTGGGGCTGCTTCCCTGGCTTGCTTTTGCAGGCGCTTGTTGCGTTTTATCTCAGCTTGTTGACTGCAAAGCATTTCCTCCAGCAGTGTCTGGTCACTGCTGTCTTAAGCTGGCCAGCTCTCAGCTCCATCCCAAAATCAGGAGGTTTCCACCCGTGGCTCAGTGCAGCACCCGGGCTGATAGCCTGCGGTAAATCAAGCACCAACCACCCGGTGCTGCGTGGAAGATGCTCTGGTGGGGTTGCACCCTTGTGTCCTGCCCCAGGAGCAACAACTACAGGGCACAGCATCGCTTTGCATTTCTTGACCTGCAGCTCATGGACACAACCAGCTTGCAGAGCCCGTGAGCAAATCTCAGCAACGAAAACATCTCTGGGAATTGCCCTTTGCTGCTCCAGGCATAGCAGTCCTGGCTGGGGACCTCAGCAGCACCAAGCCAGGAGGGAGGACCCAGGCAAACCCCTCTTCTGTGCCCGATCAGCGCCGTGATTCATCACCAAATCTCCAGCAAGAAAAGGCAGGTTTGCTGGCTGCGTCCCGACTCCGCGGGATAGACGGGAGCGTGGGTAAGAGGCTACCCCATCCAACCTAAGACAGCCAGGAGGTGAGGAGCCGAAGGTTCGTCATCAGCTGGGATCACCAGCGTCTGAGAAGCCGTGCAGGAAAATTATACGTGATGGGGTTACAGCAGCTGAGCAAATTACCACCCAGCTCCGACCTGCGGCTCCGCAGAGTCTGCGTGCTCAAGGCTCGCTCCGCCGCGCACGTTTGCTGCCAACCGCCCTCCCACGCCGCGGCATCCCCCCTCGCCCCCGTCCTCGGGATGGGGCTGGGCACCAGCTGCCCGCGGGTTGTGCACACACACCCGGCTGTCCCCCTGCCCAGCTGTCCCCTGCAATGGGACTAAAGCAGCGAGCCGACCCCGCGGTCCTCACCGGTGCGGTCCCAGCAGGGTCCAAACCAGACTGGATTTGCCTTTCTCCAAGCGCACGCAGGGAGGGGAGCGAGGGAGGGTCTTCTCCCGTCCCTACAGCTGCAAACACTGTCCCTGCACATCAGGACCCTTTCCCAGCCCTCCCCCTCCCTGCTCCTTTCCTCTGTCCCTGCTCCTGGGCAGTGCAGGGTGAGCACCGGGGGAATCCGCAGAGCGATTACACCCGCCCCGGCCGTGCGCTCCCCGTCACCCGGCGTGACTCAGGGCCTGATGCAGAGGGAGCAGCAATGTCTCGGGGCTCTTCGCCCGGCGTGTCAGGACCAGGCTGCCTTATGCAACGATGAGCCTGGGCTTTCCCCCAGCTGAGAGAGGGCTGAGACATCAACCCAAGCTCCACGTCAGGTGGGAGAGGCACCGGCGGGGAGGGAGCCCCTGGCCCCGGATGAGCAGGAGCCGGATGGCAGCAGCACCACCTCACCTTGGCCCTACAGAGCTCTGGGTTTCCCAGCAAGTCCCAACCCAAACTGTTCCTTCTCAAGCTCCCAGGCTCTTTGGAGCTGGCAGGGCTCAGGCACCAGCTTCCCCAGCTCCCTCCCCTTTAACGCATGGCAAGAGGGAGAGGAGCCAGAGCAAGCAGGAGCCCGTTTATTCAGCACCATAGCTGCACCCGTGCACACCATCGCACCACGTCCCAGCCCCGAGCCGCCCCATCCTGTGCGAGGGTGATGCGCCCGGGAAGGGGGACCAGCACCCCTGCCCCTCGCTGCGTCCCCCCCAACCCTTCCTCGCTGTGCTGAATACCTCCACCCCACTGCTGGGAGCTGCAGGAGCTTCGTGGCGGGGATGCCCCCCGGGGAGGGCAGACCCCCACTCAGTCCCACCACGTCTGGTGGCAAAAGCAGGGGACGCGGAGCTCGTGCTCCCTGCCATCGTGGAGGGTGAGTGTTGCTTTTCCTTGGGCAGGGACGGGCTACCCTGGGCCAGCCTCCATCCCCCCACGGATCCAGAGCATGGGATACTTACGGCCGGTGAGTTGAGGTGCCCTGGCTGAGGTTGGCCACGTAAGCAGCAGGAACGTAGCCCACGGCCGGCTCCCCCAGCAGCCGCCGGGCTAAGACATACTCTCCTTCTTCTCTGAGGACGCGCAGTTTGTCCCCTGCGCTTACGCTCAGTTCCTCCGCGCTCCGGGCTGTGAAAGCGTATAAAGCGATAAAAAGAGAGGACTTGGGGATGAAGGAAATGGAGTTCGGCTCCGAGTGCAGCGAAACGGAATCGGAACCAAGATACCCCAGCGAGCAGCTCTCCGGCACGGAGCGAGGACGGAGCTTGTTCCAGAAGGACGTCAGGAAAGTCAAACGTTTCCGGACAAACTGCTCCATCGCCGGCGGGTGCGGTGGTCTACGCCACCGCGTTTCTCGAGGCCGGAGGAAGGGGCGATCCCGGGTTCCTGCCGCCGGCCGGGAGGCTCATGCTGCCGTCCCGCGTCCCTCGCGCGCGTCTGGGCGCTCGCCAGCCCTTCCCGGCCAACTTCCTATTTCTTGAAAGTGAAACTGGTCGATCTGGTGGGACCGGTCTGCAGGTGGGATGAGTCTGCAGGCGGCGGTCCCACGGCACATCTGGGAGCCGGGCACAGCTGGAGCCCGGCTCGCCACTCTCGAAGGAGAACGGCTTTTTTTTTTAAATTATTTTAAAGCGTGCTCTCCTGCTTGTCACCAGAGCACCAGTAAACACAGCGCTCTCCTCTTCAAGCAGCTCTTGTGACAAGTGGCTGACTCCAGTTAATAGCCTTGATCTCACTTGTGTGGGAGGGTATTTTTTTTTCTGTAGGAAAATAATTACATCTACAACTGTACAAGAGTTAAAACAGAATGAAATAAATAACTTTTGAAGAGATCTGAATGGTTTGGATATTTGCTGGGTGGCTATTGTGGGGCTTATAACAAAAGATCCTTTTTCCTTTTGGTCTGCAGTGACCTCCCGGGGTTACCCCGCTAAAACGCTTGCTTCCTCCCACTAATCCCCCGTTGCAGAGGATCTCTAGGGAAGCCACTTCCCAGATCCACCAGGATGTGGTGCTTGCTCAGCCTGCAGCAGAGATGGGTCCCCCCCTCAGCATCAGGAGGTCCTTGGCTGCTGCGGGGTCTGGATCAGCCCCACGCACCTATGTGGCACCCAGAACCGAGCCCTGGCTCACGACCCCCGGCTCCTGCTGCCATCAGCACAGCCACTCACACCCTACAACCCCCCTGCCACAGCCCAGCAGCCACAGGCATCAGCCAAAGGATGGAGATTCCCACCTCGCATCCTGCAATTGCACTTTAAGTCACCTGAAGATTGCTGCTCTGGTGAGAAATCCCAACTCCAGGCCACCCCGGCCCCTGCCTGGGTTTTGTCATTTAACTGTTCCATCTAATTAGTGGGAGTTTTGTGCCTGGCAACTCTGCTTCTGGCCTTGAGCCCATTATTTCGATCCTCCTCTGCTTGTAATTGGTCTGGGTAGCTTATTTGGGGTGTGCAGTTGGGTTTTGAAAGAGGCTGCTTAAAAAAAAAAAAAAAAAAAAAAAGGGAAAATTAATTGTAGGGGTCTAAGCTGTAGACTGCAGCTGTATGGTGTAGGAAGAGCAAACTGGACCCATCCCTGGGTCAACAGCTCTTGGTCTACTGTTTCCTGTACCTTGGGTGTCCCATGATGCCCAAACAACCTGCAAAGTCCGGATTTCAACATCTGGGTTTGAGGGTCAGCTCTTTTCTCGCCCTCTCCCAAGCAGAGAAGCCCAGGGCAGAGAGAAGGAGGACACAGCACTCGGTGAGCATGCCCTGCACACGTTGCTGCACAGATGGGAACTAGGAAAAGAGGAAAAATCTTTAATAAAATATTCTGCTCTGTACTTATCAAAGCAGCACCTGAATACCTGGGTAATACCCCCAAGATCTTCCCCCACCTGCCCCGCACATGGCCTCACCCTCAGTTGCACACAGGGATGTGTAATTTCTCTGTGTATTTTTTCCAATTCAGCATGGGGAGAGGAACAGAGGATGAAGAAGGATTTGCAGCACGTGAGGAAGGGACACCCCCTCTGCTGTTTTTCTGCAATGCTTCTGACATGTCTGCTCCTCACATCAAGCTCCATCGGGAGGAAAATGAGCTGCTTGATTATGCATTTAGAGATTATCTGATTAGATCAAGCGCCGAACGCTTATGTCTTACTGTTTTGAATGTGGACTTGGTAAACTTGTGGTTTGCAGAAGGAGACTGGAGACTGATTTACCTTTATTGACCTTTGCCAGATTAGATTCTCTAGTGGTACAAGCGATAGGCAAGTGCAGCTGATTTATAACATGCAAGGCTTTGGATCTTGATTTGCACCTAAATGAAAGGGTACTTCAAAATGACAAACATCCCTGAGGACTAAATACTGCCTCTGAGCTGAACTCACCAGACATGCATAACACACACTCATCACTGCAAACCTGTGTCTGCACAGGACACACACGCACAGCTCAGAGTCCCACACCAGGAAATAGCTGATAAATCACAACCTTTTTCTGGTATCTTTTTTTATTTTCCTATTAAGTTCCAGGAGCATCCCTGCTGCTTTGAATCCCTTTTTGGTACTATAAACCACCTAAAAATAAAAAAGAAGGAAAGAAAAAGCATGTTGATAACAGTTTCTGGTCCTTGCACTGTGGGAAGGAAGGTGGGAGGGTGCAGGGAAAGTGAGAAAGATAAGGAAGGCACAGATATCTGATGGATCAAGTATTTTCTCGTTAGTCCCTGTGACCAGCTTACAAGGATGTATTAAAAACTAATCTGTCCACAGATTCGGGGCTATGGTGGATACTCAGGGACTGTAGTTCTAGCACCACTAAAAAGCACCTCCAAAGAGCAACAAAACCAGCAGAAGACTGGTTCAGTAGAGCTGGTGACACAGTCCTGGTTCGGTTGCAGAGCACCTGGGAACAATAAACACAAACAGCACTTTGCATTCATCCGTGTGTCAAACACCGCACATCGTGTTCTCCCGTACTAATTGACAGAAACCAGCAGCTCCCTTCCACTAACGAGAGCACCCATTACATCTCATTATCTGAGGTTCTGTTCCAGGTCCTGTTACGTTTACACTTGAAATACATGTTCCAGCAAAAAGCCTTTTGAGGAAAAAAACAAAACAAAGCAAAAAAACCCAAAACAAAACAAAAAAAAAACCAAAACAACAACAAAAAAAAAACCAAAACAACAACAAAAAAAAAAAAAAAACAAAAAAAAACCCAAACCAACCAAACAAACAAACAAAAAAAAACAAAAAACCAACAAAACCCCACCAAACAACAAAACAGGAGGAGAAACACAAATCCAATTAAAGCCCCAAAAGGGCAGAAGGTTGGAGAATGCGGGTCATGCTGGGGAAAATGGTTTTGAGCGCTGGGCACGTAACAGCAGGTCATTGCAGGGTAACCGGGGATGTGCCGCTCGTGACCCGTCGACTGGCCCAGCACAGCAGCTGGTGGTGGCACCGCGGGCGGCCGCCGGCTCCGTCCCGTCCTGAAGCACCCAAAGAACCGGGAGATTTCCCCAGACCTCGGGTTCACCCCTGGGCTGCCGGCAGGAACTGCACACCCAGCCCAAACGGTGCCTACCAGGGCCCGAAGGTTCCTCTTGCTCCTTCTGTTGGCGTGAGAAGACAGCTGGGGGATTTGGTTTGGGGTTTCATGTTTATTTAATTTTACTTTGTTGGGATATTTTACTTTATTGGGTTGTTTTGGTTTGGTTGGTTTGTTTTTTTTTTTTTTTTTTTTTTTCAATTTCTCCAGATGCTCCCTGGCACCGCAGAGCATTTGAGAAAGGTTTTGCCTCTCGATGAATTGTTTTGGTCGGGTGCCCACGGGTCATTTCAAGACAAGGGGTGGAGGATGATGACAGCGTTGCATGGGAAGAGCAGAAGAGCAGGACAGTGGCACTAAAGCAGCTTCAGTCATTCTCCATCTCCTGGGTACTGCGGAATAAAGTGTCATCACAGCAGGGTGCTGGTCTGTCACCATCAAAGAAGGCAGAGCCCATCCCCAGGAGGCTGACAAGGGCAGGAATGGTCCAGGGGCTGGGGGACGTGTAGACAGTCAGTGCAGAGGGTTCAATACAGGCAGAAGTACAGTCGCCCTGGGACAGGGAGCGGCACAGGAGGCGTGAGAGGAGGCAGAGCATCGTGGGGTCTCGGGGCTGCTGTTTCTCAGCCCTGTAGGAGTGAGCTGGACTGGCTGGCGGAGAGCAGGAGTGCAGGTCACAGGGCACCTGAAATGGCACAAAAAAAAAAAAAAAAAAACCAAAACAGAAAAAACTCCGTGGGAGGCAGCTGGAGGCAGAGCGAGCTGTTTTGTCCAGTGCCTGGCAGGTCCGGGGCGTGCATGGCTGCAGCATGAAAACAACAACAGCTCTTTAAACCCACAGAAATACTTTTCAGGGACCTTGTAAACCCTAGAGTGCTCTTAAAGGATCTAAAATGATGGCAAGGAAAAGACAAATTGTGTCACGCTGCAGTTTATGTCAAATTTTTAAAGGCGAATCGCTGTTCAACTGGAAAATCTATAAGGACCAACACACCAAATCAGACTGGAAAACAGCGTGGCCAGCCCACAGCCTTCCCCTTCTGCTTTCTGCTGAGATTATCAGCATAGAACAGCCTTTGCTTGCCCTGTCCTGTAATCTAACTTCCAGAGGATTATCCTTCTAGTACAGACTGCCTGGCAAAACAACACTTCTGCATAACTCCTCTGCTCCTGTCCCTGGAGTAATCATCTGCAACACATAAAAAACATTAAACACCTCCTCCAGACTGGCAGGTGCCGGCGAGTTTTTCATCCTCTCTTCCGAGGCTGTGTGGATCTCCGTGGAAAGCACTCTAAGGGAGCTCAGTCTGGGCTCTCCGTGCCCCTGAACACCAGGGACCAGAGGTCTGGCAGCTTTCTGCCAGCACCCTGCCACTGCTGGGCAGCAGCAGGAGTCCCCAGGCTGGAAGATGTGACGGTGACTTTAACCACGCACTTGCCAGCCTGGCTCCCTTGGCTCGAGCTGAGCAAACACAGGACCGGTGCCTTCAGAAGAGAGGTGCACAATGAGTCAGATGTTGAGGGGGAAATCTCTGCCAATATGTAAGCAAATGATGGATTGCTCCATCTACCCAGATGTCCTTGTTACCCCGAGGAGGAACCAGTTCATCTACTCCATCACCGAGCTTTGTGATATCTCTTTCCACAAAGGTCCTTTGGAGGCTGTTGGATTTGGGGTTATGATATTAAATGTTGTCAGAAGAAACCTACCCAGAGTCCTAGAAGAATAGGCCTGAGAGACCTCACCCAGTCCATCTCCCTAGTCCATCCTATACTTATGTCTTTCCCCACATTTGCCAAACCAGTTCTTCAAAGACCTCCAGGAATGGATATGCCACAACGTCCCCAGACAACCCATTCCAGTGAGTCACTAATCATTACTGGTAGAAATGAGAGCCTAACCTGCTGCATTTAAGCCTATTACCTCTTGTCCCATTCATCACCAGATTGCTCCATTCCTTTCTGCAACAGTCTCTTCTGTATGTGAAGACTACTGAGATGTCCCACCACACGCTCAGCAACACCATATTGAGCCACCTTTTAGGCCCCAGCCCAAAACAAACACACCGACCTTATACAAACAGGCAACATGGTCATCTTCTTCTCCATTTGTCTCCAGTCTTCCTCCCCCGTCCATGAGTGCTGGTGTTCCTGTGCTGCCATCTCAGCTGGCTCTCTAGTGCATTCACCTGGTGGGGACAAGAAAATAGCAGCTTTGAGAGGAGTCTGCACCATCGCACAGATAATCTTTAACCTGTCCCAAATACAAGAAGAAAGTGCTGACTCAAGCTACCTTCACTCAGGCTCAAACTTGTATTTTACCCTACAGTTGTAGAGGTCTGAACTCACAGAGCTCAGCTTCATCTCTTCTCTCCCTACTCTACCTCTTCTGTACCCACCACTAGTTCCCTCTGATCGGATGGTTGCTCTTGGCTCTGGAGGACACAGAAGTTGAGGAGGCTGCCTGTAGGAAATAGCTAAATCCTGCTCCTGGGGTGACTCCATGGAAAGCAAACACTGGGGCACAAAGTTTTACCTGTTTCCGTAAGGAAGCAACTGTCTTCTCCAGTCGAGCCACAAGGGACTCAAGGTTCTCTCTGGAGGAAGGGCCTGGAGACGGCGCCTCATTTCTGGGGTCAGGGATAAAAAGTGAAAGGGATTATGCAAACATCAGCTTCCTGGATGAGAGAGAGAATCATTCTGCCTTCTCCAACATCAGCCTCCAAGTAAGCATCAAACAGAAGAGCCTGACTGCCAGATTCACCTGCCAAGAGACACCAACCAAACAGCCCCTCAGCCCGGAGATTTAAATATCAGAGTCAGGCTCTGCACTAAAGCATTGGAGGACTCTGACCAAGCTCAGCATCCATCTACTGAAACCCCTGACCTCCAGACCTGTGCAGAATGCCAATTTCAAAGGTCTGAATGGACTGAATTATTAAAAACTTTTCTTATGCTTCATAAAATGGAGGTAGAAGAAGTGGTGATACTATACCTGGGGAAGGCAGGCTTACGCTTGGCAGGGTTTTCCTCTGGGTAGCTGAAGCCAGGAGACCTCTTGCTTCGGAACCTCTGAGAAAGAGCCCTGAATTGCCCACGTGTCTGGCAGTCTTGGGAAGGAAGGGAAAGCCTGTGATGAGCACTCGTGTTGAAAGCAGAACCACGCGGATTTCAGGCAGCACAAGGCAGTGCTGCCCTCCTTCACCATCCACCCTTGACACATCTCTTACGCCGGAGGGGAGGAAGCAGCAAATGTGTGTAACAGGGTGTGCATCATGCATGGATTCCCCTGTCTCATCCGGACATTTGTACCCAGAATATAGCACCAAGGGACCATGGCAGGATCTGTGGTGTAATGGCAGAGTTTTACAGACTCCCAAGTGAATCTGCTGCCAGATACAGAAGCCCTCAGCTACGTGGGCCTTCGGCCAGATTCAGTGAAGCTAAAAGGCTTCCTAGGGAGGGGCTTGATGCCCCAAGCCTGTCAGTGTTTAAGAGACATCTGGACAATGCCTTTAATAATTTATTTTAACTTTTGGTTAGCCCTGAAGTGGTCAGGCAGTGGTCAGGACTAGGTGATTGTTGTAGGTCCCTTCCAACTGAAATACTCCTGTTCTGTTCCGTTCTATTCCATTCCATTCCATTCCATTCCATTCCATTCCATTCCATTCCATTCCATTCCATTCCATTCCATTCCATTCCATTCCATTCCACTTTCTATTCTAATTCTGTTCTTTTGTATTCTATTCTATTTTCTATTCTGTCCTGTCCTATTCTATTCTGTTCTGTTCTAGTCTATTCTACTTTCTATTCTAATTCAGTTCTTTTGTATTCTATTCTACTTTCTATTCTGTCCTGTCCTATCGTATTCTATTCTGTTCTACTTCTCCTCTTTGCATCCATTTGTTGATACGTGGTTTCCATGGTGTAGCATGAAATCAGCTCCTGGCATTTCGTATTATCCAATGGCACGTTGACAAATGGCAGCCAGAGCCAGCCCCACCTCAGTCGGTGCTACAGCAGCCTCCTTCCTTACCCTCACAACAGTCCTGCCAGAAGCGGAGGTCCACCACGGGAATCTCTTCGCAGCCAACCATGCCCTGCGGGTACGATGCCACCCGGAAGACATCCCTCTGGAGCTGCTGGATGTGGTCACTGCTGTCACAGATGACGCGAGCAAGGGATGTCTGTCTGATCTGAGTCAGCTGCGCCGGCGTGAAGACTCCAGGATTCTCATACCAAAATCTGCAGTGGGTTGTAATCACAGCATGACTCGGGAGTAAGCGGAGAGGATGGGGAGGTGAGGCTGGGAGAGGGAGAAGAGTTCCCCCTACACCTGTGTGGCAGCACCCACACCCCTCAAAAGGAGCTTTTAATTCTGGTACCGGGCAGCCGTGGACACAGACTGCCCTTTTCTGAAGCCACGAACCCCCGTGAGCCGCTGGCCAGAGCTGCAGGGTGCCACCACCTTCAGGGGAATCCCAAGGCTCAGACAGCTCTGCTGCAGCAGGCTGGGACACGGGTGAACAACGTTCCTGCCTTATGTGCATCACCGGGCAAAGACATGGCTCATTCACACAAGCAGCAAAGAGGGAATTAGAAGGAAGCTCCTGCAGACATTTTCTAGCATTTTCAGGAGACATTGGGCACATCCTCAGTGGTGCCCAGTGTCCTGCAGTGAAATGAGACTCATTAAATCAGGAAAGGACAAATTTCTGCTAACTGGGGCAAGTCCTTCTGCAAATGCACTGGACAAAGGAAACTCTTCCTCGTATCGTAAGACAAGAACTAATCAGAAATTACAGGTTCTGTTCCTCCCTGTAGGGAGGAAATCCCCACAAACAGAATACCAAAGACGCTGGGTTGACTCTGATGATAATACCTATCTCCATCCCTCAGCCTCCTGAACTGTGTCGTTAACAGGCACATCAGCGTTGGTCCAACTCTGGTACCAGGGACAAGATCCTCCACCATCAGTGCTGGAAATAGGTCAATATTTTTGGTAGTTCCATATAAACTGCAGGATAACAGATATTAAAAACAAAGTTAAAAGACTATCAAAGAGTGCGGATAATACAAATCTGATCCCATCATAGGAATTTGTATGCAAGGAACTCATCCGGACAATATTTATGATGGTCTTATCTAAAAGACAATGGGATAAAGGTCTGCCTTGGAAAGAGGCAGCTAGTGCGGATAGAACGCAGGTTAGTCTCACTGGAAAACAGCTCCAAGGCTCAATCTGCTCCCAAACTATACCACAGCAATTCCTGACAACATTCCACTCAAAACCAGACTGATCACTTGGAGAGACCTCATTTGTCTTACCCCATTCTTAAACCACAGCTATTACCCTATCTTAACATCTGTGGGTAGCAATATCTGGGAAGGTTACTTGGTGGGTGCCCTGGGAGGAGCAGAAACTTTTCTGCTCTGACTGATCTCCAGTGATTTTGATGCTTCCAAGTCCAGGCTACAGTACCTCCTGAGCTTTTCCCTGATCTCCAAGTTCTTTATCTCGTTTCTGAGGTCCTCAAACTCCTGTGCAGATGAGAGGTTGCAGAAGACCCTGAAGTCGTTGTAAGGCGGGATGCCATGGTCTCTCCCTCTCTGGATGTTGATAGCGGCCAAGTCCAGTGAGACAGAGTGTGCCATGGAGAAGAGTTTCTCCGTCAGCTCCATGTTGAGGAGTTCGGAGGGGACCCGCATTTTCCCAGGAACCCCAAACAGCCCGCGGAGGAGGGGGTCGATCCCACCCTCCTGTGTGATCCTGAAAGGGGAGAAGAAGGCCTTGTGCAGGGGGATATGGCCTTGCCGGATGGGCTGGAAGGTTTCGTTCAGCCGGTACAGGACGGGGTTGATCAAGGTGTGCCCAAAGCGGAAGGCAGCAGTGGCGAAGGCGTTGAGAATCCCCGCATTGATGTTGGGGTTGTAGCCTCTGTAGTCCCCCAGCATCTTCATCCCAGCTTCCCCAAGGACCTTGGGGAGCCACTGGGCATAGGTGATATGCTGCATCTGGGCACCCACAATCTTCCGTGCCTCGTGGTAGAGGAGGTCTCCATCCCAGTGGGGATTGAGGACCGACAGCTCCGTGGCGATGCGGTTGTGCTCCCTGAACCAAAGTGTGTGCATGGCCGTGAGCCCCAGCTGCTCATTGGCACGGTGGTCTCCTGCCAGGAAGCACGGCACGGGGCTCTCGTTCTCATCTCTCATGCACTCAGTGGGTGGCCCCACAGCAAAGGGAAGGAGATGCTTCCCCGAGCTGGGCACAACTTGCCCTTGCTTCAGCAGCCCATTTTGGCTGCTCAGATCCCTCAGCTCCCGCGATTCCTGCTCTGTGCTGCCGTAAACATTGGAGGCATCGATGTAAGACGTCAAGTGGTTGATCTGCTCCCTGGCGTAGACAGAGTTCATCAGCAGGGAGGTCATCCCGCTGCCACACACAGGGCTTGAGCGGACGAAGAACATGCAGCGCCCGTTCCTCACGCGGGGGTCGTTGGCAGGGACCAGGACGGAGAAGCAAGGAGGGTCGTTGCTGCACACCTCGCTGCAGGGTGCTCCATCTGAGAAGCGGGACATGCTAATGGCTGCCACCGTCTGGTCCATGTCGTGGTCCAGAAACTGGCCCCACTGCATGAGCATGTGCGTGAACTGGTCATCGGGGGTGATGGTCTCAGTCCCAACCATGGCAGTGGAGACAAGGCGGGGTAGAGGAAGGGGCAGGTCTCTGGCATCTTCTGCCATGGAAAACCCCCGGGGAAGGTTAAATCCATTCTGGTAGGCGGGTTTGAGGAGCCTCTGGAAGGCTGTGAGAGATGCACCCCACATCGGGTGCTGGAGGTTGTTGCAAGAGCCGTCATGGGTCCTGTACTTCTTGTGGAAGCAGATATCTGAGCAGTTCGGCGTGCGGCGGTGGGCAGAGCAGCCCGACAGGTTGGCAATCATGTTCAGGTAATGAGGGGACACCAAGTCATTGTACCGATAGCCTGCGAAGGTAAAGGCAAAGCACCAAATCAGATCACAGTCGCTGTAGCCGTCCGGTTCCTACCATCCTGTGTGAGGGCTCCGTGCGAGACCCGCTGCCGGGGTTGCCAGGGTGGGCATGAGAAGGCCCGGTCTCTGGTTGTGGTGTTGCTGCTATATAATTTACGGAAGGTAGATGAAGCACGGGATCATGCCAGGCCCACAAAAGAATAAAAGAAGGGGAAAAGAGTTTAGGATAAACTGCGCAGAGGTGGAAACCAGAAATGTTGCGACTGGTGGACCAAACGGTGGGGGTGGTGGTCTCGGTCTCCATTACGGGTTTATTCTGCATCTCTCTAGGTTATTACTGCAACCTCGAGCACCATCAACCACCCAAACTCTACGTGACGAGCAGCAGGGAAGCTGTGGGCGACTGCCAGGGTGCGACGCCATGCAAAAGCGCTGAATAATGCAGCGCTGTGCGGGTGCTGACAGGGGAACGAGGAGGAGAGGCTGGCAGGCCAACCGGCCCAGACGAGACCTGCAGCCTGGAGAGAGACTCCTCGCAGCCTGGAACACGTCCAGGCAGGAAAAAATATTTATGGGCCCCAAACGTACTCGCCTGCTACATGATGACTCACGTGTATAGGTAGAAACATGCAGTGTATGGGAATGTCTGTGGTATAGGAAGGAAGTTCCAGTTAGCAAGTTTTGGAGTCCAGCTGCTGGAGGCTTGGACCTCACTAGGTATTTTTGGTGTTGCGTTGCTTTGTTGCTTGCTACCCTGCCTCGATAAAAGGAAGCTGAGTGGCTGGAACCCATCCGAGCTTGTAGCTAAGAGGTCAAAGCAGTAGAGAGACAGAGGAGAAAGTCAGGAGTCACATCCCCCCCTCCTCTGATACAGCACCCAAATACTCCAGAGTTTTCTGTATTATTTTCATTGCCATTTGGAGGGCAGGAAACGTCTCTGACCGCGCTGCTGAGGGACTGAACCTCAGATCCACAAAGGTATTCCTCTGTGAGTTAGATGGCTAAATATTTTTAAAGATTAAGGCTTTCATAGCCAGTCAATAAACCTTTACCAAACAGGGAGCTGAGCCACCTTCCTGAGCGCCGGGTTGGTGCAGTAAACGCAAGACCAGCCCTCCAGTTATTATGAAAACCATGAGATGTAATAGAGAATTGCAAACAAGACAACACATTTCTTGAAATACCCCAAATCGATGTGGACTTTTGGTACACCGCTGCACTTTTAAAATTTGCTGGATGTCTACACATTGTTTTAATTTAATCCCACACACAAAGTTAAGAAGGGAAATAAAATCTCTCCTACCTGTGACATTCATATCCACGATTAGACCCTGTTGCACGTGTTCCTGAATCAGCTGCAAGGTCCTTTCAAAGATCTCACCTGCCCTGGCTGTTTCAATGGTGTAGGGGTCCCGCGGGTAACGGAAGAGAGCCAGCAAGTCATTGGGTGTCTTGGGGCGCCTATTTCGAGGAATTAAAAGTGATGCAGGAACATTAAAATAAAAAGACACTGTTCAGGGCAATGAGACTCTGAAGGCAGCAGGAGTCAGGCTCTAATCCTGGCCTGGTGCTCGACCCCCAAAACCAGTGCATCAGAGTGATGTGGCTTGCCTGCATATTGCAGATGTTTAAAGAAAGGCTATTTTTTTTTTTTTTTTTTCCAGGAAAATACACATATTCAATTTCCTCTGCATCTCTTGTTTTATCTGCTATAGTAATTTATTTTTCACTTTTCAACAGCTGAAACCCAGCGGTTTGGGGCTTAATAAAAACTATCTAAATTTTCAATAAAAATATACATTGGGGTGGAAGAGGAGGGAATTACTATTCCCTCGAGAAGTAATTTTTCGTTGAGGAAATGGCTAGAATTATTACATTATTATTTCTGTTTGTCCTACACAAGGTCAGTTGCATTTATAAAATGACTACGCTGATTATTTTTTTTTCTATGTACTGTCTCTGCAGGCAAGTCCAGCTGACAAAATGTACATTGCAGGTAGAAGTGACATAAGAGGTGATATTCGTGTCTCAGAATTTTCCAGAATCCCAAATGACTGTTATGAAGCTCTATCACATCCTTACATCTCCATGGTGCCTCTTTAACCTCCAATACTCGAAACAATCCTGTAGCTTTCACTTGCAGATTGCCAACAGTAAAATGAGATTTGAGAAAGCTTCGTTCAAGGCCTTTTTTATCTCTTTTCCGCTTCAAGTTTCAGATCGTGGAGCTTCATGCACTTACTTGCTAAACAGCTCAGTGCGTGTTGAATTGATGGCGTGGTCCACGCTGCTGATGGCTTCCCGTATCGATGTGGCTACAAACGTGTCGCCGCTCCGACCGACATTCGTGGCTTTCCAAAGCAGAAAGAAAGAACAAAACACCATAAATTTACTTTGTTATTGTCTTCCAAGCTCCAGAAAATCTGCCTATCAGTACAAGCCCCAAAGTAACTCCACTGCAGGTCAAACTACATTTACATTTGCAACGTAAACACCATGAATTATTTTTTTAAAACACATATTCTGAAGAAGAAGCTAACTGCCTGAAAAAGAAGGTGACTTTTTCAGGAGATGTCGGTGGGACACATATTCAGAGTTTGCTCCTGTGCAACTTTGCAAATAAATGCCTGTTTTAGTTGGTGGTTAAACTGGAAAATGAAAATGTAAAAATCACAGTGAATTAACCCAAAATAATGTATTTACTTCCCACAAAAGAAAGTTCTAAAAGTCATTAAATTTATTTTGAATGTGTTGCTCATATATTAATTTTCCATTTGTGAAACACTTCTAATTCAATTCAAATTTAGTGTTAATACATCAGATACATAATTTTAAATCAAAAAAGAAAGCTGTTATTTGAACATCTTCAGAATTAAATACATGAATTCTTAAAAATTACTACAGAATGCATTTTTAAAGCCAGGGCCTTTGTCACAGCTGAACAAACCAGTTCCCATTTGGCTACTGGCATATGCAATAGCCAGCTGGAAAATGAGATACTAATTAAGAAAAATCATAGAAATTATCTTAAGAATAATTCCAAACAACGAAGAAATTTCAGAATATTCTCAGCTCCTTGCTTACAATCCCTGTATAGAAAATGATACCAAACATATCTATTGAGCTACTCACTATTCATGCTGGTTATTCCTGTGTGCTTGAGGAATAAGACCTTCACTTACATTTTTAACTTTATTGCTTGCCTTTGATTTTTTTTTTCTTTGTCAGTTCTTCCTTACCCTCTAAGAAGTATAATTTCCACTCCTGACCTCTGGTTTGATTAGCAGAGGAGCGCTACTCCTCTTTATTCATTCCAGCTTCCCTAATGCACAGAGCAGTAGCTTGAAAACGAGCGACTCGTTTCCCTTCCCCAAGGGACTGAGGAAATATTTAAACCCCTGCATTTGCAGCGACAGCGTTGTTCTCCTTCCCCCTCCCCTGGCGTGCCAGGCTACGGTCAGACGACGACTTGTGAGCGTGCTGGCACATTTTAAATAAGTTTCTCCCTCCCAGCAGAGGCAGTGGCTACAGGCACGCCGACTCGCAGGAGGCCGTTTGAGACAAGACCTTTGGCTTTGCAGGGAGCAACCGCAGCTCAGCTGAGCAAACAGCGAGGAGCAGCCGGAGGTGCCCCGGCTTACAACAACCGAGCAACTCCGATCACACCCGCGAGGGACCTGTCTGCAAAGAAGCTGAAGGAATAACAGGAGTTATCGGTTCGAAGTGTAGATGCCACCACAGCTTCCAGGAGAGCAAGAGAAGGCTCCAGAGGACCGCAGGAGATAACCTACCCGTGATGGTGAGCTGCATAGCGCTGGAGGTGAAGCCAAAGGGGTTCCTTGCTATGCACTCGTATCTGCCCTGGTCAGCCACGCCGAGGTCTTGAATGGAAAGGGTCCCGTCTTGGCTGACGTGGAACTTGCCACTCTCTGTGATCTGGATACCCTCCTGTTGCACCATCAAAAGACCAAAAAAAAAAAAAAAAAAAAAAGTGTCGGGAGTATGGAAAGCTTCCCACCATCCCCAGCCTTCAGCCTACTTCGCAAAGGCGCAGCTGGCTGCGATGAACTAATGTGGCCACCAGATGTTAGCATTGCTCTTCTAGAGCAACCAGAAAGGCATCCAAGGGCATCTGCTCCTGCCTGGACCCGCTGCGAGGAGGTCCTTGCTCATTCCCTCCACCCCGGTCCAGCTCCAGGCACCCACTGCAGGGCACAGCCACCCCACTCATTTCTCTGCGTTTTTTACAGACGGGCTGGCTGGAGCCAGTGCCCTGCCCTGATGCTGCCACAGAAGTTTCACGGTACATAAATAAGTCTAAATGGCATCAGTTTGGGGACAACCTGAAACTGGTGGATTTTTGCTGGCCTTGAACTGCAGATACCAGCTTTTGCTGGCTCTGGACAGCATTGTTGATCAAAGTGCTGTGAGCAGCAGCATGCTCAAACCCGACCTCTCAGTCTGTCTGATGGCAGAAAGAGCTTCAGGTTTCACTTTTTTATTATCCTGTTTCTTAACATCTTTCTGCTGTCCTGCCCCTGTCTAACGCTCGACTGTGCTGCCCTCCCAGGCTCTTTTCTGCTCCCACTGTTGGCTGGAGCCCAAGGCAAGCTGCAAGGTCACCTCCTGCCAGTGCTCTGCGGAGTAACTGAGGCTCCAGCATTTCCCCCTCTAATTTGTTCTGTGCCTGCCTGTGCTCAAAGGCAGGGCAGGTCCCCGTGAAGTTCACAGGTGTGGTACTACTGCACAGCAGGAAAAAGCCTGACGGGATTCATCTAATGAATTCTTGAAAAGAGCAGCCAAGCTGCAGCGTGA
Source organism: Tyto alba (assembly GCF_018691265.1). Lineage (NCBI taxonomy): Eukaryota > Metazoa > Chordata > Aves > Strigiformes > Tytonidae > Tyto > Tyto alba. Next base: position 15,673,746 of record NW_024881308.1, read on the forward strand.
TTGTGAGGGATCGTGGCTTTGCCCCATCAAAGCTGGAGTCAACCAGCATCACCCAGTTCCACCAGTGGAAATATCGGAAATAAGGACAAACTACTAAGGAAAAAAATCCATTTTAATTTTTTTCCAGGAATAGTCAAAAAGCATTTCTAACATCCTGGAAGGGCTCTGGCTTCAAGTTACTTGTTTGGAAGGAAGAACAAGAGAAAATAGGAATGTGCACTGCAAGGCTTCGAGCCCGAGAAGGAGCAACATTCTCTTAGACCATTAAAAACCCCAAATCCGTGTAAACGCCGGTCCTTAAATTTTCAGCAAACACCATTTCTTCCGTGCGTATTGCATAAACTGATTTAATTAACTGAGCTGGAAGAGGTGTTTAACGAGAGAGTTGATTAACACCCCCACGGAGGAGCCATCCTGCTTCCCGGTGGCTGTCGAGCACACGGAATCAGCTCTTACTTTGACCCAGGTTACGGTGGGCCGTGGATCCCCTTGGGCAGTGCAGGCAATGGCAACATCCTGGCCTGTCTCTGCCACCACGTCTTGCGGGGGATGGAGGAACACGGGTATCACTGTGCAACACGGGGAGAAAAAAAGAAGTCACGAGCGCGAGAAATGCATCAAGGAAAACAGAGAAACCTGCATGCAAAACATCTCAGCACAGACAAACCAGAGCTGCTGGGCTCTTGCTGCTGTTGCAAGGGCTCTTCAATGGGGTCTCAGCTTACCCAAGTCCTCTCCCTCTACCAAGTCCTCAGTAATTCCTGTTCATTATTTTCTGCTCTTGTGTGTCTCTATTTGGGGCAATTATGGAGGAATGTGCTGGGTTCTCTGTCATTTAAAATAATTAATTCAAAGGCTTTCTAGAAAAGATGCTCTAGTTGAAACAAGAATCGTGAGTTGGGTCAGGAATTATTGGATGAGGCTCCCTGGCAAGTGTTAGTTAGGTCAGATTAAATAATTTTATTGATCTTGCCGGTCTTAAAATATTCTATGAATTCTGTGCTTGAAGCATCACTAATTTCATGTTTCTAGATAGTTTCCTTCCCTCCAGTCTACCATTAGTAAAATTCTGCCATGTTTGTGAATAAGCAGGGACGTTTGCTTATTTAGAATGATTATTTATATGGGAACAGAAAAGAAAATTAAATATGAAAGCATTCCTGTGTGACTTGTATTTTACAAAGGTTCGATTTTAGAGTACCTAAATTTAGGTTGAACCTATGACCTGGTAGCTGATGTGTGAGACAAATGTATCTGGAACCAGAGTTAAGTTTTCCTGTGAAGGAATCATTTTGTTTTGCAAAATATTTCATTTCAAAAAAAAAAAATCTTACAATTCATTCTGTAGGAAAGCCAAAACTTAAAGACAGGAAAAAAACCCATTACTGAGAATGAATACGAGTTTCTGTAAATTATCCAACAAAAATCCTTTGTTTCCTTTCCTTTAGCAAAATTATTTTCTTAATGACAACTCCCAAACATATTAAAGGGCCTCCTTTTTCACTCAAACTGGTCAGATATCAGAGCTCATCTGATGGGTGTTAGGGGTCATTTCTGGTCACATAACCTTGCCCTAGTGTTCATTTGAGCGGATGCCAACCGATACCATCCCGTTCCCTGGCCACATCAAATGAGTTTCATTCCCATGGTTATACTTTTTCTAGACTACCAGACAGATTTTCAAGGAAAACTGAAGCAGCTTCTTCCAGTTTACAAACCTTGGCACTCCGGAAGCCTCTTTAAGATTTCCCACCAACTGATGGAGCTCCCACGCCTAGACGCCTGCTCCCAGGTGAAAGCAAAATCCCACCCCATAGGGAACAGGGCAATTCCCTGCCTTGTCAGATAGTGTGTTATTTACCGTAACGTTAAATTGATGACACACATTTGCCAGCCCTCATTCCCACAGCCTCACCAGCTTACCTCGTGGGGTCACCGACAGCTGGACCGGGAGGGTCCTCACTCCGATGGCACTGATGGCATGGCATTCGTATTGGCCTTGGTCGTGCAGCGCTACCCTCATCACCCTCAGGGTCCCCGTGGAGAGGATGCTGTGCCTCCGGTCACTTGGCAGTGGCCCACCTGGTCAAACGAGCAGTGCAATTTGTTAATTGTCCATGAGATTTCTCTTCCCATCACTGGAGGTATCTGCGTGATAGTTAAAATTTCCCTTTCCTTCCCAACACGACATCAGCCACCCTGAAATACCATCTTCATCTTGCTAAGTGAGGAACAGGACAGATGCTGCTCTTCCCACATCCAGGATCATGACCGAGTTGTCTTATCTAAGCAACTGGAAAGGAGCTGATATCCCGTGTCCTTTCCTCATAAGTTTGAGTGCAAACTGCAGATTTAGTGACACCTGATAGATAGCAAATCTGTGTTCAATTATCCAAACCGGCTGTTTAATCAAATAAATGGAAACATTTAGCATTGTCTTTTTTAATTTGTTATTTTGGTTTTCTTTGGTTTGGAAATGATGTCGGTTCAATATTTCCTCTATTTAAGGAGAAAAGTTGAAAATGAAAATGCTTTGCCAAACCCAAACAAAATTATTAGAACTTCTCAGTTTAGTGACTTTTTTTTTTTTTAATATTCTATTCTCCTCCAAATAAGGGCTCTATTTATTCATCCCAAATACCAAAAAGCATCTGAATCCTCCACACACTCTCAAAAGTGGCTTTGAGATGAGCGATGCTCCATCACTTCTCCTCTTGTCTTGTTCTTAGCATTCCTTCTGTGAAAGCACTGCAAATCCTGGTTTATCATTGGATTGCTGAGTGACCTAGCAAACCTGGTTACAAAGCAGTTATTAACCTTGGTTCTTGTCACTGTTCTCCCTTCCACATCTCTGAGATATCTTCTGAAACCTGGGCAGTGGGAAAAAACAGGTGAAAGGAGGTGGAGAACATGCTGGTGGAGAATTTCAGCTGGTCCTTCGTGTCAGGGCTATTGCTGTGGAAGCTGGAATACAATAGCCATGAATTCTCCCTACAGCACTGAACCATTAATTATGGCTTGTGAAGCATAAGGAAAAGTTGGAGGGCCGTTGGGCCAAGCGTTATTGGCTTCTGTCCCAGAAAGTGTTGGATGGGATCAGTTCAGTGGAGCCAGGGCTAATAATCATCCGAGACTTTAAAAGTTCACCACCACCTGTTGGCCCAAAGCATATTTTTCCTAAGCTAAAAGAAACCTCAGCGGTGTGTCAGCAGCGAATGATGCTCTTCTGCAACGTGCTGCCCAAGAGGAGCAAATCAATGACAATGGTAGAGAGCTGGTACATGGTGAGATCCACTGCCGTGGAGTGTCCAGACCTTGCCTTTTCAAAAGAGGTAGGCAGCTACTGCTGGAGGAAGTTCAAGGCTTTCCATGGGTTTCATGCTGATGAAAATCAGCTCGCTCCTGCCTTCTGACACCACGACTTAGTGTGTCAAAGACCTAAGAGGCTCCCTCCTCAGTGCTTAACACCATTCTTGGTGATCCACAACATACCTCCTAGCGTGACTAGGTCTGTGCTGATCACCATCTGTCCTGTGTCACCACTGCAAGTCATCGCCCTGGACCATCAGCTCAGCTGTTCTCACCCACATCCCGTGGATGATGGCATGGGAGTGAAAGAAATCATGAGCCAAGTGAGGCAGTACCTGCCCGCGTCCAGGCAATCACGGGTGGTGGGTGGCCCTCGGCAGAGCAGGGGAAATCCACGCTTTGTCCCTCAGTTACTGTCTGATCACTGGGAATGAGGAGGAACCTGGGAGAATCTGGAAGGGAAGACAATGACTGAGAAGCAGGAAAAACTCAGGCAAGAAGCTCAGGTTAATTCTCAATTCATGGGAGCAAAACCAGTCACAGGGCTCATATACACCCCCCCTGACCGAACACTGTACCCCAGAAGTGTCAGCCTGGGACTCCTCACCTTGCACTATGATCCTTGCTGTTGCCTGGATGGATCCCTCGGTGTTGCTGGCATTGCAGTTGTACTGCCCCTGGTCCAAAAAGGTGACATTCTGAATGAAGAGTCCTCCGGAGCTGGTGATAGCGAAACGGGAATCCTGCGGTAAAGGAGAGCCTGTGCCAAGGGTCCAGCGGATGCGAGGGTGGGGGTGCCCAGAGACCCCACACTCCAAGGTGACGCTTTCCCCGATCAGCACTTCAGTGTTCTGCGGCTGGATCACAAAAGTGGGCTTGGCTGGAAGGAAACGAGCGCTTCAGAAACCAGAAGCTTTGCTGCCTGCTCAGTTATGGGCTTGGACTCCTCATGCAACCCAGCTAGCCGTCACCCGGCTCTTCCCTGACCTCCCAATCCTCGCTGTGAGCAACTCCCCCCGGCACTACCACTTCCCACCACATCCCCCCTCCCAGCCTGGAGCATCCCCGCTCCTGCGTTCCCTTCACTCTTGATACCTCTGTGCTGCAGAATTCGTCCCAGTCCCCACAAACTCCCTCCACAGCCTCAACTTACCTTCAGACTCTAAACCCCCGGTTTCCCACGCCCATGAGGGAACCCCCTAAAGCTCAGACCACGCTACGCTGTTAGCCACTCTCTTCCCAGCACACCAAGAACATCTTGGCACGTGCAAAGCTGGGACTGACTCTGACCTAGTTCCACCCCCAGCCCCAACCCGAGCTGGGCCCTCAAGGGGTGCACAAGGCTCAATTACATGGGGTGCCAAAATAACGCAGCACGACTTCTTGTGTCTTGACCTCCCCAGCTATGTTCTTGGCCATGCACTGGTAGACTCCTTTGTCCGACTCCTTGGTATTCTGGATCATCAAGGTACCGTCTTGCAACAGGTTCAGGCGGTTGTCATCTTTCATGTCAATCTCATTACTGAAAAACAGCCACAAACAGGCAAAATCTGAAAGGAATAAAGTCTGGTGGTCTTCCCCCCGAACTGCTGGGGGAGTGATGGGGCTTTGAATGCATTGCACTAAGTTGGTGTTCCTTGGAGCTATTCTGAGACTTCACAAAATTTATAGCAAGAGTTATGATTTACAGCACTGAACTTCAGCTCCAGCTCTGATTTACTCCCTGGGTGAGCTACTTTTTTTTTCTCACCACTGATTACATATGACATTTACAGCCCACCAGGAGAGCGTAGTGTTCCCATGCAATAGCATCGTTCCTATTGTCAGGGCATCTAGGCCCACAAAGCTTGTTCTCATTATTTACTAAGTGCAAATATAATAATGAATTAATATTGTTATTGTGTGCAGCCATTTCTATTCAAACGGTCTCAAAGGCCTCGGGGGGGGGGGGGGGGGGGCAAAAAGCTCTGAGTAAGTCACTGTGGGACCCTCACGCATCTTGGACTCCAACCCAACCCAAGAGCTGTGAAACATCTTCCTTCTTTCTACAATGACCTGCAACTCCTGGATCCCAGCCCACAGCAGAAGGTCCCACTGCTGCAACCCATTTGTCCCAGCACGAAGGAATCTTGGATGGCTGCAGATGGTTGAAAAGGGAGAAAGGGACCTCTCTCCCCCTAGGACAAAAGCTGAATCCACTATGCAAACTAATATGCTTGCTGGGCATTTATTTAATTCCCCTGATGTCTCCTCACTCTAGTCATATCTCATTTGTGGAACATTTATTATCATTACCCCTCTTACAATGCTATCTTTGGGAGCCTGCCAGCATTTCCCTAACAAAACCTTCATTCCACGGGGACTTAACTCAGCCATAAACTTTTGCTCTGTGCTGAAACTCTGCCTGGTGGGGAGTTAGCTGAAGAGGCATACATTGATCATTTTTATTAATAACTGAGCCCTATTTGGGCTCCCACAGACAAGAAGCTCATAAAGCAGCAAAGTAACTTCACTTCCACAGTGGGCAGCTGCTTGAGCACAGAATATTTTATTGTGTAGCATTTCCCAGAAACACTTTGGCATCTACCATAGCCCTATATTTTTTCAGTGTTGCTGTACAGAATGATAATCTATACACTGCTTTGCAAGGTCTGTCTTTCAGTGGAGCACTGTGATATTTCCCTTTGAAAAAAAAAAAAGCCATTCTCCCAGCACGCTAGGCCTTTAGTGAGAAAAACCTAGAGACTAGAAGCATTTCAGCAGTTAACAAATGGCAAGCATGGTGGCTTAGAGCAACATGAAACACTAATTTTATTTTTTTTTTCTGAACAGAAGACAATTGCTTTCAGCCTGCAGAGTATGTTTATGGGAAAGTTATAAGCTCTTGGAATCCATTACAAATGTAGATGAAATATTTCAAATGCAGATGAAAACACCACTTGGATTACATGGTCACCAGAGAATGCTATTAAAAGGAAGGTAAATACAACCCATGGAATATCCATTTCTTTTTTTTTTTTTTTTTTTTTTTTTTTTTATGTTGCATGAAACAGCTTTTGTAATTACAGGCAGTCACTGAAGAGCTCAGTGCTTGAAAACCTTTGCTACCCCCAGGGCTCACTGTGCGCAACTTACTTGTTGTGCAGCCAAATAATCGCAGGCTTTGGGTTGCCTTCTGCCCTGCAGGTGAAATAAACTGTGTTTCCCAAGAGGACGTCGACATCGTGGGGTTCTGAGGTTATGCGAGGCCTCTCTGCAAAAGACCATTTTAACACATCCCAGGCTAGAGCTGCACAAAACCACCGACAGCTCAACTGGAGTGTGGTGGGTAACGCAACACCCATCCTGCAACCCCCGAGCAAGCAGGCACCAGCGGAGCCCTAGGCACAACGGCATCCACCCACAGCCACCCCAGGACTTTGCACCCACATCAGCAAAAACAGTGTCAGAGAGGGAACGGCAGCATTCATCCGAGCCTGCTAAAAGCCCTGGAGAATCCAAGCGGCTGTTCCCAGCACGGTGGGCAGCGGATCAGGTCCCCACACAGCACTGAGAAAAACCAGACCTGGCTGTACACTGGTTCACTATACCTGCCCCGAGAGTTGGTCCCTGTCTCTCCCGAAGTAAGCGAAGAAGTCAGTGGCATCCTCAGCTGGGTTGTTTTTCTGCCCCTGGCAGCCTGCTGCTCTCAGCAACTGCCTGCTCCATCCGAACGCAGCGCCAGCTCTCTGCGAATGGCACCGCTTCCCCTTCGACAGGATTTTATTCATTATATCCCTAATCCATCAGCCGATCCCTGTTCAGGCAAGTCTTTCACTACACGCTTCACTTTAAGATGTACTCAAGCACTAAGCAAGTTAAACATTTAAAGGATGCGCTAAAATATGAAGGAATTTATGTACATGGTCTGGAGCACTTCACCTTGATTCAGCAGAATACTTACCCATCTAACAATCTGTGTGCTCACTGGTTAGCCTGTAAAACCAGTGGGATTATTCACACAATTAAGTGAGAACCTGCCACCTTCTCCAGCAGCAGGTCTGTGCCCTTTCTCCTTAGACCCCAAGTTAATGGCTTGGCAAATTATCCCCAGTGGCAACACCAGGGTGGGCCCAAACCCACTACAGCCCCCTGGTGCAAAATGCTGATCCGGTGCAGATTTGCTCCTCTGGCACACATCTGCTAAAAAGCGGTGGGTGAACTTGATGCCAGCAGGCTTCGTACTGACTCAGATATCAGCTGCCTGCATCATTAGAGCTTTACGCTGAATTATGCATCATTTGTCTTTCCCAGCTGGCACAATACCGATGTAAAAGCCTAATGCCAGCAAAATCTTCCCACCAGGTGCTCTGGCTAATTTGACAGACATCCCACTGTGTGCCCGTGCCTAAACCAGAACAAATTTACATTAATGGTCGTACTGTGGCACTGGCTGTGGGTCAGGGACAGCTCGTCGTGTGGCACATCCACTGGCAGTGGGTCCCACTCCATGTGTCCCCAGCTGCTTTCTCTAGACCCTTCCTATCCCCCCGTCCCTTGAGGTTACAGACCCATTTGTGCCAATTCAACTCTTTGCATGGCTGTGCCCCAAATTAAGCTGTAAAATGATCAAGATTTAAAAAAAAAAAAAAAAAAAAAAAAAAAAATCATAGGAGAAAAGCTAAATTCAAGGGGCAGCTCTTCAAAATCCAGCTGATCTCATACATCTGGCTCACAGCTGGACTGGCATATTCAGGAGGGATGCTAATAGCTGGCCCAGTGAGTGGGAACACCTCAAACTGACTCCATCAGAGGTGAAGGATCAGGGAAACACAGCCAACACCTGTGCCACCCTCCGCTGATGCCTGCACTTAAAAGTCAGAGTTTTGTCTCTTTCTCTACGAAATATTTAACTTTGGAATTTTTCAGAACAAAGCCTTTCATTTCAAGACGACATTTTTTCAGTGAGCAGTTATCTAAATTTAAAGCGTAACAGCTTAACAAACACGATGCACTACTACAGTCAAACAAAGCTCCCAGCTACGTCTCTACGACGCATTTGCTTGGGTTTTCAGTTGTATTTCCAGCCACTGCACCTCTCCCAGTGTTCCCCTTCTGTTCAGCCTACTGAGGGACATTTCTTCTGGTCGCTGGTTTATCCACTGACCACACCAGGTCTTTCACTGGCCCTACACTGTCTAAAAACCAAGAAGCGACGTGCCAGCCAAACCCCGGCGCGACTGGCAGCTCTCTCTGAGTTCTCCTGACAACTCGTGTCACCCCACTGGGATCTTCCCATTTCAGCAGTAAAAGAAGGGAGAAATCAGGATGTCGGGAGGGGGAGGCGGGAGGAAGAGGGGTGGAGGAAGTAATTCCTAGGCCAAAGCCCAACTTCACGGGCTGAGGGCGGCTGGTGGAGGGGCTGCACCTCACTCACCGCAGTTGAACTCCTGAGCAGTCAAGGTGATGACGGAGCGCCCGTGCAGCTCCCGCGGAGCCTCGCAGGTGGCGGCTGTTTGGATACGGCCCTGCTCAGCGTATTCCTTCAGCAGCTCGGCCAGCCACATCAGGTCGCAGTCGCAAAGCAAGGCGTTGGAGTCCAGCCGCCTGCGAGAGCGAGGAAAAGGCGGCTCGTTTCCCGGCCTCTGACTGCTGCCTCCTTCGCCAGGACACCGGAGGGAAACTGCCGCCTGGAGTGAAGGGTCACTTGGCTGGTATCTCAAATGAAAATTTGAGATATTTCACTCCCACCACGTTTAAATAGGGTGCTTACCCAAGTCAGAAGGATTTAGTTGAAAAACTAACATTGACCATCGGCCATTCCAGTTTCAAATGAAAAGTCTTCTGTTAAACTGGATTATGCGTTTTTGGTTTAATTTGAGGCAAAAGAGAGACACTGAAATATTGGGTTTTCACGCAGGATGGAGATTTCAAGCTTTACAGAATTCTATAAGAACAGCAGATAACAATGCCTCTATTAGAGCTTTCCATTCTCTTTTACACTTAGCTCCAAAATACTCCCCCTTGATTTTAGTGTCCTTTGGATCAATCTCTTTCTGTGACCAGCTGCTAGAGGTTGTAGCATTTCTGCACAACTGTAAGAACTTTTATTACTGTAATGTGTGCCTGAACCACATCGAATGGGAGCACTGGTGACCTCCCAGCGCACCCACGCTTTTCCCTCCCCTCATCTCATTCCTATGTGCAGTGCTATGCATAAAGATAAATAAAGACTACAGGGGGATTAGCATCTGCCTCCTTCCCCACCGACAGTTTTACAGTAGATGGGTCTGGGCCATCAAAAAAAAAAAAAAAAGATGGAAGAAAGGTCCAATGTTTTCAGGAACAAATATTTGAGAATGTGAGATTTCACACAAGGCCATGATAGAGCATTTTACAGACACCCCACCTTCATCTCTGACATGTACAGACACCATTTCACAAGTTATTCCCTGTTAAAGAAAAATGAAGCATTTTACCTGCTTGCAGAAATCACAGAGGGCTGCAGTGAGAAACACATTATTTTTTTGTAGTTTAAAATCATGGCAGAACACCAAAATGCTTTAGTTTTTGCTTTTTTTTTTCCCCCAAATGCCTCATAGGACTTATTTCCAGAGATCATAAAAGACAAACAAAGGAAAGCTTTGCAGGGTTTAAGCAAACAAGAAACACGCTTAAGAGACAGCCAGGTTATGTGGGAATAACACACCAGGGCATTCCTGCATGGGAGGAGAATCATGCACCTTGGCACCCCTCTGAGTATTTTCAGTCTCTAGAAAAATAAAGCATTTTCTTTTATGACTATGATCTTTCCTTCCATGTTAGATATTGATCTGGAGACAGGATTGAGGTCATATCTGTGCCCTGGACTTTCTACATTTTTGAAGGATGTTTTATGGGCCCAAACTGTTGTGAGGATTTCCCAGGAATGTTCATTCCTGTGGCATTATTGAGCTGTAAAAAAAAATTATAGTTAGATTATAATTAGACACTAGCATGAAGAAGCTACTAACTGGTTAAAATCAGCTCTCATGTCCAATCAAAACTGTTTTATAAACTTAGCAGTGGCCTTGAAGTGCAACAACTAAAAGCTTTGCCAACCAGGCACATTTTTCCTTAGGTCCTGGCCATCTGATCAAAGATAAACAATTGCTCTTTGCAGGCAATGTTTTATACTTACAGCCGTTTGAGGGATTCCAGTTGAGAGAATGTCCCTGGATGAATCCTGGAAATCTTGTTGTTGTGCAAGAATCTGCAATGGGACAACCAATGCCAAAATATTATTCAGTATTTGCACTACGCGGATGATAACATCCCAGGTCAAAACTCAGTTTAAATACAAAGGCTGTGCATCAAAATGGAGCTTAGTTTTTAGATTTACTGTGTTTGTTTCCATGAGCTATAGGGATTTCATTCATTTGCAAGTGCAATGCAATACACCAAAGCGGAGAGTGGGTGTGGACTGGAAAGGGTGACTCAAGACGTGATGTAACAGGTTTAAACTGGAACCTTAAAGTTAATCTGCTTCGTGCTCTGCAAAGGGAGGAGAAAGGGCACAAAATCCCCACAGACTGGACCCACCCTGTGTTTTCTGTGTCTAGGTCAGCTCCAGTTTAGAAGGGACCTTTTCTTTTTTCCTCTGCGAAGATACGGCAATTTTACAAGTAAGGCTCCAGCAGAAGATGCTGGACAACTCATGCCCTAGACTCAGTGTATTTATTAACCCAAATCCATGAGTAAATCTAATTCAGATAACAACAGCCTAAGCTGGGCTTACCTCTGAATGAAGCCAAGGCAAATTGTCACTTCCAGAGTCTTAACACACAGATAAGACACTCCAGTTCTTAGGGAAAAAACCCTGGTTGCACTAAAAGGCATCAGTGGGGACCAAGATGGGTTAATTAACTCTCCATTCCCATAATGGAGGGGGAAATTTATTTATGTCGGTTACATCTAAAACTCATAAGAGACCGTTGGTAAAAGATAGGAAGCAATTTCAGTAGTCAGTGGAATAGGAAAGAAATACAAAAGCAGCACGGCTTGCCTGCAAACGTCCGCATGCACATATGCACATGCAAGTTCAGCCTAGCTGCCCAGTTTGGATGCTGACAAACCTTCCCTGAAAATTTAAATCCAGAATTTTTGTTGGATCAAATACAGTGACTGAGATCACCCATGGTGTACTCATCCAGGTCTGAATTTTCCTAAGGGTATTCGGATCCCACAACTTTATTTTCCAAGCATGCATGGTGTAAGGCACATTTCCATGCAGCACAGAATGGTCTGTTGGTTTCATCATGAAGTGGGAACCACCAGGTGAACTTCTGTGCTAGTGGCTACATTACTACTAGAAGCAATCCTGGGGAGCAGGAGACACAGGACTTCATTTCCTATCTGCTTCCAAGAAGGATGCGTGTTTTTCTTGTTAGACTTTCTTCTGACTTTATTCCTTTTCCATCCCTTTTTTTTTTTTTTTTTGCACACGCTGCCCAACAGTGACTAATGTTGACCTTATGGTCATAGTAAAATTTCAGTTGGCTTGGACAGCTGTAGGGCTTTCTGCAGATTTACCCCTACTTAGGTGGAAACATGAATGTAACACAGCACGGGAAATTCCCTTCATAGTCTCAGTAACCCTTCTACTTGGCAAGTATGTAAAATCTCCTTCTTCAGGGAAGCTTCTTTTTGCATTTCCTTCCATTTTGAAGATCACACTTCATGCTACCGAAACTGTTACACAAAAAGAAGGGGTTTTCCCCCCTTCTCTTCACCCCCTTACTCACAAGAAAGGTCCCATCTTTACTTACAGCCTTTCAAGTTTAGGCAGGTCACTAAAAGTCTCCAGCTCCAGACTTTCCAGGTTGTTGAAATGCAGGTAGCTGTCACACAGAAAAAAAAAAAAATCACAAAGGGCAGGCTTACAAATTGCAATTTAAAAGACAGAAGATCCTTCCAGATCAATCCACCAACACACACACACAGCAACTGGTCACCACATACCTTGGGGCAGACGTGGAGAAACCAGAATCCACTGTAGCAGCTCCACTTTCCACGTGCAAACATAGTAGTCAACACTGTTTTTTTCCCCTATTCTGCCAATTATTTACTCTCTTAATAAACTAAAACACACCAAGAGGAGGACAGATTTGCTCCTCCCTGAAGCCTAAGGGCCCGGATGAAATTGCTGCCCATGGAGACCCAGTAGCAGCTGCTCCCATCTGAGCACCACACAGAAATTTTCCCTGCCTTTCCCCTAGTGCCTCGGCATTCCCCAACACATCCTTGGATAGCTGGGGAGGATGAAATAGCCTCACTACAAGGAACTTGCTCCCAGCCTAGGAACTGCAACATTTCTGAGTGGGATCATGAGCTTGCTGAGAATTAATTCATAGAAAAAGGCCCCAAACAACCCGATAAAACTTTGAAATTAGTCCTGCTTTTTGTTCGAAGGTGGGACTGGAAACACCCAAAGGTCTCTTCCAGCCTGCATTTATCTGTGATTCTAACAAGGGCTCCCGGCACATGCATCCACCCAGCAAGAGCAGCAACATTTGGAAATGCTGCCGTTGGGCTAGTCTGTTTCTGCGAAGGGAAGTCGCAGTCTCCAAAGACAAAGATGGTTCAGTCACCTGGAGCACTTGGATCTAAATGGCACATTAACGTGAACAGCCCAGTTCTTGTTAATGCAGGTTAATATTTTTAGTTCCACTAAAATCTCAAGCGTGACCTGCTAGTCCAGAGGCCTGGGAGATCTTCTGCACTGCCCCAGGTCACTCCTTGCCATCAGCAAAGAAAACCTGGGGTCTGCAGAGCAACACAGCGTGATACCTGAGACTCCTTGTTCCCATTAACTGTGACTTTCACTGGCATAACTGACACGATCCTGACTTTTAGCTGCATTTCGGTATGGTTTCAAAGTTGCCTAAAATCTTCCCCCTTATTTTACACAGGCATAAATTTCACAGCGGTCAACGATTAATCACGGATCTCCAAATACTCATTCTGCTATTATAGCTGACTGCATTGAGAAATAATTGCCTAAGCCACCACATGGCTGTTTGATTTGTAATGGAAGGATTCATGATAAATGGTCCACTATCAGAGTGCTAAGCGAGAGATGGTGACTCAGATTCTGCAGTGGAGGGCAACAGTGGGGAGTGATATACGTGTTTTAATAAATCTCAGATGTCATTGCTTTGGACCTTGAGGAAAGCATCTGATACTGCCCATCAATCGGGTTATACTTTTTCTTGAAAAGCTGGCTTGTGGGGCACAGCAAAACAGGGTAGGATTTGAGCAAAGCTAATTCTTTTGGAACCATGCCTGCCTGAGATAGAAAACAGATGGGACTTTCAGCGGATTGTTTGTTGGTTTTGTGGTTTTGTTGTTTTTTGTTGTGGTTTTTTTTGTTGTTGTTTTTTGTTTTTTTTTTTTTTCTTTTATTCGTGACATCAAGTCTGGAATGCTCATTGTTAAAATATCACTGTGGCCAGCATCATCTCCCCTTTAAGCAGAGCTGAGCTGGTATCTGTTTCCTATGTTTTCACCCAGGCATCTTTGCTGAGCTGGCTGATGAAAAACCACATTGTACACAAGGTTGGTAGCACACCTATTATTAAGCTTGCTTGAAACTTCCTGTTATCCTCTGTCCACTTCTGCTGTCAGTCTGGAGAGCAAGCTGGATCCTACCCCTTTTACAGCAAAATCCTTAGTTACATTCCAGCCCTATAAATGCTGCTGTTGGGGACAATCCATGAATTAGAATGGCTTCACCTTTGGTCCCTGTTCTTCAGTGATGCAAATAATCCCTGTACTTCAAATACCCACGCTTACTCTCTCTCCACATGCACACATGTATTTACACATAATATATCACGGCCCCTGGCAAGAAAAATCCAATCCCAGTTTAGCAAGACACTTTAGAAGAGTCAGACCTCAGTCTTCCCCTCTCACCTTGAGCACAGGGCATTAAGAGTCAAACCCCCAAACTTCTTTGATTGAATAAACAGCACAGATTTCCCGTACGCAAGAAGGGGAGCATTTAAGGACTGCTAGAATGTCACTGTGATGGACTCCAGCTGCCAGGTAAACACGTGAGGCTCCTTTCATCGCAGAGTGCCACGCAGCTTGGAGGGAAAGTCATTACTTTGTTTGGATACATCATATTCCCCCCCATTGCAACTTCCAGATGCTTTACAGCATGCAAGTACCACCATCGCTCCCACAAATACCCCACTGCCTTGGCTCTCGGCTTGCAATTCATCCATTTGTTTTCAGCAAAGGTTTGGATAAGGGAGAAACTCAACCAGCGCCCTCAATTCGAGCAAAGGGCCAGATCCTACTCTCTGCTCCAGGAGTCCCAGCAGACATAAACACATCAGGCCAGCTGCCTTCTGCTTCAGGCCATCCCACAGTCCCCCATCTCCTCCCATCATAAGGTCCTTGGATGTCAAGGAAATCAGAAGCACAGCTGGGGTCTTCCTATGCCTCAGAGGTTCAGGCTCAGGAGAAAACATACGGGACGTCAGTAGGAAGAGACCTCAACATTAACTAACCAAAATCAGTACTGGGACCAGCTGTTTTCAAATGAAGCCAGTGTAGTCTTGCAAAGCTGGATGATAAAACAGGCAAAGCCTCATCCCATTCCTTGCTAAGTGTCTGGTACTCTCCACTACTGGAAACGCAGCACTTGGGTTACAGAAGCCAATAAATCAGCTTTTATGCACATCGCATTCAGCAGCAAACAGGGCTCGTTTGTACTTACAGCTGTTCCAGAGAGCGGAGCCCGTTGAAGGCATGTTGCTGGATGCTCTGAATTTCATTTTTATAAAGGTAGCTTTCAAAAGGAGAGAAAGAAAAAAAAAAAAAAACAACAAACAAAACATTAGGCTAACTGATCAGAAATTATGTTTTAAAAATACACAGGAAACAGCTATGAACCTCAACCCAAAGCAGAGCTTGCTGATTGGATTCAAGGGTAATGTTTTATACCTGTGACATTAACATCCAGAAATTCTGAGCACAGAAAAAACGTCCTTGACAGGCAAATATTAGAAGTGGGTTGTTAAATTTTGAACAGGCTAAGAAATTACTGAGCTACCAACTCACAGGTATTTCAGGTTCTCCAGATCTTCAAAAGATCTTCTCGCAATTTGTTTTATCTGATTATTGTTCAGCAGCCTATTCAAATCAAGAAAGAAAAACACAACTGGTGAATTCAGCATATGTGAGACTTGTGGCATTTTTGTTCCTGGATGCCCACTGAAAAATCCGAAGCCCGTGTTTCACAGAGTTTAAGACTTAAAGGGGTTAGCAGATCAAAGTTGGATACTCACACCAGCTAAGTCAACGAGGTTTCTCACCCAGAGGTGCCAATTACTCCCAATACGTACAGCGTTCCAAGACTTTTCTTTACCTTTTGCCACAGCAGTTTTCACTCCAAAGTCACAGTTTTGGCCAAGAAAGGGATGAGGGGAAGGGAGACAAGCAGAAGGAAGCGGAGGGGAGAAATTAAATCATTGCTGCCACTCTTGTACAACAGCAGTGGTTTCTGAAGGTGAATGTTTGTGTTCAACAACGTGTGCGCAGGGGTGTGCAGAGCCAATTTTTAAGAGTACAAATGCAGTCTAAAATACCAGTTCACGGTGGAGTTATAAATTAGTAACTCTTTGTTCTACTCGCTTCATATACAAATATGTGCAAATGAAAAATAAATAAATATAGATCTGACTCCTGAGGCTATTCCGAGACAGCGTCTTTCGGTCTAGAGAGCCTTATGCCAGATTTTAATACAAAACCTATGGACAACATCACATTGGCAAGAAATCTCCAACTTGTATGCACAGTTGCCATGACATGCAAATGATGGCCGGTGCCAACGACCAGAAACACAGCTCAGCCTTGTAACAACCACACAGCTGAACACTACAAAACCCCCTTCTGCAACCACTGTCAAACCCAACATCAAGAAAACAAATCACTTATAAATAGCTCTTTGATGTACGATGTTTAACAATTCATCGTGGCCGCCTAACTGCACTCCTGTGGGTCTTTCATTTTAGTATCCCACTCAAGTTCAGATCTGGCAAAACTCACTGCGGCCGCAGAGCTGGTGGAGCTTGTAGCCAAATAGCTCAGAGCAAGGATTTGACCAGCTACGCTTATTTTCAAAATTCCTAAATGGAGATGTGGATGGAGAGGAGAGCTGCGACCATGTACTGCAAAAATGTGTTTTTCTAATGTTGTAGGAAAAACTGCTAATCCCTCTGCAAGCAGCCAGATCTTACAATGTTAGGTCAAATTCATCAAGTGCGTTGGATGTGCACTTTCTATCTTACAAGCTCCTTTTTGTGATAGCTATGTCCCTCAGAAACAATCTGCCACCAGACAGCAGGTGAGAAGACAGTTCAGCACTCTCCCAGCAGTAAAACCCCATCGTCTGCCCTACTTTGCTGGAGAAAATAGGGTAGGC
The DNA here is from genome assembly GCF_018691265.1 of Tyto alba. NCBI lineage: Eukaryota > Metazoa > Chordata > Aves > Strigiformes > Tytonidae > Tyto > Tyto alba. Next base: position 15,690,505 of record NW_024881308.1, read on the forward strand.
AGCACATCAGCCAGCCTCTGGCACTACAAGCAAAGGTCCCTTCCTGGGAAAAACAGTTTGTGCAGGTAACGGATGGAGAGAAAAGACAAAGAGATGGGGAGAAATGGAAGAAAACGTGGGAAAAGAAGATGAAGATAAAATCAAACGCCTCAGGGATGCAAAGATAAAAGATATCAGGAGCACAGATGTGTTACTAGAGCTTCACAAGTTACCGCCAGGCACCTGAGTCACACCAACTTTCCACCAGCTTGTTCGCAGGTGGAGTATTACACTAAGGAGCCAAAAAGCATCTGAGAAACTTGAGCTCAAAGAAACTTTCGAAAGTCAGAGCAATAAGGGTTTGAGAAAAATCTCAGTATCCTTGATGCGACCATCCTGCCTTGGTTAGCTACTCTGCTACCACGGATGGGCTGTGCCACTACCAAACTGCACACTGTCAGGGTTGTGGACAAGCAGCCCAAAGAGGTTAAGGCAGAAAGTTGCTGGAAAGTTTCTGCACAGCTGGAAGCAATGGCTCAATACACATGGCTGCGGTTAAACAACCCGATTTCACTCATAAGGATGCAAAAATGATGTCAAGTCCTTGGAACCTACGATCCCGCTTTGACAGCCAGATATGCTGTGTGGAAATACAGCCCCTGAACACCAACCCAAAGGTTTATCTGATGATTGAACACCCAAGGACTGGAAATAACTGCCTGAAAGCAGTGCAAGAGCGGGGTTTGGTCTATTTACCCACGGGACAAAGACGACACAGGCACCAGCCGTGCAGGCTTCCCTCCCTGCCCTCTATCAACACGCTTTCAGCTTCAGCCAGGGGAGACCGAAGGCAGCTTGCTCTCTGGTATCTGATCCCTGGCCCTACTTCTGAGGATGCCAGATGGGCTGATAGGCGGGTGCCAGCTCCAACGTCATTCCCATGGGCACCAGTGCCTGTCCCCTGCCACGCAACTGGCACCAGCCCTTGTTTCACAGGGGACACGAGACAACGACCAGGTCCTGGAGGCAGGGTCACACCAGCAGCCCCACACGCCACGATGGTCTGAACTCCTCTGCTGACCCTTTGTCTTTAATGTAATGAGTTTGGATCAGGACTGAAGTCCAGGGCGGGTTTTAAATCGCAACATGTCATCTGACTGCATTTTGGTGCTATTTAAAAGCATTGACCCGGTCTGTTTTGTTGTCTTGGCTATTTAGGACAGTTCAAGGGGGTGTAATCAGTGATCCAAGCCAAATAAGACAAAATCTGGAAGTTCAAATGGCATGCAGTACGCAGGCCTCTTATCTCATCGTCTGATACTTAAAAATTCGTTCATTGCCCGATTAAAGATTAAGAAGCGTATGGAAGAAGCCATCTCTGTTTCCTGTCTCAGGATTCCCCATTGTAATAGAAGAATATGTCCTGGAAAAAAATCAAAAGTGAGATAATTTATGAAGTCCACCATAGTCCACATATTCCAACATGCTGCTTTTAGAGAAATCCATAGACAAGACAGCACATCTGGCTCCTAGAAAGACTTTAGATGGCTTCTGCGCAGCTGTCTGCTCCTCGACTTCTGTGCAATTCACCCAGGCAGAGAAGTGTGCGAAATCCTGGCATGACCCGGACACTGATCCCAGCCGCAGTCAATAGCAAACCACCCAAATTCCTGCTAACCTTGAAGAGGATTGAATGCTAAGATCTACTGCTAACCAGATCTGCTGGGAATATGGTCTGGCAGACAGAAGCTGAAAGGATCATTATCGACGCATATCTTAATTATACCCTGTAGCAAAACAAGCTAAATAAAAAGTATTAGAAGTAAGTTTCCTAGAGCTTATCAAAAGATAGCACAAGGCCGTGACATTCCCCTTTGTGGCAGCTGGTGAATTGGGCTCCAAATAAGGAGGTGGACTCAATCTTGCAGATTTTATTCCTGACAAATTCTTCTGGGAGGTTCAAGATATACATGCACCATGAGATCTGGCCCAGATTCACTAAGAGAACATTTTACATTCAGTTTCCTTTAGGTTTTATGTCCTGACCGCCCCTCCTTTCTCCTTCCCCACCCTCTCTCCGGGTTGCCAAGCACAGGCTTAAGTTGCATTAAATGAGTCGCTTTCTGTTTTGAAGAATGTCTTAAATGATGTGACAGTACAGAATTCAGATTCAAACTGTGTAGTCCTTCCTCTTTTCAGTTGACAAACCACATGCTACAGTCGTTGTGACATAACAGATATTTTTTTTTCCTCCCGCCCTTAATAGAAATCATCATATAGTGTATTTAAAGTGGGAGAAAAAGTGAGTTTCATGCTCAGCCATGCATTCTCCCTTGTTGACAGAAGGATCTGGAATAGCCATTTCCCATATTTGAGGGAGAAACTTTTATTCTGAGATCCAAGCAGGCTCCGACATCCCCTCCTTGCTGGCAGGAACACATTCTCTCAAGAGCTACCGGAGGGCTCAAGACAGAGTCTCTATGTTACTCCTGTCATTCACCCTGAAACCCATTACAAACAGCCACTAAAGCAGAGCTGCAGAGCTCACCAGAAGTGCCTTTTGCTCTCACCTAAGCAGAAGGAGAAATATGATGTGAGCAACGACACTGGCAGGGCAAAGGCCCGGGCAGAAGCACATACATGTCTGTGGTCTCCGCAGAGTCCCAGTTCTCTAAGGGTGCTCATGGCACAGAATGAGCAAAATACATACTGGTATGTAATAAGTGTAATAAGAAATGCTGCTTTGGTCCCAAGGTTGGACATTTCTATAGATGATGCTGGAGAGACCCAGGTAGCAGCAACCATTTGGCTGTGATGGTCTTGGTTTGAAAATACAGGAATCGACCAACTGGGTCAACATGGCAGGGTGCTGACCTCCTGTGGAAACATGCACGGGGACAGTCACGCAGGGCTGTCACCATCCATCCCCATCCAAAGATGACCTAAAGGAGCAAAGACTGGAAAGCAATGACATGCTACGGCTCACCACGGGCTCTCTTCTATAGCCCACCACCTGCTCTGAGCTAATGTTGGGTTAAGCAATGTGGCTGATATTGGCAAACTCGGGCAAAACAGTTGCTGAGATGCCATACAAAAGGTTTTTTCTCTCCCTCTTACTGCTACCCTATTGGTTTTTTTTGTTTTGTTTTGTTTTGTTTTGTTTTTTTTCCACGGGGACATATTAAGAGTTTAAAAATACACAGAGGAGATCCTGACACCAACATCTGCCCAGGAACTGAGAAGATGCAATAGGAAGGGATAAGAAAACCTTACAACTCTAAGACCGTTAGCCCAAGAGGAACTTCTCCAACGCACACAAAGTTGCAGATAGCTGACAAGCAAGCTCGCAGCGGTGCAGCACTTCAGGGAATTGCTTATCACCTGTGGTGCTGTACCAGGAGTCTCCAGCCAGAAACACATAATGACTGTACCTCTTCTACAGACAAACAGGGCTCCTGATTTTATTTTTAAAGTAGTGTGCTGTAATTTATCAAATTTTGGCACCAGGGGAAAAAAAAAAAAAAAAAAAAAAAAGAAGAGAGCAGAGCCAGGGGAAGGTTTGAACTGCTGAAAAGCCCCACTGGACTCACCACAGGCTCCTCTTCTGTCAGTCTCACAGCCCATCTCCCCACATCCAACACCAGCTACAAAGGTTTCCTTATCAGGGTGGTTTATAAACTGTCAAATTTGGATACAGTGCAGCCATCCTGCCCAAAAGGAGATGCAGAACAGAAGCTTCACCAGAATCTGCTGCCCTTCCCCTGTCAGGCCAAAGCACTGCAGGAAAAGGCTTTTTTAAAAGCATTTATTTGCTTAAGGAACATTTATTTAAGTCCCATGGCAGAAAGCTGCAAGCTCAGAGCTCTGCATATGGAACCTGAGATACTCTGTCCTCCAAACCTCTCACTTCAAATATTCTGGCCAAACTTTCCCAGCAAGTCTCTCAGGGATTTTAAGGGATTTATTCTCTTTATAGCTTGAAGACCTATACGAGTCCTCAGACAAAAGTTTACCATCTAAGAAACATCAGCAAATTCATCAGCTCTTGTCAGTTTTGACATGGGAATTGGACAAACCAAAGCTCCTGGAGAGAAATTTGCTTTAGGAGTGCAAGGTCTGACATTCCCTCATTCAGTTATCAAGATCCTCATCTGGGGGAGTTAACTACTACAAGTGCGAGAATAACCGATTTTTCCAGTTTTCTGGCCAGATTGGAAAATACAATCAAGCATATAAAATACTATCTAAATTGAAAGGCTTCATTTGCAAAACCAGTTGGTTTTCAGAATTCAAATATAAAAATGCAGTATTTTGTTAGAGCAGTGTTTCACCTAGTCCAGTATTCCAGCTCTGACGATGGCCATAGGACACTATTTAGGGAAAGCTGGAGAGCCTGTCCACCATCTGTGCAAAACACATTCCTCTTACTGCCCCGGCATCCATAACCATGACATTAGGGATGTTAGGGGGGTAAATTCATGCCTAATCTCTTTAGTATCTGTTCATGGACTTGCTGTCCTTGAGGTGCCTGTCCAGGAGGGTGTGGGGAGAGAAAACAAAAAGAATTGGACAAATTCATGGAGCATAAACAGGTATTACATAGAGACAGGTCTTTCCATCTCGGCCAGGCTGCATATCCATATCTAGCTTTTAGCAGAGTGGCAGGAGACAGAAAGACAGAAGCAGAAGTCTTGCAGATGTCAGGGACCTGCCTAGACCGAGGCACTGGCAGGGCAGGAATCTCTTACAAAGCTCCGCAGGTTGGGTGGAGCATCTCTCCAAGTGAAGGCCTGCCAGCATCCTTAGTTTCCCTGGGGTTTGGCTGAAACTAGCCTGGCAGTCCTACCGTGCTGCCTGCCAAACATCTGTCTGCATCACACAGAGATGACATAATTTGGAACGGTTTTCTTGACTCAGGAGAGCTTCAGGGGTGGAAGAGCAGGTCTGGAGATCAAGATGCTTCAGCAGAGCTTCGTGATAAGGTCAAAGCCTCCAGATGCAGGCTCTACTTTCTCTCTAGATATTCTAGTCACATTTATCACCCTATCTGACCCTATCTCAAAAGACTGAAATCCATCCAAAGTATCTTTTCTCATTATTATTTTTGGTAATTAAGTATCACATGGTGCTGCTTGAGAGACTAACATGGGCTGTTCTCTTGCTCTGGATGAACAGCATCATTGGCAATGAAGTTGTCTACCAGTCTATTAGCTGACCACCTGTCCTATAAGCAGGGGCCTGGGCCACGACCAGGGTACTTTGAAGCATCCTGCAGTCATGGTTTGGCCAATCAGTCCCACACATAGAGTGGAAGAATCTTTAGCAAATGCTGATTCTTAAAAAGCTAGCTACTGAACACGGCTCTATGATAAAGTCCTGCTGTATTCCCACTCTTCCTACAGCTTCTTACAATTGACTGAATTCCTTATTGCCCAGGTCTTCCTTCTTCCAGCACTGCCATCTTCACAGGATGAGGGACTTCAGACCTCTCAAGGTCAGACAGAAGAAAACAATCTGGATTTTCTCTTGCCGTTTGGAACCATGAATGTACATACCCAGGGAATCTGAGCACGTCTGTTGTGCAGTACAAGTTCCCAAGCTAGCCCGTTTGCCTCACAGAGAGATTTGAGATTGGACCTGGAAATTTCATAGCTGTTAGTGCCGTGTTACAGCTCGAATAATCAGATCTGAGTCTCAACAGGCTGATTACATCCAGCACAGTGCTGCGCTGACACAGCTTCTGTTCCTGATTTGGGAGCCGACTTGTTTTTAACTTCTTGGCTAGGCGGTGCAGATGTACTCATATCTCTCTTCAAACCCTCAGCCTTACAGTGGCAAGAAGCAGCAAAACCTCCCGCTATTTCCTCTGAGCGGAGTGAGAAACTTGTTAGTAGGGTAGTGTATCATACCGACGTGAGCACGCCTGCTCTGGCTGGGGTGCAAGACTGAAGGAACTGCCTTCTACTCCCATTCCTATCTGTAGTAGGGCAGGTGTAAGCATTTATTCTAGGGCAAGGCATAGGGACAAGTCGGCATTTGGAAAGATGCACTCTCACTTCAAAGCCATGTAGAGCAACTAATGTGGTTTATGCATTTAAGGTGGCCATGGAAAGGAAGATTTTAATGCATCCCTCCACTACATCGATCCCAGGCCAGAACTGTTTTTACAGGCTATTCCAAAGCCATACCTGCTGAAACATCCTCAGGCAGTGACAGTATACATCAGGATTTTATTTTTTTTTTTTTAAAGGTTAATTGCCAAAATGAAGGTTATTAAATTGCACATTTAATTAAAATGGGTAAGAAACGTGGTCAAGGATAGAACAGTGAGAATTTTAAAGCTTTAGCTGGATATGCACAACTTAGCTGAAATACCTAAAAGACCAAGGCCACCTTTAAGCCATTATGGTGGCTAGTAATAACATAAGTAATAAATGAATATCCTCTCTGGGGGATCACTGAGTGGAACTTACAGTGTGTTGAGGTTCTTCAGTCTCCTGAAGGCTCCGGGTTGTATCTCCTTGATGTGGTTGAAACGTAAATCTCTGAAAGCAGAAAATACAATCAGTGCACTGAGATATCAAGAAACCATCAGCAATCAGAATCATCCACCGGAGGAAGGGAAGAGAGCTCCTGGGAGAGTCGACTGTACCAGGCCTACATGAACTGGAGAAATGGAGACAAAGACCAGGGAAGGGAGTGGAGGAGGAGTGGGGATGATGGCTGGGATCTACTCTTGTCTGCAAAGTCATCCAACAGTCAGGAAAAACCTACATTTAAAAAATTCATTTTAATTTCATAGAAAACTGAAGACCGGAAGGACTCATTGCACAAACAGCAGACAAGGTCTGCTGCTCAACACCCCAAGTTCACGTGCAATTACACTTGTATCTCATACTGATTTGCAGGGGGAATGCACATCATTACATGGACCCGTTTTGTAGCTCCCTACCAAAATTATCGTTGCCCTAAAATGGTTAAATCTGATCAAATAACCTCATATAATAAGCATTTCACATTCTGCTGTGCAACGCTCCAAGAATCAGAACAGCTTATCACTGCCTGCATTTCAAATTTCTGCCAACTTCAATTAGAATTAGTGGAGTCCAGGGGATTCTGGCAAATTTCAAGGGCTGCCCATGTAACTACATCAACTTGGAGCCTTAAAACATGGGGTTTTGATTGCTAATGAGATAATAAAATAAGAGCTAAGTGGTTTAACCTGGTTAACCAAGTAGAAACACTTCTATAGGGAATGTGCATTGATTTGGCAACTTCCATGGTCCAGCATATTACAACAAATCACAAAGGACCGACAATGTTTTTTGCTGCTAGTTTCTATCCAAAGCACAACAGTGAAGTTGCTTTTTTTTTCTCCTACGCTGTCTGATCTATCACATTTAAAAACTATTTCTCAGTTTAAGGCAGCCTTTTAAGGACATTTGCTTTAAGAGGTAAAAACCACATAAACATGCTGAATTGCCCATCATTCTGCTGGTAGGTTACAGAGCATTTGGAGGCAGAGTTTAAAATAAATATTCTACAAATAGCTACAACTTCAACCCTTATTTTTAGAACAGGCATCAACAAGACCCATGCCCTTTATAAAATTAAGAATAGGAAGAGGTACTTTCATTGCAGATGGCTGTAAACTTGAATTGACAGTGAGTATCCAAGGGGGCAGAAACATCTTCGCATAAGTACTTGAGAAGACAATAGACAGTAAGTAAAGCTGATTTTATTATAATACCTAATGTTTCTTTAGCTTAACAGTTTGCAGAACTAGTTATGTTTAAAAATTCGCACTAAATTGTCCTACTTTTTTAGGTTGAAAACCCACAGCATTTTTACTGAAGTTACACTGAAATAATAAATCTCTGCCTTGCTACCCCGTTGTTACCACTGAATGCAATAGAACACATGCCACTGGAAGTTGTCTCTCCTGTTGTTTTTTCCTTTCTTTAACTTTTCAACTTTGAATAAAGGAATGAGAAGACTAATGTAGGGAGAAGTCTCTCCTCCTTCTTAGTGGCAAGTATTGCACAGAGACGAGTTAGAGGGCAGGAAGGAACACAGCTTCAGTATTTCAAAAGAAGTGTTGGAGCTGTAATTTAGAAGCACCATTTGTCCACTACAAACTGCAGTCCCGAAGCATCACCCTTTGGAACTGCAGTTTTTAACAGTAACTTTACCTTTGACATTTTCTGGTGTGTTTGGCTTTACTTGCATTGCTTCAAATGCACATTTCTTGCTCTTCTTGTTGGAAGGTGTTACATACCCCCCCTCCCCGATGATGTGAATTTGAGGATATCCGTACAGATTTTTCAAGGCAACGGCTGACACCATAAAGCCAAATACAATTAAATATTGGCAAAGGTGATAGCACAACACGCTGACTATTCTCCACGGCCTCGTTAAAAGGAAATGAGGAAAGACTAGACCATGAAAAAAGGTGAAGAAATGCAAACTTGATTTATACACTGTAATGCACAGACACCAACTCTGCCTGCCCCAGGGGGCTGTAAAGAGCTGTGTAATTAGTCCAGGCAGCTGGCTACAGGTAATAGGGAACATAACAAATAAATGGAAGAAACACACAGGGGTCAGGGCTGAAGCTGTTGATGCTCATGGAAGGCAGCGGGAAGCAGGCAGTGAAGTGTAAACTACCACTTTGGGTCACAGGCTGCAGGTGGAGGGAAAAAAAAAAAAAAAAAAAAGACTATTTTAATGAACAAAGACAACTGCAATCCTTCACACCCCAGCATTCACACAGAAGTGCGCGGCTTCCACAGCTGAAACAAAAAGCAAAACCCAGAACCACAGGTGATTGAAAACACTCCTGAAAACCCAGAAAAATAAACCACAAGCGCCTTCGCTCCCAGAGTTGTTTTCACTATAGGTTCCTTGCTAAAAAGGACTCCTTGAAAATGGTGCTGTGGAAGTCTGCACCTGGTCTCAAGCTCCCTAAGCCAGTCTGACTCCCCCGGGGCAGCAGGTTTCTTTCACCTGCAAGAGCAATAAAGCAAACCTGGGCTGCAGGGCCTGGCAGGAGCGACCCTGGGTCACTAACAGAGGTCTCACCGCTCTCGCTTGCCTGGACCATCTCTCCATAGTGCTCCTGCTTCTGACAAGCACAAGGATGGAGAGATGCCTCCTGATAGTTCCCACTGCTGATCTAGCAGTGGGGACCTGGTTTCATGCAGGAGCTTTTCCCCTACACCATCCCCAAGGAGCATATAATAAAACTCAGCTTATTATCTTAATGAAATATCTTGATTTTTCTTCTGTTTTCTGTTTCAGATAAGACCTTCACATGATTCTCTGGACCCCGGCTGTCTTGCACTCCTTTGGAAAGCTCACTCTCTGGTTTGCTCTCCATCACACAAAGGCAACAGCTTTCCCCACAGACAAAAAAGGGAACTGAAACAGTACACTCAGAGCACTTCATTTCAAGAAATGATGTGAATTAACTGGAGAGAACCCAGAGGAAAGCAATGGGAACAATCTGAAGTCTAGAAAACATGACAATGAAAAGAACTGAAATGGCTTATTTAGCCACAGATAACAATAACTATGTCAGAACACTGATACAAATAGAAAAGGGCAAATAGTCACTGACTAAAACAGCAGATTCAGATTTTTAAAAAAATATTTTAAATAGCAAGGCTAATAAAACACTCCGATGGACTGCAGGCGAGACAGACGTTAGCCACACGTGGTTTAGGAAGGTTAATCCTGCCATGGAGGCAGAAGGATGGACTGTTCTGCTCCCTGTACCCAAGACAGCAGTAAAGAGACACCAGTGTGGATGTCCCTGCACCACAAAGAAAGCCCCTGGAGCCACAGAGGAACCCACATTTTGTCCTTACCAACGCACTAAAAGAACCCCAATACTTTGGCTCATCCATAGCCTGAAGCTTAGCTGGTAATGAATGCCATGTAGGGCTGCACCGGGAAATTCCTGGCTTGCATGTATTTGATTGAGAACATTCCCTACAGAGTTTGTCCCCTCTTACACAGAAACGCTTGTTTCTCTCTATTCCCAGGGCACTCACTCTGGAAACCTTACATTTCTTTCCACGAACAAGTGTGCTTTTTACGGGGACCCACCACACAGCTTCTCCGTGCCAGCCTGTTCCAGCTGCTGTGTGCACCAGCAGCTGGGCTCCCTCACTCCCTCCTGCTGCTTTCCACCTTGGAATTTGCAAAATGGAGGGGGGGGGGGGGGGGGGGGGGGCGAAATTCCCTTCTGATTTAACTCTACCCCATCTTTTCAAGGCCAACAGCCTGGGATTACAAGATACCCTTCCACAATTCCAAAGCACCGTAGCTCTGACAAGCAACTGGGCTGGAATACATGGAGAACGTAGGATCTGCTATAGAAATATCTCACCATTTCTGAATCTGGGAACTCTTAATCCCATTGCAGAGGCTTACCAAGAACACCAGAATTTTCAAATGGATGGAGAAACAGGTCTTTAGAGGACAACACTTGAATCTTTTGATCCTCTCAGCTGCTATTAGAACAATAATTCCTGAAATCATTGTGTTAAATAATTATCAGTGATTAGCATATAAAGCAATCAATGGTGTTTACAAGAAACTTCCACTTCTGTTTAATCTATTTAGGCTTTTACGGAATCATGTATTACTATGTTAACCAAGCAGATAATTAGCTACAAGAGGTATTTTACTGCAGTTCCATGGAAATTACTGGGTTTGTTGCATTGAAGCATCTTTTGTGTTCAAAACGTTGTGCACAGCAATGACGCTGACAGTTCTGGACCATTTCACCCAGAACTGGTTGAGTAAGTGGCAGCCACCCAATCATTATCAACAAAGACACAGAGAGTAAAGGTGGTGTTACAGAGATAAGACATAGAGGTTCCTTTCAGTGTTTCCTGGGGAAGGGAGGACGTGAAAGGCATCCTAAACACAACTTTTAAGTCAAATTTTCCCATATGTAAGAAGAGCCAGAACATTTATCAGAAAGATGCTCCTTTCTCTTGCTTATCCGCAGAACATTGGAGTCAGCTCTGCAGGTTCCCCCATCCTGCCAAACAGCTCCAGTCCTGGCAGGAAGGGAAAACAGCCTTGCTGAGATGGAAATGAAGTCTTCCAGACTCACTGTCATCAGCTCACCAACTCAGGAACGTCCCTCTCACACAAGAGTCCCCAAATGGCTTTAATAACTGACAGCCTTCATCTCCGAATCCTTACATGGACAGCTGAGCATTGCCATCCCTGCTAGACAGATGAAGAGACCACAGGGAGGCTCAGGGCTGGGGGTTTTTCCAAGTCCTGGCTATTTTGAGGCGTACCAGCTTAAGACATCAAGATTTGACTGCTCAAAGAGTGAACTGGAAGGAAAATATGTTCAGCATGAACATACTCGTAAACGAGATCATTCAATCATGGTTAGACACTGAAGAGCAAGCAGATGCAGAGAGCCTCATGCTACAGAACAGGCTGTCCTTCTCTGCTGCATTGCCACACTGCTGACATTTTGAAGTTTGAGGGACGGGCACACTAGATTTTAATTAAGAAATTACCACAGGCATTCCTGAAACAAGCTTTTTAAGATTTCAGCTCCCACAAATCGGGGTCAGGTTTTCAAAAGGGCTCCCTCTGCATCAGCTGGGACAGGACAGCAATTCAGCAGTCGGCGTACCAAGCTGGTTTGATCCCACCACTTCTCTGCATATAAAACTGGTGTGAATGTTGCACTTCAGAGCCTGGCCCTGAAGGCAGTGTCAGGGCAGGAGAGGTTTGCTCATGCTTCATCCCCGGCAAAAGCATTTCATCACCTGCCACAGGGCATCCCTTTAGCTCTTGAAAGTAAAGGCAGGAGCAAAGAATATCTCCAAAACATAGTTTTGGCCCTAGACATATACTCAAGCAGGGAGATTACACAGAAAACCATTGACCTCATCAATCTTGGATAAATTGAGCTATTATTTCTATTAACAGCTGGTATGGAGATTACAGTCTGATCCTAATCAAACCAGCTAAGTCTATTCTTGGGCATTCATGCCAGCAAGGAGCAGGACTCTCAACCTAACGCATATTTTCTCTGTACCATCTCTTCAAGATATTGCCCACATGAAATGAAGACAACTTTCCCTCCTGCTGAACCGTGTTCTGACCCTGATCTGGAGGGAGTAAAAGAAAAATCCAGAGCATGAAAAAAAAAAAAAAATAAAAAATATATATATATATATATACACACATACACACACACCCCATTTACATGGAGTCCAAGAAGCAGTAGCACCATGCTAGCTCAAACAAACCGTTGGGGCACTCTTTAGTACCAAGTCTCATGCAGCGCGTCAGTTTTTTCTTTTTTAAGAGCATGACCATTTTGATCTTTACCAAGAATACACACACATTCTTTCACTAAAAAATACCACCTTTTCCTCAAGGAGCACATGAAAAAATCCTGGTACACCTGTGGGAAGAAGGATGTGGTGAGGTCAATGAAAATGCAAATACTCAAGTGGGAACCAGTTGATGAACCACTGTGAAGTTCAGTGAAGGCAGGATTTCTAAACCGTTGAGGTAGCTACAATCCCAAGAGTTAGGATGTTCTCATCAAAAGATGCTGGAATGTTTCTAGGAGGGAAAATATATTTTAAATACCTTCCCTCCCCATTCTCCTTCTGATGAAGGGACTTCTATAAACAGAACATACAGAAGACTTTGGTCATCTCTAAAGGGTTTAATGAGGATTAAATACTATAGCAAAAGAAGTCAGAAAGATCACACCTGGCACATCCAGAATGCGTGGGTGTGTGTTTAATGGCTGCATATAAGACTCACACGCAGAGGAAATGAGTAATCCATTCTTCAATCCAAAGCGCACGACAGAGACCACAAAGGGAGCAGCATTTCCAAGAACTCATTTGCTCAGTAAACCTTTCCCCAACCAATGTATAAAGTTCCTTCTCAAAGCTATGCTCCTCAAGATAGACTAAGAGAGCTACACCCTGCCCTACTACAGCTTCCCTACTGCAGTGTAATGACCCGGGGGAAGAAGAAAGGAACCGAGTGGCCACCAAACAAGCAGCACAACGACGAAGGGAAACAAAACTTGTCAAGCTGGCCATGCTTGCGCTGCCCAATTAGCAACCAGGTCCGTGAACAACTGGGTCACTTTCAGTTCGTGCCAGCGATGCGTTCAGATCCCAGATACGGCGCTGCCTGTGCTTGTGCCCTCAGCTATGTTTCTCTAGAAGTACTCATCCATTATGTGGCCTGCATAATGCAGAAAGGAGGATAACCCATGGATAATTGGATTGCAATCCATTAGCTGCCAGCCAGAGGGGAACTTCTTTCCATGGGTTTCTTCTACTCATGCCCACACGTTTCAAAGTTTATTGTTTTAAATGTCACACTGTAGAACAAATGACTTAGAAGGTTAAAGACCTATTGAAATTTTCTGAGTGTGTTTCACAGCTGTTCCCTTCTTTGGGCTGCTGGCTAAAAGAACTGCTTGAATCCCAGCGGTAACCAGCAGATCACATCTGGATAATCATGTTCCAGTTGAACAGACAGCAGCCAAAATACGTTTGCAGTTATACACCATGAATTTTTATAGCTTACTTATCTGTACACATGTAGCCATTCCTGCCACCCTATTCTCTGCTCAGGATAAAACGAACAGCCTTCATTACCAAAGATGAATAGTCTATTGCTAAAACCAGACACTGGGCCAGATCCTCAGCTGCACCCAGCTGGGATTGGGAAGGGAGGAGGGAAATGGCGACCAAAGAGGAGCCAGAAACAGCTCATCAATCCTGGAACTGGGTCCATGCCAATCCCAGCATCGCTCGGAGAAGGCTATGGGCTGCTCTAAGTTACGCCAGCTGGCTACAGCCCCGAAGGGGCCATCTGCCAACGGGGCTTGTTGAAGCACAGTGTGTGCCGGCTACAAACCTTCCCCACTCTTCAAGGATTGTTGGAGAGAGGGTGGCACGGAGTCGCAGAGGTCAGAAAGTCCCAAACTCCCAACTTCAAAGCAAACTCCATCTGGAAACTGCAGCTGTTCTGCAAGGGAACCGAGCTGGGGCCTGGGACTGGTGTTTGTATCTGCAATCACAGACTTGGTCCTACTCATACCAAAGGGCAAATGTGGAAAATATCACAATCCCACACTTTCTGCTCAGAATAACTCCATGATCGAGACTATTCTTGGTCTAATTCTGAATGTTCACTCTGACACAACGGTCCTCCCAGGAGAAAGATTAATATACCAAACAGCTGGAGTAGTCAAGGGTTCGGTTAAGAAGCATTCTTTGATCTTTCACAATTAAAAAAATTTTAATTATTCAAGTGTTATTTATAACAGATGCAATGGGATGATGGCTGGCAAATGGATTTACATATATTAGATCTTCGAGATAGCCAGAAAGTCAGGATTTTTACTTACAACACACCATACAAAACCACATGATCTGCCAGCAGAGAACACTTACCAGGCTCATGTGTCTTCATATCTACAGAGATCCCTGCTCACCAGTATGGGTTTTGCTTATAATTATACAGACAGCATTGAAAGAGAATAAAGCAGATACATCTCCTTTAGAAATACTCATCTATGAAGAGAGTTATCTCATTCTGGAATATTACTACTTTTATATCTCACACCTATGCCATTTAGTTAATGTTGAAAAACAGTTTCCCATTCAAGGTTGTGGTTATCATGTTAAACTAAATAAGCCAGCTTTCCAAACGGTTAAGCAAGCAAAATACAGACCATTTACAAGCAGTGTACGTGCAAACTAGTTAGAGCAGGGGAGAGGGAATTAGGGTGACTGTATACACTGCATTGGAAAATCTGGTCACCTTTCTAGATTGAGTTTTGCAGACAATTTAATGCCACCTACATTACAGCAACAGACTAGCTGGGATTTTACTAAAGCTGCAAGGACAAGCCATTGACCAGAGTTAGGTTTTTTCCCCTGCAACACAGAGAATGAAGTGTGCTGTTGCCAGAGGGCATTAAGAAATACACCATTCCAGTACTGAAAAGAAGTTAGTGACCACAGTAAACTTCCCTCCCTCTGCACTCGAAGCATCTCCACCAGAATCACACTCAGGCTACCCTGTGTGACAGTAAATGTTGCCTCATTTCAAACAGAGAACAGAAATTAAGTTCTACTAAGCTCAGAAGTATCCCAGTTCAGCCAGCAAAACAAACTTTTCCCCCAATAAAATTCTATATTTAAACAAGGAGAAACAAGTTATTTTACTAAAATCAAACAGCGTATGGGTATTTTAAATATTTTAATATTTCAAGATGCAGGGGAATAAGGGGGGGAAAAAAAGTTCGGTGACAGTTTGGCGAGTCAGACTCTGCAAGAGCAGATCACCACCACCCAGACAGCTTGCAACAAGCCCTACAGTACTGACCAGTTTCACACTGTGCAATAAGCACTGAATCACCAGCCAAGGGAGAGAGCAAGTCCAGGTTCTGATCTGCCCCGTGTCAGGGTGACTCCCAAGTAGCCCCAGTGCAGTTTCCCCAAGAGCATAGCTTCGGCAGCTGTAGCACGTGCAGGTGTTTTCCTGTGTGCCACCAGTGCTAGAACCTCTGCGGTGTCCATCCACCAAAAAAATATCTGAATGGCAGCAATTAAAATGCCAGCAACCTGCCCATGCCACGTTCCTTAGGCTGCCAGCAGAGAAAATGCATTGGCAATATTAGTGAGATGTTTACCGGAGAAATGCTGGTATAGATGTTCTGGCTGAGACCAAATTTAGTTTGTTACAGGCACAGGGAAACGCTTCCCAAACCAGTGTTGAAAAACTTTCACAATCGGCAGCAGTTTAAGGAGGATGAGTATAAAGATAAGCTTTTGACAAGTCTTTCCTACTATTTACAAAAAAGGTCTTCCAAACCAAGGGATCAGCTAAGAGTAGCACAAAGGGAAGTATTTTCTCATGTGCCACTGTGTCTTAAAGCCACCTTTAAGTTTAGGATTAGTTTAAAACCACAGGGAAGTGCTCTTCTGGATCTATTGGTAAGAGCTGGTTAGGAGTCTCCAAGTGTTACGTGCCCTTTTCCTCTACCTTTTATGTTCAAATGGACTCAGCCAGCAGCTCCCTCGCCAACAGGTACTTTATTTCTCAAGGAATCTGTGAGTTACCACAGTTGTTGCTTTCCAAATAAGCCTTAGGTTTGGTTTGTATAGTTCAGATAGAAACTGGAAAACCAGTACTTAAAGTTTAGGAAATAAAGTATGTACTAGAAAAGTGTTTCAGTAAAGACAAAAGCCTGAACTGCTGTATTTCCTCTCCCCACCTTATACTCATATATAAAGCCTTCTGAAATGTAAACTGTGCACCTTTCTATAAGATCAGCTTAACATTTGTGACCTTTGATTCTCCAAAACTGTCTTCCAGTGATCGCCCTAGCATTATTCTTACTAAATTTTTCAATTCCCTCGATTGTCCTGTTAACAATTAACTGATGCCAAAATAAGCACTTTCTGTTTTATGCTTTAAAAGCATGAAAGTCTGTGATGTAGACAATTCTGCAGGAAAAAAAGAAGAGGGTATAAAGCATGCCTTTGGCCTTGACTTTTTATTTCTTCTTTCTAAAGACCAAGCAGGTAAGAAAAGCAGTAAAATGAAATGGTTACTCACAGTATGTTTGTCTGGGATGGGATATCAGGAATGGTTTCCAACATCAGATGCATGCATCTTACTGTAGTCCTGAAGCACAGGCAGCGACTAGGACAGGAGCAGGAGAAACTAGGCAAGAGGAGAAAACACAAAAAGCCTCGAAGAGCTGAAGGTTTGATCAGCATGGTGTTTGCTGGAGTGTATTTGCCTCAATTCTGAACTGCAGGGAGCTGACAAAAAAAAAAAAAAAAAAAAGTTTCCCAGCCCTGAGGTCCAGGAGGAGGGGACTCATCAGCATGTGTTTGCAATTAAATTAAGGCAGTTTGACAGTCCAACCGCCCACCCTCTCTGCCATTATGTACATCATTGAAGATCAGGCTGCTCCCACCCCTCTTTAATTGTGGTGCTGAAATATAAACTCTTAATTTCGATTTCGTTTTGCCTTGTTTCTTAATTTGAACAGCAAGTTAACTGCTCACCTTCTCCTCAGGCATTTATCTGAAAGCACCTTCATGGACAGTGACCAAAAAATGACCCTGTGTTTCCAGGGCTGAGCGAGGAGGCAGATGGCCCGGGGTCAAGTTTTTTATGTCAAATTTTTGCCTTAGCACACTCTCTGCAAACTAAGGATAGCATCTTATCTAACAGCCTGTCAAATGTATCAGGCAGTAAGACTTTTAGGGTAGAGGCTGTCTCTTATCACACTTAGTTACACCATCCAGCAAAAATACGTTTCCAACCATTGACGGAAGCGTGGAATGCTACAGATAAGTGAGTTTAAAAGGGAGATCACTAGCAGAGATAAATGACCTGCAAATAAAGACAAAAAAACCTGATTACATGCATTCTGCAAAGTTTCTTAGGCACAGTAAAAGCTGATTCATTTCAAAGGTCTTTTAGCTAGTATAATTTCTTTCTACAAGGATGTAATTTGGAAAAAAGTCAGGATTTTGGAGAAATTAAAGGCAATTGAGGGGTGAAGAGGAAAAGAAACAATGAAAATCAACTGAGTTTGAACTGTAGAAAATGCAGACTTCGGTTTGTTTCTCCCATTGGATGGTAAAATAGGGATGAAAAAGGGAGGACTTGTTTCCAGTTGAATTAATCACTTCTTGCTGTTATAAAGAAGCTTAAAGTGAAAACAGCTTGTCTTTAGGTTTGAAGTTATTACTACACAAGATCTTAAATGTGTGGGTTGAGCATGAACTTGAGGCATTAATGCTCATTAGGATATAAAGGTACTTGAGGAATTCCAAATGTGGCACCGTTCCACGGTACCTGGAAGCGAAATGAAAATTTCCCATCAACCTTCACCTCTGCTTTATACTGTAAACTACAGTATAATTAATGTGCCAAAACAGTACTTAACAAGACCTCCCCAGTACGTACTTTAGTATTTAACTAAACCTCCCCAGTTCTCTTCTCCCTTCAGATTGTCACTTGAGCAGTTGGGGAGACCGTTGGGTTTTGGGGTTTCACTTAGAAATATTGTGTCATAGATGGTAAAAGCTATTTTCTTGTATTCCAGCTATAAAAGGGCATTATACTGCAGGTTTTCTGCACCTAGTCCTCAGGCAATCTGTTGTCTGTTTGCCCTGACATGACTGAAATCTAAGGAAGTTGGCTGAAGTCCTCCCCACTCCCTCTGTGGGCCCAATTCATGGTTTTGAGCAGAGTGTCCTCTAGCGGCCACCCAACCCTTTCTTACAAAAAGAGGTTGTAAACGGCCAAATTACCTGCTTTAGCCTCTAAATAACAATTGGCAAGTGAGAGCAGATTGCTCCAGGTGAATGACAGCGCTTAACTCCAGTTTGAGAAGGGCATTAGAACTGCATCCTTCACGTGCATTACGGAAGACAACGCAAGTTATGTCAAAGTCTTCAAGACTTAAGTCATATGTTCTTCCAGCTTGATTGCTCCCCGTAGCTCTTCCCGAAACACATTGAGCTCTGTTAGGACAAGGCCACACAGCTATTTAGGAGCTGGTCTGTAAAGAAATTTCTCTAGGAAAATAAACAAAAATGCTCTCTTCAAGACATATTTCAGTATTTAGGAAAGTCATCAACACCTTCCCTGGCACATCTGGCCACTTTACAAATGCAAGGTTGCCTTCTGCCTCCAATTACATCTCGGTGCATTAACTCTGAGCTTTAAACCAACCACCTGCAAAAAAAAAAAAAAAAAAAAAAAAAAAAAATCAATCCCTTCTAGGTTTATTTATATTGCTAACAAGAACGCTGGGCTAGGCATCAGTCATGTTTCTATACGTACGGTCTTGGAATCTTATCCCAGCACCTGGCAGGGCGGTGTGTGGCAGCTTCTGGCAGGATTGGTGGGAGTCTGCCTAGGACCCTGTGGGAATGGGATCTTTTGCCAAGTCAGCAGATTCATCAGTGGCCTTACCACAGGGAATTTGAGTGCAAAAAGGCAAGTTCTGCAACCTATACATTCACTTAGAAGCAGATCTTCACTTGAACTTGAAAACACACCTCCTACCTTGCTTATCTCCCCCTCATGACACATGTGATGTTTGTGAGATGTTACGAAACACTAGCAATCACAGTTCCCTTACTCTCAAATTTATCTAATTTTCCATCAACATGACAAATTGTTTAAAAAGGAGTGTGCAGCTCTGAACAGGAAACAAAACTTAACTCCTAAGCAACAGGAAAGAAAGTTAATGCCTGTGGCCCCTGCTTACATGCTTCCAGCCTCTGCTAGACAGACTTTTCCACACCAGGAGAATGCAGGGAATTCTGGTTTTGTTTTTCAGGTGTGGCTTTCTTTTCCCCCCCCACCCTTCTTTGTTTTAACTGTCACTTCTGTCCCAATAGAAAGATTTCACTGGAGTAGCTCCCCTGAGGAGCTCATCACTTACTTCCAGGGCATCAATGCTGCTCCTTTCTACTGTGAAGTGAACATAAATATTATCTGACACATTTAAATTTACTTACTATCATTTGTAGGACTCATCCATAGCTTTCCAAAGCAGAAAAGTATTATTTTTTCAGCAAGCATCTCGTAAAGGAAAACGCTAACACTGAATTAGTCTCATGTTATAGTCGCCAAAAGGACATCCATCATACACACAGATGACAGGAAGAAACACAGACCACAGGTAATTATCCTGTGGAATAAAGGTTAACTGATATAGTTAATTAGCAACAGCTGTATTTGCTATTATCATCAGTTTCCTACTACAGCTGAAGCCAAAGTATTATTCTCAATGCCAGTGAAATGGAAGCCTTGAGCACCAGCTCTTAAAAATCCACATTAATTAAGCACTGCAACAGAGCAGAGGAGACAAGAGGAGAGCTGCAGTTCAGAATGTATTAAACTCCTGACATGTTTGGTTCAGGCAATTCCTTCAAGTGCAGAAATGGACTAAATGACCCCTCGATATCTGCTGTCCACAGGTTGAGCAGGCAGGCAAGTGCATTCTCTCTTTAACCATTCTGATAAATTAAATCTAGATCAGTCCTGTGCATGCTAATTCCAAAATATATCTTGCCCAATTCCATTGCATAAAGATTTAGAAATCATTACCTGGGCAGGTCTCTTTCGAAAGATTATATTCTGAGGAGTTCATCTGCAACTGTGCACCTGTACCATATTATTAAGTGATTTTTCTAGTGTTCTAGTGTCTTAACCTTCAATTAGAGAAATAAGTACTTATCTACAAAGTATTCTAATCACAACATGATGCAAAGCCATGTTAAGAAGGCTAAAAAGTCTTTACTGAATTTATTGATACAGAAACACTTATTAATAAAGTTTAAATTGCATAACACTTTTGCATGCCTCAGGCCAATTTAACTCTAGTTTCTACACAGATTTTTCAACTTACACACTCATGATTAAAGCAGCTTGAAGTTCATTTTTTTTTTTTTTGCAAATTTACTGCAGTATCTAAACCTAAGAGGAGTGACATACAATTAAAGTGAAGGCTACTTAGGACACAAAAGGAAACAAAGCAGGTTAAAATCCTAGACAGTTTACAGACTATACAAAAACAGTTATGCTACAGTTACTCTATTAGAAATGCATACAAAACTACAGTGCAAGTGCTTGTGCACAGGGAAAAGGTATTTACAGTTCCCCTTCATTTACAGGCTATTAGCAATACTATCTTCACAATTAAATTACACATAAAATTTCCACTATGTGTCTGTTTGGATCTGTGGGTATCTGGACAAGGGGACAGTTTGACAACCTACAACATAAATTTCCTGTATATATATTTCTGTATTCAACCTTATCCAGGAAAAATAGCAGTATTTTATGCATCTTATAGAAAGCTACAAAAATCTAGCAAATGTAATAAAAAAGGCAAATCTGGTGAAAAATCCGATAAAATATCTTTTACAACCGGGGTTGGGATGGGGATAAAATCAAACACGGATAAATGAAAAATAATTCTCCTTCAACTGGTCAGCTTTAACAGAATCTCAGCAAGGCTTACTAATACAAACCTCAAGTTTAATGTAATTTTTAAAGCAACTTCTTTAAAAGAAGCTTTGTAATTAACAAACTGAAGGATGACCTGGTAGCCAGAAGTAGGAGGCACCCTGTACTATGCAGGGGTATGGAAACTGTGCCACAATACAGAAAGGCACATACCTGGTATGACAGCTATGAAACAGAAATGCCTAACAAATAGAGAGGTGACCGCCTTTGGGAAATATTACACGTAGATTCTATTAAGCTTCTGTTTATCACCATATTCAGGATTTTCGTTCGTAGAAAGAAATTCATTGTAGCTGCCAGAATTACAAGATGGGTGCTTGCATTTTACAGGAAACCATCAGCTCAGTGGCCCCATTTAAACAGAACTGCCCCACTTAAAAGAAAGAAATAAAAATCTGAGGAAGCAAGACAGCTTGGGGTACCATATATACTGGAGACTTAGGAAACTAGAGGCAAAACACAGCCTATGACTGTGTTATGTGCCTGCGGCCGCATGACACCATACCATCAGATGATATTCTCAAAGATATACAAAAAGCCTGTTAAGTAAGGAAGAGTTCTCCACCTCGGACTCAGACATAAAGGAGTTATCCATTTATTTTCAAAGCCGCACAGATCTTCAAAACACTATTTATCATTAAGCAAGTTGTGCAACTCAGTACCATTAACTGAAAACCCAGCGTATTTTTGGCAAGACAGTCTTCATTCATTCCTCCTCAGAAAATGAGGGGGCAGCATAAAAAAAAAAAAAAAAAAGATACCAACACAATACCAACTTAAGTGCTTCTGATGGGGCAATGCCTTAACATAGCTTCACTACCTACTGAGAGGGGGTTTTTACACACATACCACACCCCCCCCACAGCTTTAGGAGTATTTCACAGCAATACAAGCTCAAAGGTTTCTTTCCAGACTTTACCAGTTTACGTAGATTTTTCAAACAGGCTGAACCAGGTAAACTTCCCCTTCCAAACATGGTATCTCTTTCCATCCCTATTACAGGAAGATTTGGGAATAAAAGAGTTCACATCCACAGAACTGCAGAGTATAACGTTCTTCTATATGAGCCTGCTGTTTAAACATCTACTTAATTGTTGCAGGAATAAAATTACCTACCAAGTCAACCAGCTTCATTCTACCTGCGGTACGTTGACTGTGTGTACGCGAGTTGTATTCTGGCCACCTTGCTACAGCAGAGGCACACACACAGCAACACCTAAGAACCGCATCAATTTGGCTTTCTAGACTGTTTTCAGGTTCTACATACCCCCCAGAAAAATACATTTGGCTGATTTACCAGGACACAAGCCACTCCGCTCAGGCTAGTGCTCTGCACTTCACTCTGTCCAGCCCAGCAGACGTCATCTCACACAACAGCAGGATCCGCAGATTCTGCTTTCACAGTCAGTCTTCACAAACTCACTGCTCCCCATCTCCTCTCTACCCTCTTCCCCATTCAGAATTACTCTGTAAACATTTCCAGATAAAACAGTCACAACCCTGACTACCCTAGCATCCTGTTCTTCACTTGCCTTCATCATTTTAAAAAAAACCCAAGAAAAACAAAACCACAACTTTGCGTCTCAGACTAATTCACTAGAACAGGTGTTTCCCATTAAGAAAACCAATATTCTGTAAAACATTTTTACCTTTTCCTGAAAAATTCTATGTATAGTTTTTAAGCAAAACTGAGACCAACAAAAGGGGGAGCTGATGCTTTCCTTTTCATTAAAAACCTGTATGCCACAAGGGTAAAACCAAAAATTCTTTCCTTTCTGTAAAAGTTGTGCTTTTTCAGATTACTGGAAGAAACAAGATTTGCCAGGTCAGTTTTTACTAATAATCTTCAACCTCCATTAAACACACACCACGGTAGACACATGGCAGGTTTAGTGGGAGACAGCACAGACAGGTCTTTGGGGAACTGCTTAAGAATAAAAACTGCAATTTGGTAGAGCAGCCATGAGATTTTTAGAGTATCTCTGTGCAGTTAGTTTCAGGGAATTAAATCCTCCTTTCCATAAGCAGCTGAGCATTTCACCGACTTGCTTCCTAAGGAATCCCTGCTGTAGGATAAAACTATAGCACACAACCGAGAAGAAGGAAGAAACTCAAAAAAGCTATAATGTTTAAGTATACAGCAGCCACATTCCCCAGCTAGCCTACTGCCTCGGGTGGTCATATTAGCAGGCAAGCAAGTGGTATACATTTGTCAAGCCCTAAGTAGTACATTATTTTCTGCCTACTTCCCACCTTCTAGAAGGAAATTACTTTTCCCTGTAATAGAGCAGGTAATATTTCAAGGGATCAGGCAAAGGCAGACTCAAGACCTTTTCTCTCAAAAAGTTTACAGGGGGATCTGGCTTTAGTTCAGAGGGTTTAGTTTCCTCCTCTTCTCGTGCCTCATCCTCGAGATCCTCACTGTTGTTGTTATCATCTGATGGGTTGGAGATACGACTGGCGAAGACCTCTTTGTCCAAGAAAACAATAGTCTCCATGCGACGGCGACGCACACGTCTTCGTTTAAATCTTGGGGGGTTCTTCAGCCCATTTCCATTTTTGCTCATTGTTTCTTGATGTATAATTTTTTTAATGGTTCCTCGGATGGCTATGCGAGCCAGATCCTGGAGGCTGCGAACAGCCACTGGAGCTAAAACAAAATGAAAACCATGAACAGATATGGAGAAACTCCCCTCAAGAGTACTCACAGGAAAAGTTGTATTTGCTCAAATTAAATCAGGCCACTTGAATTCCCTACTGTGATTACAGAAACAGCTCTATTCAACTCCTGTCAACTCAGATAAACTGTGTTCTAACTTTCCAAACAAAATTTAATTATGCATTGCTCTCATTAACTAAAGAATGGGATGAAAGAACAGTTTCATATTTTGATGTCAAGTCCTCACAATTATTTTAAGATACACATGTCTTAAAGATTATATGAATGCAGACTTACTGACTCAAACTGTGACTGTTTAATAACTTAGAAAAAGATATTTTCCTACTGTCAATAACTAGACCTGAAGTCTATTTAACTCTTCCATAAAATGATTTTTCTATTGTGAAGTTACTTCATCTTTGCCAAGTACTTCACTTATAAAACATGTGTACTATTTATGCTCTTCAAAAACTGCTTCAGACTTAGTGGGTGAAGACAGGCTGGAAACCATTTGGTAGAAGTAATTATAGAAGCATACAATAAGTTATTGTATTAAAATACCTCCCACATTAATGGTTTGGAAGACTGTTCAGTCTTCTGCACTTATTTGCTGCCAGCTCACAAATGCACAACATCACTCATGTAGCATAAAGAAAAAAAATGTAATGATGCATACACATCCATGTACTAAAATGAATTAAAATTGAAATGACCAAAAAACCCTGTCGTCTTCTGACAAGTAAGCTCTCCCATGACCTGAATGAAGGAACCAGAAAAAAATTACATGTAATATATACGCAGGTCTCAGTACAAAGCCACCATACAAAGTATGCTGAAATATGCACTTAATGGACTTCATAGCACTGCTCTGACCGCTTACAGAGCTGCTTTTTGTCATGCAAAGACACCTTTCCAGAATAAGAACAAAGCCTGACTAATCTCTTTATGGAAGTATCTCTGCCTTCATGTGTTCTTAAGAGGCCTCGCTACACTGAAGTCTTAATCTAAAGATTGAGGCCACTGTGTACGACCTGTATTTCAAACAGTTAACCAAAAATTGCACAACTTCTATCCCTCAAGCGTTCCAGGTTCAGGATAATTCTGAATTGCTGGGCGGTGACAGCCTCTGAGTAGATACGTTTGTTCACAGGTACTGCTTGTACATTTTCCATCACCAAGGCACAGTGCCCAAGAACCACGACAGTACATAATTCAGGACTGAAACAGATGTCTGCATGTGCAAAACCAATGACCAAACATCCCACAAAGTTTAGGTACTGTTTCACAAGAAATCATTTGCATTTAGAATCTATTTTATGCAATTCTGATTCTGGCAGCAGGCCTCCACAGATATCCTCAAAGATAGACTGGGATCCAACACAAGACTTAAACAACTGTTCAAAGCAGGAAGCAGTAATTTTCCTTGAAATGATTCACAGAGGTGTTACATCTAAGGAAGCAAGGTGCAGCTTATAAGCAAAGAGAAGAAACCTCCCCCATACTCAAGAATGTCTGTACTCACGCAAGTGAACAAGCCTTGATTTTCCTGAATCTGCGTGGTTAGGCTGAATCAAAGGAGCAAAAGAAACAGCAAGAATCTTCTTGGTCTCCCAGGCAGAAGGACCAGTACGAGTTATCTTAGTCAACTAAACCAAAACAAGGAGATTATTGTCCATTGTGTGAACTACAGTAAGATTTTTCAACCAAAAATGAACAAACAACTTTTCTGCCTGGACAAGTGGTTAAAGTACTAGAAGCTACAACAGTAAAAGTTAGGTAATAAGGAGAAACACTGCTGGGTTTTTGATGAAATTGAGAACTCCTTACGGGATTAACACCAAGTAACCTCATCTGTTGCAAAAGAGTATATGAGCACTGGCGATTTGGGTCACCCTGCTTTCCCATATCTTCCTCAATTCTGAGCCAGAGCAGCTATGTCTGACCACTGAGGAAACATGTCAATCAGTAATGAACATTCCCTCTTGAAGGAAGTCTGCAGACCACTAGATTTCTGTTCCAGCTCAGATCTCTTGCACTAACTCACTGCACAGCACCTGACTGGGAAGAAACTCTGTACTCTGCTCATAATCTGAATTACAATCTCAAACTCTTTACACAAAAAAAAAAAAAAAATCTGAATTACAACCTTGAGCTCACACACAGGGCAGTTACCCACTTTTTACTAAAAAGGATCCACTGATACTTGTAGATAGGGACAACTTGCACACTCTTTCATCAGCCAGTTAGGGTGTAAAAGTTTGTATTTTGCCATTAAGTACGACACGAGATTAGATAACCTGAACAAAGCCTTGCTGACATTTTTTCTGCAGCATGAAAGTAAATTTGCAATTAAGAGCAACAGATTGGAGTATGTGGAAAGACTGGTAGAACTACGGATTTCTTAAATATTATGAACTGCTCAGAGTAGTTTCCATTCATAGTGAAAACTGGTGCCCTTAATGGTTTCCTCAACCTGCTACAAGAAAGGCAAATTAAAGGAAGAGCTATTGACTAAACCGATATCAGAATTAAGAATAATTGAAGTAGAAACATGGGTAGAAAGGCACTCAACCTTCTCTTCTAGAGGCATGACAAGAATTCCCCCAACTTTCAACAGGTTCTTCATGTAGTCTTCATGCTCCTTCTGCACTCCAGCACCACAATAAACACGGTCATACTGTGTACAGTCTGGAGAAATCTCTAAACAATTGCCGGTAACAAAAGATGGCTCACAAAATTCAAATCTGAAAATGAAGAAGATGCACAGCATACAATCATATTACAATTTATCAAACTAATTATTTTCATGATTCTGAAAAAATGAAACTATGAAAAATATTTGAAAAAAAAAGTTTCACAGAATTTCTCCTCTGAAGACCATGTATTCTATACATTAATCAAAACAGCACAGCTAAAGGTCTCAAAACCACAAAACAATGAGGTGAGAATTCATAGATTAAAATCTCCAAAGGATAAGGATGCATAATTTCATACTTTATACTTGCATATAACTCTTTAGAATGAGCTATTTTTAGTCACCTGATGCCGACTCAGTTATAATATGCAAATACAAATATTAGACCTGCGATTCCAAATGTTAATGTCCTTTAAATGCCAAAAGAAACCCTGGTGCAGTCCTTTTCAAAAGCTTTTAAATGGTTTTCAGATGTTGTGGTGAACTATCACCTGATGCTTCAGAAATATGCTTTGCTGAAGCCAAGGGAAGTTCTGCCATTAGCTTCAAAAGAACTGTGATTTTACCCTTCATAAAAATAATTTTTGCTTATAGCATATCTGATTTAGTTTAGGAAAAAAAAATGATTTTATGATGCTTCTGGTTTTCTTACATGCTCCAAAACTACATGAGCTTTAACTCCTATCAAAATCAGCCCTTAAATGTAGAAGTTGCACAACATATCCTTTCTTCTACTGGTATCTCAAAAGGCAGCTCAATATAGCACCTATTTATTCCTAAACACTTCCTGAAGCTTTCTGGTTTTGCAAAGCATGCTAGACATTCAGAGCAGCCAGCTAACAGTTCCTGCACACAGTGTTCTAGCAGCATAACCCAGCAGTCATTTCTCTCAGCAATGCCAACTTTCCAGTCATGTTGATTTCTGAATTCAGCTCACTATTGCTCCGTAACTATATTTGCCTGAAGAAAGGATAAAAGTCTTCTCTAAAACACCTATTCAAACAATAGCAATGTGGCTCTGGAAAAAAATCCAGTCTTCTATGCGTAAGCCCGTCCATGCCGAAAACTTTTAGTCTGCTGCCAACATCAAGAAAATACAGCTCTGTCATCAGCAGCTTTCCAGTACAGCAGTAACAGCACAAGGCTGAGTAGTTTAAATTCCAGCATGTAATGACTTTAATTTTCTTCCTGAGAGGAAGACTATCAGGTATCCAAAGATGCTTTACTTCCCTGTTTGAACAAACTGTGAGACGGATCCAAAAATACAACAGCTACAGCTTTTATTGCTGAGGTTACTACTGGCAATGGTTATCTTGCTGGAAAGTTATTATTTGTGACAGCAGCAAAATGGAGGTTCTAAGGAAGAACATAAATCAAACCCCAAGCAGTTTTAGTACCAACTTAATCATCATAAAACTACCTTCATATTTTAAAACACCATTTTTCTTCTTCTCAGATAAAACACATTACTCCACCACAGAAATCAGTTCATATTCTTCTGATAACCACGTATGCTCTCAGATCACAAACACAACTATTATTGGTGCAAGTTTCGAGTTGTTACCTGCAAGTGCATTTTAAAATAAGTAACCTTCTTCAGCTTCCTTTAAGCTCTGCAAAAGCAGCCCTGCTATTAAAAACACTGCAAGAATTTCTGAAACTCCACCCCCCCAATACACATCAGCTTCGAAGGTCACAGACCAGCTCAGCAAGCCTAAGGAGCCAGAATACTCAGATTACCCTGAATCCAGAGCAGCCACACGGGAGCAAAAACTGCCAGGACTAAAGGCAAATGCACAAAATGAATCCAAACGGGCATTCCACATTCTTACTTGTCAAAGCTGTCACTTGTTTTAATGAAGAAGTCCAATTTCTGCTTCGCGTATTCGATCACATCAGAATGAAGCTCCACACCATGGTTAACACCAAAAGGACCTGCAAATTTAGAACACACAGGTAATGGTAAAAGGCAACACCACAAAATCCAGCAGGATTGAATACAGTTTTGGTTATTTCCTGTAACAGATTGCTCCTGGAGTGTCAGTCAGCACTTGCGTAGGGTCAGCTATCTTAGTACTACAGTGGGAACTGCAACCCTATACCTGCAATTTCTGGCAGCGAATGCGGCTGGTTTTACACAACTGATTTTGAATCATCTGCTCTTAACTATGCAGGAAGTTACTCTGTAGGAGGGAAACACTGCCACTATTGCTATAAAACTGACCACCTGGAAAAAGTTGCAATGCAGAATAGCTTGCATCTTTAAATAAATCCCTCAAAAGAATATTTATGTTATTTTTATACTCCCTTGCTGATATGCTAAAAATCTCCTTAAGGGAATCAGGAACAGTCACCATACATTGTACCTCAATTAACAGCAACAATCAATAGAAAAATACATAAGTTGTTCAGCACACATGCTGTTTATTCAGAGCTGACTTGGTAACTTTTCCTAAAATTAAAAAAATACAAAAGCCCTGGAGTTATATATTGGCATCTTAGGTAGCCTCAACAAACCTAGCAGAAAACCACAAACGGGAGATGGGAATGAGGCTCTATCCTGACAAACAATTCAGCAGTGAAAATCCTTGACACCCCCACGAAAGGAAAATATGTACCCTATAGTCACTTGCTATCTATCCTGGCAGCACAACTGCTGACTGAAATACCTAAGGGCAAACTACAATTGTATAATTGCACTTTGATGCTTTGCACCTACTGTAGATGTGGTCGCAAAGTCAGTTCTGATGCACTAGCTGCTTTCCAGAGACTATTCCCACCTGTATGTTGATAAGAGTTGGAATTGGATTGCAAACATGTTTCGGTCTAGACAGGGCAGTGTAAAAACAAACAAGGCACAGAGCTGCTATAACCACAGGTTTCTGCAGAGATGCTCAATCCTAGTTTAAACACAGCATTCCTGCTCCCGAGCTGGGTTCTTGCTTAAGGGGCAACAAGCCTGAGTTTGTGCCCAATCCTGTAGGAATCTGCTCCAGGCACCTGTGCAATTGCTTCGCTGCCTGTTCTGAACTGCCACAGAAATCTGGATCCCAGTCAGTTCCAGAGGAAAGGTTGTAGGAATCCCAGTAAATTGGCCAGTTGGATTAATGCATTCCTTACTTTCCTAGCTACCTTTTAGTTTCATGACTTGAGGAATGCTTCATTCCCAATTTCAAAGCCTTCTCTTTTTAAATCTAATGTACACAGTTAAACTGATTGAAAAGGTATTTACCCAAGATGAGTCCAACCATAGAACTCAGATAACCAGTGCCACTGCCAAGATTCAAAAATGACAGCCCAGGTTGCAGATCCAAAGCTTCCATCACCTCAGAGTAAATGCACGGTGCTGAGAGATGAATATTTCCATGCTTCCATGCCAAGTCCTTGTAGGCATTGTCTTTGAACTCTTCCAGGTAGTAATCTGCTCGATCAATGGCTCGGAACGCCTGCTCTACCAGTTCTGTCCGGATGTATTGTGCCTCCTTCAGGTTATCAATTAATTCATCATTATCTTCTCCTGCACTCACTGCACCTCCCATCTTCAACAGTTTTCTACAAGCACTAAAACTAAAAGAGTAATAAAGGAAGGTGAGCTATAGAGCACACGCTTGAACACTAAATTATGCTGCTGTATATGAAGTACTTTGAGACAGACCTTTAGGCACTGTAAAGACCCCACAGCACCAGAAAAACATTACCACCAGCACCCCCCATCCCCCATTCTGACAATAAAAAACAAAATGCAGCAGATCTGGCATCTAGTACCTGACACTAATGGGGAAAACCACAATAGACAATTTAAATGTGCAATGCCTGTCTTCAAACACTACCAACATTTTACTAGCATGTCAGCTTTTCCACTGAACCCTTTTATACGAAGGATTATTCTAGCTGCTTTGCTTATAGGTCATTTTTCATTGCAAATCCAACCAACAGCGCAAGTTTGGCTTGCCTGTCAGAATTCTTGCCACATGCAGACCTTCTATCTCAAATAGTATCAAGGGGAAATGAAGAGACTAAGACACAGGCAGCAAGAACCAGAACATTTTCTCTGAACATGCATCAGGATGCTGATTTCAGAGGTTAAAAAACCTCTGACCTAGCGTACACGTTTGCTTTAGCAAATGCACTTTCATAGCTCATCTTTATAGCTTGAGCCACCACCATTAGTAAAGCACTTAACGATACAGACAGCAACTGCAGAGAGAATATCCACTGAGGGCTGTGGAATTTCTTAGGTCCTCTTAAATCCTAGACGAGCTAACCCCCAACGTGGAAACTCTTCAGTGACACAGATTTATGAATTACAAACGCTTCTGACCTCACAGAAATGAGCATCTTCAGCAACCTGTTCAGGCTTGGTGTGGGGGAACGAAAAGCAAATGCGTTCCTTGACTGTGCATTACATTAAGTATGGCTATATACTTCACGATGCAAAGTATCTATAGGTTTTAAATGAAAAGCTATAGGGGGAGAAGAACATAGAAGGACTTATCACTCAAAATTAGTCTAGTTTTTCTTCCCATATCTTAAAAAAAAAAAAAATATTCTTTTCAGAAAACACAACATGATTTTTTTTTTAAATGCATTTATTTACAATGCCTTTCTCTGCTCACAGTAATAACCACAGAAGCAGCAGCTTTAGAGTTCATTCCTGGGATCAGAAGATCTGCCTACAGCTAAATTGCTGGGGTTTATTTGTTACACGCAGCAAGAGCAAATTATACACTTTCATTTTCAGAGGAAACAGAGAAAAGATACAGAAGTCTAAGGAAATTTCACAGTTATTCAAATAACATACCATCCTGATTACCTGTAGAGACACACAAAATAGGATATACTTATGGAGGGAACTCGAGCCAGTTTTTAATACATTCATGTCTCAAACAGATCAATCCAGTTTCAGACCATGAATAAAACTTAAAAAACTGCCGCTTCTCTCCTTTCTGTAGTTACTCCTTCATTTTCCCTATAAAAAATGACTGGGTTTTATTACTTCACACAGGAAACACATCAAGTTGAAGGCTTAGGTGGGCTCATCAGCCAATTTGATTCTTTCTTTTTTTTTCCTCCTCTAACATACACAACAACTCATTGCATCTACACATATATGGTAGCTTATATCTTTCAGTCAGTTTGCTTCACTTAACATTCTGCATTAAAATACTTTCTTCCCTGAGGGTGTTGATTCCCTTGTCTTTCTTTTGTACGTTTTGTTTAGGCTTCCTTCTTTCTTCCAGGTAAGCTCTTTTTGCTCTTAAAAAAAAAAAAACCAAAAAAAAAAAAAAAACAAAAAAAAAACCTCTACATTTTTAGATTCCACATATGAGTAAGAAGTTGTGCCTTTAACAGTGTTCCACTTTGGATCATCAAAAATTCTTTCCAATGTACACAAGCCTCACTGGGACAACTGGTTCAACCAGGTTTTAGCTCAGCTATATGACCAATAACTGTTCTGCAACATGGAAGACATTTCTCTAATGAGATCAAGGAACATCCGAGCTATGACAGGCATCAGTTACTTCTGAAATGATCACTTTTACTGGACACTAGCTTACTTCCAACAAAATGCATGTTTTATATGCAGAACATAGAACTCAGGCATTTAAATTCCTCTTTGGATAATTTCACACCTTTGTTCACCCTTCTTCCTTTTTCCCACTGGAAGTTGGAACTAAGACCATGAGTAGGCCTTACTGTTAACAAACTTTTTAAAACAAGATCCCCTCACTCCACAATTGTCCCAATTGCACTTTTAACACTTCTAGGTAAAGCACAGATTTCCACAAATATGAGCAAGGACAAAGTTCCCGTGACAAAATCATGATCCTTAGCTGACCACAACACAGGTATCAAACCAAGCAGCCTTTTAATGTTGAAACATCCCTTCAATTGCATGTTGCCATTTCCCCTTTAAGAAAAACAAAACAGAAAACCAAACAAGTCTGCCTTGAGAAGCTGCATTCAGACGCCTGAAATAAACACTGAAATTAAAGCAATTTCTTCCAGGGCAAACACCAGCAGATGCACAGGGGAAGACTCAAAACAATACACAAGGCACAAAAATGCAATTCTTCACCCCAACACATTTCTAGGGTAATCCCTGCTCTGACATAACACGCTCCAGAAGGAATAACAAAGGTTATTTACCAATTAAAAAAAAAAAAATTACAGTTGGCACAGCATTCAATCCGATCCCTTCTAACCCTCTCAAACAAATAAATTAAAAAGCCTAGCGCCGTACAGCTCAATCACTACCTGCGTTATCAGGCTGCTGCCGAGGAAAGTGACGGAGATGTAAGAGAGTGGGAGGGAGGTCTAGGAAAGCCTGATGTTGATATTCCACCCTCAACCCCCCGTTTTAATTACTCCTGGGTGGCCCCGCTGCCTCCAGCCCTGCCCGCGGGGGAGCCCAGGCCGCCCCGGCGGGGAGGAGATGTTGGGGCGAGGAGAAGGGCCATGTCCCCACCCCAGGGCAGCCCCAGGTGGAGCGGGAGCCCCAGGGCAGGGCTGAGGGGGGCAGCGGCCTGAGGGGCGGCGCGGCCGGGGCTGAGGGGAAAGGCGGAGGGGGGGGGGGGGGGGGGGGGGCAGGGGCGGGGGCTGCGGCGGCCCGGTGAGATCGGGTCGAGCCTGGAGCAGCCGTACCTCAACGGACACGGTCTCCTCACCCTCCCCAGACCGTACCTGAGCGGCGGGTGAGCCCGGCCCAGCCCCGGTGCGACCCGCTCCCCCTCCCCGGGCCCGGCGCTGCCGCCGTCCCGCCGCGCTCCGCCGCTGTAAACACAGCCCAGCTGAGCGCCGGCCGCGCCGCTGCGCATGCGCGGCGCCCACCACCGCCGCGGGGGGGGTGGGGGGGGGCAGGGAGCATACCACTGCTGGATGGACGCGGGAGGGGAGGGGGGGGACGGGGCTGTACCATGCAGACGAGGGGTGGGAAGGCTGTACCACTATGGTGAGACAAGGGGGTTCGGTCGCCATCACGGCAGGAGCTCGCCTTTCCCTGGCGACGCTGCGGCTTGAATGCAGCCTGAGCCTAGACATGGGGGCTACTTACAACACCTACATATGTATAGGGACGGTATATGGGGCCTACGGACCGGGCCTTAATGCAAACCAGGCCAACACACTGGGGTGATGGAGCGGAGCTAAATACAGACCAGCCCTAAGGACAAACTGGGCCTAAATACAGCCCAGCTCAACAGGCTGGGCCCATAGGGAAAGGCTAAATATGGACCAGAGCTCCAAACTGGGCTAAATGTAGATGGGGCCATCAAACCAGGCTTAAATATGGCCTGGGCCAGCAGCGCAGGGGTATCGGGCAGGCGTGGGTGCAGACCAGGCCTAGATACAGACTGGGGCTACAGCCTGTCCCCACAGATCCAGCCTAAATACAGACCAGGACTAAATACAGACTAGGTTCCTATTCTTTCTGCATCTTGCGTTGTGCAGCTCCTGGGAAGGTCTTCCCCATCCCAGCGTGGCCGCCTTCCCCCATACCCCTTACCCAGCCCTCGTTCCCGGTTCCCAGCATATCCCTGCATTTCCACACCCGCTCCTTCAGCTCAGCGCCCAGTCCTCCCAATTCTGCCAGTCCTCCTTCCCCGTAGGACAGCTCGGCAGCAAGCTGCGACAGCACATCGCCCCGGCTCCGGGTGGGATCAGGGCTTCCCGGGAGCGGCTGCACGGAGCAGCCCGGCGAGGAGCTGGGGAGATGCCAGTCTCCAGCTGGCACACGCAGTCCTTGCGCTGTCACTGAACCTCCTGTGTGAAGCGTGGCCAACACCAGATGTTCTTGTATCGTTAGTCAGGCTTGGGGTGGGGGGGGGAAATCATGGGAACTTAAAAAAACTCCATGTTATTCCGGGAGCTAATTGATATTCTTGCATTTTGAGCCTATGAACACCCGGCTTGAGTCACATGCTTGGATTTTGTTTTTTGCTGCAACCATAAATGCCAGAACTAAATTCACTGAGAAGAAAATAAGTGAGAGGCGTGTTCACCTGACTCCAGGGGCTGGGGCTTGAAGGAAGCATGGAGTATTGCAAGGCTGCCACAATATCTGACTTCCCGTTTGCGCAGCAGAGGGATCTCTGTCCCCTGACATGATCTGGCTGAGGATTAGGCACCTAATTTAGATTTTACCCACCCACGTATGCTCATTCAGTGGTTGTAGCCAACTTGGTAGGGCCCAACAAGACACGGGGCAAAGATGGTTCCTCTCACCCATCTCAGAATGAGGAAATTGTCCTCTAAAAGCACGTGTACCTTCACAGCCTACGCAATCTGTGCGATCGCTAAGGCTGCAGATCAAGCAAAATTGTCTGGACTGGCCTTAGATCTAGGACTTGATACTATGCATGGCTACAAAATAAGAAGGAATAACCACATCTAGGCAAGAACCGTCTTGATTTAAATTGTTGGATTTGAATTGTGAAAAAGAAATAGCTATCCTTCCAGACACAACAAGCCCGCAGTGGAAAAAAAATAAGAATTACCCTGGTAAATGAGACTTAAATAGGAGAAAGTGAATCAGCATCTGAGATGTATTTATGCTTTAAGGTGATTATCTCAGCTCCCTTCATTAACATGATAACAGCAGACTTTGCAAACAGGCACGGGGTAATACTGTAGATGTCTGCACTTTCATTTCGCAGAAGACAGCTGCCTGGGAGAATGGGATTATTTGTGGAGAGTGAGCGCTGAAACTCCTCCTTGCTGATACAACCAAAACAGGACATGGTGATTGCGCTCGCCTCATCTTGTTTAATACAGAAAACACTCAAGCGTAATGGCAACACGGCTGAAATCTGCAGACGCAGAACAGACAAACTCCTCACACGTGTGATTCCAGGGCTTCCATTCAGCATCTGCTCCCCTCGCCGCTAAAGCCGCTTGAAAAATAGCAGTTAGTGGGGTTTTTTTTGGACAAATATTGTTAAAATAAAAGCTGGGTAAAAAAATTTCCCATTCTTGCTAGAGCAGCTGTGCTGGAGGCAGAGAGCTCGCAGCAGCAGGGTAGAGGGGAGCACTGCTTGTGCCTCCCTGCAAACTTGCTACTAAGGCAGAGAGGGAGATTTGGCGGCAGCAGCTGTTCTTGCAGCAAGTCCAGAAAGAGCTTGAGGAGTGTTTTAGGGATTCCCAAATACCCTGAGCCCTCCCAGGAGTGTTTGTGATTCCTTCCAGCCTTTCACTGCCAGGATCATTGAGACTTGCAGCTCCTCCGTTTCCAGATGGAGAATTACAAGAATTAGCCAGGAGAAGCACGCAGGGAAGACGCTTGGCCACTGCAAGTCCCCACCTCGTTGCCTGCACCCCAAACATGTCAAGGAGCACAGCCACGGGGAGGGAAGAGATAAAGAGAGACGGTCACACCCAAGGGACAGGTTCACTTCTGCACCTCTAATTCACACACACCTCTGCAGCACATGTCCCAGATCACACGCTAAGAGAAGACTCGTGCCAAGCTGTGCCCGGGCAGGCACGCTTTCGCTGCTGCACGGGCTCACCCCCAGCTTCTCACTGGCACCCGATGGTTCTTCTCCCCTGGGAGCTTTTCCCCACCTCAGGCTTCTCTGAAAATGTAGTTACAGCTGGAAACACCTCCACATAGGTCACGGCACCAGGCTCCAGCTCTGGTGGAAGCCCAAAGTTGTCTGATAATATTGCAAAAATACCCACATTTAGAAAACCAGAATGGTTGGGGATATCATGATTTCAGGGTCTGCAATTGCTGATTCTTTGTGCCACTTCTTTCCCAGCTTTTTAAAAAGACCTTCCATCCTTACAGCTCACCTGGGGCTTTGTTATCCATGAGTTATAGTCAGCAATAAATTAGCAAGTGACTCCTGGGTCTGCGTTGTCTGCAAATGCCTGTGGGCAGCTCCCCCTGGCTTGAAGAGCCCCAGCAACCTCTGAAAATGGAAAAAGCCAAGTAGGATTGGTAAAGTAGGGCCTGGTGGCACTGGTTAAATCCCAGTGTTATTCTATTTCCCAGCCATGTACCACAAGGTGTCTCCAGCAGTACAGGCATTGCTGCGGGCTTTGGAGGTTGCACCTCAGCATCTTCTGACCTGGGGCACAGCAGGGACCCTCGCAGGTGCAAGTGCCATCCCCGTCCCTGCTCTCAGCAACTCCCAGCTCTACAACCTTACCAGTAAGAATCAGGTCTCCATCCCTCGTTAGCTGAGATACTTAATTGCTGAGAGCAAGCAATTTTCATGAGGGCAAGCTGAAGCCACGATTTTCCTTGTTTTTCCTTGTCTTTATTTCCCTGTGTTTTCCTCTTTTCTCCCCTCTCCTTTTTAAAAAAAAAAAAAAAAAAAAAATTGTTTTGTCAATATTTTTAAATCACCAGTCAGCATGAATTAACTTCCAAAGTCCGTCTTAGCCATGGTCAGTTAAAATAGGATGTTTTCATTTATTTGAAAGAGCAAGTAGTAAAAATGCATTTTAGCACCCAAGTCAGGGCCCGGCAGGTTGAGCTCGTGTGCTGAGGCAGCCTGACCTGCAGCCTGGTGGTACAGATGGCTGTTCAAGTCAACAGGGTAATTTGTGAGTGACAGGATGACTCACCTAAATTAAGAGCTAGAGAAGCATTAAATCGTTGGGTTATATTTTTACCATTTTCTTGTTTGTTTGTTTGTTTTGCAAAATATGCTCTCTTGCGTTTTCTGGTTGGTTTGGCACTACACCACTGTCAGAAGCCTATACTATATATGCATGCACACATACATATGCATATATGTAAATACATGCAGACATACGCATCTACACTAGTATTACTATTAATACACTGACAGCAATTCACTTGAGATCCTCTTGCCCATACAAAGGATATCTATATATGTGTGTGTGTGTGTCTCCTGAAGCTATCCTCTTGCCTCACTTCATCAAAGGGCTCTGTGAGTAATTGCTGAAGCAAGAGGAAGAACATACGTCTTGATTTCCGCTGTATTGCACCGTGCACAACCACTGCCACTTGGAAAAAAGACTCATAAAGACCTGGATTCATCTCACTTAACTGCATCGTCAAAGGAAAGCCGCCAGGAGATGATACAGCCTGGCTGAGAGTGGGAGAAAGCGTCACCAGAGGTCCCTGCCCTTGGGGATATACAGCAGCGAGGTGCTTTATCTCTTCTTGGTGCTACTGGGAGCACTGGTGAACCCCGTCCAGTGTCCTGTCTCTCTCTTATCTTGTTATGGCCTGTCTGCCATGATTTAGGAGAGGGTTGTCAAATAAAAACCTCAAAAATCAAGCTTTTCATATTTATGGGGGAAGAAAATGATGCCTGGATCTTTCAAGTGATTCATGGATTAAATCAAATCAATGGATTTTATGGATTCATAAATAATGAAAATACAACGAGACGGCAGCCATGGCATGTTTTCCTGCTTTAGCTTTGGTAGTCCTATGTGTCCTACCTGCAGACTCGCCTGCCGGGCTGCGCCAGCCACAACATTTGTCCAGCCCCCCTGAAAAAACACGGGGGCTTGGCCATGCTGCTCGGAAGGCCTTGCCAAAACCTCCCTCCCCCAGAAATAAGAAAACGTCTTCAGATTTCAATGGAAGTTTATTCCTGGCCAAGATGTGCCTTATTTGATCTCCTGCTGGTATTACCCTCTAACTTAAATCACTCCCTTTCCTCCCACCCTGAATGTATTTATGAAGAGTAATCATATCCCTTCTTAACCTTTGTTTTTCTAGGCTAAACAAGCCAAGCTCTTTTAATCTCCTCTCCTAAGATAGGTTCTCCCTTCTGCTAATCACCCTGCCAGTCCTTCCCCGCACCTGTTCAAGGATAAATTCATCTTTTCTTTTTCCAAAGAGATGTCCCAGAACTACACACAATATCCCACACAAGGTCATACTGACACTGGTACTAACATTTCTCTGCCTCTCCTGAATAAATGGTTTGTTGCACAAGCCTTTTTGCGCAGCAAATGGAAAATAGATACAAATCCATAAACCAATAGCCGTAACACAACCTTATTCAAGGTGATCACTGGTTTACTTGAAAGGGCATTCTGCTCCTTTGCATTTGTGGGTCCCAGTCCTTAGCAGGCCTTAATCAATGGTTTTCTGTATTTCATTTACCCTGGATGAGCCTCAGGACCTTGTGTTAAAGGAGGCGCTGAGGGAAGTCTTGTCTGTGTTTCACTCAGCCTTTGCTCTGGCAAAACTCCCTTTGAAGTCATGGCTGAGGGTTTGAACTACGAAGATGCAGAGTCAAATGATGAAAAGCATTTTGCATTCGTCTCTTCTCTTTTCAAAATGATTTTCCAGTTTTACTTGGGGTTTAATTAAATTTCTGTGACCCCGGCAGGGAGTTCAGCCTTTCTTGATTAATGCTCTTTTAGGTGACTGATAAGAATTTAGCATCAACAATTGAGCTAACAAGCCCCAGTTAACAGTTTATAGCAGGAGACTAATTCTATTAACACTTTGCAGTGTCAGGACTCCACTTCCAGCTTGCAGCAGAAAGGAGGGGTAGGGGAGAGGGAGCAAATGTAAAATTTGGCAACTAAATCACCAAGATTCAGCTTCTTTGTGGGCAGAGCTCATCTGGAAACTATTTTAGCTGACAACATCAGAATTTCACCTGTTCATTTTTTTTTTTTTTTTTTTCTCTTTCCCTCCTGCCTGATGCTCTGCACTTTCTTGGCTCATTGTGATAACGGCTGGGAATAAGGAGTGGAACTGAATGGTGGCATTGATAAGAGAAATGAAAAGGTAAAGCGATGACATGATACTGGGGTAGGGCCTCTGCTGTTAGCCCTGCCCATGCTGGATGTGTACCAGTGTACAGGATGGTCAGGACAAAGATTCTTGTGCTGACAGTTGCAAATTAGTCTGTTGTGAGGAAAAAATTGAGGTTAACTCTCTGCAGAAATGTTTCTTTTACTTTTTGGTGACAACAGAAATATCTTGCAGGTCTGTCGTGCCATTCAGCACTGAAGAAGCCTGTCTGATTCACAAGCATATTTCCTTTCTCTTTCCTTCTCCTCCCTACTCTGCTTAAGCTTCTGCTAAAATCTCACTCTGTGCTAAAACACAGCCTGATATC
This sequence comes from Tyto alba, assembly GCF_018691265.1. Lineage (NCBI taxonomy): Eukaryota > Metazoa > Chordata > Aves > Strigiformes > Tytonidae > Tyto > Tyto alba. The sequence continues at coordinate 15,729,998 of NW_024881308.1, forward strand.
GCTAAACCCCAGTACAAAGTCTTGGCTGAGACATCACAGTTGATCCACCTGTACAGAGCTTCTCACCTCCCATACCTGGAGACCCAGCTTCGTACTTGTCTGCTTTGAGCTGCCAAACCTCACACAAGCCTCTCCTTAGTGGGAGCTTGCAGAAACCAGAATATTATTTCAGGGATGTTGTATTCCTTTCTCTCCTGGGCGGTCATCAAGGATAATCTGAGTCAGCCAGATTGCCTGGAAATTACCTGAAAACAAGGCTACTTGGTGCGCTCTGGGTTGGTGGAACTACAGTCCCACTAAACGGCGTAAGGTAAAAATCGGTGTCCATCACTGCGTGACCCCCAGGCACTTATCACTGCTTCTCGTGTTAACAGAGAGCACAGATTCCTTTCTCCATCGCTGGCCACCATGTCTCTTGTTGACCTCTCTTACTTCCTCAGGACATCCCCTTAGGGCTCCCACTCATTTCTGCTTTGCCTGCTCCATGTGGTCCCACAGCTCTCCTAGGCTTTAGGAGGACCAGGGGTGCCCATGGCCAAAGGGGATTTTCCAAAGCTGGTAGCTGAGCGAGGAGTGTGGGCTTTGCAGGGGAGAAAAAAGTCAGGATGAAGCTCTCCAGAAGCCATCCCGCACCCTTCAGTGCTTTCCGAGCTGTTTCTCCTGTCCTCCTCAAGAACGGGGATGGGCACTAAGTGCTGCTGGAGCGGGTCCCCCCAAGGAAGGCTGCAGCCAGGGACACCCATATATTTATCCATGCTGTGGTCTGTGTCCCGTGCTCACAGTACATGCCTGGTTTTATTTTATTTGTTTTACAAAGCAGGCTAAAGATTTGATTCAATTATTTAGGCAATTCGATTACCTCCGCTGTCAGTGCGGTCGTTGGGGAGGATTAGCAGTGCCTTGGCCCCTCATCAGCAGGAGCTGGCGGGGAGCACACATCCCACATCACACACTGCCTCCCGCTCAGACCTTACCCCCTGTGCACTTTGTTCGGATGACAGCTCTTCACTGTCCCTGGATGAAACCGATGACAAAATACGCCAAGGGCTCACAGACATCCTCCCTCACTCTCCCTCGACCTCCCCCGACACTTTTGGTGCAGCATCGCTGCAAATTGCAGTTGTCAGCGGGGGAGCACGCTCACCAAGGGACTCCATCCATAATCAGTATGAAGACAACGTGTATATCTAAGTCCTGGATGCTCCCCAATATCAGATCCCAGCAGTGCCTGAGCTAATACCCATGTTCCTTCTCCTGAAAATGTGAAGACCAGCTGAGAAACCACAGGCGAGGGAGGCCCTGACAACACTCCCCACCTCTCAGGACAAGAGGCAGCCGAAGCATCGGTCCCCGAAGATGCCTGCGATGCTGCTGGGGCCGGGCGGGAGCCACGTCGTGAGCAAGCGGCGAGCGCCAACAAAGATCCTCCTGCCTTCATCTCTACAGCTGTTGGAAATGGCCCCGCGCACAAAGGGCAGCGTCCTCATTAAATTTCGTGGAGGGTTGCCATGTGGCCAGCAGAAATTTTGTTTTGTTTTATTTCGGTAAGCGGCATGGTAATATATTCACCACCTCCGAACATAATGGGGTGACAGATGGGAGCTGGGCTCTGGCTTTCATGGGAAAGGCCCCTCTCAGCAGGGAGGCAGTAAGTTTCCCACCTAATCTTCTGTAACCTTCAGACTGCTAACAACTGTAAGAAGCAAAGCAATGGGTAGTTATTAAATTAATGACTTCATCCCCAAGCCGGTAATAAATATTTTACAGTTTTATCTCTCCACCCTGTAGACTGCTCTAGACAGACTAGACGGTTTATTAATCTAGCTTCTGGATTTATGTTATTTAATTGCTAAACAGCCTCAGCATGGTTGGGCTGGATTATTAAATGTTGAAGCTCAAGGAGGAGTCCTCTGGAAAGTGACAAAACAAGAGGAGCTGATCCTTGCTCTTGGGCTGGATAAACTTCAGGCCAAAACCAACTCCCCTGCAGTGCTAAGGCCTGGTTAGTGCCTGTTTGAGTCCAAACCATTTGGCCATTGCCTCGCGCTCATGTTGGGTGGATTCTGGGACTCGCTAGAAGTAAGGAAGAGGCAAGGAAAAGTTTTGACACATCCTGGCTTCAATAAGGGCATGCCAGAGTTAACCATGGCCATGATGCTGCGGGGTCAGACATCATATCTTAGCGTGGACAGGTCCTCCCAGGGTGGTCCAGCGCTTCGTGCTAGTCCTGGAGCTCAGGCAGAACGTACGTCCTTGCTCTATCCCTTCATGGCTCGTGTTTCTTCAGATCATCACAGATAGTCACTGACATTCAAATAAAAGAGCGTTGCAGTTACATAAATGAAAGCCGGCTTTAATGGCTGTTATACTTCCTTGTTGACAGGGTTGAAAATGTCTTTAAATCTGATACTACCATTTTTACAACAATTGGTGATTTATTCATCCCACTGAAAGAAGGGGATGAAGGCATCTGGAATAACGAGAGCTATTTGTCTGAAGAATGCACCATCCGCGTACTTTCCTACAGCCTCAATCCCACGAGCCCTTCTGTACAAAGAAGGTCGTTTCAGGATATAGCTTCTCATAAAAGTGTAGGAGAAGTGAGTGTGTTAACAAGTGCAGGCCAGAGCCTTTAATCCAGCCAAGTTGTGCTCAGTGCTGGTTGGGAGGGGAGCAGTTTCCAGCCAGGGGCTGCTCTGTTGGCTGCAGCATCATCTCCAGCCCATCCGATTGCTCCCCAGCCTCAGCGTCACCATCCTGGGGCAGAGGGGAGGCCAAATAGCAGCTCTGAAGAACAAAGTTGCTTTATCTTCCCAGTAACCTGATGGAGAACGAGGCAACCCCTTCCTGACCACGCAGCTGTGTGATTTTCAGGACACCTTAGTTGTGGGAGCAGGCTGAGATGGAGGAAGCCTTAAGACTTCACCCAGAGGAGCTCTTGGGGCAGGGGAACCCAAAATCGGAAAGAATGCATGAGGGCTGGGAAAGAAACCCTTTTCTGCACACACCCGAAAGCCCTCGCTGGAGCTCGTAGCTCTCCGGGAGAGGCTACGTGGATGTTGACGAGTGGAAGGTACCGCCTGAGCAGAAGAACAGAGGGATGGGTCATTAGCAGCTTTTAACAATTAACCGTGGCATCAGTGAGGCCAAACGATGCTCTCGTTGGTCAATGATTTATCGATGTGTTTAGAAACAACCATATGCTGACAACTATCCTTTCCCTTGCATCCTCGAAGCAAAAGACCCGCTCTCCTCTGCTGTTCAGCTCTCACCCTGCGCGTGTTGGAGGAGGCTTAAGAGCTCTCCTAAGCACACCTATAAACCGACAGTGTACCATCTTAAACCAATTCAATTCCCTTCCCTGCGATAAAGGACGCCAGTTCAGAGAAGATAACATCTCGCAGCGATGGCTCCCAAAGCTGCAATTTAACACAAATCTAACCGCTCTATTATGCAGCCCAGCCAATTCGTTAAGAAAGGACAAGCGAGCACGTCTATTAGCTCTGTCGTCATAATCAAATATTGGCACAAGGAACCGCTCAGCAGCGCAAAGTCTAGCAAAAGCCCCCATAAAACAATTATGTGCCCTTGAGAAAAACAACACGCCAGCCAGTTTAGGTGAACCATTACCCGAGTTGCCCTGGTTTTCTCCCTTTTAAGATGCACAGCCCTTTGCAGAGGTGACAAAACTCAAATCAGCTCTAAGCTGTGTCCACCAAAGCCAGCCCGGGAAACCCACCAGCGTGAAGCAAGAGCATCTCCTGCAGCCTCTCCAGGAGGGACCTCCTCTCCTCCACCAGCCCTTTGAGCCTGTCCTAAGCCTCTGACAGTTGTCCTGGCCCAGGACAGCTTGCAGACACCCAATGAAGACAGAAAAAGCTTCCAATGAACACCCATGGCCATGTACATGCTTCAGGAAAGGCTTTAAGAAATCATCTTTGCACCCAAAACTTTGCTCCAATTTTTTCTGGCTACAGTTCTTACCCTTTTGGCTCCATTTCACTCTGCCTTTCCCCCTTGGGTCTTCGAGGCATGGCCACCACCTCCTGCCTGAACCCGTGCTTGTGCCTCTGCGTGGGGACAGCCAGGAAAGTTCAGCTTAGTTAATCAGAAAATTGAATTTCTTGGTGGTGGACCTGCCTGTCATTTGACCCAATTCACTCAGCTCCAGACGGCCTTAATACGATTTACCTTATTTTATCTTGGAAGCTACAACCAGAGCAAAGCAAAACTGAATTTTGACAACTTCAGAAATGACATCTCCAACAGAGAGACCAGCGAGAAATTCTCTTAATTGCCACCTCTTCAAAACTTAAAGTCTTTTGCCAGTGAAAAAGCTCAGTTTTTCCAGGAGCGTGATCTGTGGACATCACAACCAGGCAGATGTAAGTGAGGAAATCTTGTTGACAAATCCAAACCGTCTCCCAGCATTTTGGCTACATCTCAGAGATCAGTTTGGTAAAGCTTTTTTTGTAAATCCAAGAGGGGGAAAAGTCTGTCTCTGCGTCCCGTCCCAGGCCTGGCACCTCCTGCGCGGCTCCTGGGGGCACCTCCGCTGCTTGCGCGCTGCCCGCGGGGCCACGGAGCCCTGGAACCCCGGGGTGCTGGGGGGGCAGGGGGTGACCCCCGCCCCGAGCAACGCTGCCTGCAGCCCTCCCGCCTTGGGGAAGGGGCTCCAGCAACTGGCGGGGTAAATACACACCTTTGCTGGGACTTTCGATTCTCCCCATCACGGGACTCGCAGGGTTTTAAGGACTTTCGTGGCCGGATGGCGACGGCTCCTTGTTTTTCAAAGCCTTCTAGAGCTAAATTCCCCCTAAATCCCCCATTTTGGTAGGTGGGGTGGGCAGCCCCTGGCCGCGGCCCCGAGGTGGGGGGACACCGACCCTCGAAGCCACAGTGCGGGAGGAAGGATGAAGCCCACTGGGGACACGTCGGGGACATTGGCAGCAGCTCGAAGAAAGACCATAGGAACTAAAGTCACAAACAGAACTGGGTTTTATTACGAAATAACCCTGCCAGTACATAAGGAAGTTCTGTCTGCAAAATACATTTCCTGAGGAAAGTAGATCACAGTATTCGTTTTCACAGAATAACATGTAGCCTGCTATAACTTTCAATGTGACTCTTTATTATTTAAATATTAACAGTATTCCTTCACATAAACAAGTACTCAGTCATCACATAACCGACACACAAACGACAAAATAAATATACAACAAGAGCACAGTTCATTTTTTTTTTCCCGACTTAAATATTAAATAAATAATAAATACAGATTTTTCATTTCCTGTTATCAGTGCCTGAAACAATATGAATGAAAAAGAAAAGAAAAACTGAAAAAGTCTCTCTTCCCCCGGTGCCCCTGCCCCCACAAAAAAACAAACCAAAAAATTATCAAAATGTCTCAGTTATAAAATATCTTTAAAAAAATTCCCATTGTTAAAAGAATAAATAACAAAATATATAAAAAATAACTTGGTTGCATCAAAATTACAAGTAGGAGTTGTAGATAGGGGGTTTTCTTTTTTTCTTTTTTTTGGAATATCATTTTTTATGGTCAAAAGTTTTAATTTTTAACTTTTTTTTGCTTTTATCTTCTTTTCTATGGTGCGGTGTCCAGTTTAAAATAAGTATAAAATTAATAAATAAAAAAGTTAAATAAATAGCAAAAAGTTAACATAAGGTGTTGTAAATATAAATTACATACATCTTGCCAAAATTAAATAATTTACAGGATAATTAAACTAACTACTTTTTTTTTTTTTTTTCCTCTCTTTCTTCCAGGAAGTGCAATTTCTCTACTTTTAAATACTAACTGAATTGCAGTCACAATCAATTTGGACTCTATTTACATGTTAAGAACATTGTGTTTTTAACACCTCAAATTATTTATTTTTTTTTTTTTTTTTTCCCCTTTCTTTTGTATTTTTGCACTTGGAATGGGTTCTAAAATAAGTGAACTCATGGAGTCTGATCCTGCAAACACTTAAGAACGCGAGTAAACCCGCTGGCGCCAGCTGCCCCGCTGAGCTCAACCGGGGAACCGACACGAGTCAAGTGGCTCGTGAGCTTCGAGGCCAGATCCAGTGGCCACCGCAATCCCTGCGAGGCTTTTCACTGACATCAAATCGTGGCTTATGCCCTAAATACCTGCAGGATTTGGCTCAAAACGATACCACAGCCTTGCCCTTTAAGTATGGGTCAGCAATACTCAGCAAAACACATCAGCAAAACGGGACGCGGGACGTGGGATGCGGATGCGTCCCACGTTGGGAACCCCCCCCCGGGGGGGGGTTTTGCGCCCCCCCCCCTCCTTCCCACTTCCAAAATGTTTGCAGTGGGGGACAGCGAGCTCTGGAGGGGAGCGACGGTGGGGGAGAGCAAACCCGCGGGGCGACAGCCGGCACCACGCGCGGTGGAGCGGGGGGTGCTGGAGAGCAGCGTCGCAAAGACATTCATCGAGTTGTTCTTTAAGTGCACAGTGGGCTGCGTGTACCGAGCTGCTTACAAAATGCTTCTTTGGAAGAATACCCAATACCTGAATACTCTTTTTTTTTTTTTTTTTTTTTTTTTTTTTTCTTTCTTTTGAAGAATGGCGTCTGCGCTGTGATTTTGCGCAAAACGTAGAACACCAAACCAAAAAAATACCCATTGCCCTGTGGATATCTGTAAGAAATCAACTACTGATTCACGTAAGCACTTTGCTGGCCATCAATTAACATCTCTATTTTGTTGGTTTGTTTTTTTTTTTTTCTTTTTTTTGTTCATCGCAATCTCAGACGTTCTCTGGCATTGATGTATGATCTCTGGACTGGCAGTACTGCGCCACTGTAAGGATGATCACAATAATGAAAAGAATCAGAACTGTCATCAAACAGACTTCCAAAAAATCATATACACCGGACCATGACACATTAAGAATTCTTCTGTATGAAATATCTGGTATTGGCCTATTCATAATAGCTATTCTCATATTTAAGACAGACAAAGGAATACTGTAGTTGCAAACTCCAAAAGCTTCCCTGAGAACCTTTTTTCCATTGCGCTTTCCACTGGAGATCCAGAACTGCTCTTCAGATTTCTTTCAGAAAATAAAAATAAGCTACTTTATAATACTTCAGAGTTCCCATGCCCAGTGGATATCTGAACACCTCGGGGTTGGGAGGCCCAGCACAGGTTCAGATTTACAGGTAGCTTGCAGCTCCAGCACTTGTAGCAACACAGAACATAATTCATGTGTGAGTAGGTGATCTGGACATACGACCATAGACAACATGAGGGTTTAAGCCAGTCATATGCTAGTCTTGGATCAGACAAGACCCTGTTCTTGTAATGTTTTAACCCTTGGATCAACTCTGCAAGAGCATGGCAACTCATGAAAGATGCCTGCTCTTCACCAGCTACCAAGCCCCACAGCCTACTGGAGAATTTAACCTTCCATCCTGATCTACCTCGTGGTCCAGGTAGAGAAATCCCACTTTTCTCAAGAAGGTCCAAAGTTAAGTAAACGAGAACATTGAGTTCGATCAGTTCCACGTCTCAGAAATGGCCTCTTGGTTACATTTTGGTCCTTTTTTTTTTTTTTTTTTTTTTTTTTTTCATTCATTAAACAAGTTTTCTAACTTGTAAACCTGAATACTTGGAGGGAAAGTTCCATCTTACAGTCTGTTCGCTTGCTAATCTCCATCCCGTGGCACTAAACCTGGATGCCCTTGACGGCTTGCTTGATGCTCTCCAGCAGGTCCTTGTTCTCCGGGTTCTGGTAGCACTCCTGGTTGGTGTACATGTCTGTCAGAGTGTTCACGTACGCATCAAAATTCTGCTCACTAATTGGCTCCTGCAGCCAAAAAAAGCCAAATAAAAGTGTTAGTACTAGAGCAGGAAGAGGCTGAGATGTTTCTTTGCCATTAATCATCTGTTTGTACCAACAGCCAAAGGTCTCCACGTCGGACCCTTTTTCCGTGCAGTGTTGTACGTACGGGAATCTCATCATGCAACCCCTGAGCCCACCAGATCTTAACTGGCTCCTTAATTTTATGCATTGGCCTCGAGGAACTATTAACAGCATCAGGTTAAGTGCGTGAAGGCAGTTTGACAGGCCTGAGGCCGAATTAAGCCATGGAAACGAAGGGCTGGAGGGCGAGAAGACTGCTGAAACATCACGGAGGGAATCAAAGGCGAAGTTAGGACAGGAGCCCGGTCACCTTGGGCTCACGTCTGCCCACGCCAGCACGCTGCTGCAGCACAGCTTTTGCTTTTGAGGGGCATCGTGAAAACCTTGCAAATATCTACCTTGGAGTTAATGGGGAAAAAAGAAAGGGAGAAGAAAAAGAACAGGAATAAAATGAGCATACAAGTCTCGTGGGCATTATTTAATTGGAGTTGCCTGAAACCTTGAAAAAATATTTGCTGAACAGTTTATTTGACCTTTATGTGTCAAATACTTTACAAAAAAAGCACTCAGTGAGCGGTTTTCTGCCAGTTAGGCAGCTGGGTGAATACTATCCAAAACTGCTCTGCTGGAGGATGGCTTCTCTCCAACCAGCCTGAATTTAAATACAAACCCCAATGAAAAGGACTCCCCCCCCCCCCAAAAAAAAAAAAAAAGATGACAGAAAAAATAAATCAAAAGCTCATTCCTCTGATCTTTGCGATGGTCTTTATGAGTTGTAAGAGGACAGCTTCCCCAACAACACAAGCCCCCCCTCCACACACCTGGTTTTGACAACAGTAATTACATTCCTGGGAATAGAGAGAAGGTAATTAATAGCCTTTTGTGGTTTTACTATTTTAATGCAGTCTTTTCATTTTGCAGTAACTCTATGGTAACATGCTGTGGGCTGTTAGACCTTGTTAAATTAAACAAAATACACTCTCTTTAAGAATGCTATTCTTTGGCTGCCAGCTATTCAAAACTGAATTGAAACTACCTGCATTATAATAAGATCTGTAAGATCTTTCTGACGTTGAAATCCAATCCCTCCTGATCTCTAGTTGTGCTGTCTTAGCCTAAAAGGCGCTGGGTGCCCTTGATAAAGTTTCCTATTTTGTGATAATGCTCCCAGATGTAATGAGACAGAACAATAGATACAAAGGGAGATCAGCAGAAAATGACAACAAAAGGGAGATATAATGCAAGCTTCAGAGATAAGGCAAAAGTACTGATCTTAGAAAGGACACGTGGGTGTATGTAGAGAAATTCTCCCACTCTTTAATTGTACATCAGCCTTATCGTGAATTGGGTTTGGCACAACTCCCTCGATCACACCGGCTGGGCTGAGCTCCGTCAAAGTTTCTTACCATGTGCGGAAGGCGGATATTGGCAAGACTTTGGATTAAAGCCTGGCTCAACCCTGAGAGCTCCAGGAACAGGGCTTCATTTTGCTCCTCTATCATTTTGTTTTCCTCCTCAATGTTCTTCAGGTTCTTCTCCATGGTGGAGATCTGCAGAGCAAGGAGCACGGCGGGGTTAGCAACCCTCGCGCAGCGGCACCCACCGCCCCCCGGTGCAAGAGGCTTGGCCAAGCACCCGGGGGTTTGGATGCACGTCCAAGCACACAAACCTGTGACTGCAGTTTCACCATGGCCGCTTCCATCTCCGAGTTGGACTCGTTCAGCTCGCTGATCTCCTTGTTCAGCTGCTTGATCTCTTCATCGTTCTCCAGAACTGCAGGAGAGAAGGTCACAGGCACTCAGCGAGCAAAAATGTTGGGCTTTCTGCTGAGCCCATCCTGTTGTGTAGACATCACCACTCAAAGTCCTCACCTTTGATTTTACCTCCTCTAAACAGGATGCACATCTCACCTGTTTTTTAAAATTTTGTGGTAACTTTTTTAGCATCACGGTTCAATGATACTTGATAGGTCAATATGTAAATGCAGAAGCCGATGACAGCGTAGCGGTTGGAGTCCAGCACCTCCACGCACTCTGCCAGGTTGATTGCCCTGAAAACTCAGGTCATTCTCTCCAGTTCTGAGTTTGGGAAGATGCCATTTTAAAAAACTAATGCATGTCTTGATTAGGAATTACGAGGTTCATAAAATAAAGCAATATTTCTAGCAGAGTGCAGGTATTTATAGGTTCCAAACTATGTAAGTATTCAAGTTAAATGCCTGAACCTTGTCAAATACCACAGAAACCTCAGTAATAGCACTGGAGATGCAAAGTGCCATCGTTAACAAAATTCCAGATCCAGAAATATCTCAGGATTAAAAGCCCTGAATAGGTGAAAATCACTGAGCAACTGCAAGGGATTTGTAAAAATGCCAGTGAATATTTGAAAAAAAAAAAAAAAAAAAAGAAAAAATAATTGCAATTTCAGCATTATTTTTTTTTTTGCCTGGAATTTCACTATGAAAACTCCTTCTTTATCATTTCACCTGCTCTCTCGCAGTGTTGTCACTTGGGGAGCAGCGCTGGTACCACGCCATCCCCAATACCCAGGAAACCCAAGAAATGGGTGTTCGTAGCACATAATAAGTTTGCAAATCTGTCCAGATTTCAGTTCTTGAAACCTTCCCAGTTTGCAAAAAATAAAAGGTATTCAGGCTCAATACCCTGACACACCTGCGAGGAAAAAGGAGTGAAAATCCTTACCGTCGCTGGTCTTGAATTTTGTGTTGAGAATTTCATCCCCTGAGAGTTTTCCTTTCTTCCCAGCAAAAGTAGCTCTTGGACACCCTGACAAACTGAAAAGCAAGTAAAAATGGGTTTCATAAGCTCTCGGTATTTATAGGTGCTTATGTTCCCAACAAGAGCACGTACCATTTGGTGGAGTTCATGCTGCGAGACAGTTCTTCTAAAAGCATTTTATGGTACAGAGGAAATTGCTTTATGAATAATGCCACAAAACTCCCCATTTATGAAGCGAGAGCAATTTTCTCTGAACAAAGATTAAAAAACACATTGTTTCCTATAAGCGAGGGCATGACAGGTGAGGAAGGTGAGATGAGTCTGGCTGGTTTGGGCGTCAAACCCCCTGGTTTGGGTGTCCAAGTCCTGTTCTGGCTTGCTCGTGGAAGGACATATTATTATCAATTTTCATGGTTTTGCCCAATCGACATCTCACCGTTGCAATATTAAAACATCTACGCCTTTTCTTCCACGCAGAAAGCTCCAACCTTGGAGCAACCTGACTGAGCTCAGCATCAAAAGCACCAGCTATTGAGCTTTGCGCGAAGAGCTGAACGCTGCTCAAGGTGGGTTAGTCCACGGCGATGTTGTCACGCTCCCGGTGATTTTAACCCTGTGATTTACCTTCTGTGAGTGAGGAAGCTCCCGTTGGCATGGCCGGAGCCATCACAGCCCGGAGTAGGGCAGGTTGGGCCTTCATTCTTCAACGACTTCCAGGAAAATGAGGAGCCATTGAGCGAGCCTTCCTTCTGCCTGCGGGCTGCGAGAGGGCACCCTGATGCGCTCCGGTGCGAGGCGTATTTACCACTGATGTGTCCAAGCCCAACGCAGCCAGGAACCGGACACCTGGGCACAGGGAATTACCAAAAATTACAGCACAGGAATAAAGAGGGACGTAAGGAAATTAGGGATAAGCAGGAACGAAGAAACCTGGGAAGAGAGAGTTTGCATTTGGGGATCTCGCCTGGAATTTACGGGGCAGATGCTTAGTTGATGGAAATGGCAGATGAGAGATTAAGAGCTACAACTGCCCCTTCAAAAGGGCCAAAGAGAACCAAGGGAAATCCTGCGAGAGGGAAGGACCGTGGAGGTCACATCACACTCACACTTGCAGCAGGAGCAGGTCCCAGTGGTGTCCCAAACTGCGTTTGGTGCCTCATCGAGGGCAAAGACGGTGAGTGGGGCTGCCCGGCACCAAACCATCGCACATTTACAGCCGGCTCTGCCCGGTGTTACTGCCGAGGAACCCAGGGTCATCAACTTTGTCACCCTGCACTGGCACGGTCGGTGTGATCCAGGAGCACCGTCTGTGCCTGTGGGGACACGACCCTTCCCCGCGAACCAGCCCCTGAGCTGGCTCAGAATGCAACCTGTGCACCCAGAAGCTGCAAACCTGCTCCTGCAAGGAGCGGGGATAAGGGGTTTCAGAGCCTGTACCCCATCAGACAGGAGAAATAAACCCTTGGGCACCGCTCAGCCCGCAACCACAGCACAGCCTTGCTTGCCTCCTCCTCCTCCTGGTCGCACATCCCACGGCCACCAAGAGATCAACCTGCGCTCGCGAGGGGATAAAAGTGGGAATTGCCGTCAGGGCGGCACAGGAAACTTCCCACCCCTGTGCTCCTGCCGCCGTTTATGGACAATTAAAGCACCCAGGAGGTGCGAGGGGTGTCATGGAAGTGCTGACACAACTTGTGCTAATTGCCAAGAGGATGAGTGCCTCTAAAAGGCACCTCTTTCCTCCCCGCTCACAAACTCCCCGCCTAATGACATACTCACTAAATTCAGCCGTTCGACAAAGCCCGGTGTATCTATTAAGGTTTCTGCTGTGGTTTGCATTTGTTTAAAGATGCTAGTCAATTATAAATACAGTTAAAAGTTTATTACTCAAGGGAGGTTACTCCAAAAAAAAAAAGGAGGGGTGGTAGGAAAAGTAGGTAAGAAATGGCAAAAATAACCCCGTGTCCTCGGTTTGAAAGCAATTAGGGACTTTGAGTTTCCCCAACAAAATATCCGTGGAGCAGCTCCTGAAAATCGCAAGCTGCATTTCACCGCAGAAATGATTACCCTGATTGTTTATATTTCGTACAAAAAGGAGATGACAGCAGAAGGGGGGAGCTGTACACCCAGCCTTTTCCCAAGATAATTTGAAAAATGCTGATCTCGATTTTAATCAGCTGCAAATGCAGCACAATTCACTTATAATATCCCTGCCAGCAGGATCCTCAGTAAATTCATAACATCATTGCTTTTATATGATCATGAGCAAATTACTGAATCCTCAGGAGAAAAAGGAGGGGTGGGGGGGGAGGAAAGAGTGAGAGAGAGAAAGACAAACCCCAGCATTTAGTATGCAGCCGTTATGGTCCAACCATTACATATTTTACGCTGTTAATTTAACTTTCATTATATTTTCATTGTTAAAAAATAAACCAGAGCCTTATTGTGCAAAACAGCTGGCTTGGACATTTTTATTTTTTTTTTTTAAATTATTATTATTTAACGGAAGCACCAATAGCATTTGATCAATTAGGCAGCCGTGGATGCTTCCGTTTTATCCCAGAGCTGGGCTGAAGGTTGAGGTGATCTGTTCAATCACATCTGTAGCAAATTACTTGAAGGATGAACAGCAAAAACAACAGGGACTCAATGATTTTCTCCTCGGTGGTGATGTTCAAAACTCGGCCAGGTTCCAAGTGGCACTTGGTGCAGACGGAGGATGGATTTAGAGCCAAAGCTCCTTAAATGCAAACCCGGGCCGGGCGCACCTTGCTGTGGGAGACAGAACACGAGCTTTCCACGGGCTGGGGGAAGGCGGCAGCGAAGGGATCGTCTTGTTTTGGACATCTCAGAGGAGCTTCTGCTCCTCCTGGGCGTACTGGAGGGGAATGCCTTCACGTCCTCACGCCACAGAGACCCTCAGGTCCCACCACGGACGGAGCAGCAGAGCCGCAACAAGCCCCCGAGGCCAGACCGGAGGGTGGACAGCATCAGCTTTCTAGGAGTCAGAGAATCCCAGCTCTGGCGATGCTCCAACTCCATTTCTTGCCACTTTACCTTTCCAGCACCTTCAGGGTGGACTAAGAGAAACCCAACCCCTGGTGAAGATGCTGGAGGGGGGACCACTGGTTCTACTGGGGATGCCCCGATAGCTCACCCCGTGTTCCTATACAAGCACCGGCTACACCATAACAAAAGAGCCGTATAAAATCCCCTTCCTCCTTGCACTTGGAAGCAATCTCTTTGCAGAGAAACTGCACTTGGGGACCTGCTTGGCACATCCCTCACCGGTCCCAGCCCCGAATGGGGCAGGTGAGGATGAGCAAAGCCACGACCTCCCCAGCTCCTCAGGGCACGTGGAGAGGGGCGACCTCCCAACCGGGGGCTTCCGACTGCGGTCAGAGAAGCAAACATGCAACAGCCAGCAGTTGCATGACAGCATTTGCTGCTCGTCCTTTCCTTCACCGTGTCACTGGTTAACAGCACGGCATTACAAAGCCACCAGCAATTTAGTGTATTTGAGCCAAAAAAGGGATTTTTTTTTTCCCCACAGATTCTTGAGTAGGTTGCTTAATTTTTAATAAACTCTGCTAACTCCTGCTAATTATCACACGGCTCATTTAACTGGGAGGCTTTCCTTCCTGTAGACTGAGGAGTAAGAACAGAGCAGATGGCTCAAATATCATCTTTTTTCTTAAAGGTCCTTCCCCCGGCTGGTGCATCCCGGTTTCCCGCAGCCCCCGCGGGGCCCTTCCACACCCACTGGTTCCCGCTCCAGCTCAGCCCCCACTCCAGGGCAAAATCCAGGTACACGGAGGTATTCACCTCTGCAAGGGTAAGACCTGCCCTAGGACTAAAATGAGGTAAAAAGATGCATTTGGGGAGAGTCTGCTGAGCCAAAGGGGTTTGGCGAGATATACGAGCTCTCACGGGCATCTGGAAATTGATGGGGGTTGATAAGTTTTTCCGTGTTTTGTTTTACCTCCTTCCACCTGCACTTGAGTGGACAGGCTCTGGAAAGGCTGGGGATGCTCTGGGTTAACAAAAAATATAGGATGCTGGTGTCAGTGCTGGCCCCAGTCCCGCTGTAAAAGCTTTGATGTCCTGTAGCTGCATGAAGGGTCGAGACAAAGACCCTGAACCTCACATCAAGCCCTGGATACTGAGCCCGTGATGCTCGGGCTTGCTAGAACTCAGGACAAATGGATTTCACAGCAAATGAAAGCTCTGGAGGTGGACTAAAGGATTTAAAATCTCTGTTCCCAGTAGGAATAAACCCCCTGGGATGGTTTGAAAAATTCAGCCCAAGGCAGCAGAAAAAAGCTTTTTCAGTTTGCTTTGAATATTCAGCCATGGCAAAAATTCTACAAAAAGCATTTTATTCAGGGTTACCAGATCCTGACCCGACTCAGTGCTGTATAGTTTCTATTTCTACCATGTTCCTGGGGATTAAGCAAGTCCACTGGCACCCATCGCCTGCCCATTGCTGCCCGAAAGCCTGACCCCTGTGGGGTTTTACCCTCATTTAAACACTAGTGGTTTTTTTAGGAATTATAGAAAGCACAAGTAGGAGAGGAACTGTCCGTTCCCTACCAGCCTAACTTTCACATCCACAAAAGCAAATAAGAAAAAAATACACTGTTACCTCCCCAACTGCTCGGTTTTCCAATCAGACTTCAGAATCGCGACACCATTTTTGGGATGAAGGGAAAATTCCCCCCAAAACAACAGCAGAGCTCTGGCAGAGCCCACGCCAGCACGGGCAGACAATGACTCGAGCTGCGCGAGCGAGGAGGGATGTGGGATGGGTGCTGCCCCCCCGCGCAAATCAAAGGGGATTGAGCGAAAGGGTCCGCTCAGGAGTTCCATCCAGACTTACTTCATCAGCTCTGGGTCTTCTTTATCATCCTTTGTTGGGGTGATCTTGATCCCACTTTTCTTGGCACGAGGGCAGCCTGACAGACTGTGGTTAAAAAGAGAAGAAAGGCCTGTCTCACTGGCAGAATCACTGCATTTGCTATTCCCCCGCTTCAGTCATTTTCCCCTTGAATTTGACACAGTGTTTTTGATCTCTCTCGTTTTGCAGCTTCACATCACGAGGAAAAGTCAGGAGAAAAAAAAATAATAAAAAATTGAGGGAGATGGACAGTAATTAATGGTGTCTAGATAAGAAGATATCTGCTAACACCCTGCGCTGTTTAATGGAATTGTTGAAACAGAAGGCTCAGATCTCTGCTATTAATGCTCTAAAGTGATAATAGAAGTCATAAATAGGTGGCATTATTAACAGGAACATTGCATCAGCTAAAATCTGACCCTTTGTCTTTTATTCTGTTGAAGGGAGCTTCTAATCAGATGCTGGAAACATCAAAAAAAAAAAAAAAGAGAAGTCAGATTAAAGAGATGAAAATAGGCTTCAGTTGTCAGTAACATTAATGTTTTATTCAGAACTTTACAACTCTGCCCACTGCAGGGAGAGAGAAAACAAAACAAAACAAAACAAAACAAAAACAGAGGCTAGAGAGAAAATAATTTAGCGGAGATCTTACCTTCTATGCGATGCATAATTTCCTGTTATGTGACCAGAGCCATCACAACCAGGAGTAGGGCACCTGTGGAGGAAAGGGAGGCTCAGATTAGCCTGGGGATGCGAGCAGGGGATCGACGCTTTGTGACAGCTCATTTCAAAGAGAAATCTCGGGACTGTCAACACAGAAGCAGGTTTTTTTCTTCCTGCCCCTTCTCCCTCTGTAAGAACAAGGCCTGGTCTGTAACACCCATGGCACCAACGCTGATGCATCACTGCGTGTGTGTTGGCGTCGGAGAGGAGGATCAGTGGGAAGAGACGAGGATGTTGTGAGGGCGGCGGGTGGCTGCTCTCCGGCGGAGGGATGTGGGTCCCACCCTCACAAAGGGTGGTGATAATGAGCCAAAAAAAGACCTCCAGGACAGTGTCTGTCTTCTTGAGGAAGCCGTAAGGAGACAGCAGGTACCATCCAGGGCCATTGGGCTGGACATGAGCATAGACAAGAAACCAGAACATGAACCTACAACTCTGGACGACAGGACCATCCTGGCCACCACCAAGAGGAAGCCCAACAGAAGGTCTCAGATCAGTTCTGGGTGACTTGGTGGGGGCTAATCTCACCGAGGGCAAACAGTCACCCACTGCAGGAGGGTCTTCAGAGTCCAAAATCAGCCGATGCCTCCGATGGAAAGTAATGAAGGAACAGGAAGAAAAAGGTTAAAAAAAAAAAAAAAAAACCACAAAAAACCCCAAAACATAAAACAAAGCTCTTGCTTCCATAATACCATGGGCAAGAGACATGGGGGTCTTCAGGGGTACGGCTGTCTGTGGGACCTTGGGCTGGGGATCACCAGGTCCCCACACACGTGTACCAGCAGCTTTTGGTGCTTCGGTGCAAAATCTGCCCCTCGGTCCTCAGCCGCTGCTGTTACAAAGGGGTCTTTGACGATGCATCCGTGATCATGGGTTTGAAGGTAAGCATCCAGCGCTCTGGGCCGTGACTGAAAGCAAACCCCGGAGATTACTTCTGTGATCACACAAAGCTGCACAAAGGCTCTCAGGGGCTGCGAGCCCTGCCGAGCGGCGGCGGAGATAATGGCATGAGTTAAGCACTGCATCATTAAGGGCGCAGAAGCGAGGAAGGTGAGGGGATATGAGGTACCGGGAGCACAAAGATCTGCTCCGAATGCTGTAGGTGATGTGGCAGACATAAAAGTTGTCATGGGGACAAGGAAGAGAGGCGAGGAGTGCTCGCTGACGATGTGCGCGCCAGCCTGCCAATTAACCAGGGCTGCTTGTGTCAAGCGATTAGGACCGGGGGGAGGAAACCCACGGTGCCACCACGGGACGAGCAGGAGATGCTGAGCCGCTCGCTTCTGAGCGCGGCCGCCAGCTTGCAGAGCGCCCTTTCTCATCGGGGGAGGATTTTTGCTGTGTCCCCGCTGCCTCGATCCCCCATTTTTAAAGCCGCTGGAGTGCCCGGTTTGGAACCACTGGTTGGTGCCCCACAGCAGAGCAGGGAAGTGATGTGTCTCCAGGACACCCCAGTGAAGTGATGGGCAACGCGTGGTGGTGCACGAGCAGCCCCCAAGGCCAGTGCCTTTGGGAGAGGCAATATGCTGGTGCCTGGCCAGGGCAATGGTATAGCCGGGGTGCTCTGGCCCCCGAGAGTCAGCGGAGCAGTGATTTCCACAGATGCCTTTCGTTTTGTGGCTTGGGAAACGGCCTTTTAAAAAGTCCTCGTTTCTTCTGTCAGAAAAAAACATCAAAATTCTCCTCTTTGCGTCAGCTCTGGGGGGAGGTTTGGCATTTGCAGGTCATTGAGTAGTCTCCATTGGTGAGAGTGATTGGCACCTCACCTCGAGTGGGAGAGCAGGGACATGTCCTGGTCCCAGAAGGGTGGCAGGGAAACTAAGTCAAGACTGAGGCTCAGCATGCTCAGACCCAGGAAGACATAAATGCATGTAGGTCTGGTGCAGGAAGAGAAGGGACACATCCAGCAGGACCTCGAGGAGGGTGCAAATTCTCTAACTAATTTAGAAATTACAGGTTTAGGAGATGACTGTGACATTTCCCCATTATACACTGTTAAAGTAGAAAGCAAAACTATTTCTTTGTTGTTCTAGCTTCAGGGTGGGATGAAATTATGAAAACACTAACTCCAAACTCCTTTTGCCTTTCAGGACATTTAAAGAGGGGAGAGAATTGATTTGATTTTTATTTTTAATTATCTGGAGACAAATCATACTGACAGAGCCCTTATATTGCATGTTCCAGCCTGAAGCCATTTTTTTTATATCAGGGATATTAACCCCTGAAATAGAATTTATAATAGAAACACTGACACAGCCTTATCTGAAGTTGTGAAAAGCTATGACTGCGCTATCTGTAATATCTCCAAATCCCCTTCCTTTCTTCCCTCCTCTGCTCCCATCCTCACCAGGACGGAGAAAAAAAGCAGTACTTGGGAAATAACATTAAAAAGCTTTGTTTTGGCCAGAAGTCTCCTGGTTTACATAGTATTTTGATAAAAAGTGATGACATCGGATGCCCAAGGGGAGCAGGGGACTCTGCACAGCGAGGCTCAGCACGATGCTGGGCTCAGGGACGACCCCATTTGTTTTTACTCTGGGCCCTTACTGGAAATGGGCACTGTTCCTGAGAGCTTTTAATATCTTGAACGCTAATTGCCTGATCACCGGGCTATTCTTTAAGGCTGTTGGAGAAACACCAGTTCAGCAAAGCTCTCTTAAGAGGTTCTTTCAAAATGTATATTGTCTATAATGCATGATTAAGTGTACTTAGCGTTAATCGTGCGAGTCCTTTCCATCCGCTAGCGTATTCTATTAATATCAACTAATCCAGCTACTTTCTCCACCTCTGTGATAAGGAGCAAGCGGTTAACAAACATTTTTCCTGGCACCAGCATCCACATCAGTGGTGGGGTGTGGAGCAGTCCCAGACCCACCCTGCCCTCCGGGCCACCAAAAAGGGATTTGGGACTTTACCAATCACCTTAGTGAACAAAAATGCTCCCACCTGACTTGACTATTCTTACCATGGCTCCAAACATCACTGACTGCATACAGGACACAGGGCACATTTATATTCTTCATGATGAGCCTGTGCAATGTGAAGTCCCCTGTGAGGTTTTGCTCTCAGTAGGGGCTCTTTGGCCATAGTTACGAATACCTCGGTGTCTAAATAATCCTGAAACTGGATTCAGCAAAGCAGGGAACTCAGAGGAGAATCAGCCTCCAAAAATAGGCTGGCTCCATGGGAGTGATATTGAAAAAAAAAAAAAAAAAAAAAAATCACAATTAGCTTCTCCCCAAAGATGTGGCTCGAGTGGAGGAGAGTTTGGGTCCTGCCAGTGTCTCCATCTATTTTAAATACAATTTCTATTAAACCTTTCTTTAGGGGAGGCAACCTCAGAGATAATTTGGGAAACCTTCTTGTGAAGAATAAGCTCCTAGTGAAAATGAGGAGCTTTAAAAAGACAACAGTAAAGCTGAAAACAGGATTTGGAGGAACATATTTCAATGAAAATGTGAAGGCGTGTTCCTACCATCAGGAACAGAAACGGGAACAAAGAAATTCGGGTGCCCATGAGCCTTGTGCCACTGGCTTAGGATCTGGCTTCACCAAGCATTTGCTTGCTCCCTCTTTCATTCCCTCACAAATCAAATTCCTATGGAAATGAATAGAAATCTCTGTCACTGCATCCCAAACAGCCCCTAAAATTTAGCGTAAAATTAACATCCCAGGTTCTCCAAAAGAGTTGGCTTTGCTATATCCTGGCAGTATTTTCCCAGCTGTGTCTCTACCCAAAGATAAAGTGTGTGTCTTTATCCAGGCTTTGGCTGATTTGAGAGAAATACAAAAATGTTGAATGAAAAGGGTTATGGCACAAACGAGGGAACAAGAGCTTGTAAAAAGACGCCAAATGAAAAAGAAAATAGCATATGTCTGCAGTGCCCAAAGGAAACCTGCCAGGGGTCCAGGTTATTTCTGATCGCTGCTGTGATCCCCCCTCCCCAAAATAAGCTTTTCTCCGTGTCATCGCCTCTTCCCAACGTGGAAGGTGGAGGCTGGACTCCACCAGAGCTCCTCGCAGGCAGATTTTAATCGGCTCATTGAAAGGAGAAGGGAGGGGATGGAAAAAGGCAAAAGCAGAGCAAGAGAAGAAGGGGGAGGGAAGGGGAAGAGAGAAAAAAGGGTGGAAAAAAAGAAAAAAAAGGAGTTCCAAGTTGAGCGCAAACATACTTGAGGTCAGCAGAGTGGGCAGCCATGAGGTTTCTGAGGCTCTTGTCAGCAAGAGGACAACCAGAAAGGCTGAAAGAGAAGAGATGGAATATCTGGATAAGCAAAAAAAAAAAAAAAAAAAAAAAAAAAAAAAATGAAAAAAGGAAAAAGAAAAAGGGCCAGGGCGTGGGGAGGGAGAGGGGCAACAGAAGGTGGGGAGGAAACAGAACCAAACTATCCACTTGGTCAAAAAATATACTAAAAGAAATAAAAAGTTGTCTTTCAAGTCCAAACCATGAAATAAAGGTCAACCCACCTGCGGTGAGAGGCATAGTTTCCCGTTATGTGTCCACTGCCGTCACAGCCTGGGGTTGGGCAACTGGGCAACAACAACAACGAGTGTAAGTGCTGGAAAGGAATGGATTTACCCAAGAGCCACGGAGCCAGCTGAGCCCCCCTCGGGGTCTGTCTACGGGGGGGCTCAGCCCTGCCCCAGGGCCAGACCCCTTACACCAGCTCCTGCCATCGGACCTCAGCATGCGTTTATATGTTTGCATGCAAATAAACCAGCTGTT
This sequence comes from Tyto alba, assembly GCF_018691265.1. Classification (NCBI taxonomy): domain Eukaryota; kingdom Metazoa; phylum Chordata; class Aves; order Strigiformes; family Tytonidae; genus Tyto; species Tyto alba. The sequence continues at coordinate 15,750,980 of NW_024881308.1, forward strand.
TCCCTTTCAGTTCCCCTTCCTGCCTTTTTTTTTTGTTCCCAAAAGATCACAAGGATCCTGAAAAAAAAAAAAAAAAAAATTCGAAAAACTTTGTAAAAATTGTCTCAAATGTGAAGAAAGTGTTCAAAATACTTAGTTGCTTGGTTTGCTCGGTGCCAGTGGGAGATTTAAAGCAGCCTGCTGGGCGGCATGAAGGAACAGGCGTGGTGAACACCACTGTCTTGGTGTGATTGGGGTGATTTTTGCAATCATGAAGCTCTGGCTGGAGGAATCAGCTTATTTCCCCAAAAATGTCAGATTTCAGATTTCTGAAGTTTTTTTTTTTATTATTATTTTTTCCTTCCAGCCCCTATAGCTGCAAAGAAAAGCTTGAAAACATTGTTCACTCCAGAAAGGGAATAAAAGTAACTTGTGTGCCTGGGGGGTCCTAAATCAGGGCTTGCAGTTTTTCCCACCTGTCCCTCTCTGCTGCCTCCCCCCTGAATGGTGCTTGCATGGAAAATGGGAAAAGGTGCCATCCCTTCCCAGTCTCCTGGGAATAAAAATAGGTTTGTGCATGAGCAGTGAGGTTCTGGCACAGTCGTGCCCTGCCTGCCCGAGGCCAGGGGGCACGTGAGAGCACGGGGGGATGTCCTGGGACACTGCAGGGATATCCTGGGACACTGCAGGGATGTCCTGGGACACTGCAGGGATGTCCTGGGACACTGCAGGGATATCCTGGGACACTGCAGGGATATTCTGGGACACTGCAGGGATATCCTGGGACACTGCAGGGATATTCTGGGACACTGCAGGGATATTCTGGGACACTGCAGGGATATCCTGGGACACTGCAGGGATGTCCTGGGACACTGCAGGGATGTCCTGGGACACTGCAGGGATATTCTGGGACACTGCAGGGATGTCCTGGGACACTGCAGGGATATCCTGGGACACTGCAGGGATATTCTGGGACACTGCAGGGATATCCTGGAACACTGCAGGGATGTCCTGGGACACTGCAGGGATATCCTGGAACACTGCAGGGATGTCCTGGGACACTGCAGGGATATCCTGGGACACTGCAGGGATATCCTGGGATGGTTTGGCCTGGCAGGTTGAGGCATGGGGGGTGCAGCTATTCCCTGCTCACCCTCGAGTCCTTTTCACAGCCACAGCACCCGCACGAGCACAGCGAGCCCTGGAGCCAGCGTTGATATGAAGATGTTGAAGCAGCAGTGACGTGTTGCTGCGGGGGTACCCACCCGGGGAACCGACACGAGGGTGATGAGAAGACAGAGGTGAGGGGCACCTTCACAGCGACAGCCATCAGCGCCTGGAGATGGCCCGGGGGGCTACACCCCAGCATCACACAGACACAGCGGGCAAGCCTGCTCCTGAGTTAACTACAGCTAATTCATTACAGCCCTTGGGCTAGAAAGGAGCAAGGATGCTAAATGGGGGAAGAAGGCTGAGAGCTGCCCACGACACCATTTATTTCTTCCATTCATGAGATTTCTCTACCCTCATAATACAATTAAAGCACAGGAGGACTTCAGGGGTCTACCTCAGAAATTGCTATTCACATCGCTGCAGGGTTTTAAAAAAGCCTTTAGAGCTTTGCACAGGGCAGCTGGTCTGTGCTTTGCTCATTTAGGGAAGGTGCTGCTGCTGCTCTGCCCCCACGGGTCTCCTCCCTGCCTGTCTGCTCCCTCGGCCCCCTGCTCGCATAGCCAAATAACAAGCTACGTTGTTTAAGGTCAGCAAAACAATGCCCGCCAACTCTTCCCTGTTTAACATATAAGAAGGTCAGATGCACAGGGAAGAAGCCAAGAACAGCAGATCTGCTGGGGTGCCTGGGAGGGGGCACCTCCCCAGCACAACCTCCAGACTGACCCTGACCTGCCGTTAGGTCCAGATCCAGGTCCAAGCTGCAGCGTTCGGGTCAGACTCTAAACATTAACCATTAGTTTGGAGATCAGTGTGGATGCAGAGCAATACTCCGTCTAACAGAATAGACCCGGGTCTGTATTTCCACCCACCCAGTGCCGTAAATACACAGATGTGAGCTGGGCAATGATCTCTCTCCAGCGCAAGATGCAGCACGACAGCAATCGCGCTGCAGCCCTAGTTCACATTTTGTGGCCCTGCAGTATCACGGCGGTGGGACCCTTGGCTCTACGTTAAGCAGCCAACAAGTCCTGTATTCCTCAACACTCCCATCGAGAAGCTACTGGGATCCCTTGAGTGAGTGCTCTTGGCTTCACAGCATCACTCAGTGTCCCAAAACAAGGGGGGCGGGAGACTGGGCAGGCTCCATCAGCCACGTCCATGAATCCTGAGAGCACCAAGCTCCTTGGAAAGTTCCCTTCATCACTGCAGAGTTTCAAGGCCATATGGGAATGTATTTTGCCTCAGAGGTCAGCAGTTGTATGAGGATAGGGTTTCTCTTTGAGCTTTCATCTGAACGACTTAGATGAGATAAGACCAATCACAGTAAGAAGGGAACTACACTTCTAATTTTAAAATGTATTTGCTAATAAATTTTATCTCCTACCAGCCTGGCTGTCCTGGGTACCTATTTTATACATTTTGGAGGAAGAGACAAGAAGGCAGAACTTACGTGAGCAGCTCTTTCTTGATGTCCTTGGATAGGAATTTGAGCTTGAAGTTGGTTAAAGTAACTTCCCCTGGGTATTTTCTTTCCTCAAAGTTTTCCTCTGACACTTCTTGCTCATCAGCTTCCGAGGAGGCAAAAGAGTGGGCAGCAGGCTCTGACTGCAAGAAAACAGCCAGGAAAAAGTGATTGTAGTGGTGGTCATTGCTGCTGAGCCATGGTGGGAAAGGATCCCAGGTACATCCCAGTCAGTGCAGCATTTCCAACACTCCTGAGCCCCCTGCAAGCACCCTGCATTTCCCAGACCAGAGATCCAATAGTCTGTAATTTCTCTTTTTTTTACAGGAGAAACGTGTAACGCATCTGTATGGGTTTTGACACCTGGCTCTCCCAAGGTCTTGGAGGATGAAGATCACTGCAATCCCCCCCAAATTCATCCTCAGCAGCACCTGCCTCCCCATGGGCAGAGAGGCAGCGCGCTGCTTCCAGGGTGTAGCAGCCTTACCAGGAGGTAACGGCTGGGCTCCCCCACCAGCAGGATTGATGTTAGTGGCACGCAGGGCCATATCTGCTAATGGCAGATATAAATCAACCCGGGGAACGTCCCCAGGAGCACCAGTGGTGCAAGTGAGCTGAAAGGATTTACAACGAAGGAAGCACTGCAGACCCAGGACAACGCACGTGGTGGGTTCGTCCGTTGCAAGAGCACCCCAACAGATCCAAGAGCATCTGCCTCCTGCCTGAGTGGCCACAGCTGATATCTGGCAGCACTGACAAAGCTAATAACGTTTCTCTCTGAGGCTCCAGGCATTCTGGAGGAAAACGGGACAACTGTGCAAGCAAACATGGCATTCAGTCCCCCATGAGGTGGTTTTTTAAGCATCAGGAGTCACCACTCACCTCTTCTGGCTCCTCTTCCCGCTGACGGTTTGGTTTAGTGTAGTCAATGGGCCCATCCCATTCATCCTGGCGGGAGGTCTGGCTGGACTGGGGGGAGGTCATGGTGCTGCTCGTGGCACTGGTGCTGTTTTGGCGCTGGGACACATCTGGGGACTTCATGCTGGGACTACTGCTGCAGCTGCTGCTGCTGGGAAAGGTGCTCTCCCGTTTGCGGTGCTTGTTCATACTCAAGTCCAGAGTCCCATTTTCATCCACCTCAATGTCCATGGACTGAAAGGTTGGAAACATGCCCAACATTAGCAGCTGCCAGAAATTCCCTACGGGGATCTTGCCCCCCACTGGAGTTTTGCAGTGCAGGGGGGCAGGTTAGTCATCTCCCATCCTCTCCACAGTCAGTTAGAAGGAACTGAATGAAAATGGATGCTCTTTCGTTAGTATTTCAGGAACATGCCATGCAAATGCACCCCTGTACTACCAGCAATGTGGCATTTTGACTCAGTTGCTTGAATACAGGCATCTAGTGCCACTTAAGATGCCCCGTGGCATCTGAGACATCTGCCCAAGGCTGGGGGTGCAACATGGGACTTCTGGAAAACCTGTGTTCCTCTGACAAATAGCTGGAGGTCAGACTGGACGCAACTGGGGAGTCTCAAATGGCATCAGATACAGACCAGTGAGCAACTGAAACCAGCTCTGAGACTCTGCTTGGGAACGGTGCTCATCTCAGATGGGTAATTTGAACCACGATGCATCTCCATAACACACTAAGAGCCAAGTTTACCTCCTCCAAACTGCGTCACCCAAAGCAGGGAGCCAAAGGGTGTTATGTGATGAGTCTCTGCATTCCCTCTATATTTAAAAATTAAAATGAAAGGAAGGGTAAAAAGAGGCATTTCTCCCATCCCAGAGTTCAAGTGTTAACCCACACTGCTGCATGCTGGAGTGGCTCACCTTGCCAGGGGCCTCTTGCTGCTTGGTGCTGAGATTCTCTGGCATTTCCCAGCAGCGGGTGGAGAGGTTGAGGATGGCAGTGGCAGCCATGTGCGCAGCCTCGGCGTCGTGGGAGTAGTCGAAGCCTGTGGAGGAAGATGAAGTGCTCTTCACGTAACTGCTGGAGGGGCTGTGGCTGGGGGAAGAGGCCTTTGGAAAAGGTTTGGCTGGAATAAAAAGAGAAGGAACAACACAAGGCTGTTGTATAACCAGCACAGGCAGCGGTGAGAGGTTAAGACAGTCTGACACAGCAAATGTATTAGCAGTTCCAGCAGCAATTCGTGGTTATTACCAATCCAGGGGCTATTTTGTTGCCTGGGATGTGCAATAGGAGCAGTGCTGGCTGCGGCTTGTGCAATGGTCTCAGTGTGAAAACTTAATTCATTAACTGACTCTGCCATCAGGTCTCCAAAACATGAGGGCTTTCTTCGTTAAAGCTACTCCTCAGCGGAAGCGATTAAAGGAGAAAGCTTAGAGAAGCTTCCTGGCTCTTTTTTTTTTATGGTTCTCTGCATGAGAACTTATCTGCAGAGCTGACTTACAGGGAGATTTCTTGTAGCACGTTTGAAAACTTACAATTTAAAAAATTACATTAATAGCAAAACCGTGGCCATGAAATATGAGCTTCCAACGATGACACCAGTGAAATATGGATTTTCTGACAGCTGACATATCATTTAAATACGCCTGAATAACAGGATTTATTACACAGCCACATGTGGCCCCGACACTGCACTGTTACTGTATGTCACAGCACTCAGCTGTGGAATCCCAGAGTTGCAATTTCTTTTTACACCCTATGAAAGAAAAGTGAGTATTTCCCAGGGTTAACCCACAATAAAACTTGCCCTAATCTTGAACCTGGTCCCATTTAGGAGGGTCCTGACCCACACAGAATCCCTCTGAGCTCAGTTGTTTCAGTGGGTGTAAACAGGGGATCATCCGATTTTGAACAGTCACAGGATTGGATTCTGAAACAATTAGCAGAATCTTCGCATTTTTAATTCATTTCACTATGCCCTTTTTGGGGGGAAAACATCCCCCCAGTTCAGCAGGAGTCTAACCCAGGGAAGACTCGTAAGCTTTGACCCGACGATGGCAAAGCACCACGACAACCTCAGTTGATGTGGCTACACAGCAAAGTGATTTCATTATTCCCATTACAAACTCGTAATAGAAGACACTATAAAATACTAATCTTCCCAAGGACTGCTTTCTTCCTCGTTGTGTGCGTATATAATGCATATTGACATTAATGGGAGTTATGCACACACATGCAGGGGAATATAAATCCCTCTGGATGAAGATCTCTTTAAAATAAGTTCTCAGTGAAAGGAACAGATTTCCCTGCTATGATCGGCAATCATATTCATCTCGTCGCTTTGATTAACTCATTGGAGGTTTGCCCAAATGGTTATTCTTCTGTATGGCTGCTTGTTTTCAAGTCCAGTTTAATCCACGTCCTTGAGGTGGGGTGCGGGTATTTACCAGCCCGACCTGACCATATCCAGGATTGCAAGATGCCAATTTCAATTTCACACCGTAGGCTCAGCGAAGCTTTTCCATTTCATAAGTATTTCTACCACTAATAGACTCGCAATCAGCAAATTAGTAAAATAAGTGATGAGAAAAAATAGAAAGGATTATCCTAGTGGGTCTGCTGGAATTATTTTTGTCAGTACAATTACCCTGAAAATTCTTTGCTAATATTGCAAATAACACAATCTATTCAGCAAGAGAATCACTTGTGCTGGGAAACAAATTACTTTTCCATCAGCCCTAACCCAGGATGACAGTGGCAGTTGTGCTCTCTGGCCTCCATCCAATTTCATTGTCTGATCCTTTACAGATTTAGTACTGTAATAAAGGGCGCTTCCATTGTAGTGCAACAACCGGGATGCTTTCAAGTACGAGCACTTTTTAGAGAGCAGCTGCATCAGGATTAAACAGGATTGTGGAAGCGGGATTAGCCATACAGAAAGCCCTCTTGAGGCTGCTGACTTCTGCAAACTGGGCTACTAAATCTTTTTTTTTTTTTTTTCCTTTGTTTATTTTTTTTTTTTTTTCCTCAAAAAGATGTCTTCAGGTGAACGTTTGGTGTCCAAGGGAAGGGGGAAGGTTTAACGTCGGTTTGTGGCAGGCTGTCTCGCCACGCAGCTCCCCTCCTGCTCCCGACAGCCCGGCCCCCGAGGGTTTATTTAGCCATTTCATTTTCACCCACGCTTCCGTTGCACGGTGGTGTAACCAGTGCAAGTGCCTCGGTCCAGAGCAGGGGTAGGTGGCTACGATAGGAAAGAGCAGGGAGATTGGAGGTGGGTAATGGATAGGTAGCAGAGCTGGAGAGCAGAGCACGGCAGAGAAGACGAATGGGTGGAGTGGGTCATATATAAGATGGAAGAGAAGAAAACTGTAATCCATTTAGCTAGATGAGGAAAGACAGATCAATAGATATGAACTGCAAAGCAACGGGGACCGGCTGAGGACAACTGTGTAACTTATCCCACCTAGAGACATCACTCAGATTAATGTTCCCACCACTCGATGCAATTCTTCCCAAAGCTGAAGCCAAAGCGACTCTCCCCCAGGCAAAGCTTTACCGGCAGCCGCGGGCTCCTTTCCCCACCACGTACATTCCACAGGACCCATCTCAGCCTCCCCCGTCCCCATTTCTCCCCCTGCTTCACAGCAGCAGGAGGGATCCAGCGACTCAGCCCTGAGTCTCCCATCACCCCAAAGCCACGACCCCAAGAGCCTGGCAACACTCTGAGAAGAGCAGAAAATGCAAAACCCAGCCCGTCCCTGCTCCCAACTTACATTTAAAGGCTTTAGGTGAGGTTTCGCTAGTCTGAATCTTTGGGGCAAGCATGCGTTTGCCAAAAACCTGAGCATCAAAACTTGCATAATCGAAGGTGACCTTGGAGTACTTCTCCAGCTCCTTGGCCAGGTTGGCCCGGGGGGTTGCTGGGACCATGTTGGGCCGGTAGCTTCCGTACTGAGGGATCTCCAGTTGCTTCACAAAGCACATAGGCCTGAGGAGGAAACAACAAGAGACCGTGATTTCTTTTTTCCTCGATGAGATGTGTGTTGGGAGGGGACTGGACACGATGGGGACACGTAGCTGCACCTTGTCCCCAAGGGACTACTGGGGAAGAGGAGGCAGCGACAGCCCTTTTGCTCTCCCTCACCACATCCACATCTGGGTTTGGGTCTCTTAGCTTTCTTTTTTATTTTTTCCCCCTTTTCTTTTTTTTTTTTTCCCTCTTTTCAGACAAAACACCAATGTTTCACTTTCATACAAAACAATGTTCTTGCAGGCTGCTGTGGCGTGGCAGCACTTCCCAACAGCAATAAAAACTTGGGCATCGCTCACTTATGGGACCCAGAGCACAGGATGGCACGCAAAGGCTTGAGGACCCCAGTTTAGCTCCACTCCCCACTGCAGGTTCATTGCAAAGGCACCAGGGCCTCTCCCCTGCATGCAGAGTCCCTCTTAAAGACCCGCTTCTGCTGGGCTGCCTATCATGAATCAATTTGTCTTGCATATAAATTGTATATAAATGGCCTATTGTTATTCTCCTTCCCGTGACCTCTTTCCACCAGCGAGTCCTCAGAGCGGGAGCTCCTTGGAGCATGGACCGTCCTCGTGATGCGCTCAGAGCGCTCTGCGCCCGGCGCGGGCTCCGCTGCAAATAAATAAGTAATCGCCCTAAATGGCCTTTCCAAAGCACCGAGCGCCGGTGCAGTGGGGTGCTCAGCAGTCCCGGGGAGCAAATAAATAAATTAATCAGACCTCGATGCCTTTGTGGGAGTGTGGCTCAGGGCTCGTACCGCGGTTTTTATCCTGCTCTCATTGCAAAATAACTAAGCATATTACAATCCATCTGTAGCCTCATGAATCACATCAGCTGCGGAAGCCAGCATCTATCAGGGACATCCTTAATGTGAGACGGCCCTTTCTCCCACGAAGGTAGAGACGGGTGAAATACCAAAATAAATGTGACTGGTTTGGAAATGAGTGGCAGGTTTCTCTCCTCTGAACCGCGGAGGCTAAGGAAGAAAAGCGGGTGGACTTACGCGAAACTGCCATCAAGTGATTTATATGTAGCCTAAATCTCTTCCTCTCCCTCCCTGAGCCCACCCTACTTATAATGCTAATATAATAACCATCATTCTCTGGCAGTTTGCATCGCAGAGCAATCGGCACAAATGCCTTCTGCTGCACTGGTAAAACCCTTTGGCCTGTAGCCTCAGCATTAATTGATGCTACAGAAGCAATTCATTGTCCTCAATGCCCTCCCTGGGATCATCAATTAAATATCTCCCCACCTTGGCGAGACCTATGATCATAATAACAGGACTCAGCAGTATCAAGATACAGCCGGAGGGAGCCGTGACGGCTGCTCTTGCGAGCGTGGCATCGCGGGGAGGGCTGGGGCTTCGCGGTCCCGTTTACCTGAGTATCCGGTCAGAATTGGAGCTGGTCTTCGCAGGATCACCAGACTGGGTTTGTTGCTTTTCATGCGATTTGGCTAATTTTTCAGCAGCAGCAATGGGGCACCCAGATAAACTGGGAGGGTTTGGGTTTGTTTTTTTTTTTTTTTTTAAAGAAGGAGAAAAAAAGAGAGAAGGAAACCAAGCATGAGGGATGAGCATGAAAATCTTAATTTCAAGGACCCAGAGCTGAACTGAGCCCCTGAGAAAAGTGTTTACATTTAAAGGTGGGGGGTTTATTATTATTATCCTAGTTCACATTTAGTTTTGGCAAGCAGCAAAGCAGCCAAACATCAAGTGCCAGATCTCTCCAGGATGAGCCCCAGAGCATCCCTAGGGTGCAGAGGCGGATCAAGGAGGCAGCTCCCCTGGGCCGAGCACAGCAAGGGGAGAAGGGGACAGGCTGGTTTCTTTGAGTGGTTGTAGCAGTTAAATGGCATTTTTGATTTGTATTTATTTGGATCTCTTGCAGGGACTGTTTGAAAGGAGCCTTCTGAAGGGCACTTGTGGGGAAAGATTTGCACTTCTGATGTGCACTGCTGCCAGCAGGCTGGTGCCTGGGGGAGGTCGGGGGCTATAATGGCTTTTGCTCACACATGCCCTACGTGTGAGCCTGGCTCTGCCTCTTTGGGACAGCTTGGCCTCTTACAGCAGTTGCTCAGGAAAGGTGAAAAAACCCTCACAAGCAGAGCCTGCATGCTCCCAGCCAACCCCAGGCCATCACAGGCACCTTCATCACTGGAGCAGCCAGCACTGAGGGAACCCCAGCTCAGCCCTGTGTGAAATTCAGGGCTCCGACCCCTCCAGGTCTCAGCCCAAGCCACTGTGCCCAAAACTTGCTCCATAAACCACTAAACACCAGTGAATCATTTCATTCTCACTGGAATTGCTTGCCGCCTGCACCAAACCGAGCTGCTCAATTAACCAAGCAGATTTCCCTAATTGTCCTCTAGCAGCTACAGCTACAACGAAGCATCCACCAGCTTCCTCCATGGCTGAACGAGTAACGGCACAAAGTCACCTCATGCCTGCAAATGCATCAACATTCACAGAGCCGCCACTCTCTTGCCAATTAAGCTCAAGTGCAACGAACGGTAAATCATAAATTCCTGAGTGCATCCCTGTAGCACAAGGTAGTCTGGCCTTTTGGAAGGTTTCTAACTCTTTAAGTCTACCATTCCCTCCACTTGCAGCCCTCCCATTTGTAAAAGTGCTTGAGTTTAACCAAAGCCAGAACATGGGGTATGATTACAGGTCTCAGAACACAACCCTCTTCCCTCCTGACCACATCTGGGCTGAGGTCCTACAGCAAGAAGACCTAATTTCCCAGATCATCAATAATTTCAGCCTAAATATTGTGAAAACTCCTAGAAATCCTGCTAAGTGCCACACCACCAAACACAAACATCGTCCTTCAGTCAGCCTCACCAGGCTTCCTCTGTTTCCCTAGTGCCAACCACCTTTTCCATGAACCCCCACCTACATCTACCTACCCCTCCATAGTCCCACCTGCAAGCCTGGAAGCATTTCCCCGCTCTATTTCCCAGCCAGAAATCACTGCCCTGTCTTGATTTCCCATCTTATTCTTCATCTTAGGGTCATCCCTGCTTCACCCATCTTAGTTGCACCACCTCTCCGTCCAAGAGTAAAGCCAAGGTGTTGGGGAGGATGGTTGCCCTCCTGTCATCCTTGCCCTGGCCATTATGGAGAAGAAGTTGAAGCTGGTACCTCCTGTGCGTGTTGCGGTTGCTGTTGACGTGACCCTGTCCTGTGCAGCCTGGCGTGGGGCATTTCAACACGTTCTCGTGCATCGCCAAGACTTCAGAGCAAGAAGGGGAAGGGGAGAGGGGAAGGGAAGCAAAAACAACTTGATAAAAATCAGAGGAAAAAAAAGAAAAAAAAAAAAAAAAGACAAAATCATCAAGTCTTGTACGCTGGTTTCCTAGAAATCAGGGAACGTGAAATGCTGTAATTAGAATTCGTCTGCATAGAGAAAAAAAGATTTACAAGGCAGCAGTGCTCAGGTCAGCACTAGATTAGCATCTCTGCACAGCTTGGGCTTTCTCCTCATTTGCTGATGACAATCTGGTCTCCCCCATCCAGCCACTCCCACCCACCACCCTTTGGAGCCAGGTCCCCCAATTTCAGGTAGTTTTAAGTGATTGAAGTTGTATCTCTGCTTTTATACTTAGGACTAGTCTTTGTCTGACTTTTTTTTTTTTTTTTTTTTTTTTTTAATTTTAATCTTCAGGATTATTGCTTCCTGCAGCGCTGACCTTAAAAGTAAAGAAAATAATTTGATTTGAAAGCTTTTCTAAAGCACACAGCTTGTGTTAGTTATTTATTAATATTTTTTCTTGCATTCAAGCTTGTGTGAAGATAGCTGTACTTTCTCCTTGTTTCCTGCAGTTCTGTGTTTATGGCAGGTCTGCAACCTTTGAAATTACTGATAAGGAAGGGCTCTTTTTTTTTTTTTGGTCTATTATGCCATTATCATAAACATACAACATTGATTTCTATGTATATGTGCAGGGAAAGGTATTTAGAAAGCTGGTAGAGAGGTAGAAATAAAATATATATCTCTGTGTAAATATATATATATATATAAATCTGTTATGATGATGATAAATTTTTTGTGGAATAGATGAATCTTGGTTTAGCACCTGGTGAATTTTACAGTGATGGGAGCGTAGGAGACTCAGCTATCCTGCGCATCCTGAACGACTCCTCTCCTTTGCCGTACGGCAACACCTTCCGCACGTTTGGACAGCAAGAAAGAAGAGTTTCCCCTCCTTCCCAAAGTGATATCCCAAATAGGGAAAAATATGTGACATTCAGTGTAAAGATGGGAACTGCTTAACACACCTCGGGAGGTGGGCAGTCATTTTTAAAGCACCTCTTTGATTTTCAGAGAAGGGACCTCATTCTCCACAGGATGGTGCTAAAAATCTTTAAGAAGGGTAGGACTTCTTAGAAAACTCCGTAGCGTTCCCCACGAAGAGCAGTAACACTTTGGTGGATAGAAGCATCCCGGAACAACTTGGAAAAGCACCATCCCACGCCAGAAACTCTGTTAGACCCCAAGGATTAACACCAGGCCTGTGCTAGGGACTCAGTCATAAAACTCCCATCATTTGGGAGTATCTGGCGTGCCCGTTGGCCTTGAGACAGCTCTGCCCATCAGGTGGGAAATTCCCCCTAGGAAATGAGGCTTCAGACTAATTTAATCAACCCTTGTTATCCCCCCATGTACTCACTCTCGGGAGGGATCCTGTCTTTGTGCGGACAACCGGAGAGGCTGCGATGGTGGGGGTAGAGTCCCGTGACGTGGCCGGTCCCATCACAGCCAGGAGTTGGACATTTGATTTCTCGCTTCTCGGGTCTTGAGGGATCTAGAGATTGTGGGGAAAGGGCAGTAGGGAGCAGGTTATTGGATTTGGAGGGGAAAAGGTGGAAAGGAGAGGAAAATTGCCGAGGATGCTTCCCACCACTTTTCCAGTCAAACAGGGGGAAACCTTTGGGTTTAGAGGTTTTTTTCTGTAAGACTGGAAGTTTCAAAAATTAAAATCAGCAAAGCAATTTGAGTAACTAACCTGGCTAGGAGCACGGAGCCACTCACACTGACCAGACAGACAGCCTGGTTCAGCACCCACGGGCCTCTGCAGCCCCTGCCAAGTCCCTCGTGTTGCTGTGGCCGGACTCCTACCACTTCTTTAAAACCCACTTGGATTTTAAACCAGCCCTACTGCTCAGGCTGAGATTTTCAAGGCCCACAGGCAATTCAGCCAGCCAATTCCCCTGCTAAAATGTAGAGGACACCACCCTTTTATGCATTCACTGTTGACCTCTAGGATGTCCCCATCCCTCTGGGCATTGAGGATTTGTGGCTAAACTCCCTCTGTGGGCTGGGAAACCCCCTCAGCACCGTAATTTTCATGGGGTGCTGAGCAGACAAGTTCACCTCTTTCACTGGGGGTGGGAAGGAAGGAAGGAGACGTACGAAGGCTTGGCCCCATACCTTTGCCGTAGTAGCTCTTTCGGATGCTGTCCAGTGGTTTGCTCTGTTTCTCATCCACCTGGAAGTGCTTTACGTGCTCTCCTGGCAGCCGGCTGGGCTCCCGCACAATTTTCACCTGCTCGGCTTTCAGCGCAATGGCTTGTTCCAGCAGCCCCAGGTTCCCCCTCGTCATCATGTCATACATCTCTGACTCGTCGGTCACCGCCGATTTCTGGGAGCGGGCGTCGTCGTCTTTGTCGTCGTCTGACCGGACCTCCACGATGACCGAGTACTCAGGCTTCGGGCTGAACTGCCCTTCACAGTGGCTTTTCTGGGTGTCCTGAGAAGTGTGAGGCGCTTCTTCGCAGATCACTTCAGGAGCCATCTCCTCCTCCTCCTCTTCATCCTCCTCTTCTTCTTCCTCTTCCTCCTCCTCTTCTTCCTCCTCCTCCTCCTCATCTTCATCCTCCTCCTCCTCGTCCTCCTCATCTTCTTCTTCTGCCTCAGCCTTCTGCAGTTTGCAGGACTCCTCACAGTTCGCGTCGTCCCGGTGCTCCGGACACAACTCGCTGCTGCGTTCACTTGTGACCTCGATGACCTCCTCCGCATCCTCTGTCTGGATGATGATCTCCTTATCACACTCCTCCTCCACTAACTCCTCTCCCGCATCCTCATGGACCAAGTGCACAACGTTGGATGGCGGCTTGGAGACCTGCAGCTCAGCTTCAGGCAACTGCCCTTCGATGGCGAGGGTTTCCTCCGCTATTTGGCCTAGGTTTAGGAGAGAGTTGGCGATTATTTCTTGATAGCTGCTATAGTTGGCCTTGCTGGGCCCAGACGTACTTGTTGCTGGGTTTTGTCCATAATGGGTTGATTTTGCTGGGCTTCTCTCTGATGGGGGGAGAAGAAAGAAAAAAAAGAAAAGGGGAAAAAGAAAGAAAATAAGAGAAAGGAAAAAAGGAGGAAAAGAAAAAGAAAAAAAAAAGGGGAAATGAAAAGGAAAAAAGAAGGAAATGGAAAAGAAAAAAAGTAAGAAGAAAAAATGAGAAAAAAAGAAAAAAGAAAAAAAAGGAGGAAAATTAAAAAAAAAAAAAAAAGGAGGAAAAGTTAAAGGAGGAAAAGAAAGTAATTATGTAAGCTCGTAAACATCTCTTTATCTTACTTTAGCTTAATTGAAACCAGGTCCTGGCTGTTATACCCCTGGAGCAGCCTAATTTATTGCAATTGGGAATGGCAGGTAGGAAGGGGATTTCCACGTGGAAGCTTTCGTGGGGCTCAGATGCGCGCAGCCACCCAGCCTCCCGCTGTCAGCAGCCACCTGGCCCCCTCGCTCCCAGTGCTCCCCAAACCAGGGGCTCTGAAGTGGGGAGCAACACAGTGCCAGGACCGCGGCTGGACGTTCCTGCTCTCGGATTGCACCGGATCCAGCCAAGGGCACCGGAGAAGCCAGCCGAGCGCCTCGAGGCACCGATGCGGGCCCCCGGCTGCCCTCCCCGCTGCCATCTGAGCCACGCAGCGAGTTCCTCTGTGCTTTCCATGGGTCTTTCCCCAGGGAGCATCCCTGATGGAAAAACTCTCATTTTTAAGACACCGGAGACAATCTGTGCGTAGCCCCTCTCAGCTTAACAGGAGCTTTGCTGTTGCGCTTCCACCACGCGCAATAATTGAAGGACCCATCCTGTACATAATTCAGAGGAGCTATAACTCCTGGTTATTAACACTCCGTGCCCTTTTTTCATCTGCAGAACACAGCTCTGCAATCAATAATGACAAAGCACCTTCTGCCGGCTCGGGGCTGCGGGTCTCCTCCTGCTCCAACGCCTCCGCCTCATCCTCTTCCAGCGTCCCCTCCGACTCGTCGGAGCCGGACTCCTCCTTCGCCTCGGCCTCCTCGCTGCCGTCGCTGTCGACGTTGTAGCCTTCATCCAAGGCTAGCTTGAGCGGATGGGATTTTCTCTTCGACACCAGGTGTTCGGCCTCCGCGTCCTGAAGTTTCCTCTTCTTTGCTAGAGGGCAGCTTTGTAAACTGCAGATGGGATCAAGGAGCAGAGAGGAGGCATTGCCGAGTGAGAAAGGCATGGCTACGGCATCTGAACCAGTTAGGCAAAAGCAAGTGGGACAAATACACAAATGCTAAAAAAGAAATCATCCAGCAGCCCAGATTTTTAGGTGGTTTAAGGCTTCAGGGCCGGATGATCTGTTCTCAGACCTCAACTTTGTGCAACAATTCTTCTCAGAAGTCAGCTCAAGGATGCTGGGCTCACTCCAGCAGACCAGCAGGATCAACGGCTCCCAGCACCACTGCTGCTGGTGGCCACCAGTGCCACCATCAAACCGGGCAGGGGATGCAGAACTGGTCCCCGGGGCATGCCCCTCAACTGCTCAGATTTCACCATTACAGGGTGAGGAAAACCATCACTTGAGGCTGGCATGGCCTCCAAGGCAGCCACCCTCCAGTGAACGTCCGTCTTTAGGTTTCTTGCTCACGTTTTTCCATCCCCACCACCTCCAACCCAGTCTCACCTTCTGTGTCTTGCATACTTTCCACGGATGTGTCCTGAGCCGTTACAGCCTGGGGTTGGACAACTTGAGAGGGAAACAAGCAACCATCAACAACAGCAGTAGGACTCAGAGAATTCATTTTTAATTAGAAGTGTATAAACTATGGTCAGTTAAACAGGTCCTGTGCACAAGGAACAAAATAACTGCAAAAGGGAAGATAATTTCCCTCAAATGGTTCAGCTTGTCCCTTTGAATTCCAAGTGAGGAGGGCAGGAGAGCAGCCTTACAGTTTGCTAAAAATTAATGAAATTGCTCACCCCATTTAATTAGATGAATGGTTCATTATAGTTTTATGATTATGTTTAATTAAAGATTTGCATGTGTAAGAGCAAGCTTTTAAAAAGCAGACAACTACTGCACTCTGCCTCCCCACTGCTACTCTTCAGTTTTCTTTTTTTGCTAGTGCAGGAGGAAAACATGGGCTTTTCACTTATTTGATGGCTTATCAGGGAACAGGGGGTTCCTTGCACTAAGAAATGGGTGGCTTTTTGGAAAGAGCAGGCTGGGAGTGGACCGAGGAAGTCTGAGCCAGAGCATGTTGGGTGGAGATCACCAGGACAAAAACCCTCAGAAGCACCTCAGAGCCTCACTTCTAGGGGAACGGATGGGATTTAGGTGATCAGATCTCCCAAATCCCTGCATTTGTTCCTGCTGCTCTGCAGAAGAGGATGAGTTAAAGACTTCCAGGGAGCTCTGGGCAGCGCTGGCAGCCGCTGCCGCCTTTGCCACGGGCTGCGGCGACACAGCCTGCTTGCTGCATCCCTCGGCGCGGGGCCGAACGCCTCCCCTGCGGGGGTAATTAGTGCCAGCTCCAGGAGCTATAAGGGCTCCAGATAAGAAGCATTAAAGCAAACATTTTCTGGCAAAACCAGATTATGGCATTGATTATAGGATGCCCAAGTGACTTGCCTGATGCCTGAGGAATTCTGCAGTCGTGTAGGATTAATAACCTCATTTAGCACCGTATCACCCTCGGCCCGGGAAGTTGGAAGCGCTAATGAAATCTCTTGATGACAGTGCGGAGGGAGGAGGCATCACCAGCCCAGAGGGGATCTGGCCAGCCTGTTATTCTTGGAGTAAAAGACACGGGACAACATTAAATAGTACCAAGTGCCAAGTCAGGCTTTAGGGACTCAGAATTTCTGCTCTCAGCAGAGAGCTCAGCCCTTGCAGAAAGCTCAGGATAAGGAGGATCCGAGTCCACTAATGGATGCAGCAGCTCTGGGTGCCCTGGCGGGTTATTAATGGCTCAACTCCCCAGAACACCGTGCACAAGTCAGATCGCTGTGTTCAAAGAATATAATTCAACCCAAAACCAGGACAGGAAAGGGCTGCTGAACTGTCAGGAGAGTAGGAATCCCTCCTTCAGGGAGACTGGCTTGCTTTAGGTTAGCAAAGCTAGTGCTAAGAGAGTAAATGATGGCAGCACGTCCCCCAAGGGGGACACGGCTTTCTAGATGAGGTGTGGGTGTAAGCCGCACCTCCTGCCCCCGCCCAAGATGAATTGTTCTTTGCTCACAACCTACTTTCAACCCGAGATGGTGAGCATCCTCCAACACCATCGCCTAGGGGGTGGCTCCCAGCTTTTTTGGCATGTATGCACAGCCTGGGGTCTGGCTCGCCAGCGAGGCATCCCTTCCCGAGCAAAAACACTTGAGGTCCTACATAAAAAGATCTCACCCCACTAACACGTAACTGGAAGAGGGAGCTCCCCCTTTCGCTGCTCCCTCTGCTGATGATCTGAAAGTCTATTTAATTTTAATTGCCCTCAGCCGTGACTGAGGCTGCTCTGTCCTGAGTAGCCCCAGACACACATTGAGTGACTGCACGCCGAAAGACAGAGCGGTGTTTGTGATACCAGTGCCTTGACTGAAAAAGGCCTTATTCAGTGGGAAACAAGAACAGCTCTGATGAAGACGTTACAGGCTTTTATAAGCTTTCCTGAAGCGATTAAAGCTGATTTCCCCCCACCCCGTTTCTGATGTGATGAAACGAAGCCTGCAGTAAAAAGTAAGTAGGAAAGAGCCGAGTGGTTCAGCATCGAGGTTTTCCAAAGCAGGTGGCGATTTGGGATGGCTCTGACTTCAGCATGTCGATTTATTCCCTTTAAAAATCTCAGCGCAGGGGTGACGCTTGGCATTCTCTGGGCCAGGCTTTCCCTCCCCACTCTCCTCCAGGGAGGTTTCACGCATTTTGGCAGGAATCCCAAAAGGGGAAAGGGGCTCCGAGATCTATTAAAGCTGCTCTCCTTCCCCGCAAGAGCCACCACACCGACCTGCTCTCCCCCTCTCCGCAGCCTTCACAAGCTTGACAAAAGGGCCTCTTATTGTTATGCAGACGATGCCCTGCTTCCAATTAGTCGATTAATCGTCCAGCTATTCAGGCAATTAGGTGACAGCTGCAGAGATGGCTTTGTGGAGCACCCTGTCCTGCCCCTTATATATGTCACCTGCTCCAATTACCACCTCCACTCAAGTGTTCAGCAATAAAAGTTGGAGAAGTGGCATGCCCGCCGCTTGCTCCTCCCGTCTCTCCAGAGTAATAGGAGAGCCGAGGAGCAGAAATGCTCTGAAATTGGGCTGGTTAAGGTCCAATTACTCTTTGACACACACGGCTTTCTAAGGGAGGCTGCTAGGAAAGGCAGCCCCCACTATTAGTGCCTGTCCAGGTTAAAGACTCCTACCTCTTGCGTAAGCCCTTGTGCAAGGTTTAAAGGGAGCTTAGAGATGGGGAGGCTGTTATTTATAATGAGAAGCTCTGTACGGCTGCAGAGGCTCGCTCTGGCTCTTTTGGCTGCTGCTGTTCAGATGCCAGCGCTGCTAAATGAGTAACAGGACCTCGGTGACTCAACAGAGGACATAGGTCCAAAAGAGGAGCATCTGGCACGAGAAGTGATGTGACACAACATTGTTTAGGGGCAACAGGAGGATGTAAAATATACAGAAGAAATACTG
Source organism: Tyto alba (assembly GCF_018691265.1). NCBI lineage: Eukaryota > Metazoa > Chordata > Aves > Strigiformes > Tytonidae > Tyto > Tyto alba. The sequence continues at coordinate 15,769,470 of NW_024881308.1, forward strand.
GTTAGCAGGATGTTGTCCCTAACAATCTGGCAATGCAAACTGCGGGCATCAGGTTTTGCTGGGGTTTAGATCTGGGGTGGGACAGAGGATGGCTGGAGGGTCTTTGGTTTAATGTGACCCATCCAGAGCTCCCGTTTTCATCTGTGGTTCCTCTAATGTGTGTTGTCAAGCAGTGCCTCGAGGATTTGGGACACAACGAGGTGCCCACCAATACAAGCCCCACAGCAAGACCTCCACACCCCCTGGGTTTGCCCCCCCCTCACCCAGGTTCCCAAGCCTGTAAGGAGCTGCGGGGCTTCACCCAAGCCAGTCCCAGTATGGGGCCTCCCCCCGCCCCACTGCCGAGGAGGAGCAGGGTCCTTACCTCACCTCCTGGCCGATGAGCTCCGTGGGCACTGGGCGAAGGGGCGGGATGCAGCAATGGAAACAAGCACAAGGTCAAAAACACAACGGAGGTGCCCAGTCTCCCCCCCACCGAGACATCCCCCCTTCTCTGGGGAATCCTCTCCTGCCTGCAGCTGGGTTTCTATTGCCTCCTCGGGCATCTCATTTGGGAAAGACAGGGCAAATCTATCTTGCCATCATTCACTGCATGCCGGCCTGTAGTAAATCACAATCCTGCCTCGTAAATCCTCATGCCTGTGCTTGATTTCAAGCATGTGAGTGTGTGCTTGCAGCATCAGGGACTACCTCTCTCTAAATACATGATGACTTTAAAGTCAATGGAGCTATACCAATATACATGCATATGACTCAAGTCCTTTCAAGTAAAGACAGAATTTTCTCATGCCTTCTTCTCTATGTATGCCTTTAAAATATGCTTCTCAGTTGCTTTTTGCACAGTTCACTACTGTTTTGTAGCAATGGCCACATTTACCTCCTACATATCAACAGGCACAGGCACAATTTTTCTCCTCCCCTTGTCACACTGGACTGATCTGGGAGCTCCTGCCTATGCTCAGACAGGTGACAGGGAACGTGCTACTTGGCTTTTAGGGTAAACAATAATCTGTAGAGGGGTTTGGGGATTACTCCCCAGTTGTGAATTAAGAGGACTTCTCATTGCTTACAGCAACAGCATACAACATCGCGTCACTGCTGAAACCTTACATCCAGCCAGGAATCCAAACAATCAGGAGGAAAAAAACCCACAACACAAGTCTAAATTTGCCCAGGCTAAAAACCATAACACGTTTGCTCAATTTGTTTGAGCTAATTGGGTTTCCTGGGATCCAGCTCCCAGTGGGATGACTCACAAGCTTCAACAAACTGGAGGCAGTGGCAAGTCCCAGGGTGTATGCAATAAATTACCTTTTCACATCAAGAAACCCAGATTCAACTGTGGGGAAGGCAGGGTGTGAGAAAATAAATAGAATCAGGGCACTCTCATTATCAACCTGAGCGAGCACCTTTATGTACATGCAACAAAGCAATAAAACCCAAATATCTGAGCTCAACTCGGCACAATTGGCAGTACCTGGGGTTTGTTTTGTTTTAAAAAATATACGGATGCTGAGAAGAGCAAGGAGGAAGGTGGGTCAGGACAAAGGAAGGTGGTCCAGCACAGTGCTGTGGGGGAAGCTGCAGTCCCTGCAGTCATCACACTTTTTCAGCCAGCCCTGTTTGTTCCTCACTTCCAGCCACTTTTGCAATTCATTGAATCCACGGCCACAAAAAGGAACCAAAATTGAGAGGCCGGTCTGTGAGCATCACACGTGGCTCTGGGACCACCCGAGGTGACACCCCGTGCTCTATATCAGAGCACCTCGCCTCCTCCGGGAGAGAAAGCACGCAAAGAAAGACCTGCATGGGTTTTTTAAAGTTGGAAAACAAATAGCAATCAAGCTTTGCATTAACAAGCCATTTGTCCTCACGTCCCTGCCAGGGGACAGCCCCGTTTGCTTCTCCAGCTTGCACTACTTCTGCCAGGCACTCTCAGATGTGCAACTTCAAAGCCTCTGGCAGAGTGTGCATGATGAAAGCCCCAGGAGCTGATCTGAAGCTCCAGCGATTGCGATCCCCCTAAAGCAAAGCATGCAAAGGGGCTTTTTTTTTGCTGGTTTTTTTTTCACCTTTTTTTTTTTTTTTTCTTTTTTTTAATTCCCCTGGGTGTAGGGGATGAGGGTTAAATATTACGAGGACCTGTAAAGGTTTGTGGTTGGGAGTTTTCCAGGTTCATAGACAAATTTTGATGGGGTTGGAGCAGGGGAGCAGTGAGAGTAACTTAAAGAGTTAAGCCCGCGCCTGAAAAATCAAAGCCTATTTGGAACAAACAAAGTGCAGCAAGCTCAAGCCTATACATCCCTGCGCTGCAGGATAACTAGCTGCTCACCTCTGATAGACTTCGATCGTGTGCGTGCTCTCTTATCGTCATTTTCTAAACTCATCTGGAATGGAAAGAAAAGATAATTGTTGAAAGATAACACAAAAACTATTGTTAAAGGACAATCTCACATGTGGTTGTTGCTCTGTGTAAATACATGGGTGGCAGGGAAAGCTTTCCCATGTTTTTGAGACAGAGGTTTCTTGCATTGATTTTATTGTTCAACCCACAGTGCCCAAATTTAACAACCTTAAATTAATTTCCACATCTTGGGACACAATAAGGATTCTCTCCTGGTCATGTACCACAGAGGGACAAACCCCCAAATGTGATGGCCCGTGATGGAAAAGGGCTGTCTGAGATATCACTTGTTAAGGGCAGAACTAATTTATCTGGATTTATGCCACTGAAGTGCTGTGAATACCTAGGTGAGTAGCCAGCACATATTCAGAAATCTGTGAATATGCAGCCGAGCTGATCTGATGCCTGGGAAGGGCAACTTTTCATGTAGTGCCCTAAAGAGCAATCTCTCCTTTCCATGTAAATTTGACACAAAGACGATTGGATCTAAATAGCCCCTGCAACGTGGACATCAAACGGGCGGGTCTGCAGGGAATAAGGGCATGAATAAGTAACATCGGGGACTTCAAAGTGGTTGATATTAATTAAACATCACAACATGCCACAAGGTAGCGGAAGGCTGAAGTGCAGCCACCTCTGGGGTGCAGCATGGGCTCCGTGCCCCGGCGTCAGGGAGGTCTTTGAAATTAGGCTGTGCCTGGAGGTGGGAGCAGCGAAAGCAGGGGACCTCCACAGCGGGGCAAAAAGACATAGCCAGAATAACAGAAATGTGATTAAAGTTGTCAACAAAGTTGCTGAAGTGGTCAAAGGGGTGGTTTTAGGTCTCGCCATCCTCACAGATGCTCGCTCTGCAGGCAAGCGCATTTGGCAGCAAATGCCAAGGGGGTGCGCAGGATCGGGGTGGGAGCAGGGAGGTGGGTTGGAGCCTGGTGGGTTGGGGCCAAGAAAATTTGGGGATTTATTAGTGTTACCATCTGGGACGTTTCCTCTCAGGATAATGAGAAAGACAGAGAAAAGCAGAGGGAAGGACCATTTCCAAGTGGTATTTGACATAATAAAACCAAAGTCTCTTTGGAGCATCCTCTACAAATTCCAGTTGGAGAGAGATGCGACCAGCTCCCATGCCATCCCAAAATGAGGAGGCTCCACAGCTAACCTCCTGGCACCCCCGAAAGAAGAGGGAGAACATGAGCACGTGCTGCTCCGCTGGCGGTGGGGACAACACGCGCGTGACGTGCCACCACATCCCCATCTGCACCTTGAAACTCCTTCGTGATGGCTGCTGCTCACAGTCCCCAGGAGAAGGGGCCGGGGGGGGCCGTCACCCCTCACCCTTGAAGGAGGCACAGTTTGGTTTGGGCCTCTCATGTCCCCACTGAGGTTCGGGGGTGGCGAGGAGGGAGGGAGGCTGTGGGGCGGGTAGGGAGAGGGGAAGAAGGTCCCCAGCCGATGGGGCACCACAACTGAAAACACATCAAAGGGGAGGGATGAAATTTCCCCAAGTGCCTCTCTCCTTCCCACTGCTACCCTCCAGAAATCCAGCACTAACACACAATGATTTACGTGATTTGTTAGATGGGGAGATTGGAGCAGGGAGGGGAAGAGAGGGGAAAAAAAAAAAAAAAATCAAAACCTGGAGCAATTTATGCATCCTGTCAGCATTCAGCTCATGGCACCGCGGTGTTGTGCTCCACGTTTATTACAATCTTCCCAATAACACAGCAGACAATTACTATAATTTCTATTTTTAAAGCCCCGGTTCCCTGCGGACCAATGGCTCACGTTTAAAGTGTGGAGAGGAGCAGGTGTCAAAGGGACTTCATTACATTTATGAGCCTTTCAACGCCGGCGTGCGCTGAGCGAGCTGGCTAATGCCGCCGCTGCACGCCGACAATACGACTAATACGTTTGATTGCTGGGAGCCAGCCTCCAACCAGAATGAATTTCAGAGAGGGTTTTTTCTTTCTTCTTTTTGTTTTGGGTTTTTTTTTTTTTTTTTGACAGTTTTCCCAGGGAATTGGCACGTGTTGGGCTGGTGCCTTGGCAATATGGGTTTCCTGCAGATAAATTATTCAAAGCGGCAGAGGAGGGCAAGCGGGAAGCGTAACGGGCACCGCCTGCAATGTGCCAGCTCTGGCCAAAATAGAGGAAGGGCTGGGACCCAGCAGGGACAATGCGGGAAAAGCAGAGGAAAACTTCAGTTTTCTTAAACCTGCCTTTCAAGGACAAACTGCTCGCCTATAAATGGGAGAGATCCAATTTCATATCACATCTGTCTTCCAAAAAAAAAAAAAAAAAATGAGCTGTCACATCTGAGCTAACATCCCGGCTCCTCACTACACCTTAGCACCTCAGAAAGCAATTCCTCCCATTGCCTTCAACACCTCTTTCAAGCCAAGATCAAACACCCCAGGAAGATGGGAGCACCCTCGGTCACCTCATGGGCGAAGCAGACAGGACCCACCTAGGGCAGGGATGGACCCAACCTTGCTGAGGACCAAAGGATGGAAAAGCCAAATAGGCTGCCTTGCCTGGCCTACTGTACAAAACAGCCTTTTTTTTTTTTTTTGAGAAAAAAAAAAAAAAAAAAAAAGAAACCCACAACTAAATTATTGGGGTTTTTCCCCTGTAGGAAAGGCTCCATTACTTGGTTAGAGAACTTGACCCAGCCCCATGGCTGCATATTTTAATGCTTTGCTTACAGCACCGGAGGGATGGGGTGGGCTCTGCACACCCAGACTCTGTTTTCTACCATCAGGCTCCTTTTCTCAGCTTAAATCAACAGCAGCAGCATTCTCAAAAAAATCTTCGTTTCCTAACAAAGTGCAGAAATAAGAGGAAAAAGATCCATTTCTGAGCTCAGCTCCTGCTCCTCCCAGGCAACTTAAATTAACTGACATGGCCATTACTGCACTTCTGGAGCCTCCGTGGTTATAGGGCTTGGATGTATGAAGGTTACATGAAACCACTGTCCTTTATTGTTCACCTCCTCAGCGAGAAGCCCTCTAGACAGATCGTTTTAATGCGAAATTTCAGGTCACATAGTGCATGTTTGCAGTCTTGGAGACTGACGGGGTATTTTCATTTGTTCTCTCTCTTGCTCGCATAATAGCCAGGCTGAGAAGCTATCTGGATTTCACTCTTATTATTTTAACTCTGAATGGAAAACGAAGCAATCTGAAAGGAAACCTGCAAATAAATTATTGCCACCAGATGCCAGCCTCAGAGCATATTAGTCCAGCTAGGAAAGGAAGAAGCTTATTCTGCTCCTCCTCACCTTATCACTGGATTATCTCTCACATTAAACCAAAATAAACATCCAGAAGGTTTCCTAACTCAATGCCAGGAGACAGCACAGTGGAAAGGACCCTGTGCTGGCTCTCGAGTGAATCACTTCAGGATTCAGCTCCATCCTCTGCCACTGAGAGTCAGGGTAACCTTGAGAACATCACTTCATCTCTGGGTGCCCCTCATTTTTATCGTCTCTCTAAACGGGCCTTTCCTTACCACGTGTTTTCCCCCCGCTACGGAGCTTCCTGACATGACCATAATACAAGCTGTACTGGTGATGTCCCGGTGCTGCAAATCCAAATCAATGAGGTCCAGATACACTTGAAAGACAGTTTAACCTGAGTACAACGTGAATTTTAACAGCCTACTTCTACAGTAGCAGTCTTGCTCTGCTGCCAAGACTACAGCAATACAGCGTAGGAACAGCAGCACAGATCTGAAGTTTAATTTTATGGAGTACCGACAGGGTTGATATTTTATTCTTCTTTCTTATCTTAACACACATTTCTTTTCCAATGGAAGACCTAGGTGATAACACAAAACTGCTGGAGCCTCCCATGCTCTGGTGCCCAGGTGTGCCTGGGCTTCGACAGCTCTATGCAAATACACCATTAAGGGCCACGCTGAAATTCCCCATGGTCAGCGGTAATACTTTATATGTATTCAAGAGCACCATGGAGCTCAGAGAAAATAAACATGCTGAAAAAGCCTTCAGCTGGACAAAGGGAGGTGAGGATTCAGCGGGAATATTTATTTTACTCTGAAAGCAGCAGAGCTTCCATCAGTGCTTATTTGTGGACATAGCAAAATGCCATTTGCAAGAAGCTGTGTCTGAGCTTTAGAGGGACAGACGGACAGAGGCTCTATTTTTAGTGAAAAAAAAAATCAAAACCTAAAATTGCCAAGCAGCAGGTAAAGCAAGAGGAGGAAAATGCCAGAAGAAATGACATTTTTCCTACGGAATTGTTGAAACGTGGTTTCTTACTTGCTCCTTCCCCTCTTCCCGGCCCAAAGAGCCCCTGCTCTAGCTCCTCGAGGGAGAGGGCCGTACTGCCCGCCCCAGCGAGGCAGGACCCCACCACACCTCACGGGACCCTGCCCACGCAGGTCTGAGGACGGTCCAGCCCCCGTAACCCCCTTTCAGGGCTGGGTTCAAAGCCAGGACAAGGGAAGGGAAGGGAGAAGGATGCTGTCTGGGAAACCTCCACCATCACCAACCCTGTCCCAGCAAATTCCTTCAAGCTCTCACCAGGGAAGATTTAATTTGCCGATTAATTTGCAGTGTCGTCTGCTGCTGCTTTCTTACCCAAGGATCAAGTGCGAGCCGATGAAGGGAGCAAACCCTGAGGTCCAGCTGGATGTAGACTATAGGGAGAATCACAGCCAGGCAGCAAAACTGCCACTTGGCACCCACCAACTGGGGAGAATGGCTTTGAATGGCCTGTCCTGATCACTCCTCCCTCTGCTCTTTTTTTGGATGTTTTTTTCCCCACCCCATAAGGAATTCCGCCCCCCTTGGCTGCCTCAGGCTCGACAGGGGTTTGATCCCAGACCAGATCCAACCAGACCTGGATCTGGGTCTCCAAATCTCTCGGGCTTGCTCTCTGCAAAGTGCCATGGCACCGTCGGTCCTTGCAGAAAATGAAGAAGGCTTTGTCCTGCTTAGCCCCAAGAGGGCTTAACTTCTCTAGCTGTGAAGTTCTAAAAAAATAAAGAAGGGACGATGGAGAAAGAAATACCCTTGATCAAGAGTCTGCCTCTACTTTTAAAAAAAGGCTCAACAGTAGCTCCCAGCTGCTATTTTATAACCACACTCTGAGGTTAAGGCTGTGGTTTGGTTTTTTTTCCCCTTCTTGCTTTAGGGTCTTCCTTGCTGCTTGATTTAAATCCTACTGACATTCCACCTATTGTGAGTCCCGTACTCGGCTGAATAAACTACTGTCTGCCTTTTGCTCTCTGACTGCTTCCAGGGAAGGACACCCAGTGCGTTGTTCTCGGGCTTGGAGTTGGAGGGGGGGGAGGATTTTGCCTCGACATCTTTAGATACAAACCCACAGCTTGTACCCACCTCAAATTAAAAATTACAGCTGTGTCACAAGCATCCTCCTGAAGCCATGCTGTCAGTTTGCATTTGCAGAAAGGGTCCAACCCTTACCCCCTCCCAAAAAAAAAAAAAAAAAAAAGAATATAAAAAAAAAGAGCCCAATGCTGCAAATGAAACGCTTACCCAGCGCTAATGCTCTGCAGCGATAGCAGAGGCATCCTGCGCACAAGTGAAACGGACCAGAAAAGATGCTCCCGAGCATCACATTTGACACAGCCGCAGCTGTATCGTGTGCCTCTGCAGCGCTGACACTCGAGCATTTAGGCTGGGGTGATTTCATATGCGGTAGTTTAAGTTGACACATACTTTCCTCTTGACTGTTTGAAAGCGCTACGACACGCCATCCAAACGCCATTTCACGCGCAGAGAGACCTAAGTGGCTCCGTACGTGCAAACAGCTCTTACGCCAGAAGAGGAGGGGTAGGGGAGGGGGGAAATAAAAAATAATCAGAGTTCTTCAACCTCATTGTTTTCAAGCTCAGTAATAAGTTGCTTTTTTTTAATAAGGTTATTCTTGAGTGGCGTAATGCGAGGCAATCCTGAAGCGAGCTACACACACGCCTCCGAAGGGGATTGCAGCAGCCGCTGGGCTCCGATGGCCCCATCAGCATCCACCCTGCCTGTCCTAACAGCAGCCAGCCTTCAGCACCAGCCTGCCCGCTGTTCAGCGACCCCCCCCCCCCGGCTCACCGTGGCACAGGAGAAGAGAGAAGATTTGGGAGAGAAAGATTCATTTCTCCACCAGCCACCGTGGTCCAGAAGGAAGCGCAAGCAGGAGCGTCCGTGCGGACGGTCTCAGCTGGCTCCGTGCAGAGAGCACCTCTCCCCAGCACTCTTCAGAGATCTCATTTCAGACGTGTCATGGGAAATTTTATCCGGTGCCTGGGCTTCTTTAGAGGCAAAAATAAATAAGTAAATGTGCCCCACATCCCATTGTCCTTCACCGTTGCGCATCCTGTGGATTATGAGCTGTAGCTGGCATGAAAAACTACATTTAAACACAATATGTATTTATGAGCACACATGCAAGTTGAAGCGTGCGCACATGGTGCAGATCCCAAGGTTAGAGAGGATTGAAACCTCTCTCCCTGATGTGAGGTAGGAGGGCTGGACACACATACATAATATCCAAATCTAACCTATCATGAGTTCTACCTGAATTTTAGGAAAACATAACAGAGAAAAAAAAAAAAAAAAAAAAAAGCATGCTACTGCACTGATAGGTAAAGAAATATTTTTTAAATATGCTTAAATGGATTTAAAGTAACACATGGGGAAAACTGCTCATAGAGAGCTGGCGGTAGCGTGAGCAAAGCCTGCTGCCTCCTTCCCCCTCTCCTATACAAGTCGAATTTGGCTTTTATAACAAAGGGCCGGAATTCATCTACTGCTCCCTCACACACCTCACGCCGACAGCCTCAGTCTTGCAGCCAGTGATGCGCAGGATCAGGCCCTCACGTAACCTCAGCATCCCACAGGGTGACTCTTCATGGACCTGGCTTTACAGGACCAAAACTCCCAACCTCCGAAAGCTGCAGCTCCCCAAATCCTGCAGCTCCCCCCAATCCTGCTCCCCCTTCAGATGCCCCCTCCCCACCTCCTCCTCTTGCCCCCAGACAGGTTGCTCTGTTAACACACAGATAAAGCAGAGCTGGGGGTTGCAAGAATCAGTAAATATTAGCAATGTGTTTGACAGAGGCAGAGCGCTAGAGGAGCACCAGGTACCAGGAATATTACCTTTTGTAATCATTGCTTTATTAACATACAACAATCTTATTAAATCTAATCTAAGTGCTTATTTGGCAGGTTCAATAGAAAAGCCTTAATTGAGCTCACTTTAAATATAGCAACAACTGCTTACTCTGCTTTCTAAGAAGGTGTGAGCTTTCCTGGCGGCACCTGCTTGCAGCTGACAGCTAGTTAGTGAAGAAGGATGGTTTTTAAGGGTGGGTTTTTGCTGATTTGGGGTTTTCCCAGGGTCTCAGTTTGTGTGGGGATACAGGAAGAGTTGGTAGCATCAGTCACCCAAGGAGGGCTTCCTCCACCACCCAGGTGGGTCCATCCGAGATGCTGCCTCGCTACCGAGAGGCCAAAACGGGACAGGAAGAACCATTTGCGTAACGAGCAGCCCAGTTCTATGCTTAATTAAAGCTTCCTAATCTGCTGGCAGTGAATCTGCCAGGAGGTTTGACAGCCTTGGCTGGACCTCTTTCATCAGCCACAGCTGCAGCAGTAAATGAGTGGCTCTGTTGAGCCCCCAGGAGCTGCCTGGGGTCCCAGTGGGGATGAATGCTCCGCTTGTCTTCTCCAAAGGCACCACAGCTTCACCTGGCGTACAAGGGGCTTCTTCCGACCAGCCGGCGCCTTGGAGAAAGGGCCTATTTTAACAGGCTTGGGACTGACCTAAATATCCAGATCTGAGCCATCCTTGAAGGATGGGACTGGAGAGGAAGGCAAGGATTTAATATCTGGACTCAAAGCCAAATCTCGACAGCTGGAAGCCCTCTCTGCCCGGATTCACCACGCAGGACATTTGGCTGTAGCAAGGAGACAGAAACTTCCAAGTCCTGCCCATCGCTTTGGGTACCGGAAAGGCTCCATCCCCCCCAGGACCACCTGGCTGGAGCAACACGTGGCCCTCGTCCTGTGGCCAATGCATGGGGAACGGGGGGGTCACCGTAACGAAAAAGTACAAAGTACGTGCTTGTGGAGGACCGAGGGCTTTCTGCTCACCTTGATGCGTGTGCCGTGCAGGCTGGCGGCTCCCTCGCAGCTGCTGATCTTCTCTCCGCAGGTCCACCTCTGATTCAGCAGCTCACCCCGAAACTCATTTTCTGGGGAGGGGAAGAGGAACACGGGGTCAGCCCAGTACCCCATCAGCAGCATCAACCAGCGGTGAAAATGCAGTATTTATTCCCTGCCTGCTTGCTTTAACAGCCGTACAAATCCTGCCTGAGGGTCTCTACGTCCCGAGCAGAACCCCAGGGTGCCACACCAAGGCCAAGAGCCCCAGCCATGAAGAATTTGCGTGTGTCCCCTCAGCCTACCCCAAACACTGCAATGCTGCTCAGCTCGGTCCTCAGTTGGAAAACACAGTATTAACAGTGAGTGTCACTGGTGGGCTGGGCAAGGCAGCTGCCAGCACCGGCCTGGGAGCCTCGTGGTGCCCATAGCCCTTAACACCATCTTCTCTTCCCAGGGATGAAGTTAATTTTTTTAATCTTTCACAAAAATTTGCACATCTACATCAGTGGATGGGACCCATTAGCTGGGGATCACCAAGAGTGGGGTCCCTGCGCAGGTTTCCATGACAATTATCTGGGACATCAGTGTTTTGGAAGCGGGTCACTGGTGAAGGTGCAAAACAAGAGTCTTGAAGTTAAAGGTCCCGGTGGCAGAGCCGCTTTGGGAGCAAGAGAGAGCGAGAAGAGAGGAGCCTCCATCCGAAGAGAAAGATTATGGGAAATACATACTTTACAAGCAGATTCTTGGCACTTGCCCTTCATCTAGTACAACTTCAAACATCTTCAAGGGGCTGGTACCGGCCCTGCCGCCCACGGAGGGATCTGGGCCGGCGTGGAGGAGCCGCCGTGGCGTGGGAGCTGCGTGGCAGGGCCTCCCTGGCTGAGCTGTTATTGCTCACTGTGATGAGATCAAGAGTGTTTGTCCCCGGCCTCCGGCCCCCGGGCCCCCAGCGTCACAGCTCACCTTGGCAAACCGCTGTCGCTTTGGGCACCGCCGCCGCCAGCCTTCCCCTCGCATCTTTAATTGCGGCTCCCTCTGGCATTGAGCGCTGAATAATTTATTGCCTGTTCTCCAAGCCTTGCTCCATTCATCTTCTACCACCGACGCAAAGGAAAAAGGAGAGCATCCCCCAGAAGGAGACACGTGAGGAGCTACACACGTGCCGGCACGCTCATTCATCTCGGGCTGCTAATAGCCTGGGGAAGAGCTCAAGGCAGAAGCTTCACTTCCTCTACTGGAACAGAATCCCGTGCTTCCTTGACTTGATGCTTCTATTATTGGGGTGATCTCAAAGATGGCAAAAGCAGGGAAGGGGCTCACACATGCTAAAGGGAACTTGTGGAAGGTGGGTGTTTCCAGCAATGGGTAACTGCTGAGTGTATAGGACACCAGCCAAGGAGCTTTGGGTCTGCCTTGCCACAAAGCAGCTTTAGGAGAAGGTGCAGCAGATACCTAGGGTGTTTATTTCTCCCCTGCCTGTGTCTGTTCTCTGTCCATTAGACATTAAGGAACAACCAGTACATCCCACAGTGCTCTTGCAAGAATGAGTACATTGAAAGACTGGGATAATTCGATCCTATGGTGATGAACAATCCAAGTTAGCGCCTAAGACAGATGACCGTGAAAGTCACCTTCATGTATTTGTCCTAAAACAGAGCAGTTCTGAAGCCAGGAGGGCAGCTGGGGGGACTTTTCTAAGTTTCACAGGAGAAATATCTGTGTTGGAGAGTCCACTTCAAACTCTGTTTGAAGCGCTGTGTTCCAGACTGGACTCACAGGAAAGGCACCAGGCTTGGAAACAAAATCCAGGGGTTGCTGAAACATTACTCTGCTTTGGAGAAGCTCTGAGGAGAGGGAGCAGGCAGGCACAGATGGCCAGGCAGATGATGAAAACTAAGCAAAATGCTAGAGAAGGACAGAAGAAAGGAGAACAGAGGGGAGAAAAAACATCAAAAAATAAGAATAAAGATGTTTCTATAGCATGTTCATAGGACAGTACAGCCTGCTTGCTTATCTGAAGCATTTCCCTGAGCATCCTACTCTGAAGCAGCATGTTTTAAAGCAGAAGCATCCTCTGGGATGCGGTAAGGGCAGGAGTAGAGAGTGGGTTAAACCGTAGAAACATTGGATCCTGGATGCAAGATAACTCCAAAGACAGCTTAGAAGATTTTTGAAAGGTTGAGAGGTCATGAGATTCAAGCCTGAGGAGGCAAAACCAGCAAAACACACAGGCATGTTTAGCCTCCTTGGGCCTTTTTTGCTCACGCATGCCTAAGTTGTAGGGTGAGTTCCAGAAGCTGCCACAGTAAATCTGGCCCGAGATGCCAGCTTGCCCTTGCTACAGGCCCCATCCCAACCTCCCGTGCCTTCGTCCCTGTGAGCAAGAGGAGGGGAAGGGGCTACGTGTCGGAGCAAGGAGCCTTGGCCAAGCTGCAGGTGTGTTGGCCATGCCAGCTCAGCACCCTCCTGCCTGCTCCCGTCTCTCTGCCCAGCCCAGTTCAGATGGCCAAGGCAGCTCCGTCAACACACGAATCAGATTTCCTCTACTCCATGCTGCTTAAATGCATCTGGTCTCTGGAGAGGATCAGCTTTCACTGCTGGCTGTGCCCTTTCCACCTCGCCTCCAGACCCTGGGTTCAGCAGAAGCGCAGTTCACCGGCTGTGTGAAGGACACTTCTCTTAACCCCTACCCAGACCACCCAAGAGGAGATGCAGGATATTGCTGTAAATGCAAGTTTTTGCCCATGGGAAGCAGATCCCGGAGGCAACAGCACATTCTGGGGTCCCCTCCTGGCAGAACTGAGACAGCCAAAGCTCATAGCCAGGAGCACTTGCATCCACCACCCCCTTGAAAAACCACCTAGCTGCTCAGCTTGCCCGATAGATCACTGCCTGATGTTCACATCCCAAAGAAAGTCACCAGCATTTCATCACCTGCTCCATCCTCAGTACCCACCACCCAGTCAGGACTGGGTCACACACTGGGGTCCCTCATTGGACAGGCTGATTTTCCCCATCAACATTTACAACAACCCACTGCCAAAACATCCGTGTGACCTCTTCCAAATGAGGTTCTTTCCCAAACCCTGAATCTATTTGTCTCCCTCTCTCCTTCTGAAATACCTACAGAGAAATGTCAGCTATGAACCAAAGCACTGAGTTGTGCAGAATCCTGGCACGAAGGAGCAAGTTCTGTGAAACCTTTGGGTCACCCTCATCAACTCCAAAGGAGGAGAACTGGAAATGTGGGAGGGAGACCACACGCAATTCAGAGTGTTAATCAGACTTGGGTGTGGTTTACTTTCCATTTCCAAAGAGAGAAGAAAGCATTGATGTGCCAGAAAAAAATTAAAGCCTCCAAAGAATAGCTGAAAGTTCCCCCCAAAATAAACCCAACAAACCTCATAGGAAGCTTTGGAGTTCAGAAGATGAATAGAAAATGAAGCAGGAGGCTGGGGGGGGGGGGGGGCTTCCTGGGTGGGAGCCAGCTCCCACACGTGTCCTTACAACGCCAAATCTATGCAGAGGTTACATCTGCTATAGCAAAGTGATGGGGTGAGAGACAGGTTCCTTAGAGAAAAGATGGGGGGTGAAGGCTTCGTTTCCTCATAAGATGCGTCACTGCATATTTAAACAGAAAGACTGGAAGAAAAACATATCAATCTTCATTTGCTCCCCCAAGTGTGAGGAAAGAAAAAGGAAGAGTGTAAGATTTTTCTTCATCTGTGTTCAGGCGCATTTTTCATGGGGAAGGTGAACCCTCTGTTAAGAAGGCAGCAGCGTGCTGAGAACAGGCTGAGTCCTTCGGTGTCCCAAGAGAGAACTCGGGCTCACTTCTGAGAGCAAATACAGCAGCAGTGCCAGGGATCAGAGGGTGCCCTTCGGACCCCACCTCTTAAGAATTTAAAAAAAAAAAAAAAAAAAAAAAAAATCTCAATTCCAAATTTTACATCTTCTCTGAGCTGCGAAAGCCACCCATGGGCCCCTCCACTTGCTCTGCACTGCTCGCTGGCTGCCACCCGTGCATTTTGCAACGCACTGCCCACACCCGCTGCTCTCCATGGCCACCAGCCCTGGAGAACACCGATAACTGAATCTACTTTCCCGCGTGGCCCCAAACCCACGGCACAGTGAGAGCTGCTCTTCCAGCAGGCAACGCGAGCCTTATCTTTCACTTAAGGCTTGGGTCGCAGATCCCGGCTGCACCGCCGAACCCCCTTGCACAGCCCAACCCAGCCCGAAGCACGACTCATCGTGCCCAACCCTCGCCGAGAAAAAGACTCCTCCGAGCCGATACCCCACGCGAGCGCCTGCCAGTTCAGCTCTCACGCACGCAGGAGCGCAGCAGCTATGCATCAGGGTGCTTTTTGTCAGGGGAAACGAACTAAAACCCCCGTAGGGATCAAAATACACTGAAAAAGTAGAACCCAGCTACTTTAGCAATTCTTCTCCGTTCTTCTCTGTTGCCAGCAGTGTTAGTTTAACCCCCTCTCAGGGCACAGAAATACTGTCTATTCGACGCAATTATTGCTGTTTACTGTGGCACGACTATGTTCAGTGCTTCAAATTTAGCTTCCCAAACATGCATTTAATTTAAGATCTAATACCGGATGTTAATTGTATATTGCACAGTAAACGACTGATCATTAAAACATATTAATTGAGGCTTAACAGCTGTGTAATAGATACTACATCTCATACTTATCAGCAAATATGATTTAATAATCAGTTAGGATGGGATGTATGGATGGGAGGCGTAGCACGGCAGATTGCGGGTCGTTCTTTGTTGTTCACTCGCTGACCTAAAGATATTTTTCCTTAGTGTGTTTGGAAAGGAGCTTGGCGATCACCAAGCAGATGTTGAGCTTTGATGTTCTCACCTAGGGAGCTTACCTGGACAAGCCTCAAAGAGTATATAATCCCTATAAAAGGAGAAATGAGGGATCCCTGAGCAGTTTTCTCCTATAAAGCTGGGGCTGAGCTACAGAGCCCTGGCCCTGTGACTGTGTTTGCGCTGAGGGCAGAGCAGGGAAACCACTGAATCCCAGTGAAAGGGGGACAAGCGGTGGGAGATGGTCATCCTCCCCCAGCAGCTGGGGGATGCTTTCCACCGTGTGCAGGAGTCACGCCACCCTATGCTTGCTAAGAGTAATTCTTATTTAAAGCAAGTTGACAAACACTGCCTTTGACCAAGGGTGCGTCTATCCCAGCCCGTGCACCCCGGGCAGTTCACCCGAGCGCTGGGTCTCGCGCTGCTCCCGTTCCCTGGCTCCATCGGGGCACCGACCCAGCCCATCCCGCCC
Source organism: Tyto alba (assembly GCF_018691265.1). NCBI lineage: Eukaryota > Metazoa > Chordata > Aves > Strigiformes > Tytonidae > Tyto > Tyto alba. The sequence continues at coordinate 15,785,317 of NW_024881308.1, forward strand.
TCGGGGCTCGCTGCTCCTCCTCCCCACGTCACCCCCAGCCGGGCCTCCTCTCGCCGAAGCGCGGAGCCGGACGGGCGCCTGGCTGCGCTGCGCGGCTGTTCGGAGACCCAACAGCTCCTCGTACCCGTGAGCTGGATTTTTGATCCCATCGCCCTGACGAACACGCAATGCTGGCTTAGCCCACTGTGCTACCTAACCACATGATGCAACATCAAAGGTTATGCAATCTGTGATGTGCACTCTGATCTTTTATTTTCCCCTTACCCAAAGGAAAAGAAGGGGTTTGATTTCAGTAGGATGAAGCCTCTCTAGCGCTTTCACTGCCAAATAGACACTCGCAGCATGGCGTGCGTTGCCAACCCACTAAGCAACTGGCTGAGCACCAGCACGGCTCAGAGGTGTACAACCTGCTCAGCTCTGCAGGTCCTGGGGGCCCAGAGGAGAGGAGGGGAGCACCAAGGTTTCCATCTGGCTATGCAGAGGGGAAGGGGACAAATCATTGCTAGCACAATGCCGCTGTTCTCCATCTCCAGCCACAAAACCCAGCCACCCTCCTTCCAGCGATTCCTGCAGTGCCCAGGGACCAGCCAGCAGCCCCGGGGGCAGCCCCCGCCTCAGCTCCTTCCTCCAGCACTGCTTGAAGCACAAGTGATTCACGTCCTCCTTCCCAGCCCTGTGCCACCTCACCTCTTGGCTCATCCTGCTTTTGATGCCATCAGCTGCTACCTCTGCCCAGGGAGCTGTGTCAGCCCCTGTTGCCACCTCAGCCACGCCAGCTCGTGCTTTGCCCTGCGATACCTGCCACCTTTGGATGCTTTAGAACTCTCCTTGCCAGGTCCTGGATGGAAAAAGCGAATCATCCCTTTCCCACGGCCCTGGGACAGGACACAGAGCACCCGGCTTAATCACAAGCAGCTTCGGATTTCCCAAACACGAGGACGCGTTGCAGTAGGAGGAAGCACCGAAACCTGCTCCTTGGAGAGGGGGCAAAGCCCTCAGCAGGGGGGTTCAGGAGCAGGTTAAAGATCCCCCAGGAGCAAGACCCAGACATCACCCTGCCATGGGACCCGGCCCTCCCCCGGGAACCTCTCTCCATCCCAGAGCCCATCAGCTCTTCGCACCCAGCCATGAAGTGCTCCAGGGAAGGACCAGCATTTCATCCTGTTCCTCTCTATCACCCAGCACTACAGGAGCCCGAGCCCTCAATGCAAAGGGAGCAAATGAGGCTACAGCCTCTCCTCATTAAGAGCAATATTCATGCTCCAGTGTTCATGGCCAGTTAATAAGACTTTTTATTAGAGTCTTTTTTCTTTTCCTACAAAGTGGCAGAAGCACACTATGCAGTGCTGTAGAAGATATAAAAGAGGGTGGTTTTCACCTTCCATCCTTGTATCACTTGTGTGCTCTTCAAGAGAGGAATAAATGCTGCGTGCCCACAGTAGCGCTGCTGTCTGTGCATTGCTCTTAAGTATATTGTTCAAAAAGAATAAAGAGTGAACATTAGTCAACATCCCATCTTCTCCTGGCTCCTTGGGGGAGCTGACAAAACGCAAAGCCACTGCGAGCATGGCAAGCCAGACCACCAACAAGAAGGAAAAATTAATGAAGTTCTCTCTGGGGTTTCCAAGGCCCAGGGCAACAGCAAGTGCCTGGAAAATCTCTCAGCCAACGCTGACCCCCCAAGATGAGAGCAAGACCTGGGCCATGGGCATCTCTGCCTCCTCCCTTTGCCCTGCCAGTCACTAAGAGTTGCCAAAAGTGTGTATTTTTTCCTGCTGCAACAGCAGGAACTTCGTATGAGCCTGCTGATTAATTCCTCTCCAAACACACCTGAGCCTGAACAACAAGAAAAATTGTAAAAAACTAAATAGCAAGCAAGCCCCGGCTTATCACTCCCAAACAATGAGTGCCAGCATCCCCCCCCTCTGCCAGGCTTATCCACAGCACGGACCGCTCCTGCCACCGGCTTCCCCTCCAGCATCCATCCTTTTGTTCGCGCAGAGGGAGCCGTGCTCAGCCAGTGCTCATCTGCTTGTGCCCAGCGCGTGTGCAAACAGGCGTGTAACGTGTCAGGCACGCAAGAGAGCATCTCTGAGAAACAGGATGTTGCTTCTTTCTTCTTGCACGTTTCCCTCATTATTTTGTTCTAATTTGGCTTTCCTGGTACCTTCTCTATTCAGTAAAAGCCAAATGCAAACCATGTCCCTTAATCTCTGAAACAGCAGCACACTGCTGAGAAAATAATATAGATGTAACTTCCAGCATCACACACTTTCTTTTCCATTTATATGCAAATGCTGACCTTTCACCCAAGCTGTCTCAAAGAAGTATTTCCTTAAAAATGCAAATAGCATGTTGCAGGCGGTTACTCTGGCTGAGTCTTTCTTATATTATTATTATTATCTTTTAACCTTACCAGCACTGTAAAACACAACTGCTAAACTGCGCCCCAGTAATAATTACTTTTCATACGAAATCGAAAGCCTCCGTGGAGCCAATGTGTCGAAACACCAGCAGGAGAATTCAGCGCAGATGAATTTTTAGAGGTGGTTTTGGATAAGCGTGTCTTGGGCCGAGGGGAAGGAAACAGCTCCAAGACGTGTTGCTGCTGAAGGGCACGACCTGATGGCTCAGGGTGAGGCTACAAGAGCATCACGTGCCTTGTAAAATCCTTCCCACGGTGCTGCTGACACAGAGAAGTCCTCAGGAAGGGGAAAACAATGTGCAAAAGCCAGGGAGGTTTGCGTGGACATGGTGGGCACAAGGAATATGTCCACTGGAGCTGCTGGTCTTAGACACTGATGTCCTCCCCCACCCGAGGTGGTCTGGGAAGAGCTTTAGGGTTGTGTGTGCGCTCATGGTATATCTGCTCTACAAAGGGGCTCCGGGGCGGCATTAAGACTCCTGGGTCTGAAGACAAATAGCGAGAAGGGTGGTTGAAGAAGAGGCCAGTGGAGAAGCAACCGTGACAAGATGATGCATGCAGAGGAAGAAACAAGATTCGGGGATTTCAGCTCCAAGCCCCCCGCCACACTAAGTTCACCTCTCCTTCTCCCAGCCGCTGAGAGAAGGGTTAACCTCCGGGTGGGGATGCTTCCACTCCCCCTGCGGCAGCGGTCCCGGTGCCAGCAGCTCTTGGCTTGCATCTCCTCATCCACAGGGACAGGGTTGTCCCCCCAAAACCAGGAGCACGAGCCTACCCAAGCAGGTTGAAGGGTGAAAGGAGACATCAGTGATTGCTGCAAACTGAGCACCCCCCTTTCTCACAGCGGCTCTACCGCCCGCACAGGGTGGCACTCCCGGCGCAGAGGGACTGAGTTGGATGCATTGACCCAGCTCGGGTATTTGACACCCTGTGTCCAAGCTGCTCCATCATCTGTTTGGAAATCGAGAGAGAGGAGGAAGAGCGAGCCCAAGCGTTGTGCTTGCAGAGGGGGATGCAAGGCTGCACACTGCGGGGAAGCCAAACGTATCAAACAAAGGTAATAAATGAGATTCTTCGAGTACAGAAATAGCAAGAAAAGCCAGCTACAGACAACCTTCCTGGGACAGGGCAACACATCGTTCAGCTCAGTACATTTCTGAGCAGCAAATACAGATCTCCCCAGTGTGTAAGGAAAAAGAAACAGGCAAGATTATGAACTGAACTTTCCTCTATCGTTTTAGTCATCTACCAATTTAGCTGTCAATGACTCTTTAGTTCCTTCTGGGCTCCAAAACTCCAGAGATGCCCCAGTGTTGACTGTCACAGCCCAAGTGAATTTGAATCTGCTCTGGGCCCTTACCCTCAGCCCCATAGTTTCTGGGAAAACAAACAAACAAAAAAACCCAAACAAACAAAAAAAACCTCCACAATACCTGCAAAAAACCACATTGGTTCTGCCCAAATTTGGCTTAAGATGGGCACACAGAGGTGACTGAGGGCCACAAACCCTTTTGCCCCCAGCACAGGACTGGGGTCCATCAATAGTGTTCGCTCAAGCAGGAGGTTTTCCGGACGGGGATTTCCACCACGTGTGACACCAGGTGAGGCAGAGGAGGGAGAAGCTGCTTGAAAGAGCCGGGGAAGAGGCTGGCAGCGCCTCTGACGCAAAGTTAGATGACTAAGTGGGCTACTTCCCAGCTGCCAGCTTGTCTTTATGATATTAAGCCTTTCCCCCGCTGCCATATAAGAAGTGAAAAGTCGACACGTAAGCGTGTGTCATACGGAGGCAGATAGACAGAAGCAATAAGGCATAAAAGGAGGTGAGATCATTGTGCAGCGACAACTCCCCTGGGGCGAGAGGCAGCGCTGCACAGGGCCCGCTGGCTCTCAGCCCCACCCCCCCTCGGCATCCCTTCTCCTGCCACGGGCTCGGCACTTTCAAACCGAAGCCCACTTCCACACCAAACCTCCCGGACCAGGGCCACGCACAGGGTGCCACGCTGCCCGCCACGAAACAAGGCAAATTAAGCTGACCCTTCAAATGGCTTTAGCAAAAAGGAGCCCCCGCCGCAGCACGCGGCTCTGCCAGCTGTAATGTCGTGGCCCCCCCCCCCCCCCCCCCAGGATGCGCCGCTTGCTTGAAAAGAAGGAGAATGATCAAATATGTTAAGTTTATAGCCCTGCTGGCACCGCTCTTAGCGCTCCTGCGGACCCCGTGTAATTGAAATTAAAGAGAGGCGAGCGATACCTTTCCGTCCTTCCTACGGCAGCCTGCGCTTGCTTGCGAATACGAAGCGGGGGAGGGCGAGGAGGAGGGATGGGGCAGCAGCCGGGTGCCCACGGGCAGCGCGTTCGGAGCAGCTTTCACCCCTGCTTCCAGCCGCTCCCACGGGCTGAGCCCGCTGCGCCGCTCGGGGTTTGTCCCGATCCCGAGCCGGGGGCAGGGGAAGCCCAAGGTGCCCGACGCCGCGCTCGCTCCCCAGCCCCTGAAGCTAAGGCTTAGCTCATATCCCATAAGCAAGAAGCTTCTCTCCCCTCCAAACCCTTCTTTTCCCAATCCTCCCTTTTCTGAGGGGGTGTCCTTGCTCTCCTCAGCGATGCTCCCTGCCAGAGCCACTTTGCCTCCCCAGGAGCCAGGAAAGCTGCTCCGTGACAGGAGGGAGCCAAAAGTTTCTAGGGGATGCAGGAGAAGAGCTGACAACCCCGTGCTCCTCTGAGACACTGCAGGCAAAGTTAACTGTTTAGACTGTCATTTTTTTTTTTAAAAATCAACAACATTGCTCCCAGGCACTTTTTTTTTTTTTTTTTTTTTTTTTAACTAAAAAACAGAGCAGCTCTCTCCAGAAGGCTATTAATTCTCTCCTGTCACTTGTGTTCTTGGAGAGAGCATTTCTCTGGGCAAAAGCAGCAAGTTGCTCACTGACTAATTACATCAAAATATTGAGGGCAACAAACAAACCCTTAACTCCACTTGCCAGAAACTCACTAGATGCAAAGCATCAAAATTATGGAGGAGAAACTTAAGGAGAAACTGGGACTCTGGATGCACTCATGGCCACATCAGCTGTCAGAGGCACAAACTTTCTTCTGCAGAGCCACCCGAGTTGGGCTAACTTTGCCTAAGATATCTTACCTCTCACCCAAAGCCTTTAATTTTTTACAGATTAAGAATTTTTTGCCTTTACCAAAGAAGAGAATTAATTTCTTTTCTCTCATTCCTATGCAGGCTCTTGAGGTTTGGGTACAGAGTGAGGCCTGGACACGTGTCCCCCAGGAAAACTCTCGCTTAGGCTTTGAGGCTCATTACATGATGGTTTTCAAAAGCTCTTGGCTGAAATCAGGCAACTTCTCTCAAAGCCCATCTGACACCTTCACTTCTCCCAGCAGCGCACAGGAGCAGCCCACCCCTGGGACTTAGTAGACCCAACCCTTCCCTGCCCCAAAACTTTCACCGGACGGTCAGCCAACAACACAATTTGGGCTTTGTCTTCATTTCCATCCCATCACCCTGCGTTGCCCGTACAGCCAAAAAGGGAAAAGCCACCGCTGAAAGAGGAAAGCCTAAGTCTGCATTGAGATGCCAAACCTGATATTCTTCTAAGAAGGTTTGGATGCCCAAGAGATGAAACAGGCGACTCAAAATGCAAGCTTCGGCCCCAAACCCACGGCTGCCAGACAGATATCCCCCTTCCACCCCCCAGAGCTGCCTCTCCCCGGCCGGAGAGCACCAGGGGCAGGGAAAGGCTCCATCTCCAAAATGTGGGTTAACCGAAGGCGGCTGCTGGGGAGGTTTCTCCGCACTACGTGGGTGTTTCTACACACAGGTAATTGGGTACTCATCACACAGCTTAACAAACCACACTCGGGGAACCCAGTGACAAGCACAAGGCAGAGTTATTCAACATCAAATTGTTGGGTTTGAGGGATTGTTTAAAAAAAAAAAAAAAAAAAAAAGAAACTCAAAAGTGCTCAGAGTGTCACCTACAGATTGCGCCAGCAATAACTTGGTTTTTAAATACTGTGTGCATGAAAGCTCCCCCCCGGCCATCTCTTGTACCTTATAATAATATTCACCAGGGGTTCCTCCTAATGCGGGGTTTGAATCCATTGCTGTTGAATACACCTGACTCCTTGGCTCGCAGGGAGCGTTCGAGTAAACACGCCCGTGAGCTGCTGCTCAGAGACACAATTACGGCCCTCGGCATCGATCAGAAAGGTCTGATCACACCTATGAGGAGCGAGAGGCTTCCCCAAAACGGGCACAGAACCTGGCGTGCAGATGCTGTCCTAGGGAGAGCCACGGCACTTGCCAAATGGTTTCAAGCGAAGGAGCGAAGAAACCCAAGTCTCTACTGCAGTTTATATTTAATTAGAGGAAAGGCAGCTTACGCAGCAGTTTTGGAAACATATTGTCTTACAGCATATTGGATATTTGTATCTTAACAGCTCGACATCGATTTCTTTTATGTAAAGGAAGAGGGGGGAAGAGAACTGCGTGCCCTAAGTTGTGTTAGCTCCAAAGAGACGCCTGTACCGCTTGGACTAATGTTTAGAGTAATCAAAGGCGTGAACTCATGTATTATGTATGGGAACGAGAATTTTCAGTCTTCTGCAAAAAGGAATCTCCAGCGTTTGGTATTTTGTTAGCAGGCTGGCACCATATGGCTCTCCCCTGCTGATATTCTTTCACACCAGAACTTTATGTTCAGATGCTTTAGTTAATATTTTACCCAGCAAGCATAAACAAGATGCAAAGATTGCAGTCGACAGCAACCTTCTCTTAAACCATATACCCATGTTAATAGTGAAGGCTTCTTTCAGCAAGTAGTTTGTCGAACACATGCCTGGTTTTTTTTTTTTTTTTTTTTTTTCCTTAGGGGTCCAAACTGGGCCATTTACTTTAACTGCCTTGGCATCAAACAAAACATGAGCAGTGAACCCAAGAAGGACATTTTCACTCCCTTCCTACTCTCTTTTCTGGCTGGTCCAAGGCAACAGTGGATGCATGCAGGTGCCACACCTATACATGTCGTATTTGTGTACAATTTAAGGCTGCATCTTTGCTTGGTTTTCATTTCAGACTAGATATTATCTCAGGAAGACAGAGATACCTCTTCTCCACGGCTGAAGCGGGGATGGAGCACCAGGCAAAGCTCGCAGCCTGTGGGGAAGCCTCACCCAAGCTCTAACAGCCTAAACTGGCCAAGCAAGACCAACAATAAAGAGCATCCAACTTCACAGGCTTTACCAAGACTTGTATTTCTCCCACCCTGCCCCAAGTTAGACACAGAATCACTTTGGAAGACTGCAGCTTGGAGATTTGGCTCTAAATATTACATTTAGATTTCCCCCACCCCCCAATATTCTTATTATTCTTCAATATTCTTAAAACAAATAGTACCTAACAGATGTCTTTCAGCCTGCGCTCTTATTAATGAGAATATTGTAAGAATGGAAATCAGGTCACAAATGTTTAATACTTTGTTTAAAAAGTCTTCAGCTTCTTTAAAGAGTTCCACTAATCCCAACATGACAGATGTACAAGGCAGTTTTGCTGGGGGCAGATTAAAATTCTCGCTCTGATTTGCTCTTTCATTTGGTCTGATTAAAATAACATTGCAATTTTTTTTAATGTGCTGACTTCAAAATAAAAAAGGAAAGAATAAAAAGTGACCAGTAAAGGCCAGCATGATCACAATAAAAGCAAATTTATTGTTGTTAAGATAAAAAAGCAAGAGAAAAGGAACTGAGGGACAGCCAGCCTATACCCAGGTTATCATTAAAGCTCTGTGTTAAAGATAAAAGGGGGACCTTTCCAAACTATGTTTTTCCATTTGAAAGTGTTTATTAATCTATTCTCTCTGAAGCAAAAAGTTCAATGAAAGACAAAGATCAAAAGTATTTTTAATTTAAAAAAAAAAAAAAAAAAATGAAAAGCAGACTATCGCAGAATGTGTCACTTCATTATTCTGCTATAAGACTGACACTTGCTGGGAACAGCCTGGCTGGCAGGACAAGGCGATCTCAGCCACCCTTTCCTCAATGAAACTCTGCCTGGAAATTCCCCATTTCCTTCCCTGACGTCCTTTCCCACCAGATCACCCTTCCCTGGACAAGCTTTCACAGCCAACTTCATTTCCTCGCTGCTATAAAACACGCCGGGCATCCGCATCCCGTAGGAACACGTGCGTGGCGGTCGATACACTGGGATGCTCTGATCAGATCAGCCGAGGAGGAGGGAGGTGGGATGAAGCCCTGGCCACGCTCACAGCCCGTATCCTCTCCCCACGCTCATCTGTAAACAAGCTGGAGCCACGTGTGCCTTTTCCCCCTTGGGTCTGCCCCAAAACGGCCACGGCTCCCAGTGCCAGGTCCCTCCAGGGCACTGCTGGGCCAGTTTCATCCAGGCTTTGCCTCAAAGGCTCCTGTAGTACAGATGGAGACATTGCTTTAAAAAAAGCAGTGAGCAACGTTCAAAATACAGTCCCTCAAAGGGCAAACTCCTGCTTAGAGGGTCCAAGATTTCACACCAAGATCCCAGTCTGCCGATCTGGATCTTTCTGGCCCAGAAAACTTCTCTGCCTCCACATCCCCACCTGCAGAACCACAGCAAGGCCTCACAGAAGCGTTATAGGGATGAATAACCTCACCAATAGAAAAAAACTAGTTTTATTTTCTTTAAAACTTCAGCTTGTGCCTTCTATAAGCGAGTCTACAGAAAATCCACAAAATGTTTCAACTTTTTGAGGATTTGCTCCATTCAGGTGGAGCAAATTTTTAATGTTTACATTCTTTAAACGCAAGTGCTCAACACAAGTTCGTGCCTCTGCGATGCCCTCACCCCCGTGCCCACCTCCAGCCATACCCAGGGCACAAACAACCTCCCCCCAGTGCAAGATGCTGCAGCAAAGCAGCTCTGAGAAGCGGAGGGATGCTCTCCTGCTCTCACAGAGGGGAAGCCCAAAGAACCTGTGTGGGGTGGAGACACTTGGAAACTGCTCAGCACCTCTTGCATCTCAGCCCTGTCCCAACGGGCCAAGTCACCACGCAGCTGCTCCTAACACACTTTCAGAAATCCCCTTCGACAGATTAACCTGCCAGGAGGGGAAATTTGCTTCCTCCAAATATATACACACAAAGCCCTTTTCCTCCTTGGTGAAAATATCTGCGAGGAGTGTGGGGAGGTGTGTGACAGATTTCCCTCCGATCTCCAAAGAAAGCAGAAGCGATGCCCCAGCCGTGCTCTTTGCCATTACTCCTGACCCAGATCCCACATCCCAGAGCAGAAATCTCATGTTAATTAATTTCACTCTAGGAGGAAGGTGTTGTGAGGCATTTCTCCCACCCCAGAAACTTTTCACAGCATGTGCTTATCACCCCACTTCTCTATTCACACCATGATCTCCTCTCCAAGGACTAGGCGGTGGATCAAGTTTCTACTTTGCAAAGGTAAACAGCCTCAGAAGCGATACAGAATATTTTAAGATGGGAGTTTTCACATAAGCCAGCACTAAGGATGTCAGAGACACCGAGGGACTCTGCATCACAAGCCCAGGGAGACCAGCACTGGTACCTACACGGTGGAGTTATTCTTTGCAGAAACCAGTAAAACCCAGGAGAAAGATGGAAAAGGTGGAAATCGGTTTCCTGACAGCAACTTCTGCCCTGTCAAAACTCTAGAAATACCTGGAGCTGAGAGGATGGGTGGGAGTTAATCCCAGCCTAATAATTCTCTCCACACAGCCGCTGTAGGGCTATCTCCCAAAAAGACAAACCTGGAGTTCGCAGCCACCTTAGCCTCCCTCCGGGCTGTCAGCATCCTCATCTGCACAGCCAGGGAATAAACAGCATTTGCACAACCAGTAACTCAAAGAGGGGATTTGTTGAGGGAGGAAGAGTAACGCATCGGGGGGGGGGGTCTTCCCAGCTCTGGAAGTTTACAGCACAGATCCTCCACCCTCAGCTCCCCTGTATGAGAAAGAGAAACTGCTATAAAGTGATGACAGGAGATGTCCTTTGTCATTAAGGAAAGAGCTCTAGGAACTAAGCTGCACGGTTTACAGCTGTAAAAAGAAAAGAAAAAAAAAAAAATAGTCCTTCCATTTGCAAACTCACACAAAGCAAAAGGGAGACTGGGTCATGCCCCCCCACTTTGCCATTAAACTCTCACGTCTGACTTCCCAGCGATAACGCGATGCTTCCCCCCCCCGTCTCCCTCCCCTTCCCACGGCTGATTTCATGTCTTCTGGGAAGCCCAGCCCAGCCGTGGCTATTTCCCCCGCACACTCCGGCCTTTCCTGTAAACCTGCTGCTTCCCCCTCCTCGCTCTGTTTTCAGGGGGCAGAGGGTCCCCCCCCCCAAACTTCCGAGTGGGGCAGATGCCAGCAGCCCCCCCCCCCCCCCCCCCCCCCCCCTCCAGGTTACAAAAGGAGGGGTCCGTCGCTCACCGGAGAGGGAGCTAGGGACCATTTTGCATCGCACCGACTGATTTGGGGGGGGGGGGGGGGGCTCGGCTGTATAAACTCACCTGCCCTCCTCAAGCCCTGATGCAAAACCACAGTGGGAATTGAGGGAAGAGAGGAGAGTTTATATTCCTGAGCACCAAAAGCTGCGCGATACAGCCTGCTTCGGGTGTTGCGCTGACTTAGGGGGCCCTGCTCCCCCGCCCAAACCCATCAAGCAACCAAGTTTGGAGGCAGCACCCCAAAGCCGAGCCTTGGGGGGGGGGGGGGGGGGGGGGGGGAGTTGAGCACTGTCTGATAAAATGGCAGCTGCTCTGACGCCGAGCTACGTCTTGCGAAGTGAGCCCTGCCCTCAGCATCCCACTGCCGGGAACCGGGGCCGCTCCGCTGCCGGCTCCCCCGGGGGCTCGGGGGGAACGGGGGGGGCCCAGAACCGGAGCTTCGCCTGCCCCTTAACATACACCCCCCACCCCGACACAACGCGCGCTTTGCGGGTCGTTGGGGAAAGTTGGAATTAACCCAGCTGGGTTAATCGCCGGCCTGATGCCATCCCTCACCCCCGGCTGGAAGGCATTTGTACCCCCCCACCCCCTCCCACCCCCCCACCCCAAACCCCTGCCCTCCTACCCCAGCCCGGGGTTATTAACCGACACAACCCGGCTCTACAAAACAAAAGTCGGCGGGTGGGGGGGGGGTGTCGCCGTTCCGCCCTCCGGGCTGCTTTTCCCCTGCTCCGTGTCCCCCCCCACACACTTTGGGGACAAGGATGAGCCCGGGGGCAAAGGGACGGGGCACCCAGTAGCAGCACGGGCGGGGGGGGGGGGGGGGGGGGAAGAAAGGGGGGAGGTCTGGGCTCTTCGGGGAAGGGGCTTCTCCCCCGCTTCCAGCCCAGGGTTTGCCCAAAGGGGAGGGGCCATCCCTGTCCCAAAGCCACCAAGGCCCCCCCCCCCTTGGCCGTGACCTTAAGCACCCTCACACCCCTCCAGCCCGGCCAAGCCCCGAGGATCCCCCCTTGCAGGGGCTACCAGGGAGGAGCTGCTGGCTTTGGTTTTTTTTTTTTTTTTTTTTTTTTTTTTGTTTTGTTTTGTTTTGTTTTTTGTTTTTTGTGGTTTTTTTGGGGGGGGGGGGGGTTCCTACAGCACGAAGTGTCCCCGCTGTCCCTTCTCCCCCCCCCCCCCCACCCCCGAGGGCTGCTGTGGGCTGGCAGCAACCTGGGACAGGGGGACACGGGTGGATTCACGGCCCCTTGCTCAGGGCTGCGCAGGGGACAAGCCCGCACAGACCCTCCTTGATGGGACCCCCGGGAATCCCTGGGGACGGTGCCCCCCGCCGTAACGGCACCCCGGGACAGACCTAGAATACATGGACCCCAACTCCACCGGGACAACAAAAGGCAGCTCCCATCTGCTTTCGGGGAAGGGAGAAACCCAACTTTCTGGAGTTTTCCTACTCTTCTCTCCTTTAGCATCCCACAGATCCCTAAACCACTTGGGGGAAAAAAAAAAAAATAAAAAAATAAATAAAATGCAAAAAAAAAAAAAAAAAAAAAAAAAGGCAAGCAAAAATAAGTTCTCCTTGGTCTTCCTGAGGCAGGAAAAAGAGGGGGAGGAAGGGAAGAGGGCAGAAAGAGCTGAAGGGGACAAGTTGTGCCCGGGCTTCTCGGGCCGCAGCAGCAGGCGATGGTTTGCTCTTTGCAACATGCGCCTGCTCCAATCTGCGCCGCTCGGGAACAATAAACAGGATCATACAAAGAAGTGGAAAGGCGGCATCTTTGCTTCTGGTTTCTATGACAGCATCAGAGACAAACCAACTATAAACTCTAATTCCTGGATTCCTCCTCCCCCCCCCCCCCCCAACCCCCTTTTGTCTGCCATTAATTAAAGTGGCCATATGGAAAAGGCTGATAATAACAGCAGATGAGCCAACGAGAGAGAGGAAAAGGGGAAGAAAAGAAAAAAATAACTAAAAGTAGTGGCAGGGCGATAGTGAGGATTTAGCCTGGGCTTTTTGCACTTGTTTTCAGCGGCTGCTCCGAGCGAGGGGGCTCAACAATAGCAGGAGGAGAGGGGAGCAGTGGGGGCTCTGGGGGCTGCCCCCCCCCATGCTGCCCGGCCAGCTTGGGGGGGGCAAAGTGTGGGCAGCCCCCCCTCCTGCCCAGCTCCGGGGGGGGCCCACACACCCCAGGTCCCCTGCTCTGAGGGGGCTGATCCCCACGACCTGCCCCCTTTGTGTGGGAGAGCCTCGGAGGGTGCTGAGCCCCCCCCCCCCCCCCCGCAGCTTTGGGGCCGCCTCCACGGGGAAGGGGTCGGTCCTACCCACCACCAAACTGCGCCCTAAACTCAGCCTAACTCGCCGGGGTTGATCCCGGCTCAAGCACATCGTCAAGCACCAGCCCCCTTTGCTCTCTTCCCCCCCCCCCCCGCCTCAAATTACCCACAAAACAACAACAACAACCAACTTTGCTAAAATTGATAAAGAGATTAGCCAAGCAAAGCCTCTTCCGAGCTAGCTAAAAATAAGAGCCCGCAGATTTCTGCCATGGTCAATGTACAGAAGAACCCACAAACATGGCACACGTCCCTTGTTCCGCGCTGCTATAAATAGAGAACTCTAAAGTAGTCAATATTGAGGAAAAGGGTTGGAGGGGGGGGGGGGGGGGGGGAAGGGGAGAAAGGGAATAAAAACTTAAAAAAAGGGAAAAGTCTGCCAGTGGCGAAAGCGAGCACCCGGCAGGCGACCTGAGCGGGCGACCGCCAGCCCTCCGCACACGCGTATAACCGGCGAGCAAAGCGCGGAGCTCCCCAAAGACTGAGGAGTAGGAAAGTGCCGACTTGGGCCAGAGTTTTTGCAGTAAAAGGGCTGGGGGGTGGGCTGGGGTAGAGCCCGGAGAGGGACGCGCGGAGCCCCCCGTCCCCGCACCGCCGGCACGCATCGCCATCAGCACCTCCGAGAGCTCCGCGGCCGCGGAGGCCGCCGGCGGCGCAAACTCCTCCCGGGAGCGTCTTCTGCTAACACCGCGCTCGCTTCCCTCCGGATAAACATCCACCGATCCCGCGGTCCACCAACCCGGCAAGCATCCTCTTCCAGAAATATTCAGAAAGTTTCCCGGCTGAATGCGATGTTGTGCTTTTTTTATTTTTTTTTTTTCCTCCTTTTTTTTTTTTTTTTTTTTTTTTTTTTTTTTTTTTAATAAATCTCCTCCTTTCTCGTCTTATTCAACCTCTTTTCAGTCAGAAGCATAACATGTCCACTAGCGTCTCGCAGTCAGCGAGAGAGCGAGCGAGCAAAGATGGACCTAGGAGCATGATGATCATCATAAAAATCCCCTCGGTTCTCCAGTGCAATTTTCAAAACAACAACCCAGCCTTCGTGCTCTAAAGGCGAAATGCCTGCGTCTGTTTACATCAACTGTGTGCTCCGAAAGCCTTTCCCCTGTCTCAATCCAAGGGAGGGGAGGGAAGAAAAAAAAAAAAAAAAAAAAAAAAAAGGAAGAGAGGAAAAAAAAAAAGAAAAGAAAAAAAAAAAAAAGCCAGCATTATCTGCCTTTGTCAGCAAAAGAACATAATATTGACTTACCTTTCCCCACAGCTATTGTCTGCCCCTTTGCAAAATGACATCACGGAAACCAATCATGAAATTTGCATGGGGGAGGTTGTGGGGGGAGAGTTCTTGGAGGGCAGCCCACTTCCCTACACCAGTAACACGCGTGTAAGACGGGTTGTTGGTTTCAATTAAATATCTGATACTCCTTAGTGTGTGAACTCTTAAGCCTGCTAAAGGCAATGTCTCATTTACTTAATGACCGCTCTCATTAATGGAAATGGCACAGAGGGGGCTTGCTGCGCCTTCCCTTTGTAAATACACTACCCATGAACCCTTGGGGTTGCAATATATCTGTTTACTCTCTGAGGTGAAATAAATTTACAGTATAGCATCAAAAAGAGAGAGAGAGGGAGATGGAGCTGCTGACTCGAGTGCACGGAGAGTTGGGGCTCTCCCAGCCCCGCCAGCCTCTCTCGCCTCGCGCTCCCCCCCTCCCCAAGCCCCAGCAGAAGGTGAGTGATTTTACCCGAGCTGATTCATAATTAATATGCACGAGGCTCGGGGCTCCTTTGATAGCAGCAACACAAAAGGACGGCGAGCGCGACAAGCGCCGTGCCGTGTCGTCCCCCTGCGCATCCCGACGCGTGGTACGGCCCAATAATTCCTAATAGCAGCAAGCAGCGAGTGACAGATGCCCTGGGTTAGCACAGCTCCAGCGAAAGTACTTTACAATATTTATTGGTGGTTAGGAAGATGACCTATCACCATAAAGAACAGACCGGGAAATTTATCGCCTCTATGAACCTGGAAGTATTGCATATTAGCTGATATACATATTCAAAAGTGAGTGGTTAAAAGGTGTATAAATATTTTTTTTTTCTTCCTCCCCTTAAAAAAAATAAATTTAAAAAAAAAAAAAAAATGACGCAACATATTCCCAGCACACATCACCTCACCCCCAGGGAGGACAGATCGCAGCTCAGGCAATGACGTTCTGGGCTTCGTGATGGGAAGGAGAATAACATAAGTCCTAAAAGAAAGCGGTGACTAAAATAGTTTGGGGATTGTTTCTAAGTACAAAAACTGCATGTTCTTCTATTATGCATGTTTTCCTCCCAGAAAGAGCCGCACTTTGCAGGAGCTAGCATCATCCTGCCTTGCAAATGTTTCTGTTCAGTGGAGATCTGGCCACCCCGGGAAGAGAAAGCCGTCGCCGAGCTGGGGGGAAGGAGGGAGGGAGGCTCGGGGAGACCCCAGCACCGCACGGCAGGAAGGGCAATAGCCCGTCCCCTCCCAGAGGGGAGCGTTAGCACTTGGATCGCAACTTGTTGGAATATTTTGGAAATAGTGGGGGAACACACAGGCGTGCTGCAGCCCCACGGAAGGGGGAGGTGGGGCGGGGGGGGGTTACTTTTGTACCCAGTGCTTTTTCCTGCACCCTCACCCCATCCCTGGCTTCACCAAGATGCTTAAGGCTTTGCTGTCATCTTAATGAAGATTTCCGAAAAGATGCGGGAGCTCACAAATGGACGGGAACCCCAGGAGCCTTTAGAGAGCTGAGAGAGCAGAGGCAGAGCCTGGCAGGATTCAACTTTCCCTGGCGGGGTTGCGCTCCCCTGCGGGAAACTCCAGCTCCAGAGCTGCGGGAGCACCAACCGCCCGTCTCCAGCTCCCCACCACCCCGCTCAGGTTGGGTGCAGGCACGAGGGGGAAAAGCCTCTCACATCACCCGAGCTGTTGGCCCAGGACTGTTATTAACTCTGCCAGACACCCATCTGGCACTGAGGGCTTGAGCAAAATGCAACCCCACCTCACCCACGGACAACTGCAGGCAAGGGCGAGTTACTTGATTTCCCAGTTGGGGCACTTTATTGAGGAGAGGGTGACAGAAATACTAATTTTAAACTGGTGAGGCTGCTTTGGAGATTCTTGCAGTGCCCACTTCCATGGTTTGCAAACCTGGTGTGCTCCTAAACCATTAACATAAAGGCGGTATTCAGCAGAGAGTACTCCTGAAAAGCGGTTTTCTATCTCCTTTGGACACACTACGAAGACAGGGATATTTTACATCCTAAACCTTTGGCATTCAGAAATTCTATTAAACTCTTATCTGCAGGCAGCAGGCCTGGTGCTATACTGCATCTCCATTGTTCTGCACCCACGATACAATCAAAGGGAGGGCTGGGTGGACTCAGCTCCTCTCTGCTCACAATGCTGCCTGGTCCTCTCCACCGCTCTTTCATTTAGAGACGTAACGCTAAAACTTGAGAAACAAAAGCACAATAGATAGGCTAGAAGGCAGGCAGGAAGTGTGTTGCCTTGCGTGTGTTTCCACATAAATTTGGGTACATGCACACGGCATGTATATGAATACAAACATACCGGCGCCTCAGCGTTAGCACGGAGGAAATTTATTATCGCTGTTGTTGCATTTATTAACACGTGACACACCTTGGAGCCCTAAGGCAGCTGACAGCTTTGCTACCCTTCCACTAAGCTCCAGGTTGCGAGAGGGTGTTTGGATTTTCTTTGTTCCCAAACTCGCCAGGCTTCCCCTTCCCCTCCTCTCAAAACCCACCCAAAACACCGCAGACAAGCCGTGCCCGACCCCGGAGTTTCCAGTTCCCACCAACTTCGGCAGCCGGCAGGAATTCCCATCCTGCAGCCCCCCCAAATCCCCTCCCCTGTCCCCTGGAGACCCGCCGCCCAGCACCACACCCCACGGCCCCCACTCCCCTTTACACTGGGGGAGCCCGCGGGGGAACGCGAGGCCACGCGTGGGGTCCCGGCCGGCGGGTCAGCACCACGGCGCTGGACAGCTCCGCCTGCCCGCTCCTCTTTTTAAAGCATTTTCGACCCTTTGAAGCATTTTTCGATTTTTTTTTTTTTTTTTTCATCTTCAGCTCCATCGAGTCACTTTACAGCTGTTTTCAGGAAAGAGATAATTATTGTGTGTTCCCAGGTCTGAAAGACCTACTGCTTCCCTAAAGGGAGCCGTACAGCAGAGTGGGATCAAATAAATATTCACATTTTTCCACCTTTGGAGCATCGTTTGAGATGGGTGCTCCGCGGGTCCCTGCCTGCGTGTCACCCGCAGAAGCCAATGCCAAAAGAATTTTTAAAAGTAGATTCTTTTCACTCTCCACCCCGTGCAATCTCTTTTTTCTTTTTTTTTTTTTTTTTTTTTTTTAAAAAAAAAAATAATCTTCCTATGCTCCTGTTTTCAGATCAAGCATTTCAAGTTTGGGAATATTTGAAATAAAACCGCATTTGCTTGTGTAAATATAGACATAAAAATGCCACGCTGTGTTTTGCTGGCTTCTTTGAGTCTGTTTCAAAGAAAATTAGATCTCAAACTTTATGCATTTGTAATTGGCACCAACTTCTCCGGTTACCAGCTGGGGGTGAAAGATTTTTTTTTTTTTTTTTCCTTGTTTCTTTCTGAAAGCTTCTATGCAGATGGGCTGGCTGCCTTAATGCCTCAGACTACAATTAGTGCTGTTGTATGCCGAATAGAAATGGCCAGCATTAATATTGTATATGGAACAGCTGAAGGGTTGCGAAGAAACCTGCCCACTACAGGCCCCTGGCAGATGGAACAACATACACAGACACAAAAAAAAAAAAAAAAAAAAAAAACAAAACAAAAAAAAACAACCCAACCTCCAACTTTTAATAACCTTTTGCTCGCTCTCCAGCCCCTTCTCCCCGATTTGGGTGGTTCCTTCCCGAAGAGTCAATGTCTTTGTCTAACCCAAATCTAGAGCTCTTTTCTCCCTGAAGAACAACAATTGGAGCAATCACCATCTTTTGCAAAAGGCACCTCGCATTATCCCCAAACTTCCTCCTTTGTGCCTCGGTTAATGCAGGCACTGAAACACACCCAGCTGAACAGGCACGAACTAACTTTTTATTTAATAACACCCCCCTCGTCCCTTTATTACCCAGCACTGTGCAAGAGGAAAAAAAAAAATACAAACCAACAAAAAACCCGAACCAAACACCACCCCCCCACACACTCCCCGAGCAGAACTGTGACCAGAAGCGGCAGAAAACAGGATTTTCTCCTCCCCCCGCTTCCCTCCTCGTCTTTTGTAATTAGGGGAAACTCGCGGCAGAGGGGACAAAGCCCCGCCGGGCCCTCGGAGCAGCAGCACTGGGGGCTTCACACCACCCCCCACCCCACCCCCCCCGTAACCCTTTGCAGCTGAGGCCGGAGCAAAGTGAGGGGGACGAAATGTGTATGTGGGGGGAATGATGCGACCGGTACCTCGCTTGCTAAATGCAAACCAGGGGAAACCTGCACTCTGAAATACACTCGGGTCCCTCTTTCCCCTTTTCCACGGGGCGGGGGAACAACATAAAACAAAGGGGGACGGGGTAGTTTGGGGGTCCGCCATCCCCCCCCACACACACAAACACACACGCTCCCACCCCTCCCGGGCTGACCGACCCCCCTTTACAAAGGCGTGGCTTAGGCAGAATTAAGCTGCTTGAGCGCTTTAGAGGAAAACCAGGGTGGGGGACACACATATATTTAGAAGCGCCCCCTCCACACTCATACCCCACCCCCCCACCACCCCCCCGCCCCGTCGCCATCCGCCAGCGAACGGCTACGAACCGAGGAAAGTCCCGCAGAGCTTCATCCTTGCCGGGTAGCGGTGGCTGCCTTGGCCCGGGGGGGGGGTGGGGAAGAGGGGGGCGGCGGGCTCGGGGGAAAGAGGGGGGGGGGGGGGCCAGGCCGGGAGGGAGCGGAGCCGCCGGGGGGTTTACTCCGTCATCCCTGGGAAAAGTTGAGGTCCGGAGCAAAAACTTATGCGCGGCGGCGGCCAATGGGACCTCGCCGCCAAATCACTGCAGCGCACTCGGCGGCCAATCCGCGGGGGCCCCGCACAATGGCGCTGGTGGGGGTGGGTGTGTGTCCCCTCCAAGGGATGTGTAGCACCCCCCCTCCCCCCCCTCGCCCCTCCTGGCTGGGCAGGGGAGGGGGGTGAAGCTGGGGAAGGGGACCCCTCCTCCCTCAGCGCCTCACTTCTGTCTTTAATTAAGAGAGATGAAGCGACAGTGTGCGGGGGGGGGGGGGGGGGGGGCAAACCCCCCCCCCTCCGAGACAAAGCATCCCCATGGAGCCTGATCCACCTCCACTATGTCAGGTAGACCCCCAAAAAACGCTGTATCTGCCTGCGGAGTGACAGACCCCCCCAGCTCACGCCGGCGCTGGGCTTGTGTGTGTGTGTGTGTGTGTGTGTCCCCAGCCCTGCGGGCAGCCCCCGGGCTGGCCAGGCTCTGGGCAACCAGTGGCCAGCTCACTGGACCTCTTACACAGCCGAGTCTGTTCAGAAATACATGAGTCTCATGATGGCCACATGCAACTTGTTGGATGCTTTGGTCGAATCCGGGGTGCATGAGGGGAAGGGAAAGGGGGAATTGCTTCTGGGAGAGATCTGAAATGGAAGAGGATGTCTCTCTGCCTCAAAGGACAGATGGCAACGTTGGACTGAACTGATCCCAGCTGGAGAAAACTGGCTACAGGCCAGCGAGGAACACTCTCACTGGCCTCCCAGATGGAAAAGCAGGGAAATAGTTACCAGGAAATAATAATAATAATAATAATAATAATAATAATAATAATAATAATAATAATAATAATAATAATAATAATAATAATAAACTAACCAGGATTGTGATTAATATGTACGATAGCACTGAACTTTTCTACCCCATTGGCTTGGAGGGCAAAGTGCCTTCTCTGGGTTGTGTGACCCACCACGCTCTGCTCATTACCCAAGATAAAACTGGCCATTTTTGAAAATGGGACAGAAGAGGGATTGCCTGGCAAAAATCCCGATTGTCAATGTAAAAACTCCACACCCTGACCTGAGTGGGCAAAGAAGTTCATTTGCAGAGAGAGGGCAAGCCCACCCAAGCCTCGGCTCGGGTGATTTGGGAAAGGGGAAAAGCCTGTGCTTGAGGGGCCAGGTGGCATCAGTAATAAGGAGCTGGGGACAAAGCTGATATTAACTGAAGGAGAGTTGAAAGCAATTTATCTCAGCAGGGCATGCCTGTATATTAGGGTAATTTTTTATTTTATAAACATAAGAGGGGATGCAGTTGGAATAAAGGTCGGCAAAGAATGTAGAACAAGAGGCTAATTCACTCTTTGGTTCAAGATCCTGGGCTGAACGCTTGGTTGAATACTTCTAACTCCTTAGTCCAGATTTCTTTGATGGCAGAGAGCTGGAAGGGGGAGCAGGGAGGAACAGCTTTGCTGGGCTGGGGCAGGCAGTGTGTGAATATCAAAGTACACCCTTTCTTCTGCATATCCATCATGGTCTTCTGCTGGTCTCAGGGAAGGCTAAGAAAATAATAATAGTAATAATTATTATCATAATTGGATTGAATTGAAAGGCAGTAGTTTGAGTCAAATTAAAAGTGTAACAGTTGAATAGGTGGGCTTTTTTTGACATTCTTACTCTTAGAAGGACCTGGATAAGCCATGCTTAGCTCAGCCAGATCTCTCATCCAGGCTGGATACAGCTCAGAAAAGGGGCTGGAACTGAGCTCCCTGCGCAGCTACATCCGAGAGCAGAGATCTCCCAGCAGAAGGGGGTGTGAGACAGCCTGTTTGGGGACTGGCACCTCTTCCGTCTTTGAATTAGCAGCTCTGTCTTTGCAGAATATTCTGTGCTTTATTGTCCCTTCAATCCCCACCTTGGAAGATGAGAGGTGACATTGCGGAGAGCTCTGTGCTTGGAAAATGACTTTCAGAATTACGTTCCAGCAATTTGAAACTTTCGCTCTCTCATCTTCAGCCTCTTGGGGCTTTAATGGGAGACAGCAAAGTGCCTCTTCCTCCTCCCCTCTTTTCTTTTCCTCCCCTGTTCTCTTGCAGCTGCAGCGGCCGGGATTCAGCAAGGTCACACAACTCCATTGCTTCCTGCGTGCAGGAGATCTCAAATTAAGGGGTGTTGGGAGCAGCCTGTTGAGATGAAACAGCCTTCACTCAGCTCCAGCAAGCAAGGAAATGAAACCCATTCACAGTGGCTCCAGACTGGCCCACCTTCCCTGTGCATTGGCTGGGGGAAAAGGTAAAGACCTGGAGGAGCAAAAAGCAGAGAAAAATAAGTCCGTCCTGGAGCTGGAAGCTGCTGTTTTTTGCCTGTCAGAGGGAGCCCCAAAACATTATCAGCAGGCCTTGTGGCTGCAGCTGCCTTGCCCACTCCTTCTTGGTGTTTTTGTCAGCATCTCACCCTGGTTTGGTTCTCGCTTTCCCCTAAATTTCTGCTGCTGCCTCCCCTTTCCCCGGCTTCACCAGAGAGACAGAGCTAGCCCTGGCTCCGTCCTCCTGCCAGCGGTGTGATCTTGTGGCCTTAGTTCTGTGTGGGCATTAAGGGGAGCAGAAGAGGACACAGATGGGAATGGAGAAAAATCACAGAAACTCCACTGATATCTGGATGGTTCCCTGCCGTGGGTCCTGGGAAGCCACGTGGCTCACATGGAAAAAGACCAAAGGAAACACCGTTCTTTTGTAGCCTATGATTTCTGCTGATGCACTGCCAGACTGGGGGGGAGTTTATTGTTCCATGTGTGCAGTTCTGAGTCTGGAAAAAAAAAAAAAGAAAGAAATCACTAAGACGTTTCTCTGCATACCCCACCACCATCTTACCAACAGCCTGTGTTAGACTTTCCTCTTAACCAGTTCCCATGCACCACAGCAGCCCTGGCTTTCTCACAAAGAAGGGCACAGTTCCCGTTATTTGTTGACTGTTTGCTTCTGTCTCAAATCTCTTCCTCCAGCACCTCTCTCATTGCCACGTGAGGAAAGCCAGAGAAGCAGTATGCAGATATTGTCAAACTCAACTTGATAGGTACTGTCAAAACTGCCAGCGTGTGGTGACAATAAACATTTTAGCTGGCTAACAATTTGCTGCAAAAAGGGTTGACCCTGAAATCAAGTTCTGCTGTAATGAACACTTTGTCTCCAAATATTTGCATTTTTGCTGACAAGGTTCACTCTCCAGGAGATTTCCTCCGCCCGTGAGCAATCTGCCTTCAGACGAGATGGAGGATGGATGTGGTTTCCTGAGCCAGTTTGTTATCTTGGCGGGGTTGGGGGGGGGACAGGACACGTGCACGTGCCCAAAATCAGCAGAGCCACCATGGATGGGGGATGTTCGAGCAGGGGAGCTGCTCAGCTCCAGGGTGTTGCTCACCGTCGTTGAGAAGCCCCTTTCCTTTTAGGTCCTGTATGGCAGTGCAATGCTGGTAACACAAAACTGAAAGCAATGATTAGCCTCATTTAACAGACGGGGAAACTGAGGCACGTGGTGATTTGGGACTGTATTTGGACTGTCTTTGCCGAGTTGTAGGAGGAGCAGCCAAGAAAGTGTCAGTGCAGGGGCCCTGTTACCCAGGGCTGCCCAAACCAGCGGCCGGAGGGGGCCGAAGCTGTGCTGGCACTCAGCAGCTCAGTTTGGGGGTGCAGCTGCCCCTCCGAGCACACGGAAATCTGGGGCTGCCCACCCTCAGGAACTGCTGTGCCGAATCTTCTTCCACCCTCTTCAAAGTGGCAAGGGATTTGACCAAGGTTACGTAGAGAGTCACCGGCAGAGCTAAGAGCTAACTAAAATCCTTAGCTGGCTCCACTGTGTCAGAGAAGATGCTCCAAGTTCCCTTGGTGCAAAGACAGAAATGCAATGCTTACGTGTTTGAGGATTAAGTTTCTCAGGACAACTATCTTTGCAGGGATGATCACCACCGCGGTGGCCATATTTTTGTCTGCTCCCATTAACGATGGGCAAATGAGCTCTACCTAATTCCCCAGGGACAGGGTTTCCAGCCTGGACTGGGAGGATTTACTTGCACAGTGCGTCGCTGCAGAATAAGCATCCTCCAAGGCTTACCGGAGCCGGCCTACCAAAGTCAAACACCTCCTGCCCTCTGCACTAGCACAGGGAAAAGCTGCAGCGTTCAATCCCACAAATCCCAAAGGTGGGAATGTCCGTCGGCAGCTTGCAAGTGGGTGGGTGCACACCCGCGTGGCCTCAGGTCACAGACAAGCGATTTGTCCCAACGGCGGGCGTGGGGCAGAGCAGCAGCGAGGGCAGGATGCTGCTTTCCAGCTTTGGGCTTCAGCATCCCAGCTCCATTGCGACAATTACTCCTTAAGATTGGGGAAAAATATCCCCAGGCAGGCAGGCTTTCACAAAGGCCTAGAAGGTAGGAGATCTGGATTTCATTTCCACTCCTGCCACTGATTTTTTGAGAGTGGGCACAGAAAAGTGTCTTCATGCATTTTCCTTCTGACACTTGGCTTCTCTATTTTGAGTAAAAGGTGCTCCGAGTGCACCCTGCCTCTTACTACTTCTATTAGCAGTGCTAGGTAGACTGGAGCTGTGATTTGCTTGAGATCCCTAAATTCCTAGACAAATACACAATAAATTGCAATAAAACTTCTCACTGCTGCAGGAAACTGGGGGAGGAAACAGAAAGTATCCTTACAGGTTTGCAAAAAGGACATAAAGGGAAGAAAAGCACAGCTTATTTCATTTTTATCTCCCTTTCCCCTCCCTGCTGTAATGAAAGGCAATTTTCACTAGCAGAGTGTTGTCATTTTGCTGAAGAAAAATTCACAGTTTTGGCCAGAGAGTGTTTTTTTTGATTTTTTCTTTTTTCTCTTTTTTTTTTTTTTTTTTTTTTTCCCCCCCCCTATTCATGACAGAGAGCTGTTGCATTTCTGGCAGCGGCAGTAGCACTGCGCCTTGGAAGGCATCCAGGCCCCCACCTCGATGCTCTCCGGCTCTGCCACCCCATGTGGTGCCTCCTCACTGGGCTCACCATGGCCACCGCCTCCCACGGCCCATCGGCCAGCGATGAGCATCTCAGAGCAGCAGCCTTGGCTGGCCCATCCTTGTGCAATTTTGGCAGAGGAGTGCAGCAAGGTACCACAGAAGTAGTCTGCTGGCGTGAGGGGGCAGAGTTAAACGCAGAGTTTTTAATTTAAAGTGCTCGGTGGAATTCAGTGCGCTGAGGATGAATTATTTTGGGTGGACCTTGTAAACTGGGCACTAACATGGTGGTTGATCGCAGTGAGATAACTAAACGTGCCCAGCTGTGCCTGGACAGCCCACGCAAGCCCTGCGAGGAAACACGAGCGATCCCCCTTGAAAGCAAAGCCCGCTGCAGTTGCCCCACACAAATACCCACAGAGGAACGTGCAGGTGTACACACATCCTTACCAAATCTCCCTGTGACCCCTCTGTAGATCTCTAGAGGGATCTTTTTCTCATGCTTCTTGTTACAAGGGAGTTTCTCAGCACTCACAAAGGTCACTATCGTCCTCTCAGCCCTCCTGGGCTTCCCCATCTCCTGGTGGATGTCCTAAGGTTACTCCTAGTTTTCTTCTCCATTATAAACTCTGAGAGCCAGTGGGAAAAAAAAAAAAAAAAAAAAAAACAAAACATCCTGGTTAAAGGCTACAAGCTGAGCTGTCCAACAAACCGTTGACTCCAAAGAGATGATTTTCTCTTTTTCATTCTTCTTCCCCTCATTCCCTCCTCTCTGGCACAGGACAATTACCAGAGCTCCGAGACACACACCTCGAGCCCCTTGCCAGCTGAGCCGTTTCACCCTGTCCTTGTTGCAAGCCGTGCTGGGAAGCCCATAAAGCACAAGGGAGGGATAATTACTAGTCCCAGAACTGTGATGATAATTAATACTCTGCTAAAAGGAGCGCTTGTCAGGTCAGGGAGCAGAAGGAGGGATGGGAAAGCAAATAGGCAAAAATAAAACCTGAGCAAAGGTTTGCTGGGAGGAAAGGGTTAGAGACAAGGAGGACAGGAGGACCTGGGGGGTGCAGATGTCCAGGGTGATGGGGATGGGGTCTGTGCTCATCCGCAGGCTGTTGGAGAGGAGAGGGAGTGTTGCACCCCCATGGGTAGGCTGTTGGGGAGCTTTAGTGTGCATTGTATCACAGGACCCCCTCCCATCTTCCCTTCATCACCCTCTCAGCCTGTTAGTGATCTCTTCCTTGGGAAACAAGCGCTGTTCTATTTTCCTTCTAAAAAAAAAAAAAAATAATCTGTTATTTAGAAAACAATTTTGATTTCCAGGCCAAACTAGCTCTGTCCCTGAGAGAGCAAACTGCAGACCTCACATCAGAAAAGCAGGACGTCCAAACAAGCAAGAGCATCTGCTCATCCCTGACATGCACTCAGAGAGCTCCTTGTCCCC
Organism: Tyto alba; assembly: GCF_018691265.1. Taxonomy (NCBI): domain Eukaryota; kingdom Metazoa; phylum Chordata; class Aves; order Strigiformes; family Tytonidae; genus Tyto; species Tyto alba. The sequence goes on from NW_024881308.1 coordinate 15,810,979, forward strand.
CGAGTTACAGCTCTCCCCTCTTCACAAGCTTTCTGAATTTAAGACTGACTTCACCATTTCGAGGACACAAGAGTCCACCTTTTAATTGAGGTTGTAGAAGGAAATGTAGAAGAAATATAAATAATTCCATGGTAGCAATAGGGATATCTTGAAACCCAAACTTCATAAATCTAAACTCAATAAATCTGAGCAAGGTGAAGCATAAGAGAAAGGAGGATGTTAGCCAGGGAAACGTGGGCTTGGGGCTTTCCCCCAGTAGAGGCTTCTGGACAGCCTTGGGCAAAGGCGTTCATTCTTCTCTTCCTTCATCTCATCACCTGAAAGATCAGCAAAATGCCTCCGTATATGCTGCGTATCAGCCCACTAGCTACAACTGAGTTAAACCAAAAAAAGGCAACCCAGAACCCATGGTAAAGGGTGAGAGAAACAGAGAAGTGCTGGCAAGGGAGAACAATATGTTTTCAGACAAGATTTAAAAAGAAATGTTATGTTAATACTAGTTTGGCGTCATACTGTCATAACACCATCAAAATGACATGCTGTCACCACTAATACGACTGTTTAGGGAATATGCAACATGAACAAAAAAAGCAATTCGCTTAGAAACAAACTGGGATGAGTCTATATTGTAAGAAAACAGAAATATGCTGCAATCCAAGGGAGGACCAAACAAATGCTCTGCAGTTTCTGATGACAGTGGTGCAGACGGAGACAAGAAGCTCTAAAGAAAACTTGCTCCTTGTTTTCCAAGGCCCCTTAGCCTTCGCTGGGATAATCTGCTCATAAGAGAGCAACAGTTAAAGGACAGCTGTTCTGGCATTAATTAAAAAGCCCTACAGTCCTTTCCTAATAAATCCACTTTTTCTCTAAGATCTTCTTCCTCGATTTGTTTCAATACCTGTCCCTAATTAAGTCCGGTGAGAGGAATTCACTACTTCAAATGAGTTAAAAACGGATGTTCTCAAGGCACCTGCATCTGAAGAAACTTATTTTTGAAGCCCATGAATTAAATTAAGAGGGAACATTTTCAAGCTGATCGCTCCCTTTTGATTAACACAAACGAGCTGCTCTACGTTAAAAATCGTCACGCTTGCTCTTCCGGCTAATTTGGAGAGAGTTCAGCTGTTAGAGTGCTAAATAGTCACATTAAAGCCTACAGACCTGCGAGTGCATTTAGGCTGATTCCTTTAAAGGGGAGATTCAGCATCGCATCACCTGAAGATGCCCCTCTCCACAGAGAGCTATGGAAACAAGCTGCCCAACGGCGCTGACAGCGGCTTGTTGACCAACAGAATTCTGGCACAAGCCCTGCCTATCAGCCATGGCAACCGGGCTGACAGCAGGGCAATGGCAGCTGCTACGCACGGAAAAACGCTCTTAAAAATATCACGGCTGAAACCCATTAAAGAAAATAAAAATAGAAAATACGCAAGAAAACGCGGCTGCGTGTGAAATAAATATCGGGAAGGATGTTAGGTACATTTATAACTATAGCCTGCCCCAAATTTTCCTGGGGTTTTAACCCAAAGCTTCTTCACTACAAGCAATCCAAATGGGTTTTTTGTTTTTGTTTTTTTTTTTTTTGTTAGAAAATGTCAAATTTTCCTGTTTGGTTTTTTTTTTTGTTTTTTTTTTTTTTTTTTTCAACTCTTGCTAATGTGATCAAAATTGAGAGCTGAGTTGTATCTGACTAAAGCCAAATCACTGGTATCTGCTCACCCCAGGCTTGCCCAGACCTTGTTCACAGCCCAGGTTTTCCTCTGTGCCATCCCGTTAGCCCCAACCAGCTCCACCAACTGCAGAATCAGACTGGGAAGACGCCAGTTGCCTCACGCCTCCCAATACAGTGTAAATCTGATCATAAAATGGCTTAGAGCCTTTCTGAGGGGCATCTTTAATGATAATTTCATACCTCTTGTCAGAGTCTGAAGAAAAAGTGATCAATCAATGAGGGGTGATGCACCGGGGCAGAGCGTAAGCTCCTCAAAAGCCACCCCACCTCCAGCTGAGCCTCGGGTGAGCTGAATTCATTCCCGGTGTCAGTCCAGTGAAGCACACAATTATGCAGGAAAGATTTCGGGCTGGGCTGTCTAGCTACGTTAGGCCACCACACCAGGAGCTGGAGAGATTGCGTCCAAGAATTTGCTTATGGAAGAATGAAAAACTGCCCTGTTGAATCTCTTCCTTCCCACCTGCTGGGCTTTATCTCTTGAAACCTGAAAAATAAGGCAGAAAGATTTGCTCTGAGAGCTTTGACCCATGAGTTGGTTTTCTCATGTTGGTAACAGCTGAGTATTTAAAAAAAAAAAAAAAAACCAAAACAAAACAAAAACACACAAAAAAAACAAATTAAAAAAAAAAAAAAAAAAAAAACAAGAAACAAAAAAAAACAAGCCCAGCCTTTGCCATCCAGGATGAATTAACCGTGTTCCAGTGGGTCTGCACGGTGGTAGGCTGGTTTCTGCTGGAGCTGGGCATTTGCCATGCTTTCCTAGAAAAGCTCTCTGCCACTCTCCTTGCAACATTAATTCTGAACAACAGAGATGGAATGAAATGTACGTTTGAAAGCAAGCCACGAGGCAGAGAGCAATATTTAGCTTTCCCCTCCCAGAGGTCTTACCTGTGTTGGCACTGGTTTAAAGATGTTAGAATGGGATTAAGGGGCTAAATCAGATATTTTATTAGTTACAGGAGCCCAATTTCCTTGCTAAATAATTGAATGCATGCGCTTAAGGCACAAGTCTAGGCTGGCTGGTGAAAGGAGGTCCGCAAAACGCCCGGCTGAGATTTCAGAGAGGATCAGATGGAGAGTGTGGCATCAGTCTGTCTGCAACAACATCTGGTTTTCCTTTCATCTGGAGTGGACGCTGCATGTCACTGTGAATATCAGTTCCTGGGACATTTCTGACAAGGATTTACATGAGGAGATAAAAAGGTCTGAAATTTCTTTAGCGGAAATACTTTTTCTTTTAAATAAGAAAACAGGAGCTGAACTTATGTGTTTTCATAAGAGGTTTTTGTTTGTTGGCCAAATCTCTGACTAAGATGAGAACACAAAGGCCTGGTTAGATTCAGGTCTTCATGTGGTGTTAACCAGTCCAGGAAAAGAAAAAGCTGAGATACTTGCAGCCGAACCATTCTTACGAATTTTTCAACTATTCTGCAGATTTAATAAATTAAAATACTTCTGTAAATACTTTGAAGCTTATTCATCTCCGATAACACTTGGTACCTTATCATTTCTAACTGAGCTACAGAGAAAAACACATTATTATGGATTTTGTGGTAGATCCTCCGATTTATCAACCTAAAAAGATTTCAAAGCAATAGAGGCTTTCTATAGAAGTTAATATGTCATATGCTATTTATCACCTGGGGTTTGCTGAGTCTGCATTCCTAATCAATGACTTGACAACTTGAGTTAGTGAACACTTAAAGATTATATCCGTGCAGAGATGTGGCCAAAGCAGTTTCAGCCTCCAGGAGGGGACACTGGTCACCTTGGTCATTCATCCAAGACGTCTTGCGCATTTGTGGTTGCATCGCCCAGAGACGGGCACCAACGGTAACCACGATTTCCTCACCCGAGCAAGCACTACTCTTGCAAAAACCCACGCGAGCAGATGTTGAAATACCCCAGGGTTCAGCCGATGGCGGGAAAACTTCCAAATTCCAAGATGTATAATTCCATTCTGCCTCCTTCAAGTCTCCCCAGGGCCAGGGCAGAGATGCCCGCCCTTGCAGGCATTCATCACGTCCCCGCCTCGGCAATGCTGCGCTGGCTTTCTGGCTGGCTGCCACGCTCCATCCCAGAGGTGGCTGCCTCCGCTGCAGGTGAATGATGACGGCGCATACAGGGTGTTATGGGCACTGGGAGGCTTAACATCACTAAATAAATGTAATGAATATATACGATTTCATTTCCCCCCCCCCCCCCCCTCCCCAGACGCATTTCTACACTTTCATTTGATCTCGTTGACGTACTGCAGCCTCACTCCGTATAATCCACACAAACTCCACGTGCCGTGGAGTGGAGCCGGGAAGCTTGGCAGGTAGGAGCTTCAGGCAAAAGAGACCCCGGCACCGCGTACGCATGAAGGGGGACTGGTACCTCCCACCGCACGCCTGCCCTGAAAGCTAACAGGGCTGCAGCATCCCATCTGTAGCCTCAACACCTCTGTGCACGTACACGAATGCTCGTGCTGCGTGGATGAAGAAGCAGAAACACAGGAACAGGCAGAGCGAGTGTTTCCAGACACATTTACGGACTCGCGGGAGGGACAGGGATGCTCTGTGGATGGCGGAGGAAACCCATCTTTCAGCCCATGACGGATTTACTCCTGTGACCCTACAAGTGGAGGTCGGAAGACCCTGACAGAAAACAAATGAGAAATGACAGCTTTCAGAAATTCCTGCAGTAACTTCTTTCCCCCTCCAACCGCGACATCTCTCCCACCGCGCAGAGCTGGGGCTGAGGGGCTGGGCAGAGAAACACCCTTCCCAGCCCAGGTGCCAACTGGGACGTCTCCCTGGGGCTCCCTGGTGTTTGCTCTTGGCCATCTCCTCCCTCCTCAAACTTTACACACTGTTGGGGCAATGACTTGTAGTATCACCCGCCGGCATCCCCCACTGCCCCTGCTTTGGCTCACGCCGCTCCTCACTGCTCCTGCAGCCGCCATGCCTGCAGCAGTGAGTTACATCCGAAATAAAACAGATGCCTTAAAAATGACTTTGTGCAGAAGCAGAGCCATGGTGCAACTTTGCACGCTCTTGTTTATGTCCCTCTGTTACAGCCCATGTCTCCTCCTGTCCCCTTCAGGGATGTACTTACAGCCACTCATCTCAGCGAGCTGTTATGGGTCCCTGTCCCAAATCCTGGCTTGGGAGCTCCTAAACACAAGGCAGCACATGCATGGGTGCAAATCATCTGAGCCCCATAAGGACTGAACCCCCTAACGCCTCTCATTTGCTTTCCAAAATGTCCCCAGTTAGGAGAGGCGAACGCATTTAGGGACATGGAAATTTATTGTATCCTTTTATGAGAAGGACAGCGCACCGTCAGTCAGAACACAGGGAAAGAGAGGAATTAGTCAGGTTAGTTTTCTTCACCACTTAGTTGTTCCGGAGAGGCTGAGTTCTGGGGAGGGTGATGAATCACTGTTTATGAAATATTTCTTCCAAGAAGATGATTTGAAAAATACATTTCTAATTTATTGCAACCTCTTGCTTTCTTGGGGAACGGCAGCCAAAGGAGAAAAGTTCCTCCCTCCTCCATTCGCCTTCCCTCAGTTCATTATCGCTATAATCTTATCTCCCGTACCCTCTCCTCACCCTTTGAATATTACATCTCCTCCCGCTTGTGTGCGGAGGTGTAGCCGTGCGTGGAGAGCGGGGGGAGCCGGCGGGGAGGGGGGAACTGGGAAAAATCGTCACATATTTCAGGCTGGCTCTATTTAAATGAGTTTGGGATTGTGCTTCTCTGGAGCAGATGGCCCTGGAGATAATGATGCCTGAGCAGCGGAGGCTGGAGCCCCTCTCTCCTGTTGCCATGGCAGGCCACGGGGCTGAAATGGATTCTGCTTATTAAATTTGCGAGCTCTTGTGTACTCAGGATGAATGGCGTTCAGTCATAAAGAGGCCCAACCTCCTAATGTCGCTGGATAGTTTTATCTTAGAAAGCCAGGCACTCTAACTCCGCCAGACGAGGGTCTCATTAACCTATTAACAGCAGCCGTGGAGGAGTTCAACCCACAGGGGCTTTGAACGGGGAGAGCGGGATGTTTCCAGGAACGTGCCGAACGCCGACGGTCCTCGTGGTGTAAAACCCTGGGCGAAGGCAGTTGATCAACTTTTGGTTCAAAAAGGGGAGAGTTTCACTCAGCACGTCAGGACCTGCGTGTTTCCCGCACATGTTTGTATGGGACCTAACGCAACGGAGCCCATTGGAGCCTCCAACATTGCCTTTCGTTCTGGAACAAATATTAACAAGAGTTTGGGATTCACTGGGCCAAGGAGGTTTGCGAGGGGTAACAGCCCAGTGTCTGACTTGCGATGTAACCTCTGCTTTTTAAATCAGGATTACACAGAAATAGATACGATGCTGCCTTGGAGCCACAGCAAGAACTTGGTAGGATGGAGATCATAGCTCGTGGTAGAAACTGAAGGAGGAGAAAATGGAAAGATTTGAGATTTAGAGGACACATTTCTTAAAGAAAAAAAAAAAAAAAAGAAAGAAAGAAACAAAAACTCAGAGAAAAGATTGGTGCTCATTTCTTTTCCGACTTTCCTGTAGGACCAGTCTTGGCTAATGCTCACAGTGACAACACTCGTCTGAGACGTGCAAAACACTGCAGATTAAAAAAAAGCAGGCTGAAAGGCTTTACCTGAAAACATTCTTTCTTTCTACAAAAAATTGTGGGTTTGATTCAACTAAATATTTATATGCCTGTTCCAGACATGACAGATAAATCTGGCTTTTTCCAGAGCATGGGAAAAGGGTGTTTCCTGCTGCTAGCCCTTCCACCCAACCTTTCCACCCAGGTTTGCTTCAAATGATGCGGTGAGACTTAAAGAATTAAATCTTTTTCATCAGTATAAAAGCAAGTTGACTGACAATTTGAAGTGTAGTATAGTTGGGATTTTGTTTTCCACTGTACTTCTTTGTAGAGCCGCCTTTCAGAAAGACACCAATAGTTCGGAAGAATGGAAATTTCACATGCAGTAAGACAACGCATGTTACATTATAATTCAGTTAACTTTGATTAACCAGAGGTTGGTAAAATAGCACTGCACTATATTTAGTTTCACATCACATTTTTTTACATGTTATTATGCAAATTTTTGCACGAGCCTTATTTCAAATGCAACCCAACTTATTTTCTTCCCCGCATCCCTGCATGGCCAACAAAAGCCCACCTGCCCGAGTTGTGCTGTGTGGTTTCCCTGCTCTGGCAGCATCTACCTGTCCAGCCAACCTTGTGCTATGAAACAATCACACCAAAGGCTGCCACCATGGGACTTTTTTCCCCGATGGAGGTGAGAACTACTTGTTTTGGTGCAAGTCTTCCCACTCTAAAAGGAGAGGCAAGAGAGCAAATACCTGCAAACACCTTCATGACCGAGTGATGCACTTGGTGTGGTCTGTAGCTGTAAAGTTGGTGGGAGATTATCTAAGGGAAATGTTTTCCCCCCATCATTGTAAAATATTAATTTGTTGGAAAGGGAAGCATTCATGGTCCAGAAACTGGGGTTGCAGATCTTCCTTCTTCCATGAGAGGTGAGCAGGGAACTTGGCCACTTTGAGTCCTGCGGTGTCTTGGAGATAACTGCAGAGATGCAGAAGGGTCTGGGAATGGTCTAAAAAGTCCTCCTCATCTTCCAAACCCCTCATCACAACAGTGTAAAAGGCAGTCATTGCACAAGGTTGGTGCAAATAATCACCTGTGCTTGGGAAAGATCATCCCGGACTCCATAAGTGCAGCACAAAAGTAAAAGCCAGCCAAATATTTTGGCATTCAGTTCTCCCACCTTCTTCATTTTGAGGTTAATATTCTTAATGAAATAGAAGTGAAAGGAAAGTTCACAAGAATTTTGTTCACTTGGCAAAAACAACTGAATATTTAGATTTAGCACTTCTATTCATTTTGGTGAGTGCTGAGTAGCTACATCCTGCAGTTGGCTTTCAAAATTGTGGTCTCATCCAAGGACTCTGGACATCTCCCCTGTCCTCTGCTGGCCTCGGAGCAACTTCTGCAGGATGTGCATCTTTGAGCTGAGATGGTATGAAATCTGACCCTCGCTCAGTATCAGCTCTTTAGAAGGCTTTGAAGACCAAAGGAGCAGAAACACATGCCCAGATTTCCACAGAGCTCTCAAAATACAACCCCAGCAATACTGAGCGGATACAATTCAAAATTTAAAAGGCTGGTTGGAAGTGCTGGGTAAGGTGTTTATGCCTTTACTCCTTTCCAGCCGTGTGCCCCAGCAGCTCCCCTGACCTGGGCTGGAGTCCAGCTCCATGGACGGATTGGGTGTTGGCATGCTTAAGCCTGCTCTCGCTCCCGTGTAGATGTAGTCTGCAGGGTCACCTTGGGAGACTGCATGAGAACAGAGGGCTGGAGACAGGTCTCCTGCACGCCAGGTTGGTGCTCCCAGCCCTGACCCGCCATCCTCTTTGTTCTGAAATCCCCGTGAACAGGGAGGGTGGAGGAGAGGACGGGCAAAACGCTGCTGGGGCAGCTGCCTACGAGTGCGGGCCATAGAAAAGGGATTAGCTCTGCCTTCAAAATGCAAATCCCCTTGACACACGCCAAGCTCACAGGCACTCCTGGAGCCATTTGCCCAGTCCTGACTTACATCTTTTACACAAGCGCAGGCTTGCCAACTTAATGCCAGAGGTATGAACACTGGTGAATTAAAATGGAGCCTACAAATTAAAAGCTGATTAGCAGATATTAGAAGGACATTGAGATGAAGAGGCCACAGTGATGGAAAAAGGTTCCTGGTCCCCACTTTGGTTTGTAGCACAACCTCCTCCCCAGTCTCTGTGACTCCTCTGCCATGTCCTAATCCCCTTGCACAAGGGGTCAAGCTGACACCAGAGGGAAGAGGGGCTTCTTCAGACTTTTCCATGTCAAAATCCAGCCCCCAAATTACACAGACCCACAAGAAGAAAAGAGGACCACAGCAGGCTCCTTGCTCTCCAGAGAGGCCCTACGCAAGGAGCTGTCAGACAGGGTATCTGGAAAGCTTGCTCAAGCAGCGGGTAAAGCTACGCTTTAGCATTGCTCTTACAGGCCAAGCCTTCACATTCCCACCCTGCAATCAGCATTTGCACACATTTCCCTAAACTGGACACTCATTAAACTGGGAGATTTGGATTGCCAAAACATCATTGTCTCTCAAGACCTGACTACCCATCAGATACGCTAAGCTGCTGCGAGGAGGTGGTTTTGGCCCAAGCTAGCAGGAGCTGGGATGGCCAGTAAGGAACTCCACCAAAGCTGCTGCAGTCCCAGCAGGTCCCACAAAGCTGAGCGAGAGCAGAAAATCTCTTTCCCTGATCCCCAGAACAGGCTGAACTTCGAATGGGCCAAAAGGACAATCATGGCTTGTGGGAAGGGAAAGATCTGGTGACTTCTCATCAACATTATTCATTCTGCTTCTCTCTCCATCATCCCTTGATGAAGTATTGCTCAGGAGAGCCTGTCACAAGCTGGATGCTGGGGTCCTCATGCTCATGGGCTGGTGTCAGCACAGGGAACTGGAGGAGCAAGCAGGAGATGCTGAGATTGGTGATCAAAGACCACTGTGTATTTCCTGAGACAGCTGGTTTTATGCCTTAGGATTTATGAAGCAAACGGGGAAAGCCACTTTAGAAACATTGGCAAAGGCAAGTTTAAAACACAGGATAAAGCTTGGTCTTTTCCCTCCCCTTGTTACTAAACAACCAATTTGGAACCTGAGATTTTCTCACTTGTGAATGCCTCTTGTGTCTTCCCAAAGTGGGACATACCCGCAAGCAATTTTATAAATTGAAGACAAACACTTCAGTCACGAAGCCAGCTTAACTTCACAGGGAAAACAAGAAAGAGCATTAACCCGGCGTTCTTGAAGTAACGCTTTAGTTTTTCTGTTAAAAAATAAATTACTGACTGCGGAAGGAAGAAAGGACTCATTTTGCTGTGATAATTGCAAAGCACACAAAAAAGGTAATTTTTTGCCTGACTTACATTTAGAGCATGTCTCAGCTTTTACCAAACAGCCTTGGTTACCAACAGAAAGAAAGCACTGAAATATGCAAATATTTAAAAACTAGCAAGCAAATCCCTGGAGAAGAAGGAACAAAAAAGAAGCGGGGGAAGGGGTTCCAGCAGATACAGAGATGTGGCAGGCTGGGAGCTGCTTTTCTGAAGCCTCTTGGAAGTTTTTGCCAGGGACAGCCCAGGAAAGCGATGGCATGAGGACATCCTCCAAGGGCCAGCTTTCAAGTCATCCTCTGCCCACTTGAACGACAAAAGCAAATCGCTGCCGTGCAGGCTGTGATGTTTGTGGCAGCCTCAGCCTGCCCTCGTACGCACTTAAAGCAAGATATTTAAATGCTCTTTAGGCTTTGGTAACAACACTACAGAGAAGTGACAGCTCGCACCTCTCAGCTCCTTCCCAGTCTGGGTGAAGACCAGGCAGATATTCCAGCTCTTTTTTACACCTGGCTGACATGGAAAGTTATGTTGCAAATCATGAGACCTGGAGATTTCATCTTCTTTATCAAATCAAGGCCTATATTCCAAAGCTTTCATCCTCGTAACCTTGCTTGCCCTCAGTGACAGAATCTATGTCAAGTGACTGGTCACCCTCAGCCCAAGGAAGGACGATCTACGAGGTAGCCTCACTCAGGGGAAGCAGCTGGGTTTCTTCCCACTTTCCCTGCTCTTTGCTTGCATATTGCTAATAGTCTCAATAATGTGCTCCCGGCTACAGCAAGAGTGTTTCCATTTCTAAAATGCTTTATAGTCACTTACGGTTTTACTCTGTTGGGTAGTGACTCCCATCGTAAATGGGCATAAAATGGGACACGTTGGGGCTTACAGTGCAACAAATCCAGGCAGGCTGCAAGTTCAAAAGAGGCAGAAGGAAATATTCCTTTATGAACTATTTGTAAAGCTGTGAAGGAAGCTCCTTGCACAGGAAAAAAAAAAAAAAAATGCAAATTCAGGAGACAACTAGAGAAATTCACAGAACAAAATATCCCTCAAAACTGATTTTGTGGCTAATGCAGGAATTTCTGGAGCCCCAAATCACTATGGTTCAGTAAAGGATTTTGGAGGAAGCATCCCGCTCTTCCTCCCACTGCTGTTCTGATCTGTGCAGCCGGCTCCTAGAAGGAGCAGTTCCTACGGACCTGTAAACCCATCCCTCCCTCCCTCCCACAGCCCCTGTCCCGGTGTCCCCTTCGTGTCGGTGACACTGGGGAGCCCTGGCCGAGGTAGGTGGGTGGGTGGCAGAGGTGGGCGCGCGTGTGCGTGCATGCGTGTGAACCCGAGGAGCTGGGTGCATTTTCTTCCCTGCACGCTGACACGGCTTTGCTTTTGTTTCCTGAGTAAATAGAAAAGCCACGGTGGCAGGAAGGAGAAAGGCAAAGGCAGGGCTCGGCAAGCAGCGCCTGTTTACAATGACAAAGGGCTCTGCCACACTTCGGGGAGGAAATTTTCCTTCCAGACTTCAGGCCTCATTAAGTGAGTGGGCACAGCTAATAGGCTTTGTGTGCGAACGGCCCCAGCCTCGCAAGGTCCAGCTGTCACTGGGGCGAATGTCAAAAATAACAGCGGGCTCAGCCATTCTCCACCCCGCTCGGGCTTTAAAATTTATCTTTAAAAGGGGGAGGAGCAGGCAGTGAAAAGTAGCAAGCAATTAATGGGAGACAAAAGCAAATGGACCCGCCGGGGCTGATTGCAGGAGAGGGGGAAAGTCCCCCGGAGCTGGGCTAGAGGGTTGGTGGGGAAGAAACAGAAAAGCTGAAGAGCCCCCCTGTCAAGTAGAAACTCATTGCGGTGATAAATGCACGGGCAGGGCTGGGAGGATGCTCAGGAATTGAGGGTCCCGGCGGTCCCTCTCTGGGCTGGGCTGATGCAGCCGTCTCCCTGCCACGCGTCTTCGCTCCCCGAAATCTCCCTCACAGATGGTGACTCCGAAACAGCACATGTCTTCCCTCGGATAATCCAGAGGTCAGGCTCCTCTGAAGTTTAGTCTCGCACTGCCAGCAGAAAGCTGACAAAATTATGCAGAAATAAATATGCTTCTATGTTTAACTTTTCTCTTTCACCCCATCCAATCTCAGCCTGCCCTGAAATAATATTTGCATGCATTTGGTTTATCCCCCTGTCAGCTCCGTCTGGAGGGAGACTCACAAATGGCTCATTTGAGGGTATTTGTGATTCATGCGATACATCAATGGAAAAAAGGATTTCAAATCTCCAGAACTTTTAATAGCTTATTGGGTCTTGGCATCCACAGTCCCACAGAACGTGCCTGGTGTATTTTTAGCTAACCTCGAGCTGACTTTGATTTCAGGCAGCAACATCACACACCCCAGAGCTTGCCACTGTTTCTTTGTTTTGAGGGATGTGCCCTTACTCCATACCCGAAGTTATCCGCATTTTAAAATACATGGGGTCATGCCTTCACTTTTACTGCTGAAGGCTATTTTTCCACGAACCTTTCAGCTGCTGGGTCTTCACATCACGGCAAAATTGCGTCTGAGGAACCTGAACTCATGACATTTACACAGGGATTTGCTACTTCTGAGTAGAAGACATGAGCTACAAGCAGTGGATTCTGTATATTAGCAAATTTAGGGGCCAAACTATGGCTTTCAAATGAAGAACTGCTATCTTTGTGAAAATGCTCCAGATCTCGTGTCTGAAGGGCTGGGATGCACGGTGCTCTGAGGTCAAGACAAAGGATGTCCGCAATACAGTCTCAGAGGACTTTGGGGCAACTTCTCCAGAGCCAAGCAGCCTCGGAGAGGAGATGCTGACACATCTGATTCAATTGTGCCTTCAAACAGCAGTTGCACACCCTTCCCATTCCCCCTTGCATTCCCTGTCTTCTCATGGGCAGATATGCTGTGTTAAAGCATAAAGAAATCTCTTAGGAGGAAGTTTTGGGTTAGTTTGAGACTCAAAATATGGCCATGGAAGAGGTAAACCATGCCTAGAAACCCTTGAGGGTCCCTGAAAACAGCACAGAAATTTTGCCTGAATGAGTCACGCTGGTGAGAGCTTGAGCTCTCAAAAGATGCAACAATACACCTTGATGGGAAGGAAGCGAAGAGAGCGCGCCTACTCCAAACACATCTGCTCAGATCCAGGGTTCAGCTTGTTGCACTTGTACAGGGAAATCTGTGCAAACAAACAGTTATTGAACAGGTCAACTGAGCAGAGCGGCTGAAGGAGCCGAACAATGGGGTGGTTATTCACTCCGTGTACGCCAAGGCCATTCACCAGGCAAGCACCTCTTAAGGAGCCACGTGATAAACAGACTCAATTTGCCGTTTGTCGAGGTCATGCATTTGGGATGCCGTGGACAATATTTGATAACAGGAGCTACAAGGACGGAGCGGAAGCGGTCTCATTTCCAGCACCTCCACCGTGTTGGGGTTTTGTTCTCTTTAATTGCGTGTTGGTAGGAGAGGGTGTTGCTGAGCTCCTCGTTGAGTTGCAACGCTCGCAACTCTGGCGCTTTACCTCTCCGAGCCCTTTGCAAAACTTGGGAAGGCGACGTGTGCTGGCCCACGTTGCCACGCGTCCCTCCATCACCAGCTTCACGTCAAGTGGGGTTTGGAGTCCAGCAGTGAAGGCAACATGGAGCCATCGACATCTGGGGAAGGGCACGCAAAAAGCGGGTGATGAATTCAGTGTTTCATTTATATGCAACCTCAGCTTCCTCGATGCTGCAAAACGCTCAGGGATCCAGCTGTACAAACAGCGGCTTTGACAAATTCATCCTCCCCTTCTGCCCAAGGACCCTCCATGGCCGCTCACATCTTCCCTGCGTTTATTTGCTATTCAAACAGATTTGATGGATAACTTTTCTTGGAAATAAAGCAAACAGACTGTTTATGGACCACGGCAGTCTCCAGTTGGAGTTCCTCTGCTGAGTGGGGGTGAGGGCATCACAGGCTGTAGTTTTTCCCCACTTGCCGATGGAGGGTTTATACAACCCTCCTTAGTCTGAAAAATCCACTGCTTCTGGTGGATGCCCACCTTCAGTGAGGGACGGGGACTCGAGGTGTAAGGGTGGTGGGGATGGGGTTTTCTGCCATTTGCAGAGTTGGGTGGGGTTGTGCTCTGGGTGAGAGAGTGCAGAGCACCCAGAGCTGTTGGACAGCAAATGAGGAAGACCTAAACTTCATTTTAAAGTGTTACCCAAGATCTCCAACAAAAGACAGCAGGAGGGGAAAAACGTGAGAACAGACTGATGAAGAAGGGAAGAGGAGGAAGAAGAGAAGTGGCAGGAAAGGGAGAAAAGATAGATGGGCAGACAGACAGAGCAGGGTGGTGCTGCTTCTTGGGGAACATCCTGGATCCCTCTGGCTCATTGGGCTCCTCATGGTCCAGAGCACACCAGGATGGCAGAGGGAACAGCTTCAGTGATGGGCCCTCCCCCCAGCCTGCCATGACAAGGTGAAGATTTTGGGGGACCGCCTCACCTCTTTGCCTGCACTGGTGGGGCCCTTCCCCCTCGACTCCAGGACCCGCCAGGATTTCCTACGCATCTGTATGCAAATCGCAGGCTGCAGGCATGGGGAGAAGCACTTTGTTCAGAGCATCCTCCAGCACAGCTGCTCTGCTTCCCGGGGCTGTGCAGGCTGGCAGGAGCCCCTCCAGCCAGCCACACCGCGGGGCTTGGGACGTGGAAATGCCAAATAAAGCATTGCACAATTTTAGGGAAAGACCCCAAGTGCTGCCCGTCCCACAGCCACAGTCTGCCACGAGTACATGCAGCACTAAAGGGTCTTGGATAGGGGCAGGGAAAAATAAAACCTGGTTCTATAAAGCATTGGGGTACGTCTCTGCAGAAGCAGGGGGTAGCGAAGGACAGAGCCAAGTTAGGGAGACCAAGCTAGAGCATTTTTTGTATTGATGTGGCTCCCCATGTCCAGCTCAGCACCTGGATGGGAAACAGTCTGCTCCCAGTATGGAAGACAAATTCTTGCATCCGAGACTTGGTGGAAGGATTTCAATTCCGTCCAGCCCAAGAGACACAAAGCACAGCCCCCCCAGCCATGCTCCCAAATTCAATAGCTTTGGGTTTTTTCTGTATCTCAGCCACAACCTTCCTCCTTCTGCCTTCTCCTTGGATTTTCTTTTTTTTGTTAGAAATCCACTACATTCTGAAAAAAAAAAAAAAAAAAAAAAAAAAAAAAAGAAATCCCATTGTCTCAGAAACCTGTTTATTTTCAGGAAGAAGTGTTTACAGGGCCCCAGTGAGTTCCCAGCCATCTCTACAACGGAGAAATGTGAAACACTCTGGGAGGTGATTTTTCAATCTACCAAGACAGGAGCACTAGAAATCTCTACCGATGCTAAAACGATCCATTGCTCCCCAAAACAGTGGCTAACATTAGAGGCGCTGGCCCCAAGGAGCCAGGCAGGATGGTTATCTGATGGGATGGACAAACCACGGCAGCCCCATGGCCCCACTGAGCCTCCCTGCACCCGGGCAGCCCCCCACCTCCCCTCCTCACCATTAGAAATCATGGCAAGTATTGGGGGAGCAGTGGGAACCCCCTCTTTGAGGTGCTTGGTGCTCATGGGCCGTGCTAAAACCAGCACCAGGCGGCTTTTTACCAGTGTCAGGCTGATGGTAGGGCACCGTGCACGGCCGGGGTGGCCAACCTGTGTGCAAACCCCTCTGCCTCTCCCGTACCATCTTCCAACTCGGCTGTCATTTGCAACTCAAACAGCCAGTGCCTCAGGGGATCTGTTTATTTTCTTCTTTCTGCTGGACGAGATTCTCTGGCTCAACACTTTATAAAAGCAGATTTTATTTTTCCCTTCATCCCATGTGACACAGATGCAAATGGGGAACAGTAGGATGCCAGCTTATCTTTTATTTGTGCTTTTAGGTTATAATTGCAGTCTGAATCACTGACTTTTAAGTTATGCTACGTTCTGCCTCAGCAGAGAAAGGAAGAGGAGCGGAAACAGGGAACGATCCCGTGGAGTTCAGTAACACCAAGCAGCTTTGCCTTCAGACAAAAAGGCATTTGCAAGTGTTCCTCCCATTCGTTAACGGCACAAACTATTTCCGTGATGAAATAATAAAGAGAGTTAATTGAGATGGAGGGAAGAAAAAAAAAAAAAAAGATCATCAAACAAGAAAGGCTGCTTTGGTTCCTGTGACCATTGTGTTCATGACTGCAGCATCCGTTTTCTTGGTCTGATTTGGAGAGTTCAGAGTGTTTCACCTCACCCCCCAAAATCATCATTTCAGTGGATCGCAAAGCAAAGCTGTCCAGCCACGTTGCCTCCACCTTCCCATGCAGCTCTGCCCGACGCCGACGAGCTGTCTGTCTGTCTGTCTGCTGTCACCACATCCCTCCCCGCTTCTGCCGGGGCCACCAAGTCTGGCCATGCCGTGACCGACACAAACACGTCCCACGGGAGCTAGGGCTGCTGGCCCCACTCAGCCACAGACCCAGGAGGCAATAAAGCAATTTCGCCGCCGCCGGCTGCTCCAGTGGTGTGTGACACCCGGACAGCCTGGCCGCTCGCTCCCTCCTCCCCGACCCACCGCAGGGATGGAGAGCGGGGTGTTGCTGCAAATCCCCAAACAGCACGGTCTCAGCTGTGGAAAGGGCATTTTCACTCACTGCTGAGCCCTAAATTCCTTTTGAAGGATGTACATGTTTGATTAGCCAACCTCAGCACTCCCATAGCATCAGGTCAGGGTAATTAGAGACTTTGTGTTAATGAGTAGACAATGGCTCAAGAGCCTAATTGACACCTCCAAGCCCATGCAAGTTGCTAATTTCCAGAGATGGACCCAATGCCCCTGAGTTAACCCATATTAAACCCTTCCCATGAATAAGTTACCCCCCTCTTTTCCGAACACTAGGAAATCTCCAGCACCGGGACAGGGGGAGAAATGCAAAGGGCTGGGATGGGTGCTGTGAAATGGAAGGGATGGGTACTATGTGCCTTTCACACACACACACACACCCCCCGCTAAAAGCCCATCCTGAGGCTCCTGAGCAGACAATACCATCGTGCACTGCCCCACGTGCCCCCGGCAATGACCCCGGAGGACCACCCTCCTCGGAGGTGAAGGCTAAGGCGGCCGCCCTG
Source organism: Tyto alba (assembly GCF_018691265.1). NCBI lineage: Eukaryota > Metazoa > Chordata > Aves > Strigiformes > Tytonidae > Tyto > Tyto alba. The sequence continues at coordinate 15,827,829 of NW_024881308.1, forward strand.
CTCCATCAGCCCTCTCAATCTTCCCCAGACAAAGCCTGTCTTGGGGGAGCGGGTCCTGGGGAGGGGGCCAGGGCAGGGCTGTCTGGTGGGAAGCGCCAAGGCTGGGTTGCACGGCAGATAGTTTTGGAGGAGAAATGGGAGAGGAGAGGTGAAAGGGCAGCCCTCCCTCCCCACCGCCCAGGCTCGCTCCTCTTGGCCTTTGCTCCTCCATCTTGCTGCTCCCCCCCAGCCTGGCCTCGAAAAGAGGGAAATCCCAGCACAATTCATGGAGTATTTCACTCCCAGATAATTTACGAACACAGCATCTGCCAGACATGGGGGACACTGTACTTAATCTCAGCTTTCACGTCCTCTAGCTTATTTCACAATGAGCTTGGGTATTATTCAGGCAGTTGGACTAGATGATCATCGTAGGTCCTTTCCAACCAAAATAGTGTATATGTATGTGCATATATATATATATATATTTTTTTTTTTTTCCCCCTAAAAAGCACTAAAAGTGCCTCTTTGTCTGCTCCAAACTGTAGGTCTAGCACACTTCATCCAGACAAACTGCACCAAGCAACTCAGCCTCAGGATCGTGCCTCATCCTGTGGGAGCTCAGCCTTGGGCAGGGTGTGATGGAAACACCCAACCAACCTTCGCTTCTTTCCTCTGCACATAGCAGGGGCCAAAACCTGCCTCATCAAGTAAAGCCTTCCTTAAGTTAGGTTGATATTATGGACTTACGAAGCTCCTCGTGACAGGATTGACACAGACAGGCTAAAACAAACACCTGAGCTGAAAACAGAGGTGGAGGCGAAAGACAGCAAGCAATAAGAGCTTTGAAATGCCCCGTAGTGCACAGCTTGGGTATCCTGGTGAGAGACATCCCTGCAGTTCTGCCTTTGTACAAAAGCAACATCAGAGGATGGAAGTGGGAAATGGATGTTTCCTTCACGTTGAGAGACGCGAAACCCCCCTCACCAGCAAAATCACCCCCCATTACATTTGCCAGCCAAAAGCTGCTCTGCCCCAGCTGATTTCCTCTCCACACAGAGCCCGCGTCTAATTGTGAAAATTAATTGTGAAGCGCGCTGATGATTTACATATCCTGATGCCTGGGTTACTGCAGCATCGCTTTGGGCTGCGCACCCAGGCTGTAGCCCTTCTCCCTGCAAGCAGAGCTCTCCCCAGGTCCCACATGTCCCCATCCCCAGGCTCGTGTCCCCAAGCCGTGTCCGGGGGCTGGGCAGCATCCACGCCAGACCGGGCGCAGACCAGATGCATACTTTCACTAATGGCCTTTCAGGTACAACATTATTATTTTCCTCTAATGGTGTGCTTTTCTTTCTTCCTCGCTGGCTCATAAAAGGCACATCATAACTACAGAGGGAGGGGGAGAAAAAAAAAAAAAAAAAAAAAAGGCAAAAGCTTTGCAAATTACAGCAATCAGAGAGCCTGAACCATTAGGAGCATCTGGGACTGCATTTTACATAACAGTGGACACTTTCTTTGAAACAATTACAGCTAATAATGAATTAGGATTGACTGGGCTGTAAACGTTTCAAATTGCAATTCAGAGACTGTCACTCCTCACCATCCCTTTCTCGCTGGAAAAAGCCCTCTTAATGCTCAGCACATGTATGTCAGTGGGGATCTTGCAAGGAGATGAGCTTCTCCGTGGCTGCGAGCGCCGGGTCCCACGCCGTGGGCTCATCTCGAGTTCTGTTGGATTTGGGATCTTGCCTCCAAATGTGGCCTCTGGCAGATGATTCAGGGAAGAGTTTACAGTGTAAATTGATGTATCAGGGTGCTTTTTCCTTGCCTGTTTTGAATAATCCCAGGTTAGTGGTGGATCAGCAGGCTGCCCTTTTCTTCTGAGGAGCTGTTTCCCAAAAGGATGAGGGGATAACCCTGAGCCACGCTGAAGAGTTTTGGCCCATGAAGTGTCCTGTCTCCAGCAGCCCCAGCCCCTGTGAGCCCAGCATTATCTTGATGTCTCCAGCCCGGTCTAGTCCCAGGTTTTTGCCCCATACCATGGGATCTGGGTTGCCCTGGGGCTCGAGTCCCACATGTACCCACAGATGAGACTATACCCCAGCGGTGGCTCAACATCCATCACAGGCTGAGGCTTTTCCTGCCCAGTCCAGGACAATGAGACCCTCCAGCTCTAAGGAATAGAAGTGCATGAGTTTATTAAAACCTAGAAATGTTATTGCTCTTCTTCTCACCTTGCCTCTCATGGTGGCACTGGCTCTGCAATGCCATTGCCTGGGAACCCACCATACCCACATGCACTGGAGCCATCCCTGAGCTGAGAAGTCCCCGTGTCCTCCCCCCCCCAGATCGAGCAAGGACAGAGCTGGGGGGTCGCTGAGCCCCAATCCCCCACCTTGGCCAGCACAAACCCCTCCAGCTGCGCTGCGGGTCCACGTGCTTTATCTCCCACCCCAGCTGCCTGAACGACACAGGTACCCGAACATAAAGTTAAGAAAAAGGCATCAATCCCTTCACTTTTGCTGGAATAAAACCCTTTCTTTAAAAGGCAGTGAATATAGAGGGGAAGATTGAGAGGAGGGAACATTTGCAGCCCCTCTGCCGGGAGTGCAGATGTGGTATAAATGGGGTGATCTCTACCCTCTCAAAGCCCCCTTCTCTCCCGAGTTGGCAGGTCCTAAAAGGCCACTTGTTTTGCAAGTTGGCTGCTGTCTCACCCATCGTCTCCCAGGGAGGCAGTGTCACCTCAGGTTTCTAAGATCATCTGCACTGGCCGATGTTCATCCTCATCCCCGTCTCGCTCTTGTCTCCCGTTCCCAGACCAAAGCAGAGAGGACACGAAGAGGCAGCAAGGACCCCAAGTCCTCCCAACTCCAGCCCTTCTCTCAGGGGAAAAGCAGTGTATTCAGAGATGAAAGTAGGCAAACTCAACAGTAAGCCAAAGCAAGCCCAAGCTCCTGTGTCAGATACAAAAAAAAGTTCCTCCGGGTGTATCCATTGCTTGATGATATTTGATTTTTAAAATGCTCAGTGAGATGTTCCACTGCCATCAATCCACAAAACGTGGCTGCCACCTTTTTGTACCCTGGGCTCACCTTTCCTTCCTCCTAAAGCTGACAAAGTTTCAATAACAACATCTCTTTCCCATCTTTGGGAAACCCGAAGCCTTGCAATAAGCATGCATAGCAAATGGCTGCCTATTTTATAGAGACGGCTCACACCAGCCTTAAAACTCTAATTATAGAAGAATAACAAGGCTCTAAAGCTCAGAAGCACTTAGATATTATTTCAAGCCAACCAACAAGGAAGTTACAGCTGCTGTAATTAAACATGACACAAAGAAGTCAAGCATTAAATGCAGGTTCGTTAAGAAAGCGCAGGGACTCCGTGATCCATAAAGGCAGGACCTTGTAGTCGTGGGCTAGCCAGGGAGAAACTCCGAAAGGGGAGGTCTCACCCGTCTACCTCGAAAAGGCAGTAGCAAAGCTACTAATTGCGTGTGCAGTGAAGATAACGAGCCACTGGCAGGACTTTTGGGAGCACAGCTCAGTCCCCGGCTGCAGTGGGGTTCCTGGGGCATTGCCCTGTGCTGTCAGGCTGGCCCAGCCCCGTGCAGGGCCAGCACCCCCCCCCCCCCCCCGCAGCACCCACCGCATCGCCCTACACCTCTGGGAGCAAGCTCTTACACCCACGTGCAAAAAGAGGGGGAAAAGGTCAGGTCTTGCCTCATCTTTCCCAGCTCCCACTCAGCTTCGATCCCCCCCGGGTGCCAAGCTCCAGGAATCCCAGCCCAGCGCCCCGCAGTTCCTCTCAGGAGTTTACAAATGAACAGGCACTAATTAAGCAGGTCTCCGGGCAGGGTTGCTCAAGTCCTGCGGAAGGTGGAGCTGGGCAAGGGCCATCCCTGGGGAGCAGGATGCCACATCTTGTGTTATTCAATCAGGTTTTACAGATCCAGCAGCCATGTGTCTTTACTACAAGAAAAAAAAAAAAACCCAAACCCCAAGAAAACACTCTTGCTATTCAGTTGTTGTTCCACCAGCTGGTACCTCACACTCCCCAAGCCAGTATTGCTGTGTGTGCATTGCAGGATAGGGCCCACCGGTGCTGAGCCTGGATGGTCTGTAGGATGCTGGCATGGGGCAGGGCTGTTCCCTCCAGATTTAAGCAGCCCAAAGGCTTTTTTCTGCACGGGAATGATGGTGTGAAGGGGAGGCAGCCGGGCACAGCGGAACCCCTCAGCTCCCCACGCAGCATCCCAGGGGCAGGAGCTGTGACACCATAACCCACCACCACCACCCCACCCAGCCCCCCGAGGGGAGAAAAACCCACCCGGGGATCTCCGAGAAAACACCCCTACATACCACAAAAATAGACGCTAACACCCAACTAGCCCAAACACCCCCAAACCTGAAAAAAAAAAACAAAAACAAAAAAAACCAACAAAACAAAACAAAAAAAAAAACAGCACAACAACAAACCAAGAGCAAGATGCAGAAAAAGGGATGAAGGAGAGAAAAAAAGAGGAATGAACAGCACGACCCCCCCTGACCTGGAGCGTGCAGCCCTGCAGCCCCGGCTTTGTGTGAGCCCCTTCCCCCCCCCCCCGCGCCTGCCCGTACAATCAGGGCAGCTGCCTGGAACGGGGCCGGCTGCCACGGAGGAGAGGGCAAGGGGGCAGAGAGTAATTTATTTACTCCTTACAATGTGCTGTTTGAACAGACTCCTAAAGAAAACGGAGGAGGAAGCAACACTCTGCCAGGCGGGAGGAGGAGGAGGGGGATGCGAGGCAGGGGGAGACAGTCCTAAATGGATTAGAAATTTACCCTGCAACTGTGGGGCTTTAATTGATACATGGGGAGGGGGAGGAAGCGGTAAAATTTCCCTCTAATTGTATTAAAGATACACTAATTAGGTTGATTAAAAACAGAGAGGCTGTTTCTTTCTTTCCCCAGAAGGCCTAAGGGATGGCGATGGGGAGGGGCGAGAAGTGCAAACAGATTGGAGTTTAAAAAAAAAAAAAAAAAAGTGTTCAGCCTTTTCGAGAGGTGCAGCCACATCGGCTGCTCAGGGCACCAGGGAGAGCGGGAATGGTGTCCCAGGCACGTTAGGATGGCCAAAGCTTTGCCTTTCCCCCCAAAATGAGGTGCCAAGGTGGCAGAGTCACCCTCAGCACCTCCAAATCCCAGGCTTTGCTTAGCTGCAGTGCCCTAAAATTAGGGTTTACAGTTATTTCACCCCTGCTCTGTGAAGTTTCAATCAGCCTTAGCTACACAAACTTCCATAAATCCTTGTGGGTGTATATATATGTGCACACTTATTATAAAACTTTAAAAGAGACCATACATTTGCCCCAGATAATAAACCTAACGCAGTTGTTTTAACTGCTTAGTCCCCTCCCAAGTGATCCCAACTCTTAGAGGCTGAGCACAGTGAAAGGGAGAGGATGGGAAAGTTCACCCTGATCATCAAAACCTCTCATTGCAAGAGGTGCTTTCCTCCTCTGTTCACAGCTTCTCATCAGGGGAGAGGCTTGGTATGCCCCCAGCCCAACAACCTGCTGGCTTTTCCCCCCAAAAAACTCATTTCATGCTCACAGATGCCAACCCTCAGCACAGTGCCCTCTGAGTGGGGTCTGACAGCCCAGATGAAAACCTCTTCAGAGCCTGTGTCATCTTCTTACCTGGGAATTCCTGGGTGGGGGAACCCCCTGGCTTTTCCTCTTTAACAAGGACAGAAAAGTACTTTTCAGCCTGGGGAATAGTTTCCCTGTGAAAGGTTTTATTGCTGGCTTATGAGGCAGTCGCTAATTGATCTTTCAAATGACCAAGCTGTAAAGTGGGAATGGCAAAGAGCTGTGACTTTGAGGGAGATAAACAAGATTGTGTTTTTTATCCCCTTCCTTTTCCAAATGACCATTTTCTCCTTAGCCTGAAACCGCGGGATGAAGGGCAAACTCAAATTGAGGAAGGAAGCTTGATGATTTCTGATGCTTCCATTACTGCATAATCAGGGACTGAAACTGCAATCAACAGAACCGCCTTTGCAACCCAGCAGCTTTCAAAAAAACTCAAGTGAAAGGAAGATAATTTTCTTTGTGGGACTTTATGTTCCTGAACCACCACCTCCCTTCCGCCCTTTTTTCTTAATGTTTGTTTAGAAAAGAGAAGTGGAGGGCCTCGAGGAGATGCGTGGCCTCTGGATGAGCACAGCTACAGAATGGTTGGAAGGGACCTTTAAAGGTCATGGATCCAGAGGTCCGGGGCAGAGTGAGACAGGACAAAGGCATTTTAACTCTGAGAAGGCAACTAGTCAGCAAAGAGGCTGGAAGAGCGACTGTATTTGTTCAAAAATTGCAATCACCCAAAGGATAAGGAGACCAGAGGTAGTTTTTCCTCCTTTTCCCCTTGAATGAACCCATCTTTCAGGTAGTCCCAGCCTGGATCTGTGTCTGCATCTGAACTCGCCCCTATAAAACCCACCAGCGTCTCATCTCCACAAAGGTTTCAGCTGGACACCACTACTGCAAGCTGGTTATCTTGGTGCAAAAATTTGTGCTTGCTGGGAAAATTCAGCCTTGAGCATGACTGCATCCCCCTGAAGCATCAGGGCAGGGTGTTTTCAGGGAGCTCTCTGGTGTTAAGCTCCAGATCTGCTCCCCCCACATGGGAATTGAATGTCTAGATATACAAGTGGGGAAAAAAAAAAAAAAAAAAAAAAGATTTTGTTTTTTCCAACCCAAAAGGAGGTGTGTTCGTTTGCTTAGATCTAGTTGCAAGTAGTCAGCACTGAAAGGAGGTTCTTGGTCAGTGCTCTGCTTGCCCAGCCTGCCTGGGGGATGCTGAAACCAGCACTGCAGCCACAGTCATCAAAGCAGTTTTCCCAGGAAGCACAAGCACAGGGTTTTTTGCAGGAAGGTAACTGGCTGATCTGGATCAAAAAAAACTAGCTCTTTCTTTAGCAGATTAAGATTATCGTCAATATTTCATACTGCTGAGGCAGCTCCTGGGTCTTCCTGAAGTTCTGGGAAAGCCTCCAGATAGACATTTGTAAGGCTAGAGGATAATTTTTTTCCAGGAAGCGAATGCTCACAAATGGAACCAGCTCAGCCTTGCACAGTTCATCCAAATCCTTGAAACAGCACCAAACTAAGCAGGGACTGGCAAAGACAGAGCTCGAGCCTAGTGCTGGAGGCAGCCCCAGCACATTCCTGCTTGCAGCAGCACAGAGCGGCGGGCAGGATCCAGCCTCCCTTTGTGTTTCAGCAGCAAAATTACCTTATTCCACCATCCCCACCTAGAACTGGTGTTTCTTGGTTTAAGCCTCTCCTCTGGCCGGACCTCTTGATGGGCCTGTTGGCTCATCTGCCCACAGCTAACTGGGACGAGCTGCAACAAGAGGGTAAATGGTGTGTAAATTCAATTTCTCTCTTGTCCAACGACCCCAGCCAAGCGAGGGGTGCTGTTTTGAGCCTGTACTGGCTATGCTTATCAAGACCTGAACTCCTGGAGTCAGGTGATTTGAAAGCAAGTATAAAGACTCCGCATTTTCTTACATTTTTCATTTTCATTTAGCCAGTGTTAAGGCTTTGGCAGAGGAAGGGTGCACAGTTGCTGCATGCTGGGGCTGTGGCAACAAGCATGCAGTACAGCAGAGCCTCGCATCCTTTCATCTCCGAGTGACGGGGCACAGACCGGAGCACGCACTCGCTTGCTCTCCTCTTGAAAGCATCTCTTGGCTTCAGAGACGTCCCCAAACCCCTTTGACAAACACCTCCAGCCTTTGTAGGCGACTATCACACTCTGCCACAAGCGACATGCCCTGCCAGCTATTTCCCTCCACCGCATAAAACGCATCACTTTAAAGGCAGCTTTTGATTGCGTTCAAGTTGGCCGATATTTGAATAGCCTCCGAGCATCGGCTGTTTGCTGGGGCTGGAGGGGGCCCTTCTGCAAGCCCAGGGCATGCCAAGAGGGTTTGAAGCATTGCAGGGCTCCCCGTCCCCCTCCAGCCTCCCCATGTTCTCCTGGCCGAAGCACCGAGACAATTCCCTGCAGCCGCCCGGGTGCCCCAACACAGCCAGCGTCTGAACCAGGGGTGCAGCAAAGGACTAGGAGGAACATCAGCATCATCATCATCACTCAGCTCCCAACCCGCCCCGGCTTTGCTCCCCGCCACCAGGTCAATTTTTGCATTTGAGGAACTCTTGCCACTATGATTTTAAATGAATTTTTTTAAAAAAAGAAATAAAGGTCTTACTACAAAATTACATGATTACATGTTCCTTTTGCACCATGGAAATGATAACTGAGGTTGTAAGACAGTGGCAATCTCGGCTCCTCAGGTTTACCATTTCTCATAGCTTTCAAAATACACAAGGCAACATTTTTTTTTTTTTTTTAACTACTACTATGTTTGCTGGAAAATTAAGTTTTAGAAGGACTAAAAATATTAACAAATTTAGGTTGAGAAAATGGGAGGAGGAGGAGGAGAGCGGATTTTAAAAATGTCAAAACACTCAGAGGCAGCATTTTTAATGAAATGTTTCACTTCAGAAATGCCAAAACATTTTGTTTTGACATTTTCAAAATGAAACTTAATGATATTTTTCTTAGAAACAGCACGGATTGCTTTGTAATAACCTAAGTTAAAGAAAAAGGAAAGAGGAGAAAAACGCAAAGGCTTGACGGCCACCAAAACAAAACAAACTTTTCACCATCCTTCCAGTGATGCATTGACATGGAAAGAGCATTTCCTTCCCTCCTCCTGCCATTTTGCCAACAAATTTAAGCATTTTCTGTTTCACTTCACATTGCACTAATGAGTTCCCCTGCTTTTCTGCGCTGCAAACAGACTCTTGCCTTCTCCTGGCTTCCAAGATCCTCCCTTTTGGAGCGACTTTTCTCAAGCCTGGCCTCGCTGTGCAAGCAGGGCTTCCTACGAAGCTGGGGAAAATCCCTGTGCCCATGGCTCAGCCCACTGCAGCTCTCCTACCCCAAAGTGGTTTTAATACAAGCAAGAATTGCTTTCTCCTCCTTGGGAGAGGAGCCTCCTCCTCTATCGCTTATGCGCTGAATATGTTGCAGAATCAAACCTCTCTCTGTGGTATCACCCATGCCAGAAATTGCCCTTGTCCTTTCTTTCCTGCCACACTTTGGAGGCAGAGCTCTCCTCCCAGCCTGGAGGAACCGGTGCATGAACCAAATGGGCCCGTGGTTCCGGATCGCACCCAAACCTCTTGCAGGGCAGGGGGGAGAGGGTTGGTCCACAGCCAACCAGCAGCATCCTGAATCCTGAGCCCTTCTCCTCTGCATACACAGTGATAAAATGGACCATGAAAGTTTATCAGCCATGAACCAAATGACCGTTTACATGCATTTATTATGCAGTTATTTGTGATCTGCAACCCTTCTCGTAATGCCTCCTCCATAACCATTCCCATCCTGTGCTGAGCACCTGCAGCCTAACACTGAACAGTGCGGGTTGGAGGAGTTGGGAAGGCTTTTCTGGAAGCAGCCTTCATGAAAAGGAAGGAAAGAAGCAGCTGAATAACTCTCAACCCCAGGTGAGGGCCATGGGGCACCTTCAATACGTTTTTGGACTTGGGGTGAGACTCCTCAGCCTGCCATGGGGCAAGGGAAGCTCGTTGCATGGCATAAATCCAGGCTGAAGCACAGGTGCCAAGGGTCTCTCTGAGTAAAAATAACCGTTGCAAATGGAGAAACACAAACAGAAAGAGTTGCAAGCTGTTAAAAGAACAGCTGAAAGCTCAAATCCCCAAAATGAAGTGACTCAGGTACCTTTTGCAGCCTCCTCCGGTCGGCTCCCAGCCCAGGGATGAGTGGCTGCAGCTGGGGAGGGACCCAAGCCGGGGCAGGTTCTGGCTTCTAGGAAAGGAGGATTGATGGTTTCCTTCTCCCAGGTAAGAGCTGACTCCTTGCAGGGAACAGCAGGAGCTGGTGCAGTTGTGAGCCAATACGTAAAACCAAAATATGCCAAAAAGAAGTAAACCTGCATAAGGAAACAAATGCAGACTTTGTTGCTTCTTGTTGGGAAAAAAACGCACCCAAAAAGGCAGTGGGGACAGCTGGTGGCATCACTCCATCGGAAGCCAAACCCTGCAAATTCTGGAAAATTTTCACTGGGGAAAGGAGGTATCAGAGACCCACATAACCCTGGCCCATCCCTGAACCATGCTGCATTAGGCTGGCGCAGGGTCCAAGCTTAGGAGAAGGCAATCAAAGCCCTGATCAGCCTTTTATTTTTGAGGCTCAGACACACATGTTTCACCATAGGATATTTTGCTTTACTCAGTGCAGAAGAGATCAAAAATAATTAATTGCTTGCACACCCCCTGCACACGCAGGCCTGTATTTACATATGGAAATTAAATCCTTGGGTATGCAAAGCCAAGCACATCCAATGGATTCACATCAGGATCCTTACCGAGGCTTTCTTGGAAGTGTCTTCGTGGCACCAAGACCCAGGGGCTGAGCCACAGCGTGTCCTTGTGTGGCTGATGGCAGAGGGACCAAGAAGGGTTTGAAGATACCCTTGACCAGGGTGCCTTTAGCACTATGGTTACCCCTGAAGCAAGAGCACGTTATACCTGGCCAGCTCCGTGCACCTCAGAGGGGGAGATTGGACCCAACATCCCTCCAGTTAGTAACGAGAGTTCTGCATCCTATTTAAAAGACAGTGCTGCCTATTAAGCAATTTACTCTTTTCTAATTGAAATTATCCAGTATACCAGGTTTTGTGTTTGCAGCTGAGTGCTCCCAATTGGCCACAGCCTCAATGAGAGGAAAAGAGATTCAAATACCCATCCTCTGCAAGGAGAGGCATTTTGTGGTGGTATCAAACTAAAGGGAGAAAGCAACAGCCCCCAAAATGTGAACTGCCCCTTTAATTCCTGTCAAGGCTACAGCCCACAGACTACAAAAACAACATTTTAATTTAAATTCCGATTCCACATTCATTCATGGGAGCTGGCTCTGAGCGGGGATTTCATTAAAGGCTTTAATAGATTTTATAGGACTTGTCAGATCCGGAAAGGTTATGGAGCAAATGCATTTTCTCTGCTTCCAGAATTTCAACAACGGCTCGGTAAACAAATTTACCATGAAAATGCAAAGAGTCCAGCCTTGTACAGACAAGGAGAAATGAACTTCATCTGAGTGACTTAAAGACATCAAGATGCACTGTCTGTCCCCTTCCCAACTCGCTTTTTCTCTGTTCCTTTCCCTTAGCATGCAGTGCAGCTTAGATGAGGTTTCTTTTGTTTTTTTTTTTTTTTTTTTTGGTGGAAAACCAGAAAAGGAGAAGCACCTTTTTCCATTGATCCAACTGGGATTTGGAGATATTAATAAATGTTGGCAGCTTTAGCAGCAATGCATGGATGAGGGTCATAGGAAGGGCTGCTAACAGACCTTACCTCCGAGACCAGCTCAGAGATTGACTCAGGGCAGTGGGTTTTGCAGCTAGAAATTGCTTTGCTAGAAAACCCTGGGTATTTGAGGACAGATGTGCCTCAGCTGGTGGAAGTGCTGTGGGAGAGTGAACAGACAGGAGAGCTAACAGCAGCCTCAGCTTTGCTCCACACCCATCAATGACCCCCTGTTTCAGGGTCGTTGCCGGGCTGGGTGAGCCCCGAGGACCCAGGCCAAGGAGGAAGAACGCAGCCGACTCAGTATGAGTGATAAAGCGTGCTTCAGTTTATTGATTTTCATTACAGCCTTTTATAATCCTTCTACTAATTATGCCTACTAGTCACTAGCTGATTGGCTTAAGCTCTAAAGGTCGTATTCGCACGGTCCACCTACTTGCAGTTAGCTTACAGCCCAAGCTTCTCATAACACTAAGTTTCTCATGCTACTATTTCTAATTCCTCTTGACTTGTTTTCGATACACGACAGTACCGTAACACAAAGTTTCTCAGACCACCGTTATCATAACACTAGGTTTCTCAGACCACTATTCCTAATTCCCCTTAACCTGTTTTTGACACACCACGGTACACGGGGCTGAAGCGTCCTTGACATTCCTCCTGTATCAGCAGCTGCGAGCAGCTGCAGGCAAACCCTAGTGAGGCCCAGCATCAGCAGCTAGAGCAGGCTCTGATCGTACAATTGCTCGGTGGGCTCAGGACCCTTGTCTCTGAGCCATTCTCCAACAGGTCGTCTTGACCAGCCCTTTCCATTCAGCAGGGAGAACGAAGGTGATTTGGGTTGAGCAGCCATTATTGCCTAAACTCCAACAAAATATCTTTTCTACCAGAGCCTTTTCCACCCGCTTTTTTTGCCCTTGACGAATCTACCTCGAAGGCAGGTCTGGATGTCAGGCCCAGGAAGGAGCCCACCGCGGCCGGGCGGTGGAGGCAGATGTCCCACCACGGGGACACGGTGCTGCTGGGCTGCAGGATCGGTGCTGGGACGGCCGAGCTCGCTGTGAGCGGGAGGCGCCGGGCATCGGTGGTTAGAGCCAAACGGCAGGAATCAAAGGCTGATGCCTTGGCAACCGAGTCGTGGTGATGCTGAATAAAGTGAAGAAAAGGCCTCTTGTTTTCGGATGAGCTCTGTAAACAGAGATGAATGTCAGAGGAGATTTTGCCTGAGCATCGTTTATAGGCTGTATAGTGGCATCACGGGGAGAAATCAGCTTGGAGAAAATTATAACTAATGCAAACCTCCAACCAAAACCTTTTTTCTGTTGGAGGGTAAGACAAGTTGATGACTTTATTATTATTATTATTACGATGATTATTTTCCCTCCTTATGACTTTGCAATTTGAGATTGACAGGTCCTAACACAGCTGCTCTGGATCCTTTCCCAGCTCCACAAAGAGAGACGTAGTGTGAAAAGCAGCCGGGCGGTTCAAGAGCCTCTGGCGGGGTGGGAACGGGGATCGGCGGCTCCGTGACAGAGACCCCATAGATGTGGGACCCGGCACCGAGAGGTGTCGAACATCTGGGAGCCCCTTTCACCGGGAACAGGCGCTGCAGGTGGCTGGGAATGTGGCTGATAGCTACGCTGTAATTATAGGAAGCCAGGGAGAGAAGCAGATTTAAATCAAGTGACTACTGAGTTACAGCGTGAGAATTCCCTCTGTAATTTATGGTGCATTAAATAGCCTAAATATTCTGTCCCCACGAGTTACTCTAGTAGCTAATAGCTCTCATTTTGAGGCAGCTTTTTCTATGATTCACCTTAATCTTGATTTTTCTTCCTAGCTGGCATGTACCACGTTAAAATTTCCTCCTCCACTGAACAGTGTATACTTCAAATGACCCATGTTCCTTAGGACATCAGCTTGCTAAAATCCAGTTCTGTTCAACCAAGAGTGAAGCTTTAAACTGATTCACCAAATAGAGCCTCAAAAAACGCTTTAGGGAGCCTTGGCATGGATGTACCTGGGTGACACGTACGGATGTGGCCTCGGGGTGCTGCTGATACGCTTAGGACACACTGACATTTATTTGAAGGTGTCAAGCAGCGTGGATGGTGCTTCTGAAGACTCATCCATCCCGGCTCAAGCAGGGGTAGCAGACTGTGCAATTGGTTAAAACGCAAAGAAAAACATGTTACATTAGCCCAGATGAGTATGATTAGCATACTAGCTTCTCACAGGGGGCCGCCCCGATAGCCCCCTCCCCTGCCACCAAAAAACTCCACCACTCACTCAACCCAGGACACATACACAGACCAGAGAGTCAGGGATCAGGCTGACAAGCACAGAAAACCTCAAGATATCCCTGATCCAACCTCTGCTCCAACCAGGGGTAAGTTCAAAGTTAACTCAGGATGTCAGAGCCTTGTTCAGTCAAGTTTTGAAAATCTCCAAGGATGGAGGTGCCACAACCTCTCTGCCAGCACAACTATCGCTTAACTCTAGCTCCTTTAACAGGAGACAGCAGCCACATTTCTCTCCTGGCCACGGCGCACCGGTTTGTGCCGAAACTTTTGGACTGCTCTGATGTGAAGTGTGGGGGGAGCACCCCTTTCCTCTCCCCTGCAGGCACTTTCAGGCATCTCCCATGAACACACTGCGCAGATCACTCGGAGCTGGAGCACACACAGAAAAATCTCTCAAGCCGCTTCAGCAAAGCCTGCAAACTGGCCTGAAGTCAAGGCAGGTTTGCGAGCTGGCCAGAAACACCAGAGCCAACGGATCCCTTCAGCCAGCAGACATTAGCAGGAAAATACTATCCAGTGCAGAAGTCACAAAGAAATGGGAAAATCCTTTTTCCTGCTGCCATCTACAGTTTGGGTTGTGGCAGGAGGCTGGGCTGAGAACCAGGGGGAAAGGCAGGCAAGAGAAAGGCTGAACTCCAGAAAATTATTGCAGCTCTTCTGAGCAAAAGGCTCCTCCATCAGCACCCGGGAAGTTGCTGCCATCTATTGATGTAAGGGACATGGTGTCCGGCACAGGGATGCTCTCAGCAGCAGCCCAACAGAAAGGATGGAAATAACTTCATTGCATACGAGGTCTGATGAGCTGCACACACCTGGGATACGTGGTTTGGCCCCTGCTCTAAAATTCTTCACTCTTAAAAGGGGCCCAAAGTTGGCCTCAGGCTTGATGTGCTGCAAATTATGTCCTGCTCAGTGATTTCTCCTCTGGCCGAAGTTAGAGGACAGTGGCTAAAACACCTTCTGGCAACCTCCTCCGCGTTTCTCCAAGCTGGATTTTCCAGCATTAACTTGCCACGGCAGAAAGTCCTTCCCCGTTCAGATGAAGACCACGAACCCCAGTGACTCTGGCCCCCATCACTGTGCTGTACCACTCCAACGTGCTTTTTTGTGTCCCCAGAAGAAGTTTCCCCCAAAGCCCCAGTGGAAGAGAGCTCTGCCATGCCGAGGGGCCAGAGACAAGCCCCACACACATAGCCAGGGCTAGGTGGCCAGGAAGATACCTGTCTTTCCCCTTTTCTCCCTAAAACTCCCCTGGAGCTGTGAGCTCATTCTCACACAGTGTTTTTGAGCCAAGCTGGTCACCAGCTCCCCTGCCCTTGTCTCCTGGTCAGATGTGATGACATGGGGGGACACTGTCCTCTCGGTGCTACCACCTCAATTCTGAGCACTGCTCTACAAGCTCCAGATGGGATTTTAACCCTGTTCCTCCTCCAGGAACACTGACATTTTTAGCCTCGTGCAAATCTTCTTCCAGGACTAGCTGATGGCAAACGGATGAATCCTTACATCTGCGTCTCCTTGGGCACCACGCAGAGCTTTCGCAGCAGGAAAGGAGAGAGGAGGAGGATGACTGAGTAACTTCATGGCTTAGAGTCAAAAAATTCTGTTCTGTGCATCTTTGGCTTCCTCTGCACGGTTAAGTCGCATGTTCACCCTCCCCAGAGAGCTTTTTAATTTGCAGCTGCTCTTCCTCCTTCCTTGTGCCCCTGGGGTGGTGGGCTGGATGGAGACGTTCCCCTGGCCAGACTCATTTCAGGAGAGGAGAGAGGGGAATTCAAACCACACTGAAAGGCCAGGGCAACACTGCTCCAGCCAAGCAGTGATGACAAGGGGTCACACAGACCTCAGGTGACCCAGGGGTGCAGCAGGAGCCGGAGCAAGCAGTGGCTTGGCAGGGTCCCTGTCTCCCCGGGGGAGCTGCCACCCAGGTCAGGACTGCAAGAAAACCAGCTGCAGGCAGCAGGGTCAGTGCTGCAAGGCTGAAGGCATGATGCTCCCAGGGGTCCAACCTGTGCTTCTAATCCAAGAACGGGTTAAAAAGAACAGTAATAAATGACTCTGAAGTTAATTTTGAGCTGGTTTTATTTTCGGGACCCAGGGGGAAAGAGAGCGGTACAGCTCCCACCTGGAAAAGATCTGTGGGGAACTTGTTCGAACAAACGTGAGAGTGATAACGCTTTTGGATTAATAAAGCAGAGAGAATACACAGTGGTGTGTGCTACGGGGGAAATGAGGTCAGGCTCCGTCAATGGATCCCTCAGCAAGTGAAGACAACTCCAAAGCGCCTCAGACTTGCTCGGGAAGGTTTCTAAGGACAAAAAGGACCTTCTCAGCGCAGCCTCTTCCTTCAATGCAGGCTTTGTGGTGCTCCCACTTCCAGGACAGGCAATATTCCTTCCTGCTCTGTCTTCCTCCAGCCCCAGGGCGACGACAGAGCCAGGTTTGTTGGATGGCACAAAGGGACCACACAGCGTCTCCCCCAGATGCGCGCCCGAGCACAGCCCTCCTCCAGCTGCCCCCGCTCACAGCCTCACTTCCAGTTACACACGGCATAAAATACCAATTCCCCGGTTCCAGCCCAAATATCGGCTCAGTTTAGCCCGACAGCCAGCATCACCCACATCTATGCTCTGCCCCGACTCCTCTGAGCCCAATCCCAGAGCATCCTTCATGCTCCACAGAGACTGTCACCCCAGGGACAGGACTCCTTCCTTCCCACCACAGGTGAGAGGGGTGTGAGCACTGTTGTTTCCAGCAGTGCAAGGAGGATTTTACAGAATGAAGTCAGTTCCCTCCAAGAAACAGCTAAGAAAGGAGCAGGACACTATGGGTTTTCCAAGGGCTAAAAAAAAAAAATAATGATTTTTTTTTTTTGAGCCGAAACTCAGCGATGCACGGGTAGGCAGGGCTCAGCACGCCACAAGGTTTTCCCAGCATCACCCCAGCGGCAAACTAAATTATCATGTCTGACATTTCCCCCCCCCTCAAAGGCCAAAATAATTCCTTTGCTCTGGATACAGATCAGTTGGCAAACAAGCTTTCAGACACAATTATTTTGCCCTGAGAGGATTCTGCAGCTGCTCCTCTTTTTCTTGAGATCAATACCTAAAGGATAATCCTGCAGATTATCCTACAGTTTGCTGGTGTTAGCTGAAGATCTCTTGTTTGCTTTATTTCCTTTATGAATTACAACTCCTTCTGGGTAGGGGTGGGGAAAAAGTGTTTTTATATTCCATATTGCCACAAATGAGACTTGGTATCACAAATTGTCTGTAGATGGTTGGAAATGAATTTTGTTTACTTTCTATTCAAATTGGAACATTTTATAAGAACATACCGATTTCAGGTGGTGAGTCATGCCTTTGCAAAAGAGCAGAGCAAACAATAGCAACCACCTAAACAAAATCAAAGCAGATTTCTTTCTTCCAAACCTAGCAGCTACATTCTTTTAAAGCAAATCAAGTCTGTAGGAGTTTATTCTCCTGCAAGTCCCGTAGGCGGAAGGCAGCAGAGATCAGAAACATGTTCTTTGATATGAAGGGTTATTTTTATTTGTTTTTAACCTGTCACATGGTTCTGAAACCAACCACATGCATCCAGAATAGCAGCTCATGACTATTTATTGCTGAAAAGTTTCCCAGGTGTTAAACTTGAAGAAATGGAAGAATATCTCTGTGGCTTCCAGGGCAGATAGGCTGCTGCTAAAATAAAGTTTTGTCTCAGAATAATTGCCACAGAGTATTTCTTTCCTGCGCAATAGACCAGGACCATAAAACTCCCAAACAAATCATCAAAAGAATCCTACATGTGGGATGAAGGAATCTTCAAAGCCTGAGGGACTTCTGATGAATTGCTGGAATTTGAGGACTTTTAAAATTCCGTTCATGTCTGAGGTGGGCATGGGGAGCTCCAGCTCACCCCTCTCAATCAGCCTGCGAAGGCAGAAGAAGGTAACATATTCTGCAAACTCACTGAAAACTTCAGCCTCTCTGGCTCTGTTTTAGGACGTGCATGTGTAATTTTAAGCACTTGCCTAAATTCTGCTGGAGAAGGCTGGAGATGGCTCCAAGGATGAGCTCGTATGCTTTCCTGAGTGTGCAGTTTGGTGGCATTTATGAGGCAAAACTGTCTTTGGTGCTCTTAGAGAGATTGTAGCAGATGTTGAGTGCAAAACAGCATTGGCAAAAAAAAGTATTAGTACGTAAAGACATGAGACAAAGCACACTGGAGCTACCAGCAAGCCTGACATCCTCTTCTGTACCTCCATCTCCTGCCCAGAGATCTTCCAGCAGCAAGGGATTTCCAAGCTTCAAATGGGAGCTCAGACCCACTGATTAAACATCAGATCGAAATACACGATGGCGACTTGAACCTTGAAATGAAACTTCACTGCACACGCACAGTTAGCACAGCTCCGACACGGTCACCCCTCGGGGACACGGGTGAGTGGCAGCCTGTCACCAGGGCTCGGTGCTGGCACTGATCAAAAACCTGCCACGTCTGCGGAGCTTAAAGCCAGCAGCACACTCGTGTAGCTAAACTCTGCAAATCAACAAACAACAGCAGAGCCGGGCACAGCCACCTAAGTATCTCCTGCCACTTGACAATTCAATTATATTTGTGTTCAAAGTGCTGCCGGTCTGTAAGTGAGCAGACGGGCAAGGGAATGAAGTGTCAATTAGTGCATCTCAGCAGCCCTGCTAGTTCTTTCCTCTTGATTTGTCTTTTCAAGGCTCAAAAAGACAATCTGAATATTAATGCTAATTGTTGCTCGCAGGGGTTGCTGCGGGCAGGGAAAGGGGGGGGAGGGGGGGATGAGGCTGGGGGCTGCACGGTGGCAGAGCTGGCCTGCCAAAACCTCACCGGCCGATGGCAGCTCCGCGGGACGGGGGTTAAACCCGGCTTCCAGCCCCCCCTCCAGCAACCAGGGCCACCCTGGCCACCTGCCTGCAGAGCCCACAGCTCACACCAAGGTCCTTCCCAGCCCTTTCGCTCCCCACGATGTAAACCCCAAGGTCACGGGACTCCCTGTCCCTTTTCTCTTTCGATCCACACGTCTGCTGCGGGACTCCATCCTCCGCCCCCGGCTTCACCTTACTTTCATTTCAGCAGCTCCAGGGCAGGATCATGTTGGGCAGCACTCGCTGCTGGCTGCATCCCTGGGAAGAGCATCATTTCACGGAGCTCTCTCCGGTTTTGCTTCTGCCATTGGAGAAGAAGCAGAGGGAGATACAGGCAGGCAACTGCCAGACCTGCGAGCTCCAGGTCAGCACGCAGGTACCCCCCACACCGCGCCACAGCACTGCATCACTGTGGGGCTCCCCTGGCCAGCAGCCACCTCCCCAAATCAGCAAGCACCCCAAGATACCGTCTACCCTCTACTCTCGGTCTACAGACCTTGCCCTGCCCCTCTCACATCCCCTGAGATCCTGCGCAGGAACACTGAGAATGCTAAAAAGCCACCAGGGAAGAGCACTGGAGTCAATACAAATGTCACATTTCTTCCAAGAGGTTGCACTGAAATTCTACCTTTTCAGCCTCAAGCGTATTCCCTGTGATCTTTGAGCCACAAGGATCACTAGCAATCCTTTCCAATGCGTTGAGGGGTTTTTTGTCTGGGTTTGTGGTTTGTTTTTTGTATTATTATTTTTTTTTTTAAATAGAACTTTCTATAATCTATAAGATACCTGTTGGATATGAAGCCCGCCAGGTGCCAGGCGGGTGAAGTGACAGGGTTACAGTCCCACAAGGTGGCAGAGCTCCATCGCTCATCGGCGGCCGCCGTCTGAGAAGATGCACCGAATCCTCCTGGAAAACGCACGGATCCGGGGTGCTCTGCACCCCGGGGGACCCCTGCAAAACACTGCTGATGGCAAGGGACCCCTTTGCTTTGCTGCTTCAGCTTTTCCCGGTTGGAAACTGGGGGTAAACTGTGTGTGCAGCAGGAGAAACGGTTCTTGAGGCTTTTGGCACAGGTGGGGGAAAGAAAAAACAAAACAAAACAAAGCAAAACAAAACCACAAAAAAAAAAAAAAAAACCTCCATGTTTTTTGTCTGCACAGAGGTTTCTAAGAAAGTTTTATTGGGAAAGAATTAGGGCGTTAAACTTAACCCACTCAAGGGGAATTTTAAACTGGGAAGGAAAATGCAAACTCTCAAGCAGGCAGGAGTTGCTGTAATAAATTATAATAGTGCTCCAGAGCCGAGAGGGGGATTTTGCTGGGATTTCAGCCCTGAGGCTGAGCACACAATAGCCTGTCTGAGCAGAATTGCTAACATTCAGCTTTGCTGCCCGGTGTATAAAAATGCCCTGCTCCTCTTGCTGGACTCATACCTTCACCACCTTTTCCTCCAGACACATCTCTGATAAAGACAGAGAACGGGGCAGCTGGCTGGGAGGTCCCGCAGCTGCGGGGGATTGCAGCGAGGCGCGCTCCTCCTGCGGGATGTGTCCAAGGGAGAGACCAAGGAGTGAATCCCTGGCTTTTCAGCATCTGAGAATAGGTTTTCAAATTCCTTTCCAAGCTGTTCAGAAACATGCAATTTCTTCCTGCCCTCCCTGGAGCTGCCCCGCTCCAGTTCAGTTAAACAAATGGCAATAAACTGGCCGTGAATATATTTCAGCAGGAGACTAATATTCAGCTTCAAAGCAAATAAACTCCCCAAAAAAGTCTGAAAGGATGAAGCACCAACCAAATCTAAAAAAAAAAAAAATAAAAAAAATAAGCAGCACTATTTTTATTTTGTTGTAGTTCTTGATCTGTTTAAGAAGAGCTGCAAAGTAACTGCAGGTATGAGTGCTTTGCAGTCCTCAGCTGCCAGTGAAGTTAACCACCGCCCACGGTGTGCACAGAGAAGTTTGGTTTAATTCAGGTAAAGCAGCACACTCCTGAAGACATATATTTTCACTGATGTCCTTGGACTTGAGAGCAGACTCATGGTTTTCTCCCATGCAGTCACTTATTTTCAGTGTGTCTTAAGTCTCTCTTATCACTAAGGACTCGTTTCGAAACAGACTGTGGTTTTAAATAACCATGAGGACACAACAAGCTTGGAGATGGGTCTTCAAAATAAAGACAGGAATCGCAGTCAGTCCAGTAAATGGACAAATGAAAGGTTTCACACTCTGAGTGGAAATCAGAGAGATGTGATCTTTAATGAGGATGCTCTCCAAAGTGATGGGAAGCTGCAGCAGGAATTTTCCACTGCAGGAAATCACACTCAAAGGAACGGGCTAATTTGCTGAAGTAAAATTAAACCTTCCCTTGCTCAAACACCGAACTCGATGGTCTGACAAAACAGTTACCGTGGCAACCAAAGGGAAAAAAAGTCACAGGAAACTCAGATTTTTTTATTTTTTTTTTTTCCCCCCTGATGAATTGAGAAAATAAACTTCTAATTGCACTGAGCATCACTACAAGTGTTGATGGCAAGGCACCCAGGCAGCCGCAGCAGCTCAGCCAGCATGGGTTGTGGGTGAGGTTTACACAGTAATGCTGCAGAGCCAGGACAAAGCTCACAATTTGTTTTTGCAAACCCTTCCTTTTCATCAGCCTGAGAAATCCCGTGAAACCCTGATTTGCGAAGAGCTTTGTTTGCCTGCTTTCTAGGAGGAGGAGAAAGCCCTTGGTGAAGCTGCAGTGTGAATGTCTCAGGAAAGGAAAGGAAAACAGGCTCAAAAGAAAGAAAAGGGAAAAAAAAAAAAAAAAAAAAAAAAAAAAAGAGGTCCAAATGCATTTGCCCACAGGCCCTAGGCAGTGTACTACCAAAGAGTGTTCCAAAAACGGTATTTAACAGACACATTGATCAGTTCTTGAACTGCTCAGTACCCTGCAGTCAGGAATAGAGCAGCCAGAAGCAGATATACCCCAAAAGCCACGATCCTCAGCTTTCCCAGGGCTCCTCAGGAGCTCTCAGCCCTCTCCAACCAGCTATGTGTGCTAGAAATGACAAAATAATTCCCACTTACACAGCTGTGACACACACTGGCCTCTGCTAGTTAATCAACTCTTGCCTCTTCTCTAATTACTTCTTAAGTTCTTTTAAATAATTGCATTTATGCTGGAGAAGTACCATCAGTCTGGAGGTGTCTCATGGTGGAGGATGCTGTTGCTCTCAGGACAAACACAAAGGACTTTGTGGCCCATGAGCTCTGCAGGTCCTACCATCACCTCAAGGGCTTTGCTCCTGCATCTCTGGGCAACTTGGGCATCTTCCACCCTGAGCACCATCCCTCACCTTGGAGCTCCAAACCCCCACAAGAAGAGGTGCGATAAAGTCAATGTTTGCTGCTGGTTAGTAAGAACCTCTAAAAAAACCACATAAGAACCACCTCTGCAAACATCCTACCTCTCCAAAGAAACCTCATACAAACCCGACAGTGCCCTGCCTCTTAATAAAAGCAGACTTCGCCCAGTCTGAGAGGTAATTGCTGGCTCCACAGATGCCTGCATCGTACCATTTGCAGATATTTTTATCTTGCCAATAGAAAAATCCAGCTTGCTCCAAGGAGCCAGGCCTTGCCTGTGAGTCCCTCTCCATGCTGGCTGCTCTGCAGGGCTTATCCATGCCTCACCACACCACCAAGCGCTTCGCCTGCCCTTGCCCCACTCTCCTTTTGTGCCTTTTCCTTAACAAAGTGGCTTTTAATACTGATGTGGTGCTTCCAGTTCTCAGAAACAGCATGGAAAGGACATTACAGTCCCCTCAGCTTTATATAAACATGTTCTGTTTATTATCCTTCACAGTGACTGTCTGATCTAAAACACTAACATTTGGTAAAAAAAAAAAAAAAAAGAAAAGTAGAAATTGGATCAGTCTTTTGCTGCGCTCGCACGAGGCTGCGACCGTGGCCTTGGTAGCTGTTTTAAGAAGGTCAGTAAAGTCCTTAATTAAAGGAAGAATTTTTTTAATGGCTGAAAATATGCTCTTTGGTGACTTGTTTTCTTCTTCCCAGTCTCTCTGCTTGCTCTAGCCATCCCCCTGCATGGCTGAGCACGTAGACTGGCAAAGCCCCATCGTCAGACACCCGGCCCCAGCCCACACCCATCCACAGGGTGCTGGTCCCAGTTCCATCCCAGATACAGAGATTCCCAAACCAGACAACCCAGAAAATACTGTTTTGCTTCTCCCTTGTTTACATCCCTTCACTGAGTCATCAAGTAAACAAATTATTATTTTTTTTTGCAAAACTATCATTTCCAGCCTGTGATTCCAGCTAATTTACAACACAGCACTGCCAAGCAACAATGAATTATGGAGAAAGATTAGGGGAAGGTTTGACACCATTAATGTTTAGAGGAATAAATGGGTGTAGACTGTTAAATATGATTATTCTCATTTGTGTCTGTCTTTCCTTAGGGTGCCTATCACTAGGGCACGAGTGCCACGTGCATTCATTAATTGAAACAACACATTTACATGATTAGGGTTTAACTCCTGTGCTTCTCTTTTGGCTAATTAGTGTATCTATAGATCTATTTAGAAAGAAAATACCTTGGGGAAGACAAGAGCCTTCAGAGCTTATTTCATACAAACCAGCTGTCAAATTCAGGGAATAGAAAAATGCTCAATTCTCCCTTCCCTCCCATGGTGCCTAATATTTGCTTGTTTTATTTCTCTTGACTCCCATGCAGTGCCCACAGTAAGTTTTATCAAGAAAATACTACCGGGTTTTTCTTTCCTTATTTTGCTCCCCAATTTCTTGTTGGTTGTCATCCTCGGGCTGCTCATGGACCCTGCAGGCTCCAACTGTCAACACACCCGGGTGGAAGAGAATGTTTTACAATGGGGATTTCAATCTGGCAGATTAATTATTTTTCCCTTCATGGAATGCTCCTTCAGGTCTCTGTGCTCAGCTCCCAGGGAGCTGAGATCTGCAATTTCAACACGATGAGCCCTTCCCCGGCTGCATGCAGGTTTGGGGGCCGCTGCCCTTGTCCTTGTCATCCCCATCACCTGCTTTAAAACTTGTACGGGGCCCTGACCTATTCACTCAGCTGCTTGGGAAGGCCGGTGATATAGGGGCTGTTAGAAAACACACAAAGCATGGAAGAATTGTTTAGAGAAATGAAGGACTTTAAGAGAATTAAACTTTTTCACTGCTGGAAATATGCGTGCACCTATCAAATCAGATTTTAAGAAAACAGTATTTTAGCACTGAAGAAAATAGCAAATACTTTTCTACGGACTTCTGGATGAAAAAACTTTTCCAGCTTACTCTTAGGGGAATTGCTCCCATACACCACCTGCCAAGAATTGTGCTTTGACACAAAATTCAAGGAGGTAGCATTGAGTTTTGCCAGGAGTGGGAACACTCACCTCAAGACCATTTTTTTATCTGAGGAGAAGTCAAAGCTCCTCTCAGAGGAAGACCTATTTTTTTCAGGGAACATTGCATCTGGACAGTCCCCTGGAGAGATATCGAACACTGGCCCGAATCAACAGAACCAAAGCCAAAAACACCTTCTTAAAAACACTTCCCTCTAACAAGTGTTAGTAACAAGTATTATATAAATGGGCTGCATAGACCCAAATTCCTACTCCTTCCAAGAGCACTTGGATTAGCTGATCACACAATTAACTCCAGATAAACCCTAAGGAGAAACAGGGGCTCCTCCGCTTTTCACCATCAGAATAACTAGTCCCTATTTAATTTTCTTTTTCCTTTTATAGGAAACATGACAAGAGAAGAGGTAAACCTTTCCAACTCCAGATGCAACACAGGATTTTGACTGTAGTAGTTTGTAGCTACAGCCCATAAAATGCTTCTTCACCAGCAGAAAGCTGCACAGAATATTGACTTTTAACACCACGTAACCTTTTAAAGCATTATCTGATTGCACAATAACTCCCTATCACTGCTCGGAGAAGAGGAGGCTTTTGCTTTCCCTATTCTCCCACAAAGCCTTTCAAAGACCTTCCTGGTGGCTTAAAGGCAGCACTTCAAGGTTAAAAAAAAAAAAAAAAAAAAAAAAAAGCAGCAATAAAATCCCTCTGCCCCTTTAGAGCCTGACTTGTATTCACTTAAATGAGCCCTGGCCAAAATCTCTACAAAATAACCAGATTCATCATCACCTCAATCCAAAAGCATCTCTCTACCACTTACAGGCTGGGCAGGAGGAAGGAGGGGAGAGTTAATTCGTTAATTAACCATCCCTGATACAGGCTCCTTTCCTTTCCCAGCTCCCACAGTTGAGGTTCCTGTGCTCGCGGGAGGCTGAGGAGGAGGAGGCCGAGTCCCATCCTCCTGCTGACCTTTCTTGTGGCAGAGCACAGCAAACTTTGGCAATGAATCTCCTCCCCTTTACCCCTTTATAAGACTTTTGTTTGAAAGTGGAGAGAAATGCTTGCTGGAGTTTCCCTGCAGCATAAACACATGATATGTTAATAATACCTCCTGCAGATTTACATTTTGCATATCCTTGTTAGCATACTCGCATAAACACCAGGGCATTTGCATACTTCACTTACACTGTGAATATTGCTGTAACTCCTGTGCATCTTAACATCTGAATGTACGCAGATGTTTTATCTTAGCTGTGAGCTCCTTTGCTGTGTGGATGCAGAGAGGACCATGACTGGTTTTCTGTGTTGGCTCCCAGGATCCCACCCAAGGGGGTCGGGGGAGCAGAGCTGCCACACACGGCTGAAACGTGTCCTCAGTTGCGCAGACAGCAGGAAATTTAAACAGAAATACGAGCAGTAGCACTGCTTGCTTTTGGCTAAGATGAAATGGGAACAACTCTTGCTGTTGGAAAACAGCAAGAAAAAAGCCCCCCCTCCTCGAGGGGCTCTCAGGAGAAATCTTGTGATGCTGCTGAACCGATATCGCAGCCTTTCACGTGGCCAATTCCCCCTCCGGGGCTGGGGAAACATCATTTCATACACCAGCATCAACCAACTTGTTGCAGATCTCCTGAACCTGTTGGTTGTGAATCAGACTGAAGAGGCTCTTTCCAAGGACCTCGTTCCCACCTCTCTGAGCAGCAGGCAGAGAAAGCAATAAGGCTGAGTCTTATTATCTCTGTTTGCAACCAGTCATCAGGGGAAAATGTTGTTTCAGTTTCTGTGCATCTCGCAGCCTGTGATCAAGGTTCACAACGGAGTCTCATCAGCAAATATTATATTTTAGTGATTCACATGGTTTCCCATATTGAAGGCTCATGAACTCATTTGGGAAACCCAGAAAAAGTGCAAGACTCACTGCTGTGAGAAATGCTTTTTTCTAACTGAAGAGAAATCCAGCCACTATTGCAAAATGAAATCCCAAATGAGTTTTTTCATTCTCTCCTGCACAATGACCCTTGCATATGATCTTTAGATGCCTAAAAATACAGAAGGTACCTACAAGATCAGGTCTGCAAGCTAACGCAGAGACCAAAATAAAGTTCCCATGCTGCAAACCACCTTCAAAAGCAGCAGTACTTCCACAGCATTAGATCTGCTATAAAGCAGGATATTTCTCTTTTTTCATAAATTCTGTAATGTCTTGGGCTCCTTAAGTACCATAAATAAAGTACTCCTGCAAAAAAAAATATTGCAGCTATATAAGTATGTGTTGATTTTTAGGCTCTAATTCTAGCTTTCTGCTCTCTACCACCACAGATACCCAAATGCATCTTTATTTCATTAGCACTAACTCACACAAAGACAACTGAAATGAAAACAAGCTAAATGATTCTTTATCTTTTCTTAAACTCCTTCTGAATTTTAATCTCTGCTAAATAAGCTTTGATGGTTGAAATCATTGAAAACAATACTTTGGTTTAAAAGGAAAAAAAAATCATGCTGTTGAACATCAAAAATATTATTCTTTCCTCTTGATTTTGACCGGGTTTTAATCAAGTAACACATTAGCTCACAATGAGGAGGTTCAAGAAGATCACTCATTTTTTTTCTGTATACAGAAAGGAAAATGAGAAGAACAAAAACCTGCTACAGAAGTGTTTCACTTGGCACTCCATTATCAGTCAGTCCTTCACTACGCTTTAATTAGTGGAGCTGTTGGCTGTGGTCATGCATGCTGCTAAAAGTCTGTTCCTGTAAGTCCAAAGCTGTTCATATATTTACACTGGCACCACTAATGAAGCTGGAGCAGAAACAGACATGTTGGTCCCTGGGATGTGTGGAGTGGGCTTCTACATAAGCTAGAATAAGTATTTCCCTGTCAAGACCCTGTGGTGTGACTTGTAGGACTAAAATTAGATGGGTGCTTCGTCTGGCTGGAGGGCAGAGGCAGTTAAAGAAAGCAAGGTTAACACTGTGACTCACGGCAAGAAACAGGCCACGTGGCATGTATTTTGGTGAAGGAGGCTGTGGTTGGAATGTAAGCAAGTCACAGCCAAAGTTGGAACTAGATGATCTTTAAGGTCCCTTCCAACCCAAGCCATTCTATAATCTTATGATAAATCAGGGAGAAGCTCTGCTTGTTTTCATTTCAGTTGTCTTTGTGTGAGTTAGTGCTAATGAAATAAAGATGCATTTGGGTATCTGTGGTGGTAGAGAGCAGAAAGCTAGAATTTGAGCCTAAAAATCAACACATACTTATATATGAACACATCAGTTGGGAAGGCCCAGGCTCCTCTCTAAGGTCTACCCTGTTCCTGCAAGGCTGATGAGTGAGGCAATGCTCTTCATCAAGTGAAGGGAAGAGGAAGAAATCTGGTGTCATGGGTGAACACCAGAGCCTATTTCTTCCCTGTGATGACCAGCTAGGATTTTTTTTTTTTTTTTTTAATTTAGCAGAGAAAGGTATTAAAAAAATCAACAGCTGTAACCCACTGCCAGAAAATTCACACTGTATATTCAATGCCCACCTCCTAGCAGGGAGGGAGATGAACCTCCCCAGCAAACCACCAGTGAAAGGAGACATCTTCCATCAGCCAGGGCTGGGCATCCCCAGGAGATCAGCTGAAAGACTGCACAAAAAATAGACCTCAAACACAGTGGCCCCAAGATGTCCAGTAATTCATCCGAGGCCACAGGGGACTGCAGGAAACATTCCCTCATCGTCCTTCCCAGGGACATGTCTCATCCATCAGAGTCCCAGTTAGTCTCAGTTTATCTCAGATGTTATTGGCCTGGTGGAGTTCTCAGATTTTATATTCTTCCAACAGGCTGGTGGATTATGGAAAGAAACAAAGGTTTAAAAATTTTTTTTTGCCTTTACATGAAAGAATAGAAGTAGTAGTTACAGGCCAGCAATTTTGGGTTGCTAGAGAGACACTCAAGGATTGTTCAAGTCCATCAGTTTATTATTAATGGTAAAACACTGCATTTGTTCAACTGTGTTTGGATGGCCACGTGATGTTAACATACTCCTGACATCTTCTGAACAAAAGAGGATTTGAACTGGAAAACTCAAGCAAGTTTTTCTTGCTTCTGAGAACTGGAAGCAAGCATGCTGCCCTTCCCGCTACAGACAGGGCTTGATCCCCAGTCCTGACCCAATCCCTGGCTCTTCAGCATCACCCAGACCTGACTCACTATGGAAATTTCCAGATTTACAAGGGAGAAATTAAAAAAAAAAAAAAAACAACAACAAAAAAACCCCTAAATATTCATATGATACCCCAGCTCCACTACCTCACAACAGCTGATGATACAACACTGGGGAGAGTTTGGCATGTCTACAGGGGGAAGAGGGATCATGCTAAACAAAATAAGACTGACACTTCTAATAAATGCCCCAAGTTCTCTGAAGAAAGCTGTCTCAACAGGATTCTATATAATAAAAAATTAGTTTCCTTGGGAAAAAGAAGTACAGGTGGAAAATGTTGATCCCATGTTTACTATTGTAAGATTTATTGCATGCTGCTATCCCATCAGCCGCAGAGCCGGCTCACTGTCTTTCCTCCTTGTTGAAATGCAATGTGCACTGTGGCATGTCAGACAAAATCCAATTTTCCAAGAAGAGAGAAGAAAGGTGTTACTAGAATGTCATCACTTCCCCCCCTTTATGGAGGCAGTATAGGAAACAGACTGCTGATGCTTGGTTTCCCCCATCCAAAATTGTTGGTATTTTAAATGGAATTTTTCTTGGTTTGAAGGAAGGGGAAGTGTTTGGGGTTTTATTGGGGTTATTTTTTCTCTTCACAAAATGGAGAAAATTCTGGTTAAAAAAAAATACAGGTTATAATTAAAATGACTTTTAAAAAAGAGCAAAGATTAGAAGTTGGGCTATAACTTTGTAATGATTTCTGAGATATTTCCTTTTCACTGTCTTCAGGGTGTGAATAGACTGGTTTTTTGGAAGTCACAAAAGTCTTTGTATGGAAAGAGCATTATTTCCTGGCCACCTTCTTTGTATGCATCAATTTTTTAAAATCATCATCTTCTGAAGGCACATTTTAATTCCACCAGGAGAGATGAGTTAGTGCAGCTGGAATATAGGACAGCCACTTACCTACTGGATAAATTACAGATTTTAAAAGAAAACATTAGGGAGGAGACTAAAAAAAAAAAAAAAAAGACAAACAACAGTTTGGCATGAGTTGTTGTTGCATTACAGCTGCCTTTAATTAATGCTTTCAAGCACTTAAGGTGCAAAATTAATTTAGACAAACTCTTTTCTTTTTTTGTCAGATAAGTATCTCAGGAGATGATCCTGAAAGCAATAGTAGGTCAAAAGTATCTTCTTGGGGTTTTTCTCTTCTTCGGGATCAGGAATATTTGGCAGCTCAGGGATATTTAAACCACTTAATACACGCCGATGAGGATTAATTCCCTGTGACAGATAATTCATCCTGGTTCAGCAACCTTGTCTGAAACTATCCTGGAACAGTGAATGTGCAACCACGGGTTTGATTGTTTTGCAAGAATCAAAATCTTCTCTTCAAATTTAATTTTGAATAGGAAATAATTCTCTGAAGCTGACGAATTTGCAAACACCCTCCATTTCTTTCTACCCGTGATGGCTCAGTCTCCTGCAATCCCACACGAGTGCAACATTCCTGCAGGATCATCCCTCTCCTGCCTGGGAAAACATCGAGCTGAGAAGACGAAGGTGAATGAGCAAGAGGAGCAAAACAGGAGATGGTGGGGAGGAGGACAGTAGCGAGCAGGTTGTGGTGTCCCTGCAGCCACCTCCTGGCCCTGATCCTCCCCTGTGCAAGGAGCGGAGCAGGACCCACACAGGGCAAGCTGGGAACCCCTCATTAGACCTATTTTCCCATTCGTGTTAGTAAAAACCTCTGTATAATTCACTAACTGCAGACATTTGGGAATTGCCTCTGAACCAAGTGTATGGAGAAACACTTGCTTTTGTCAGGTTTCTTAGAGGTGGGGTATTTTATTGAAAACCAAAAGAAAAGTGCAGCTATTTAAAGATTAAAAGAGAATCCATAATCCACAAGAAGCGCTGGAGAGTCTTACAAAATTAGCCCACGTGTTCCTTAACCTAATCTAAAAAGCATAGCTCCCATTTGACAGACTTTGAAATATTTCATAACATTTGCAATATTCTCAGCTTCAGCTTTGAAGCTCTCCCCAAAGACCGGATTTTCCTGTCTCTGCATGGATTTATAATCACCTGCCAACATCTGCGTGGAGCCTGAACTATTCGGGGAGTTTTGTGCTTTGAAGTGACAACGCATCAAAGCCGAAGCGCAATCGATGCCGCCCCCACATCACCTCCAGTCAAATATTGACATGCGAGGAGGTACCATTTCCAGCTTGCTCTAATAACACCTATTCGCTGCGTACAGAGAAAGTTTGATCTGTTTCTATCCCTTCCTAGGTCTTGGCAGGATTAAAAATAACACAAGAGGAAAAAAATGACATCTGCCCTTCTTGCCTGGTGTGATGCCTCCAAGGGTTCTCCTGATTGAATTTGTCTGATACAGACAATAAATGCTCCCTCGCGTAATGCAAAGCTGGCATCACCGACAAATAAGTTTCCTGAACCAGGACAATGAGACCGACACATCTTGCCCCCTACTTCATGTGAACTAGCTTCTTAGTAGCACTTTTTCTCCCAAAGGGGAAACTGAGGAAGGCAGCCAACACACAACCTACCCAAATGTGCCTCGATCTTCAAGCCACGGTCTCCCAAACTCCACTTCAGCTACCTCCCACCTCAAAGCCTTGTTAAAAAAGTACCAAACGGTGGTTTTGGTAGCTGCTATGGAAGCCTCAAGTATTTATTTCAGGCCCCACCACTACCCAGACAGACCTTGGAACACGGTTGTCCTCATTGCTGTAGGGACTGTACAGGGCTTTGGAGAAAGAGAGGGGACATAGTCTGAGTTCTAACAGCAATTTTTTTTAGATTTCCATTTACGTAGAAGTAATAGAGGCTGTAATAAATACTAGTGCTGATTGAATGCAGCTACAAAATCCTCCTGCAGAAGCTGTTCCTATGTAATCATTACAAGGTACTTATGCAAGGGGAGAGAAACACTGAGAGATCCAGATAAGCTCCTCTGGTCCCTACCCAGAGAGAGGAGATCTTAAAAACACCAAATAAAACAAAACAAGCAACCCCCAAAAAACCTCACCAGCCCCTCAAAACAAACATCTTTCCTCTCTTTTAGCTGAACAAAGCCTCAGTGTGCCAGATAACTGCTTTTGCTTCTTGGTAATTACTGACCCTGTGGCAGCATGACTCCAAACGGAGAAAATGACACCTTTTAAATATTGTTCTTCTCTTGTAGAATTCTAGGATCCTAATGTCCTGCCCCAGCATTTGGGGAAGAAGTGACGGTCAGGGGTGGGAGGAGAGGAGAAGGGAGAGATTGAAATGGTGTACCCAGCCCTTGGGGTCAGTGGCGGCAGGATGGGGAACATCCAGCCCTTCAGAGAAGAAGGGGATGAAGGCAGGAGCCTGGGGACCAGCGAAGGACCAGCCCCGCCAGCCACGGCTAGGCAGGAGGAGGGCAGGATCCAAGGCTCAGTTTCATCTCACTGTTGTTAGCACAGATGCCCTGCGGACCTTGGGCCATTCCTTTTTGGTCAGCGAAGGCGGGATGAGGAGATAGCAATCTTTGCACTGAAGTTGTGGTGCCCGGCAGCAAACAGGCAGGAGCCTGGCTCTGGCCTAGATTTACAGCTGCAGTTAAAGCAAAGTCCACCACCTCCCTGCAAGATTGAGGAAGCTACTTAAGTTTTTGAGAACAAGAAAGTTCTTCCTGAGATAGCACTCCCTTGGGAGCCTCCATCTCTCTCTATCTGCCTCATCTACTTACCAGACCCCCAGCAAGATATCAGACAGGTCTGCACTGCCAGATGCTGGAAGAGAAAGCCTGATCTGTAGCTTGCTCACACTTTTTTTCCCATAGGAAAAGCCCAGCCTGGGATTTCCCTCTCTTCCCCCAAGCAGCCCCAGCTCTCGCCTCGGGGAACAGCTCACCTCAAGCCCCTGAGTCCACAGGCTGGCTCAACCCACCTTCAGCACAGCCCCAACAACCCAACACAGAACGTCTCACACGGCAGACAATCAAACATTCAAACCAGCAGGATTAAGGAAGGGAATAATCAAAATGAAATCACTTGCATTTTTGCTGCACAGGTTTCACAGCTGTTCGCATCTGGCACGCGGATGCAGTCATGCACTCACAGCAGCCAAGCAGGGGGAGCAAAACCCATTGTGGCCAGGCTTGCACATGGAACCAGTTATTTTCCCAAGTGAAGCAGCTCTGATTAGCCAGCAAGTAATGAGCATCAAAATTGGAGGCTGGAGCTAAAAAGCCTGGCCTTCGTTACCAGCAATAGGAAGCAGATGGTTCTGAGCAGTGTCAGGGATTCAATTTGGTGGTTTTCAAAAAAGAAAGATTTAAAAAAATGTGAAGGCCTTCACTCCTTTTGTCAATTCATGGTATCTTTGGTCTTCTTAGCAAGAACTTTGTATCTGAGGGGAGAGCACTGTATTTTATAGGAGCTTAACATGATTTAGTGGGCACACAGCTGGACTAGTGTTTGCTTTTGCACCCTTAATATATGATGACTTAAAAAGATGTCTGAGAGAAGAATAATGTTTCTGTACTTCGTGATGAAGGACTTATTGTTTTCACTCTTATTTGTACAAAAAAAACAGTTTAAAGTGGTGTTGGGTTTAAACAATTGAAAATAAAATCCAGTGTGATGATCCAAGCACACAGTCACATGTTCACTCTTACCTCTTCATGGGCAATTAAATGGGTTCATATTAATTCTCAAAGGAAATGCCACCATTATACTATTTTTCTACCTAGTAAGTACCACTTGTACAAACATACATAAAATTTTCTGCTGGATTTTTATCTCAATCCCTGAATTAATTGAATTGTCAGGACCATTCTCCTCCATCATGTTTTAACTAGACTTTTTAGCTTCACTTGTGCTGCAAGATGAATTGTGGGCATGACACCGAATGCGTTCGAGTCCCAACAGCTGAGTTGTAGGCACAAATCTGTTTAGTAGAGGGGGGAGCAATCAGGATTCTGGGATGGTTCGGAGGCCAGCTTGGGATGAGCTGAGTCCACACCACAGCCTGAAAGTGTCCCTTCCTGTTACACATGTCCATGGGAAAAATAACCTGCAGCTTCTTGGCCTGGGAATGAGGTTGGTGTGCACTATTCAGAAGCAAAAGTGAGGTGATGATGTCCCACTTCATCACCACGCCCCCTCCACACCAGACAGGTTTCATGCAGGAGAGTAAAATTGATCCCAGATATCTCTGCTCTGATCCCAATTATCACCATGCAAAACCAGCCGGTGTTGGCGCATCATCAGTGCCTGTTGCACGGGATGCCAGCTCATTTACTGTGTGCTAATTAGCAATGCGAAGCCTGTGCCAGAGTTTATCTCATTTCCCAGAATATGGAAGGCTCAGTCAAGCAGAGCTCAGCCTCTCAGTACCTCAACTCATGACTATTGCAAAGCTCAGCAAAGTTCTCAGGAGAACAGCGGCAGGATGCCCGAGGAGGAGGCTGGGCTCCCGCAGCGCTGGCCTCAGCCCGGCTCTGAGGGGAACACAGCTCGCCCTCGCAGTGGGAGCGACGGAGCTTGTTGCTGAAGGGTGGAATGCTCCTGTGGTGAATCCCCCTTGATGGGAACCCCAGCCCCCCAGCTCGAGCACAGAAAGCCAGGGGAGTCACCAGCACTGGAGAGTCCCAGATGTTCCCAATCCACTTACCACCCCAAGAGCCTCCTCCTCTAACCAAATAAGTTTCAAATGAAATCACGGCCTCATTCAGCTGATATTTTTGCCACCTACTAGGAAAATCCCGTCCTTGCCTTTGAGGCTGGAGGGCCCAATCCCCCATGGGGACCGTCCTCTAATGAGGAGAGCGATGGCAGTTGTCACCTGCGTAGCCCGCAGCCAGTGCAGTGGCACTGCTGCTCTGCAGAGGTCCAGGCTTAGCACAGCCCAAGAGCAGCTGTTTGCCCTGGCAGAAGGAAGGGAGAGGAAAAATTAACCATCTCCTCTTCAATTCAGACAATTGTTCTGACCTCTTGTTACAAAGTATGCCTATAAATAACCTGTTTCCTTCTGAAAAGTCCATTCAAAATGACGTTTTGCTCCCTAATATCATAGTCAGGTGTTGTGATATCAGAGAAATATTTTTTTTTTCACAATAATTATTTTGTTTAAAATAATCTTGCCTTGCAAAATAGTTGCATGTTGATAGAAAAGGCATTTTTATTAACAAGCCCAGTTCTCCAGTTCTTTCACCCCACAACACTGATGAGCTCTAATCAAATGACATTCACAAACATCCCCTGGTGGCAATTATTTGTAGCATTGTTTGCTGGTGAATCCCCTCTCTGCACTTTCAAAATCCTTGCAACTGGATTTTTATCCCAGTTTCCAAAGGAGATGAGGTTTCTGCAAATGTGCTGGTTGATCACCTTACTTCTCACGTTCCGTTCACTATCAGTGTTTAAAATCATTGTTATGGGTGGAATGATAGCTAGAACAAAGGAAGGAAGAGTCTCAAATATAAGTTTAGTGAAAAATATGGCCTAAGTAAAGCAAATGAAACAAACTAGAAAACTTCATCCCTCACCTGTTTTGTTGGCAACAGGCTGCTGATGTGCTGGGGGGATCCATGCAGCCAGAGAGCAGCCCTTTCACTGCCTTGCCTCATCCAGACAGGCTCCGGGTTACTGAAATAAAGGGGGACAGATATGGGGATAAAGGATACAGACCCATGGGACACAAAAACTCATTAGTCCTCCCCTCATATGAGATGCTGCAGAACAAAACCCAGGAAAGCAGAGCTGGCAGTAATGGGAGCAGGATGCTATGAAACATGAATCACAGTCTCCAAATGAGAGAGTGGAAGTCAGGACCACACTCTTCTAATATTCTTTCCCGACAGCAATAGGAACACTTAGGGGAAAGATTCAAGGAGCTCTTGTACTTGGAGTTACGAAAAACACTACAGAGCTCTTCAGGGGCAATGTTAAACAAAATTGCAGTCATAAAACCCACCACAATATTTACATACAGCAATCCCCATTGGAGCTGGGTCTGAATGCAGATGCATATGTGTTTGGGGACAAGGAGGAGAGGAGAGGGGGGTCAGAGGTGCATTTCTCAAGGCGGCTTCCCGTGACCAGATGTGGTCTCCTCCAGCTCCATAAAGCAATGATGTGTCGCTGGTGAAAACAGGTGAATTCAAAAATTTGGGGCTGATGCATAGAAAGCCATGTCTTACAAAACATAAATATTCCACTTGACCGTTTCTGAAATGACAGGCAAGGTTGTACCCTGAACTCACCTCTGGAGCTCCCCTAACCTATGCCAGGTAGGAGTTGTGTATTGGAGAAACCTCCCCAGTAGTAAGGACACTGAAGCAATGGAGCCAATTGCGTGGGGAACGGTGAAGTCTCTAAGTTTATGAGGTCTGGGAAAACAGGATAGGAAATAATAGATCAGATATAGGTAGATGGAGGAGCAGATTTCTGTGATGTCCTGTTGCTCTGTCCCATCCCTGTTTTCTACAATTCTGTGACTGTATTAATATGTATCTAAGAGCAATAGGGAGATTTCATGCTGAAATCCTAGCCCGGTTGAGTTCAGGCAGTTCTGTAATTAATCCAAATGGCTTCATTTTGATGAAGCTCTACATTTTGATTAGCTCTACTCGGAGTTGTCAAATAGAGCTTCCACTTGCAGGGGACCCTTTGTTATCCAACAGTCTCCCCAAGGAGCACTGGGCTATGTTAGAAAGCAAAGGGCAGTTGGCTCTGTTCCTGGGTATTGGTGTTTTTATCCAGGCAGTGCTCAGAGACCCTGGAAACTGGGTATTCATTCTTTTTTGGCTGCTTAGGTCTGATATTGCAGTTCTGCTCAGTCCCATTTGTCTCAAATTACCTGCACAGCATCAAATGAAGGGTAGAGTTGCTGCTGTTGCTGTTTGGGGTCTTTCGTCCACTGTAGTCACAGTGTTAGGACCAGATAAAAGACAAAGGCAGAAGACATTATGAGAGCATTATCAGCTAGCTTTGAAAATAAATCAAAGGAAGGGACTGTGGAAATGGTGTTTGATGACATAGAATTTTGGGAAGAGAATTTTTTCAAGATCGGTTGTTTGAATCCTCCATGAAATCCACTAATGCATTGTTGTGCCTCGGAAATTGGTGGTAATTTAATTCCACTTACTCTTTCTCTCTCCTGAACTGCTGTCTCCTCAGGTCCTGTTCTTCCCTTTCAGCCCACTGTTCTGTTTTCATAGTTCATTAAGACATAACTGAGGCTCTAAGGCTGAACAAAGCCAGAAATAGGACAACAGTGATTTAAAAAAAAAAAAAAAAAAACATGCCAAAATCCAAGGCTACATCAAGACCCTGCTGGCTTCCACACATTTCAAACAGTTAGCTAACGACAGAAATGGGACCAAGGAGCTAACATTTTAAGTAGAAAGGCCCTGGTTTTGCTAAGATCTTCCTCAGCTCTAGGTCTTGCCAAGATCTCATGGCAATAAGTTCCCCAAGTTATTTGTGTCCAAGAACGGCGTCTAGAGCTTCAGCTTCGGTAGCCTGTTCTTACCAAAGACAAAAGGCAGCAACTGGGGTTCAAACAGAGAATTAACAGCTGAAGTTGGCAGATCTATTCATGTAGAGACATGGATGAGTCTTTGATGTCCATTACACAGGCTCCCTTGATGGCTAAACGAAGGGCACTTACCCTGAGAATTACCATCTTCACCAAGCCAGCACTGAGATTCAAGGTGAATTTTCCCATCTTCAGCTCCAAAGTGTCCTTTTAGGCTCATAATCAGGCAGCCACCCGGAGTCCATTGGCTTTGAAGGATGTGAAATGTCACTTGGTTGGAGACATGAGCTTCTGGCCCTGTCTCTTCAAATACATCCCTGTTTCTTGGTGAGAGCAGATTTCTAAGCCATGTTGTGGGTTGTATTATGAAAGGAACCTCTGCAAGAAGCTGGGAGGCCTGGCTGCACGTCAGCTGTGTTTCAGTAACATTTGTCCAGGGATGCTTTTGAGCAGGGATGCTCTGGAGATCCTCTTCCAAGGAGCACAGCACCCACTACCCTTTTGTTGTTTCTTCAGAAGGCATACAAAACAACAATATTTATCCTTTGCTTGCTTATCTACTAGAGAAAATTTAATTTCCTGAATTCATCCCCCCCATTTTGTTCATTAAATTGTCTTTTCTTATTTACAGCGATGAGGCTGTCAGGATGACACTTACGGATGTGTGCAGATATTTGAAATGTACCCACTTCAAACACTGTTCATGCAAAGAGCTGGTAGTTATGTTCAGACACGGTATGAAAAATAATATGCCAGGCCCAAATGTCAAATATAATCATGGTGATATTAACCTCCCCAGTGAAAGGAATACATCCCTTTGTGAAATAACCTGGCTTTAATGTTCAAGATTGCTACAACAGATTAAACGGCAGCCCCTGATAAGTTGCCTACACTAAAAGCATAATGGAAATTGAAAACATAATGTACCTCACTTAAGTGATTCACACTATTAATATGTAGAGTTTTCTAAGCTATAGTTTTATCAAAGTTGAACAGTGGGAATAAATGAGGGTTTATTTCCTCATTTTTTTTTTTTTCTGGATAGCAAAAGAAAACAGATGCATTTATGTCCAGGGAAGAAAGAAGTAGTAAAATTGTTTCTGAGAAATAAAGGTTGGCAACTTGAGCAAAATCTATTCTATGCTGAGTAGATGAAAAGAGA
Source organism: Tyto alba (assembly GCF_018691265.1). Classification (NCBI taxonomy): domain Eukaryota; kingdom Metazoa; phylum Chordata; class Aves; order Strigiformes; family Tytonidae; genus Tyto; species Tyto alba. The sequence goes on from NW_024881308.1 coordinate 15,865,643, forward strand.
GAGTGCCCACTGCCCTTTTCCTGAAGAATGGCTTTGCACTGACATTTCCAATCCTATTTGCACATGCAACACGTGTTTCCGTTCTTTATACAATTATTGTGGTGTATCTTTGCATTGATCTCCTGTCCAGCTGGCAGCCAGCAGCTCAATTAACGACTGATTCCAGTTCTGTCTCTTCAGTTCATAGCTGTGCTTTCTCATCTAGAAATGCACTGTGCATGGCTGTGTGGCATCCAAAACCACTACGGGCAAGAAGTGATGGAATCCACTTTGTTAAGCACAGCTTGCACAGCAGGGCTGGGACTTTCCACAGGGACCCCCAAACCTTGGTGAGAGTATTTCAATATTCAGAGGCTGAACTGAACCTTAGGCGGTGCTGACCAAGGCTAGACTACAAATCTGGTAGGAGATGATGGGGAGACACTTCAGAGCACCGTTTCTCCAAGTATGAGATGTAAAAGCTTGTCACCTGTAGGATGTAAGAACTTCTTGCATGAGATAATAAAAAAAATAATCAAAAACCCAAACCAAACACACATCCTCCACACAGAAAAAAAGGGCAACGTCAAGGAAAGTAGATGTAACAAATAATTAATAAGCTTATTCTAGATTTTGATACAAGCAAGTGCTAATTACTATGATAATATTGAACAAGATGGTCTGTGGATGCTTGCAAGAAAGGCTAAGTGGCTCATCATGGGATGGACACACACACACAACATTGTATGCGCACCACCACCCAGCCTGTGTTCACCCACAGCTTCCAATCCTTGCAAGATTTAGAAATATCAGATTTCCTTTCAATTACGGTTTCTCATAACCAATTTCAGGGGCAAGCCTCAGGCTGGATACCTCAGCTGTAAGAGCTAAACCTTACTGTTTAATCTGCCTGTTGTCTTTTCAGATTTAGTGTTGCCAGAGCTGCACCTTTGGTCTACAAAAACATCATGCAGCTGCTCCTGTTCCCTTAAAGGCTATTTAATATCCAGAACTGCTGTCTCTTCAGAAACAGTACTCTGTGAGTCTAGAAATCCCTTGCCAGTGCTTCTGCAAGCTTGGGATACAGCTGCCTTAAAGCATCCTTCCAAACAGACATCGACAGTGAAGATATTACACCTCACCCACATATTAAATAGCTCTCGTTTTGTTTTTGCAGCGCTGTGAAACACCCACGTCCAGCCCCTTTGGGAAATGCTGAAGGACAGAGGAGGCCAAAAGCATTTTCTCACTGCCCAAATGAGAAGTCAAAAAAGTCAGCACTCTGTGACAGAGCCTCTGTTTCTCACTGCTTTGACAGCACTTACAGGACCCCGGCTGCCCCGATGGGTTTAAATCTGACTGTAGTGTATCACCCGTCCAGCCACACCTATTTCAAATCCCCCATGGGACTACAAAAACTGAGGGATTGAAGTAAGTGAAAAGAGCCAAAGGCTCCGGAAAAGAAATCCCAGTGTCCATATTTATATATGCACGTGCCAGTGCTGTAAGGGCAATGAAGGGGTGTGTGGAGGACTTGTTGGTTTTGTATTGAAAGGCAAGAGGATTTCAGAAATTATCTTCCCTCATCCCCCTGCACAGGCTCTGGCCATCGGCTCCCTGCCACGTGCTGAGGATAACGCCAACACGTACAAAACCTCTTCTTTACTAGAGCCTTGGGGAGAGGCTGGGGTTTGCCCTGTCGCAGACACATATTAGATTAATTACTTGGTACATCATAGAGTCCTTCCAATTTCCCCTAGTTGCTTTAATGCCTCAGCTATCACCATTTCAAAAGAAATACTGGTTACCCAAATTCCACGCTTGCGGGGACAGTGAGGATGTTTCAGGGATGGAGCCACGAAGCCGCCCCAGCCTCTCTTCACAATTAATTAAATCCCATGTAATACACTCTTCTGCCTTTTATTTTATAGATTTAAGTTTAGTTAATCGTGAAAAGCAAAAGCTTTGTCCAGTTCCCAGCAACTCCTCAATTTGGGTGGAAAGTGTTGCCTTTTGGATGGGTGAGTTGCGGTGCACTGGGCAAGACAGGGAGGGAGCGAACTGCGCTGCTCATCCTCAGTGTGCCTGGCGAGGGGGGACAGGACCCCCTCTTTAAAAGTTGACTGAGAGACAAGATAAAGGTCAGACCATTATAGGATTTCTAGCCATAGCACTTCCTTGGTCTTTATTCCTCTGCTTTGCAAAAAGCTCTTGATATCCCCAGTGAATAAGAGTCCCAATGCACCAAAGCAATTTTCAGCAGCAATAGCCTGTGAAAAAAAAATCATGAAGCATTATCACTCATTAACATTACAAGACAGAAAAGGCTGGGGTAGGGGAAAGAGCTGAAACCTCTTTGATTCTTTTTTTCCATGGTGAAGTGGATTGCTAAATGAGAAGTACACGGGGTGAATCTGCAGATGGGCCAGAAAAAAATCTTGCCCTTGTATTTAAGTGGATAAACATGAAGGTCTGGGGGAGGCTATTCCAAGCTGAGGGACGTTTACTCATCTCATCTCTTTGCCTGTAAATGCATCCAGCACATTTCAAGCAGAATTTCACCAATTTACTTTCTACAGGAAAGGCTTTAAAGTGATCAAACAACACAAGAGCTCTCATCACCCTCTCTCATTTCTGTCTGCAGGAAAAAATGCATTTGCATTTTTCCTATGGATTGTTGTCAGATTGAAATCCAGGGACTGGAAATTGAATCCTGCTGAGTTCTGATAACTTTTTTTTTCTTGGATCTGAACTTCTGATGGTTGAAGGTATTGAGCAAAACTCACACTGACTTCAGCAATGAAAATCAGATCTTGCACCTACAAAATAGGTGGGAAAAGCTGACAGTTCATCAGCTTACCAAAAACATCATCCCAGTTTCCAGCCTAGAAAATGAAAAAACGATTCCTCTGCTCAGGTACATTTCTGTCTGTCATTTGGGGACCCATCCACTTGTCCATGTTCTTATTATACAGACAAAGCATGATGAAGCTTAGCCTGTACCATATGGGTATCATGATTTTTTGGCTGTGCAATATTCTTAATAATTAGGCATTGCAAGTTCAAAATGAGCCTGTATGGAGGCCTCCCCTTCTATGTTTCTTTTAAAAGGTTTCCGGCATGTTGGTCCTAGGGGCCACGAAACACAAAAAAAAATATTCTGTAGCTAATTCATGGTAACTCATCGTTGGGCATTAAACTTTAACAGAAGATGTCAAAATAATGTCCATGCAGCTGGAAGTGCCTCCATTTGCTGTCTTTCCTAATCAAGAGTTAACTTATCTTTCCTCTCACAAGAGAACATGAGCTTCCTCCTTTCACACTTTCCAGGCCGTTTGTCATCAAAGATTACTCCAGATTTATGATACAGTTTTGCAGGGGCAGGCAGGGTTAGTGAGTTATTTTTCCTAGAGAACAGTGCTGTTAGGTCCCGACCCTGTTTCAGTGCTTTGGAAATGCCCACCTTACTCTGGTTTGTACTGCTGGCTCTCGAGTGACCTTGTAAAAGCAGCCCTCCAAGTTGTGCGAGCACGAGAGCGCGAGTCATGGCCTGCAGAAATTACAGGGAAAAATACAGAGCAGACAGTCTCAGCTTTCAAATCATTCACCAGAAAACAGGTCTCTCCCCGGGGCTGCTGAGTCTCTGAGGAATGGCTTTTCCTCCTGAAAATAAATGTTCCTAGCCCACTCCTCAGAGTATAAACTGAACCAGCAGTGTGTATTATATGAATAGGAATTAGTTGAATTAACAGCAAGACTACAATAAGCTGTAAAATTCCTTTACCAAAACAACCCCTTAAAGTGACTGATTTAATTTTTCACTCTAATGGTCTCATTGGAAGGGTCATGAATACACTGATATTCATTTCTTCCACTCTGAACCAAGAAATACAGAAACATCTCCAAATGGAAAGGTAGCACTTCTGCAGAAAACAAACCCAACTTCTTGGTTCAGCTCAAGTGAGAACTGGGAAGGATGCTGCACAAAGGCCCAAAGAGCAGAGAGCCACTGGCACCTCCTTTTTGATCTGGGCAAATAAAGGCAGACATTTTTTGTGGGTGTTTTATAGCTAGTTTTGTTTTTTATCTTCCAGGAGAGGAATAAGCCCTCTTCCTCAGGGCATTTCTGTAACACTGTGAGTTATAAAGGAACACACTTGAGTAATTTGGGGAGTGTGAAGAAGAGTGGGGTTCCCACATCATGACAATATTTTATTCTTGGTCCAAACCACTTTAAAGGAACAACTTTAAACCTCTGACTGTTGAGCCACCCATGCTATGGCTGGAGGGGTCTTTCTATAGCTCTCCTTCACTTTTGGCAATTTCTTGACTTCAGGTTATGAAAAAGCTCAGGGGGACAACAAATGGGATGGGAAGGTTTCCAACCTGCACAGGAGTGGGTTAGCGCAAAGGGGAAATCCTGCCCAGAAACGAAGGCATGAACACTGGATGGTGTTAACTGCTTCCCTCCTGCCTCCTGGAAATGGGGCAAACTGAGGTTAAGATATACAGAAGAAGGATTCAACCCTCCTCCACATCATTCCAGTGAGCTTGTTGATCACAGAGTAGCAAAGATGTTGCTCCACTGAAGTCAGTGGTTTTATCAGTATTCCCACTTAAGAAATGATTGATTTTCTCATATTACCAGGATAAAATATAGCCTGTAATGTGTAGGTCATGAACCCATCTATCTCCAACTTCCATTCGCTGGGCACTGTACAGCTAGAATTAATGGTAATAATAATAAACTCCTTTGGAGTTTAACGATTATTCATTACCTGGAGTACATGAGTTCTTCAGTCTCCTCTTCCCTTGAATGCCTGACATTCTGAGCTACACTGCTTATATTTAAGAGAAACAATCAATAAACACCATGCAGTCCTGGGCTTTGTAGGGTGCTAATTTCTCCGTTATTGAGTTAGGCACGCAGTCTCCTTGCTTCAGCTAACTCTCTGTGCCAAACAAACAAAAAAAAAAAAAAAAAAAACCAACAAAAAAAAAGCAAACAACCAATAAAACACATGATTAAAAGAAAGCACATCTCCAAACCGCGTCTCACGAGGAGTGCAATGTCCTGGGACATGCTGTCAACAAGGGGACACTGGTGTTTTACAAGGAAGTTGAACTGGTGCATGTTCCTCACCAGCCCTCATCGTGCAATGCCGAGAAGAAGCAGCTGAGGAACCATGTCCATACACCCGATCCTTTCTGGAACCCTGGAGGGATCGGAGTGGGGCAAACGCAGGGTTGAGAAGTCACCGCTCCTCTGCAGGGTCCTTCCTCCACCATCAGGGCACTTGGGCAAGAGCCAAAGTGATGGTTGAACCCTCAGAAGGTATCAGGAAGAGCTCCGGCAACCTCAATGGGATTAATATTTCATTGGGAGGGGCTCTAACCACCTCTGGACCCGTGACTCAAGCGTTTCAGCAAGTCCTGAAGCTCACTTTCTGAGCAGAACGTCACACCTTGTTCTGAAGCTTTCATGGCATGTTTAGATGTGCTACACATCAAGGCAGTGAGAGCCTCACCCTGCAGTCGGAGGGCTCCGAGCTCTCTCTTCTCTCTTTTTGGTCTCTGAATATAATTCATTTAAGCTCTTATGAGGCAATTCACATCCAGATCTTATTAGAAGTGGAAGGTTCTTTCATTTCCTCAGTGTATTCAGCACACAGAGAACTGGTGCTATGCTTAATTTTATTTCTATGCTTTCTGCGTTTTGATAACAACCTCCCCAGTTCCATTTGACTCTGAATAGATGGGGGAGATAAAGAGATATGAGTCAGAATAATGTAACCATGTACTGCAGTCAGAGAAATATTGGTAAAAGTTATGTTTAATGAACGCGACAGAAGCAGAGACATGAAAAATTGCTTAAAGTTATTAAATCTGATTTATTTGCACACCTACCAGGTATGTGTGTGCACTCTCAAAAAAATATGCAGGTATGCTTTCAAGAAAAATTTTAAATGGTCCAAAAAATTACTTTTGTAAAAAAATATTCCAAAAGTGCAAATACAATACATGCATATAGCTCTGGGGCCACACCTCCACGTACATTTTCTCTCTTTCACTGTCTTTTTGAAGCCAAATAAGATAAAGAATTATCAGAACAGCAACAACAAAATCTTCTCATGACACTGAATATTTGTGTCTGGAATGCCAGTGGGAGATGGCACACAGCTTCAAGCTCGTACAGACCAAGGCTTGTCTTTTTAATATTTCATTGACCATCCCCCCCGCCAAGCTGAGCTCTCTGTAGGTCACGTCCCTGACAGAGGATCTCAAACCAGATGAAGCCGCGAGCACAAGACACTTCCACCACCCGCTGCACCGCTAATTTTGCATGAGAAGATTTTTCCGAGCGCATCCATCAAGCTTCGGAGCATCGGGTGGCCTCAGCGGCGGCTCCCTGGGATTGGTGTAAAGGCAGACAGGCTTTGCAAGGCTTGACTAAAAGCCAAGAAGCGGTTTAGTTACATTTTAACATCAGTTCTTTAGCTGACACTCACAGTTTTCATGTTTTCATTGAACTCGTGTGTTACAGTTTCTAGGGGGATGCAGACACTGAGACACTTAGGGGTATGGGTTTTTTGCAGGCCAAGAAATGGGCAAATTAAAATCTGCCTGTGTTGTACACTGAAATGCCCCTGGCAGAGTCAAAGACATAAAATTGAAATAAATGGGGTTAAAGACAAGAGAATTTCCCTCTTATTCTGAATGTTTGTTTTTTGGTTTTGGTTTGTTTGGTTGGTTGGTTGGTTTTTTCCCCACTTGAAGTCAGCAATCCCATCAGCAGCAGCTCTGCAACTGGAAATTGCAGAAGCTTCGTGCTGCGGCCCAGCTGCACTGTAAAGGCTGATGTACAGCAGGCTGGGAAGGCTCCCATTTTTTCCCCTAAAAACCTATGTATTGCCAGCACCATTGCTGCCAGTCAGCAACACGCAGCTTTCAGCCAGTTCCTAAGGAAACAAAAGAGGTGTGACTACACAGTGGGTGGTGGGCAGCAGCGCCCCACTACAGCGTTTTGGGGTGCTGGGACCTTCTGAGAGCCCCAGAGCCCTGTAAGGTCCCTGCTCAGTTCCTGCACACCCTGGTTGAATCATGCAAACCACTGAGGACAGCATTGCTGCTCTGGTTCCTGTTGAAAGGAGGGGAGACCGGACGTTTCATGCCTGTCCTATATTTGCAGAGGTTGATGAGTCCCATTTCTGCTTGCTTTTGAACCAAGTGCAAAACCTCCTTGAAGACCACTCGGAGTTTTCACCCTAGTTTTCACTGCCCACGTTCTCCTGTACCCGGAGAGCCCAGAAGCTGAGCAGGAGTATCGTTTTCAACAAGGTGCTGTGTATTCAGCTGAGCAATTCATCTCAACAGAAAGACCTGTCCAGCTTCCCCCAGTAATTATTTTAAAATGGGAGGTTAACGCAATTCAATGGAGCTGCCCTGCGTCACTTAGAGCAACACAGGCTTTGAACATCCCCAAGTGAAGTAGTTCCCTCCTCCTCCTCCTCTATCTTCCCTGACCCCTTCATCCCCAAAGGGCTGCCACATCTCAGCACTGTATGATCTTCCCTCTCGAGGCTGATTAGCCAGAGCTGGAGTTCAGGGAGGTGAGAGCATCGGCATCCTCGCGGTGACGTTTGATTGTCGGTGTCTGCGAGCGCTCCCAATTAGCCTGGAAACACTGCCTCCGGTTCACAAATGCCTTAAAAACGAAGTTTAACGAAAAGCCGCCTGCGTTGCCTTTCTTCAGCCCTCTCCGCTGTATCAAAGCATTCGAGAGTAGCTAAGGACAACTTTTATGGCTGAGAAGGGCCTGTTTGAGTGTCAGCTCGTTAGTGCCGTGGCCGTGCTGCACACTGAGCCGGGGAGCATCCGTCAGCCCCCGCCACCGGCCCCGCTGCACGGGAGCACTCGCTGAATATCAGTAAGGGTGTTAGGCTGTGAAGTTTACCTCCGAGGAAGCCACCAAAGGGCCTTTCAAGCAGAAAGGTCACCCGGCTCATCTGCTTCCAGAGGAGCTGATTAGAGACGACTCGTTTCGGGAGCCATCGCTCCCCGCAGCAAGTCCATCCTCTCGGTCTTTTTTCTCCCTCCTTTTGCAGTAATGATCTGCAGCCCGTCAGAGGGGGCTCAGCAGGGGAGGACAGCAGAAGCAGATGTTTTAATAAATAACATTTGTGAGCTGGCTTTCAAGGTTTGGCGAGGGGTCTGATGAAGCACTGGCAGGGGAGATTAAGGCAAAAACGTGCGCGCAGGAAAATGGCTTGGATGCAGCCCTGGCCATGCCGGAGGTGCTGGCGGTCCCTCGCTGGGGTGGGTCTGAGGCACCCATCTTCTCCATCCCTCCCTGCTGCCGTGTCGCTGGGGAAATGAGAAGCAGAATCTGCAGGGAAGGTGTGAGAAATCCCCAAGGGCTGATGCTAAAGCAAGTGCCCGCAGAACAAGGCTGTTTGTGCCTCCTCAACCTTCCCTTTGATAAGTCAACATTGAAAAGATCTCCTGGGGTGTCTCCTTGGGCAGCGATACCCGCAGGCTGTGCCTGCAGTGGGAAGGTAACACGTTTCTGGCAAGGCAGCCGTATTTTAAGGGGTGTTTCTGCGTTGAGGAGGTTTTGGGGCAGTTCTGCTCAGGTTGAGCGTATTTTCAAGGTCTGGCTGCACCCTTGGCTTTAAGTGATCACAGTAGACCTGCTCCAGCTGCTGCTCAAGTCAAGGTCCATACAAATGAGAAATCATCACTGGCATGTTTGCATAATAGAGAGTTAGGAAAAGCATTTGCACCAGGAAAACAGAAGGAATAGCTTTAGTTATTGGCTACGGCAATTTAGCATGGCTGTTAAACACATCTGATGAAAATAGTGCCAAAAACATTGGCAAGCATATCTTCCACCAAACTCAAAATGCTTCATAGCATTAACCCTACTTTAATGATTTTGTTTTTCAACTAGAGAAAAGGGGGTGGAGGGGGGGAAATTCTGAAAATAACACATTCCCATTTTTTCTTTAAAAACAGCTCCTTGTTTTTGAATACATTTATTTTGCATTATTATTTCTCCTGTAGCTGTGAATAAATTAAAACCTGAAAACAGAACAAAACATATAAATTAAAACAAATGTTTTGATTAATGCAAAACAACTGACATTTCCTTTCCTAAATAATTTGAAAATTAAACTTAGAAAACCAATTTCTTGTCTCAGAAGCCTCTTTAAAAGGGAATGTTTGGTATTTTGCAGCACTTCTATTAGGTGGACTGGTGTCAGCATCCTATTCTTTTAATGTTAAAAATGCTTTTAACCCACCTAAACTCCAGCTCTGAGTTATTTAGGAAAATACATGCCTTTCCAGCCCTTCCCTATAGCCTCTCACACAGCTAAACTCCTGGTTGCACCTGGAATTTCTTAACTAGGATATAAATACTATATATAAATTATAGCAACTGTGTTCATGATATGTCTGCTCTTTGCAGGAAAGGTGTAGCTACAGTGGGCCATATTTTGCCCTTCATCTCCACACTTACGTCATAAAAATGTATAGGATTTCTCCATGGAAATAATCTGGTTTTGAAAGGAAAATTAATGCAAAGTTATTTCCATGGGTGACGACTTCTCTCGTTCAGCAGACTTTTGTTAGTGAAGGCATTTCTTCCGTACAGCTATGTTAAAACAGAGGAAAAAATGAAATTATCTTTCTCTGAATGTTTTATCGTGTCGTTTTAATGGGCCCGCCTTTCTACTACTGCAGGAAATTGTAAAACACATTCACTGGGAGCAAAAAGAGCAAAAAATATCCCACAGGCAGGAGGAGACAACCACAGGCATGCAGAGAGAAGCCATGTCGGGTGACACAAAGCCCATCTGTGGATGGACTCCCTGCCCCAGAGCCAACCTTTCTCCCTAACCCACTGCAAGGTGGAACAAAGCTGACTTACTGACCCGTACTTGGACCCAACAGGAACCCTCAAGCTCTTGAGCATGTCCATCAAAAAGGCCCGGAGATCATTACATGCACCCTGCAGTGAGGTTTGCACACAGACTGGGACGGAAAGGAACTTGTAAAGTGCTAGCAGATGTGCAAAAACCTTGCCAAGCTGGGCAAACTTCCCGCTCAATTAATGCAGGCAGAGGTTTGGCAGCAAAAGGTTTATGCTTTGTTTAATGCGCAGTTCACTTGGGTTGGCTCCTTGGGGGGGAATCAGCTGAGCAGCAGCAGATTGGACTCATCTTTTCTGGAAGGGCTGCTCAGGTACACCGATGAGCATGGTAGGAAGAGGCACCAAGTCCCCCGTGCATCAGAGACATTCCGTCTTAAACTTCTGCCTCAGGGCTTTCTGCACATTTTGGATCTTCTCCGTGATCACTGTGTCACTGAGGTGATCACCAAACTTCTGTTTCAACAGCACCCTAATGATTTTGATGCAGCGTTCATCCATCATGGGCTTTGCCTCTCGGAAAGTATTTCCCCTCCGCCCTGTGATGGAGTGGCTCTGGATGTAGTCGGATGTGAAGAGCTTGTAGAGCAGTGTCTTGCAGGCAGTGCTGATTTTCTGGTCAAAGCGGATGGTCTCTTTGAGCTGTTCCTTAGTGTAGCCGTTGAAGAGCTCCACCACCTCGCATGGCTGCCGGTGGGGGTCCTCCTGGAAGGACAGGGATTCCAGCCTTTGCACCTTCTTCTTCAGAGAGAGGACATCCTGTTGGAGGTCCAACACCATCCTCTCCAGCTGCTCTATCTTCTCGGACCTGAAAAATTAAAATTACATGTGTAAAGTTGAGAAGTCATCATGGCCTCTCTGTGGATATTGCTAAAGGATGTAGCACCTCCACTGTCGTGGTTTGGGCCTGATTGGCAGCCAACCACAATGCAGCAGCTCTCTCTCCCTTCCCCTCCGGCAATGAGAAGGGACAGAGAGCCAGGCTTGGGGTTCAAGATAGGACTGGGATGGGGAAAAATTCCCCTTTATGATCACGAGCAAAAGGCAGACTCGTTAGGGGAAGAGAAAAAAGAACATACATTTATTACAGACACTAACAACACATAACAGAGTAGGAGAGTGAGAAGCATTGCCACACCTTGAGAACACCTTCCCCCACCCCTCCCTTCTTCCCGGGCTCAGCTCTGCTCCCGATATCTCTACCTCCTCCCCCAGTGGCGCAGGGGCAGGGAATGGGAGGTGCAGTCAGTGCTGCCACTTCCTTCATCTTCGGTGGGGGGAGTGTCCAAAACTTGTTCCCCCTGCTCCATCGTGGTCCCCCTCTCACAGGAGACAGTCCTCCACAAACTTTCTCCGACATGAGTCCCTCCCACAGGCCGCAGCGTTCCCCACACTGCTCCGTCATGGGTCACTAACTTCCTCCGACTGGATTCCCTCCCACGGCTGCAGCCCTTCCCGAGCTGCTCCGGTGTGGGACACCCCCACATGCTGCAATCCTCCCAGCGCTGAATTACAGCAGCGGGGCTGCCTTTTCCCACGAGACCCCGGCCTTCTTCGGGTACAGCACCTTGATCATCTGAGCAGAAGCCACAGGCCATAAATCAATGTCTGCTCCACTGTAGATCTTCATGGGTGGCAGGGGGTGCCGCCCTGCCGTCTCACCACAGGATACAGGGGGGTCTCTGCTCCGGCACACCTCCCCCCTCCTTTCTTCCTCCGTTCCTCCACTGACCTTGGTGTTCACGCAGCTGCAGCAACTCCTCCTCACAAGTCTGACTGCCCGTCACCACGTCCCTTCTGAAATACGTTATCGCAGAGGCGCAGCCGATTGGCTCAATTTCCCAAACAGAAGTGGAGCTGACGTGGAGCTGGGGGAGCTTCGAGAAGCTTCTCACAGGGGGCCGCCCCGATAGCCCCCTCCCCTGCCACCAAAAAGCTCCACCACTCACTCAACCCAGGACATCCACCCAAGCAGTGATTACATGCCTCCTGCAAGCAGGGACAGGACAACTCTTCTGCCAGAGTGTGAGCCCATCCAGCTATTCTTGGATGAGGAGCAATGTAGGAGAGAAGAATTACATGGTCTGGACTTTTCAGTAGCTCAGAAATGTTCAGAGTTTAACCCTCAACCGCCTCTTGTCACACATGCATGGAGACTTTGATGCTCAATTTTCTTTTCAGCTTTAAGGGAAGATATAAGCTCTGTCCTGCAAGTCCCAGGAGGTACATATTTGTGGTATGAAACAACAGACGTGTGGGAAAATGCAAGTACTGGAACGTGATTTTTTGGCACCCATTTCTTTGCAGGAAATCTGTCTCTAGCAGTTACTTCATCACTGAATACTTGTCATCAAAGTAAGAGGTTAAGGCAAGCAACACACAACCATGTTCAAACACGATAGATGTCATTTTGTTATAGTCAAGAGCTTTGTGGTCTCTGTGCTGCTTTACAGCCTTCTTGCATCTCTAACTCAAAACCCTACAATCAGAAAGAAACACCTGGCATTGATTATACAGAGATTCAGCAGCTCTTGGTTCTAAAATTGCACCATTTTGTCACTCAGCTGTGGTCTCACTGCTCTTTGTTACAGTGAGGAGGAAAATATACTTAAGAACAAGTGCCTTCTTTTGCTAATTACCTTTCCATTTCACCAGGACCAAAATTTTTCTGAACTCTTTCAAAGTCATCCATGTCTTGCAAAGCATCAAGCTTTCGCTCTTCACAGCTGGAAGAAACAAGCAAGCTAAAAAACAATTGCCACAAGAAACAGTTCATGTTCATATTCATATTCATTCCTGATAAGAATTATCTGTAATTCAAAGGTTGGAATTCAAAGTCAATTCTGTTTGCATTTACCGCAAGAATAAAATGGATTGAGAGGAAATAGCAATAGTTAGAATCGTAGAATGGGTTGGGTTGGAAAGGACCTTTAAAAGTCATTTACTCCAACCCCCCTGAAAAAAGCAGGAACATCTTCAACCAGGTCAGGTTGCTCAGAGCCCCATCCAACCTGGCCTTGAATTTTTCCAGGGATGAAGCATCTACCACCTCTCTGGGCAACCTGTTCCAGTGTTTCACCACCCTGGAACCATATGGTTCTTCACGTGGACAACCTCCTGTGCACCGCTCTTTCCTCGCAGAGGAACCCCTGGCACACAGATACTGGGGGGGGGGGGGGGGCTCCCATCTGACCCACCAAAGGATCAGGATTCCAGAGCACGAGGGACTCAATTGCTCTGCAGCATAGATGTGCCTGCACAAATTCCCATTATCTTTTGCATTTAGCATTTATTCCTGCGCTAACGTCATCCAAAGTGAGCACTGCTGGGGCATGGGAACAGAATGGATAGACCCCACACTATGAAATAACTATACATGGTGTGAAACACTCAGGGTCCTCACCGTGCTTTCAAGTGTTACCTGTTCAGACAGATGTGTTGCTGGCACTGGGACAAGGTGCCATCTGACTTCCTCTTCATTGCCAGGGCAACATAATCTACAGGCAGGGATGGGAGAGAAGCTGAACAAGCCCCTGTTGAAACAGTCCTGAATCCATCGGTCTCCAGAACAGATTATCTAAACACTCCTGCTAGATTGCATGGCATCACGTTATTCCCTTTGCATAAACAGACTGATTCAGACACTCTTTCTAGGATTGAACAATAGGGGTTTTGTTATTAGAAAAAGCTGGTATCTCAAGGGCTTCTTCTATTGCCATCACAAAAGACATGGCAAGGCAAGCAGAGCCAATGTGTCTCTGGATACTGTTGTTAGTTTGCAGGTAGATGATGTGCTATCATATTTTTATAGGTGTGTTTAATGTATGTAGTAGTGGCTGGAAAAGCAGGGAAATAGGCAAATTTGAGAAGGTTTGAGACACAATACTTTGGGGTATTTCACAGTTATTTAGACAGGCTAGACTGCTTTTTGGCTTGTGGGGAAAGAACTACTAGCCCAGGAGACAGAGTTGGCGTCTGGTAGAACAGACACCATATGCTATCTCACAGACAACTCCCTTTAGACCTGGGAGATCTCCCAGGTAGAAAGGACCTGAAAATTTCATCCCTAACCTTTGTAGCCCTGGAAGAAAGCACAAGCAGCCCTGGAGCAAAGCAGAGGTCTCCTGGCACCTCTGCGAGTCCCCATCCCAACCTCCCATTCTGGATGAGGCAGAAGAGAACTAAAAGCCAATGTTCTAATTTACAGCCATGATTATACCTCTAGTAGCTGGACCAGCCCTGTCCTCTTCACCCTGGGAAGTCCCCGGCATGGCCATGGTGACAAATGTGGATGGGGGTGTGAAGGCGCTGGCTGGGTGGGGAGGCCCCGCCAGCGAGCGAGGGCTTCCTGCCACGATGCCCAGGGCACGTCTCTCCTTGTTGATGGAGGAGCTGCCAGCGTCATGGGGCAGGTTGGCCTCAGTCACCCTCAGCAGTGGCTTGGCAGGGTAAGTCCTGTCACCGTGGTATTTCCTGGACGCATTCCCCGGGGTCCATTTTGGAAAGGTTTTCCTGGATTTTTTTGGCTGGGGTGGCATCATGGTGTGGACAGCTGGTTCTTCTTCTGAAAGCAAGGCAGACACTCAAGATGTGCAATGGGGTATCAGTGTTGTGTATCTCCCGCCTCCCGTTCGATATTTTTTACATGGATCTTGTGAAATTTATGCCAGGACTACAACGCACTGCATCCTCCCACCCCAAAAGCCCGATGGAGGTAGAAAAGTGCAGTCTTCAAAAGACCCGACTCACTTAACTTCTCCAGGAGCTGTCTACCTTCCAGCAGCTTCTTCTCTAAAATATCTTTATGCTCTGTAGGAAGAGAGAACTTTTCAGCAATTAATTCATTCCCTAAAGGTTGCTCCCAAGCAGCCCCAAGTTGCAAAGCCCGAGACAGAGGGGTGTCACTCACCACTTATACCTTCCACCATCCCCCAGTAGAGCCCGCTGAAGCCGGGGCAGCGGGCCAGCACCTGCTCACCCACCGCGTAGAGGTGGAAGGGCTTGCGGGGCTCCTTGATGTTCTCGATGTTGATCACCCGGCTGCCGTCGGGCCAGCTGATGAGGACGTAGAGCTTGGCCGACATCGGGGCTGCTCACCTGGTGCGGGAGGAGAGCATCACCGCACGGCTTTGTGCGCTCCCATGGTTGGGAGCACAAGCAAATGATGCTCTATCTGAGAGACCGCAGCCTGCAGATATAAAGTGTTTATCCCTACATCTTTTCTGCCCATTATTTCTCCTTCCTGCTCCTCTGTGCTTGCCTTGTCCTAAACCCCTTCCCTGGAAGGTTGTCCTGGGACTGACCCGGGCACAGCTCCGTGTGCCTCAGCTTAATTTGAAGAGGAAATGCAGCTCCAGCCATGACATGTGTCACCTGGGGTCAGGCAGGACCAGCTCTCACTCAGGATGCATCGAGCAGATGCTGGATAAGCCATCAAGCAGAGACAGGCTGGTTCCTTTGCCCATGCGAACCAGCACAGCTCAGAAGACTTCAGGGGGTCTACTGCAATTTGCTACAGTGAAGGATTATATATGTATATCAAGGCAGTATAGAGAAGAGACTCAAAAAGAGCCAGGTGTATTCCAGAAAATGATCATTCCTTTGCCTCTACAGTTATTTTCTCCAGTAAATGTCAAAGTGCTTTGATAAGGAAGGCAACACATTACACCTCTGTCTCACACATGGGGAAACTGAGGCATGGACCAGCGACATACACATCTAAGGCAGACAAGTAGCAAAGCTGGTCTCCTGGGTCCTGGCCGACTGCTCTGCCCCCTGAGATACCCTGTTTCTCCCCTTAGAGCTGCAGGCTGAAATCACTGGAGAAATGGGAGTTCTCGACAATCAGCCAGACTAATTGTGACTTTCAAAACCTTCTGAGCCACAGGACAGCTGAGGAGCTAAGGGCTGCTGGGTTTAGAGAGGATTTCTTTCCAAGTTTCAACCAACACACGGTGGATGGGGACAAAACCAGGCAGAAACCAACTGCCAGAGCTCCTGAGGGCCCTGGCAGAGCATCACCCCAGACCATCCTGCTCTGCAGCAGGATTTGGCAGAAGAGTTTTGGGGAACGGGGCTGAGCCCCTGCACTGGGCAATGTGTGGATGGCCGCAGTGTCCAAAGCCCACGGGAGGGAGCTGGGACAGGGAGAGGAGAGCTGGAGCAGGGACAAGCTGTCAGGAAAGGCAGCTGCGACCCAATTTATTGCAGTCTCTTGTTTTGCCTCCACACCCTCATTAAAATCAAGCCTGGGTTTGATTCTTCTCATTTGGAAGGTTCAGTTCACCCTGGGGAACTTTCTCTTTCTCCTTCCCCCCCCCCCCCCCCCCCCATCATCATCTCCAGCAAAGCTGCTTGCAGAGACTGTAACTTTCCCCGAATCTGCCAGCCTGCCCTGCTGTCACTGACTCACACCAGGCTCACTCCAATCCTTTTCTCTCAGCCAAGTCACACTCTGGGGTTTATTTTTATAAGGAAGCACCATATATAAATTAATTGTGTGGTAACTGCCTCGCTCCCCACCTCCCCTTCCCTGCTGCTGGATGCTCTGCAGCGGGCAGCTGCACCCAGCCCTCTCCTGAGCCCAGGGAAGGTTACAGACCAGGAAACTGGAATAAATGCATAACTGAGACCTGTCCCTCCCAGAAACACAGCTCCGCTTTAGACAGCCCCATATTCCAAACAGCAAACAACCCCAACCCCAAAAAGCTCGCTAGAGGGATTTTCCTTTCTTTAACATTTAAAGAAAAAACACTGATCTTCACAACTGCTGCTGCTCCCTCCTGCCCCACTTACCAGTTGCTCATTTATCTTAACAAATGCAACAAAACTACACAAATGCACAAACACAGAGAGAAATAAAGAGAGAGAGAGAGAGAGATCAAAATCCTGATAGCAATAGAGCTCAGTCCTTGCCTGGTTAGCACTGCTCCAGGTGTTGAGTCTTGCAAAATGTCTCCTGTCTATGCAGATCTCAGCTGCCTGCTCCAGGAGAGGAGGGGACCAGACACTTCTTTGCCTTGGGCTTGTCCCTTCACCACAGTTCCTTGTCAGGTCTCCTTTGTCCAGCTTAGAAAGCTCCCACCTGCCGTCCCCACTGCAAAGGAAAAAAAAAAAAAAAAAGACCCTTTGCTTTCTTTTTTCCTGGTTGTTCTGTTTCAGCATTATTATTCCTGTTATTTTTCCATATACATTTTTTTTTTTTCATTAGCTTGTTTCAGGTCTGTTTCTTACAGGGAGAGAGAGCAGAAGAGAAGAGAAAAAGCCTTGGGTTTTTTGGAGCATGAATAAACCTTGCATTTCCATGAGTTATTCATGAATAATTCATGAAAATGCATGATTAATTCAGGTTCATGAATTATTCAGGAATAATTCTCGAACATTCCTGGTTAATTCATGCTCACACAGTGAGTGAGTCAGGCTCTAGGGCTTGGTGAATTCCTTTCTCCCTGAGACAGGAGAAGGGAGGCTTAGAGACAGCTGCATTGTGCTCTTCCCATTTGCTGTGTCTTAGAAGAAAACATATTCTGGGCCCTTTTTGAAACAAGGGCTTGAAACAGAGAATTGAAATGCCTGCAGCCTTCTAGCCACAGAGGAATAACACAGCACCAAAAGAAAGAAAGGAAGAGATTGGACTTGATCTCAGAGGGAAGCCTGATAGCAAGTTTTACTCCCTTTCAAAGCATCTTTCAAACTGACTGTGCATTTCATCCTCCCCCTGCCTCCAGATCTCTTCCTGGTTAAGATACATCTCAGCGGCTCCATTTTTTAACCTGTTGTGCAATGAAAAGGACCCTACGCGCAGGCCTCTGCTTGAGGAATCAAAGGGACTTCCCATGCCACGTGCCCCTGTGTCCCTGCACGCGTGTGTGCAAACAGGCACAGTTCCCTGCCTCGCTGTCCCCGCCCGCGTGAGCACCAGCGAGGCAGTCCCAGGGGTGGCCCGGGGCAGCTGGGGACACAGCCACAAAGCCAGCCAGTTTATTTTGCTGGGATGCTCACGAGCAAAACGAGGTTTTGCAGTGAAGCCTCTGCCGTGGGGACACTGAGCTCGGCAGGATGACAAGACCTGCACTTCAGGGTGAGGTAATGGGAGAAGCTTCCCCCCGCTCCTGAAACCAGGCGCAGTCAGTGGGTACAGACCCCACGTCTCTGGGGAGACGTCGCCACGCTCTTCCCAGCTTGATGCTCAGCTTTGCAGGTCACACACCCCATCTCTGTTGTGTTAGTCCCCCATCTCCTCAGAGAATCACGGCTGTGGCACTGATCTGTCCCTGGGGAGAGGTCTTCTGGTTGAGCTGGCAGCAAGGAGAGGCCACAGTGTTGGAAACCATCATCACCGCTTTGATCCCGGCCAAGGCCAGCACCACGCTGCTGCCTCCCAAGAAGAGAAAGTCTGGGTAGGTGCTCGGCTCGAGGTGGTCTCTGGCTCCGCAGTCAACACCTGCTTTGGCCCAAGCACATCAGGATAT
Source organism: Tyto alba (assembly GCF_018691265.1). Taxonomy (NCBI): domain Eukaryota; kingdom Metazoa; phylum Chordata; class Aves; order Strigiformes; family Tytonidae; genus Tyto; species Tyto alba. The sequence goes on from NW_024881308.1 coordinate 15,884,024, forward strand.
GGCCATGAGCAATCAGGTACTTCAACCAAGAGGAGAGAGCCACCACAGCAACCCCAAATCCCACAGATCAGCAGTGGTTTAATTGCACTGATTTCTAACACCTTGAGCTTCCAGTTCTCGGAAACCAAAGTTCAAATCTTTCCAGACCACATCTTCAGCTAAAACACAAGGCACCAGCTTTGTCAGAGCTCATGGTGAAGAAAAGGTTCCACGCGGCATCCAGCCTGCTGTGGGCTGAGCTGGACACCAGCGGGCAACGGTGCAGTGGGTTGGGGCAATCTGCAGACCTGCCTGCAAAATCTGCCTGCCCAACCAGACATCCTACCCCGGGCACTGCATGAGATGGAAACACAACAAGGGAGGGGATCCAAACTGCGCTTTCTGTTTTATCTTAGCCAAAAACAGCTATGGAGGCTGTTGGAAGAAAGGGAGACTTGCGATTTTCAGCAAGATATTAGAAAAGGACCTCAATCAGATGCACAGGGTAAGAAAATTTCTGTATCCCGGATTTGCAATATTTACAGCTCAAAGAATACATCTGTCAACCCAGGGAAAACCAGATGTTAAATGGAGATCTAGCTGAGATAAGGTATCACAGCAGATATGAATAAAAAAGAAGCAGTATCTGAATTCTATGTAGTTTTGAAGGATGTTTCTGAAGAACAAGAACTGCATAGGATGAAGAAATGGAGAAGCAATGATAAGGAGGAAAATAATAGAGGTACATGACAATGGAGATTAGATTAGATTCTGCTTTTATGCAGGACCTGGTTCAAATAAAATCTGCTTGTGAAGTGGGCTTGTTCAAACAAGCATTGTTTGCTTTTCTTTGAAGAACCAACAATATGCAAAGCATAACAGATTAATGGTCCTGGGGGCAGAGGCGGGTAGTTCAACTGCAAACTGCAGAAGAAGAAAGATTGCAGTGACCACAAGAAGAAGAAAAATTGTAGTCTCATCAAACAACAGAAAAGTCAAGTGTCCATGTATAAATATACAGTGTTTGTGTTGAATTATTCCAGGAAAATGCGAGTCTGAAGTGAATCCCAAGTGTTTGACTTCATGAAAATTAGCAAGTCCTGATTAGATTTCCCTCTCTGTGTTTGAATATGAAATCCCTTGCCAGATGCCTCGTTAGGGGCTGTATGTAGAGTTATTATTTTCAGGAACCTCTCTTTCTGCACTTCCTGATTCTTTGAAAACAAATCCCATACTGTGCCCCCCAGTGCCAGCACACGTTTCACCCTCCAAGCTGCACTAGCTGAGATTTAGATTTCAGCTGGGACTAAGGAACAACAACAGCTTCTTTGTAATCTTATCTAGAGATGCACTAGAGGCACCATGTTCAGCATCTGTTTGAATGCTGCCCTGTCTTTATCAGGACAATCATAATTGATGTTTGAAGGGATTTAAATAGCAAACACCGGTGATTTGAATCTCCCTTTGCATTTTACCTCTGCAACATTACTCGTCCCGTAGCGTGGGTTTAACAGCCCAGACGTGCCCTTCACTACTTCAGAATGCAGCCACAGTTTAATAGTTGAGGGATGAGAAGCTAGATTGCTCATTAATTTTTATCATCATAATGAAATGACATGGGAACCACCAAGCCCTGTGGTTCAGCGGGGCCAGACCCAAGACACAGCTCTGCATCCCTCCCGCTCTGGGGCCACGAGCTGTGCATCACCAGGAGGGATCAGCAGTGGCGGGGTCCACGGCCAAGCTACAAGAAGGACAGAGAGACCCAGGCATTTAGCAATGCCCCCTGTCACCAGCCCTGCTTGGGGTGGCAGGTTGGGCTGATGGAGCCACGAGGATGATCCGGGGCGCGGTTTTGCGGGCGGCCGTGACAAACGCTGCAGCCCAAGTCACTGCCTGTACTGAAGGGGGACCGCCTGGTGGCATTCTGCATTTTTAATGAAATAAATACAAGTCCCGTCTCTGCCTGCGACGCAAGGAACAGTGAAATACAACCCAGACCAATGAAGCTGGAATTAACTGCATTTTAATTAAAGACTTGTCTCTTTCCTAACAAGCCAGAAATAAGTTAAATTAGTCAGAAATGGGGAGGAAAGCAACAATCCCACGTCAGCAGCCAGCTAGACTGGTACACATTAAGTCCTACTTACCACAGTTTGTTAAATGCTTTCCTAGACTGGAGCATTTCCATATTACTCCTTATGTGGCAGAGACCATAAAATGATGAGAAAATCAGAGGCTAAATGCACAATGCACGGTTTTGCAGGGTTGCAGAGCTGCAGAGGCTGCGTGTGCTCCTGTAGCAAGTCCACAAGCCTGGCAGGGCTTTGCTTTTACCAAAATGCAAGTTATTATTCCTTCTCTTTTATTGCCCTGAATTCAGAGAGATATTTTTTGGAGGCTAAGGTAGGTTTTTTTCTCTACGGAAAATGATTTCTCCTTTGTAATCCCATTCCAAAAAACCTTCATTTTCACCTATTCAGCCTCCGAGTGTTTTGCAAAGCCTTTCTCCTGAGCTGTCTGTATTCATTTGACCTTTGCACTCTACAACATCTGTTTCCTTATCTGCCTGGCTGGATGCTTTCTTGGGTTTCTTTTGTGAGCTTGTCAGGGAGAGAGCATAAGCACAGTTAGCACAAAAAAAAAGAGGGGGGGGAAAAAAAAATCACAGAAAAATGGAAGGTACTTTAACTGAGATAGTCTAGAGCCATAAAACACAATGATGGCTTTTAAATATCCCCAAACCTTTTTCTGATGCTTTCAAGTATTTAGTTTTAGCCTCTTTTTAGTATTCGCAGGGACATGAAGGGGACTAACAGGAATTAACCAAACTAAAGATGTACCAGAAACCAAACAATAGGTCAGTCTCTTGAAACTGAAAAGGAAGAAATTATTTTACATCATAATTATAGCATAAGTATAGGGCAATACAAACCTGCTTAACTTTCAGGTACCCCGAGCAGCTCCCGAGAAGGTGGCAGGACTGACCGCGTTTTTGAAATTAAGCACATGCCTGCCAAGTCACAAAATCAGGGCCAAAACCAGAAAAAGCCTCAAAGTTTCATACAGTAACAAACCCCACTGAAAGTTATAGACACGTTCTTGATGTACAAGTCACTGTAATTAAAAAAAAAAAAAAAAAAAAGAAAAAAAAAGAAAAAAAAAACAAAACCCCAATAATGCATTTTTTAGGTTTGGATTTCCAGAGTGCAACAGTGAAGGAACAGAAAAGAAAAAACATCCCAGCGCATTATCTCATAAGGGGAAGAAATAACAGAGCGAGAAAGGGCTGGTGTGGAAAATGGATCTCATCGCATCACCTCGGCACCACGTCCCTGGGGGACTCGTCACCCTTTTCCACACCATTCCTGGATGGAAAGGCGCTGCAGGGACACGATGTCCATGCTTGGGAGCACCAAATCCGAGCGCTCAGCCTCCGTGGAGCCGGCACCGTGCTGCCAGCTGCTGCCTGCGCATCTTCTGAGTCATCGCTCCCCGTTCCCTTGGCGAACGGAGCCGCGGGCACCGTTACAGGAGCTCCAACGCCAGGAGAACATGTTGTTTTGTATTCCTCCACCGGCACAAGTCTGATTCCGGAATCTCAACCTGCTGCTAATTAATTAAATATAATCAGCAGCACGTTAGCGGTTGCGGAAGGGGCTCACCGGGTGGCACACGCTGCGTGAGCACGGGCAGGGTCCTGCCTCCAGCCCCCTCCACAGCATCCCTGCAGAATGAAGCTCCTGCCCTCAGCACTGCTCAGTTGGGTTTGTTTTTTGTTTTTTTTTTTTTTTGTTTTTTTTTTTGTTTGTTTGTTTGTTTGTTTTGTTTTTTGTTTTTTGTTTTTTTTTCCACCCCCATTTCATCCTCTTTCCGGCAGAAAGCACAAAGAGTAGTTCTTTGCATCAGGAGGGGATGGGGTCTGGGCTGATTTGGGGCTGGAAGCTGTGCCAGGTGAGACCAAGATGCCATAGAGACTTCTCCATGGTGTCCCCGGGTGCTGCACCCTGGATCGGTGCTCCCACAGCAGCACTCGCTCCTCTGCCAAAACGCGTGAAATACTCCACTTTCACCTTGCATGACCACAGCCACTAATCATTTCCCCGCAAGACCTTTGGTGCTGCTGAATAATTCATCAAACTCCCTCTAACCTGTCACAGCTTTGAATGAAAGGGGACGGAGCCCTCGCAGACACTGGTGCACCGTGCAAGCCACGTCGGTGCCACCACGCAGGCGGGAAGGGTGTGGCAGGATGGTCTCAGCAAGGCCGCCCACAGGGATGCAGAGGGAACGCAAAAAAAAAAACCCACCACTATCAAACAGCCTTGTAGCAACACGGTGTAGAATCACGCTGTAAAATGGTCCTTGACCAGCCGTCTCTCTGGCCCTGCTTCGTGGAGCTGGCATTAGCAGACGGGCTCTTGCATGAGCAGATCTGTCCCCACGCTAGCCCTGCCTACTCAGAGTGACATTATTTTTGTACCTGGCTACTTAAAAGGTACAAGTATATCCTGTCTAATTTGCTAAATTGACAAATTTACTCCTTTCAGAAGACAACCTCATCTCCACCTTCACCCTCTTCAGACTTGTACAATTGGTTCATAACATGAAAATGTTTTTTCCTTAATTTCTTCTCCAGAAAAGAGGAATCGATCTTCTATTTGTAGCAGGTTAAATTGACATGTTGACTGCAAAAATCCACTGCTCATCACCTCAAAGCTGATCCAATAGTGCCTATTACTCGAGTAATGGAGCTCTTCTTGGGGTGGGTGGATTAGTACAAAGGGAAGGTGGGAGGGATGAAGTGACAGTACAAATGGGTGGGTCTGCTCACTAGAGGTGTGCATCAGAGCGAGGAGGCAGAGGACAAAGCAGAAGCTGAGAAGACACTGACACTTTAAATTAGCATATCTGCTGTACAGAACGAGCCAAAACATGACACATTTCTCATCTTGTCAAAGAATGCGACTCAAGCCACTCCTCTCCAGCTGTGGAAACGTGGTGCAGAGTCTAGTCCTCACTCACCTGGCAAACGACACAGATGATCTGAGCTCAGCCTGGAATCTTCTGCCTTGACTTCACAGACTTATACAAGAAGTAATTTCTGTGCTGGCAATGAGCACAGCATCAACCGATGGCGAGTGGCAGGGGAAGGCTTGCCTCTTCATCCTTCCCACGCTCCAGGTGTTTGTCCAGTAAAATGTGCTCTGCTCTGTGGACCGAAGCAGTAGAGATGTGAGGGTTTGTGTGCCCCAACAAGCCAGCAGCCCATTCATCCCGTGGCTCTGTCGCTCACAACCATCAGTTCTACGCGGAGTAGGCAGCAAACCGGTCGCTATTTGCATTGCCTGAGGTTTTGGAGTGGGAACTGTGGATCACCATCAAGCTTCAAGTATTTTCTAGTGTTAAGTGCTTCACATAGTTCCATCCAGATTTTGGGTTTAGGCCAGTCCAACATTGGGCTTTGGGAGTGTCCATCAGTGCTTAGGTCAACAGGGTCTTATCAGCCTGGAGTTGGGGCTTGTGGCCTCCCTCCAACCTATAACAAGTTAAAAAAAAAAAAATCTACTTAAGTCACAATGAAAAATCATGTGCTAAGCCTCCTTCTTCTTTTAACTCCCTTGGCTCATAATTCTGATTGTGAAATGCTATTTAGGAAGATCAGATTGATCAAAAGCAGGACATTTTTGTAAAAATGTTTTTCAAAGTTTTAAGATGAAGTAGAGATTTTCACTGAACACACCGTCTCTCTCACAATTTTTTCAGCATCCTGTTGTTTTGAGGTTTCCACTTTCATCTCCTGCCAACTTTTACCTGCCCAGAGTAACTCATTTTGCTGACAGCTGCCATCGACACGTACCATTTGCTGAGCATCAAGCTGCATGAAGACACAGGTGCTCACTAAGGGAAAGCTCACTTCTTGCTTTTCAGGACCAGGGAAGGTCTTGCTCGCTCAGTTGGGAAGTGAGATAGTTTGCTTCTCAAACCTATCCCATATGGCATCACTGATGTATTTCTGACTCAAAGAAATCTCCTTATTGTCTGCTCTTAAATAAAGAGCGAACGGCTCCTGTGAGCAACACCAAGGCGCAGGAAATGCAAATAGACTGTTACTTGAACACCATTTCTGAAGGGATTGTGCTCTGCTTTTCAGATAAGATTAAGAGCTCAATTACAGTACAGAAAGGGTCTTTCATTAAAAATTCTTTCATTAAGTCACACGTGGAACATAATAAGGACAAATTATAAAGCTTTTCAGAAGCACATCTGTGCCAGACTGCTAGGTAGGGAGGCCCATCATGGGGAGCATCGGCTGTTTCTCCTATCCTTCTGAAGAAATGAGCTCCACATATCTCATCTAATCACATTTTTGAGGAAAACACGTAACCAGATACCTGTGGGACACCCAATTCTTTGAACGCATCTCTTCCAATGGTGGGGAGCACCAGTATAAGCAACAATCCACTCGTGTTTGTAATGAGTGGGATGAAGCTTTGAGGTGGTACTGATGTGCACAGTTTAGATGTGCAATAGCGTGTTCAGCTAACTCAAGAAAAGTCCAGAAGCTCGGTCAGAAGGAACAGAAATAAACACCTCTTGTAGAGGAGAGAGCCCAAAGGCTCTCAGCCAGAGAGCTCTGTGCCCTAGCAGCCAGGCTGGCCAAATTTTCGAATTAAAGGTCCTGTGTACAAAGCCCAGGCGCATGAACCACAGGCAGAAATACCCGCTGGCTTCTCTGGGTTCACAGGGGATTGTACACGTGTGAACCTGGAGCAGAGTGACAGGGTGCTGTTTGTACCCCAGCATTTCAAGGCACTGCATGACAGAGCTCAAAGGAGATGGCAGTGAGTTACATTCAGGATCCTGCACCTGGGAAAAGGCGGGTCCAAATTCAGTCAAGACTCTCCCAGAGTTGTCACTACCTGATATACCTGACGGTTAATTACCAAAGGCAGTTAGCTAATTGGATTGGAAGCAGGTGTTGGTGAAAAAAAAAACCACTCCCCTTTGAAATCCAAAATGGAGACTCATTGAAATTTCCTTTGAAAAGAAATCCCAAAAGCTCATAATCTGCCGATGAAAACAGTCACCTGAAAGGAAAGAAACAGCATTGTTCAGCAGCTTTTGCAACTCAGGCAACTGCAATCCCCCTCAAGTGTCAGGATTGTCATTACCACACCAGAAAACCCTTCAAAGACTCAAAAACCATCCTTGGGAACAGTGCCAGCATGCACAGACTTGAAAAATGATCCACGAAGACCTAATATTTCCATCAAGAACAGGATGAAATGAGTAGGAGAGCATGACTGGGGCTCTTCAAAAGCCAGACCTCAGAGCTGAGAGGGGATTAAATCCTGACATCGCCCTGATTATTCTGGAAAAGGGTCAAGCCACAAGAGAGAGCTCAGAAAGCAAGAGTGCTCATAACAAAACATTAGCATGTACACAGAGGGAGGAAGAGAAAATATGGCTGAATGCATCCTAATGCTGTTCTTTAGACTGACCGGCTGTCTAGCACACAGTGCAGTGAGTCATGAGTGACTTGCTCAAAACATGGGTGGCAGAACTGAAAAGTCCACCAATAAGCAACAGAAAGAATTAAAAGCATATAGGAGTGAGCATACTGATTAAAACTTGAAGAAATAACCTTAAAAAGGCTAGGCATCATATAATAATGTGTATAATGAGGGTAAAATAGATTCTGCAATTCATTATACATCAAAAGAATGACAGACTGCTCAAAGAAACCAAAAAACAATACAGTAACTGTCAGGGGAAAAATATATTGAAAACGACCTGAATTAGAAACAAACCAGCAACTTCTTTTCTTGAGCTGAAGATTTATCAATATACAGATAAAGTTTAGATGTCTACAGTGGTAACATGATATCCACATTTTGTTGGGGCAGAGAAGGATGCAAGCCTTCGCCTTCCAGGCTGTTGCAGTCAGCAACTGAGTAAATGAGGGAGTAAGAGAGGGACAATAGAGAGGGACAAGAGAAAGGGACAATAGAGAGGGACAAGAGAAAGGGACAAGAGATGAGCTCATCCTCGAGGTCTCGGTGCTCTGCTCCAGCTCCTCTGCAAGGCAGGGTGAGATGAGCACAGACACGCCGGCACAAGATACAGTCTGAAAACCCAGTTTGTTCCTGCATGCCCACGTCCCCTCCACTTCTGACCCTGCCTCGCTCAAACCAGGTGCTAAATTTACCTGGCATACCTATTCTTTAACACTGGCTGCTTTACTTTCTAGTCATCTGACAGTCCTTACCCAGCACCTTCTTTGCACAAGCTCATCTCAGAGCTTTGATATCCACAGTAGAGTTCAGAGTGGCTTGGCGGGAGGGGACAATACCTGGACTCAAGGGAACATGCCTGAGTTCAGCCTTGCTGGACCTTCCACATCCTAAGTCCCTTTGCCAGTGCTACGTTGTTCCCCAAACAAGAAAAATCAGCATCATCAGCATCAGTCCCCCTGCCCCCAGCATCCTGCAAGCCCCCCACCAGCTCGCTGGCTGCCTGCCAGGCTGCGTTGCTTAATTACGCCTCACAGATGGCTAATGACTTTGTCCTCTCCTCTCTGATGAGCTGGAGAAGGATTGTACAAGTTTGCTCGTTAGCAGCGTGACCCTTCAGGCCGCCTCATGCAAAAGAAAAGAGGCTGAAAGAGCTCTGGCAGTGCTAACAAAAAAAAAAAAAAAAAAAAAAAAAAAAAAAAAAAAAAAAAAAAAAAAAAAAAAACCCACAACAAAAAAATGGGGGTGGACATTTTCCAAAGACATCACTTTTGGGAGCAGCCAGAGTATACAGTGGGGCAGTGGGCTTCTGTGGGTCATTCGTTTGGCTTCTGCATCTGTCTGCTGTTCATTAACGCATCCTTTAGGTCTCCACTGCCTTATTTGCGATGTGGATATGCTGTTTGGCATGGAGGGAAACACTGAAACGAAATCCAACCTTTCTCATTTTCCTGTGCCATGCTATCAGACATCTCCCTGCTTGCCAGCTCCTGCAGAAACATTGGACTTTATAACATGATCCCAATGTGGCATCATCTGGGCACACACGTGTGAAATAACCACCACAGAAAAAGCCCATCACCATTTCTACAAAATATAGCAGTTTTTACCTGAACACCAAGCAGCACTAAATGTTTCTGGAAAGCACTGGGAGTAGCATAAGCAGTGACAGAAAAGGGATGTCTGTGGGCTGGTTTAAATTCTCATTAGGTTGTTAACGGTTGGTTTCATTAGGCTGCCTACAGACAAAATATAATTGCTTAGTGGCTACTGCACAGTGAATAGCCATTTCAGTTTATTAATGTTCTCACAGCTGTAAACCTGTCAGTGAAATTATTTTAAAACTGCCTTGTAAAGTTTGTTCCTTCTCAAATAATGTGTCAGGTTGATAGACTGGTGTTCGATATTAACTCTCCCATAAAAGGGAGTTTTAATGCAGTTCAGTAGCACTTAAGTGTGCTCTGCTGTGAGAGCTGGTTCCCAAAATCCAGGTGGACCTTTCTCCACTGGAGCCCCTAGAAGTCTGTGGAAGTTGTAACTTCAGTGTTCATTTCACAGGAGCATTTACAGTCCAAGAGTCAAGACCAAGGCCATAAAATTCTGCTCAAGCCCTGAACTTCCTCTAACCACAGGGAAACTTAGATCTAAAGGTCTGTTTGGAACTCAGGACTACTAAATCCTCTTTAGTAGAGGCCTGTTTTAAAGCTTAGCTTGCAAAGAAGACAGACCCTCAGTTTAATTTAGTTAAATGTTCCCCCTGAGCTGGCATAAATTGTAGTTGCTCTGCTAAAACTCATGGCTCAGCCACTCCTAATTTACTCTTCCTACTTGTACAAGAGCTACTTATCTTAGCCCTAAGCACCATCCTTACTCCTATAACAGTTTGATGGCTCCCACTTATTACTATAAAGACACATCTTGGATTAAAGTTTACCTGAATGAGAGCTTTGTCCAGATCCTGACAACGCTAATAGAGAAGATATTTCAGTATTTTCAATGTGGCTATTATCTCAGAAAATGGTTCTTGCTTAAATTAGAATAAAAGTTCTGCCAGAATCAGTATTCCTTTGTTTCACTCAATAGATTCACTAAAAGCTCTCACTTAAGATCTTTTGATATCATTTCTAACATTCACTCCAAAGTCAATCATTAAAAGAGCCATGGACCTGCAGTGCAGTTAATGACTATCTCTGACATATTTCTTACATTTTTTTTTCTCTCTACATTTTCTTCAACAATAACTAAACAGGTGCCCTCCCCCCCTCCTGTTTAATCCATTTACTATCACCGTTAATAGCACAGCACATGATGTTTCCACAGCACCTCCCGCGCATGAGTCTGAACCAGCCACTATTTCATGATTCACCCACGAAAACCAGCCCCCAGCCTTTGCGTTTTCACCTCTTCATCTTCCTGTCTAGGGAGGAGAGTCAAGGTCAGCCACATGCAAAGGAGATATTTGAAGCTGAAGCATGGCAGGGTGATGATTGCTTGATGAGCATAAGAAGAGTGAAAGGTCTTGGCTGTGCCTCATTTATTAAATCACCATCAGTTGTGCAAGGGAAATTAAAGACAGGGCAGTGATGCTGCTCTGACCAGCTTCCCCATGTAATCATTCATGTCATTAACACAAAGGCAGCAGGTTACACATATCCTCTTACCCCAGCCCCTGCTGTGATAAAAACATTGGGAAAAGAAGAAAAAAAAAAAAAAAAAAAAAAAAAATCAGGGTTTTTCATCACATGAGCTCTGGATTTTCAGTTTTCTTACAAAGGGTGAAGATTTGAGAGGCAAAGGGTATCAGAAGGAGCCTCAGATTCTCCAAAATACCAGTAAAAATATTTTTTTCTATGCAAGTCTTAGCAATCTAGGCAAAGCAGGTCAGCTTTTCAGACCCTTTGGCACATGCCATTTCTGTATGTGCACCTCATGACGGGGCGGGGGCGGAGAGGGGTGTTCCCACTGCCCCAGCACCCCAACACAAAAGCTTACGGTGCCGCATAGACACAGCCCCGAGGAGCTGCTGCCATCCCTCCAAGCCCGGGTACCTGCAAAGGGCACCTCTGTGCTGATCTGAACCAGTTCCTCTCCAAAATGAGGTGGTCAATTTAACCCTTAAAAGCTGGGACTCAAGAGAAGTCATTGCTTCACACCTATAATCTCCACACTGAGACTTTATCCCTCTAAAGTGGTCCAAGGACATAGGTAGCATGAAGGCAGGCATTTAAGTGAGATGAGTTTAACCCAAGAGAGAAGAGCTATGCAGCTCCTTGTGAAAGCTAAGAAACAGTAGAGAAACAATTAATACTCATATAACTGGCACCTAACAACCATGAGGCAAGTGAAAAAATAAATTCAGAGAATGAGGGGAATACAGGAAAAACACTAAGTAATAAAAGACAAAAAAAAAAATCCATCACTCCAACAGGAACAGGAAGGTAAACAATTTAAAGAAATACATAAGTAGCTGGGGGGAAATAAAACAAAACACAAAACAACAAAAATAAAATTAGCAAATAGTGAGCATCACACCCAGAGCCAAAACAAGCCCTGGGAAGTCAGGAAAGAGCTAAGCATATGCTCCAAATAACAGAAGAGAAAAGAGCTCGTGTGAGAGGGGAAACAGAGGAAGAGGCAGCCTGAAGAAAGGAAAAAATGCCTCTGCACTCTTCCCAAGTATCTAATCTATTCCCTGCCCACTAGGGTTTTTTTAACCCATACTTTCTTGTATCATGTAATAGAAATCCAGAAACGTGAGAGCAAAAGTCAGGAGAAGCATGGCTGATTGAGAACCTTCCTACAGAGCAGACAAGACACAACCTCGTACAACAGCAGGGTTGCGTGACATCTCAGAGAGATCAAGAAAGAAGCAAAGAGAAAAAAAAAGTCTCAGGAAACACAAGAGTTTTCTCCCTCGCTCTTGCACGGACAATTTTAGACCCATGCTTTCCACCCGCTCAGCCTGCAATGAGCCGGGACGGTGGCTGCTCTGGCCGGTGCTTACAGCAGGACAGGGACGTGCTGTGTGCTGGGGAGCTCAAGATAGCTGCCTCATTTGCAAACGCTGAGGTTAACGATGCAAACGATTCCACGCAGCGCTCACATCTTTAATTGCTTCTTTTCCTCTTCCCGGGGAAGCCAAGTTGCCCTGGTTACTACAAGCAATATTTTCTTCCTCCTCCCTGCCAAATAACAAGCCCCCCTCTTGGCAAGTGCTCCCAGAGTTACCTAATGCTCATCACACCCATGCTAAGGGGAAGGGAAGAGGTTCATTTATCGCTAATTACACTGATTAACTTCCCCAGCCGCTGAGTTCAAGAGCCCCGGCATGCCTCAGGTTACAAACGATCACAGAAAGAAAAAGCTCCCCTGAATTAAGCTGCGGCCGCACCAGCCCTTTTTTCCTGTCAGATCCACACAGCTGCTCTTCCACTGCCTTGTGGAAATCCCCCATAAAATGCAAGTTATTAAATCCCTCAGCACCCAGGGGTGAGCGTGGCAGGGTGCTGCTTAGGTCTACAGTGCAAAACTCCATGGGATATTTGCGGTCTTCCCTTGCAAAGGCAACATCTCTGGAAAACAGAATGTTTGTCTTGTTCCTCACAGACCTAAAATGATACCAAGCTTACCAACAGCCTCAGAGATATATATCTATTAAATATCTAAATTTTTCAAGGAAAGGAATATAGACAACCCTCTTCTGTTTGCATCCAACTCTTCAAAAATCAAAACAAGGTCTTCCGAAACGGCTGCCACCCTCTTTTGTTATTTTTCCCCATTTGATGGAAAATTTGCTTTCTGTTATTGTTTGTAGCAGTATATTTATATATCTGCCTGCAACTGCCTAAAATAGTACAACGAGATACCAGGGTGCTGGGGATGGAAAACTCTGCTCTTGCACATTCAGTGTTTCTGTTGTTGAAAGCCTTAAATCTGACCTCTCTGATGGGATGAAATAGATGCTACTAATCCGATTTCTAAAATATCAGGCATCAAGCTGACACTACTGTAAGACTGTAAGAAGCCAACTTAATCAAACCTCTGCTCTTCTCCCTGTTCCACAATTTATGACAGAAGACAGGAGAGGGAGATTGTTTTGGGAACAATGTTTTCAAAACTCTAAAAGTAATACAAAACGGCTCTGCCACATTTGGGCTGTTACAGCCCCAGCCCCAAAATGCTTTAGCTGTGCTTGCTCGAGGAGTTGCAGTGGTCGTGGTGGGACTCCTACACAAAGATATCAAACCCGTCATCCCAGGAGGCAGCAACTGCATTTCCACCTCCCCTATAGCATCAGATGGAACAGAGGAATAATTACCTCACCTTTCAGATTTCAGCCCCCAAAATCTCCCAGAGGCACATGTGGAGTCAAAAACCAATCTTCAAACCTCCACCAAAATATTTATCATCCTGTGTTGTAGACTCCCACTCCATCACCACCATACTCCTGTTTACACGGAATAGTGCAAAATCAGGTTTCTCCCTTGGTGTTTATTTGGCGGTAGAACACTGTTTATATATCTGCAGGGACAGAAGGTAACTGGAAGTCAAGATACAAGCTGGGGGGAAAGCAGAAAATAAATTGTGAGTGGTGAATAATTATTTAATAGCTGGTTTCATTGCTGACAATGAGAAAATGTAATGGGCTCCTGATGCGATAACCAGGATCGTTGTTGTACCTCATGCAGAGACCAATGAGGTTGGGAGCAAAACAGCCACTGGTTTGAAAGAGCTGGGATTTGTCACAATAAGTGCACGGAAGAGAAACCAATTAATTCTGACTAGATGTAAAGTCACAGCCCTCTGGCCCCCAAGCAGCCCAGGGTGGCAATGGTCCATCAATATCCAGGTCAGAGCACTCCTTTCCCTCCCAATAATTTATTTTTAAAGTGCTTTTCCTGTATTGATGCCGGGCCACGAAAGCAACTACGGGAGCAGGTGGGAGAGCGGTGCCGGAGGGCGCAGGGCCACGCCGTGGGTGGGTGACGAGGGGCTGTTGCTCTGCGGCTGGATGCTGCGTGGTCTGGGGCACTCAGAAAAGGTGGCAGGGAAAACACATGGCCTCGCGCGTGGCTTGCATAAATTCCACCTGCCCTTTGCAGATTTGACGACTGGGATTTGTCTCTGAGATGGTAGGAGGGGTGGGGGGGTAGGAAAGGTAACGCCATCATCCCCAGGTCTGGGTGCAGGGCCAGGAGCCCATGCTGAGCTTTACCCTCCCAAAGAGGAGCTGTAACCTCAGCGGGGTGGCAAGCATCCCTGAAAAACATGGGGAACGGCTGAAAGGAGAGACTGTGGCAATTCATGACAATTTACTCATCAAAACTGCAAGTCCACAAAGAAAAGTTTGCTTTGAAATAAGCTTTTCCGAAAACAAGAGCCAGGTTTTGGGGGTTGGGTTGAGGTAGGGAGTGCACACTTGCTGAACAGGGGAAAAAAAAAAAAAAAAAAAAAAAATCAAGGACTTTATCAGCCACAATTCTCACTCACCAGGACCCAGCATCACCCCGTGGCAGTGATGCAGCCGCTGTGATTTACCATGGTCGGCAGCCACAGTGAGCTGGGGTCCTCTTTGTCCCCAGAAACCTCCAGCTACTGTGTGACCAGGCAGGGTGTCTGTGCGTGGGAGGTCACTACGGGCGCTCCTGTGGGACAGTCATTTATTGTTCTCCTGTGGGTAACTGCAGCACTTCTGTCCAGCAAAGCAAACACGAGCCTATTTTAATGGCCCTTGAAATTGGATGTGTGAAATGAGGTACACGAAACCAGAGGCCGGCTGAATCTGTGGTCTGTGAATGAGCCTTCACATTCCTCCCAGGAAGATGAACTGGAATCGGTGTTTTGCCAGTGAAACCGCATCAGCTGGGAATCTGGTTTAGAAAATGTGCTTTCTGCTCCTCACTGAACCAAAAATCAGATTTCTTGCCGAGTTAGATGAGGACCACATTCGTCTGAGTGACAGTGAAGTAAAGCGACAATCCAGGAATACATTTTTCTATAGAGAGCACCATCCATATGCATGACTGATTACTCACAGGCACACAGGAATAAGGAAAGGAACCCAAATACATCACTGTACATAAATAAAATCATGTTTGTTGAGGGGAGAAAAAGTCTTGCAGACAGACTGGAAACCTCCCATGAAGATCTGATTTAGGGAGAGCCTGAGGTCTTTTGTGGTTCTGGGAGTGACGATGCTCAGGACCTTCCCTGGGTGCTCAGCAGCTGGCAGGATCGTGGCTGAATCCCGCTTTGGAAATACCAGCAACTCAGCTGAGAGCTGCGGGGATGATTTATGTTGCATTGAGAGGGGCTGAGGTCATGCAAAAGCCGTTCATCGGGAGCAAAAAGCAGGCTGGCGGGTGGGGGGCGCTGGATCCAGCCACCCCACGTCCATCCTTCACCTTAATGCGGAGCGGCCACAGCTGGGGCTGCCACTCGCCCCCAAAGTCACCATGTATCACTTTTTATATTTCTCTTGTCATGTTTATTTTTGAGCAGCTGGTATGTATGGCTTTTCATGATGATCCTGCAGAAGCAGCCTTTCACAGGCTGTGATACCCACACAACTAATACCAACACCTTATTCCTTTTCTTTTTTTTTTTTTTTTTTTTAAATAAATGACTGGTGAGGTTCACACTGCCGAGCTCAAGAAAATGTAAACCAGGACTGACTTACCACAGATGACTTTTGACTGGGTTTAGCTGCATCCCCAGGTACAGCCAGACTCAGGATCACCATTATATTTGCATGTTTTGCTCTACACCATCAGCCTGCCCAGGCTCCATGTGCTCGGCGCTGCGCAAAGCGGGAGGGAGACAGACACTGCACCAGGCTCCTTTTCAAACGACAAAACCTGGGTCAACACAACAGCCAACAGCAGGAACAAAAATAAGACAACGTGAATCAGCTCAGAGCAGAGAGATCATCCCACCATCTGCTCCCTCTGCTTTTATTAATTTTAGACATTCAGAGACAAACCTGGGTCTAACGCTACCATTTCTCCTTTCGGTTTCTGATACTACTTGTCACCCTCCAGCTGCGTTTCCCACTGACGTAACAAACTGCTGTCCATAGGGAGCAGAGAGGAAAAGCACCACCAGGTCCTACGTGGATTCTTTAGAGACCACCTCTGTCACCAGACTCTGGCACAAGCATAACACGACTCAATCCTCCTAGTTAAAGGTGTGAAGTTTGTTGGCGTGAGTTTTCTCCTTGGACTTTACACCACAGTAAATGTCAGTGCTCACAAGCCCTGTGCTGCAGTCCCTGCTCAGGCACCAAACCAGATTAACCCCCCCAGGCCCACCTTTAATTAGCACCTACCTGCAGAGAGCTACGGGGTGCGGAACGTACAACCAGCAGCTACACAGAGAAATTAAACACTTTGCATTGATAGTCTGGGTCACGGCTGAAACCAAGGAGAGAGTATTTTAATGCCAAAGGGGGAGATTTTAATGCTGAACTCATTCTCCAAGAAGAATAATAAACCTAATGAAATCTTCAGGTCCCCTCATCTGCCACGAATGCGTAGGGCAAAAGGTTTGCCTCTTGGATTACAACTGACTTTTAGTAGTAGGTTCAGGACTCTCATATTGTTCTTGGTTAAGATGCAGAGGTAATATTCTAGGGCAAAATGACCTCAGCATGGCTTCTCCAACACGCGGCGTGAATTTTCAGACCCAGACATTTAGGCCATGCAAACCGATACTTTTCCACCCCCGTGTAAAGATAATTATTAGTACGTCACCGATGTGCTGTGCGCTTCTCGGAGCTGTCCCTTCTGCCCGGCCCTCCCAAGTGTCCCTTCGCAGCTCTCACTCCTGAGCAGCTACTGATAGTGTTAAATAGCATGTGGCATTTCACCCCGGCTTCCCTTCTCCTTCCCCTCCTCCCGAGCTGTCTTCAGACACGGTGTGTGGGCACGGCCCGACGAGCCGACAGCCGCCGCGTTAACGCGTCACCTCGCTGACACCGAGGTGCATGTCACCACTTCTCGTCGGGAGCAGCAAACGAACGACTCGCGCCGGGTCCCACGCAGCCCCGTGGGGACCTTGCGTGGCTGCCACTCCAGCACGGGACCTGGTGCGTGGGTGAAACCCGGCCAGGATGAGGTGGGCTCTGGCCCGAGCGCGATGCTCCTGGGGCGAGGCTTCCACGGGTCCCACGCAGCCACCCCGCAGCACAGA
Organism: Tyto alba; assembly: GCF_018691265.1. NCBI lineage: Eukaryota > Metazoa > Chordata > Aves > Strigiformes > Tytonidae > Tyto > Tyto alba. The sequence goes on from NW_024881308.1 coordinate 15,901,210, forward strand.
GCTGGGGGGGTCTCCTGCAACACAGAGCTCCGCTGGGGTTTGGCAGGACCTGCATCTTGCCTGCTTTTATATGGGTTTATCTACTTTTTAGCAAAGCGTTAAGCCAGCAAACAAAAAACTTACCAGAAAATAAGCAAATAATAATTAGGTTCTGGAGAGATAAAGATATCTATTTTTCAGAACGGTTTAAAATTACCAGCGGACTCAATTGTCTTTTGTTGGTTTATGGTCCAGAGGACTCTGCCAAGACCCAGGAAACCAACTCAACTTGACAAGAAGCACAATTACAAGCCCTTAATCCCACAGTGGCAGATTTGACAGATCAGCTGGAGTTAACAACAGTGCTGGACTACTGCTTTACACTGAATTACACTCCGAAGGCACTTTTACCAAATAGCTTCACTATGGCCCAGTGATGGTCCTGCAGGAGCCAGGCTCTGATGTGGGTCCCTGCTTGGCAGCAGTGGCTTTTCTTGCTCTGCTGTCACCTCTCCTCCCACCTGGAAGCCCAGGAGTTGCTCCTGGGCTGTTCCCTGGACAACCCGTGTTTTTCCCAGAAAATGTTACTTTTGAGCAGCAGAATAGAAACCAGTTGACAAGAGAGCAATTCGTAAACATATAGAAAGAGATGAAATCCACAACAGTTTTTCATCATGAATTATTTGCCCAAGCAGAGATGCAGCTCCTTAATGAGGCCCCTGTGGCATCACGACTCAGAGCTTGGTGCACAACCCAAAACCCAAGGCAACATTGTCTGTGGGATGCTGTGCCTAAACTCAGATCCAGGGCAAGGAGGTGAGTCTAATTACAGCACTTTTTAGATCTGAGCTAACATCCAAGCAGATTTCCTCTGCATGACATGCATTAGTTCAACCAGAGCTAGCCCCAAGCTCCCTAACACAGCAACTTACACCCATCTCAGTTCTGAGGACTTCAAAATAAATTTATTTCCTATAAGCAACCCCTTGAAACTGCCCAGGGCAGCTCCTCGGGGTGCAGAGCTTGGGGACAGGAGCACTGCAGTGAATCACCCTTGATGCTTGTCCTTAGCCCTTCTGCTACAGAAAACAGCCTCCTTGCTCAGCACAGCCACCTCTGGCTTTTAAAAAAAATCAGGGAGTGACAGGTAATTATCAGGAGCCTGAAGTGCCCCAGGCAAGCTCCGGCCGCTCTCCAAAATGTCACATCTCAAGGGGTTCACTATTTGATACTAGCAGAACAAGCAGTTAATTGCAAAATGTGGGGTTTTTTTTTAATTTTTTTTTTTTTAAAGCACATGAGACAAAATACATCCATCTAGCAGCTAGAAATTGCCCTGAGGGGGCCATTCAGCCCCACGGAAAACACTGCCTGTGGGACATTTTGGCTGCAGCATCAAGGGACAATAGCAGACACCCCTTCGGGACCCTGGTGCAGGGTCCCAATGTATTTCCTGCTTCCAGAAAACAGATGACAGGAGTCCAAGACAGGCAATATTTTCACTAAGAAAAAAAAAAAGTTATTCCACAAATGTTGAGTAGTTTCATCTGCAGAAAAAGAGCCAATCTTGTTCTAGAGCAATTCACAGGATGAACTGAAAAGAGCCCAAGTATTTTTACCCATTTAATGTTTAGGCATTTCAACTACTTTCCAAAAGGAAGGAGGCATCAAAGGCACATGGGCAAGGCCAAGAAGGTGATAAGTCTTTAAACAGACCTGGCTCAGGAGATGCTCCTCTGGGCTGGCAGGATTTCATCCTCATGCCAGGCTGGGAACATCGGCTCCCGGTCACCTTCGGACACAGGGCAGGGACTGATCGTGCTGTTTGTCGGGCTCAATTCACCATCTGCAATAACACGTTCACATCCCACTGCCATTTACGTAGGAATTTCAGGAGGAGGCATCGATTCACGGAGGAAAACATTAATTCACTCAGTCCGTATCCCCACAGTGGTGCAAACTGCAGTAACCCAGACATGGCATTTTCCCTCCATGCGTTATTTTTTCCCCTCTCTAAAGTCACCACCTGCTCCCCCCATGCTCAGATTCCCAAGATAATTAAAAGCAGTATTAGGAGCAGAGACAGACGATGTGTGCAAGTCCAAGGCTCAGCAAAATTTCTCTTCTCAGGGCTGACATTTCCAGCCAAGGAGGGAGGAAAAGCCTGCATGAAAAAGGTGTGAAGTCAAAGCAATAACCAAATTTAGGTATAATGAGAGAAGCTGGAGAGGCTTTCAACGTTCAGAACAAGATTAGCAGCTCTGGGCACAAGAGGAACACAGCATTTCCCCTGCTTCAATGAGTACGCGGTACAAATTGCATTTCAAATCCTCCCCGGTTCTGGGACCCATTCAGCTGCTGGTGCTGAATTTTTATAGCAAAGTGCAGGCTGGAAGGAGAGGTGGTTTGCAAATAAAACCAGAGAGGTCAGCTTGGAAGCATCAGCCAGTGCAAACAGCAGCAGAGCCTGGGCCTGGGGTGCAGTACAGCCACCTGACACATGCCTAAAGCTCCAAGAAATTAAGGGCCTTTCTACTTGCTTTTTCCCCCCATAGGAGGTATGGAAGATGATTTACTGAATCCTTGCCTCCCTCAGGCCACATCAGCATGCAGGAGAGCACAAGGATGAAGGGTTACACCATCTACTGCTGCTGCTTCCGTCTCCTGCCTCAAACACCTCCAAAATCTGACACTACTGAGTCTTCACAGTGCCCCAGATTTGCTTGGTCCTTCCAGGATTCCAGTGTTGAGGAGCACGAGGAGAGCTGGAGGTGCCTCGAGAGCCCAGAGATGTTGTTGCTGGCTCAGGTGCATTTCACTGCCCTTCAAGTGAATGCCTCTAAAATCATTAAAATCAACCCTTTTGACAGCACCAAGCCAACATCAGAGCCCACAGATGGTTACAAATGTCATTTCTCAATATTTCTATCCCGGTCTCCCATTTTGTGGTGCCATTGCAGGGGGTTATCCCATTACTCAGCAGTCGCAGCAGGGTTTGGCAATCGGCTTCTGATGGATTTTTAGCGCCGAGCAAGTAGGAGGCAATTTTACTCAGTTCACAATGAAAGATTTCAGCTAAATCAGATCACCTCTTCACTCTGAAGCTGGCCAGGCAGTAATCACTACCAGGTCCCCGTGCCAACACCACCTGGATGTCAAACTGCCCCAATTTCATCATGAAGTGGAGCTGATGGTGTCACTTCCCAGCCTGCTCCAAGTGCTGGGCTCTGGGGGAGAAGGTAGCTGTGCCCCAACACACAGCTCCTGCAGCAAAGGGGAACTACAGCAGGGACCCCCCCAAGACCCACCAGCATCCCCCTCTCCTCCTGAAAACAGTAGCTCAGCAAACTGCAAACCCTTCCTTTTCTCTCCTCGAAAGGAACAATTCAATCCTCTAGTTTCCCTCAGAATGAGCCCTGCCTCCAGGGATGTCGGGGACGTGCCAGGAACAGGAGGGATTAATAAACCTGCCCAGAGTGGGATGGGGACAACAAGGATCCAGCCGTGTTCCCTGTCAGCCAGATCCAGCAGCAGCATGTTTACTGACAGCGGATGGGGATGGTCTGGCAGAAGGACAGCTGATGCCAGGGCATCTCAGCAGGCTGCTGGCATCCCGGGCAGCCAAACAGGTACTGTGCCATTTAAACCAGGCCAGGACTTGCTTCCCCAAACTTTTTGTCTCTTCCTTCTGCCACCAAATTATTTCTTTTCCAGATGACTTTCATGCATGGGGAGCTCCCTTCCAGCAAGCCAGACACTTTGTGTATAGGCAGGTTTGATCCTCAGGACATGCTGATGCCTCCTTGATCCCTCATCTCACCAGAAAACAAGAGATAATACACATGAAAACTTAAAAAGAAGCATCAAAAGAAGTGAAAAGTCATTTACTAAAATTCCACCCACTCCAATAGCTCACACGGTGGCAGAGCCAAGGTGCAGGCCATCTTCCCATCAATACTATTCCCACCTGGATCCCCTCCTTGAGCATGCCTGCACCCTCCTCTGCCCTTCCTCAATGTCTGTTGGACTAGAAAAGATATTTGGAAAAGAGAAAATACAACTAAGACAGCCTGGCTGCTGGCTCTATGGCATAAGGAACGGTAAATGAGTTACTTTACATCATACTTTTTTTTCATCATCATTGCTGCAGGGTAACCCCAGAGTGATAAATGCCCACATGTAAGAGAAAAGTATTCATTCATCGCTGAGCCCTGCAAGTCCCTTATGGAGAACAAATTAGAGGGCAAAAGGTTTATAGCCTCGGAAGGATGATAGGCAGTGCCTCTTCCTCCATCATTTTGCGTTAAGGAGGAATCTGCTGGCACGGCTCTTTCATTTATTTGCTTAAATAAATTACAACAAGGCCTTGAAGCATGAATGAAAACTTGCACGGTTAAAACTGGTCAATCCTAAACATGTTTCAATACTGACTTCAGATTATTGGAAGGTTAAATTTATTTCATTATACGTACAAGATTCTTCTGCGTGAAAGTAACTGGGAGCCATATAATCACATTTCCAAGCACTAAATTCAGACCAGCCACAAAGGCCACAAGCGCAGAGCCATAACAAGCAGGCAGGAGAAGAAAAAAAGACAACAGACATTCTTAAGGATATGGAAATCAAAGGCTGGGGTTTCCATCCATTGTAGAAAGTTCCATAAATTATCACCTGCCAACTCCTTCCCTTCACTTGTGTGGCCATCGCTGAACGCACTCACAGATAAGAAAATGCCTGAAAACTGGGGCTAGAAGTAGAAAAAGTTGCACATGTCTGAATTAAAGGACAACATAATTAAATGAGCTGCCTTACAATAGAAAGGTATGATGGACAGTAGGAATGGCTGAAGCCAATAGATAGATGAGTGTATGAATTATTCATGCTACAAAGATTTCTGACAAAAACCCTAATAACCCAAAGGCAATGCTTTGCCTGGCAGAGTTGGTAGTAACCGTGCGCTGTAATTCGGTCATTGACAGCAAATGAAAATCGGCTTGGAGCTCATTTGGTCCATTACATCTTTTTTTTCATCCAGAAAATGTAATTACATCTATTATTTGGAAAAAATTACTGCTTTGAGTGGTTTGAGGCAAAGAGTTCCTTCCATACCCACTTGTAATCAGTCACCAAGAGAAATATTTTCTCAGAAGATCTCTTCAAAAATTATTTTTAACATAAATAACTGTCTTACTTTGTTCCAAATTATAAGGGAATTAAATTTGGCTCTGTTAGTTTTTAAAAAAGTGCCTTTTTCCACTCCTTCAGAGAGAGAAGCAAAATGCTTTGTTGCAGAAAAAGGAAAGGAAGAAGATTCTTTCCCTCTGAGCTGCACCATACCAAGCAGCAGCAAAAAAAAAAAAAAAAAAAAAAAAAAAAATCCAATTTTCAGTTCTTGTAGTTTAAGGGAAAAACTGAGGATCCAAGCTGTGGGGGAGTGGGAGGAGCAGAGGGTCTAGCTGGGGTCTTTTGGAGGGGCAGATTGAAGAAATATCATCGCATTCAAGCAAAACCAGTAAGAACTCAAGTCTTCATCCCTCAGAGAAGAAATGCATCAAGTTGACCCAAATATCAAGTTGACCCAAATGCCTTTCAAACCCAAGCAAGTCAGAGGTGGGGGAATTTCCCCAGGCTCTGCTGAGCCACCAGGTACAAACCAAACCACCTCGAACAGACCTGCTGCTGGCCACTGGCCAGGGAAGCTCCCCCGGGAATCTGCCTGCATTGGCCATGGGACTCGCGAGATCCACCTCTACAGCCCCCACGTCCAAAAAATTTCATTTTATAAGTCTTTAGTTTGGGATTTCCCTCCTCTGTCTGCCTGTTGTCACTGGGCAGCTGGTCCATATCTGCACCCTTCTGCTGGGTACAAAGTTTATCCTCACTTCCAGCCTAACTGGCAAGCTATTTCCATCCATTCTTCTGCAAATACTGGGGGGACTTTGTACCTAATTTGCTCTTCCTCTCCCTGGTGTGCATTTGTGTGCATAGGGTGCCAAGGCAAAGAGCTTTTCATTGCTTAAATTATGCCATTTCTCCATATTATTTTCTTCCCAGATCGTTGCATGGATTTGGTACTGGCTTGACACCACGAAGTCAACAATGGTTTTCCTACTGATGTCCCAAGGCTTTGGATCAAGCCCATAAAGAAAATACAGCAGAGAAATTCCAAGCAGAGGGCCTAGAAAAGCTAATAAAATGCCACATGCCTGTGTTTGCTGCAGGGAAGGATCAGCTTCCCTGTTTAGAGCTGCTTATTAAGTCATTACAAACAATTAAAGCAGCAGAGGGGAGGAAGACAGAGCTATCGTTTCCAGCTCCCCAGCCTGCCTCTCTGCCCCCCGGCATGAATTTCATAAAGCACAAATCTCCCAGTGGGAGTCCCTCAGCAACTGATTTCCTGCTCCTGAAATGCAGCAGGCAGACGTCCGGGCTTTCCTGGTGAGAAAGGGAGATGAAAGGTAAAACTTGCCTCGATGTTTTTTCCAAGCCGCGCGGCTGCGATGTCTAATCTCCCCCTGCCAGGAGGTTCCTGCAGGAACAAGTTTCCGTGGGGTGACAACGCTCTGTAGATGGACGGACAGCATCGTGTGAGCATAAGTGACCCCCCACGAGAGCAGATCCCCACTCAGGCTCTGTCTTTGCTCATGAGCAAACCCCAGAAGAAAAATTCACAGTGACTGTGCTTCCCCAGAACGGGTAATTTCCAGCCTGTTTTTCTGTTTAGCTATTTCTGCCTTCCACAAAAGCAGGGTGCTTGGGCTTGCTTCGGAGTGGAGCAAATAGCTCCATCACGGGTAACAGCGGAACACCTAACAGCCAAGGCAGTACAAGCCCACTTACCAGCCCATTCCCACATCTCCTGGACTCACTCGAATCCTCAAGCGAGTTAAAAAAGCCAACCTGTTTTCTAAGAACCGGCTGTGCGATCGAAATGTAAATGACAGGCGCAATCAGCCACAGCACAAGCGCCTCTCAGCAGGCGAAGGAGCGGGCGTGGGGGCCGAGGAGATTGGAGATGCTCCATTACTGGCAACGGAGCCAGATCAATTGGTGCTCGCTCACTCTTTGGGTCACTTTAGCTGCTCTTACATTAATGACGCATCTCGCACACTGTAATTGCGTTTTCCCTCCCTGCAGCCACATGAGAAAGATCCACTGATCACCCATCTTTTTCTCACTGCTCTCTGCCTGATATAATTTTTCCCTTATATAATGGGCAAAACAGAGCTTGTTTTCACACTGCAAGCAAGCCCATAAACTCTTCTACCAATTTCAATATGAAAAAAAAAAAAACCTACAAAACCTCCATTATTTGGGTGCCCCAGGGCAGCAAGGACGGGAGAAAACTGAGAGCAGAGGTGGGAACACTAGACACGGGTAACAGCATCATATTCTGCCTCTCATGGATGTTTTTTCTTCCAACCCAGAAAATCCCCCCTGTCCCTTGTAAGGCTGCAGCAGGGTGCTGGCTACCCCACAGGATGAGGAGCAAGCCAAGCAGGAGCGCTGCAGGCCTGCACGGGGAAAACCGGGAAGATGCTACTACAGCCCAGAAGGTCTTCTCACCTTAAATTCTGGCCAGATAACAGGGAGATTCAGAGTCTCAAAAATAAGAAGCACCTCTATCCCTGCGCAACTTGGCTGCTGAGCATGGTGTTATTCAGCTGAGCTCATAAACCCGCAAGAGAACAGGCACTGCCAGCGCCTGTTTGCAGAGAAAGGAGTTCATCACACCCTCCCTGCAAATTAGGATGTATTGGAGATGCTTAATTGATTGCCAGGTAACCTGCAAAGACATGTGACTACTCTGTAGTTATCTAGGACTCACTAAGCAACACAAAAAGATTACTGATGCAGTTGGAGAGTACAGGAGCATGTGCTCCTGTACCTCCTGACATGCAAGGCGGCGAAACGCATCACTTAACATTTACAAGAAGAAAGCAATTCTTATTATAAAAAAAAAAAAAAAAAAAAAAATCAACTTTCTGGCAAGGAGCCTCGGTGAGAGTTTGCTGAAGTTGGTGGAAACGAGTCATTTACAAGGAAATCATTTTCCTCTGCCTTCAAGTGGAATTGAGAAGCAGGTGGAGATGGAGAGGTCTTACAGAGCCCGAGTGTGCTCCTTATTGATCAAATGATACTGATGTTACCAAGGATCACTGGTATTAGAAGTGGAGAGATTTATTTGGTCATAACTCAGCCCTCCAACACAAAACACCTTCTCCTGCTCGGGCAGCTTGTTTCTGAAATTACTCACCTGGCAGGAGGCTCTGCATGGCCCAGGGATTTTTGTGCTTCAGAAATTATTCCCAGGGGAAAATATAGAGGTATGGTTTTATTTCTTTTCTTTTTCTGCTTTTCCTTCACAAGCACCTGAAACAGGGTGTAGTTGTCTATAATTGAATTTGCATCGATCAGATTTTTGATGGGGACCTCATTTTCCCCAGCACGCTGGGAAAACCCCAGCCAGTGACCTGGAAGGTCCAGTTGCCCAGGGAATTCAATTTTGGGGCTCTGCTTTGCGATCCAAATTAGATTTTAAAGAGAGAGGAACCAGGACCTACTGACTGTTGTTGCTCTTTTGGTTATTTCTGGTGCACATACTGGACCAACTCTCTCCCTCACTTGCTCAGAGCCACATATCCCCACTGTACCCATGACCACAGGGTGCAGATGAGCAGACAGCACCAGCCGTAAACCTCTCATTGCAGCAGCACCTTCCCTTCCCTTTTATTTTTTGCTTGCTCTTTCATAGCACACCATTTCCTACTAAGTTCACCTCAGTTATCCAGCTTTAATTTCCTCCATCATGTTGACACATCCAACAGGGATCATGCTCTTAAAACTGAATTTTCATTAGCAGATACTTGGCCGCAAGAACTACAAGGACCTATTTAAGTAGGTCAGGCTGATATTAATTGCAAAAGTGAGCTCTAATAAGTGATTGTAGTCCAAAGCCATAAAGTCAAGTTTTGCTAAGCTCAAATAAAGCCTCCTGCTTTTCCCTTTTTTCCTCAGAATAATCAGCAGTATTGTGAACCTTGTACTCCACTATGTTTGTTGTCCTGAAGAGCACATGGAGAAAGGTGCCGGCTCTGTATAATTGCACTGGAAAATGTGCCAGAAAACAGATTGCATGGGTTTTGTTGTTTTTTTTAAACAATGAGCATTGTATAAAATATTAAAACATTTTTCTAAAACATGATATTAAGGTGAAGATGAGTCATTTCACTGTCATAACACAGGCAGGGAGGGGAAACTGGAGTGAACAAAGCAGCAAATTCATTCAGCGGCAATTTGCACTCCATAACCCTCTGATGATTAGGCTTTTAGGCCAGAGGAGCTCTGCTACTTAAACAGACGAGGTGACACATTTAGCTGTTGCTTAGAGATATTGGAATATATTGCACAGAGCCTGCTCCCTGGTGAGCATCCCTGAAGGGCTCCGTGCTGAATTTCCAAGGCTGCATTACAGCCCTGTTGCAATGCCGCTGTTTGTGAAGCCTCACAGCTTTCAAAGCGGGTCAAGCAATGACAGAAAGGGTGACTTTTCAGAAGCAACAGTTCAGATGTCATGAAAAAAGTCCAAGTGGCAACTGGTATCACTCAGAGATCGGCACAGATAGCGAGGGCTCTTCGCAGCTGTATAATAACCAGCTTAATAGCAACTGAATAATATATAGTTCTTGCACAGGCTGCCAAGGGGTTGTAGCACCAGCCAGCACGTGTGTCCGACACGACCCTCATCTGCCATCAGCACAATGTGGATGGGGACCCAGAAGAGCAGATCTTTACCTGCTGACTCACACTCATTCCTTTTCCACCCAATTAGGGCAACTAACATCCTTTTACTTCTCTTTTACTCTGATCCCTTTAAACTGGGTTTCTTCCTTAGGCCTTGGCTTGTTACCTCTGCAATCCCACAGCTGTGCTGGAGAACCCCCTTGTGCACGTCTGCTAAAGGCAATCAACAGGAGAACAGAATCCTGTTAACATTTCAATAATCACTGATAGTTTCGAGAGTTAACGGCATTCCAAGATAGCTGCAAAAGTAAGCAATTAACTGCACCCTCGAGTAATGCAACACAAGGTGCTGTCACATAGGATGTTTTTCCTTCACAGGCACAGGTCCCATAGTCAGATTACACAAAAGCTGTGACTCACAGTGGCTGATGGAAGAAACCCGAGATAGGGAACAGCAAAACTCCAAGCCCAGAAGACGAATCAATCCATAGATCGATCTAGCAGAATAATTTCCCCTGATTCCAGATAGAGTTAAGGAGGACAAAGCAGCAGCCTCCCCGCAGCAATCCGAGCCATTGCAGGACACGCTGGGGAACAGCCTTTGCCCACTGCTCGTGGCAGCACCGACACAACAAGGGGAGCCCCAGGCTGCTGCCCGGCACCTCCAGCAGCTGCCACCAGCCCCACGCACCCCGCAAAGGAGATGAGCAGCATTGAAATGGGTGATTCCCCTTCCAGAAGCCTTCCCCTCCCAAAGGGCTGTGGTCTGGACCAACTGTTCTGGCCCCGGGCAGAAAACAAACCACAGTACAGACTCACTTCCAGCCCTGTGGAAAAGCAGGAAAAAATATTAGAGAATAAAAAGTATCCTGGAATGGAAAATAATTTTATTTTCTCTCCAGCACAAGGGTGCTTGAAGTCAGACCAATGTGGAGGGGAATGAAGGTCTTTAAAGCAGCTGCACAGCGTTCTGCCTGTGCTCTTTAAATTCTCACAGATACACATGAATTACAGCAGGAGTGGCACCATGTCCTTGCCCATACGGCCAGGGGTACACTGCCAGAGCTCTATTAATTAACACACCGCTGCCAGCACGGGCTCCTTGCTGGGTGCCTGGCAGCCTCTTGCAATGCCTCTCGCCCTCCACAGCTGGATCGTGCCTCTGGGCACACACCCAGGCCAGGGCTGTGTCAGCACCACGGGGCTGGGGATGTCCCGCAGAAGAACCAGGGTCTCCAAAAGCTGCTGGGAACAAGGGCTGACCCACTGCAGGAGCTTCAGAGACATTCCTGGCTTGCAGGAAAGGAAAAAAGAGCTCCAGCCAGCCACCCACCACCTCCCAGTGCTACAGCTTTTATTCCCCATCACCTCTGGTTTGAGGAAATTACTCATCCAACATTTGTCTTGACTGCTTCGCTATAGAGACAGAGATGGGGCAGTTATTGATACATCCCTTGCCTGACAAAACCAGACTGTTTATAAGTAAGACTCATTACTCTGATTTTCTTTATAGCACTTCCAGTACCCCTTTGCATTCACTGCAGTTTGTGGCGGGCTGGATGTGTCACCAGCTGCTGGATCCACTGCAATTATTACCAAAGGCACATTCTTCACCCACAATTCACCAGTTTACCAATGGAGACATCTGCTTTGTCCTCATCCCCCAGAAAAAAATCAGCACTTACACCCCTTGCCTGGTTCCCAGGGGTGTCCCACAAGGTGAGCAGCATCTGCCTAAGCCAAGCTGGCTCACTTGGGGTGGGAAGGGTTGGGAAGCAGAAGCACATGTCCCAGCTCGTGGAAAAGGGGGAAGCACCCAGAACAGGGGTGATGAATAAGCTCAGATTTCTCCTTTCCAGATCACCCCAACACCCACCGACTGCTCCTTTGCTGAGCCAACACCACACCCAGGAGGATGGGGGATGTGGCAGCCAACCTCTGTGTGTCCCCAGGCTGGGACCAGGGCATACCCAGGGGAGACTCAGCCCCAAGGCCGAGGCAGCAGCACAGTGAGTTATCCTACAATAAATATAACCTGACCAGGCACACTGGCTTTACTCACCAAAAGCCATCACTTACAGACTGTTTGACATAATTGGTTCTGGATATTAACCTGCAGTGCTGTACCATCTTTTGAAAAGCCTGAACACCTCATACAAATAAATCACTCTAATAACCAGCGACCGCAAGATAGCCAGCCGAGAACATTTTGTTTTGATGAGCAGAGTATTGATTGTGTATCTGTGTTCTTGAGATGAACTTGACTCTTTGACAGCAGCAGGAGCCTAACAAAACAGGATTGCTTCCCCTGTTAATCCCTCAGGGGAGGTGGGGGTGCGAAGCAAAGCAATCTTTTCAAACTGGATCGAGTCACAGGACTCTTCTGGTTGCTGCAGGAGCTCCCAGGTCATGTCCAAGGCCTGCGAAGCAGAGGGCTGCTGCTCCCTGGCTTGGCTGGGGGAGGGATGCTGAGCCCAGCACTGCACAGCCCCTGCTCTCCAAAGCTGGGAAGTAAAGCAGAGGGGAAAGCAATCCCTTTGGATGTCTAGGAAAGCTGGAGTCCTAGAACAGCAATCCCAATCCAGATCTGACCTCCTCATGTGATTATACCCTTCTCTGAGCCCCAGATTTTCAGTCAAGCCTCCTCTCTCTTGATGCAGATGATCTGTGGATCCTCCCAGGATGACTCTCACATGGGCACGGAGGTGAGGTTCAAAGCCCACCCCAGAAAAGGACGAGGACTGCCAGCACTGTGGCCACAGGGAGATGATCATACCTTGTCTCCAAAGCAAGAATGCCAAAAGCAAGGTGCATCCTGAGGGGTACCCTGGGTGACTAAGAAACCATCTTGATTTTACTTTATTTAACAGCTCTCCTTTAACTCTACTCCAAAGACAAGAATATACTTTTCAAAGAAGGTAAAAAAGCCCTGGAAAGCTACTGCCTGATCAGCAGATGATCTCTGACTTTAGGCAGCAGTAGCGCAGGTGCATTAAAAATTTCCAACATTACCACCCCCCAGTAGAGCAGAGCATAATCAGTTCTCCATTTTCTTTCCTGCAGTTAAATAATTTCATTTTAAATGGCTGAACATTCCTCCTATCCCTGCGAGCCCTTTCAGGAAGAACACGTTCATTCCCTTCCCCGGTGAAGTCACCCCTCCAGCAAGCCTGGCTCCATCTCCCCTGGCGCTCCTGCATGGAATAAAAAGCAGCCGTAATTCAAAAAAATTTCAAAATTAAATCCAGCCGAGATTACTGTGACTTTGAAAAAGGAGGAGGAAAAGGGGGTTTATCTCAGGGGCTGATCCAGAGGAACTCATCCTCTTTAATTGTCCCTGTGAATTACCAAGGGAGGCGAGGTAGACTTCACTCCTTGTGACCTGGAGAAGTCCTCACTGAAAGGACTGAAACCTGGTTAGAGGCAGCAGCTTTCTGCCTCAGACAACCCTTTAGACGTGTTCTCGCTGGAGGACTGAAGCATCTCAGAGGGCTCATACAACATCACTCACACTGTTGGTGGGGAAATAATCCCATCATCTGAGCAGATAGTTTGAAGCGCTCTCCAAGAGCGACCCAGGGCAAGAAAGCTTCTGCCCTGCCCATCCCCAGCGAGGTGTGAGCTGCTGCCGTGGCTCAGCCCGCAGCCCCCGGGCACCGGTGCCAACACAGTTCTCCGTAGCTCCAAAATGATGGATGGCCTTTGTCTGCGAGTCAGCAGCACGTCAACTTTATGAAGGCAATAAAGAACCACTGACTTAGCGCTGCAAGGGATTTCCCCCTCCATGATACACCCCCTTTTCTTTTTGTTTGCACAGCTGACTTGAGCTGTGTGATGTGAACGTGGGTTTCAGGAGGCAAAGTCCATCTCCATGGCATGGATTTGCCAGGGATACAAACTTTGTCCCTTCTGCACCGTGCTGGCAACAGAGCTGCCTGGGTAAGAATAAGTCCAAGTGGTTCAGAGGAAAAATACAGCTCGTGTCCTTTGTGACAGCAACTTCACACTGGTACTTGATTTTCAGGACTTTGTGCCACCGTAACACTTATAATCAAGTGGAAGGGACACCCAACCAGAGGAAAAAAAAAAGGTGAATAGAACATCCTCTCAGCCAGGTACTCCGTGTTTCACATCACACCAGTACACACAGTGTGACTTCTTTGTGCTCAGCCACTGGCTCCGGTCAGATCCAGAGCCAACACAAGGGAAAGATTTTCTCTTTGTTGGTGGAAGTGCTCCTGCTGCGCAGCAATTTCATGCATGAATTTAGATCTGTATGCAATTGTTCTCCCCAAAGCAAGTGAGTTTTACTGCAAATCTGTCCAAGGAACTAGGCAAGGAGCACAGCTCAGAAAGCAGGCACCGTGAATTTGTCTGGGGGATAGAAAAGAAACAAAAAGCCCTCTACTCACACCAGACAACGAGATTAAATTCTTTGTCTCCATCTCATCTCCGACAAGGTTGTTTTAATCAAACACATCCTAACCACAGCACGCAGGAGACCGTGCTCACTGTGGGTAATGAGAAGTAAGGCAGCACAGGCAGCCGGGGGGGGCTGCAGCCCCGGCACTGCGGGGTGGGCACAGCCCACGCATGATCTGCAGGCACCCACCCCCCCAGAGCCCCCCCCCCGGACTCCCATCCCCGTAGGGGTATGTCCCAAAACACACAGCACCCGGGCACACAGCCCCCGGCCGAGGTAGCGCGACAGCCAATTCCAAGATAACAGATTTTGGGGAGTGAAAGGACAGCTTTTAAGCCCTCCAAGAGACCTGAGAGATGTGCCTTATACTGAAAAAAAAAAAAAAAAAAAAAAAAAAAAAAGCCACAATGGAAGAATTTTCAGTGCCAAATACTTTTACAACTTTTTGCCCTGGAAAATAGTTACAGATCAGCAAATATAACATTACATTCTACTGAAATTCTCTATCTTCCATAATTTTCTTCTCTTTGACAAAAACAACAGCAATTCCTGGGAAACTACCTTGCCCCTACAGACCTATCAAAATCTTGCTTCCCTTGCAAGTACTTACAAACTCTGTCAGCTTTCCCAAAACAGGCAAGAGAAAGGCTCTGGGGGTCTTTAATCTGAAGAATTATCATCTATATCACTTCTATACATCTTCCAGAGCAATCTTTAATTTCAGATTAATTTTGCTTAGGCCTAATGGTTGGTAAAATTTTGGCCGAGATACAGAAAATATCTGTGAAAGTTGTACACTGGCCATAAGAAAAAAAGAATACCATCTGCTGAAAAGTCAGTTATAGCCATGGCCTTAAGGAGTTACCTCCCTGAGTGCAGTGAAGTGTTTTCTTCCCACCCAGTTACCGGTGCACAGTAATCTTGCTGGAAAAGGGTAAATATCTACAAAAGAGGAGCAAAGTCAAACACAGCCCTTGGCTACATGGCTCATACAAACGAGCTGACCCGCTTGGTTAAATGACACTGCACGCTGCCGGCCGTAGCGCTGATGGATGCCTGCATTTTCTCTTGCCTGGTATTGAAACAAAGGTCAGGCAACCTGCAGCTGGGGGATACATTTAAAAGACTAAAAGAGAATCAAAAGACGCTTGATTTCCTTCTTCTTCTTCTTATAGGGACATGAAGGTAAAGTGATCTTACACTGTTGTTGGTTTTGCTATATAACCTGGGGTGCAATTCTGTCAAGCTTCACAGGACTCCTGCATCTTGTGATGCACATCTGAAGGATTTAGCTGCATTTCCAAAGCGGGACCAGAGACCCAGCTGGGCAAAACCAGCTGAGCTCCCCCAGAGCAGCTGCAACCAGCACAGATCTGGCAAGGCACGTCTGTTTATTTGTTCATTTTGAGCACTGTAATGTTGTGTACCCTCCTCCCACCCCCAATGCCCCCCCCCCTCCCCCCGACACACACATTTGTGCATCTTCCTTTGTTAAAACCAGCCAGCATTCCCTACTGAAGCAGTTTAACCGCCCCCTTCCCACCGTTTCACACATCCCTCGTTCAGCCAGCCACAGCTTGCCAGCCCTGGGTGCTGCCTGTGCCCCTCACCATCTCCCTCATTCCTGAAGAGAACAGCCCTGGAGCATCAGCTGCTCACCAGCATCCACCTTCTTTACTATTTAAATAGCCCTGCAGAGAGAAAACTTTCCCCCCCCACACACACTTTACACACTTCTCCCTGGTGTGAACAAGTACTAATTGCTCAGCCATGCAATGCACACGCAGAACCACCACGTTGATGTGATTGCAAAGCTGGGTAACGTCAGCATCCCGGAGACCCTCCTCCGAGTCGGATGCAAAAGCAGAGGCTCAACAGTGCCGAGCAGGAGGTGCTGGAGGAGGCAGCCGGAGCCGCTCGCCAGGTAAGGGGCACTTCAACCCTTTGTTCCCAACACCGGCGGTCCTGCTCACTTTATCGTCGTGCGACAACAAAACGCAAGTGAAGCGAGGCGCTTCTCTTTGCAGAGCCTGGGGACCAGTTGCCAAGTCTTTGATCTTCACTGGAGGTGGGGGGGGGGATGGAAATCGGGGGGTTGTTCACTTCCCTGCGGAGGAATTCTTGGCAGTATGGCTCAGGCAATAGCGATGGATGTAGCAACTGCTACAGATGTAAACAGGGTAATTCTTGCTTGGACTCTAAAGTGGTTTTGCTTTCAGGGTGCTTCTCCCCCAAACTTTTGAGATTTACAGGTTTGTCTGTGCATCCCTTCCAAGTTTTGTGTGCTGCCACGGTTGTTTGCAATGAGCATGTTCTTCATATTGAATAATATCATAACCTATCCTTGTTTGAAGAGTTACTATAGTAGTGGGATAAGCCACTTTAACCCTTAGTTTTGGAAATACTCCTTGAACTCTATGTTTCCCCCCTCCTTCTTTTGCTAGGGGACCCTGGGAATGGGGAGTAGCCGTGTCAGAAACTTCCTCATTGTTTGTGAAATCTCAGTCAATGAAAAGAGTCTGAACTCCGACACAGAGAAAGGCACTAATTAAACATTGCAACGCTTCTGCTCTGACATGGAAAGGCAAGTGCTGTGCGAATGAAACAGCAGCCACCCCTCGGGTCCTCCAAGGGCTGTGAATCGTCAGCCAGGCACAAAGCTTCCTCTCTGCGCTCCCTGCTCCTTCCAGCCCTGAGAAGGACTCTTGCTGCAGACAGTTGAACCGGAGCCACTTGACCTGCCCAGCAGAGAAAAACCAAAGCTCACCAGGATGCTCTCAGAAAGAAGAATTCCTTAGCTTGCACAGGGAGTTATAATTCTCCTGCTTGCTTTATTTGATGTGTCTTCCAATCTTTTTCTTTTTTTTTCCTCCCTGACCACTCCAAAATCTAGTTTCTCCAATGGTAGGGGACAGGAGAGGCAAGTTAATTCATGCTGCCTCACAACCCACTCTTTGGAAATACCCCGCTTCTAAATGAGATAACAGTTGCTTCTCACAAAAAAAAAAAAAAAAAAAAAAAAAAAAAGGTCTCCCTTCTGGGCTAGCAAGGCTTTCAATGACATCTGAGGGTGGTCCGTGACCAGCAGGCATGGGCAACAGCTCTCTTTGGGATGATCTGAACAGCACCTGCAGCAATGCAGGCAACAGCTGCTACCTGGACAACAGCGTGAGGTTCAACTTAACCTTCCAAGAGCAGGCAGCCGATTTCTACGTTGTCCTCCCTGTGATTTACTCCGTCATCTGTGCCGTTGGGCTCACAGGCAACACTGCTGTCATCTATGTGATCCTCAAGGCCCCCAAGATGAAGACTGTGACAAACATGTTCATCCTGAACCTTGCTATAGCTGACGACTTGTTCACACTTGTCTTGCCCATTAATATTGCTGAACACCTCCTCCACTACTGGCCCTTTGGAGAAGTTCTCTGCAAGGTCATCTTGTCCATAGACCACTACAATATCTTCTCCAGCATTTATTTCCTAACAGTGATGAGCATAGACAGGTATCTGGTAGTACTGGCTACAGTCAGGTCCAAGAGGATGCCACATCGTACTTACCGAGCAGCCAGGATCGTCAGTTTGTGCATCTGGATTCTAGTCACCATCATAGTTCTCCCTTTCATTATTTTTGCCAATGTCTACATAGATGACCTGGAGATCAAGAGCTGTGGTCTCAATTTCCCCAAGCCTGAAAGGTTTTGGTTCAAAGCCAGCAGGATCTATACCCTCATCCTTGGCTTTGCCATTCCTGTATCCACCATTTGCATCCTCTACACCATGATGCTCTACAAGCTAAGGAACATGCACTTAAACTCTAATGCTAAAGCCCTGGACAAAGCCAAGAAGAAAGTCACTATTATGGTCTTCATTGTCCTGGCTGTGTGTCTCTTCTGTTGGACCCCCTTCCACTTGGCCACCATTGTGGCTTTGACCACTGACTTGCCCCAGACCTCCATGGTCATTGGTATATCCTACTTCATCACCAGCCTAAGTTACGCCAATTCATGCTTGAATCCTTTCCTGTATGCTTTCCTGGACGACAGTTTTCGGAAAAGTTTCCGGAAGATGCTGGAATGCAGAACTTCTTGAACAGTGGGCTGGGGCTCACAGATCCCTTCCCTCCCATGGCATTGCAGGGGCTGACTGAAGTGGTGGCTAATGAACGTGCAATGTTTTTTCTCTCATTGACATGTAATGTATGTGTGTGTTTATCATCATTGTTTGCATCGTCTGTCCATAGACATTGCTTACTTGCGACTCTTGCATTTTTTCCTTTTCTGCACCTCCCAACTTCTCAAAGATGCGTTTCTATATTCTTATTTTCAGTTACACACTCTGAAGCACTAAGGACAGAAAACTTACTTTTTCGAGGTGTACTTCTGGTACATAGTGGTCCTTTATTGCCATCTGCTGTACGGCACAGACAAGCTGGAGACTAGTTTTCAGATTAATGTAATGCTCAGTTCTTAATGAAGCTATGTTATTTGGAGGATTGTTTCGTGGAGCAGAGCTAACGAGCACTTCCAATGAAATATCAATAAAATGGACAGAGGATGTAAGATGAGTTTTTGAAAGAGAAAACAAACTGTTTTTATGTGCGCGTGTGTGTTATGGCTTTGTTTTTGAGGGATGTCTATTTTCCACCCCCACCCCAAATTCCCTCTTTCCTAAACTGTTCACACAAGTTAAATTTAAACCAAAAAGCAAGATTTGGGTCTCAAAAATAGTGTTAAACAACACTCCATACAAATACTGTTGCAACTGTGGGAATTTGCGTTAGAAAGTATTTTTAACTAATTGTTCCTGTTAAGTGTCAAATATATATTTATTTAAGAGTGATTAATGAAATAAACCTCATGGGGAAAAAAAGAGGCTGGTCCTTCTTTCACCAAGGAATACTTACACTATTTGTCCTGTGTCTTTGCTGTATATATTGCATTTTACCTACTATAAAATACATTGTAGAATTGTAATAAAATCAAGGTGTTTTGTAAGCCACAGGAAAAACTCTAGCAAGCACGGCAGATAAAGTTTTTTTTTTTTTAAGAGGGTAATAGTAAAAGTACTTCAACAGCACCAGGACTTGAGTGGAAGAGTCTGGAGATCAGAAACAGCATACTGAAAGCTTCAAGATCTATCAAAAACATGTTGAAAGCCCATCCTCCTCCTCCCAGCGAGGGAACCTCTCCCTCACTGATAGATGGGGGGGTGAGCACACCCCCTCTTCCAGCTTTCCCAGCCACGGAGAAGTCTCACCAGTATACCTGCCGAGGTGACCAGGGCTTGGTGCCACAGTCAGTCCTTAACAGTGATCGACCACAGCAAGAATGATGCACCTACCACAGATCTGTTATTTTGGCTCTGTATTAGCCACCAAAGCACCTTGTTAAATGTAAGTAGCCTTTTTCTGGCCAAAGCAACGCCAGAGACTAACTCCCCTCATCACATCTGCAAAAACCAAACTGCCCCCAGCCCTTGTCCTGGAGGGTGATGCCCAGCTGAGTGCAGCAGTAAGTTGTCTTGTAAGGTTGCAGTAAGTAGGAGATCTGTGAAAAGCTTATTCTCACACCTTTTAGCCCTGTAGGATATATATATTACTGATTTAAGGAAGGCTGTCTCAGCTAAATTTTTTTTCTCCAGCTTTCCCTAGACAAATAGGCACCAAGCTGGGCTCTTACCTGTCCAAATGCCACCAGAAAAGCGTAAGACGGGGGTGGGGGGGGGTGGGGGGGGTGGAAAGAAGATGGGGCTAGAGATAGGATTAGAGACCAGCTATATTGCAGATACCAAAGCCCACTCGGGAGACAAGCTACCTACAGCAATCATCCAAGGTCTGTCCAGAAAACAGGGCTGGAGACAAGGCTGCACCATGCATCCAAGGTCCATCCAGGAGGCAGGGCTGGAAACAGGTCTCCTTCCAACAGACCAGGGCTGGGAGCTGCAGGCTGAGCTTAAATGGGCTCCTGGAGCAATGGGTGAGGGCAGGGGTGGAGACCCCAGGTGATGCCACTCAGGGCAGTTCAGTCCTATCAGTGCCCTCAGAGCCCCGACCCAAAATTAACTTCCAATACATCATGCATGGCAATTTCATTTTCCCCTTGTAGAAAACTGAAAGAGATTTGTGAATACAAGATCACTTGTGTTGATTTCTCCATATTATCGGTGTTAAATTTGGAAGGACAATGAAGAAGAACACGTTCTTCCAGGAGAAGCTTCTCCAGAGATTTTATTTTTTTATACCAGCTGTAACATTAACTTGCTGTAAAGTTCAAGAGCTGAATCCCCAGTTTCAGCCAGCCTCGTGAAGAACAGATCACAGTATTAAACCCCCAGATTTAGTGCCCACAAGGTTCCCTGAGCCAAGTTTCATCTCTATTTCTCATTAGCTGCACCTTGCAACTATCAGCAAACGCATGGATTTTTCAAAACCCAGCCCCAAGAGTGTGTGGGGTGACACTTAGCAAGCCCCAGTCACAAAAGGAGACTGGGAGGCACGTGGAGAAGAGATCAGCTCCACTTAGAAGGTGCTGATGACCCTCAAGAGATGTCAGACTCAAAGAATTTGGAGAAGAGGAGGAAGACCTGGCAGATGGAGGACTGGGGACCATACGGGTGGCCGATTCTGGAAGGAAAGCTGGGTGCTGTGGTCTTGAGCAATCTTCCCGGGGAAGGAAAGCAGATGCCTGCAGCAGATGAGGGAGTGCAGGTGTGTTGTGTGACCCCCCTGGAGCAGCCCAGGCAAGGCCAGGGAGCAGAGCCTGTGGGCACCCACTGCCTTAGCACGCTTGCCACCTGCTGGCAATGGGCTCCGCAGGTGGGAAAACCTCTCTGAGAGCAGAAAACTGCCTGACATGACACCACCTTACACACAAATTGCCTGATTACCTGCAACATCGCTGCTCATTGGCATTCAGTCTGTAGGAAAAGCAATATTTCATTAGATGGAGAGGACCTTTCGAGTGTAAGTCACCCACTTTCAGACCTGACAGTGTCATTGCTGGAGCTTTTCGCATTTAAATCAAATGCCACAACTGTCACAGAATCAGAGTGGCTGGGGTTGAAGGCACCTCTGGAGAACGTCCAGTCCAACCCCCCTGCTCAAGCAGGGTCACCTACAGCAGGTTTCCCAGGGCCATGTCCACTTGGGTTTGAATGTCTCCAGGGATGGAGATGCCACAACTTCTTTGGGTAACCTATTCCAGTACTTCACCATTCTCACAGAAAAAGTTTTTCCCTATGTTTAAATGGGATTTTCCATATTTCACTTTGTGCCTCCTGTCCTGCCACTGGACACCACTGAGAAGAGTCTGGGTCCCCCTTCTCTGCACCCCCCATCCAGCATTTAGATATTGCTCAGATCCCCTGAGCCCTCTCTCCCTGAGGATAAGCAGCCCCATCTCTCAGCATCTCCTTTTATAACAGCATCCTGCCTTCATCTGTGCTTCGCTCTATGTAAAATGCCTGAGACAGGAGTGTTGGCTCCTCTTTCTTCTCTTGGGCTACGAGGCTACAAGGGCTGGCATTGGCCAAGGTCTCTTCCTGCACTTAGGAGGGGTTCTGGCTCCCACCAGTGCACCGAGCTGGCCGGTGTGCCGGCTGATGGAGCATCCAGTGGGGCCCTGTCTTTCAGCCCAGCAGCACTAAGCGGCACTCTCTGCTTTCAGCTCGGCATCGCTACGATCTCCCGCAGAGCTGCTCAGCCTCACACACAGGCTGGGACCATGCTTCTGCAAGAAAACCTGCAAACTCGGGCTGTCCGTGCCCGGGCAGAACCCTCTGAGCACAGCACCTGGGGCCGGGCTGCTACGGCTGTTTGTGGGAGAGCAGAAACCACCTTCAAGGAGACACTTGCCCACTCGTTGCACAGGTTCACCCCCGGGGAAAGCCTGCACGCCAGCTCATTCGTTTGAATTTCATCAGGCTGCTGGGGCTGGCTTGCTGCTGGCCACAACCAGCCCACATTAGCCACATCTTGAAGACTGGAAGCGGGGAATTAAACCCCCTTAATAATTCATCAAATAAATCCCCTTCTAAACTAAGCATCCCTTCCAGGGTCTGCAAGGTTGCAGGAGGCTGAATCAGGGACCCCCATGGCTCCTTCCCATCCTAACCCCCTTCCCAGCCACTGTGCATCAAGTGGGGAAGCCGGTTCAGCCCTGAAGCTGGGAAAATTTCCTTCTGGGACAGTCCAGGCTGTCTTGATGAGTGCAAAGGTGCCAGGTAACCTCGCAGCTCCCTGGTTACAGCAAGAGCTGAAGGTTTTCCACTTGCTCCTGCCCACTGCAGCAGCCTGGAGGAAGGCTCCTGTCTGCCTCCTCCCCGGGAAGGACATGTCCTTCCCAGCTCCGGCTGCACCCACGAGGACAGACGGCCCTGGAGCACTCTGCTTCATCAGTCCTGGGAGAAGGAGAAGAAGCCATTTCCCACCCTAAAAACAGGACTTAGGGCTCGTACAGGGCTTATATTCTGACCGCAGGCTTTAAACGCAGGCATCTGAGATAGATAAGAGGTGGGGATCAAAAATTACTATTGCGTTTTAAGTCTTTGTGCTGCAGCAAGTAGTAATGGCTGTTTCAATCAATTGTCCTCATCCAAGCTGGGCTGCATCTTGTTTCGCTGTGAAGCCATAATTCCCTGGTAGTTACGCAGTCTCCTACTGTTGGTCACAATTTCAGGTGAGAAAAGAAATAATACCCCATTGAGGACTGGAGGCTTGGCTCTCAGAAGCATCTTTAGATGGGAAAAAAAAAATTAAAAGAGAGATCAAAAAATGGGTGAGCAAAAACTTGGAATATAAAAGATATGAAGCAGAAGGGTCTCTAGATGATACTGTTAAAAACAATCCAAGAGAGAGAATTTGTCCCTTTTCTGTACAGCCTGATTTACCTGTGACACTCACCTTGTCACCTACGGGGTGCTGGGAGCCCCTGGGTTTCATCTTGATTAGGGACAATCGATGCTAATGTGCCACTGATGCTCCCACTGCAAACCCAAGGAAATGGTGACCCTCCAGCTTTACTGCTAGTCCTGAGAGAAACAAGCCCAGGTTTGTACCTTCAGAGAATCTCAGCACCTCAAGGTTTAACATTCCCACCCAGCTGGTTGTGATGTGATGTGATAAACCCTTGATCTAGGGCAGCTCTGAGGACTCCAGAGGAGCTCCACACTCGCTGTCATCATGGAGTAACAGGGCACCAGGCACCCTCCAAAAGAAAAAAAAAAAAAAAAACAAAACAAAATTTCCAAAGAAACCCCTCTTGAAAAGTCGCATGCCACATTGCCACATTACTCTTCCCCCCACCTTCCTTTTGCTGGAAGGGAGGAAGAGGAGCTAATTTAAAGGCAAACACCAAGAATAGTGGCAGTAAATATTGCCAAGAGTTTCTCGTTGTCATTTGTGTTTGGTAAGTGAAGTTGCAGAGGGAGAGATCAAAGCTGTCTGAATAGCTTTTAATTACGAGCCTCAATTGCTCTATTTTCTCTCAGAAAAGTATTACAATTATCTAACAAAGCTCTTTGAGTAGAATTAGATACTAGCCCAAAGCTTCAAGGGCTGTTTAGTGGCTATTTTCCCTTTTTTCAAAAAAAATAATATTTGATGTCTAGATAAACAACAGGCACTCCCATAAGTGTCTACAGCCAAGTCTGGTGCTCGCTGGATAAAGAGAGAGGCAGGAAAGCTTTCTCTGGGAGGGGGTGAGCAGCCCAGGATGCACCAAAGGCTCTGCCAAGGCACCCCACCGCGACGTCCCCTTGCTGGGCAGTGTGGGGGCTCTGGGCGCTGCCACTGGCACCCCACGTGGGAAGGGAGAATTCCCAGTGAGGGGAAAATAAGCTATAGTTTGGGAGTAAGACCTCTGACAGTGGGCAACTGTCCCCTTTTTCAGATTTCCTGAGATGTAATTTCTTTCCCTGTCTTTCACCAGGACTTCTGTATGTCTCCGTCATCTCCCCTTGCTCCGCCGCTTCCCCTGCACGCCTCATACCTGAAGAATAAGACACCTTGAGAGTTTCTAAGATCCAAGCAATCCACTGGACAAAACTCAATAAGGCAGCTGAATAAGGAAAGCAGAGAAATAAGGATTTAGTTTCATAAACTTAACCCTCAAATGAGATCAGAAGGTGGTAATTAATAAAGTCAGATTTCAACGCAATGAAAAACCTCCCCTGAGACTCAGCCTGCTGCTGCTCGGTATTGATGGAAATGCTACGGATGTAATTACATTTCTCTTAGCTGTGCAATGGAGACAGCGAGCTCCTCCATGCTGTGGGTCACTCTGGCCCGAGCTCCTTCCTTCCGAGCTGACCAGGAGCCGGGCAGCTCATCGTACACCATCCTGGCAGATAACCCCAAGGCAAAAAGGCTCAGTGGCATCACTAACACACACCTGGCAGAAGACAAGAGGCAGTTTTCCAGCCAAGCACATCCAAACTAGACACCAGTTCAGATGCCAAAGCAAACTTCGGGAGTAGCAGCCCTGGCCGGCTTTCCATACCAACACCCAAGCCGCTGCAGGAATGCAGGGAGCAAGGCTAAACATCAGCACCAGAAGTTGGGCTCATTTTCTGCTCTTTTATGCTTAATCCCTGGAGGCAAGTGATTATCTCCAGGAATTTTCTCAGTGGTTAAGCAAAGCAAGAGCAGTGCAAGGCTGAGATGATGGAAAGTCCAAAATATGCGAACAAATGACCTGTGCACACAGAGAAGTTGCTATTAATGCCTAACATTGAACAAACATTAAATAACCAAATCACAACACAGGATTCATTTCACACAGAGGAAATCAAGCCGAAAAGCCATTAATCTTGATTTCACATTGACTACATAGCTTGTGTTTTTATTCCCCATCACTGAATGAATCAGCATGACACAAGCTTTTCGGAGCACTTGCTGCACATGGCAGACAGAAAATACACCGAGAAATCAATGCTTATAGAATGGATGGGGCCAGTTCAAACTTTGCCTCATCTCCTCTCTGTGGCCTGGAGAAAGGTGATCTGATGCAACCAAAAACCAGACTGTGGGAAGATGTTAATTCTGTCAGTGGTTTCCTTGGAAAAAATCAAGTTTCCTGCTTGGTTTCTTGCAGATTCATCCTTCACTTCACTATGCTGAAAATCTGCTGTTTGGCAGGGCTGGTGCTGCTCAGCTCTTGGCTCCAGCCCATCCTGCCTGGCTGCAGGCCCGGAGGGGATGGAAGCAGTGGATGCTTTCCCTGACCACTGCAGGCAAGCTGGAAGACTCCATCCACACTGGAGCTTCATGCAATAACATATACTGGAGGAAAAAATACCTTTTGCTACAAGAGTGGGCTGGTTGCATAGGTTACAAGTCCTCCCAGTAATGCACAGGCTCTGCAGACAGGATTTCCCACACAGCGCCTATATACTGCAAAAGGCACAAGGATTTGAGAGCAAAGCAAGAACAAGAGTCAAGGTCATGTATAACACCGTGCTGTACAGACCCACAAATGATCCAACCTGCTCATTACTCAGGAAGATCCCAAGCGATGCCACGTGTCAGCACAGAGGGATGGGGTTTGCTCCTGGAGACCCTTCCAGCAGCATAACCACGGGAGGACCAAATCCCCAAGAATCTGAAAACGAGAGATGTTCTCCTGTGGGCGGTGAAGGTGATCCCAGCTGGTGCTGGATATTATTATGCATTTTCTACCCCAGAAAGAATTTAGCAAGATTTTGGGTTGCTGAAGCAGAAACCTTGTATGTCATAAGAGAGGTGGCAGGAGGGGGAAAGAGCTGTGTCCCCCAGCACTGCAATGAGCCAGCATCACTCCTTTTCTGCAGCCAGCTGGGATTTCACTGCATTAAGGGAGAGAGAGAGCAAAGTCAGTTTACATAGTTGATTAGCATCATCGTTGCCAAGATACATAACCATGTAGCTCTATTTATTGATTATTTCATTCTGTCACGCAATTTATCCAGGCTTCAGGGTACTGAAAAAAAGGAACAAAGGGAGTTTGTGAAAGTAGGGTTCTTTGATCTAAAGTGCACCCGCCTCAATATCAATCCCTTTGCTTGGAAAAATCCTAAAATTCCTTCTTTCAAAGTGAGTTATGAACTTAACGCTTGTGTTATCATGTGTTTTTGAGCAGAGGTGGCACGTAGCCCCAGTCTAAATGGGCAAGAGGGCAGGTGCATGTGGCCACTGTGGGTCACTCAAAATAGATGTGCATCAGCTCAGCCGTGGCAAGGATCAGCTACAGATCCGGTAATATCACACCGCCATCTGCCAAAAAAAACCCTGTGCCAGACACTCATTGGCATCCCACTGCATATTCTCTGCTTTCTTACAGTCCATCTCTGTTCCTCACGCAGCACCCCTGACTCGGGTTGTGGGCTGATGCTGAAACTTCAGGTCCACCTTCCATTTTCTCTCCCTTTTTGCAGCCTCACCACCTCACAAGCCTTTCTCACCACAAAGCTGAGACGGTTTTCCCTTCTGTCACACTCCCATCTCAGCTTTGTGGTTTTCCTCAACATAGGAGAAAGCCAGGGAGTAAGAACTGGTGCTTCAGACAGCCCTGGGCAGGGCTTAGGAGGTGACGATCAGGGATATGAATTACTGGCTGATTCTGCAAAGTCACAGCAATGAAGCTCTGCTGCCAGAGATTCACATGGAAACACGGTGTGAAGCCATGAATGCACAATCAGGGCTACAGCTCAGGATCTGTCCAAAGGAGGTGCTCCCTGTTGAAGGAAGGAGAAATTTGCTTATGCATAAATAGCCACAAAAATAGCTGAAGGAAAGCACAGGGAAATGAGTGGGAAAGCAAACAGGAGGTTTTCTGGCAGAGTCTGCTTTGCTGCCAGTCTAAGAGTCCCTCTTCTGAGCAGATAGGAACCAGCCGCTTCTGGAGATCCTTTTCATTTAAATAAAGAGGCTATAGCTATGGAGACAACCCATCTTCTATATAAAGCGTTGCAAGGTGAGAGGCATCCCTCTCCAGGCACACATTGTCCTACCCAGCAATGATAACCCAAAGTACCCAGAGAGAGATCAGAGTCTAGTCGCTGTTTAAGGAGTGAAAAAATCTTCCTCTGAAGGAAAAAAAAAAAAAAAAAAAAAAGGAAGGGAAAAAAAAAATAAAATACATATCTACTGTCTAGTTCATCACGAAAACATCTTGGAAAAAAAAGACATGGCAACTCCTCAGCATCAGGTAGTGCCTTCATCAGAGCAAGCCCCGAGCTGCAGAGCAATGGGCACCAGGTGAGGCAAATGCAGCTTTTGTCTTTCTGTTGTTGGGATTCCTCCACCTGTTAAAATTGCCTTTGGCACCAGGGGCCAGAGGCACACGGAGCAGGTGAAAGGCTTTGTGGCTCCTACAGGCAGTGAGCACGAGGAGGGTGATTCCAACTGAATACTCACTTGAACCAACGACCCTCAGTCTGACCTGTAGCTCGGCAAAGGTTAACCCAGCACCTCCCTGGGTAAGTTCTTCCCATGGCATAAAACCATCCAATCTTTGGCAAAGGGGTAAATTCTGCACCTTATTTCTGCTTTTAGAAATTTTGATTCATGCTGGGGGGAAAGTCATTGGTTGAACCACCTGGGCAGGGGGAAAGAAAAGGCTATGTGGCACCAGCAGAGCAAAGCATCCTTCCAAAGCCAGAGATCCTCCCAGATGTGCCAGCGCCATGAGCTGAGGAGCACCCGAGGGGAGAGCTCAGCCCTCAGCTCACCCATTCCTGAGCCTTTCCAGTAGCTGACTCCAGCCAGCAGCAGCAGAGAGAACACTTAATACATTAATAAATCCCATAGTACTGAATAAAACACTGTGGTTTATGGCTTTGCTATAAGAACTCACCCCTGGGTACTTTATTATATTTATAATTAGCTGAACTAGAAAAAACATAAAGATTTCCATTTTTTTTCCTACCAATTTTCTTTCTCTTTAAGAAAAAAAAAAAAAAGAAAAAAAAAAAAAAAGAAATCACCCTGCTAATTAAAATAAGCTGTCCTGATATTTACCTGCCTGGGTGGGGATATTGATCTCTGAGCAGAGAGAAGGCCCTTTCCTTTTGCACACCTCACTGGCTAATCTGTTTTTTTCTGGCTACAGAATATTCCTTCGGTTTATATTTCAGAGCAGTTCTGTAATTCAGTGTTCTCCACGATCGTGCCTAACCCCGTAACTCCCAGGAGGTGTGGGGAAGAGTATGAGGGAAGAGCTCGTTTTAGTCCTGCATCAGACTTCCCCTCTAACTGCAGGCAGCTGCCCGCACCCGAGCTGCCTGTTGCGAGACCCAGGGCTGGCAGAGTGCAGGCACCTCACCCTCATCCCCAACCACTGATTTTCTAGCATTTTCACATCTTTTCTTTCCAGGTTACCTGCGTAACAAAAGCTCCCACTGACCTCAGTAAAACGGGATCGGATGCTTCGGTGTTACTGCGTGTGCTCAGCAGTGGGTTTAGCTGGAAAAATAAGTCCATGTGCAAAGACCCCAGCAGCACTGGCGTTGAAATAACACCCCGGCCCACGCAGCTAAGTCTTTCAGACTTCACAACATTCAAAGTACAGGGGAGGTTTATTTTCCTTTATTAAAGCGCACAAGTAGCCACCTAGGAAACTGTCATTTACACTGCAGTAATTGTAAAATCATATCAACACAACCATTTCAGAAGAGAATTCGAGAGCCCGCGCTTCAGCTGGCTGGCCGATCACAAGCCTTTAATTCCATAGGCACAGTACAATAAAGCTTTTGCTTTCAGGTTTTTGTTGCTCTTCTTATAACAAACTCCACTGAGCATTGAACAGAATGCCTAAACACATTCACTGCAAGGGCCACGGGATTACCCAAAAGCTTAGGAAACACACGTGTATTGAGTACTTGATTATGTAAGATCATTGCAGCATAGTCATTATAACAAAATCCTTATTAAAAAAAATGCCAAACACAGGTATATTTTTCCAGAGGACATAAATCTATTTAAAAACCCATCCAAGAACTACAAAGGGAGGGCAGCAGTTCCTTAGCCAGCTACTAACGAACATTCCCCTGCTCCCTAATGGCACTGCAAGAAAAGCCTGGCCATCAGTCCCCAGCTTCACACACAACCGTACCCAGGGCCCCGCCAGACTGTACAACAGCTGATGGGCTGCAAAGGCTCGAGGTTGCTCACTGACCAACACTGTCATCACATCTACAAACACAACAGCCCACCAAACTCATTTCTTCAAGGGCATGGTTGCAGCTTGCCAGCAGCATGGTTCTCATGGAGTTCTTCTGAGCATGCTTGGGGGTCGTGAGAGATTTCCTGGTGAGGGTTTGGGGATAAACAGCCATTGCAAAGTGCTTGAAGTGCCCAGGTTTCCTCCTCCCCTTACATTATTCAGGGGAAGCACTAATTGCAAAGTTTGCTCTGGTATCCATCAAGATTCCCAAGCAAAAGCTAATCAGCATGAAAACCTTCCCAGCTTGAGCAGTTTAGAAGGGATCTGGGTCCTATATCTGGGACACTGGAATTGCATTTTTTTTTTTTAAGCCCAACCATAAGGGAAATGCTCTACATAGAAATATAACATAGGATTCTTTTATACAGCATATATAAAGAACATGACAGCATTAAAAGATTGGCAAATCAAAACATTAAAAATACAGACTCATAGACCACAGCACAAGAAATATATTCACATGAAATCTGTACAGTCCAGGCAAGGCTGCCGGTTCTCACATTGGAGTTGACCTTCCATCTCCAAACGGAGGTCGTTGCTTTGCTTCCCCACCAGCACCACTGGACACGGCTGCCCAGATTT
This sequence comes from Tyto alba, assembly GCF_018691265.1. NCBI lineage: Eukaryota > Metazoa > Chordata > Aves > Strigiformes > Tytonidae > Tyto > Tyto alba. The sequence goes on from NW_024881308.1 coordinate 15,931,135, forward strand.
CCCCAGGCTGTTGTGCTACAGGGAGAATACAAGTCTGCTGTCACCACCAGCACAGAGGGCAAATGTCCAACTCAGTGGCTAAATTCTTTGGGAATACTTTCATTATCAAATGAAATGATGGGACATTTCATTTTACACAAAGCTCTGGCCTAGTAGGAGAGGAAAAATCAGTCTATGGTTGGCAAGAGAGGTGCTACCTTGGCGGCATTTCCCAAGTGCTCTCAGTATTGCAGATCTCATATTTTGGAAAACAAACAAACAACAAAACAAACACACGGCCACCTTTTGTATTGTTTGCGCACCACTTCTCTCGGGTGGAGCAGGTGGGACTTTTAGGCTGCCTCTCCTGCCAGAAATGTCATGTCTTCTGGAGGAGCTGCCATTCTGATTTCTGCAAAATGGCTTTCCCTAATACATAAATATATGTATACATAGGCCACTTCATTCCTCCCTCCTCTCGCAGAGGGAGATCCCCAAGGCATGCTTGGCAAGATGAAATCCTACACTATAGCTGTACCTCTAGCACTATAGAGATGTGTATATACAGACACATTTTGTTCATTATTACAATGGAAATACAGGTTTTAGAAAAAAACAATAGCAGCATGTAGACAAGGATTTGTATTCCTTCATCCATCTTTTCTTCTTCCTCTTCTGAGCTACATTCATCAGTTTTGACAGTCCCTTCTCATCACCCTGCTCCCGTCTCGAGGCGGAGGGTTTTACCGCAGACCCCGGCTGCGGGAGCTGATGTTGTCCTCTCCAGGCTCCTGGCCACGGGGCAGTTTGAATTTCCCTTTCCACCATCTCCCTCCTCTCCCTCCCTGCATCCTTCCCTTCGTGATGACTCATCCAGGAGATGATCTTGGGTTTCGTCTGATGGCTGCTGCCCATTTTGGCTTCAGCAAAGTCTAATTTCAGAGTGATGCCACAGGAATAAAACCCACACATGAGTGTCTGGTGAGCCACATGAGCTGTTAGTATCTTAAACAACTCAGGGAGGGAAAAAAGAAATAGAATAGTTTGCATTTTGCGTCTCCCAACAGCAAAAGTGTAAGTGCTAAGAGCAATGCCCGTTTTAAACCCTTAATTCCTCAATAGTGTTGCAAACCACCAGGGGTTCACAGGAATCAAAGGGCTGATTTCAAACGCATCCCTTAGTGTAGTGTGCACGGGAATTAAAGAAGCATCAAATGGGCTCACTTTTTCTGCATGCTCTTGCAGTATCCGGTTTTCCCAACCCCCAGATTTGTTTCCTTGGTTTCTCACCTCTCAGTTTTGAGGTCCTGCTAAAGAGCCGTTATCTGAGTTAGCTCTGACGTGGGGGTGGTTGGACTCTGCTGGGCGACAGCCACCATGGGAATTTCCATGCCTAGTCAGGCCGGATTGTTAGTCCCCTCTGAGTTCTTGCAGGCATAGGCCACATCCTTGGCGATGCTGCACATCCTGTTGGACATTTGGAGCTCGGTTCTGAAGGCAGTGGGGAAGCAGAACTTCTTGAAGCACGCTTTGAAGTTCTCATCTAAGAAGGCATAGAGCACGGGGTTCAAGCTGCTGTTGGCATACCCCAGCGCGGTGCAGAAGCAGGAGATGGCCAGCTCGAGCTCGCTTTCTGCCTTGGCACCCAAGCACTGGACCAGCACAAAAATCTGGATGGGAGTCCAGCAAATGATGAAGACTGCCACCACCACCAGGACCATTCGGGTGATGCGCCTCAGGTTTCGGTCCTTCTCCTTGGAGCCTGAGAGGACACGGACGTTCTTGAGTCGTCTGATCATGAGACTGTAGCAAATGGTGATGATCAACACAGGGATCATAAAGGAGAAGAGAAAGACACAGATGCCAAACACTGGATCCCAGTAATCCACGGGTGAAGGAAGTTTAATTAGACAATCAATTTCTACAAGTGAAAACATAGAGAGGAAAGGAAGATCAGCAAACCTGGATCAAGAAAAGCATCTGCACTTTTATTTTAAGTATGTTTAATACTGTAAACAGTGGCAGTGATGCAGAGGCAAGGGCAGAAAGGAAAGAATTGAGATGAATTTACAGCAGAGAGCTCACCACACTGATGAAACTGGAACCCCTCTCCAACAGCTCCCCAAGCCCATGGGCTCTCCTGGCCACCAGCACCTCCCACCCACTGGATGCATTTGTACTGACCGTTGTTCTCATTCTCTGCAGATCCCATCACCATTGCTGGGATGCCGAAGACAGAAGCCAGTGCCCAGATGCAGACATTCACCACTTTGGCCTTGTGGGGAGTGCGGATGTCCAGTGCCTTGATAGGGTGGCAGATAGCAATGTAGCGGTCCACACTCATCATCGTCAGAGTGAAGGTGCTTGTGAACATGTTGTAGTAGTCTATAGAGATGGCAATCTTGCAGAGGACGTTGCCAAAGGGCCAGAAGCCCAGGAACGTGTCCGTACCCTGGAAGGGTAAGGTCATCAGACACAAGGTATCAGCCAGGGCAAGGTTAAAGATGTAAATGTTGGTTGCTGTCTTCATCTTGGTGAATCTGAAAGGTAGGAATGAGCAATGGTTAGACCACCACCTGATCATGATGGGTAAGACATTGAAGTCTGCTGAGGAGGGCATTCTGTCACTTCAGGAAGGAGATGCTGTGTTTTTTCTTGTGTAGCAAGAGGCAGAACACGACCCTTTCCTTCCTACCTCCCACATGCTCATCAACACAAAGCTCAACCCAGCTCCTACACCACCACAAATGGTGCCTTCACCATCAGTTTCATGGGCAGGAGAAGATCATTCCCTTGGACTGCAAGGGAGGACCATGAAAGCCTGAGGCTGTCAACTCAAACTGTGCTTTTTGGAAAATGACTTCAGTAAGGCTAATCTAGGATTTCATCACATATGGCTTCATTATCACAAATATTGGTGAGAGCTTTACCCAGTAAGCTGATTCAAAAGGCATCATATGGTTCAGTGGTAAGTTGATTAGCCATTTTGTATGGGCTCATAGCCAAAGACTATGGCTAATGTGAGCCAACAAATCAGAATAGGCAAGATGGCCAGACCTGGCCAGTGGCAGCTAAAAACTGGTTAGGAACGAGGTTTACATCAGAAATCAAAATATCACAATGGATCTTTCTAAAGAAAGGAATAGTTTGCAGATAAAGTCATGAGTCAACCCTACTTCAAAGGACTTTTATAATTTTTATATTACTTTTATCACATGAACTGACTGCCCCAAAAGATTCGCCTTGTTCTAACAGTAATCAACTCCATTTTACACATGGGAAATGATGCAAAGAAAGATGTGATCACCTACCCAAGGATGCACACGGTCTGCAGAAATGGAAACTCGATGGTAACTCTGTGACTGAATCTAACATTTCAGCTCCAGGATGCCTCTCTCATGGGCAAAATAAGAGCTCAAATAGGTATAATTTTAAAACTACAGCTCATTTATCTTTTATTATACTAATAGCCTTTGCAGAAATGTTGCCAGAAATGGCAGACAATGATGGGTGTTATTAACAGAGGGCAAGTTCATCTGAGGGTAACACTTAAACCCATAAACTACTGCACTATTTTCAGTTTGGAATATTATGGGGTCTGATTTGACCCAAAAACTCTTTTTGTCAAATTGATTCAGAACAGCAAACCCACAACTGCACTCCTCAGCACTGTACCCTCCCCTGATGATCTGAACTTCAGCTCTTGATAGATTATTTAGATGCTTGGAGGAGCATTATCACTGCCATGCTCTGAACTCGATTTAGACTCATGGTGACATAGCCAGGTTTGCAAGACTAATAACCAGGAGATCCACAATCCAGAATATAAAGTCGATTTTGCACCCCTCTTCAGCATCTAAGCTGTGCTTGTATTAGAAATCAGATGTTCAAAAGTGGCTTCAGAAAACGAGAATAAATGCTCTTACATTTGACTTTGAAAGCCAAGGGAAGCTTTCAGAGGTCAGCATTGATGGAAACACTTGAGGTCCCCACATAAGCCTGAGTCAGGCTCCTTCTGGCCCAGAAATCACAGCAGCCAAGCCAGACAGTGGGTTCTTAGAAAGCCAGCCCAGATCGGATAAATTTATATAAGCAAAAGCAGTAGATGAAAAATCCCAGCGTCTTTCCTATTGTGAAGGGATGAACAAGCAAATCTAACACAACCAGGCAGCTGCCAGGGCTTTAAAGCTTTGGGACTTCCTAAGCAGAATTACACAGAAATAGATAAGACTCCAGTGCTGTGGACCCCAGAGCAGCCGCATCTCAGGGTGGGTGAGTTTTGCTTTTTTTGTTTAAATTCTTGCAGTTGGCATAAACAAGGCAATGCACACAGGGAGCATGAGATGGGTCTGTGGATGGATTCAGACACTTTCCCCTCTAGGTCAGCGAGGAGGGGAATTAAAATTAAGAAATGAAATCACTGTTGTTTATCAGCCCCCACAAAAACTAGTATTGTCAGCTCAGGCTTCAGGAAATTATAGAGTCACCTAAGACTGCAGCAGCAAAGGTCTCCTGGGAGCTGTAGTCTTTCTCTGCACACCACAGACCTGGCTGGGTTTGCTCCAGCTTCCCAAAGGTCAAGGTTGTTCCAGTCCATCCTTCAGTAGGACTGGACTTGGAGGCAATTCATCAACATGCCTTTAACCCTGACTCCTTTCACTGATATTATAACTTGAGGGAATAACAATTGTGGTTTTGAACAATGATGAGCAACTTTACTGTGAAACAGTAAAAAATAAAGGTTGTTCAGTTTTTTTGTTTTGTTTTTGTTTGTTTGTTTGCTTGTTGTTTTTTTTTTTTTTATATTGGCCAGTGGGAGAAACAAGCAGCAATCCACCCACCTCTACCACCCATCCAGCATCCATGGGGGACAACGTTGATTCTGTACACACCCCCGTCCCCAACACAGTGAGAAGTTTGGGGCATCTCAGCTAACCCTGAGCTTGGGGTGTGCAGAACGCAAACCTTCAGCTCCCTCCCACCCCCCTCCACCCCAGGAGACCCCACCGGCCCCTCTCCTCCAAGACACTTATCAGCAAGAGTCCAGAGCCCAGGTGCAATTGCTCAGCCTGGCCCTGCAAAATCCACTCCCCCTCGATACACAAATCCTTCTCTGCTGCCTCTTTCCTTACCACCTCCTCGAGGTGACGGCAGAGCCACCTTTCCTCGCTCCCTCTGATGTGGGGACATGCTGTCCCACCACTTACCTCCTTCAACCCACCTTCAAGGGGATTTTAAGGCTGATTTTGTGCTCTTGAAAGGTGGGGAAATTAATTCGCACCTAAATAATTACTTCTAGCTCTGTTTTCTCTGCACACTGAGAGCCAACAGCCATTATCCCAACCAGCCAATGTTCCCAAACATTTCCAGAATGTTCAGTACAAACAAAAAAATCAATTAATCACTTTGTGGATTAACCTCTTTTTGTTTTCCTCCGGGAACTGAAAGCGTTCTCTTTCTTAATCTGCACAAAAGAGACAAATTAAACTCTTGAGTGTTAGGAGGTACCTAAGGTCCCCCCCAGAGCACAGCTCCAATTCCAATAAGCCTGTGACCTCCACAGAGGACATTAGCTCCCCACTGAGCCACTTTCTTGCACTCAGTCACGGAGGCAATTTCCTAATGGAGCATCTCCCACAGGGCAGTTCTCAGCTCTCCATCCAGCTCCACCTTTGTCACAAAAGTAATCACTCTGCTCTTCTGTCCTCCCGCCTGCTGAAGCCTAAGAGGAAAAACGCCTGGGTATCAGCTCAGCACTCAGCTTCCCCCTCCTTTTTGCTAAGGGGACCTCAAGCAGCGTTACCTGGAACAAAGCTGTGCTTCAGCGAGAGGAACTCACAGTGTGGGAGAGGAGGGGATGGGTAGGAAACAGCTCTTCCACATACTGGGTTCTGAGGTCCTGGTTTTTTTTTTTTTTTTTTTCACAAGGGCAGATTCTGCCCCTGGTTGAGCCTCAGGGTGAGCTGCCAACCTGTTGTTTCAGCATCACTCCCTCCTTTCCACGCAGCCAAGGCGAGGCTGCAGGGCAGCCAGCAGCTCCGGGTGCCCCAGGACCAAGGAGCAGCCACTGCAACAAACCTACAACCCAAAACGGGGCTGAGACGCAAGGGGCAGAGGAATCGGAGCAAAGCCTTCAGCCCTGGGGAGCCATGAGCATTACCTCCAGGAGCAATCTGCCTCTTGATTTTGATATCCACAGCTCCAGCTAATCAGGATGCAGACAGTGCTGTTCACCTTGAGCAGCTCCCTCCGTTCCCACCCCAACCCTGGCATCAGCGACAGCCTTTGCTGCCCTCCCCAGACACGCACAGGGAAGCAAAACAGAACAGAAAAGGCTTAAGGAGGATTTTTTGCTGAGATGCTCCCATCCTCTGAAGGTGGAAATCAGCACCAGTTCACTGACATCTCTGCTCCCAACCAGGTCTTCATCCATAGTTTATATGAAGCTGATATTTGATCTAGCACGTACCATTGTGGTTTGTGTCCTCCCAGCCATACACCCACACTCTGCTTCCCAAGTCCCTGCCGCTCTGATCACCTTTCCAGCACTCCACTCATCCTGAAATTACCTAATTCAAGCCAGTTTATTCTTAATAGCTCAACAGGCCACACGCAAAAAAAAAAAAAAAAAAAAAAAAACCACATTAATAAGGACAGTTTTAAATCACTTTGGACTATGAAGCCAGATGCTAAAGCAAAGCAGCCAGCAATGTTGACATGTAAAAGCCTATTAATTACCTGGCAGGACAGTGACTGACTAGCAGAGGTTAAGGAATCTGTCGCCAGCCAGGGTGAGCGGCAGTGCTGTGGAACAGATTATTTTCTTGCCCTTTGAGCTTCGCTGCAGTGTCTGGGTGATGCTGGTGCCCTCCCTCCTCAGAGTCCTCTCTGGCAACCAGCACGAACAGGGACATTGCTTGGCCCCCGACCGCTGCCATGCCGAGGGCAGAGGCTGGGTGGCCGCTGCTGCAAAAGCCTCTGCGACTTGTGGGGATGCTCATGCAACCCCGAGCAGATGCATGGCCACCAGGAATGGTGCTTCAGTTTAAGGAAAGTGTTTGCCAGCACCCATCCTGCAGCAAGCTGCTCTCACCCCTGGCCCGGGGCTGGATCTGCCTCTGCTGAGCTGCTCGTGCCCTAAACGCTGTTGGGAATTGCCCAGTCCCTGGAAAAGCATAGGCAACCAAGTCCCACATTAAACATCACAGAATTACTGCTGCACACGGATGATTCCTTTCTAGTCATGCCACTGAAGCCAGGTGAATCCAGGAGCCCTCCAGCACACACTGGAAGTGCAGGAGCTTTGTTATCAGGGGCCACACATAGCTGTTATGAGCCATGTGGCTGAGCCCAGCTCACCCGGGCTCGTGGGGGCCTGGAAAGTGGGGAGCTGCAGACCTGCCTTTTGCAGCAGGTCCCCCTCCTGCTCACTTTGCCATCCTCCCCCAGCTCCAATCACCCTCCACAGCACAGAGCCCTCGATATGGGTTTCCCTTCTCTACAAATCGCAACTGGTTTGTTTTTTTTTTCACCAGGAAAAACCAAATGAGGCTAACCTGGAGAGAGCTGAGGTCTCAGATGGCCCCACTGGTGTCCACTGTGTTCACACCACATTAAGCACTCCCTCGATTTCAGCTCTGACACACACAGCTGGTCGAGGCTCTTCCCTTAAAAAGCTTTCTATTAAGAAATCGCCATCTTTGCAATGTCAGAATTATCTTAATTTTCCCTGTCTCATCACACCCAGCTGCCCTCACCCCTGTTTCTCAGGGATTGATGGAGTTTTCAAGCAGGATAACGGGTGGCACAGCCATCCCCAGGCAGCCGCCCCCATCACATCCCTCCTCTTGAAGCTTCACCTGGAAGCAACAAATGGAAGCGTAGGGGCCCAACAGCCCTAATCTGCCTAAACAGCTGCTTAAAATGCTCTGAAACAGTGTTCTTCAAACAGGGAGAGCCAAGCATCCCCAATACTTTGCTCGGCTCGCAAGGGAGAGCTGCCATGGGAAAGAGGAGAAGCGAGGCACCATTCCCACGGGGGCCTGATCCAGGCGAGCAGAGACAACACTGAGGAAGAGGGTCCTCCAGATCATCACTGCTGAGCACCATAGGAGCAGGATGGAGCTGGGGGCGGGGGGGGACAGAGGACTCCCTGGACCAGAAGCTGCATGCCATCCCTGGTCCCTTCCCTGACCCACCGGTGGTGGCTTGGGGGGGGGGGGGGGGGGGTGTCTCGGTCAAACCCTGTGCAGCAGGGTCAGCATCACCTCCAGCCCCACGGGTCATCCACCCCCACGGCCACTGCAAGAACAATACATCCCCTTCACATTTCTTCCTAAAAAAGAAAGCTCTTGAGCATCCAGCCCTGGAGCACCGAGTTAAGAGGGACCTCAGCACCCTGGCTCCCCCCACTCTCCCTGCCTCGTGCTGTTCAACTCCTGGTTTCACATTCATTAAAAAGCAGTACAGGAAATATATGCAGAAGAGAGCAAACAGCAGAAGGAGAAGGAGGGAGGGGAGGCATTATCGCCACAATGAGCAAGCAGAACAAAGCCACAGACAAGGCAGGTTTCCACAATAGGCCCTTTACTGTCCAGGAAATCCTGTTCCTGATGAGAGCCCTTCTCAGTCTTATCCAATTAGTGCTGCTCAGCATTAGAAGGGGATTGCTAGTCACATGATGACTGTCTCAATAAATTAATCGTCCCAAATGTTAAATCACTCCAAGTATAATAGAGATGTGGGCTGAGTTCTACAAGAGAGGGGAAAACCCAGAGGTGGCTTTGAATTTGTATTTTTGTGTGACATACCGGAAGATCTTAAACTTTTCCCTTGGCACTGCAAAAAACTCATTCAAGAGGAACAAAAAACAAGCCTTCCTGATGCCTCCAATTTCCTCGAGTGCTGATATTAGAGTCTTTGTATTTCTCAACTCCCTCAAAAACAGGAAACAATTACTGTCTACGTCACCGTACCATTCTTTTTTGTGGAAGATAATAGTCTGGTTTCTTATAGGTTGTGTGACATGCTGAAGTCTGCTTATCCCTGGTGAAATATAAACATGGAAATGAAAAAAAAAAAAAAAATAGCTTTTGTAGGATGCACCATACCCAAAGATGATAGGGGTGCAGCACAGTGGGTTTGTCAGTCTTTTTTCCATTAATGGAAGAGATACAACATTAAGAGTCCCAAAACCCCATGTTGACTTACCAGCAACCAACTTTCAACCTACTGAAAAAAGATTCTATTTAATGCATGAAGCCCAGAAGTACCAATGCTCCAGTCTGGGGAGAAAAAGCTGTGCTTGCGAAGTCATCAACATCCTCCTTGCACGGCCACTAATTTGGCAGCTCTGCATGAATCTGCATGCATTACCAGGGTCAAGAGTGTGAGATATTGACTCCAGTTTATCCCCACACCTGCTCCTGACCTGAACAGAAAGAGCAAGGAGAGAAAAATCCTGGGCAGAGATAACCAAAAGTTGTAGTTACTCACCGAACCAAGAAGGGTCACCTCCCTGGGTATAACAGTGTTAGTCTCAGCTCAGTACTGAGCTCCCAGGAGACACTGATGGGGACAACCAGGGCAAAAGAGCAGCTTCTTCTATACATGCTCTAGCTCAGTTATTACTTCCCCAGCACACATTATTCAAGGGGGCCCTCCAGGCTCACAGAGGTGTTTTGGGTTTTTTTCTGAAAAACAGAGGTGAATCCCCAAAAAGGAGTACCCAAATAATTCAAATTTCTGTTGGCTTTTTTGTATGTACAGGGGTTCCTGGATAAAGGGGAAATGGAAGAAATGGGAAAGGCCTGAGGGAGATGAGGATGACCCCTGTCTTCAGTTTTCAATTGCTTAAAACCAGAGGACACACAAAAAAAAAAAAAAAAAAAAAAAGTTACTTTCCAAGGAAAATCACAGTGCTAAATCCCACTCCCACTTTCTTTTCTTGGGTCCCATTTATCCAGCTGGAAGGTATCAAAGAAGCCAGAAAGGAATGGAACAGAAGCCACCATTTTAAAAGCATGGTCCTTCATAGCCAGGGCACACGTCCACCCTGACCAGGACGCTGGTGTGGGACATTCATATTCTTGGTGATACACCAGCCCCAGCCCTGGTCCTGCTGTCCACATCCCACGAGACCTTCGCAGACAGGGAGAAGATTTCTGCCAATTCTTCTCCTTCTGACACGTCTAAGGTTCACGCATGGGGCGAGGACTCCCTTCCCCTGCCTGCACACCGGCTCGGCCGCTCCCGGGGAGCTGCATCGCCGTGGGACAGAGACTTCTCACTGGCAGAGACTCACTGCTCGCCACGCTTACGCGCACCCACAAACACCGTGCCTACTCCAGTCACTGCTACTACACTGAACAGAAACACGAGCTCTCCCAACGCGGCACTGCTGCACTGCAAACCTCCTCTCTCCGTCTCCAGACTCCGCAGGGCTAACGCGATCCCTTCCCCCGGCCACGAACTCCTCGGGCAGGCGGCCTGGTGAAAAGCCATGTCACTTCGCCCTTCTAGCAGAGATTCAGGTGCTGTTCATCAGCCTGGGACTTAATTTTGCAGTGTCTCCCCTAGCAGAGTTGTGTGTGTTTTAGGGAAAGATGCTGTGGAAGCAGCAGGGCTCCTGGCAGGAGCAAGACTTAATCTCATCAGTGTCTGAATACCTACTAAATATTTTCATCCTCTGTTGGAGGAGAAAACAAACTCACCCCGTCTTTTCTTTGCTGGCAGCACCCACCTGCATCAAGAATCTGCTCTGGGATGTGCATGAAATGGAAGCTCACTCCTTAACATACAGGGTACAGAGATCAGAAGGGGGTTGCGGGCTTTTGACACAGAATTACAGCCCTAACGGTTGATAAACTTATTTTGTACGTACAGGGGGGAACAGGGTTTCTGAGTCTAGGAAATAGCAGGGTTTGAACCACAGCAGAACCAGATGGGGACACCTAAAATGCCAGCAATGTGCAGGGAGACTGGGCAGTGCCTGCTCAGTGCTCCGTCCCCCTGCAAGGGTCCCCCCCTGCTCTCCCAACTTCAGTGTGAGGAGCCAGAGAAGTTGCCCTCATCTCTGCAGCATCCTGTCACACCTTATTCATGCCTATAATTTCCAAAGAGATGGAAGAGCTATATTTGTGATGATTTTTTTTTTTTTATTTTTTTTTTTTCCCCCCTCCTGTAAGACTGAGCCTCCCAGCAGGCCCTTTCCCATGCAACTAGGTTCAGCCTTGGAAAGCACCAGCTCCCAGATGGAGCAGCACCTGCAGTCACAGCTGGGGTGCTGGACACAGCACAGGAGGCAGAGGTCCTGTTAAAGATCAGGCACGCCCCAGCAGCAGGATGCTCCCAGCACTTTGCCCTCCCCAGGGACATCCAGCTCCCTACCCGACAGTTTGTAGAAAAGCCTCCCCCCCTTTTTTTTTTTTTTTTTTTTGGAGCAGATCTGATCACTCTGTTCCATTCTCTGGGTTAAACTTTAGGAGGCACCAGAGGGCAGCTGAAAGCTGGTGGGAACCTTCATCACAGCCTAGGAAGGGAAAAAAAAAATAAAAATAAAAATAAAACCAAAACAATAAACCGAATGCCACACTGTTACCTCTAAAGCACGTCGCAATGCCCAGGGAAGCCCCTGCCTGCTTCACCCTGCAGGGATTTAGGGGGGGAAGGTCTGCCCCACTCACAGCCCCCCTCCTCCCAGAGCCTCCCTGGCGTGCTGCCTGCGTGTCCTACCTGACGATCACATACATGACGGAGCAGTTGCCCACCAGCCCCACGATGCACACAATGGAGTAGACAACCACGATGGTGATCTTGATGCTCAGCGGCAGGAAGCTGTCCCCCGTGCTGTTGTTGAACCAGTTACTGGGGAGAAAGCTCAGGTTCAGCATGGAGGAGTCGTTCAGCAGCTTCCTCAGGTCAGGGTCTTCCAAAATATGGGCAGGGAAGAGCGGGTCCATCCTGAAACACCAGCCTGTGCGCAAGGACCTGGGGCAGCAAAGAGACAGTTTGAAGATCCGCTGATCTATCGGGTCGCGTGGGACCGTAGCAAAGCATGTGCGTGAGAAACGCTGGGGGAGCAGGATGATTTATTGCCGGGGAGAGAATAGCACACACACACCCCCCCCAAAACCTCCCCTCCGGAGCATTTTAAATGGGATGCAACCCTGAGAGCTTGGTGCAGCCTGAGCACACAGGGAGCTCTCGCATATCTCCACACCACCGGCGCAGGGGACGTGCGGGCTGCACAACGCCATCCCTCCCAAGCCTTGGATGCTCCTACCTGCCGGGTCGGTGAGTCCCCAACACGCAGCTTTGTGCCCCCAAATCCCCCCACACCCACCCACCCACCCCCCCCATCCGAGACCCGCTGCAGCCTCCCATCAGAGCTGGGGGCTTGTACCTACTGTTGGGGCATCACACGCACCCCCATGGCCCCCACCCCGCTGAAACAGCGGGAAAAGCCCCGAATTTAAAAGAAACCCCCCCTTGGGTGCTTACCTGGGGAGGGGGTTTTGCCTCTAGCCCGGCTCCCTGCCCCGCGGCCGCATCCAGACACCCCCGGGCTGGGGCGGGGGGGACACCAAAGCCGGGTTGCAGGCTCCGCTTCGGATGGGGGGGGGGGGGGGGGGGGGGGGGGCGCGGTGGTAAGGGGCTGCTCCTCGCAGGCAGGGATGCTGCCAGCGCAGGGGGCTGCACCCCGGAGCCCACGTTTTTAAGGAAAAGGGAGGGATGGGGAAGAGGGAGGGAGGGAGGACGGACGGCGGCTGGGCAGAGCCAGCCCCGGCTGCTTGGCTTCTCCCACTGCGTAAGAGAAAAGCTGGGGGGGGGGAAGGAGAAAAAAAAAGGGGGGGGAGGAAGTTAAAAAAAAAAATAAATAAATAACCAGACAGAAAGCAAGCCCACACCTGCGAGCTCAAGGGCAGCGTCCTCCCTTCGCTCCCCCAGACGCTCCGAGCTGCCGGCAGCCCCCCCCCCCCCCTCCCAGTCCCACCCCCGGAGTGGGGGTCCAGCACCATCCCCCCCCCAAACCCTGCCGCAACCCCCCCGGGGTGCGGAGGGGCCCCGCAGCCTACCTAGAATGGGCTCCCACCCACCCAGAGGCACTGGGAAGGAGGGAAGGGAAGGATGGGGGCACTGGGGAGACAGGGCTTCGGAAAGCAAATTCCTCCCTCCCCTGCAATTGTGCAACCTGAACGCTGTGCTAGCGCAGGAGAAGCAGAATGGGGGATTTGACCTAGAAACTGGCAAAAATACAAGGAGGACTGAGAACTGAGGGGGAAGAAAATTGTTATTATTTAGTATTCTTCTAGTGGCATTCGCTAAAGATCGTTTTTGTAACCTGAAACATCCTGCACTTAGGATCGGAGTTAGAGTAGCACATTTATTTCCAGAAGCTGCAGTGGTACATTCATCACCTTAGGGTGGAGCAATCCATGCAGACCCCACAGGTCCCTGCTGTTCCCAATCTGGCTGTGGGACACTGACTCTGATAAATTCAGTGCCTGAGAGCTACAGAGCCCCCCAAGTATGCCACCCACCCCATCCCAAAGAGGTCTTTGGGGTCCATCCCCACCTTGATCCCAGCTCAGGGGCAGGTTGACTGCTGAGAACTAGAGCCTCGTGGTCCAGTGGCTCTGGGCATCTGTAGTGTTCCCCTGAAGATGCCATTGCCCAGCAGTTTGTTTTGGGGACACAAGCAGAGACACGCGGGTCAGACCTAATTTGGGGCACACTGCTATTGCCCAGAAGGAGATGGAGAAAAGGAAAATGGGCTCTTTGGGCAGTAAATGCTTCTTTCTCTTCCAGATCCCACAGATAGCCCAAGGCAGAGCTGCTTGGGCCCAGCAGGCACGTTCAGGGCTAGCCCTTTCCACTCCAGTTCTGCTTTAATGGCTGGCTGGGGATATTTAGCACAGAAGCTGCACCTTCTTTACAAGGAATGTAATGATATGGTATGGTAATGTGGGGTAATTTTCCTGAATGCTTCCATAAGAGCAGGTCTCAGCTCTAAGAGGGAACAAGGGAAAAAGCATGACCCAGACACACAGCCCACTTGTGAAATACAACAGTCCTAGTGCTTGAAGAAGTTTTTTCTTTTTTGTCAGTCCATTAACGAGAGAGTGTGAAATAAATACTAGGCTAGACATTACCTTAATTGTTAATGGATTGATTTTCAAAGGCTGAAGGAAGGACAGCAGTAAATCAGTGTGAGACAGCCCGGCTGGACAGCCCAGGAGTCTACGGGAAAAAGAGTGTTTGCAAATTCAGCTCTGTTCCTCTCTGCTGGCTCCCACCCCAATAAATGCACTCAGCCCTTCATATACTCATTTTATGTTAATTCAGTGCAGCAAAACCAGCATGTTCACCTATTTATCTTATTGCAGTGCTTGTTTTGACTCGACACAGCCTAGTGTTTTGGAATGACTGCTGTAAAAGGGGGTCAGGATTGCCACCTTGAACTACTGACAGCAAGACAAGTTTAGTGTCTGGGACAAAAACTCTTCCGAAAATTCTCATCCATCCATCCATCCATCCATCCATCCATCCATCCATCCATCCATCCATCATCTTCACACTGTTCAGCCCTGTCCTCTTGCACAGGAAAGAGCCCAGGATGTTCATGCTGCACCTTCAGTCCCAATCCTGCTGTTTCGCATGATTTCACCTTCAATCCTAATTCAACCATGAAGAGATCTGTCCTTCCAGAACATCTCATGGTATCTTACCTTCTGCTCTTCTTAGGATCCTTGGGTTGAGAGGGGGAGAGTCATCTCAAGAGAAGGAGACTGACCAGATTTCTCCCTTATCAAAAGTCTTTGTCGTGTCCACTGGAGTCTATGTACCAAGGCTGAGAAGGAAGACCAAGATTTCATCTGAGTGACCCAAAAGGACATCTCCCAGCCTATTGCTTAGAAAAACAAACTCCTCTCCTTGAAGGTTTCTATGCCTACAGCAAGGTAACAAAAGCCAAAAAAGAACAAGCCAAAGATGCAACCCCTTTTCCAGGCAGTGGTTGCCCAGAAAGTGTGCATGAAAGCCGCAGGTGACACCCCACAAATAGATGCTGGATTTACAAGTGTCCAGAGCACAAACATAAGTCAAAAAACATATCCATGGTACAAATAACGTTTTTGTCAACCCCACTTCCCACTGAATATCTGCAAAATAAGATTCAATCAAGATATACAAAAATGTTTTAACTGGGTAAATAATTAGAATATCCATATAAACTAAAATTTGTCTGAAAATGAGCTTTGTGCATATTTTTGGATTTTTTTTTTTTTTTTCTGCAAATTTTCAGAAGTTTGTTATAAAGAACCACAGCTAGGTCCCAGGCATGTGTGTTCTCTGCTTGGTTAATGGATATATGTTGGCACAGGCAAGACCTTGAGCTTTCCCCACATACCTACAGTATATCTATCTCCAGGCTCCTAGACCATCGATATGGTCTATCCAGTTGTGGATGAACAAACCTTATTCCAAGCTAATCTAGTTCAAACGACAATAATTACATCTACCATTGTTTCAACCAGGTTAATTTTACAGACACTGTTCCTAAACATGGAGAATTTTTGCTGCTTTCGCAGAAAACAGCCCACAGCCACCTGCACTTCATAATAGCAACAGCCCACAGTTTTTTGCCTTTCAGGAGGTGAAGATGTCTGCATGTCAGAGCTGTTTTGCCACCTTTAGCAGAGTTTGCCAATCTGTTTAATCAAGGCCATCATGAGCAGAGAATTAATTTTGCAAGATGTGAAATCATTTCTCACACAGGCACAAGCGCCTGGGCTGGAGAGGAGAGGGAGGAAGGCTGCAGGGAGGGGACGCGGAATGTGCTGGAGAGGCCAGGAAGCAAAGGTTTAAAAATGCAACCATCACTCCTGGGATGATGGGCACCTGCCAACCCCATGCTGAAGGCTAATTAGCTAAATTTGTACCCCAACCACTGATGGCAGGCGAATTTTTTTTCTTTGGAATCATCACACAAATTCAGCAATCACGAACAAGAGGCACACACAGCTCATTTCTCCCACCACTGCCCACACCATAAACACTGAAAACACCTCTGGTTTCTACACACATCCTCCACTCATCAGAACTGATGGCACCAGCAGTGCGTTACCATTGGTGAGCCCATTTGTTTCAAGTATCATAAAACCGGGCTCAAGCTGTTTGGTAGAGTGAGAAATAGATGTGACAGGCAGGTACAATTGTTATTTGCTGTTAAACCTTTATGCAAAAAAGCACAAAAGTTCTTGTCATAGGCTGGTTTGGGTTGGAAAGGACCATGAAGATGATCCAGTGCCACCCCCCTGCCCCGGGCAGGGCCCCCTTCCCCCAGCCCAGGGGGCTCCCAGCCCCGTCCAACCTGGCCTTGAACCCTTCCAGGGAGGGGGCACCCACAGCTGCTCTGGGCACCCTGGGCCAGCGCCTCACCCCCCGCACAGGGAAGAATTTATTCCTTATATCTCATCTAAATCTCCCCTCTTTCAGTTTAAAACCATCACCCCTCATCCTACCCCCACCCCCTGATCCAGAGTCCCTCCCCACCTTTCCTGTCCCCCCTTTAAGCCCTGGGAGGCTGCTCGAAGGTCCCCCCAGAGCCTTCTCTTCTCCAGGCTGAACCCCCCCAACTCTCTCAGCCCAGCCTCCCAGGGGAGCTGTTTCAGCCCCCCCCTGAGCATCTTCATGGCCTCCTCTGGACTTGTTCCAACAGCTCCATGTCCTTCCCTGATCATCTGCTCACATTTTTCAATAGTCAGCCGCTGGCTCAAACCCCCCCACATTCACCCCTCCAGCAAGAATTGCACCTGAGGAGCATTCCCTCTGGTTCCTCATCTCACCCTATTCTGCCTTGGCCTTACAAGTGTTTCCCTGAGCTCTCTGCTTATCCCCTCCCAGCTTTCTGTTTTAGTTAAACACACATACAAGTCAAGGTAAGCCCAGCTGTGGCTTGGGCTAGCGATGGCCTCCCCAAGGCCAGCGTTACCAGCAAGCACCAGGAGGTCCTTGAGCATCGCTGCTCCCTTCCCTGGGTCAGTGCTGAGCAGGGACATTAACTGTGTCTGCAGCTGAGCAGCACCAGCAAACACTGTGTCTTTCGGCAAACCATTAAACACTAAGGAAACAACCAGAGCAGCTAGTGGGGTTTAGTAAAAGGAAAAAAAAAAATTTGAAAAAAACAACAAAAAAAAACAACAACAACAACAAAAAAAATACACAAACAAACACAATGTATTATAGCTAGAAAAGACAGAACAAGAGCGCTTTCCCAGAGCTGGAAAACCTGCAAAACAGAGATGGAAAATGATGTCTAGGATGGAACTTGCAGGAAGTAATGAAAAGTCATAGCAAAATGAAAAAATCTGTCTTGAGCCCCAAAACCCAATTCCCCAGAGTCTTCTCTACAAGGGAATTCAGCAGTCCTTCAGAGACAGTAGTGGCAAATTCTGTTCCTTCAGTGATGTTATAAATCATGTAACAACACAAGGAGAAAGAGATTCCAGAAGTGGATTATCTGCCCTCCATCGCCAATGGACTTGTTCAAAGAATGAGAAATAACATCTATTAAGAAGGGGTACATTGGCTTCTTCAATATTTGCAATAATACACATTTATTGTAGCTTCTGTATTTGCTCCAGACTCCTTTTAGAGATAGCAGAAATCTCTGCAGACCTTCTTTTGCAATGCTAAGCACCTGAACAAAGAAAGAAAAACAGAATAACTTTCACAGGGAGCAAACAGAAGCCTGGGAACAAATACACTGTGGAAGAAAAGGCTCCTGCTGACTCCAGCTTGCACTGGAACACTCCTTAAAACCCAGGCCCACCGAGGGGAACGGGGTCAGCAGGATGTCACAGGCCATGTCCCCACCTCTTCCAAAGTCTGTTTCCCTTCCATGATCATTTAACTTCTCAGGGAGAGCACATTTGAGACAAGATCTCAGGATGCACACAGCAAGGTGATGGTGAGGCTCCAGTCCACATCACAGGTGACTGATCCCAGTACATCTCATCTACTCTTGGACCTCGCCACAAATATAAGCCTGGACACTTGCAGACGGCCTTTAGCTCAAGCCAGCAGAGAAAGGTCGCCCAGCTCATCCGTCCCCGTGTCCCTGAAATGTGGCTCCACCTGCCTGCCCTCACTGCTTGCTGTGCCAGGGCTGTGGGGTCAGCGCCTGCTTCTCTCTGTACCCCGAAAACCCAACATTGCTGCTGGCTGGGTGCCTCCCTGCCCATTCCGGAGACCGCAGGCAAGGAACCGATCCACAGGAACGGGCATGTTATACAATAAAACAATTTCCCGCAAGAGACAGCAGATCCCCAGGGGCACCTAGCAAACAGAGCTGGAGTACTCTTTCTGAAATAGCAGGACAGTGAAACAAGTATCATTCACGCCCATTTCAAGCACAAATACAAAGGAAATCTCTCCACTTTTCTTCTGCACATCTTTTTCCTTCCATTTTCTCTCCAGCTCCCAAAGCCAGACAGCTACAATGCCAAGAAATACATCAGCTCCTGCTTACATTTTTCCTGGGACCACACAATGGGAGAAGAAAAAGCCATTTCTCTCCCAAAACCTGAGCATGACCTCACAGGAAGAGTTGCTTCAGTCCTATCCCAGTCTCTCCCATGTTTCCAGCATCCCTTGTTCATACCCTGTGGTCACGTCCACAGGACAGAAGCCACCAGGATCAGAGGCCCCACATCCCCTTAAGCTGCAAAGCCCGTGGGAAGGAGAATAACCAGATCCACTTCACGCCAGCAGCCACCTGCATTTTGGATACTGTCTGTGGTGGTAAGCTTGATCCTCACTACTTACAAATAATTAAGAGTGGATCTTGCTTTCACCAAAAATTCACTTAGAGCAAAAATCCCTCAAGCTCTAACAGGAAAAAGAAAGTACACAGTGCTACCCACTTCACTGATATTTTATTGTTTTCCATCATTATTTGCAATTTCAGGTGATTGTGGATGAGGACGTTAACAGTCCTCTCTGAAACATTGCATTCCTTTTCACAGTTTTGTTCCTCTTTGCATCTCAAACCCATTGACCTTAAAGCAAGCAAATCCTTCCACTCTTGCAAGAAAGAAACCCTCCTTCCCCCCGCCATCCCCTCACCCAGAACACTGATTTTTTTTGTTTGTTTGTTTGTGTTTTTTTTTTTTTTTTTCCCCACCACTATCATTTTGGGAGTGGGCACTCAGCACCCAGGGCTCACTCTTTGGGCATCCCCACAACCCAGATGCTGAGAGACAAAGGGTCTCTGGTTTAGGGAAGGGAAACAACAGCTATGTGATTTACACAGGTACCCAGTAAGAAACAGAAGCAGATGCTGAATTCAGATTCTCCAAGCTCCATCCCAGCACTTTAGCCTCTAATCCCTTAGGGAGGAAAACATCTCTGTGCTCAGATGGCGATTTTCACAGAGTCTTTCAAAGTAAGGAGCTGCTTATCACCTCTGTACTTCAGCCATTTTACGTAGCGAACAGCTTTGAAAGCAACAAATTCACTGCGAAAAACGTCTAGCACCAAGATATTCAGCGTCCATTTGCTGTTTTCTTCCCTCCGAGCTTGCTTCCCCAAAGAGATGTCACTCAAGATCTTGCTGTTATTTGGATCAATAGAAGCTGATGCCTGATAACTTGCTTTTGGGCAGCTTGTTTTCACGGTTTTAACCCACCTAAATGTAGTCTCAGAAGCCTTCCCTTGTTCCATTTTCTAGCAAGAGGAAACAATAGATGTTTACTGCAAAATTCAAGCAACTGTAGAGGGAAATATATTCCCATCAGTTTTTCAAGGGCTTGAGTATCTGCCTTGAAAAGACTCCAATCTAACAAATCTATAACTAGGAAGAACCATCAGCTAGGTAGAGGATATGTATGTAAATAATATGCAACAAGCAGCAGATATGTAATGTCTCCTCACATATGCTGTTTATGCGACTGTCATGCTCACTCTGAAGATGTCATGCAAAGAGCCATGCCAGAAGTACCATACACACACTCCAGCTCCCCATAATTTTATGTGGGATTGAGAGTCAACAGCCCCGCTGGGATAAGTTGGTTCCAGCAAAGCTGTGCTAATTTGCAGGAGCCAAAAACCAGGGCCTGAAGGTTTGACAGACTAGGAAGACACTTCTAAATTTGTGTTGCCAGCGATGTCAATGACTGCACCCAGCCATGCCTGCCCACAGGACCACACGTACACATGCACCGAGGGTGCAGAAGCACACTGGTAGCCATGCGAGGGGTTATCCAGCACCCTGGGCTGCTCAGCTCTCACTCCCACTTAGGGAAATTATACCATGCCCCTACAAAAATAGCATTTAACCTTCCTCAAGAATCTCTCGCGGCTTGCCCCAAGCCAAAGCCTTACCTAAGAAGCTGTTTGGTACCCCCAGAACCAAGCTGCTTCCACATGCCCCTCAAACTCCACACCACAAAAACCTCCTTCCCCACCCAACCCTTTTATCCCTCACTGACCCAACCCACATCACCTGTGCTCATCACGGGCTGAAATCCTGTCACCTGGGGCTGCTCCTCTCCACGGGCTCTTCCAGCCTCGGCAAAGCTCGTTGCACAAATGGTGCAGCAGCAGCTTGGGAACTGGGAGAGGTTTAGCAGAGCTAGTTCAGCAAAAGCAGGGATGCTGGGACTGAGAGCGTGTGATTGAGTCAGGCTTTTGAATGTGAAAGATTGTGTGAAAAGACCCTGAGAAACCTACATCCTACTACAATTTCCTCTTCTGAATGTGAAAAATTCTGTGAAAGGTCTTTAAGAAATAGATACCCCGCCACAGTTTTCACTACTTAGCTCTCAGAAACACAAAAGGAACCAATCTGGGGCTGTTATTTAAGTGTTTTCCAACTAGGAGGTGTAAAGCTCCTTAGAGGTCCTCTTGTGGTGGAGCAGCCCTCAGTACAGCATTGCCCTGTGTCCAGTTTACACTGTGGTTAACTCGAGGGCTGGGATGAGGAGTAAATGAGAGCTGGGCACAGCCATGGAGCTGGAAAATTATGGGTGGTATAATTGCTTCTGGCACTAATGAGCACAGCGTTAGTTCTTCACACAGATATCTAACGCCAGGCTCACTGAGCATCCTCACAGACATCTTGGGGTGTATGTAGGGACACAGCTCTCGAGTCAAAGGGAATTGGGAAGCCCAGTTGAAACCCCTCTGTGTGTGTGTGTGTGCATTATCCTGGGTCAGGACTCATCAGCCTGGCTCTGGTCCCTGCCACAGCTCCCTCTATGCTTTCATGGGCAGCCCGTGCAGAACAAGCATCTGAAGGGCCAAGGGAATGCCAGCGTTGAACACGAACAAGACCAGATGTGCTGGCAAAGCTGGTTGGGTAACCACTGACTTAGGGGGGTTGAGAGAATTGGCTGTGAAGAAGGGAGAGGAAGGGCTGCAAGGTCCCCGCCTGCACTCTCAGGTGATTTCTGTGACAGGAGCTGGGGCAAGGGGCAGCTCTGCCCCGATCAGATCTGTGCGTGAGTGTGCTGAGCTGCAGGTTAGTGCTAGAGGAGGGGCTGGAGGCAGCAGGAGGGATGAGAACAGTGATCTGGAAATGTTCCTGGTGGTGGGAAGGGAGGGACAAGCTGCTGGCATTGCACCTAGCTCCCGGGCATCAGCCGTTTCGCACTCCCCGTGCTGTCCCCTGCTTCCCCCTCGGCTCAGCCCAAGGAGCAGCAAGCAGTTGAGGAAGATGCTGGCAGTGCCAAAGATGTGCCTAATCAGGGCAAACCACAGAGAGGAGTCATCTCAGACGCTTCTCAGAGGTGAAGAGACCGAGACCTTCCCAAAGGGTGACCCCCTGAAGAAATGGTTGGATCCCTCACTGACCATCGCGTGTCTCTGAAGACACCCGGGGCGGTCGGTGGGCTACAGCTGCACTTTGGCACCTCGTCCTCTCCTTCAGACACAGGGAGATGCTCCTTCCAGGCCTGTCCCCAGCTCGGTCCCAGTTTCTGAACCTCTCATTACTTCCCCCAAATTGCCCTCAAGACCATTTTGCTTCATATCCTCTGCTTTTTCCAGACCCGCACCCTCCATCACCTTCGCGGTGTCAGGTTGAGTCCGTCTCCCAGAGCAGCGTCAGCTCAGTGCCGGAGGCAGGATCTGCCAGCTGCACTAATCACAGAAATAAGGATTGACTTTTTACACCATGCCTCTCCTGCAAAAACCCAGAAAGTGCTGCAAACTCTCCAAACTCATTTATGAGACGGATGGAGGGGGAGGGATACTAAGAGCCTGGGGCTAAAATGCAGGAGATAAGAATAAAGGGGAGCATCTCAGAGAGGTAAAAATGTCCCAGCCTTGCAAAGTGCTGTTGCCATGCCAAGTGCAGGAGCTGCAGTCATGAGACAGCCATCCAAATCGAGGGCACCATCATCTGAAAGCCACGTCCCACCAGTGGGCTGGATGGATGAGGGCACCCACTCCCAACAGCTTTCCCACCCATCCTCTTGCCAGCACCAGCACAGCCACAAGGATCCCCAGTCGCCTTCCCACTTATCACATCCCCTGCTCGGTTCATATCACAACCTCTCAAGGCATTTTTATTTGCTCTGCTCCAAACAGTCCATCTCTAATACAAACCAGATCACATTTCCCTTGGAAACCATCCCAGATTGCTGAGAAATTCTGACAGCATCTGCAAGTGCTAAAGCTTTCTGAGACCACAGACATGCCCAGATATCATGTTGCTCAAATCTCAGCAACATCAAAGGGTGGAACAGCTGACATGAAACTGGGAAATTTCACAAGCTTTTGTGAAATCTTCCTATTAATTTGGGGGGTTTTGCACTACCTACAAGTGTCTCAGATTCAATCCAGTAAGTAAGGGAGGTTTTCTAGTCATTCAGCATACTATGTAGGACAGGAAACTTATTCCTTCCCCAGGTCTCATCTAGTCATCTGAGCACCAAATCTTCGCATTTTGGAGTAACAAAGTAGTGACAGAGCTGCCTTGGAGAATGCAGAAACAGTCAGACATCTAATTCCTCTGGGATCTCAATGAATTCATTTCTGAGGACACTTTGGGAGACCTTTGCCAAATCTCTCTTTTTTTTTTTTTTTTTTTTTTTTTTAATTACTATATATGTCGAACGCTTCCAGCTATACCCCTGACATGTGATTGAAGCTTCCTAGTTTTAACACAATGAAAATGCACAGGTCAGGGAAAATCAATCCTGGGAGCAATTTCTCCTCCTTGCCTCAACAGCTTCTGTCCCATGACTTCTGAAAGCCACCATGTGCTGCCTGAGATTTCACTACATGTTCATATACGAAGACTGGGTGTTCTGGGAAGAAGTTCCTCCAAGTTCTTCCCAAGGTTTCGCCATGGCTGAGGTTTGGTGCAGTTGGGTTACATCCCCACTCTGCATTGAGTGTCAATCCATGTGAGAAGATGGACTCAAGAACAAAAAAAATCTCCCAGGTGTTCTTGAAAGAAAATAAAAACTGTCCAAAAATTATAAAGCTCAGTTGAGATCTCATCTTTGTATGAGATTACCCTACAAGCTGGAGCATCATCTCATGCTACCAGTTGGTTTCATGAAAATCTGAATGAGGGCTGAGGAAAGGGAAAGCAAAAAAGAAGCAAAATGACATTTTTAATATTGTTCCTGGAGCTCAGGGGCAACTATACTTTTGGCGGATTGGATTTGTGTTCTCCTGAAGACTTTGATCTTTCAGACAAGATGAATTAGATTTTACAATATACTTGGAGGTGCTTCTACTAACTTTAAACTAGATACTAAAGCAGTTCAGTGCCACAGTCACCAAGGGTGGTTGTTAAATTTTGCCCAAGGATGCCTTTTATTGCCTCCTCATTGTGCATCTCAGAGTACGACAGTAAAATCTAAATGATTTAACAAGCCTGCCTTATTACTGTCCTCCTTGCCCTTGTTTTCTTCATTTAAGCCTTCAGGTAGTGATCCATTACAAAGCAGCACCCACACATCACGTTATAAATCCCAACACCTGCAAAATGGGCTGCTTTGCACCTCCTGCCCAACACCTCCTGAGCTTTTTCATGGGTTTGCAAATCCCATTGGAACCAGCAGGTGATGCTGAAGCAGAAAACATGGAGTTCATTCTGCCTTCTATTAGGCTTTTATTTTCCTTCCATAAAATTCATAAGTGAGAAAAATATTGTGATCTTGGTGGGGGATTTAGAAAGTGTAGGATATAAATGATGACATGTAGCATATGGCTTTGTTCTCACTGTCTAGTCAGCTCTTCAATCCCAGTGAATACACATGAGCTTTTTCACACCTCGAACGGAGCGAGGACACCTGAAAGAAAGTAGGAACATTTCTCTAGTGGAAGGTTAGTGGATCTAAGCTTTCCTTGAGCTGACCTTCTCGCAGCACTTGCAAAGCCCCAAAGCTGCACTTTCCTGACCTCGCTTCGACATTCCTGGTGGGTGACAGGCACCACATGTCCCCTTGCAGGTCTGCAGGTGCTGGAGGGAACATTGCGGGAAGCAGCTGTGTTGGGAGAGGAGACTCGTGCTCAGCGTCTTACTAACTTCTAGTACGCTCCCCTGCAGAAATAAGGTAGTGCAGTAAACGACCCTGTCCAAACTAAGAAGAGGTGGCTTTTTCTTTTCCAAGGCGTGCAGCAGCAGCAGTTTATGGGAGTCATACTGATTCGCAAGCGTCCCTGGCGAATTGCCTTGATGGTCTTCCCGGGAAGCTTGAACACGGCAAGGGTTAGCAGAGCTACAGATGCACCTCCCTGGGTTGTTTTTTTGCTTTCAGTGCTTGAGTTAATTCTACACCTAAGTGTTTCAGCTGAGCTCTCCTCCTGTGAGAGAGATCATATTTATTAGATAAAAGGAAAGAGAAATGTCTATGTCATCACTAAGCACCAGCAGAACCCCTCGCTGTTGCCAGTGTGCCCTGAGAGACGTAAATGCTCCACCACCCTTCCCCATCACCCCAGCACCACGGGGGAGCCCGAACGCCTGCACAAACCCCAGCTCACCTCCCACCTCCAGCCAGCCAGGGCGCACAGCTGGTCAGTCCTGGCCCCAGCCAGATGTGCAGCCACCCCCTCAGCCTCCCCATCTCCACACCAGTTGACACCCGCCAGCTGCCACCACCAAGGGCAGGCACAGCCCAGCCGGCGCGGTGGCACCCTCGCCCTGCCAACACCCACTCCTAGAACGGGGGCAGAACCCCCCCTCCCAGTGCCCCAGTTGTCATTCACCTTCTGTCACCGTCGTCCCTGTGATGTGCAAAGCAGATCCCATGGCTCTTCCCTTTTAGGGTTGGTCTGCTGCTGTAGCCCTGGGAGGGATAACTTGTTTTATTCCCCTGACCATTCCTTGGCTTTTCTCTGCTTTAACTGGCAGCTCAAGCATGTGATATGTGCTAATTCTGTTCAGACAAAATCTAAAAATCAACTCAGTATTATTGCCAGAAACATTAAACTGTGGAGAAGAGACACTTGATAGGCAGCCTCCACTCCAGGGGATGGGAAATGCAAAAGATCTTCCCGACAAGCAATGACATTAGCAAGTGTTGCCAAACTTCAGTAGCTGAAGGGGAAATAATAATCTTCAATATTTCAAGGGAAGACTTTGACACATTCAGTCCTGCTCCGCTCACTGCAGCGACCAAGACCCAAACATCCATAAGAACATGGAAGTGGGCACCAGCAAACTGGCCAGTGGCTCCACAACACCCCAGTTTCTGTGTATTATATTTGCAACACTGTGTGTGAACTGGGAACCGGGGGCTGCAACACACTGATCCAAGTGTGCAAAGATTGTGCACACCAGTAGGTATGCAGAGAGTATATTTACACAGGTTTTCATCCAGTCCTGCTGGATCTGATGGATTTGCACAAGGGCTGTTTTTCTCCCTGGATCCCTCCTTGCTTCGCCTGCACAAATCCCATACAACCTCTGCTAAAGAAGTTCCTCACTGTACCCAGGTGCCTTCCACATAAAACAGTGATATCTGGTAGTTTAGGGGTCTGTAGGATGCCTTCATTTCCAGCATGGAAATGCACTGGACTTTAAAGTTTTGCTTGATGAATATTTTTGTAAAAGTTTTAGTGCCTCTTACTTTCCTTCTCCTGAGGGTTTAGTTCAGTTGATATGCACTGATTTCCCTGAAAGCACATGCCTCACAAGGACCCAAACAGAACAAGCAAAGACTACAAGTTCAAAGCAAACTTTCATATCCCCTTTTAATTTCTAGCTCAGTCCTTTAGATGAAATTCACCCAAATTTTCCTGCAGTTTCAGCCGACCTTGCACTGCATTTTCCCCAGAAAGAAATGACGCCACTAGCATTTTCATGAAAGCTCCAGCTAAAGTAAGAGCCAAACCCCAGGTAAGAGACACGGTGACCTTGATAGAAAACGGACAAAAGAAATGTGAAACAGAAACATTCAGAGTACTCAGAGCATTCCACAACATCCTCCTGTGACATCGGCCACCTCCGCTGCAGAAAGCATCACCTCTGGCAACCAGATGGCATTACTGAAAATTAATTTCTAGGAAAAAAGGAAGAAACAAACAAACGAAGAGAAGTATTTGCTTTCATTCTAAGAAATACCAGGTGCAGCTGCCGTCCTCAAGGAGAGTGTTGAAAAACCATTTCCCAGTTAGCTGGGGAGCTGTTGGGGGTTTCTGCTTCTTTAACGAGACACGGCAAAACCTAACGAGGGAACTGGCCAAGGCACGTGAAGCCCTCTGGAGCTGGGGGAGAGCTCTGCTCTCTCGAGCCTGGCGAAGCAGGGCTGGCGGCTGCCCGCCCTCGGAGCGCGCCCGTGCCCCGGCGATGCGGCCGAGGGCTCTCCAGAGCCAGCCCTGAATTCCGAGCGCTCAAAGTGTTTATGGCAGCTGCAGCAGCCGGCAGTAAACACGTGCTGCCATAAACGTGAGCCCTGCTAGCACTGCCATAAACACGCACAGGCTTCCAAATTCTTCCCCCTGCAAGCCTACGTTCATGCATCTTCTCCTAACCTGCTCGCAGTCCGTCGTTTACTTGGGGCAGAAATGTTCCCCTCCGACCCCTCCATGTGGGTCTGCCAGCACCATCCTCTTCCTCCCACCCCAAAATGACACAAGGATCTTTTTCACCCTCAGCAATCCCCTTGCCACCGACGAGCCTGCATGCTGGGTCCAGTAAAGCACCAGCCAGGTCTCTGCCTCATCACAGCTCTAGACGATGGGGGTAAATTTAAAAAGCACAGGAAAGCCTTTAAGAATTTGTCGTGGTTTGAGCTCAGAGGTCAACTGAGCACCACACAGCCACTCACTCCCCTTTCACCCCCCAAAGTGCTGAGAAGGAGAAAATAAACACCAGCTCAGGATTTGAGATAAGGACAGGGAGGGATAAATCACTCATTAAGGTAGCGGGCAAGACAGACTCATTAGGAGAAGAACATAAATTTAATACAGACACTAACAACAACAATATTTAGGAAACCACACTTCACAGGTCATTCCTCAGGCTGTGGATCAGTGATGGAAGCAGGGGTTGTGCCCTCCCTGGCTCCGAGCAGCATCTTCAGAAGGGTGCAGCTCTCTGCAGGTGCCACCTGAAGCCTGTTCCCTTCCGTGACAGACCTTCAACTCTGGGATGAAACACCACCACTTGTATAATCCTGTAGGAACAGCAAAAGCCTCATGGGCATCAGGATCCAGAGAAGCCCCTGTGCGTATAACGGTAACATCAGCCATGCACAACAGCCAGCCTTCTCGCTGTGTCAGACTCAGTTGGACAGCCATAAGCCTGCAGTAAGAATCTGGCTCAGTCTAAGCCTTGAAACTCCCTTGAAATTTTGCAAAGGCAGAACCCAACACCACCCAGTGCCTTTGCAGGGGCCACAAAGGAACAAGCAAAGACCCATTCCCCACCCAGGTTGTCTTAGACCCAGCTAGGGACCCTGGGATGTACCCACTGGTGGCTCTGGCCCCCATCCATCAGCTCTGATTCGCTACCCTGGGAGCTCACTTAGCCCTGGAGAAGAGCAGGGCTGTTGTACTGATTTACCTGGGGCTCTACCGAGGGATGCAGACAGCAGTGAGGATGCTCCAGATCATTTCTCCTGGTATCACGCATCACTCGCAGCCTGCTGAGAGACATCTCTGCGCTTTTCCCAACCCAGCTGAGCAGCTGCTGCTCTCGTTCAGTTTGCTACCCATCCCCTCAAGGGCATTATGCGCTTGAAATGTGCTACATGTCTTTTTTCCTGCTTAACTCCTGAGTTTGTCTTTTATGTGTAAAGTGAATCTTGCTCAGCGCTGAATCACAATTTCCAAACTCCTGTCTTTCAGCAAGGCCAGCGCACATGTCTCAAGGTTGTTCTTCAGATCATGCATTTATGTGGTTTTGGGCTGAATATTTAGATGGGCTGTTTGAAGGATTTCATCCTTAGATGTTAAGATGCAGCTGCATAAATACAGCTCCTAATTTTTCTTGTTTTTACATGAAAACATTAACATCTGAGGACAGCTGCTGTCCCTATGACTGACTCATTTTAAGAGTACAGCTCTATTTTTCTGGCCTGTTGTCTTTTTGCCTCCTCGTGCAGTATTTTTTTCCTGAGAGAAAACAACAGATCAATTTTGTTTCATTATGTTCACTGCACATTTTTAGAAATTCCTTACAAAATTCACTGCACTGTTCCACCCTGTTTGTCTGAAAGGTTGCAGGAACTTGAAGCATCATTAGATCCTTGACAGGAATTATTTGGGGCTATAATTTACCATCCCTGCTTGGAGAGAAGCCTCAAATCAAAGGCAGATGAGCTGACCTGGAGCTTGTTAGCTGTGTGAGCCTATGCCCTTTGTGCAGATCACATCAACAGCTCACCGAGGGCTTCCGAAACCTCCTGATGCTTTGTGAAGGAAACCTCCACCTCCGACCCTGCCACAGCACCGTTCTCTCTTTGCTGCCCACACGCTGCTCCCAGACCATGTTTCCCAGCTCATCTGCAGCAGCTTTTTTCAACACCGAAAATCCTGGTGGAAAAAAAAAATCTTTCCTTCACCTCTTAATATGTGTTTACTCCATGTTCTACACAAAAGCTTCCCAAGCCCAACTGGATACGAGCATGTCCAATACCACTGCTGAAAATAACAGCTCATACTCTTGCCACTGATTCCTTATACTCTCCCAACCTTTTCCCTTTATTTTTAATTTCAAACGCTTCAAGGCACGACCCCGCTGTTCCGTTTGTGTCTGTGCAGCATCTACCACGGTGTGGCCTCTGACTGGCCTTCTGTATCCCACCACTTTGGTTGCAACCACCACTTCACCCCTCTGCTGCCAGAAATAGGGGGAATAGCTTGAAAACACGACAGTTTCGAATTTTTTCAACTTGGCCAGAGAAATTCACTAAAACAAGTTTCCCTTTACGTTGTAATATGTTCTTAAGAGAGAGCACTCAGGCATTAAGATCATTGGCTACCGTGGACTAAAATATCTCGTGTTTTTTCTCTTGGAAGATGTGACCTTAAAAGACTTGTTTAGCAATTCACCCCTAATATCACTGAGCCAATGCCAAAACAGCATTTAACATGAAATCATGCCTTACATGCGAAACCAGAGGGAAGATAAGCCAAACAACTTTTTTACATCGCTATAACTTCCTTTGACTTGAGAAATTAATTCAAAACCTCAGAAGTCCACCGAAACGTCACAAACATTTGCTTGCACACCCAGAGGGGTGAGCCTGCAGCCCAGTCCTGCCCACACCTGGAACAGGTCACGCCGCCTTCCCCCCCCCCCCCATCTTGCTCTCCCCGTCTCTACAGTGGGGATGTGAAAGGCTTCTCCACCCTCCAGAAACCGTTCAGAAAAAATCAGCCAAGGTCTTTGATCGACAACCAAAGAGCGCTGGCCAACCAACACACCCTTCTGCGGCTCTTGCTGGGCTTGTGCGACAAAAAAAAGCATCTCTTCGCCATGGGACGGTGGAGTGGTGGGTGACTGGGATGCTCCCTGGGGTCATCCCCAGCCCGGTGGGTGAGGTTTGCTCTGGGGGCTGAGCACCTCCAGGGTGGCAGAAGCCTCTCTTGCCCACCCACGTAACCCATCGCTCCCGGCGGGAATGACTCAACCAGCAAACCCCAAGTGACAGCGGTTTTGCCCAATGGATGCAAAGGAGCTGCATTACTCATCCTGGGAGCAGGCGGTATTGGGGGATCATGCCCTGAGGGCAGCAGTCACCTAGCAACTCCGAGAGGCTCTGCCTGTGCTCGTCGGCTCTCCTGGCGTATCTTGCACAGCGCCGCTTCATCCTTTCAAGTGCACGTTAGAAATGAAGTAGAAACGCGAGAAGAATTAACAGCTTGGGTCCTGTTTTGGGGTGAATTCCTGTTTCCCCTCGGGCTTCATGGCTTGCTTGTGGGTTTTACTAATAGACAGGGAGGAAGAGTGAGGTTCGGGCAGCATCGCTCCCTGCTTCCAGTAACCCACAATTGGGAGAAGCCCCTAAGAGGGCAGAATTGCAGGGGGAGGTACAGCAATAAACCAGGGCTGAGCCTGCCTTTGCAGGGTCAAACCCTGTGCAGAGTAACCTCAGGTTTGGTTAATCGTGTGTCTGGGAGAGGGGAGCGCTGCAAGGACCATCCGCACAGCAGGGCTGGGGGAGAGGGGCAAGAGACCCCCCCCCGGGAAAGCCCTGCCCAGCCCCGGCCAAGGAGGCAGATGGCTTAATTCCAGTCAGTGGGCACGTGTCAGCCCCCCTAGAGCTGACTGGGATGGTCATGAGGGCTACTCCAGCACCTCATTTCTTTCAGTGCACAAAGACTGTCCTTGAAGGGCCAGAAAACAGACGGTGAGATGGAAAGTGAAGGCAAACACCTCGTCCCTCTGAACCTGTCTCACTCCAGGCAGTGGTTTCCCAGCTCTAAGTCTGAAGATCTCCTGACCCACCAGCCCCCCTGACATCTTCACCTGATCCTCTTGTCCGCATGGAGCCCTCGGTAACTTTGGGAAGACAAAAGGGTGAGGATCCTGTTTCTTGGCTTTGGAAGATGCTGTCTGCAGTGCTACTTTGGGGACTGTGAAGAAGGTACCTCTGGACACAGATCCTACAATACCCGTGTGTTTGTAGCAGGGTTAAGTCAAGTGCTGAGAACTTATCCGAGCGCCTTCTTGGATGGAGTACAGCCACTTGGGTAGACCATCCCACTATTCTTGAGTGTTTTGGGTTTTTTTTTAAAAATGTTCCTTTCAATTATATCACATCCTCACCCATCATTTTGCCAGATGACTGACCATATCCTAGGATTAAAAAAAAAAAAAAAAAAAAAAAAAAAAAAAAAGAAAAAGCTCAATTCTATAACAAATAGCACAGCAAGAGGCTTTGTGTCCTGAAGAGGCCAGTTCTGGGATGATGGACCTGCCAAGCCCTCATCACTGCCAGGCTCCCAGCCGAGTTCCCACCGTGGGGCAACAACCCCCCAGCTCTGCCAGCTACCTGTTCCCACCACCGTTTCCGTGTGCTTCCTCAGGTGGCTGAATCCAAATGCCATGTGAAATGATGTCAAACGCTTTGCAAAGCGTTAGGCATATTAGAGCTACCTAATAACCATGACTAAGCTAATGAATTCAGACTTCTAAAGACCTATGTTTCATAAACCCATTAGTTTTATTCCCAGCCTTTAATTCTTCATCGTTTGAATTCCCTTTCACCTATACCATTATTTTGTCCAGGTTTATTAGCCTGTAGTTTTCTGGGACATACTGACAGCTTTTTTAAAATATAAACTAGCCCTTTCCCAGCTTTTCTGTTGTTGATTAAAAATGAACATCTGCAGACCTCAATCATCTGAGCCAGCTCTTCTGAGACTCTCAAATACAAGTTATATGGACGCTGATTTTTAAGTGTACCCCCTGACAACACAGATATAATTTACTACCCTGCTGATTAGAGATGGAACGGGAAAGATTTCATCTCCCATTAAGGAGATAAAGCACATCGTTTTGTCTTTCCAAATGCCACAAAGAAATACTGACCAGATATTATTGTGCTGATTGAACCATGTCATCCAGTGATGAACCCACCAGCTGGCACCATTTTTTTCTGTTTAGAGATATTTAGGGTTTTTTGTCCTTACTCTCGATAGCCACAGATTTCAAGCTCTTTCAATAATTGTCCCTCATCGGCTGGCTAAGTTTCATAATTTCTGATACATGTCATTTTTTATCTGGTTCCTTTTTCAAACTACTGCTTTTTTCTTTTTTTAATATCTGCTCTGACTTGGCTCCTGAATCTGGGAAATCCTTGAGGCAGAGCCAACATCCCTTCATGATGAAACCCAGGGGTATGTCCATGTGATGATCTCTACCTAAAAAAATCCCAGTGTTCATTCATCCTTTTCTGCCCATATTTTACCTTCCAAACAATCCCAGGCACAATTTTCTCCAGCTCTGGAGAGTCAGCCCTTTGGAAGCTGCCGTAGGACCGTATGGCCATAAACAATGATGATACTGATGAAAATGCCCTTTGTCAGCCCATACTGGATGCAATCAGGCGCCAATCACCAGTTCCTAGGCAACCACCAAATTCCTGTCCAGCAACCAGGTCCAGAATAGACTTGAGGTTTGTTTTGGTCAAAATACCTTTTGCGTTAGAAAATTATTAGCTATCGTTATGAGAATCCCTTAAGGTGTTTTAATTACTGACCGCAGAGGACGTCTAGCAGAAGTCACCTCAGTGACCCCTGCAATGACAGCAGTTTTCTTGCTGCTGATCACCACCCCATGGTGCAGCCTCCTCCCAGGCAGGAGATCCCTCTCCCACCTCCCTGGGGTTCGTTAGATAACGCACCCGTGCACGTTCCTTCTTCACTCCTCCAACATGAACCACGAGATCTCGCAGAGCAACGGGCAAAAGCAATCCCTGCTCTTGCGGGTGGAAATCTCCCTTCCTAGGAAGGTGATTCCCAAATTTTCAGCTTCCCACCACATATCTGAGCAAGCAGTTATGCACAGGAGTAGGGTATCTCTAGATTTCTGCACTTATCTGCCTGTCTTAAGCCACTTCTAATTTCCTGCTTGGACAGAAATTAAATCTGAATAAGGAAATTCTCGGTGGAAAATAACATTCTCTTTCCAAAGAAAATAATCTTTTTTCTTCAATTAATAAAAAAGTGAATCAGACTCATCCTTTTCCATACTTTCTTGAGGTCCTAACCAGTCTGGGCATTGCAGGCAACTTAAAAGCAGCAGTCACAAAAGAGCATGAAACAGCCCTCTGCAGAAGAGATGGAAGAGGCAATGCACACAACCAACACCTCGGCGTGTTTCGAAGGGCCTGCAAAGGACCCAAGTGTCAGCAGCCAACCATCAGGAGGGCAAGGTTGAAATGGAGATGACGGGGAGAGTTTGTCACCTGAACCTGCTCAGATCCTAGCAGGGCCCCAGAAGTATGACATCCTGAAATAGAAATGGTCTAGACACAGTGGTCAGTTGAAACTTTGCACCACGGCTGCTGGTAGCCACCATGTCAAGTCTCCTTCAGGACCTCCGTAGAGGGCATGTGGCCATCACAGCCCTGGTCACCAGCAGTGACAGTCCACAGCCACCTACAGCAAACACCAAACCAACCTCCCTCTCCCTCCACCCTCACGTTCCTCTGGGCTCAGTTTCAGGGCAATTATCCACCCTGTCGTCTGAGATCCCTCCTAACCTTCAGCACATCTAAGGCCTCCCTAGATCTCCTGTCCTTCCTCCCATGTACTGGAGATCTCCCAGACTTGCTGGACTATGAGCATCATCTCCAATGAGCAACGCATCGAGAAGCTTGGCTCATGGTTGGTTCTCTCTGCTGTCCACATTTTGAGGGCAAGGGAGACTGTCCTACGGGGACATTTCATACCACAGCAAGCGATGTAACTGCTGTCAGAGCAACAGAGCCATTCTTTGGGCTGTATGAAACCCACCCAAAGTCTGCATGTCCAGGCATTGCCACTGTAATTGGAGATTCAACACATATTTCCTTTGGAAAAGGGATTTTTCCAGCCCAGCAGGAAAAAAAAAAAAAAAAACAAACAAGACAAAGTATCTGTTAGAACCCCACTGAATCAAAACTCAGCCTTTGCAGGTAGGTGACAACTCCTGGAGTCCTTCTCACCCAAAACACCCAGTAGCTTTGCTTATTTATTAAAGGTTTTGGCTCCAAAGATGGGATTTTAAAGATTTTTCTGCCACACCTCCAAGCACTTTGCGCCTCTTAGAACCACAGTTCCCCAGCGCAGCGCAACTGGAAGGTAAAAGCCAGTGTGCAATAAATACCCTGAATTCGGTACAATATTATTTATCTAAGCAGAGAGCAATAACAACGCAGCAAAGATTTCATTTCCTTTCAGCACATACGAACTCCACTGAGCGAAGGCGAGATTAAATAATACAAAAGACAGAAAGAGAGCAAGGCAAAGGAAGGTTTTCAGGTCTTCTTCCTTTGCCAGGAGGTATGAAAGCCTTACAGGAGCCTTCACATCTAAAGCTCCCTGGATATCTTCAGCCTCTTAACAAAGATGGCCCAAATACTCCCCACCATCTGCCTTCTTAGGCAGCTCCAACATGACCTTACTTCTCAGCTAAGAGAATACAATATGAACTGGTTTGGATTTTGCCAAGCAAACCATTGACCCAGCTCCTTCATTACATTGAAAAATAATTGCCTTTTTTTTTTTTTTTTTTTTTTTGTTTCCTCCTTTCATACATCGGGAAAAAGGTGCTGCTTACTTCTGAAGGACAATTTGCAGCATAAAGAAATCTAAATTCCTGATACTGTTCACAGCAAAACATAATGGGTATGCTGGTGTGGGCTTTGCAGACACAGCACGGGGCCCTGGGGCCTCAGCTCAACAAAGCGCTTGAATATGTGTTGAAGTCTGTCCTTAACCAGAAAAAAAAAAAAAGAAAAAATATAGGTGAGATTTAAATATGTACTTAAGCAAATACATTCAAGCTTTGACAGATAGGGTGGGCAGCTGAGCCCACCCAGAGCTGACAAACTGCGAAGCAACTGATGCTCACAGAAGTGGAAGGAATACACAAGGAAGACGCACAGAAGGAGGAGTGACATCTTGGCACTTTATTGCAATCAGAAACCTGGGTTTTGGCTGTGCCTCATGGCTTTACTTTCAGCCAATACAACATAAAATACCATGCCTCCTGTGCAAGCTACTCCAAGAACCCATCAGTCTCATTTGAAGCCAAAATACTCCTTATCACCAAAGACTTCTTGAGATCTGAACGTGAGCCAAGGACTGCAATGAAATGTAGGACTTCATTATGTCTGACAAAAGCAAATCAATTAAAGGCTGTTTCACATCTGTGTCATTTGATCAGGGCTTCTGCTTTATCATCTCTTCTTTGCTCCCTTGCAGAAATTGAATATTTATAGCCAGGAATTAGGTCAAAGTCCAGGAATGAATAAATGTTTGCTGCTCCATGCGGGAGAAGAGGGAAACTTCAGGTTGCTAAACATGAAGCAAAAACTTTCATTCCCAAAATGGTCAGATAAAGCTTCCACCGGTAAAGAAAGAGCCTCACCCGAGCACGTGCCGTATCTGGGCAGCCTGAGCTCTGCGGGAACAGCGGGACCAGCCCAGGAGATGCACAGGGTGAGCCTGGGCGATCCACAGAGCCATTGCTCATCCTTGGTTATTTTATTTCTCTGACATCCATTAGATTTGCTTTTCAAATTGATGTTAGAAATTACCCTTTTAGAAGAGGCACTCTGCAATTCACTGGTTTTTAAGTGCCCACCTTCAGACTGCAGGGATCTGTGCTTGAAGTGCCAGTTTGGGAAGCAACGTCCTTAGAGCAAAGCTCTTCCCCGCCGTAGGGCTTGCATGCAATAAAATTCCCTTGCTCCCATCCCTGCATCCTTCCAGCCTCCTCCCAAGGCCTTATCTTTCACTTCAACATCCTTGACCCCCACAGGCCACCCAAAGGAATAGAAAATTGCACAATTTAATAACTAGTTATTTACTAGGCAGGCTACGTGCTCCAAAACAACCAGACTTAGTTTGAACACACAGGTAGGGTAAAACCTGTGTGCTTGGTGCAGCTGCACAGCCCTGACCATCTGTGCTGCGCTGTGGGAATCGAGATCGCATCTGCGCAGCCCCGACAGCATCGCTACACCTTCACAACCCACCTGCCATTCCCCTGTGCTCAGCACCCAGTAAACGGGATAAAATCCATAAAAGTAACTCCCAAGTTACTTTTTAAAACTCAGAGGCAACAAGTGAAAAAACAAGTTTTCTTTTTGATGACTGGTAGCAATTATTTCCCCCCTATACCTAAATGCAAGGTCTGAATTAAATTTGGCAGAATCCTTTTAAGTGAATTTATTGAAATGTAATGCTTACCTGTTACTCCTTATACCACTCAGGAATTGTCTGTCTTATATACTTTCCCTTGACACTTTAATATTTATATCTATATTAAACTATTCACATTGTTTTCAAGGTATCTTCTGCCATCATTCATTCTTTAATAACTTGCCTGCAACAAAATTGTTTCCAGTATACTTTTTAATCCTACAGCAAGACCTTCAGTGCAAGGTACTAGAAGCTGACACTAGAGGTTGAAGGTTTGGACTCAGAAATCCAGCAGGAAGAACTATCATGCTCCAAAGGAATTTAAGACTGAACATAAATATGAATCAAAAACCCCAAATCACATTCTGCCTTCTAGCTTTTATCTCCTGTGAGGAGTTGATGGCACAAAACCTGTAGGTCGTGCTGTTGCCAAAGCACTCTCTGAGTGCAGGGCTTGGCTTTGCAGCATTTTGGAAGAAAAGGTGTTGACCCAGCTCATGGGTGCTGGTGGTTACTCCAAAGGAAAGGAGAGCAACGTTTTGCAATCCCCCAGCCCTCGCAGGACTTGTCACGCCAGGGATGTACAGTGCCCACCACCCCTCACATGAACGGTCCATTAAACTCGCCTTCAAGAAAATTATTATCAAGATGTGTAAAGCAACATCCTTCCACTAAGGGTCCCAAATACCCTGCCAAAATCAGATGGGTATTTTCTGCATTGGTAGCGTTTGTAATGGGCAGAGATGGCGACCTTTTGAAGCCATCTCTTTGCTGAGATTACTCTTTCATGTTACAGGAAAAAAAAAAAAACAAAAAAAAAACCAAAAAAAACCCCTAAACTTAAGAAAAACTATATTCGTATATGAACCTCAAATGAAATTAGCACTTGAACTTTCTGGAGCCACTCACAAAGGCAAGAAAACAATCCATTATTCACACGGCTTTAATTCCAACTCCTCTGGAGCTGAGGTCACCCTTTATTAATCACAAATGGTCCCTGCATTATGCTACGGGCAGGGAGGTAAAAGCTTTGTTGACAGGTATTTATTCTGTCTTCCTTTTGAAATAGCAAGCCCCAAGACAAACAGAAACCTTTTACTCCCCTCTGTCAATAACCACAGCCACGTCCCGAGGAGCTGGCCAGCCCGCAGCAACCGGGCGCTGCACCGGAGGGGTACGTGCTCCAGGCACGCAGGGACGGGGCACTGCAGAGCTGCCCTCTCACATTTCCCACCGCCTGCTTTAGAGTGCATCCAGGCTGTTATATTTTTAAACACTACGTTTTTTTTCTCGGTAAATAGCTCAGCTCGCTGCAGAAGAAAGAAACGAAGTGCTGGAGGGGTTGTCGTGGTTTAACCCCAGCTGGTAACTAAGCCCCACGCAGCCGCTCGCTCACTCCACCCAGGTGGGATGGGGGAGAAGTTGTGGGTTAAGATAAAGACAGTTTAATAGGGAAAGGAAACCAAGGAATTAATTCACCACTTCCCATTGGCAGGCAGAGGCTCAGCCATCTTCAGCCGGGCTCCATCATGTGTAACAGTGACTTGGGAAGACAAACACCATCACTCCAAATGTCACCCCCTTCTTTCCTCCCCCAGCTTTATACGCTGAGCACGATGCCATATGGTATGGAATAGCCCTGGGGTCAGTTGGGGTCAGCTCTCCCAGCTGTGTCCCCTCCCAACTTCTCGTGCCCCCCCAGCCTCCTCACTGGTGGGGTGGGGTGAGAGGCAAAAAAAGGCCTTGAATCTGTGTAAGCGCTGCTCAGCGGTAACGAAAACAGCCCTGTGTTACCAACACAGTTTTCAGCACAAATCCAAAATATGGCCCCATATTACCTGTTGTGAAGAAAACTAACTCTATCCCAGCCAAAACCAGCACAGGGGTTAAATAGAAATGCCCTTGGGTGCTGCCACGCTGGAGCCACGGCGGTAAACCAGAGCATCTTCCCAGGCTGCACCGTGTGCTGGTAGACCGACCAACTGCCTGATCAATTGGTTTAGCTTATAAATTTTTTTTTATTATTTTAAGACTTTTCCATTGCCACCCAGCTTTTCATTCCTGATGCTCCTGGAGGAATGGGTCCCCATGGGACACGTCACCCCTGTGATTCCCACCTCCACCAAGGTCTCACTGCCCCGAGGCGGGAGCACCAGCCCCCTGGGTGCCGGACTCCCACCGGCAGCTCCTGGGGACATCCTCTGATTTGGAGAGTGGAAAGAAGCACAGCAGGACACTAACCATAACTGCATAATTACTCACAGCACAAAAAGAACAGTACGGACCCATTTTGGAGTGCTTTTTTCTTTCCATGCAAGAACAGTCCAGCAAAGCCTTTGCAGACCTGGAATTTGAATACCGGCACAGTCACACTGGACGTGGACCAAGGTTTTATTCACATTCAAGATAATTCAACCGTAAAAGAAGTCATCAAGAGAGATGGCATATTCATGAACATTTCATGTTTCTAAAAATAGATTAGGTGGTGTCTTACAAAAAAAATACCCTAGTTATGCTAAAGTGAGTGAAATTTTCTATTAGTAATGTCCAAACTGGACTCACTCCCTTTCAACTCATGCCCCACTCCCCAAGCCATAATCCAGGGTTGGCAAAGGGCTGGGAATAACCTCACCTGGAAATGGGTCCGAGAAGGCTTCAGAGTACCAAACACTGCTTCAGCTTCCACAGCATCCCAAACCTGGGAAGTTATTTTGCTGCAGAAAGTCCCCAGGTATTTGTCTTTCCAGCTGGGCTTACATCAGAGGCTGTTCATGGGCCAAAAGCCATGCAAATAAATCAGAGCCCCCTCCACCAGCCAAACTGAAACACTGAACTCTTCCCTTGATGTTGTGAGGTTTGTTAATACGATGGGCTGTCCATCACCTTCACACTCCTACCCCATCCCCTCTCCCCACAGCCCCTGCATCAGGGGACTTTCAGTCAGTCTCACAGAAGCGATCATCCTGCTGGAATAATTATATCTGTGTTGAGCTAATTCATCTCCTAAAGAGCCTGGCAAACATTAAGCAAAGGCAACGCGGCGTGCTTCGTCACCCAAGTGCGTCGGACAGGGCTCACACTAAACAAAACCCAGTGCTGACAGCGTTGCTCTCTGTTTCATATGTGTTTCTCCCTCCATTTATTTTTTTAAAGTGCCAAATGGAGCGGGATTTTATTTGCAGGCAGGAGCATTTCTGACACCCTGCCAGTCGGAGCGAGCCAGGCTGCAGCTGGGGAGGCACAGGGATGCAAGCAAGTGGCGGCTCAGTTCCAGGACACCAGCCCTGGGGACAAGGAGCAGCTCCCTGATGTGGTCCAGGGGACAAGGAGCAGCTCCCTGATCCGGACCCAGGGACAAGGAGCAGCTCCCTGATGTGGTCCTGGGGACAAGGAGCAGCTCCCTGATCCAGCCCTGGGAACAAGGAGCAGCTCCCTGATCCGGACCCAGGGACAAGGAGCAGCTCCCTGATCCGGACCTGGGGACAAGGAGCAGCTCCCTGATCCGGACCCGGGGACAAGGAGCAGCTCCCTGATCCGGACCCGGGGACAAGGAGCAGCTCCCTGATCCGGACCCGGGGACAAGGAGCAGCTCCCTGATCCAGACCCGGGGACAAGGAGCAGCTCCCTGATCCGGACCCGGGGACAAGGAGCAGCTCCCTGATCCGGACCTGGGGACAAGGAGCAGCTCCCTGATCCAGACCCAGGGACAAGGAGCAGCTCCCTGATCCGGATCCGGGGACAAGGAGCAGCTCCCTGATCCAGCCCTGGGGACAAGGAGCAGCTCCCTGATCCAGACCCAGGGACAAGGAGCAGCTCCCTGATCCGGACCCGGGGACAAGGATCAGCTCCCTGATCCGGACCCAGGGACAAGGAGCAGCTCCCTGATGTGGTCCTGGGGACAAGGAGCAGCTCCCTGATCCAGCCCTGGGAACAAGGAGCAGCTCCCTGATCCGGACCCAGGGACAAGGAGCAGCTCCCTGATCCGGACCTGGGGACAAGGAGCAGCTCCCTGATCCGGACCCGGGGACAAGGAGCAGCTCCCTGATCCGGACCCGGGGACAAGGAGCAGCTCCCTGATCCGGACCCGGGGACAAGGAGCAGCTCCCTGATCCGGACCCAGGGACAAGGAGCAGCTCCCTGATCCGGACCCGGGGACAAGGAGCAGCTCCCTGATCCGGACCCGGGGACAAGGAGCAGCTCCCTGATCCGGACCCGGGGACAAGGAGCAGCTCCCTGATCTGGACCCAGGGACAAGGAGCAGCTCCCTGATCCGGCCCTGGGGACAAGGAGCAGCTCCCTGATCCAGACCTGGGGACAAGGAGCAGCTCCCTGATCCAGTCCCACATCCTTTGGTGCCCGCTCAGCTGGAGGAGCGGCTCCGGTTGTGCCGCGGGGCATCACACCGGGGTGTTTGCACAGGTTAACGGTGCCGGTGGTTTGACAACCTGCTCCATGCGCTCGGTAACTCCTTAACACGTGGCTCAACATCAGCTTCAGGTGAAACAAGAGCCATGACCTCCAGCACATTAAATTCCTAAAAGCTTCACAAAAATAGGCATTTGGAGAGAGGACGAAGCCTCCAGTAATATCTGCCACCAAACAGAAGGTCAACCTTGTTATTAGACACAAGGGAATCAATAAAGGAGAGAAATACTGCAAACACCCCTAGTTGTGGCAGGCAAAGCTGGGACTCCCTGGCAGGTCCAGCTCCATGGGAGATGATGTCCCCTCTGCTCTGCTGTCCCCCGGCAGCCCCATTTTCTATCCACTTTGCTCCTCCTTGAGCCTTTCTGCGAATGACCTACAGAAAGAGCAGCAGTGGCTGATTAATGAGCGGATCCTGCGGAGGAACCAGTGAAACCAGCTACACCAGGAAAGAACTGGAAGGGGGAAAATAAAGGCAAAGGGTTTTTTTCTCCTTTCTCGGGAGTATATCAGCAATAAGGGGCGCCTACTTTATTTGTACCAACAGGAAGCGAGAACTCGTGAAATACAAGATGGTTGGTGCATTTTCAGCTCAGAACTAGGTCTCTTTCATATCACTAGAAATCTTTCAAGGGAAGAAACCAATTTTTTTTTTCTTCTATTCATCTCTCTATTGTGGCATTTTTCACTCTTTGTAATTTACAGCTCTCTCCATCCTAGCAGGGTTGAAAATTATCTCTGCCACCTTGTCTGTCCAAAATCATTGTACAGCTGGCAGCAACACCAATTGCCCAATTTTCTTCAATAGTTAACTCCTCTGCCAAGAGGAACAAAATGATTTGTAGCCATACTGCCTATGTATTTTATTACTTTATGTATTTTTCTGTCCTTGTCTTGCACTATCCCAAACAAATAAGACATGGTTCCTAACTGGCAGTGCTGACGCCTTCAAGAAGTGCTCCTCAGCCCTGTGGTGACAATGGGGAAAAGTATGGTGTGAAAAGGGTTAGGCTATGAAACAGAAACATCCCCTCTGGGGAAAGGATTCCCTCCTCGAGGGCCATTTGGGAGATGCCAGGATGAGCTGGGATTGTTGACCCCATGATAA
Source organism: Tyto alba (assembly GCF_018691265.1). Lineage (NCBI taxonomy): Eukaryota > Metazoa > Chordata > Aves > Strigiformes > Tytonidae > Tyto > Tyto alba. Next base: position 15,972,974 of record NW_024881308.1, read on the forward strand.
GATATCTAGGGGAAAAACAATGGCAAGGACAACTCCGATAACCCTTGGTACCAGACTGCTTCTATTTTGGGCTCCTTCCTGCTCCCGAAGCCATCAGACACCCCTCTGACACCAGAATCATTGCGCCCAGAAGGCTGTTATCAACTTGCATACAGTAAAGCCATTTCAGCTAATGAATCCCCTCTAGAATCTGAATTAGCATCTCTCGGTAATAACAAATCACTCTTGATTTCTGATTGCTTATAAATAACATACCAATGACCTTGGGAGCTTTCAGGCAAGACTCAGGAGTGATACAGCTGCGCCGAGCTGCCGAATTCCCCTTCATCCCATGGGACTCGCCAGTTCCCGGACACTCCAGCCATAGGGAAAATCTGCTCAGCTTCTTGTTGCTGGCAAGAGAGAAAACAAGATCTTCTTTAGCCCCCAGGAGGCTAGTGGAAATATTTATGGCCCTATCTGGTAATTAAACTGTGATATATCCCAGCTTTCTCTTCCATACGTTTGACAGATCTTTATAGATTGACCAGTTAAATAGATGCAACAGATCTGGCCCTCCGGTACATCTACGTCGCGGCACGTCCCGGCTGTGTGGGCCACAAAGGGCACCCGGAGCCACACGGGACCGACCTCCAACGCCGCTTCCGACCTCTTCACAGAAAATCATCCTGTTTATCTGAAAATTTCTCTATCCTGCTGTCTTAATCTAATTCTCTCAGTCTTATTTAATTCTAAAAAAATGCTCCCAGAAGTCTTTGTACGTAAAAGGTGAAGTTTCACTCTCTTCTATTCAGTGAGAGTGTTCTCCATGCAAATACATCCTTTTACATTTAAAGGTACCGAGGGGTAGATCCTGCCTCAAGAAGAGCAGAGAGATTACAAGGCTTTGCCATATTGCGCATCAGAAAGAAGCACCCTTTAATGTTTTCCTTTCCATTTAGTAGTCCTTGGCACTGCAACACATTCTGTCACCTGAAGGTACCAAATTGCCTCAGCCGTGTGCATTAATGAGGCTCCACATCCCGTGGGGAGCCCTGGTTTCCATGCCGTAACGTAAGTCTGGGTCTCCTCTGCTCTCCCGTGTATCACCAGTGGGGTTTTATAAAGTAAATCAGTCTCTGCAACTGGATTTCTTCTGGTTTAGAAAAGGCAGTAAACAGTATCACAAAACCTAGCACTGTAATTACGGAAACACTTGACTGTTAATCATGGCTTAATTGTTCTGTACCTTTTGTTGAGTCCTGAACTACTCAGACAGTGACAATTCTTGTCATTAGTGTATGAACCTCGGGGCAATATTATTCTAACATCTTAACATTTACACACTCTCGTTAGAGAATGGCATCAAATATGCATAACAGAAGCCAGGGTGGAAATGAAAGGCCTCGTTGGAATTCACAAATGTTCTAATCAGAGTTAACGATCCCCTCCCCACCGAAGTGGAGGACAACTTCAGAGCTGGGATTGGCACCGCTTTTCACACAGGTGCTTATCCAAGCAGCAGATGTGCATCTTTTCCCCCAAAAATATTGTATTCTCCATCCTCCAGAACCAGCCCATCCACGGGAGGGAGAAAAAGGGCGCTCCACACCCAGCTGCAGCATCAAGGGAATGTCACCAGCCCCTACCACACCAAAATTAATTACTTTTCAATTATGGTGCCCCCGGATAGGTCCAGACCAAGGTATAGCACTGGATTAGCACCGAGGCGTAGCAGATGAGCTGGTACTCAGCACGTGCAAGATGCCTCATGAGTTTCAAGAGCCATGGAGTCAAATGCTGAGTAATTCCAGCTCCCCGGGAAGGGCTGTTTTCTGCTCGATTCCACTTGTTTGATGTAGTGTCTTTCATACGCTGTCGCTCAGAACAATTTACAGCCAGAGAGGAAAATAACAACTTCAGGCTTTGGTGGATCGCATCCAGCATCCCTCTGGAAGAGCAGCAGAGCTTTTTTCACCCAGCTCTTGTTACGTTTTCATAATGATCGGGTGGCACGTCTCGGCCCCTGCGGTTGCACAGGTCACTCCACCCGCAGGAACTCACACGGATCAGGCACGATTTCTCTCCGTTAAAATGCACGAACGGTAATGAGCTAAAACTGGCAGCAGCTTGTTTTAAATGCACGGGCTAAACAACCAGCTCTGGGCTGAGAAGGGCTCCGCGTCTGATGAGGAAACGTGCCGCCAGTGCTCGCAACATGCTGCAGGCTCCGTCCGCAGAGCTCTGCGGGGTGGAGAAGGTGTGGGTGCCCAGGCAGTCGGCAGATCCGCGTTACAGAGGTTGGGAGGTGCAGTGCAAGCCCGTCCTTTGCTCACCAGCGGCCCGGCACACCTCCTCCCGGGGGAGGAGAGCATCCAGCAGTTAGCTGTTCGGTCGTCCATCAGCATCACAAAATTTGGGTTGGGCACAAACAAGGAGGAAAACCTAAGACCCAGCAAGGAGGTGGGAAGGGGGCATCTCTGCTAGATGGACAGCACCACAGGCTCCTTGTTCCCACGTCACCGCGTCACACCCTCTTGCCTGTTAAAATGAGAATTTGCTTCTTTTACCAGCCACAGCCACGCTTCATCCTCATCGTCCTGCTGGCATCTGCCTCAACACCCTCCTCAGGAGCGAGTCACCCATTTAACACCCTTTTCCTGGGGCAAACACAACACGACCCCTCCACACATCTTGCAGCACAGCACAGGCGTTGAGTTATTCAGAAAGCTTCGAGGCCACAATGTCCTCATCTAAATCCACTTTCTGCAGACAAGAGCCATCTATGAAGCCACAGCTCTCCACGGGAGCCTGGTGTCCCCGCAGACCTCGAGCAATTGTGCCAGCAACAAAGGACGTCTCTGACAGGCTGAAGGTCTTTTCTTTAGTAATTTCACCCACTCTTCCCAGGAATATACTTTCAGTCAGCCGGTATTTAATCTTCCTTTCTCTAAAGCAATAGGCAGTGGCTTGTATCAGAAAAATCTGCAGGGCGTTTACGGTCAATGGCTCCTTAATAACATTTTTAGCATTATGTTCCCAAAGGCTCATGTAAAAAAAAAAAAAAAAAAAAAATAAACAAAATAAAAAGAGTGGAAAAAAATAGAGCAAAACAAATGTTTTGTGCATGGTGCTCCTGAACTGTTTAATAATCTACCAAGTGAAAGGCACCGCAGGGCACAGGCAGGAGCAGCGCTCCCAGTTACACCCTCTCTATCCTTCTAATAAACCAGAAAAATTAGGTTATTGCTGGTAGTCACCAAACCCTAATGTTTCTTAACTACCTGTATTTACTCTATTTGGTTACTATTGTGGTTTGAAATGCAAGCCCCTGACTCATGAAGCTCAGGCGAAAGCACATGGGAGAGCAAATACCTCCCATGCCACAATTTCCATTCGGCCTTTCTGCTCCTGGCAGGAGCGTTCACAGAAATCGAAGGCCGAGCTCAAACTCCTGAGGCTTTGCCAAAGGAAAATCTGAATATTTCACACGTTGGTGAAATTTGGAGCTCGCCCTGTGCTGGCTCAGATCGCAAATGCATCAGATGAGGGCAGAGCTGCTAGGCTGAGATGTTTCCAGCAAACTCAGAAAAACTGAAATTGCTCAAAACTGGAGAAGGACCTCTGGGACGTGTGTGATTCTCACCATAAAATCTCCAACCCAGTTCCAAAATGATCCAAACTTTATGGCAGGAGCATTGCTACAGCCACGATAACTCAGCAAGAGGAAGGCACTTTGCAGCCTGGGATAGCGAGACCCAAAGAGTTTGCTGTCATTTTACAGGACCTGGAGGGGACATTGAAATTTTCATTGCTCTTTTGATTCATAACACAGCTTCCATGGGAAGCCATGCGGCAATGCACCAATAAAGTTTATTTCGGCTGATTTCTCCCCTGATTACCATAAAAGTCCTGCAGACACACACGACTTTCCTCACCTCATATCCTGGGACCACTTCTGACTGCTTCTCGCAACTTTTAATGTTTCAAATATTTCAAGTTTAGCATCCCTTAGCCCGGAATCACAGTTAAGAGTCTAAGGAATAATGAAGAAAAAAAGTCAATTTGTTGGAAAACAACTTTAAGCTTTCCTTGGCAAGGAGTTATCTGTTGCTCATACTGTACTAAACAAGACAGGCATTGTGTTACATGGACCTTTTAGGAAAATTAAAATGTTATTGCTACTCCAACTCCACTGCGCTGAAAGCCAACACCATTACTCACTATCAAGCTTAAGGGATTTCACAATTTCATTGCAATTCCCTCAGTATCTGGATGTTACCCTGGTCTCAGTCACAGGTGCATGCCAGAGTCACTTCATGCAATTGAGAAGGGTAAAATTAATTTGCAAATTGAATGAAAGCCCAGAAATATGTCAGGAATAACTCCTTTAGGGCAGGCTGCTGACGATGCTCAGCAGAGGAGCTCACCAGCCTGCTCTAACCCTGCTTCCACCTCTGCCCACTTCGTCAGCTCTTCACCACTGTATGCAAACGGGTACATATCATGAAAAAAAGGTACATTTCTACTTCAGACTGCTCTGGCATTGCACCTCTCTCCACGTGGGACCGTCTGTCTGATGTCTTGCTTTCCTCCCCAGGCCCATGCACGCTTGCAGAGCTGCTGCATGTGGGAGAAGGGCACGGGAGAACTGATTTCCCACGGGATATAACTCATTTTCTCAGCAACTCATGGCACATCATAGTTACCCTGGTGAGGGAGGAAACGACTTTCTTCAGCAAAGAGAAATTGGAAAAAAACGTCTGTATTAAACCAGGAATATTTTGTTCTGTACATCCAGGAACAGTAGTTGCCCATCGCCAGCTGGTTTTAGGAAAGAAGCCACTGTGGAAGAGCACAGACTCATTTTTATAAGCACCCACCCAGCTCCCAGCACTGCTCCTACGGGATGCACTCCTGCTCAGGCAGGATTTGTCCCTTCAGCATTGACAAACCAGAAGTCCAGAGGGTCCAGACCACAACCCTGTCTGTCTAGGGGAAATATTTCCAGCTGCCTTTCCAGAGAGCCACCCCACAAAGCACGGCAACTCTTCCAATCTCAGCTCCTTTGCTGGAGACAAGCAGCAGAACAGACAAGGCTAATCCCTTCTCTGCCTGTTGCCGAGGAGGCAAATCTCCTTCCTGGGGAGTTTTACCAGCTTGTTTTTACCGTTGTTATAATAATCATGATAAATTGCCATGGCTGGATGCGCTTGCAGGGCTGGGAGCTGCAGCCAGGATGGAGGGCAAAGGAGGTTTCACCTCCTGTTCACGGGTAAGAAGGAAACAGGAGAAGCTGCTCATTGACTCGGGGAGATTCAAGAGCTTTTTAGTGCTTGCAGCAAGTCACCAAGACCTCAGCGGGACTTTCCTTCATCCCTTGATGGTCTCATGGAGTAACTGCCTCCGTAAGAGAGAACGACCTCTGCGACTCCCACCCTTTTGTGGTCCCCTCAAGCATTGTTCCCACCCTCCTCAGAAAAGCTAGGGAAGTGCAACGATTCCCCACGGATCTGAGCAGGCGAACGGCTTTCTATAAATAGCCCCTAATTGGCACCTCCGCAGCTTGAGCTGCTCATTAGAGGCCGGGAGCTGCTGAGGCAGAGCCGCGCTCCGATGAGTTATATTCCAGCACCAGCCATTGGCGAAGGAAAGTGCAGAGAAAACCACTGCAGGGCAGATGAGACACTGGATTACCCGCACAGCCTCCTCCCTCCGCAGTGCTGGGGGGAGTCCAGCAGCACAGGCAGCCAGCAGCCCCCGTGGACCACCCTCCTCCTCCTCTCTTCCCACCCGTCTTCCCTCTCCCCAACCCCTTCCCCCGACTCAGACAGGGCTCAGGGCCCCCGCTCGAGGCAGGTACAGCCATCCAAGAAGGCAATTTCACACTAAAATGGGAAGGGAAAGGTCCTCTTCATTCAAGCCCTCCTGCAGAAAGCTGGGCTGTGTCTCAGATGTGGCTCCTACAGAAGCACAGATGATTTCTTCTGCTGCTTGTCCATGCCAGTCACTAAATGTCCCAAAACACTTCTCTGCCATCGGTTCACCCTGATGTCCGGACTGACCCAGGCCAGAGATGTCCTGGAGGTTCCGTCCACACTCATCCCTCCATCCCATGCCGGACAGCCCTGCCTCCCTCTGAATGGAAACCGTGCACCTTAATCCAGATTCGCTCCGCTTGGACACACCCAGAGGGGCCCCCAGGCAAAACCAGGGTCAGGCAGCAGCCCCAGCGCAGGATTAAAGCGGAGCTCAGGCCAGCACAGCTCACGCTCACAGCCGGGGACCTGATGCCTCGACTTTTACAATTTCCCCTATTCTGGCAATTTGCCGGGAGGTGCAAGACGAGTTATCACCACTTACAGATAACCGGGCAGTTTGCTTTCGCCATGGTAATTGCACATAGAGATTAGAACCTTAATTGAATGTCTGCTCTGCTCCATGCAGATGTAAACCAGGGCTTGTGTTGTTGTTGTTGCTGGTTTGCCTTTTTTAAACGAGGACTCCTCCTGCCCTGCACAGACATTAATGTCTGCTGGGAGTCTCTTGTTGTTGGTGGTTCCAAAGCTCCTCCAGAGCAGGACGAATCCTGGAGGCTGCTCCCACCCGCCAGCGCCTGGGGCTGGTAATTGCAGGATGGAGCAGAGATCTTGCCTAATTAGCTAATTCTGTTAATTCAAAACATCTCAGCAAGGCATACAATAACATGTAATTTGACCTGCCCTCACTTCAGTGAGTCATTTTGTGGATCCGTTGATTTGTTTTTCAGGGAGATACGAAATCAAAGCTATCAGTGAAAAACAGGAGGCGCATTCCCCTCGGAAGGGGAATTCCGCTGTAGGGCAGCAGCCCCGACTCGAGGTGTGGGTCACCCCAGGACAATTCCAGGGACTCCCACAGTCCTGCTGGTTTCAGCAAAACACACTCGGCTGCTGCCTTCAACACTTGTGAAGTTTGAGACACCAGAAAAGCAGGCGAGATTTGAGAAAAACCTTGAGAGGCAACATCTTTTCAGTGTCTCTCTACTACGTGTTTCATGAAGCCCTGATTTATATCTGAGGCACATGGTTTTGCACTGCTCTAGTTGGTAATTGTTTCACTTTGTGTCCCTGCAACACCCTGGTATCACAGCAGGAGGGATCCCACATATATGTCAAGTGCTAATGGGAGACATGGTTAATGCTGGCCAGGTTGCTGGACTTCAGATCATAACTTCTACATACCACCTACAAGACATTTTTTCAACTGTTATCTACCTCTTCCACCTCCATTTTTCTTGACAACCATGTGAATAAACCCTAGCTATGTATTTAGTGAAAGCAGAAATAAATAATATATTTATTTAGCAGCAGCAGCTGAGATGCTGAAGGTTTCAGGAAGCACATCTGGTCCTGCCAGGAGCTGAGCCCTTCTTGCAGCAGCTGGAGGAGGAAGGTCAGGGAGCACACACAAATCAAGCAGGAGAACTGGTGTGCACAGGTGGAGCGTGGGCAACTCACCTACCTTGCTTACTGACCTTTCAAAGAGGTGAAGGACGAAATAATGAGGGAAATCCAAACAGAAGGCTATAATCAGTCAATCATTAGTTTAGCTGCAAACCATATTTCAATTATAAATTATTTCCTGCAAGATGAGCGCTGAGACATGGAGGTAATTGTCCACCAAACACGCCCTGTTGAAGATTTTCCCTTCAGCTTCAGTGCAGAACTAACCAACCTCATACCCCATCTAGCTTTATGGCTTTCTCCTGCCCTCAGGTAGCTCATGAAGTGATCTCTGTGCAGTTTCACTAGTTGGCACCATTGACGCTTGTCCAACAGAAAAAAGAACACCCATTTCATCAACCCAGCTGTCCCTCACTGTGAGACAGCACTTGATGCTTTTCAATTGCAGGTAAGTAGCAGAAAAACTTTTTTTTTAAAAAAAAAAAACAAACAAACAAAAAAAAAACACAACAAACAAACAAAAACCCACAAGGCAGCCTTGAGCTGGAAGTGTGGTGATATCATCCAGCCAAGGAGCAAATCTGAGATCCTGCACTAATAGAAGAGACAAAACTTGGGAGCCAGCAGCTATCCAAGTGACTGCTTTCATCTGTCTCGCAGTAGGTTTGGAATTTAAAGCAGGTATTCCAGCCTGCTCCTACTTCGTAGCTATAATTGCATTAAAGAGCATCTCACGCCTGCTACATCAAACATCAAGCATAAAGAACTACCACAGGAAAATTAAAGTAGAATTAGAATCATAAGCCAATGCTCATTAAAAATAGCTCAGGCAAAGGTAGCTTTTCCATGCTCACATTTCTCACACCAGAGCCACATCGTACCTCTGTGGTGAGCAAAACCTCCAGGGATGCAAAATTTCCTCAGGCCACCTAACCCACCTCCTTCCCAGTCCCAGCTTTCCACATTTATTATAATGATTTCCAGGTTCGCCAACTCAGAAGAGCAACAAGGAATTTGGCACAGGTGGGACTGACTGAGCCTTCCTCTCTGTTAATTTGCCAACTGGCTCCACACAACTGACCCTTTTCCCCTTAACAGCCAGCTCAGGTGTTCCAAATTTTGTTCAAGAAACACCTGGCAACTTTCTTATTATCTAAATAGGAACGTGAGATTCGTGGTGGTTTGTTATTTTTGTAGCTTTACAGAAATGTTACTTAATTCACAGATCCATGTTAAAAAACCTCTCAGAGGGTCAGGCCTTGCTTGAATGTGTGAAGTTATTCACATCACAGGCTGTTTATCAGCCTTTGAAAAGAAAACACTTTGTGATGAATCCATCCCTCCCATATGAACAAGAACTCAGTGTCATTTCACTTAAATTACTACTGGCTTCAGAGGAATACCCTTTTTAAAGTAAATTAATTTCATTAAGTCAAGTTTGAAAGAAGAAACAGCTGAAAGCTGAGAAAATGGCCACAGCACCTCCTTGGGGTCCCACACCAGGAGTAGGATCTGATTTATCCCATCAGAAACTCCCTGCCTGGGAGCACCGCTAGCTAGAAACAACATTTCCACACAGCAGTCGCGGAGGAAATAAAACATTAATGACAGTCAACAAATTCCATCATTTTTAAGTGCTTTCCCTTCCCAACTGCTGCTGCTGGCAGAGGGGAGCGTTTGGGGATGTTCCCAGCTCACTTATAGTAAATAAATCCCTTTAATTTCCATCTGCCTTGCTGAGGCGGAGTGGCAGGTCTCCCTCTTTGGCAGAGAGCTGGAAACCCCCGTAGCACCATCGAAAGCAAGGACATGGTGCAGGCTGGCCAGGGGGTTATAAATACTCCTGCCCCCAAACTGGAGATGTCTGGAGGGAGCACAGCCTCATTCCCCTCTGCGGAGGCATAAATCTGCCCTTTGTTCCCAAACCAGTGCCAGAAGCAATGCCACATTCTCAGAAATGTGAATATGCAAAGAAATAAATAAACTAAAACTAAGCCCCTTCCCTACCTCCTGGGTAGGTGCACTGCTCTCCCTGCCATCCCTCTCAGCTCTCAGCCTACGCTGCAGCAACAAAATACTCTGCCCAGACCCCTTGGAGATACAAGAACAGGAAGCAGTTTCCCACTTTAAGCAGATAAAAGGATGGTTGGAAGAGGCCAGGACGCTTGCTTTGGGTGGCAGCACAGCCACCATCTCATCTGGCCTCTGCCATCTCCTCACTCAGCACCGTGTTCTCTCTTGGTCCCACCACCAGACCCCACCAGCATGTCCCCATGCCCCCCAGGGAGCCAGGGATGAGGCAATGATTCCCACCTTCCTGAAGGGAAACCTTGGGATTTCCCAGCAATTTTCCTGCATTGGCAAATTCTGGAGAAACGGGGCGATTTCTCTCTGCTGGCCGGATTTTTGTGTCTATCTGAAGCAAGCTGCCAAGCCATGCTGAGCCATGGCAGGTATGTACGTGTGAAGGCTGGCCCGGAGGACACGTGAGCTGCTCACCACTGCTCTATCACTAAGTTACAGACTCATCCAGACACAGAAAATAACCCACAGAAGAGCCAAAAACAGCACAGCCCCGTGTCCAACGATGCCACCAGCCCGGGTGAGAGCTGCCCCCCCCACCCGCCTTGCATGCAGCTGCACGGGAAAACCTGTGCTGCTCCTTTGGTTGCAACGCCAGGAAGGCAGAGAAAAAAGGGCGAGGTAGTGCAGAAAATACCCACAAACCCAGTAAAAGGAGCCCTAAGCTTTTCCTTTTTCACACCTGAGGGCTCATTAAGCCCATCCTCATGGCAGGTGATGGGCCCGTGTTACCAGTCTCCATCCTTCCCTGGCCACTTCGCCACAAACCGCAGGCAGGTCTTTCCCAGTGGCAGCAGAAAAGAAAAAAATAAAGAGTAATTTCAGTCCTTAGGAAACACAGCCTGCAGGAGCGAGCCCGGCAGCCTCACCAGGAGCTCCCGCGTGGCACCAGGGAGGTCTCAAAGGTGGCAGTTGCCTCCTGGTCTGCTGGAGGTGACCAGTGGTGGGGGAAGAAGAATAGGGAAATGGTGAGCTGGGCATAAAAAAGGAAATTAAAAGCAGAGAGCCTGATTACCACTTTTTTTTTTTTTTTTTTTTTTTTTTTTGAGAGGAGACAGGATCGCTTGCTACAAGCGCAGAGGAAAAGGGGAAATCCTTCAAGGGGGGGGAAAGCTGCATGCGCTGAAGCACAGAGGTAGGATGGGAGATGGGGCTTTACCCATCAGAGCAGCGGGGTAACAAATCTCCCTGGTTTTGCCACAGCACCAGGGGCTGGAGCTGCGCCACGGGCAGAAATGGCTTCGACACTCCCAATAACGCGGGGTCCGGCCATCCTCCACCTCCAGGCAGGCTCGAGGCTGCAGGTTTAGTTGAAGCAGCACCATTTCCACAAGGCTCTTCCTTCAAAAGAGCCCTCCTCTCCCCACCTCACTTCTGATGCAAAGGGCAGCGCAGGGCTCCACGTGGCCCTCGGCGTCTGATCTGAGCAGCACGTGGGTTGGGTCAATTACCTGTGACGATGCGAGAGCAACTCTCATTGCTAATTGCTCTTGGAGAGGAAGAATTTCAATAAAAATTAGCATCCAGGAGGGTTTGAGCATGCTATCTTTGAAGCATAAGGCAGAAGACCTTTATCCACCAGGATACATGGTGTTTGTGTAGCATCCCCAGTAACTGCGGGCTGCTGTGTGGAAATTAAAGGTCATTCTTTTTTATTGTTTCTTACAGAGATGCAGCAGAAATACAAGATTTTGAGGACGGAGCGATAAAAACAACAGACTGGGAGCTGCAAAGTTCAAACCACACGTTGTTCCTCGCTATTCTTCATGCAATAGAAAAAGGGAGACAGCACAGCTCGCGCAAGGGGTAGAAAGAGTCCTGCTGTGATGCTGCACACCAAGAGATTCATCTCAGCAGCCCTGGGGACCACAAGGCCTTTCGGAGGCAGGAGGAGGAGGAGGGTTTTCCTCCCCAGACCTCCTGTTAGGGGTAGCAGGGGGACAGGACCCCAAAGCTGGTGCCAGGCACGGAGCTCGGGGCAGCAGCAGGACCGAGCCCCCCCGGCAACTCAGCCCTGGCTGCACTTTGCCAAGGCATTGCTCCAACACACGGTGCCTAAATCAACATTTTTCCTTTCCAGGGAGCCTGCACAGCCCTGTCTGGGCCACCGCCTCCCCTTCACCCCACTCCCTCCAAAATCCTCTGGAAAAAAGCAGAAGAGAGGGAGGGAAGGGTTTTCCAAGGCCGTGGGAGGCAGAAGGGCTGTCCCAGCTCCAGGATAGCAGCCGTGTCCCACCGTTGCACCCCCGCCTGCTCCCACCACGTGCCCAGCCCGTCCCTTTTCCTCCCCCACGGGCTCCCACCTGCGGCGCGTCGGCGGGGGACTGTTTTCTGCAATCTGTCTGCCACTCCAGAGCCGTTCGCATCCTCCCACAATTTGGGGCTGTCGTTTTCTCTAATGATATATTTAAAGGAAATGATACCACGGGCACAGCGTCGCTCGGCGATTAGAACACATGGCAAGTAACACCAACCATCAGGCGTGAGCCAAGCCGCCGGAGCTGTGCTTTCGCTCGGCGCTCCAGCTGCCGTCTGCTCCCCGCGGCAGGCATGGCAGGGCTGCTGCCCCCCAACCCCGACACGACGCCCAGCACATGGGGCAGCCCATGGAGAGATGGGGGGGTGGGGTGCCCCCTCAAAAAAAAACAAACCAAAACAAAACCAAAACAAAACCAAAACAAAAAAAAACAAAACAAAAAAAAAACAACACAAACCAAACCAACACAAACCAAACCAACACAAACCAAACCAACGCAAACCAAACCAACACAAACCAAACCAACACAAACCAACACAAACCAACACACACCAACGCAAACCAACACAAACCAACACACACAAAAAAAAAAAACACAAAAAAAACACAAAAAAAAAACACAAAAAAAAAACACAAAAAAAAAACACAAAAAAAAAACCCACAAAAAAAACACAGAAAAAAAAAAAACACAAAAAAACACAAAAAAAAACCAAACAAAACAAAAAAAAAAAAAAACACAAAAAAAAACAACACTAAGCTGGGAGCCAGGGACATCCTGCCCTGTGCAGGGGGCTCTGCGCTCCCGCGGGGGTAACCAGCCTCTATTTCCAAAGGGATGATCCCACGAGGTGTAGCCCAAATGGGATGGGGGCTGCAGGTAAACTCCTGTGTGTTTAAACTAGGACAGGGCTTACACACAGTGACATTTAGTGAGGGTTTTATATCCAGCTACGGCCGGATAGGTTGTTTTTTTTTTTTTTTTCTCCCTTTATGGCTGAGCTATAACAATGGCACAGAGAAGCTCAGGGACCGTATGGCACTTCTAACCCACCCAGCCTTGGAGCTGCAGGGCAAACGGAGGCTATTTTAAAAGTCTGAGCACCAAGAAGAAAGAAAAGAACTCAACACGGCTACCCAAGCAGCTCCCAGGCACAGGGACATCGCAAAGACACCATTAAGACCACCTGGGAGTTCATTTATTGCCATTAAATTGATGAGCAGCTGTATAAAACCCGGAGACAGGCAGCTGTCATCCGCATGTCTCATTCAAAACTGGGTTTTCTCAATGGCAGGTCCTCTCGAGAGAGTTGCCAACTGTTCCAGATTTGTCTTGCGCGTCTCAAAACTCCAGGAGGGGGAGAGAATGGCTAAATGTCATTTTAAGAGCAATAACTGAGCCCACTGGGGCAGCCAGGTCTGCGTGGAAAGCCCAGCACATCCCCTGCCTGCCACCAGGCAACCTTCTCGCTTGGTTTACCGCCTCCAGCCCCACACGTACCCGCAGCTCCTCTCCAGCAGCACGCTCCTTTCTCCTCCAGGTCTCTCCTGGTGCGGCCGCTGCTAAAAATCAATCAACACGCTGGCCTAGCCCATTGCTCTGCAACGAGTGCGCTTGCAATCTCCAACCATTTGCCCATCGGTGGCTCCAAGCAGCCAAATTCTGAAGCAGGAAGTCAGAAAGCGACGGCACGGAAAACAAGGGTGAAGTTCCTGCACAATAAAGAAGTTAAGGCAATGAAAGGAAGGTGAGGTCCCTTCCTGGCCTGTTTTCAGGGATCTCATGAGGTTTCAGCAGTACCAGCGAGGTGGATCACTGCACCGAGTGCTCCTGGGCATCCGCTGAGCACCGCCTTGTTCTGTAGTCTCTCAAAACTCCAGATCACAGGCACGCATTGGGGTGAAAAACCCTCACCTCTCATTAGAAAAGCATTTCCGCCCGGCCTTTTTCACTGAAAGGTACGTTTTAGCTGCTGTGCTTGCAAGGAGCAGCTTGAAGAGGTGACAAAGCACATCAGGAGCAAACCCAGCTGCACCCAGCCTGGAGCAAAGGCATCGCAGGGTGCAAGGAGCTGCCTCCCGGGCTTTGGGAGCTGCAAGCTGGCAAGATCCCCACGTGCAATTTTCCAAATGGGAACAGTAAGGGAGGAGGCAGCTTTCTCTCCACCCAAACTCCCCCCCCCCCCAGCAATTTGGGCTGCCTTGTCCTGACATAATCGCTGCTCTTGGGAAAGGGTGTGGAATGAGGACACGTTTCTGCCGCTGCGGGGGGGGGGGGGGGGGGGGGGGGGATGCTCTCCTGTCTGGGAGGAGCTGGGGGGACACGCGAGGGCCTGAAATCAGAGGGACAGAGGCAGGATGCCAAAGACAAACTTCCTTTTGCAACCTGCTCGCAGCAGCTCCGCAGAGGTGATGCCCGTGGGGAGGGCTGGTTGCACCAGAAACTAAAGAGAGGAGAAGATGGGAATTAGGGACACGCAGCTGCATCCAGGCAGAGACCCTGCTTGGCAGAGGTGGGGAGCTGGATGTCGGCTGCAATCCCTGCCTTGGGGTAGATCTACCTCTAGAGAGAAAAAAGTAACAGAAGCGGTTAAAATTCAGTTTAGGAAGTTGTACAGATGAACCCAACACAGCTAGTGGCTTGTGCCTGCTTTCCAGCACGGCTCCAACAAGCCTTCCTCGTGATTTATTTTCCCTTCTGTTGCCTTGGCGAGTTTGGGGAGACACATTGCTGGCAAAACTTGGGTAGAGACCCCCAGGCTCCCATCCAGTGCAGATGGAGGAGGGCTCTCCGCCGCCAGCCCTGCGCTCACCCACCACCCACGCTACAAAAACCACCGTGTCCAGACAATTAAAAAAGTGGTTTTCCTCCATCCATGCTCCTCTGGGTTCTCGCAGCCTTGAAGCATCAGGGTAATGCATCGCTCAAAGCTTTCCTGTGCTCCCTCTTCCCACCGCTCTGCAAACTTCTTAATTAATGAAGGGGGTGGCAGTGAACTCTCAGGCTGGCAGCACACTGAGTGTTTGCCCTTCTTAAGTATTAATTTCTAATATGCAAGTAATTTAGAAATATCAAAAATATCAGGTGTGTAATTTGGAGCAGTGTGTCACTAAATAACAAGCTCGTCACCGGGTGGATTTCAATCAGATTGGAACAATTTAACTTGCAAAATACAGGTTGCAGTTCCTGAAGGAATGGAAATGTCTCCTTTTGTCTGAAATATGGTGCTCGTATCTCTCACCGGGAGATGCTGTTGTCAGTCACTCCCATTGCAGGAAGCATTATTATCGCTAAACACAGTCTTCTGCTATTTTGAGAAGAAAAAGAATTTCCATATGACTCTGCAGTTGCACAGTAGCTCTGCACTGCTTTGTTTATGAATACCAGCAAAACAGGGCTGGGCTGAGCAGTGAGAATGCAGTTTGCACCAGGCAGGCTGCAACAGAGGAAACGCTGCTCCAGGTCTCCAAAATCCAGGATGTCGGGTCCCTGGGGACTTGGAAGGGAAAGAAGCGGGAAGGGAGCTGAAGAGACCAGGCACCCCCAAAACGGGGCTCAAAACACACAGATCCCCTCTGGACAGCAGAGAGCTTGGGGGGGTTATTGTCCTCCTTTCTCATATTCTTTTCAGCAAACAAAATACCACAAGGACAACACACGGGAACCAAGCACGGAGGAACATGGCATTAAACGGGGTCAGCACTCCCCTCCCAGGCCGGGGCATCTCGGGGCACCGCTGGAGACATGAGCAGGGAGTTTTTTTTCAGGCAGGAATTTCACACACACAGAGTGACACAATCACTGACTTCACACCCACCCCCGACACCATCACAGAGTAAAATACTGGCCAGAATCTGAGATTCTCCCCAAAACAAGCCGTGGAGCCTCGTTCCTCATCGCACGCCGGGACCGCAGCACCACGCGCATCTCCCGCACGACCCAGGGGAGATGCTGCTCCCGCCGGCAGCAGCGCGGGCAGGTTTTGAAGCATGCTAATGAGGCACTCCCCAGATGATTTGCATATCGATGGCCTTGTTTGGATCGACGTGAATTTTATACACTGCGTTTAGGCTGATAAGCGTGTGCCTGCACTCACGTGCGACCCCGTAACGCCCCGTCTCCCCTTGGTTTCCCTCAATCAGGCTGAGAGACAAAGCCAAGCTCCCAGCGCTCCTAACGATCTCCAGAAATAGCACGGAGACAGCTTCATTAGAAGCCAAGAAAAGCAGCCGCCATCAAGATGAATGGCAGGAGTCAAGGGCTCCAAGTGCCTGGCTCAGGGGCAGCGTGGGGGACCAGAAGCTGCTCTTTGCTCCATGAAGAGCCACTTCTTCACCAGGTCCCAGTAGCTCGATCCTGGCACAGCTCCCCATCATCACCAAACCCAGCCCTGCACCAGGGTCAGCCCGCCAAGACCATATTTTTCTACTTCTCTGCCTTGCTGTTTCCCACAGCATCTCTGTGCACGCAGCAACTGCCTTCAGAAGAAGGTTATATTCATTTAGGGCTAAAAAGTTATAAAAGTGTCAGAATTGTGTTGGCTGCGCTGAGACAGAAACACCAAGATCCTTTTTGTCATTCCCCACCTTCAGCCCCAGGGGAAGAGGGAGATTTTGGCAGGGCTGACATCTGGGTCATCATCAGGTTGTAAATATCCCAAAGGAGCCAAAAAGCAAACTGTAAAAAAAAAAAAAAAAATATTATCTGGCAGCTCAGGAGCTCTGGAATTGAGAATTAAAAGCATATGGCTGGAGAAGGACCAAAGGAAATTATTTTCCCATCCAGGCACTGGGGGAATAACTAGCCCAAGCACATGGCGAGCCCACGACTTCAGCCCAGCCTCTCCACTTCCACAGTGGCATCTCAGGTCAGCCACGCTGGGATGATGAGGAGGGCCAGCTAAGCTCTATTCCTTTCCTGAGAGGAGAGAAATTTGTTAAGAAGTCATGGAAACCAAGACATCACAGGCTGGCTGAAGCAAAACCACCCACAATATTCAAGTATCTGTGTTTGCACTGCGCAGCTCCTGAAAAAAAATCTGATGGCTTTGACAAGCTTCGCCTCTTCCTGATGCTCCCGTTAGCAGGCCTGGGGGATTACGGCCACTTTATGGCCGGGGAATTTGGACTTATTTCTGCATGCCACAGGCACTGAAAGCTGGAAATCAGAAGAGCTGCTCTTGCCATCGTGTAGCTGGTAGAAATGCAGCCCAGTACTTCAGAAGAAGCAAGGAGGCAGCTGGCAAAGCCTGCTCCTCTCCCCAGCGGCTCCCCATCCCTTCCCTGCCTACCAGCCTGGCCCCCGCAGACACCAGAGCAGGCAAGGAGGATC
This sequence comes from Tyto alba, assembly GCF_018691265.1. NCBI lineage: Eukaryota > Metazoa > Chordata > Aves > Strigiformes > Tytonidae > Tyto > Tyto alba. The sequence continues at coordinate 15,990,066 of NW_024881308.1, forward strand.
GCTCAGCAGCACCAAAATGACCCAAGTTACAATAAGCAAAAGGTACATGAATCGTTTGCAGCATCTCCTCCCCAGGGGATGGCAAACTAAAAGGAGAACAGAGCTCGGAATCGCGCTGGGCGCTCGGGGAAGCGATGGAGCAGAGCAGGGAGATGCGATCAGCAGGAACAGTTACTGCCCCGAGCAGGGCAGCACAGCTCGGCCGGAGGGACTGCCAGCAACCGCCACTCCGCCGGGATTGCTCGCTGCTTCCAGGTGCTCTGCTCTCATTCTTCTTCCTCACCTCCTCCTCCTCCTCCTCCCTCCAGTGCCATGTGCTCCCTTCCCTCTTTTCTTGCTGTTTGTATTCAGGTAAAGTTAATGAAAGCAAAGAGGTTCCACAGCTGCTCCTCGCCAAGCCTGTCCTGGGATTTCAGAATCCAATTAAAAGTGCTTTGGTCCAGGCTGCAGACTCATTTGCAACGTAGTGGAATATTTGCTTGAATCATTTTTGATTTGTTTCATCCTCCTCTGTTTTCTCCAAGATCTTTCTCTCCACAAACTGGCAAAATAAGTACTTTGTAGAAAGTACTCCAACGCCAATTTTGCTTCTTGTTTGCATAATTTTCTCATTAGAATAAACCATCTCATAAGCCCCTGGCTGGCAGAGCTGGAGATCACGGTCGGACCCCGTCCTGGGCAGCACAGCATCACCACCTCCAACGGGGCACCAGGGCCCAAATACCAGCAGCCTCCTAGAAAACCCTCTTCAGACTCTACAAACACTAGCTGGATTTGAGACTTACCTTTTAAGGCAGCTGTTCAAGCTTTCTTGGAGCAAAGCACACAGTTCCCACAGGTTGGGGAATAAGTTATTTCCCCCAAGAGCATCCCCGTATCGGTCACACGAAGGAGGGGGCGCATTTGTGAACCCCAGCTCCCCATCCCAGGTATTCAAGCTGGACCAAACAGAGTCAGAGCTTAAACGCTGACATGACTGGTCTGGCCAGACTGGGTCATCTTTAATCCCTAAAAAAAGGATTTTGAGCAGATGGTTCATTAGGAAAACGCAGGCTCCTTGCGCACCTGATACATCTGTGAACAGCTTTTGCTTTTCTCAGAGTGACAGCCATTAGCAGGAGCGATCTCCCTTTTTCTTCACACAAAGGGGTTTCAGTCTATACGTTGCAGGCTCTTGGCTTGGCCGGAGCTGGTTCTCAGCGGCTTTGCCACGCATAATTCAGGACGGGGCTGCCGGCGCTGCCTCCGTGGTGGATGTTTTCCAGCATCGCTGCCACCCCTGCCCACCGGAGCTGCAGCAGCATCCCAGACCACAGATGCAGATTCTCACTAAAACACTCATCTTCGCGCGGTCTGCTTGCTGGGAGGGATGGGAGATCTTGCACAACCCAAGCCAAAAGCAGAGTTTTGGCAGCACGGCACCGTTGCCCCCCAGGACCGCTGGCTCAGCCCACCAGCAGCAACTTGCTCTCGGTGAGAAGGTATTTCCAGCACGTGGATCGGATGCTGTTCAAAGCCAGATGGCCACCAAAGCATTTCCAGCACGGGCAGGAGCTCCTGGCAGCTGCGGGCAGAGCATCCCAGCTGCACAGGGACGGCAGTGGCACCCACCGATCTCCACCAGCTACCAGGGGGGGGTGCTTCCAGCATGAACCCCCCCCCCCCCCCGCTTTCAGCACAGCCTTCCCACCTTCAGCATCCCCCTGCTCTGGCAGCACCAGGGTAGCCGGAGGCTTTGCCAATTTTTGCCAATTTCCCTGGCACAAGAGGGGACAGAGGCCACACGTCACGCTGTGAGCTCACAGTCACCTCCAACGGGAAAAAATATGATGTGTTTTCCCCTTCCCTAAATGCTTGCTTCTTTTCTTCTTGTGGAAAGGGTAATAGAAACAACAAGGCTTTCTTATCAACACTACAAGCCAGCCACGATACTGCTATAAAGACTGCTTGAAACACCCAGCACGACATCTTGGAGTAAGAATTGCTGCAAATCCTCTTCAGTATCTCTTATTTCTGTCTCTAGATTAAACAGATTTATGGCTGGGATAGTCAAAGAAGCACCTTTCTTACCTGCCAGAAAGAGCTATAAAGCCAGATCCTCTCTTTATTGCAAAAGATCCTCTTCAGAGCTAATAAATACCTTGTGCCCTCAACCCCACTGCAAATATTTTACTGCCACTTGAATTCATTTTTAGCCCTGATTTTGCTGCTGGCACGGGGTTTAGCCTGCTTTGGAGGAAGTGACATATTCCATTCCCACTTTTGTTTGTGGGGTTGACTACAGAAGTAAAATCATGTTGCTGTCATGCCTAATGCAGACAGGTTTTGTACAAGTGCTTCCCCACAAAGCTCTGCCAGTGGAGCTCATTTCTAATCCTTTACATCCTCGCTCCTCCCTGGGGATGCAGGGCAGCTTTCAGAGCTGACATGGCTAGCGGGGCAGATTTAAATCCCTGTCTCCAGGAGACCCTTCCCTGCTATGCCAAAATAGGGTGGAATAATATCTTTTGACTTTGATATCATTGGCTTTGAAGATATCCATTACTGGAGCCATCTGTCTGGCAAAATCTCTGTCACTGTGGAAAACTGGCCACCTTGATCTCGCCTCCAGTAGCCATCTCCCAGTCTCTGAGCCAACACTCCACTGCTAGAGCCACATTTCTACCCAAATACTCTGCTGTAGATGGTAGGAAGATCAGATGGCAAGGAGGAAAAACAATTCAATTCCCTTGAATATTTAATATTAATTGAGGAAGTCGATGGGAAAGTCGGGTACGCTCTGCACAAACACTTAATATGCCAGATGGGCTGGAGTAATTCTAAGCAGTGGTTTAGTAAATGTCTTAAGAAGAAAATGAATGCAGGCACAGAGCTGCATAAGTGACATCCAATAAATACTTCAATCAACATGCATTAAAGACCAGAATAAAGGCTATTTACAAAATTTCAGTAGGTAAAAAAAACACACTATGATTTTAATGAGACATGAAGGCTAATTAGTAACTGGTACTTAACAAGGCAGCAATAGTTGATGGAAAAAAATGAAAGCACCCATTTGAAAGCATCACTTCTGTATAACTGCATGTTTCTTACAGCATCGTTCTTGAACAGTTTCCACCAGAAAAAGTAGCACGCAGATGGCTTTTACTCATTTAAGCAGTAAGCACCACTGCAATGGCGACAAAGAGGAACGGCCAGATTTAGGCTGCACATCTGTGCCCGTCCTCAGTGGCACCGGCCGCCTGTCCAGCGAGGACAGTCGGAGACATGAAGGGATGCCCCTCCAACCCCGCGGGCAAACTCATCCCTTCTGCAGCAAAAAGCAAATGTGGACTTATATATGTCTGATCTAGAGACGTATTTCTTCTTTCCATGGTAGGCAACCTGCTTTCACAGCCTTCACTTCCTTTGAAACTCAGAGTAAGAAACGTTATGTGTCAGAGGACTGAAGTGGATGCTGAGAAAGCAAAATGTGTTTCCACACTAATGGGTCTCTTGCTATTTCCCATCATTTTCTGCATTCATCTGTGCAGGCAACAGTTGTATTCTTATTACTATTCTGAACCATACTGTTGCCATGCTGAAACATCACTCCATGGCAGTAGCAGTACTCTGTGCTAAAGAGAAGCCACCCGTGGCAGGCATCATCATTTCCCACAATGCTTATTCTGCTCTTACTAGTTATAAAAAGCCCACACGGGGACAAGTAATTCAGGAAGACTACAAGCCATCAGCAGCTCCTGCTCAGATATTTCTTCAAGCAAAGCCCTTGGGCACCTTCTCTCTGGGGGGTCCTGGCCTCTCCGTACCAAACGCCAGGAAAACCTTGTGCTCTGCATGGTGCCTCGACAGGACAGCTCTGCCCTCACCGTGGGTCACACTGGGCTGCGCCAGCGTTGTAGGAGAACATCATCACGGTAGCATTGAAAAAACTCCGAGAGAAACAGCAGAGGCAGACTCCCCCAAAAAAACGAGTCATCTAAATTAGTAGAACAAAGCCTAAAAGAGCTGTCGCTTAGGCAAACCTGTGATCTAATCCCATGAGTCACGGCAGCAGCGCCTGGAAAGCAGCTCAGGCTCTGCCTTGGCAGCTCTTCCCTTCTATCACTTGTCCCATTGGCTTCCCAACATCCCAGCAAAGGCCTGGGAGAATCGGCTCCATCCCTCCCTTCCCTTCTCCACAGAAATGGGTACCGGCAGTGAGCAAGGCATGTTTTCAGAGGTGATTCACTACCTGCATCCTACCCACTGATACCCAGCAAATCACCCCTCTCTCCCCCAGTGCTGTGACACGATGCTACCGGAGAGATGCTCCACCAGCAGCCAGGAGCTGCCCACGTGCATTACGCCTCTGTGGATAATGCAAAGTTTCCAGCTGAAAGATGCCAATTATTAATTCCAGCATATAGAAAAGTTATTCAGTGAGCACCAGCATGTGAGTCGCCACCATTAGAAAGTAACACTCCAGAACTGTGAAGACACAAGAAGGTTTGAGGGGAGAGAAACATTAGGTCACAGGGAATTCCCATGGGGTGCCAGCATTTCTGGGAGTTAAGCAGAGTGGAATATACTCCTTCAAGAAAAGGTTAAAATTAAAGTCCTGATTAAGTTACAGCTCACAGAAAGCAACTCTCAAACAGGGTGAAAAGGAGGACTTGGGTATGAATGGAGCCCTAAGGAAGGCCTGGGTGTAATAGTTACTAGTCTCTAGTTTTTAGCCTCTTCCATGAAGGAAACTACAACCACATCCAGCTGACATCAGTAGTGGATCCCCAGCCAGTTGGCTGGGCGAGCATCCTCTGAGCTGGGAAATAGAGAGGAAGAAACACTCTCAAGCAGATGGAAGCAGAGGAACACGCAAGCATGACGTTACTCCACTTCTGTAGGCTTTGCTCCTCAGAAGCCTTTTACATTTACTTACAGTGTGACGATTTTTGAGCCTCGTTATACAGCAAATCTGTCCTGGATTGTCTCAGAGACACACTTTAGGATTGCAAATTCCCTCCAACAGGGACTGTCCTGGCTTTGCTCCATGTCCATACTGAGCTGAGAACGGGGCTCCGAGGGGCTGCTCCAAGCCATCATCATCCCCTGCCTTGCACGTGGGGATGAGCTCAACACGAGACCATACACTGGCTCTAGTAAAGACTCAGCTCTTTGGAGTAATTGGTCTCATTAACTTTGGGAAACTTGCAGAAAACAAATTACTTGAGCAGAATTAAATCACCTCTTTCTGTGGGACATCAATTACGGAAAATGCCATCTCAGTCTGCAACAGACCACTCAGCGTGAGTCTCAATGAGGGACCGTTACAAGTTTTAATCAGGGATTGTTATGGAATGTGTAATATGCAGGATTGGTTTCCAAACAATTTACTCAGGATATTCTAGCAAGGAGCAACTCTTCAGTGGCATTCATGGTCAGAACAGAGAATAGGGATGCTGCACAGGAGGGAGGAGGAACTGGGGGAGAGAGAAAGGAATAAAGAAAAGGAGAAATGGTTTAGAGCCAAGCGCAGTTATCTATGATGGAAGTAATTAGCACAGGTTTATGAATGTCATAGTGAACAGATCATACAGTGAGATCCTTCCACAAAAGCACTCAAGGGCTTACAGTGAAATTTAATCGCAAATTGCAGTGCTGAAAAAAAAAACAGCTAAACATCTAAGCCAGGGAAGGACTGCCAGAGGTTCTAGATATTAAATAAGACTTGTGGAAACAGTCTAAAGGGCTCTATGTAGTAAATCCTGCAGCAAACCACACACACCAAGAATGAAAAATAAGATTAAGAAAGAAAAAACCTGCTTCAGCCTACTTCCCATGGAGCACAAGGGCAGGCACTTGCACTTGGCTTTTTTTTTTTTTTTTTTATTGCATCATCTCAAGGCCTCTGCCGCCTTTCCCCTCGTCGAGACATCTGCACTCCGCATGCAAAATACGAGCGCTGCTTATGGCAGAGGGGAGACCTGACTTGCATCTCCCATTTCCCATCCCAGTTTGCAGAGACGTAACTGATGACGCAACTCTGCACGCTGGGGAGGAGACTCAGGGCTTGCTTCGCTTTTTGCTGCATCGACACGCTCCGACGGTCGTAAGAACATTTGGGAGTCGCCGAGCAAAGCGCCGCTTGGCAGTGAGAGGTCCTGAGCCCCACGGTCCCACGTCCTTGGCTCTGCCGTGAGACACAGGGAGAGCGAACCAGCTCCGTACCTGGGGAATCATGCAAAACACATCCCCGAGGACACACCTTCCCCTTGCAAGTGGGTGGTGCTAACAATTAATCTGGGAGATTAATGGGTCTCTGGTGACCCCAGCGTTGGCTTGCCCCACAGCACACGTCCTTTGAGCTCCAAGTTTCCCTCGCCAGGACGAACAGCAATCAGACAGAGAGCAGATCGGCTCTTCCTCTCAGGATGGTGCAAGTGCACATCTGACTCCCTTTTTCCCCATTTATCCTGCTCTTAGCAGTCAGAATTAATTGACTCCATCCAGCAGCCCCTGTGAAGGACATTCCTTCTGCCGCTCGCTGTTTTTAAGCGCAATGTGAGCTGCCATTTAGTCGATGGGAAAATAACTTGGTTTAGCTTCTTCCCCTGTCATTAGTGGGCATCACATTAAGAACATGGCAAATCACTGAGGAGAGGAAGAAACACTTGTGCTAATAAGATTTAAACAGCTGACAGCACAGTGCATCAAATCGAGTTACAGGCAAGCAGATAACGATTGGCACTCACTGCTTGATGGAAAACCCCAGCATCCCTCTGGATGCACCATTTTCCCACCAGCCAAACGCAAAGCCCCCTCCGCAGCACCACAAAACTCCTGCGCGCATCCATGAGAGCTTGAGTTAACTAAGAATTAATACCGAATTCTGAATCTGCACGCAGAACATGGATATCGTAGGCAGTAAACGCGCGTCAGCCTCAAGTGACAGGAGGGGCCCGCAGCGCCCAACGCTGCCGAGGCAAGCGCGCGTGCCCTGGAAGCACCGCGAGGAGAAGGAGGGAGCAAAGGGACTGAAAAGACTTAGGGAGGATCAGAGGTGACGCCCAGGCTCCCCCGGGGAAACGGGGAAGCTGCTACAGGGACTGAAGGAGAAGAGAAGAACAAAGAAGGGACCTGTCTGTAGCGCTACCTCCATCCTGGGACCCCCAGCCCACCCCGCACCGCTGGCTCCGTGGATGGCACACACCAGCTCTGCACGGGGCTGTCAGACTGGCAGCACAGCTCCGGGCCCACGTGGGTTCAGATTCCTCCCCCCCCCCGCCCCCAATTTTAGCACTGTGCACTCCCACACTTCAGGTACCTCCCCTGGGGACAAGCCTCTGCTCCTCACTGCTACCACTGTCCTGGGAATGAGCCGGTGGGAGAAAGGAGAGCATCACCTCTGCCCTCAGCATCCCCGAAGTGCTCACCTGCCCCCAAAAAGCAAACGGGGGGGGGGGGGGGGGGGGGGAGTGGCAAAGGGCCACGCTGGGCTGAGACAGACACCAGTGGCCCCCGCACCTCGTAGCAGTGCTGTGGGTGCTACTGATCACCAGAAATAAAACAAGGCACTAGTTATCCAGCCATGTAACAACACTAGAGAGGTGGGAATAATGCAGGTGGAAAAGCAAAGCAGTCTTAAGCAAGCAAGAGATGGCGGAGCCTTCACACAAACCCAGGGCATTTGCAACGCCCAGCATCATTGACTTGATGAACTGAGCTCCATGAAATAAGAAAAAAAGCTCCTGCATCAGGCCTCCATTATTTCACCCTTCCCAAGTAGCCTGTGAATCCCATTTACTAGCCCAGACCCCGATCACAGACAGCTCTGATGCAGCCGGGAAAACCAGAATGAGCTCCCAGCACTGGAAACAGAAACAAACTAAAATTGGAGCTAGAAACAAGACACAGTTTTCAATTGCAAGGGTAACTTCCAAACGTAACACAGACTTTCAGGGGATTTGCTATCATGCATCACCCAACCTAGAAATTAAGATGCAACACGTGCAAGACCTTAGACAGAAATGTGGTCTTGGGGCAATAACAGGGTAAAGCTTTACACCTCATGGGAGGTCAGATTAAATAATCAGCGTGATCTCTCCCAGTTTCAAGGGCAGTGAGCTCCCTTAACCGTGTCACAGCAACAGAGTTTAACAGCACACAGAACCCCATGAAATTAAACCAGAGCAAGGGCTTCCAAACAGAAATGTTTTAATTGGGTGCAATTTAACACAAACCACCCTTCCGTGCATATCTGCAGTCTGCACATTTAACCCCCCAGCACTGATGTTCTACTGGTCTTGAAAGACCAGAGCATGGCAAGGAAAGCGTGAAGCCCCATCCATCCCACCTCAACTCAAGCTGCAAGATGTGATCAGATGCATTCAGCATCCTCAGTAATGGGAGATGTGAAATACAAGACTTGCTTTCCAATAGAAAAGTTAGCAGGAATTAAAAAAAAAAAAAAAAAAGGCATAAAAGTACCACCAGTCCAGCTGCCTGGGAAGACAGCATACGTGTATTTTTGCTGATGAAACCCCAACCCAGCACTGCTACCACTCGAGCTTGCAGTAGGAAATGGAGCTGGGCTTTGGCTCCTTGTCCCCTGAGCAAGGAAATGTCAGCATCCCAGATGCCACCAAATCCCGACCTCTTTAGCCCCATCCTCGGAGCGGGGCAGACCCGCAGCGAGGCTCCATCAGCTCCCTGGGCTCAGCACCACCCCACCCTCCGGTGCCCAACGCTCTTCCCAGACTCAGGACAACCTCCATGAAACGTCCTAAGCTTTGCACCACTCCTGCAACACTGGGCCGTATCTGCACAAGCGCTCCTGATTCATGGGAAAAACAGGAAATTAAAGCAATATCTCATCTGCTATCTAACGGTATTAGGTATTGTTAAGCCCGTAAGCACAAAGCAAAGAGAAAAGACAGAGCTGCAGCTGCGCGCACCCAGCCTGTCACCCAACAGTTCTTCGCAACCCTCGTCACCTCATTTACCACTGGCATTAAATTAATTGAGAAAGATAGGGTGAAAATACAAGTTGTGCAAAACTCTCGCCTGCCCTGCTTTTTCCAGCTTTCAGCCAGCCAGGAGGAGCTCCTCACTGCCACTGCTGTTATCTCCATTAACTTATTTCGTGTTAAGGGGAGCCAATTGCACCAGGGCTGTGGTGCCCAGGTGCTGCCCAGAGAGGCACCAGGATTTCCCTGGGGGATTATCCTCACCCACACACCAGACGGGAAGGAACACAAGGCTCAAACCTAAGGTCTCCCCCTTCTCAGCCAGACCCTCGACACACAAGACGGGTCAAAAAAACCCAGGAGTGCTTCAGATCCCTGATGTCCACCCAGCTCCCAAAGTCCAACTGATGGCAAAACCTCCAATCGGTGGCTTCTGCCTCTGCTTCCCTGTTCCTGCTCTCCCCGTTGGAGAGGATTAAGCCACGGCGTTGTTGACTGTGAACCTTCATGGTTCAACCACATTTTTCAAAGGGGAGGTCTCAGGCTGGTCTGCCCTGGGACCCGGCTTGTTCGGAGTCACGTTGTGCCCGTGGAAATGCTCTCACGGATGAACAGGCTGCGATTTCTTGCAGGGCTGTCACCCAGAGCCACCGGCCGGGGTGGCCGTGCTCCTCTCCAGCCTGACCCCAATAACCCCAGCACACCCCACCACCCGCCCCATGTGCTTCTCCAGGCAGCAGGTATGAGATTTGAGGTATTCTCCTGCAGTTTTTTTTAAAAAATTTGTCCAGCCACTTCTTTACATATTTTCCCAGTCACCTAGGGACATGAGATTTGCCCAGTTCAGCTCAGTAATATAATTTACTTTGTTTCCTTTATTCAGGGGATGCGAGTACATTTTATACATTAACCTGAACCTTTCACCAGCACAATTAATTCACCAGGCGAGGCTATTCATAAGGACATCGTTACTGAAAGATATGCAATATGAGCTAATAAAATAAACAACAACATATGGGATTGCAGGGTGGATTGGCAGAATGTAATTAAGCGAACTGGAAACTGGCCAGGATAGTAAAAAGGAATGATTTTAAATTTTTTTTTTTTTTTTTTTTTTTTTTTTTGGTGGTCAGAAGCAGTCTGGGCTCTGCATTCCTACCCAGCCCTGGGTACAAGCTGGGGGACAGGCCCAGCTGACTCTTTTGCATAAGCAAAGGGACCCCACTGACCATGACTCCACAGGCTGAGCCCTGCTCAGTCAACTGTCCACACAGAGAAACATCCACGAGGAAGAAGTCCATGGATTAGAACCCTAAAAATCTCACCTGGATTCCAATCTTGGCCCCGTACATCACCTCTGACACCCTCCAGCACAGGGCAAAGCAACGTCTTTGAACCCCTTTTCCCCTTGGAAGATCACAGGTAGAAGACTCAAGCACCTTATACATACGGCAGCCAATGCAGCCAGACACAGATCTCACCTGGGGTCTCAGGAATAGCCAAGGGAGGGATCTGTAACTGCTGAGCCAGGTACTGGCACTTCCATTTTTGCCAATTCTTGCAGACTCGGGCTCCAAGCCCTGTAGGATATTTCCACCACTTCAGCACATCCCCATCACCACCCCAGCTTCTCCTGAGCTGCCCCACAAAAAGCCTCCTCCAGCCTCGGCCAAAGCATCTCAGGAGCAACTCCAGCATCTCACGGGCTCAACCCCACGCTGCCCCAAAAAACCCTCCAGCGATCAGAGCTCCAGTCCCTTCTTCACATCCCAAAAGATATCCTAGGTGAGCCAGTATCAGAACTGCTCCCTGCTCCACCTAGAAGAGACCTCCACCCTCCCAAACCAGCTTCTGTGCCCCATCTGGCTTTTATTAAGGGGCTGTTGGTGCCCAATTGGGTTCCTGTGGCTCCACCTTCCCAGTGCAGCCCCACAGCTGCATCTGACCCTGCCTGAGGCCTGGGGTTAATTAGTCCTTAGAAGACTTTCTCCTTCCAAGCTCCCTCCATGAGCCCCAAAGACGCTCCCTGCCGTAGAGTGATGCTGGACCACGATGCAGCACATCTCCACCAGCTCCTTCCCCTTCCTCCATCACCCTGCTCAGCCACCGCATCCCAGAACTCCATCCTGACCCAAAACAGTCCCCATCCTGACCCAAAACACTGCTCCCAGTCCTCCTCCGAGCATCCACAATAACTATAACAAGTTGTCCCGTGGGGAGGGGTGGGGAAGTAAACCACCCAAGCTACAACTCAAGAGGCCAAAATGCCCAGAAATTGCTGTTTCTGTGGGAAACAAACAGCTGTGCAGAGCAGTGAGGTCACAGTGAAAGGCAGAGCCGGGGAAAGCAAACCTCTTCTTGACTTCTTCTGCCTCTAGAGAGCATTGTTGCATTTTCTTCCCAGCAAGAGACAGGAACAGAGGCATCTCCCTGCACTGCGAGCAGAGGCACTTGAAATGCTGCAGTGGTACATAGCAATCTGACATTAAAACCCCCGTATATCTCTTCGGCAAGCTCTGAGGACTAACAAATCCTCGCAGGGGAGGTCACTGGAGTTTCGGATCCAGCTCGTTTTTCCATCAAACATTCTCCACTGGCTCACAGCAAAGCACTTCTGGGGAAAGGGCAATTGTTCCTTCTTGAAGACAGCAGAACGGCTCCACGTCGTAGCAGGGTGCAGGCAGGGAACTGAGAGGAAGCTGCCGAAATGGCTGGCAAAGGGAGGAGGAGGAGGAAGAGGAGGAGGAAGGAAAGCCCTTACGTGCACATGCGATGCTCACCAAGGCCCTGTGTGGATACAGCCCTTGCTCAGGCTCCGGGAAAGGGAAATAGCCCCTGGTGAGACCTACAGTGAGCCAAGTCTGGTGGTGGTGTTGCTCTCCCTCTGCTCACATCCCAGAGAGTGGCTGCCCCTGCCCTGCCCGTGTCCTGCCCGTGTCCTGCCCGTGCCCTGCCCGTGCCCTGCCCGTGTCCTGCCCGTGTCCTGCCCCTGCCCTGCCCCTGCCCTGCCCGTGCCCTGCCCCTGCCCTGCCCCTGCCCTGCCCCTGCCCTGCCCGTGTCCTGCCCGTGTCCTGCCCGTGTCCTGCCCCTGCCCTGCCCGTGTCCTGCCCATGCCCTGCCCGTGTCCTGCCCGTGTCCTGCCCCTGCCCTGCCCGTGTCCTGCCCCTGCCCTGCCCATGTCCTGCCCGTGACCTGCCCCTGCCCTGCCCGTGTCCTGCCCGTGTCCTGCCTGTGCCCTGCCCCTGCCCTGCCCCTGCCCTGCCCGTGTCCTGCCCATGTCCTGCCCATGCCCTGCCCGTGTCCTGCCCGTGCCCTGCCCGTGTCCTGCCCCTGCCCTGCCCGTGTCCTGCCCGTGTCCTGCCTGTGCCCTGCCCCTGCCCTGCCCATGTCCTGCCCCTGCCCTGCCCATGTCCTGCCCGTGCCCTGCCCGTGTCCTGCCCCTGCCCTGCCCGTGTCCTGCCCGTGTCCTGCCCGTGCCCTGCCTGTGTCCTGCCCGTGTCCTGCCCCTGCCCTGCCCGTGTCCTACCCGTGTCCTGCCCCTGCCCTGCCCGTGCCCTGCCTGTGCCCTGCCCGTGCCCTGCCCGTGTCCTGCCCGTGCCCTGCCCATGTCCTGCCCATGTCCTGCCCGTGTCCTGCCCGTGCCCTGCCCATGTCCTGCCCATGTCCTGCCCATGTCCTGCCCGTGTCCTGCCCGTGTCCTGCCCCTGCCCTGCCCGTGTCCTGCCTGTGCCCTGCCCGTGTCCTGCCTGTGCCCTGCCCATGTCCTGCCCCTGCCCTGCCCGTGTCCTGCCTGTGCCCTGCCCGTGTCCTGCCTGTGTCCTGCCCGTGTCCTGCCCGTGCCCTGCCCATGTCCTGCCCGTGCCCTGCCCGTGCCCTGCCTGCAGGATCAGGCCTTCTGCACTCTCTCCACGGAACACAACATCCATCTCTCTTTTCCACTCCGCTACTCCCCATCCACCCATTCCTCATCCCTCCACTGCCTACTCCCTGATAAGTCCAATTCATTATCCAAAATCAATTAAAATATATTTTTTTAAAGGAGCATCGTTGCTGTTACGGAGAGAAAGGTTATTACTGGTCCAATTTGCTGTGGCTGAAATAATTACTTTCTCCCACAGAGTGTGAGTCAGGCTGCAGCTACCCAGGCCTTCGACTGTGGAGGTACGAGGCGGTGTCTGACCGTAGCTGAAGGGCGATCTGTTTGGGCTGACGGTCTGATAAGAGGGCAGCAGAAATCGGTGAGAACACGCTGTATCGAGCTGAAATCACTGAATCACTCACCGCTCTGGCAGAGCTGTTCAGAGCAGGCATTTCTCCCATCCTTATCTTCTTCAAACCACAACCAGGTCCACAGCCTCCCCTGCTTCCAGGGCAGAAGGTGTGTGATGAAGCAGGAGCAGTGCCGGGGGCAGGACGGAACTGGAATGACAAGGGCAAGGGGAGGCATGCGAAGGGCAAAGTAAAAACACCATTTTGTATTAGCTCAGCTACTGCAAAAGCATTTAGAAAACTCCCATCTGCACATCCAGCATGTCTCAGGGGAGGACAAGAGCAGGACTTCAGTTTCTCCAGGTCACGGCCACCTGGCCAGATTAGAGGGAAGCTGGGCTGAGCAACATTTTGCATTCAGCGGCTGGCTGGCTGCACAGCCAAGAGCTGAATGCAAACCATTTGATTCTGCACCTATTTGCAAAGGAAAGGAAAACTATGGCAGCTCTGCAAACGGCAAATGACTGTGCTAAGCTTCAAAGCTGCTCCTCAAACTGTCCCTGTGCACGCTGTGCCCCGGCTGTTTTCCCGATGTGTCTCGCCAGGCTCTAGCTCAGCGGGTGTACGCTTTGGGGCACAGATTTGGGGTCAGCTCTCACCCAGCCGACCCTGCCAGAGAAGGGAGCTGGCATCCTTTGGGGACAGCAAGTCGGCTCAAACAGCAGCTCCCTTGGACTTCACTGCTCCTGGTGAGCAGCCGATCCCAACCTCACGCCTTTTCTACAGCACTGGGAGAGAGAGACTTTTTCCACTCAAAGGGTTAAGCATCCTCCAAAAATCCCGTGGGGCTCCAGGAATGGAAATTACTTGGAGCGTGCCTGAGCAACCCTTCTGCTGCGGTTAAATTTCAGAGAGCATCTTCCCAGCACTGGAAAGGTGGCACCTGCAGCGAGCAGGCTGGGACTGCCCAGGCAACCAGAGCCTTCCCAGTAATGAAAACCGACTCCCCAGAACCTTTGGATACTTGGAAAACCTTCAGCTCAAATTGAGAGCTCCTGTCTCTCACGCACGGCCATCCAGCACGACACTGAGCTCACCAGGTTTCACGCAGCAGCTCTTAAGTGTCTCTGCCCGCTCTTTTCCCCTGCAATCTGCTGAGCGGATTTCTTCGCCAGCTGAGATCTTAATCACTGTGTAAACCCTGGCTGCGAGCGGGGAAGCCACGGTCCTCCTGCCACTATGCGAGCGCTTCCCTTTTAGGATGATTAAAGGTTTGCTTCAGGGGCTCTGGGCACGGAAGAAAGGGGTGGCTCTGGTTTTTGGCTACCGGCTTTCCTTTCTTCTGGGGTTTTATTTGGTTTCGCTCCTCCTCAGAGTCCTGCTGTCTCTCTCTACCCTGCTGTTGAAACAGATGATCTGCTACCCTGGTCCCAAAGATGATGGTCCTGCCAGCACTCCTGTCATCAGCCTCCCCTTCCACAGATGCAGCACTCATTTACGAGCACTCTGCTCATTGCACCACTTCACTGTTCCCCATCACACTCCAATTATAAAGTGGCAAATGAGCAAACACCTCTTTTTTTTTTTTTTTTTTTTTCCTTTTCCCAGAGCACTTTTTTTTTTTTTTTTTCTCTAAGAATGCCACATTTTTTGCCTGATAGCTTACTTACAGCAACTTCGAAGGCACGGTGTCGAGTGCTGGGGCATCAGAGGTTTGGGCCACAGTTCCTCCAGCTCCAAACATTTCCAGTCTTTTAATCCATGAAGTGGATTAACGATCTCAGCATCTTCCCAAAAGGCAAGAGGTGGGTCCCCAGGGTGTGCTGCCACGAGGGGGTCGGGGTGCCAGGGAGGGTGAGAGCATGCCAGCTCTGCCCAGCAGCCAGCCAGACCTGCAGGAGGAAAACAAACTCGCAGCTGGGCAGGAGGTAGGACGTCAAGTACCTCTTAAGAGATGGCAGAGTGAATCTCAAGGTGGAGTGTGGGCTTCTTCTAGGCCAGAAGCAGCTGCCACTGAGCACAGCGGAGGTGGCAGTGCACCCAAGACGCTCACCTCTCCTTCTCCTGGGGGCTCTGGAGCTGGGAGCCATCAATCCATCCAGAAAATGAGCATCTGGGAGGCTGCATGTCCCTCTGATGGGCTGACAGCACCCTGTGCCCAGAACACAGATAAGACTTGCTGTAGAAGTGCCAAAACCCTCTGGGGCTTTCCTATCCCCCTCGCCCTGGGTGCTGCACACTCGCCTCGTGCCCCGACTCCGGGCAGACCCCAGCAGGCAGCGGGTACTCGCACCGGCTCCGCTGTGAACAAAACCACCATCAAAGCACCCAACTCCTTCCCCAGATATCCAGCCTCTGCCCAGCAGAGCTGGAAAAACAAACGAGTCACTCCAGGAACGGCAGCAGGGCATTCCCATGCTTTTCCATGCTGCAGCAGGACCAGGGACATGGGTTGCAAGGGGCTGGTGGTCCCACATGAGCCCCACGATGGAGCCAGCCTGGCTCCTGCAGGCATTAACTATTTCTTGCTTCTCCCTCCCTACCCCCTTTAGGGAAACGAAAGCCATTGCCTTGGTAATGCTGGAAAGGCTCTAGAAAAAAACAATAATCTAGTCAGAAGGAGACAGGCTCTGAGTCAGAAGAGTCAGAAGACTCAGAAGCCCGGGGGGACGGGTGATGCCAGCAGTTGGAACAATCCTGCAAGCCAAGGTTATGGCTCCTCTGCGATGGCAGAGGGCTAAGAACAGCAGAGCAACCCCCCCAGACCCAAATCCAGGGGGGTTTCTCCCCGAAGGAAAGTCACCGTTTCCCCAAACCTGTGCTCACGGTGAACGATCACGCAGAGGCTTCACACCCTACGGGAAAGCTTCAAAAAATCACCCTTGCTTGGGGAGAGACCATCACCGCATCCTCGTGGCTGCCGGCAGCCCCCCAGGGCCAGCGGTTATTGCTTCCAGCGGGTCTGCTGGAAATCACCACCACGTGTCAAAACACGGGCAGCGAAGAGGGTAATTCGGAGGTTGTTTTTGTGACTTTTGTTCTGTTATTTTTTTACGGTGGCTGTTCTCCAAGTATTAAACAATTGGCTGACCGAGGGATACCGCTGCGAGGTCAGGAGTTATACCGATGTTTCGGCTTTCCCAGCAAGGCTGGGATTCACCGAGGAAGCGGGAAGGATTAGACACCCCCTTTCCCAGAGGAGTCCACAAAGGAGCAGAGATGGTCCCCGTTGCACGGCCACACCAAACACACCCTAACGAAGCGGTGACGTCCAGACAGAAATCAATGCGCTGCCCAGATGCTGCAGCAGGCTTTTTCGGATGCTTTATGAATGATCCCAATTGATAGGGAAAGCCAGAAAACCAGCTTAGACCCCAACTTCAGGTAGCCATATACTACAAAAAGGTTATTTTTAACCAGAGAATAGAAGACACTTCCCTCTGTTAAATTGCCCTCTGGTCGATATTCAAAGCCCCGTGACCCCTGCGAGCAGAACAGAAGTCACAGAGCAAAGTCTTTGTCCTGTGACTTCTTTTGATGCCAGACTCAGCAGGAGAGCCTTCCCTCGGCACTGCGTGGGTTTTGGCGAGCTCTCGGTTTTCACACCCACTCAAGCAAAAAGTGCATTTTCTAGCAAAGGAAAGTATGTCAGGCCATTGATTTCTTGGGCAACTGCACTGCAGAACAGACAGAGCTAAACTCAGTGATGCATTAGGCTGTTGGCTGCAAACCAAACACCTCGTAAAAAATGTTTTAAAATCTTTTTTTGTTTTGTTTTGTTTTCCTGATGCATTTGGAGAATAACCTGCCTGCTCTTAGGCCTCCCCTTCTGTCCGTGGCTACCCCATGCCATGTAGGAGGGGAGGTGTCACTCGGGCTCCCTCGGCACCCCTTCACAGAGGGATGCTTCCATTGAAAATTAGGCAAATTAGAAAAGGCAAAATTATATGACCCGTTGGGAAGCGGCGTTCGCAGCCAACGGGACGTGAGAAATTATTCCCAGAGGTACAGCCCGGGGGAGCCCGGCCTGCCCAACCTCCAGCGCCGCTGCCGAGAAGACGTCAGCGTCCCATCTGCGTGGAGCCAGAGGGAGCCTGAGCCGCATCCAGCGCGGGCTGATGCGCCGGGACACGTCCCCCCTCGCCACGTACCATCCCCGCCGGCCTGGGGACAAACCAGGACCGTTCACGGGCTGAGGAGCAAAAGCCCGTGACCTCCCCCGTGCCCAGGAGCTCGGCGCAGGAGCCTGGCATGCCGAAAGGGCTGCAGAAAGCAGCAGAAGGCTCCTGACACCTTTGCCCAGAAGGATTTCCAAGCCGGCTCTCAGCGCCAGAGCTCTGAGTAGCCAAAGAGGATAACGTCAGCCCCGGCTCTGGGAAGCGGCAGAGGATCGATGGAGAGGCACCGTGTTTAATCACCTGCCTGAACCGCTTTGCATCTGACAGAGGCGTGCAATGAAAAGAGCAGCCCCAAACACCAGTAGCGGCTGCAAGCCACCAAGCAAAGGGCCAGCTCCCCCTCTCAGGGAGTGGCAGAGTCCCTCTAACAGGCGAATGACAGCAGCCCATCCTTCTGTAGGGACTGACGAGGGCTGAACAACACCCCATCTTTCATTTTACGCAGTATTGAATTGGTAGGCGCTCGCCATGCAGCTCTGTAGGGCTTTGCTGAGCCTCTGAGGGAAGACGAAGCTTGGCTGCGTTCCTAGCAGGAGCACCAGGCACAGCAAACATCTGAAGCCTCCCCCAGATCTTCCCCCCTTGTGTTCCCTGTAGCTCACGATGTCCTGGGATTTCAGATGCTTTGATTACGGGCACAGTGAGTTTTTCCTTCTGGCCTCGAATTTCTCTCAGCAGGTTTGGCCAGACGAAGACACACGATCGCAAGAGCAACGGTTGGCATCGTTTCTCCATCCATTCCACTTTGGTTTGCAAATGTTGAATAAGAGGAAGCAATTGGCTGGCAAGACTTGGCCACCGTGGGCTCCATCTGCAAACAGCGGCACCTAAAATACACCCATCCATCAAAAGAAGGCAGGGGCAGGCCCACCCGCAGCCCCACACCCTTGGCTCTGATGCTCTATATACTCAACTGAACTGCAACAAGCAGATTTACTTCGGTCAAGAGACGCACAGGATGAAGTCACACTGGCTTCACAGGGCAAATTTTACAAATACAGCTGAATTTCCCTTGAAAAGTTTGTCTACAGGAAAGGTTTTCCTGGGAAAACTCTACATATTGGCCTGGATAGAGATATCAACCCAGACACACAGGTACCATCACATCTAGCAGGCACCGGAGGATTTGCCCAATGCTGAACCAGATCCCTGCACGACTTGGCCACCCTCCCACGTCGCAGTTAGATGCTGGCTGGATGGACCACGTGCCTTGCCCATGCCATCCCTGCCCACCTCAACCTCCCAAACTCTCCAGGTTCCTCTCCCAAAATCCCAGCACATAACCCAGCACCACGGGCTTGCTCACACCCAGAGAAAACCACTCAGCTGGAAGGGTGAAAGGAAGGTTCTCCAGCACCAACAGGCAGCCCTGGCATAGATGTTTTAAGACAGTCTTAATTTCTTTAGAGAACATTTCCAGGCATGCCTGGATAAATTATTCACAAAGAATAAGAGATGAACCCATCTGGAAAAAAGGAGAAAAGGCCATTGGGATCAGGCCAGCAGCTTTTTCCTGTAATGCTATTGCCAGCTTGCAACATTCATGTTTACTCTGTGACAGAACATAGCAATTATTTATATTGGTTTAATGGAAAGGGGCTTCGTAACATGAAATAAAACATGAGCAGATCGTGAAATAGAGAATAATGCTGTACTCCTGGAGAGGCAGGGCTGTAGGAAGGGGGGAACCCACCTCACCCTTACAACAATAAAGAAAAATCATCTCAGAACCAACCCGGCTAATTTTTACTCCATTTCCATGTTAGCATTGAGAACATTAAAATTCTGTTGCCATTTTTGAAGAAGAAAACATATTTCAGTAATGTTTGTTGGAAATATCATTAGGATAACAGTCACCCCCGCAATGTTTTATTGCAGGCATTTACTTCCTCACTGCCATTCGCAGTGATTACTCCCCAAATTACTTCTAAACATCCAAACTACAAAGGAAGGAGTTAGCCTAGTGCTGGGATTGATTGCTGTGGTTTCTCTTGCAAGACTAATAAGAATATATCTATCTCTTTTGCAGCTTTTTGCTTGAAGAGGTTCTGGAGCACTTGGCGAAGCCGGGTAAATGCTTCTCCGAGGCAACGGAGCCGACTGCAAAGACGCGACCCGTCGCCCCTCCGGTGAAACCAAGCAAACGAGGAAGCAAGTCAAAAGGATGACCCACTAATCCCGTTATTTTATTCCCCCTGTACATTCATGCCCCGTTTCTCTGGCATGAATGTACTTAGAAGAGGGGGAAAACGCCTAAAAACTAAAATTTACACAAGGCAGTTGAAGAGTGCATCTCACAGCAGCGTTAGGTAACAAACACCTGGGATTTCTGCTTCTTTAATCAACATTTAGTGCAGGTTTAATAACGTCTATTAAGAGCAGGTAGGCAAAAGG
This sequence comes from Tyto alba, assembly GCF_018691265.1. Classification (NCBI taxonomy): domain Eukaryota; kingdom Metazoa; phylum Chordata; class Aves; order Strigiformes; family Tytonidae; genus Tyto; species Tyto alba. Next base: position 16,009,795 of record NW_024881308.1, read on the forward strand.
AGTTTGGGAAACGACAGGAAAATAAAGTAGATAAATGCACTAATTGCAGCTTATCTGACAGCTCCGTGTTCTCCTCTACAGCTGAGGCTCCAGATCTAATATTTATACATTAGGCAGGATTGATTCCCTGGGATAAAGAAAGACGCTGCGCAGGGCGACAGCAGCTGATGGATGGGCATCGTCTCTCACCAAATGCCGGCAGATTGCTTTGTCCAGGTACCGCAAATTGAAAAAGAAACTATCTTGCAGCAGACACTGGCTGTTTACAGCAGGGAAGACTTGATCTACCTGATTTCAGAGCACATTTGAACAGCGTTGCCTTGCACTCTGAAGTAGCAACAGTTTTTTTCATGCATTTGTGTGTTTAGGAGGGGATAGGTGGGCTCCATCCTTCTGGGAAGCTCCCACCCAAACAATCTGTATATAAGCAAAAGGCCCCAGACTGGAAATCTGTATCTCGACCACATCTCATGAGGAAGAAAAGAGCTGAAAATGGAGAAGGCAGACGCTGATGGATACAGTCCCGCAGGGGTCAGGAGGCAGCAGCTCTGCCGTGCCTAGAGTGAGGGCAAGCAGCGAAGACCACCCAGCTCAGCCCAGGGAAATGGCCATTTGTTGGAGAATGGCTCAGAGACAAGGGTCCTGAGCCCACCGAGCAATTGTATGATCAGAGCCTGCTCTAGCTGCTGATGCTGAGCCTCACTAGGGTTTGCCTGCAGCTGCTCGCAGCTGCTGATACAGGAGGAATGTCAAGGACGCTTCAGCCCTGTGTACCGTGGTGTGTCAAAAACAGGTTAAGGGGAATTAGGAATAGTGGTCTGAGAAACCCAGTGTTATGATAATGGTGGTCTGAGAAACATTGTGTTACGGTACTGTCGTGTATTGAAAACAAGTCAAGAGGAATCAGAAATAGTAGCATGAGAAACTTAGTGTTATGAGAAGCTTGGGCTGTAAGCTAACTGCAAGTAGGTGGACCGTGCGAATACGACCTTTAGAGCTTAAGCCAATCAGCTAGTGACTAGTAGGCATAATAATTATCATTGTCTGTATAAATATATGTACCCTGGCCCAATAAACACACACGTTGATTGATGCTCTATCACCCACTCTGAACCCATCTTGGCGTGTCGTTTGTCCGCGGCTCCGCAGCCATTGCCCCAGGGTCTGGTGGAGGGACCCCCGGAGGCTTTAACCCTGCAGCTTCACATCTTGATTCATCCAGAGCTCCCCCTTGTCGAGGGTCCAGAGATCACCACCTCTGCGGCTGGGTTTTTTCAACGGCTCCATCAATTCGGAAACTATTAAGCCAGGAGAGGTCTGCCCAAAGCCCAGCTCCCTGCATTCAGGCAGCCAACGTGCATTTTGGCTCTCCTGCCGTTTCTTGCTGAGCAGCATGTCCAAAGGGGCTTGCTAAAATGTTTGCTTCCATTTAGTGCTTATGCAAAGAAAGAGCCAAATCTGGGGTGGCCTCAGCTGGTTGTGCAATTTGAAGGGGAGGCCTTGGGGGGGGGGGGGGGGGGGGGGCTTTATCCAAGGCAAATCCCAGGCAGATAGCATCTTCCTGGACCACAGAAACCAGCTCCCTGTTGTTATATGCAACCACAGCATCTGCAGACCCTTTCACGCAGTAATCAATCACCACGAGACTTGGTGGCAGGGCCCTGGCAGGGACTGAGTGTGTCAAAGTTCCTGAGCTCATGCATTTCCGTAGAGGGCAGGATTTAACGAGGAGAAAAAACATAAATTGAAATAACCAACAGCAGTCAAAGCGCTGACCCAGCAAATTCAAAGAGAAGCTTTTTTTTGGGGGGGGGGGGGGAAAGAAAAGCATGCAGAAATAATTGTTCCCAAAGCTCATCACTGACAAGTTCATAATGGATGCTTCCAGTCCATCGCTGATAGAAAGGAGATGAAAATGCAGGAGTGAAATCACTTCGCTCCTCTGGGCTTTGGGCTGTGCTTGACAGTGGATTTCTTCCCCCTGAGAGCCATCGCAGAGGACACACGCTGGTTAATTCTCCACGCTTCACTCCTTGCAGAGTGCAGTTGTTATGAGCACGCTCTCCTGCGTGGCCGCCAATAAACGTGAGCTACCTAAACCCAGGAGAAATCTAGAAATAAGCCAGCCTCTCCTCTCCGAGCGATTTCCCCTGCTACTTGTGCCAACATTTCAGACAGAAATCCTCCCGCCCAGCTCCTGAGCCAGCTTTGGAGAGAGCAGCATTCTTTCCGCCCTCCTGCTTTCTTTCCTCTGCTCGAAGCACAGTTGCACCCAACTCCCCCAGGAAAGGCAGCCAGATGCCCACAGGGGGTTGAATACAGCTGGGCACCGCCAAAGCCCTCAGATCAGCTCTAGATTTTTGGTATTTCCACTCCCTGCATTAGCCAAGAGAACTGCTGTTCCCAACCGATGCTCTTCTCCTCCTAAAGCTGCAGGAAAACGGTGCGGGGAGGCTGAGGAGCCCGGTGGGGCAGTGGGACGTGTCCCGTGGGAGCGATGGCTGAGGCCAGGCGTGAGCCTGGGCACCGATGGCATTGTTTGGAGACCGGGCACCCAGCTCGGAGCCAGCGCAGCCCGTTCAGTTGGTCCTCGCTCAACTGGAGCCGGGAGCATTTCAGCTCTGCTAACCCCACCTCGCTGCTCCCACCAAACCAAGGAAAGGAGGCCAGGCTCTGATGAGCTGAGGTTCAGCTCCTCTCCGGCAAAACTAGCCCTCATTTTCAGGAGTGTTAATTTCACAGTGTGGGCAAAACAATGTGAAATGTAATTACAATCCCGTGTTCGCCCGCGACTTCAACGCCATCGAGGCAGTGATGCTCCTGATGGGGCTGCCCAAAGGGACCACAGGAGCCTCTGCTGCCCTCCTGGGGGTCAACCACCACCCTGCACACTGAGGATTTTTGCTGGTTTTCCAGCCAATAAATCCCCTCCTCGGTGAACCTGCTCTCACAGTCACGTTGGTGCAAGCTAGGGATGGGGATGTGTGGATGCAGGGGTGGGTAATTAGCAGGCTGGTACCCGTGTGCTGCAGGACCGATGGGGCAGTGTGTATGGCACTCACTGATCAAGGCTTCCCAGGAATGTCCCAGCTCTCCCTAAAATCCCTGCAGGTACCTGAGATGTGTTGGGACTCCCCACCCCGTGCCCTGCACCACGGTTTGTCCTAGGCAGAATTTGCTAGGTAACTTCTGAAAGTGATCGCAGCCTGCTCTGGTGCAAAGGGGATTTCAAGCCTTTACTTGCACCCTGGCCTCTCCGGCTGGCAGATCTAGCCCACACTCAAGGTTTGCAGAAAAGAAAAGCTCAGGCCTTGCAGAGCTTTGCCAGCGATCTCCCTTTCCCAGCCACAATGCTTCCCGAAACCCTGCACCCATCCCCACTCCCCATCCCCGCCTGGTCCCTAAAACCAGTTTCCTCCGCTCAGCCGCCTGGGCTCTCCAGCCGGGTTCCTGGTGAGAAGAGGAGAAACCCAGTCTCCCAGGCTGTGATTTTCAACCCAGAATGATTTTCATTATATCTGTCCCAAAGGCGCAGAGGGGGACAGGCCACACAGGCGCTGAGCAGCCTGGAGGTTGTTGGGAGTCAGAAGAAAATGAGACAGAGCATTGCTTGCAAAGTTAATTTGAACCAACCGGCGCCTGGCGGAGCAGGCAGGAGAGCCTGTCCCACAGCAACAGCCAGCATTTTCCAGGGATACCGCAGAGCTGGGATGCTAGCAGGGAGGGGAGAGCAAAGGGCTTAGTCAAAATGTTTGGGCACAATTATTTCAAGAGTGCTCCAGGCATGTGAAGATGGGCTCTGGCACACGCGCCGGGGATGTGCCCTCGTCTGTGTGTGCAGCTCAGCGCCAGGCAGAGGCGTGGGGAGGGCTTGGAGGACACCAGGAGAGCCCCCACGGGGGGTTACAGAAAGCCAAGCCTTGACCCCTCCTGCGGGCAGCGCTAGCGGCAGCGAAACGTGGCACCCTACATGGGATATTTCAGTTGTTCAATGAGCATCCTCTGCCCGGCCTCCACTGCTCTCCTGGTGTGCCTAATTAATGAAGTTTTATGATTTTGCGTAATACAATAGCTGCAATAAAGAAGCGATTGCTCTGGATGGAACTTGCACTGAGGAAAAAAAAAATGTGTTTCAGGATTAGTGAGGCACATCTCACCCTGAGCTGCTGGACAGGGAGCACCAAGAGGTGCAAAGAAACCAGGTTAAATACCAGGTAACCGGATCCACGGGCAGGCAGGGCTGGGGCGGGCTGGGCTCCCGGCTCTGACAGCCAGGGCAGATGTGGGAGCGACGCCCCAGGTGTCCTCCCAGCTGGATTAAACATCTAGGAAAGGAGCCCCAAAGCCACAGATGTGGGGCTGGGAAATCGCAGCAGGTCCCCAGGCCACGATATCAAAGCGGGTTTCTTCAGGGGAAGGGGGAGAGTTGGGGGGGCTGGGTCTGCTGGGGCAGGGGGATGGCAGAGCCCAACAGAGGTGCTGGGCATCCAGGCAAGGTGAGCGATGCCTGGGGATGTGTCTGGCTGCTAGCCACAACAGTAAAACGCATCTTTCCAGCATCTCTCCTGCCTTCTTCAGCTCTGTTCCCTCAGCTCCCCTGTTTGGGCAGGGACCCATCCTCACCTCAGGCCGGTAAAACACCCAGCACGATGCTCGCTGCACACGGTGAAGGGCTTCATTGCAGGGCAAGAGAAAGCAGAGCCTCCCACCAGCCACCCCCCGCTTGCAACACCACCAGAGCACAGCCCAAATTACCTGGTTTATCCCAGCCTCCCGCCCCAGGCAGACACAGCACGCAGAGGAAATCCCAGGGGGCTGCTGCAATTGGCTCGAAACCACTGGCCCTGCCAGCTGGTTTGAATTTGCCTTGTGTTTGCAAAAGGAAAAAAAAAAAAAAAAAAAAAAAAAAAAAAAGAAATTTAAATGGCCTTTTAATACTTATTCAGCATCGCTCTGAAGGCTTTTTTAGCTAAACTAAAACGTATCACCGATGCCTTGCCGGTTTGCATTCACAGCCCAAAGGGGAGTTAAAGCTGGCTCGGCTCGTGTGTCAAATGCCCCAGAGAGCTCAGCAAAGGCGGGCAGGCGTTGTGCATGGGCCGGGAGCTCTGACAGCCCTTTCCTGGTTTATTCCCAGCTTGCTGATGCTGCAGCCAGCTGCCGAGCCTGTGCCGCTCGCCCAGCACCGCTCCCGGTCCCGGTTAGCTGCCCGTGCTGACGGTGGAGCCGGCCTCTGAGCTCCAGCTCATAAAGGTCTGCATGGCCCTGGCGGGTCTGGTGCAAAGATAGCAGCTCTTCTTGTTTTAAGGTCAATCTTACCCAAGCTCTGCCTGCAGGGATAAGGCTCGTCTGCCTGTAGGGATAAGGCTCGGGGCTGCTCCCAGGTCCTGCCTGGCTCTGCCTTGCCCCAGGAGCATGAGTTGGGTTCACAGCAAAAGGCAGAGGGTCTCAAAAGGCGCCTGGCAGCCCAGTATCCATTGGAGGCTGCCCTGGGTGGATCAAGCCCATTTGCACCATGAGATGGCACGAAATCCCGCAGCAACACAGTCCATCCTCCCACCAGCGTTTCCCCACACACCCCGTCCTCCCAGTGCTGCCAGAAACAGGGCAGAGCTTCCCGGTGCTAATTTACTTCGAAGAAAAGCGTAATGGATTTGTACAAAGCACAGGATGATTACAGCTCACTTTGGCATCTCTCTTGACCCAGCGTGGTGGAAGGTCCCGTGGCCCTGGCCCACGCACTCAGAGACATGCAAGTCCTCCTGAACTGTGGCAGGTCAACAGTATTCACCAAACTCAGCTTGATCGGCATCTTTATGCCAGCTGGCCTCAATCTCTCCCCTTTTCCTCTCAGGCTTTGTTACGTTTAATTAAAATTCCTATACACAGCCAGTTCTTTCACTCAGGCTATTATCGCCAGTGTGCTCTACTGCCCGCCTCATCGAGCTCATTTCATTAGAAATCCATCTCTTGGTGAATGGAGCCATATTTAGGAGGCAATACCTGGCCTGTGTTTGCATCTGAATGGGTCTATTCATGCGTCCCCATGACAAGACAGATGTCCCAAGGACCCCCATTCTCAGTGCTTCCAAGGAGAAAGATTCTAATTCTCAGATTAGAGATGCACCCACTATGCATTTTTTTCCATCGAAGCGATGGTTTGCTTTGCTGCAGGAAATTACAGTCGGGAAGGAGGAGGAGATGGAGGTGACCCTGCCCTGCCTCTGCATTTATTGCTGTTGGAGTTGCAGGTCACACTGCCCAGCACACCGCTGGGATCCAGAACTGCCCTCCCTGAGCGCACTGAGGGCGTGGATCTGTGCGTTAACCATCCTGAAGCTGACAAACACCTTCCCTCTTCCTCCCTCCCTGGGAAATCGGATCTCACATGGAGGCAACATTAGACGCTGCCTTCTCTGGTCTCACACATCAAACCTCCTGGGGGTTCCCCACGGTGCCTCTCTGGTCCAGCAGGTTCAAAGCAGGACCAGGGATGATCTGCAGGGGATGAAGGATGAACCCTCCAGAAGAGAGGGAGATGAAGAGCCACAAACAGCTTTCAGAGGAAGAACCCCTGGTAGAAAAAGCAACAGAGAGGCTGAGTCAGCTCCTGTGGCCAAGGGCAGCTACTCCTCCTGGGCCTGCAAGGCAGAGCAGTGCTCCCACACCAGTTAGCCATGGGGCTGGTGACAGGCACGAGGTTGCCCAGCCTTGCAGGCCAGCAGCCACCAGCTCCTGGAGGTGTTCAGCTAGCTCACCTGGCTTCTTCAGCACACCCAAAGGGAGCCTCTGTCCCATTTCATGCTCCTCACGTTTCCATCCTTCCAGAGAAGAGCCACGGCTGAGCCAGAGCAGTTGGCTCCAGGTTTATGCAACGGGAGCATGTTGCCTCCTGCAGACGCCCAGCAGCACTGCAGAGAAGCTGGGATGACATCCCCAGCCAGCACGGACACTCACAGAGCCTCCAGCTTCCCTTCAAAAATGGCAAAATCCTCTTGTCATCCACAAGACCACACAGCAGGCAAAAGCATGCAAGAAGACACTGGAAACCTGGCTCAGCACCAGCCATCTCAGTGTCATCCAGGCCAACCCTACTGATTTCCAGAGGCTGGGACTGTCCCAAGCACCCTGTGCTTCCCAAAGGGTGGCCCCGGTGTGGCACAGAGAACCTGGAGAGCAGGAGGCATTAGCAGCATGTGACAACGCTGTCCTGTGAATGCTGAGCCACACGTCTTCATCCAGCTCTCCAAGCAAAAGATATCCCTTTTCTAGAGCCTTAAAGCAAAGCGTTTTAAGTCTCTAGCCCTACAGAAATGGCAAAATGATGACCAAGATGGGGGAAAAAAAAAAAAAAAATTGGAAAGGTGAAAAGAGCATGGGGAAAGCAACAGGGGAAGTGTCACCTTTTATGTTTAGTCCCCAAGCATGAGTCCCTTCATCACACACCTCCAGCTTGCCCCAACTGAGACGCAAGGCATCTTGTGGGCAGGGCAAAATGGAGCTGTCTCAACCAGCACGCATGGGTTGCTGAAGCAATAGAGATAAAAAGGACGACATTTCTAGCACCTCATCTCTTGCACGTGGCATCTGGGATGGGAGGACCCCTGGGTCTTGCAGGACCACGCAGGCAGCACCATCCAAGAGCAGGGGTGATCCTCCCCCAACCCATGATGGAAGGTTCAGCCCCAGTAATATTAAAATTCACCTCCTATTTTGGAAATGGCCAAACACGGCACTGAAACACATTTATACTGAAAACATCTTTCTCAATTAAAAAAGATGTGTCCATTCAACAGAAAGAGAGAAAAAATCACATTACCCTCCAAGTAGAACAAGACTCTTCCTTTGGAGAGCCAGGAGCTGCTGTGAATTACAGTGAAATTAACTGTTCTTAGCCATCTTGTCTGAAAAGCCCAAAGCACAGCAAATATTTTAGATCTCGGCTCAACCTCAAATGAATTTTTCCCGGAATATTTTTAGTTCAGCCACTGAATGAAGAAACATGCTCTTCATTCATCTCTACTCTCCTGCTCCCTAGATGAAGAGCTCAAAAAAAATCTCTCAAATGCAAATTTCATCACCAAGGGGATCTGTGTTGGGCTGGCAAAGGTCAGGGAGAGATGGACCCAGCACCAAAGCAGCAACGGTACGGTGGCAAGCAAAGCAACACCGAAGCAAATCGGCCCAAGGCCGACCCCGGAGCTGCAGTGCAAATCCAGGAGACTGTCGCAGCCGTGGGCTTCCCAAGGGCTTGTCCCAAATTCCCCAGGACAGCGGCGCTCTCCTGCTGCGGGCAGCAGACCAGCACAGGCAGGAGCCTCGGGCCAAGCACTCTGGACACGAAACACTCTTTGAACCCAGCCTGAGCCCAGAATTCTGATATGCTCCAGACATGGAGCAGTGAAGCAACACGACAGTCCTCCTCCTCTTCCTCCTCCACCTCACAATCCCCATCGTCCTTCAGGGGACACGTGTTCCAGGAGGTTCTTTTGGTCCCCATCCCATCAGCTGAGACACCCCCAGCCCCCCAGCGGCCCCCTCCCCTGCCACCCCACCCACCCACCCTCCACTCGCAGCAGTAGCTGCTGACTCCTTTTAGCTATTCACTTCTGGTTCCCATCCCATACATTCCCTTCCATTTAGAGATATTGTCAGTTCGAGAATCAGAGCTCAGATGTTTGTTATTTCTAATGTAATTCCGAGCCAAAATACGAGGCAGCACTGTTTAGTCTTTCCCTCCGCTCTCATCACTGAAGTACGGCAGCTGAGTCAGCATTCTGCATTACCCATCGTGGCGCACTCCCCACGGACAGATGGCAAACTCTTAACTCTTCAAGCAGCTCCTAGATATTTTTACTGCCTATTGCTTTTTCGCCTCTGTTTATTTTTCGGGCTGAAATAAGCAGAGTGATGGGAAAAAGAAATCTCCTGCGGAGCGTTGCATCAGAGACCAGATTCCCATAAGGATTAATTTCAGTGGAAACAGCAAGACCTTCATTTTTTGGCAGGGTGAACTCAGCAAGGGCTGAGCCCTGGATCCCTCGGCACAGCAGAGCTGGTTTTCTGTGCTGAGCACCTGTGGACCCTCCTTTGGTCTGGCCTCCCTGCCAGCACCTTCCTGATGTCTCTGACCCCCTCTCAGGTCCAGTTTCTTACCCAAGCAGCGTGAGCCCACACTGTCCGTGGCACTGGCTGGAAGGTGAGTGGGGATGGAAGGACCCCACTCACATCCCCATCACTGGGCAGCATTTGTCATTGTCCTTCCCCGCACACGGTATCTCTGCCCGAGCTGCATCCCAGCCCTCGCTCATGCCTGGTGTGGCTCCTGGCTTTGGAAGATCTTCCTTGTCTCCCCAAGAGCATGAAGACAAGAAGCTCTCCACATCCAGCCCCGTCCTCCCATATGAACAGGCTCTGGCTGCCACAAATTGCAAGGAGCAGAGCACAGGGAGCAGCGGCAGCCGTTCTGGAGCAAGCTGGTTTCTTCCCTTGTGTTGCTTTGCCTTCGTATAAAGCATGAGAGCGCCGCTGCCTGCACACCGCAGGGCGCTTTCTGGAAGATAACGTAATGCTTAACAAGGAACCTTGCTTTTTTAATTATTATTATTATTATTGTATGTGTTGTGTGTCAGAAAAGCCAGGTCATCTTTGACTTGACTAATACCCTGAGCAGCAGAAGTGGCTCTTGTGACTGATGAATATTTCTTACTTAGTGCTCACATCTGTAAATGAGGTGCTAATGCTAAGTAATATCCTGCAGCAATTTGTGCATTAGGGAGTTGGAGAACATTAGCAGAAACTTTTCAACTGTTTTCTCAGGCAAGGGAAAAGCTTTCCTGAGAAAACAGTTGAAAAGTTTCTGCTGACAAGCCAGGACAGACATGAGAGCCCATTAACCTATTTCTCCTTTACCTGAGAAAGGGGAGCTTCAGGGCCTCTTTAGTAGAGAAGAGGTAAATGTGTCAAGACGCAATCAGAAGACCTTGTTGATTCAGATAATCACTAAAGATGTTTCAAGTGCAGACCGTGAGACAGCCAAGAAAGCCCCATCCAAACTGTCTTGGGCTGCAGGTGGCTCGGGGCAGGCAGAGCTGAGCTGGGAAGCAGCCGGTACCCTTCCCCAGCCCGAGACAGGCAGACCCACAGCATCCCTCCGGGTCGGTGCTGCGGGACGGTTAGGGGGGATTTGGGAATGTACAGGGATTTCCCATCCAGCGTTTTTACTGACTTCTGGGGTGGCATCACGTGGCCCAAAGTCAAGTTCTTCCCAAATTGGGATTGCGTCACCGATTTGTGTCTCCCAGCAACTGTGCTGTGTTATGTGCTGCAAAGCAAACTACCCAGAGCCCAGCAGCTATTTTTAACCCCAGGCAGGCCATGGCCATAGGGCGAATTCCCAGGAAAAACAAACACCTGACATGGCTTTTGCTTCGCCATAGCTGAAACCAAGTGAAAGTGGAGAAATCCCAGCTGGGAGGATCTGGGGAATGAAGAAAGAAGGCAGCTAAGTAGCATTAAGGTTATGTTACTGTTTCTACCCTTAAACCTCAGAGAAATCAGTAAGAACTTCCTGAACTGAACCTTTCCCCAGGAGAAAACAGAAAGGATCACAGCAAGAGGTGTAGACATGCCTCTTCTGCAGCCACATTAAAAATATCCTTTGTCTGGATTGCTCATCTGGGAAGGGCAGCTCTTGTGAGAGCTGCAGTGAGACACACAGCATGGCTCAGGGGCTCGGAGAGCCGCTGCCAACATCGGCACACAGGGATGCACATCAGCACCGGCACGGGGGAGCCGGGGCCGAGCTGCTTTAGAAATAAGCTCTTCACATCTCAACATAAAACTCCTGTTGACACACACCTGCCTCGCTCCTGCCAGAAGAGAACGAGGAGCCGCTTTCATCCTTCTGCATGAGCAGAGATGAGGCTGGAGCCCAGCATCAATAAATTAACGGAAGGAGAACTGCCTTTGCTTTCAAACAGAGGCACCGCAGATCTCAGCAGGCCCATCACAGCTTTCTGCTCTTGCCTAAATGAATATTCAGCTGGCAGGGAAATTGCAAAGACGGGCTCTGCTGACACCTTTCTGGGACAACACGGCAGCTCTGCCCTCCTTCTGCTGCGTCCCCCTTTGCAACAAGACGCCATGAGGCTGGTCCAGAGCCATTCTGCAGCACATGTCACGTTGGTAGAAACAACCTCCTCACCACCCACCGTGCGGACCAGACCCAGGAGTCCAGCCAGCTCCGGGCCCTCCATCATTTCATTAATGCCCATCAGTGCAGCAAGCCCCTGCTGACAGCACAGACCCTGCGGCAGAAACCGTCCTCCCAGCCCCGCTCAGTTCACAGGCAAAGGCTCTACCCCCCGCTTGCTCCCCTGAAGCAGATTCCCATCGCCAGTCCCCATTCAGCGGCTTATTTAACCTCTGTGGTAGCCGCGCTCCCGCAGCTGTAAGAAAAAGCCGTGTCCTCTGTGCTCGGGGCCAGGGCTGTTTATTTGCACTTGAAATCCCATCCATCCGCTGGTCCAGCCCAAGCCCGGGCAGCGCGGTGGGCTGGCAGGGATACAGCACGCTGCTGCCAGCAGCCCGTGACGGCCCCGCATCTCCCAGCCTGCCGACCAGGTACCACCAGGCACAGCCAGGCAGCCTTTGAGCCAAATCCCAGACAAAACCCCGGGGAAATACTTTGCCCTGTCCAGCCACCAACCTCCTCCCTGCTCACAAGAAAGATGTTGTCCCATTTGTGCTAATTAATAGGACCTTGGCTCAAACGCCGGCAGCCTGATTGCCTAGCAAAGAAAGCTGCCTCTGACCCCAAAAGCTTACACTTAAGAAATAAAATGAGCAACTACCAGGAGGATACACCTGGCCAGCACCAAGATACAAGGGCTGAGCAGGGCTGCACATGGGCACAGCCCACGGACACCGGTGGGAAGCAGCGGGTGGCTGCGGACATGAGGGCAGCCCGGAGGGGGGAGGCAGGAGGAGCAAGAGAGGTGGGAAAGCGATGCCTGAAGCAGCATCCGAGTGAAATCAAGCTGACCCACAGCGAGTTTGTTGAGGCCAGAAAAAGGGATATTGCAGCAAGTGGAGGGGGATGTGATGAAAGAGCGGGTGGGAGTTTTAGCTTTAGGAAAGTCTTAGCAAGGTTACACAAGCCCTTGAGGTGGCCAGGATATGAAGACACAGGAGGAGGCAGGAGATGAAGACAGCACTCAGATTCTGGCAGAGGAGCAGCGTCCTGCCATTGCTGAGCTCAGGGAAACACTGAGATGAGGAGAGGTTAAAAGCTCTGACTTTGCCATGTTGTGCTCGAGCGGGCGGTGAGACATTCACGAGATGTCAGAGAGCTCCTCTGAGATATGAATTTGGACAGGGAGAGGAGGGCCCGGAGTCGGGATGCATGCCTCTGAGTCATCACCATAGAGATGGTATTTGAGTGTAGCTGCAATGAGATTACCCTGAGACACAGCACAGAAGGAGGGACACGGTCTGTGAACTCTGGTGGCAAAGGAGCCTCCAACAACAGCCCAGCTATTAGCCAGGGGACAACAAGTGGCCAAAAGTGGGACATGTTCCAGGCAAGGGTCAGAGCCAGACCACAGCCATGGCCTCGCCTCGCCTCGCGAGCATGATTTGGGCTCTCTTCAGAAGATGCCCACCTCTTCTCCATCAGCCACACAGGAAATCTAGGTCCCCAAGCCATTAGACACCGAACTCGAGCACTTCAAAGGGGACAGAGCTGAAAAACAGAGGGAACCCCATACTTGTACCACACAGGGGAGCCACAAGGAAAAACCCCAGAGCAGTGAAGTGACAGCTGGGGTCAGGGTGAGGGGGAAAGAGGGACCCCAGAGCAGTGCCACAACAGGCTGCTGTGAAGTGACACATCAATCCATCACCACTTGGCCAGGAACAGAAACCCCCCATGGAGCCGAGCCGATGGAGAGACTGAGACCTCTTGGCCTCGTCCTTCAGCACGTCTTCCCTGATCTCCAGGACCTGGAAGAGCCACCTCTTCCCCCCCTCCAGGCAGGGGTAGGAAGAAAGGTGGACACGGTGCTCTGGGCATTGCACTCAAGCATTTTGCCCCCAGGTTTCATGCCCCAAGCTGTGGTTAGTCCTGGAGAGCGACCAGAAGGTGGCAGGCTCAACTCGTCCACGGATGATGGCTCTTCTGCAGGAGGGTCTGGCCTTGGGACAAAATTGCTGGCAACGCAGTTCTAACCCATCACCTCAAAAGGAAGCCAGAGCACCGAAGCACTGGAGGAAGAGGAGAAAAAGGGACCATCTGAGCTCCTCTGAAAAGCAACCACAATTTGGGAGAGCTGTGTCTGCAATCAAGGCCGATGCCTACCAGGGACACAGTCGCACTCAACGCTGGGGCTAACATGGGGCGAACGGCCAAGCTGGTATTGTAGGAGACTGTTTCTCTCCATTCTGCTTCCAGATAACTAACATGAATCAATGGAGAGGAGGAATACATCTGCAGTTCCAGCCGTCCCTCCCCACCCCCGGCATTCTGGTCCCTGGGAGAGCATTTGAAAAATTGCAATCGCTATAATTAGAAGTAACACTCACTTTCCAAGAGGAAACTGTGCAAAAGGTTGACTTCCTCTTTAATGCCATTTCAACTCGTTAACAGCTACATATCTGCAGCTCCAATGGTGAGGGGATTTGCTGAGCAGCAATCTGGATCACTAACAAGAAATGAGAGTTTCCTCCCACTTCAATGGGGATTACTTGCTTACTCGCTCCAGGAGCGAGACACCAGGTACTAAGATGCACAGGAGACTGTGATACTGTGTCCTCTCCCTTAGAAAAGAGCAGCGGCCAGAGGCATTTTCAGTTACTCATTATCTCATCACTATTATGCATTGCCCCCCAAGGCCAATTAACACTGCTGCATACAGCACTGGCTTGGCAACGCCAAAGACACCCAGAACTTCATTGCTAGAGCTTTCAACAGAGCTACAAGTCACAAGCAAGCTCCTTGTGATTCCATACAAGGAAATATTCACAACATACAATAAAAATAGCCTCCATCACTACACGTTATAATCACATCAGGGAGTTTCCAATCTCTGCAGTAATAAATGATGCCCTCCCTCCTCACCAAAGCATTCACCCAGAGTGCTCTGCAAACACTGATTAACCCTCCCGACATCCAAGGATGGGCTGCAGCAACTCCGGCACAGACCGTGGTCAGCAAAAAAGCACGGCAGGGAGTCAGCAGCAAAGCCCGGACAGTAATGACCATTTTCTCTTCTTCGATAATCTCAGTGACACAAGGCAAGTTTACAGCATATCTTGCCCTTTCCAACCTTTCTGGGACCTTAAGGTCAAAAGAAACTGCTACATTTTCTCCCCCTTCAGAGTTATTTTTGTGCTGAGCCCAGAAGCTTGTGACGGATAAAAGCACCTCCAGAAAGGCAGTCGGCCTTAACACAGAATTATCAAAAGGTAAAGAAACTCCCCTGCTCCCCCTGGCAGAGTGCTCCAGTGGTTAAATCTCTTGCTGTTCAAAATGCTTATTTCTACTTTGAACTCATCTGCATTTTGCATCCAGATGTTGGTCCTTACTCAGCCCTACTCTGCCACATTATAGAACTACCTACTCCTATGCAACGCTATTCAGGCACCACAACCAAATCTCAATGATAAGCTAAAAGCAAAGGGCACTTTAATCTCTCGATGTGGAAAGACACCAGATCAGTTACTGGAAATGCTTCTCCAGCCATGGCAGCTTGCAATGACGGAAGCTTGGGAACTTCTGCAATGAACGTTCTTTCTTGCTCAGACCCCCCAGCCCCTCATTAGATTCACCAAATAAACTCACATTCTCTTTCAAACCACTGACACGAAGGGCATTTCAGCAGTCAGCCTCAAGATGGTTTTCTTAAGACAGAATTAGGCTCAGTTCATTTATCTACAAAAGTCCCTTAAAAATAATTTTTCCCAAACTTTTTCAGACACGGAACCAGACCACGCTTTTTTCACTCATTTAAATCCAGCCTCAGAAGTCAGTTGTGCCACCCCCATGTCGTTTGTCACCTCTGACCTCCTCTGTAATGACAGAATTAGATGTGTGTGTCAGTCCAAGCTGCTGATTCCTCCTGCCTCCCCCAAAAAACATCTGCAAGGTTGTTTCTGTGGAAGCTGTGGCTCCCATACAAGGCAATTGCTCCCCAGCCAGTGAAAGACAGCTGGGAAGGTTTGACCAAGTAAGCGATTTACTTGGCTGAGCATCATTTAATTCTCTACAATGGTGGGGGGGGAGGAGGCAAAATACAATCGAGTCACCTAAAAAAGTGAAGTATCATCCTGTGTTGCTTGTTTCCAAAGGGCGCTTGAGTTCCTGCAAATGTCACGCTCGTCCCCAGACAAGTAGGGAAGAAACTCTATCCAGTGGTAAGTTAAATGTCTTCCCTTCTCCCACTCACTTCAGAGGGAAGAAAGCCTTGGGTGGCTCAGTTCCTCCAGCACATCTGCAGGTGTTTGCTTCACGGGCTGTACCCTTCTTTTACAGCAAACCTGCATGGCCAGGCATAGGCAGGTACAGGCTCCTCTGCAGCAAAGCTGAGCACCAGGTCGCACCCGCCGCCGGGCTGCGGCTGGCAGGCAGCGTGCAGGACCCCGGGGAAGCTCAGGTCACCCCACAGTGCAGACCTGGCCTCGCAGTGTTTTGCAAGAGAAAGGCGACTGCACACGTCAGGCCGATTAGGAGGTGACAGATAGACGGACAGGCAGGCAGGCTGCCTTTTAAATAGTCTTCATATTTTTCCCATGGCATCTGTCTGCAAGAGTTCAAATCATGATTCTTACTTACAGCTTTGAAAGGATTTAAAATGCTTAAATCCCTGTTAAAAAACTGAACTACCAAAGCTTGGCTGGATACTACATTTTTAAATCTACAATGAAAGCAGCGCACTGGATTTTAAGGGCTGCAGAGCTCTCATGGTAATACCCTGCAAACACTGAGCTCCTCCTAATGATCAACCTGCTATAAAAGTGGTTTGGTGTCAGATTCAGATCTCGGCTATATCACAGCTGTGCTGAAGTGAGTCCACCAAAACTCCCCTCCCCTTCTGGGCGAGGGATCAGGGTCTGGATGTGCAGTTTGTCCTGTTTTAAGACACCACACAAGCAATAACTTTGATGTAGAGGGCCCAGATGCTGGCAGGGATATAGGAGAAATCATTTAGCTGCCTCTCACCCCAGTGAGTGCGGGGAGAGAGCAGCAAGTCCCAGAGCGAAATGCTTTCAGCAGGACAAGCTGCTGCTGCTGCCCCCCCAAGTAAAACTGCCGTACATTCTACGTGCTCTGCTTCCCCTGCACCTAACTGCAGCAGCACAGGGCTCCCACGGGGCCTGGCAGTCTGCTACCATGGCTTGTTGGGGGGCTCTTCAGCTGCAGCTGGGTCCAGAGGGTCTCCATCTGAGTGGGAAGCAGGAGGGTCTGAAGAGGGGTGCTCAGCTACCCTACCTGGAGTAGCCCTGCCAGTCCCCCCACACCTAGACACGCTGCAGGCAAGGCAGGTTCCATCACTAGCCCAAGCCTTTGGAAAAGCCCATTTGTAGCATAAACCACGGAGGATGAAGTCCCAGGGGAGACCTTCACTTCCCGTTACTCTTTATTTATCATCCTCTTTAAGACAGCTGGTTTAACTTCCACCTTCCCATGCCGAGCGCAGCCCACTGTGTGCAGGAACTTGCACTGCTCACAGGCAAGCCCCAAACTTCCCAGCTTCTGGCCAAAAAATGAAGCCTGGCCAGAGCACAAGCAAGCATGACACGACAGCAGCTCCGAGACCATCACCCTGCCCATCACCTGCACTCAGTGCCCTTCGCTGGCTCTCCTCCTGCACCAAGGGAGAGGAGCCTCCATTCTGGTTTGACTAAAACTGTTGCGCTCTGATGGGGAATTAGAAATGGATCTACCAAGGAGGGTGAAAAAAGGGAGAGGGGTCCACCCCTGCCAGCAGCTGTGCCCCGTGCGATACATGGGTACACATAATACCCAGGGGACTTCCCCGCCGGAGGAACACGATCGCTGCCAGACACAGTTCCTGTTCCCCATCCAGCCTGCAGCTGGATCTCATTGCCGAGGAAAGGCTGACTTCTGACTATTCTGTTTATTCTGCTGAAGACTATAATCATTCTGCTAATTGTTTGGGTTTTTTTAGCAAGCTCCTATTTTTGTGAGCCCATGTGCTGCGCTCCCTCTGCTGGCAGGCTCACTTGGGCTGGAGGAGAAGCTGCTGGGGAAGGGCAAAACCAAACCCCTGCTCCAACCGCCTGCAAAAAGTCACACCAGAAACCCTTCCCAGGCCCTGGCTTCGCTAAATGTGAGTGTCAAGACCCGAGAGTGGCATTCTTCTGCCAGCTGTCTTCCTCACAGCCTGGTTACGCTGAGTCTTGTCAATAGAAATGGGTGGTTTGGTAAAATTCTAGTAATCTTTCCTTTAGATGGAGAAACTCTTACACTTGAAAATCATGACCACAGCAGAGGCAGGGTTGTATTGCTGATGATGCTTCTGAGTTGTGGTGTTCAAAGGAAAAGCCTCGGCATGAGTAATCACACCCATGACAAATTATGAGCAAAAACATGGAAGCACGTCTTGAAAATCTTATAGAAAACCTCTTGAAGGGCAGGACGCATCTCCCAAGGAGAAACAAGGGGATCCTTCAGAAAGGCGCCTTCCCAAGCCCCGTGCCAGGAAACACGCTTCACAGCAGAATCTCAATGGCATGTTCTCTGGCTTCAGGCTGCATTTCTGTTTCGTGCGTGTGACACGCAGCCATTAAACACGCCACGCCGCCGCACAGACGGCTCACTGCCACGGTCGGCAGCGGCTGTGACACGCCTCGCGCCTCCCTGCCCCATCACACAGCGCAAGTGCTGCCGACTCGTGCAGCCCAGCACAACTCGCGTCCGTCTCAGACACCAGCTCAAAGCAACACGCGTGGGAAGTATTAAAAACCCCGCCAGAGGATTGACGAATATTTGGGGGTGGGAGCAGGACCCGGGGTCAAACTCTTCCTCAGGACTCAACCAGGCTTAGGTTCCCAGCATTATGCTACCCTAAAGACGACCCTACCGCCTCCTGTTTTCCTGTGAGGTCCTTATTTTTTCTGGGAACTTGAGCAAAGCCTAGTAGAAGAAAATCCTTTATGCTTCAGAGAGTGTTTCTCATACACGGAACCTCTATTGAGAGCCTCAGAGCTGCCTCCCCTTTCTGGAAAGGCGGTGAATGGGATTAAGCCCAGGGTCTTGCAGCATTTACAGTGTTACTTTCATCATCAGAGGAGCAGAGAAATCTTTTGATGGACATTAGTATAAGCCAGCAGCCAAGTCATTAACCTAAGAGTTGGGGAGTTTTTCATCAACTCTATTCAGTAGGAAAGTTGGGAATTGGTAAGGGCACTTTTAAAATCAGCCAAATAAGGGGCAAGACATCCCCCTGATATAGCTACTTTCTTGCTAAAACTATTAATAAACATTGCACATTGCGTCAATCTCTTAAGGTCAAAGCAATCTTTTTCCCTAGTGGAAGCTCTTACGGAGATTTTTGAGCTGTATTTTATGCCTAAATGTGCTTCTTTAATGAGTGCAATTTTACATCCGCTCAGGTAAAATGCGTTGTTGTACATTTGCTTTCTTCCATGGTTTTATTATACCTATTTGGCTGATGATGCCCAGCCAAAAGAAATGAAAGAAGCTGGGAAATAAAAATGGAGTTCCTGAAAGCCTTTGTCTTCGTAATAAAAACAAAAAAACGAAGCCAGGCCTATGAAGCAGCATGCTTCATTTCTTGTTTACTGAGATTTCACTGTGCACCTTGTCCTAATATAAAAAAGCACTTAACATAAAAAAAAAAAAAAACTTAATTCTTCTGCTAGATGAGCCATTTGCTTCAGCTATAACATGCAAAGGAAAAACAAGATGGCTGTAAACTGCCCAAAGGGATATGAAGGCTGCCTGACAGAGACACCCTGCTCCAGAGGCTCTTAACAGAAGTACCCTACAGCTGGGGCATGGCGCAGGGAGCCAAGAATATTAAATACAGCCCAGGCCTGCTAGTGGAAACCTCTCTAAACTCCAGTACGCAGTAAATTAAATCATACAAAGTGGCTCTTATCTCTGCTGGCAATGAGAGGGCAGTGGAGAGAGCAATAGATGAGAAAAATTCAAATTAGTTCACCCGTGAAAATAATGATAATTATGAAGTATTACTGCTGCTAAGTGCCAAAAGAGGCCCAACAAGAGCTGGGCCACCACACTGGGGCCCGCACAGTGCTTGAGGGGGGGCCTGCCATGCCTGAGCCCAAAAAATGTTCATTGTTATTATCAGGATCATGATAAAGGCTCTAGGGGAGCTCAACAGAGCAGTCGCGGGGGCGGGGTGGCCAACCAGCCACCACAGAAAGCCGGGCCGGGCCTCGCACAGCCATTTCCCCCCAGCCCACCGCCATCTTCCCTCCCGCCCCTAGCAACCGCCCCCCTTAGCAACGCCGAGCCACGCCCCCTCCCTCGGTCACGCCCCCCCGCGCCTAACCACGCCCCCCCTCCGTCTGCGACGTCGCGCTGGCTCCGGCGGGGAGGGGGCGTGGCCGCTGTCACGTGGACGCGTTGCCTAGCAGCGCCGTAGCCATGGCAGCGCCGGTACGCGGGCGGCGGGAGCGGGCAGCGGCGGGTCGCGCAGGCGGGAAGGGGGACGGGTAAGAGCGGTCATCGGGGACGGGGGGTGACCGACACCCCCCAAACCACCCTTAGGGGAACCGGCCGGCGGGACAGAAGCCACGGTGAGGGGCGCAGAGGCTGCCCGGTCCAGCGCCCTGCCGTCCCCGAGGCCTCGAGGCCTCGCTGCGCTGCCCTGAAGTCAACGGAGGGGAGTGTGGGAGTGAGGAGGGAAAACCCTGACAGAAAATAACCCCTTTGGGGCGTGGGGCAGCCCGGGCCCTGCTCCCCTGAGTGCTGTGGCGGGCCGGCCAGGAAGGCGCTGTGCTGTCGCCGTGTCTAGACCTCAAAGGGAACCCCAAATCTGTGTGTGGGGACGGCAAGGTGTGGGGAGCCGCGGCGGGCCGGCTGACGGGGATCTCGGAGAGAGCTGCCACCCCGGGATGGGCAGGCATGGGGAGGAGGGGTGCTGTGTGGCACTGCTGTGCTCTGCTTTGGGTGCACCGCTAGCAGGGCAACAGGTCCCCCAAAAGGAGCTTCCTTCATGTCCCTTTTCACATAAATATATTGACTACATAATGGTGGGCAATAGCCTCTGCGGTTCCGCAGCATTTCAGCCCAACGCTGGCAGCAGGGAGAGGTCCCTGAGATGCCTTTTCCCAGGACACTGAACTGTGAGGTATCAGGATTCAGAAGGTGATTCCCCAATGATTTTGAACCAAGCTGTGTTCCTCAATCAGTGATTTCTCCCAGACCTTCCTGGGGAAAAAGATATTTTTTAAAAAATGTATATATTTCAGGGCTCTTTCTTCAGTGTCCATGCAAAGTTGGACTCGTGGTGTTTGAACCCAAACGCCTGTTCTTGGGGTTCTCAGGCAGTTAGCATCGTCTGAATCAACAGACAGGCCCGTGAGGTTGCCTGTGGTCGGCTCCAGCAATGCGTTAATTACAGGGGATTTCTAGACAGCTTTGCTAGGTTTGGGGTTTTTATGAGTCTCATGTTTTATTTAGGAGACATACTTACTATAAAGGATTCTTGAGATAGAAGGGGCTTTTTGCTGTCAGGAGCAACTTCACAAAAATTGGATTTCTGCAGCTCTCCTTATACCCTATTCCCTTTGTATTATTGGTAATTACATAATGCTAAAAGAGCCTTAAAGCAGAAGATGTAGGAAGACACAATCCCTGCCCCCAAAACCTACTGCTCCCAGTTACAGAAACAAGAGTGACAGGTGGCAAATTGCAGGCCAGGGAGAAGGCTAAAAGAGATCTCTAATTCTATCAATTTAATGAGTTCTTTCCTTATCAGCTTCTGCCTTGCCAAGATCTGCTAAGTGGCTTTTCTTAGAGATCAAATGACTATGAATTAGCCTGTGGCAGCTCCTTTTGTTACACAACTGACCAGATTTTCGACAGTTCAATCTCTAAAGAGCTGAGCTGTTTGCAAAGCCTGGCTGCTAAAGCCAGGGTGCAGTCAGCAGCTGAGCTCTTCTGAAAATCAAGCCTCTGCGGGGCCAGATTGTGAGGCCATGGGGCCTGCACCCACGCAGGCAATACCCAGGGCCTCACAGGATGCCTCCAAGAACTTTTCACCCTGATACTCACCAAGTGTGGGGGGGGAAAGCCAGCTGTGGGAGCCAAGACAGCCACGATGCTCCCGCTGGGAGCCTGCGTTCAGATCAAACTTGCATGGCCACATCCACACCAAAGCAGCAGCAATTCAGACTGTTTTGGGAAGTACTTTGCACTAGCCTAGGAAACGTGATAGAGTGTTTCGGGTGAAATCTGTCCTTCCTTCATTTGCAAAAGTGTTTTTCATCTGGGAGTGCAGGGCACTGAAGCAGTCCTTGCTCTCCACTCTTCTGCCCAGAGAATGGATCTAGCTGAGGAAAGGCATCTGTGGGGATAACCTTAGCCCCAGGTCTTCTAGCTCCAGGGCTCTTTGATAACTTTTAGAGTGGTGTAGAACAAGGACCTCACTTGTCTCATTTCTACCATCATGAAAACCAGTGTTGTTTTACTTTGGACCACACAAATACCAGGGGCTGACCTCCTCTTGAGAAACTGGATAAGCCCTAAACCTCAATGTGCAACCATTTATAGAGCTTTAACCCAAATGAAGGCCACTTCCATCAGCAAAGAGAAACCTTGAAACTAAAAGCCAAACTGCAGGTGGACCTTGTTTATTAGGCAAGAGTACTTTTTTTTTTTTCAGCAGGTTTGAAATTGAGTTGTATTTTATAAATTGCAAATTTAAAATGTGACTATATTTATTCCTCTTTGTCTTGTCCATGACATTTTCTTAGTGATGAAAATGCTGTTTCTTGCTTCACTACAGAATTCAGGAAACGAAGCCACATTTTGCATGGAAGACAAAGGCACACAGCACATTTCACATGTGTGAGGACAGGTAGGGCAGATGGGGCTAAAGCAAAGGACCTTCTCAGTCACACAGCTGAGTGGGGTTTTTTTTCCCCTCTGAGACTCATCCCTCTGATGCTTAGGTGACATTTAGGAGGAAAATATATTTAACTTTTGTATCAGGACCTGACAGAATTGATGCATTACTGCATTTGGAGGTTTAAGACATATTAACAGACATCTAGATCTGCACTGGGTCTCGTTAAATTAAGTAGTGTGGAGTCAGTCTCTTGAATTTCTGTTCGCGAATAACAGTGTGCAAGTAAAAGCCTGCATTTTGTTACAGGCTCACCAATGCAATGTTTTAATGAACCATTTATGAGCAAGCCTTATGAATGACTATTCTGAGTTTGGATGTATTTAAGAGCACTGATAGAAATTTAAGATTTTTCAGCTTTATGTGGCTGCTGACCTGAACTTAACTGCTTAAAAGCTGTATAGTTTAATGGAAAATAATCAGAGCTACATTTCCTATACAGTAAAAGACGCATGGACATAGACTCCATGCAGAAATACAGGCACTTTCACTGAAAGTATGACAAATATATGTATATATACACACACAAACGTGTACACAAATTTTATAGGTGTACCCATATGCATTATTTGCGTACACAGTTCTTTTTAAGTGTATTCAAACTGTAGCAAATGCCTAGCTAGAACTGAAACTGTTTTCATGTGCAGTTACAGGAGATGCACACGCTATCACAGCAAGCATGCAAGGCTGTGCGCGTGCAGTCTTCTTAGAAACCACCTGGTGCAACTTCTGTCGAGGCAAAGAGGTGTTGTGCGGGTGCCTTTGAACCTGTACACCACATCAAGAGCGGAAGGAAAATAGCAGGCCAAGGACCTCAATAAACATGGATTATCATGTTTACTGTAACCACTTAAAAATGGCAAAGGCAGCCCTGAGTTCTGCAGAAGTCAAGTCCTTTGCCCTATTTCTATAATCAGGCCTTCTCGTGCATTGCCTGCTTCCCACATGATGTGTTGTGAGTCAAACAGGACTCAGAGTAGGTGGGGCCTTCACCAGACAGCTCCGTAAGACTTCAAAAGTTTCAGT
Organism: Tyto alba; assembly: GCF_018691265.1. Taxonomy (NCBI): domain Eukaryota; kingdom Metazoa; phylum Chordata; class Aves; order Strigiformes; family Tytonidae; genus Tyto; species Tyto alba. Next base: position 16,032,963 of record NW_024881308.1, read on the forward strand.
TCCTGAACAAGTTTTGTAACACCACCCCCCTGAAGCTAGAGATTACAAGACAGTTTGGCCCTGTTGAGTCATGAGCCACAGAGGCTTCAAATAGAGCTCCCCGACCTGCTCGTAGTAGTGTGTGCTGCTCCCCTGGCAGCAGAGGCAGAGAAAGCAGAAGCCGTTCACGATATAGTAGCTGGTAGAAAGACAAACGCTTAGATATATCTGGCATCCCACTTGCAGAGTCCAATGTCATCCTTAAAACCACTTCCTCCTTCTTGTCAGCAGCATCCTGTGTGATTTCCTGCGTTGTTTTGTAAGAGCAGTACAAATGAGAGGATTCTTCCTTTATAGAAAGCCATTTTCTGCCTTTAGCAGCTTTTCTTTTAAATCTATTTACAAAACCCCTCTTTAAAGCAGTTTTCTAAGAGATTTTATTTTTTCTTTGTTTTCTTTGTTTTTTGGTTGGTTGGTTGTTTTTTTTCCCTAGAATTCAGAGTATTTCTCTCTACAGTCAAAATCCTTTTCTTGGCTTTTGTTTGTTTGTTTGTTTGTTTGTTTTTAAATACAGTTATTGTTAACCTAGAAACCCCAAAATTCACTATTTCTCTTACAAAATAGATTTTCTGAGATACAGCACAGCAAAGTTTTTATTGCATGCACAAGAGCTAATTTTTCACTGAAATCACCTACTGATCTTAATAACTACAAACATCTTGGGCTTTATTTCAAAAAGAAATTAATTTCATTTCCATCCTCATCCAAAATCCACTCTGAAGAGCAAATATATTCAGAGTAATTTACATGCACCGTGCACCATTCCTACTATTGTTAGGATATCACTCCCTCCCACAGGCACGTAAAGCTGCTTACTCAATGCTTAAGGCCAAACTCTAATACTTCTTTGATGGATCCTAAACTGAGGTAAGTTGGCATCTTCTGGCAGCTCCTGAAAATGAGCTTTGGCAGAAATTTAACCTCCTTTACACTCAATTAAATTCTTTTAGTCTCACTTAAACTGCCACCCACCTTCCATTGTGTGTTATAAACCCTCCAAACACCCTAAACTTTCTTCTTTTGTATTAATATGTAGATCAAATCAATTTGTCTTCCTGCTATTCATGTTCATCAGGGTACAAATCAATCTAAGGAGAACCCAGTTGAGGCAAAGGCAGACTGCTTATACTCCACCATATCCCTCTGCTCCGAACATGTTATTCTCTGTGTCTTGTTGGCCTGTCTGCTTAGAGTCAAATCAATTTACTCAAGCTCTTTTGTTATTAAGAACATTGTCAATGAAATAAACCCAAGGATCTGTGTAGCATAGACAAAGCCGAAGGCTTGTTAGTATTGTGGGGGACAAATGTATTTGTTCCTCCTGACCAACAGCATTTCCTGTGATAAGAATAGTTTCTGGTTACCACAGGCTGTCACATATTTATGCACAAATTCCAGTTTCTGAGAACCAAACGAATATGTCTCGGGCTGCCCTTCGTGTGAAACTTGACAGGTTTGGTTCACACGGCTTGCTGAAAAACAATCTCAGCTCCCATAGTTTGTCCATGGGTTTGTATTCATTCTCTCCAGGTCTGTCTGCTCCGGCAGGCACCTTGCCACATTTCAGCCATAATATCTGTGTTTAATCCACCTTTAGTATAATTTTCACCTGCAGCCATTAGCCGCCTTGTGTTAATCTGCAGTTAATCTGTTTTACACTGAGGGCTGAAACCAGGAGCTTGACTTCAGGTTTTATTCTACAGTACTGGTATTGGAACCCATTATCAGTAGCAACGAGGTAAATTAAACAGTAGTTTCTATTTTACACAGCCTGTTTTCGGAAGTTGTTGACGTAACCCTGCTTGTCTGGGCTTCTCTGTCATGATGACATCCTAAATGTGAGACCCCTGTGTTTGTGTGGCAGTCCTTTATTCGAGAGCTGTGGTTTCTCAGTGTCAGGATTGTGGCCAGTGTTCCCCAGCTGCCGTGCGTGCTACGGGTACACAGCAGCAGCAGCAAGTGATGAGCGTAAGAGCTCTCAAGTCCCAGTTTTAATGTGGGTGCTGATGTTTGCAGTCATTAGTCAGCTAATTACCATTTGTGGCCTCAGTAAAATGAGGATTGTGCTACTTGGGATCTGCCCAGGCCTCTCAGAGGGATCAGCTGGTTAATGTATGTGGAAGGTTAGAATATATGTGGAGCTTTCTGAACAACAGATGCATTGAGCTTTCTTGATCGCCTGAGTATTTGATGTCCAGTGGCTTGTACCTTCTCCATCGCTTTCAGCAAGAACTGTCAGCACATGCAAGGCGGTATCTAGCATCTCTGTGCTTTTTATACTTGGCAAGGTCCTGGCAGCCTTTTGTGGCTTTGACTCACACCCTCACCTCACACTGCAGCTGGGACGGCCACTGGTGACCTCGGCATTTGGACGGAGGCTGAACCACAGCTCCAGGAACGCTGCCTGGCCCGGCTTCCCCGCTGATGTGAACTGTGGAGCTGCGCTGACTTAACGCTGGCCGGTGCCTGGCCGCCTGGTTCCTTCCTTAGATTTTGGTTTGGTTCAGGTCACAGACAGCCTTGGAATTGAGGAGGGCCGCGAATCTCTCAAGATGCACTTGACAAGCTGACGTGGCCTGAGCTAGTAAAACAAAACCCCAGCCATGGCAGACTTTCCCTGTCATCCCTGAACATTTACAATCTTCCTGTTTTACTGTGCAGGTGAAATTATTCCCTGTTAAGTTGTGGTTCTGCTGCAGGCATTCTGCTTCCATCCAGAGACGGCTTTTTTCAGAACTTGAAAACATCCTTCTTTAATCAGCTGAATTGGACTTTGAATCTCATGAAGTGGCAGGGACTAAGTACACTGTGTCTGTAATGCCCCATCTGTCTTCTGTGAAGCTGTACAGAGCACAGCCAGAGGACCTCTGGGCTCATCTAAAAACATTACACTAGAATGAAACCTGAACTAAAAATAGTAATTACTGGAAAACAAAGGGGACAACCTGATCCCACAGTTGGCAGTCTTAGTACAACAGCAGTGATATGTAATTGTCTGCATATTTCTAAACTACACTTGAGAACAGCTTCCAGGAGCTTCAAAGTAGAGACAGCTTTGGCAGATGGTTTCTCATTGCAGGAGAGAGGCCTCCTTGGGCTATCCAGGCCCCATCCCAAACACAGACCAGGCCTTTTGGCATATTGCAGCTCAGCTACCTGCAAAAGCTCTCAAGTGGGCCAGAACTGCCTCTTTTCCCTGACAGCAGAGGATTTGAACAAAACAGTGAAGCTCTAAATAACCCTGATAAAGTAAGACCGGGTCACTGGAAGAGGGGTGCCCTGTGCGGTAGCAGAAATCCCAGTGTAGCTCAGAATCCTGTATTTTTAGGCAGTGAACAGATGTCCTGCAACCAAGGTGGAGAAAACAAGCACAGTATGAGAAATGACAAAGTTTTGAGTTTGCTAGAGTGAAAGGACAGGTCAGCATCAAAGCCACAAGTATGCTGCATATCTTCTGAGCCTGAAAGCAATACTTTATTCACTGGCCATGCTAAAGAAACTATTGGTACCATAAATTAGTACTAATGTCAGTGAGATCTCTTCTAGTCACCCTTTTGGCCAGATAGCCATCATATTTTTTCATGCAAAGCATACCAAGTAACTCAAGAAGCCTCTGTCCTCATACACAAATATAACACTGTCATCTTCCTCTTTTTTCCCCTTTAGGTTGCTTTGCAATTCACAACTGAAACAAATATGACTTCAAGACAGAAAGATTCACACACACAGAGAACTATTCTCAAACCAAAAGCATCTCTCTGTTTAACACAGCCCAAGAGAGGGCAAGGTATCTGGTATTCGCTGAGTCTACTGCTGAGAAAATTAAATCCATGCTGGCCTCCCACATCTTCATGATGGATAAGTTACTTCAGAGAAGCCAAGCCTAGCATAGACAAAGAGCGGAAGAAAGAGGCCAGGGGCTTCGGGGTGCTCAGAGCTGCAGAAGCCCCCGGCCACCTGGAAACCCGAAGCTCTGCTATCAGGAGCTGGGGGTGAGTTAACTACCAGAGGATGTCTCAGCAGGGATCAGGCTGTAGCGGTGAGAGGCAGAGCTAATGAATGCAGTGTATCAAACAGACTTGTTCAGCCTATCCTGAAATGTCGCTTTTCAGATGTTCTCTGTATGATTAGAACCAGGAACAGCAGAAATGAGAAGTACATTTCTTTTCTCTCCGTGCGTTCAAGTCTCTCCAGTGCTTTTCGTGGGGGGCACCCTCTAATCTGTGCTGCGAAATGTCATCAAACTGAGGGACAACATTTCAACAATTATCAGAGGTGTTTGCATGTGGCAATATTCTCTTGCTTTGCATTAGAGAAGACATGAAATTTGAAATGGAAGTTTGTACCACAATTCTATGGGCCTTTTTACCAGTTTTGAGCACTACTGGATCATTTAGCAGGACAAATTCAATTCAGATCATGCCTGGGCACACAATTACCTTTCTGTTGAATTAGCCAGAGTACATAATACGGCGTTTATGCTGGCTTTATGCCAGCAGCAGGAAAGAAGACAATATTAATCTGACATAAAGCCTACCAATGCAGAATTAATGTCATAACTTTTTGAACAATTTTGAACGGGATCAGTGCTTTGGGTTGTGTGGGCTAGCATCTCGTATCCAGGAGCCCTAGAGCCAGATTTCCTGTATCATCCACCTGTGACCATATTTGCAGTATTTAAAGTGTCTGTTTCTCCGTTAAATTTTCCCCCATTATGCCTCCTCACATGAGCCCCTTTGTCCCATTTGAGGTTCTTGCTGTAGTCCATTATAGCGCTGTACTGTATGTAACACGTGTCCAGGATCTCTCACAACAGCCTTTCACTGTTGCTCCCGAGATCCTGCAGAATTGTACGCCTATGTAATTGTGTGTAAATTTTGTAATACAAATATCAGAGTTGTTTGTTCGACCGGACCAATGGATGCACGCTGGCTGTCATTTGCTTGCGCAGTTACTATAATGTTGCCCGTGCAGCCATGGGAACTGTCAGCACCGATCTCTCAATCCATCTTTCTAATGGTCGTTAGTGGCATCTGATTTCTGAAGGGACCTATGCTGCTGCACGTCTGCGTAATACAGACCTCGGCTTGGAAAACACTACGCTTGCTCTCATTCACGGGCGATGCTGTTTTCTAAGAAAACCGACAGAGTGCCAGGCAGTCACTCACTGAGGAACGTAGAAGAATCTACTCTCTGAGCTCTTTTACCTGCTGACATTTCTCATCCAGTCAGTTTTACCAAAGTAATCCTTCTAATTTACAGCTACAGTCTGGAGTTTCTCTGTGTAGTCTTTGGGAGAAAACCCATTCTGGAAAAGTTGCTTATTTTAGAACCCACAGCTTCAAGGAAGATATTTTTCCCTAATCCTAAACTAAATGATATCATACTTGGCTAGTGCTGTAACCATGGTACTGAAGTTATTTATGACTCTGAAATTAATGCTATAGTTAGCAACACTGGAACAGGGTTTCTTCTATGCTACTGTCCAACTGCCTCCCTCCCCCATCCCGAGGCTACACTGGAAAGCAAGACAGAGTGTCTCCAGAGGGTCTTTAATTTGCAGTAAACAATGTCAGCCTTTGCTGATTTCCAAAACTTGGCAACACACAAGTGGGTATGCACAAAGATGCATCTTCTAAGCAAAACAAAGCACTTGGCTACGTTTTTATTGATCTTATTTTGTTAGGAAATTTATTTGTTTTTGTTTATTTTGGTTCTTAAAGTAAATGTTAATTTCTGTGAAAGGACCTGGAACTGCAGTTCGGAGCCAGAGCTGGCAGGAGGAGGAAGAGCTCGGTTGTACACTACTCATCAGCTCTAACATCAGGGAATCACCGCAAGGGCAAAGAGGAGAGGTCAGCTTTCATGCCTGGGACGCTCTACGAAAGTCGCCTCGTAGAAGTGGGTAGTCTGTGTATACAAGATATCTGGGGACCAAAACCAACATTATTCCAGTCTGAGCCCTCTGCAAAGATCCCAAAGAAGGTTGAGAAGAATCCAGCAAAGTAAAGAACAGAAGTAACCCAGAAAACCACACAATGCTGCATCCTTTCTGGTCAAAGATCAGGCGGCTCCCTGCTTCCCCGGCGCAGATCACGGAGAGCAAAGCTCACGGCCACATCCCCGGGGCTCAGCCGCAGCCTGGTGACCCGGGCGCCTCTCTGCTCTTCTGGGGGACTCACCCCAGCAGCAGTAGCTGCTGCGTGCCTTCCACAGCAGATCACCTCCCAAGTCAGGGAACGAAGAGAACCATAAAACAAGACCGCAATAAAAGCGCTGCAAATAGAAAACTAAAGGGCAAAACGCAAAAAGAAGAAAAAAAAAAAAAAAAGAGGAGAAAGGAGAGGCAGAACCAAGGAGTGTGAAGCAGTGATGGGATTCTGCGCTGGGATGCGAGGGTACAAGGGCAGCCCATCGCTGAGCCACGACAAAGGGGCAGCTTGAGGGGATTTGGGCAGCTCACGTCGCAAAGCAGGCAAGCCTGTCTGCATCCTCAGTGCCTGCTTTCGGACAGCAGACTGGCAGACACAGCATAGCCTGCTTGGGCGCTCACACCACTGCCATGCTTCCCCTTGCTATGACAGTCTGGCTTCATGTCAGTTCTGCTACCTGAATTAGCCTCCTGGTGCTGCCACTGAACACCAGTTGACACACCAGTCTAATTCTGCTCACGCCCAAAATAGCGCCGAGCCAAATCATTACCCCCTGGTTTAGGGCTTTTCAGATACTCTGGTCTCGGGCCCAATCTGATTTACAACTGAAGTTGATGGAAGAAAGTCTCAAAGCCTTCACTGAGAGGCAGATAAGGAATTCTGCAAAAATTTACTGGGGGACAATGCAGCATTTATTTGGGGTTTCAGTTTTATTTTGGTTTACAGTCTAAACTTCTAATTCCCAAGGCCACGACTCTCCCATTGCCTTCATGGGATTTAGATTGGAGTCACTTGACTGGGTTTTGCTATGTCTAACATGATTGCCTTCTTTATTTTTTGCTTTCTAAATTTTTTCTCCTTTTGACCACAGGCGAAGGAAATAAATCATCTGGTACCCTGCCAGCAAACTGCCATAGGCGCTTCGAGACTGGAGGCATTTCTCCTGCCCCAAAAGAGCATTAAAAAACCCCTGGCTGATAACTTGGACAGGGTTCAGGTATGTTTGTGCACATACCAACAGTTAAACTGATTTCTTCTACTATCTTATCTGTCCATTTCTGGTTTTGAAGGGGAGGAAGTTTGGCAGGCAAGTTACTCTTGGAATGCACTCAGTAAACCATGGGCAAGAGAAGTGAGGAGCATAAATAGAAATAACCATAGGTACAGCGGCTGGGAGCCCGACTGCTGGCTGCTATTCCCAGCCTTACCCATGACTCATGGGGTGACCTTAGAAAGCCACTTCACCTCTCCACGCTCCAGCTTTCTCACAGGCAAACCCACCCATTTCACAGGTCACCCCGGGGAGAGGGACCCCGTGTCTCCCAGCTGGGTGTCTCTGGAGGAAAAGCCTCATCCCACTCCCCCTGCCAGCCCCGGGCATTGCCACCACGCAGGATCAGGGCATCGCAGACCTGGCGCCTCTGGCCCCGAGGGGAGCTGGCAACTTTAACCGAATTCATTTTGCGAAGCTTTTCAGGTTCCTTCAAGGAAAGGAAAAGCACTATAACAAAATGTTGCTAATTATAGCGTGACAGCATACAACACATTCCTGCTCTGGACAGAACTCTGCTATCGGCCAACTTAATTATACATTACCTTTGTCCAGTTCCCTCCTTATTAATTGTGGCCAAAGCACTGAGCAAAGCCAATTTGCTGCTTGCTCTCCATTTCTCCTTATACGAGACCAATTCCTTGGCAGCGACAGCTAGACCGTGAGACTGTTCTGCTGGGCTGTGCCCGCTCCCCTGCCTGTGCTCCCTCCCCCCAGCAGTTGTAAACACTTCTCTCCACTTTATTCCTGCCCGCCTGGAGCAGATTCCTGGGATGTTAACGCCAGATACAGCCCTGGCCTTGGACAGGGGGTCCCATGGCCGGAGCAGGATGGAGCTGCACTCCGGTGCCAGGAACCTGCGAGCTCCCTGGAACGGGTCACTGGAAAAACAGAGCCTGGTTTTGCAGGAAAGGCTTTTTAGTGGTGTTTGGGAGCCTCCTGCACCCATCGCAGAGGTGGGGCCCTCCGTACCTCATGGTGCAGCGCAGGGACAGTGACGGGCTTGAGTGCTAGCAGCGAGCAGGAAAACTGCAGTAAAAGCCACAGAGCCCGCGCACACTGTTAACCCCTCTGCGTGCATCAGGACCAGCAGCAGCACAAAGGCATCCTGGATCAATCTAATTTCTGTATAAAAACAGGAAACCGCCCCTCCCTTCGCCAAAACAGAGGAAGAGCTGCGTGGGCTCTATCTGTGTTGCCGAGAAAAGGGGCAGGGGAAGGAGCAAACGGCTCCCTTTGTCTTATCCGGGAGCGTGTCAGAAAGAGGACGCCTCAGTCAGTTTGCTCCAGGGGTACTTTTAAGTCTGTCCCCAGCACGGGTCTTGGAAAACAGGGAAAGTCAGAAGATCTCTACTCCAACAGGACTCAGACCAGAGAGGCTCAGACCTCTCCTAACACCCCTTTCCGCTACAGGCAGCAGGGCAGGGGTGCCTCCCCGAGCCACCCTGGGCTGCGGGCATTTCATGGGGGGCCACGGGTCCCAATTCAGTTTGGGCTGGTGGCAGCTGAGCCCCAATGCTCTCTGATGGTTGTACGGTGACCTGGAGGAAATGAATCCTCACACACAAGCCCGCCAGCCCTCCCCTCCTCCTCCAGCAGTCACAGCAGGGAAAGCCAAGATTGATTCAAGACTGAGAAAAAATAAGCCCTTTCCCTTCAGAAACAGTGCCTCCCACACTGGACCAAGCATTTTGAGGCAGGAGGGAGGTTTTTATTTTTGACACTTTTACTTTTGTAATGAAAGACTTCTTATGAGTGCAGGGATGTCAGATAATACCTTCCCTCTGTCCCACATCCATTGCAGAAAGAAGAGGGGAAAGTGAGAAAGCATCTATATTCTTTTTTCTTGTCTTTATTCCCCTGGACTGAGATGAATCTACCACTGACAACTCTAACTTGGGAACCAGCATCTCAGCCAACATCTCCTCAGTGCACAGCAACCTGCTCCCCTTTACTCCATCATATCACACTGCTTTTGTGTTACAGAGGAGCCACAGAAAGGCAACACTAGAAGATGAAAGAGGCAGAATATTTATTAGAAGCCCCTGAAGCTTTGAGGAACTCTTTAGAATAATTCAAGACAGCTGATGGCTTGGGATGGGGGACCAGGAATAGCCTGATGTTTCGACTACCAAGTTAAATTATTTCCCAACCTGTGCAACAGCTTCAGCTGAAGTAGATGGGCCTTCAGTGCTTGCAGTGTGGAGGAGCTAGGGGAACAGGTGGGTTGGCCACATGAGTTAGCCCAGGATCATGCTAATGTAAGATGTAAATGTAAATGTAATTGTAAATCCTGCAACTTGATTGTGTTTGCTCTGGGATTGCATGCACACAAATCAGGCCATAATCAAAGCTTTACCCATTTCAATGTCACCTGATCAATTATAAATAGAGATTGTAAGGTGTTAAACCAAAAACCGTGTACAGAAATTATTCTGCATATAGAAGTTGTTCTCAGCTTAGCATATACATGAGAAACCTCAAAGTCAGGCACAGGTTTTCCTGACAATGAGTCCTGGACCTTGCTGTTCCAAAACAGAAATGTCAGAATGGTATTTGTTCACACAGTCATAACCATCATTTTCTTTGCTGTCTTGTAGCCAGCAGGTCATGTTCACTTGTGCTTAGAGGTGCCCACAGAGGAATCCAACCTGCAAATAAAGAACTGCAACAGAAGTTGTGGTTTTGTTATTACTGCTCAAGACTGAGATTGTGTGAGAAAAACACTTTCCAGTTCAGATGGAGGAAATGGAAAGCGCAAAGATTCATTACTTTGCTATTCAACAGAGCAGATTTCTAATGAACTGTGTGTATCAAACAATTTAGAGATGAGGAAGTGATGGAGAGATGCTTTTTATGCAAGTAGAATAAAAATCAGAAAATACTGTTCTTGGGCTAGATTACACAACCAATGATATCTTTACCTTTCCCCCTTGTGCGAAGTATTTTCTTTTCCTTATAGGCACTTGACCTTGACTTCTCAGTCCTTCCCCTCCAATACACTCTTCCCATCTCCAATCATCCGCATCCCCTTCCCCCTGCAGCCAAAGAGCAGGGACTTTCCTCTAGTTCTCCAACACACCTGCAGGAGCTGTTCCACCTGCCTGTGGGCTTTTGTTCAGAGACCAGACCAAACCGTGCTCATTTTTACAGGTGGAAGGTCTCCGAAGTGTCTTTCAGCTCCTCCTACATTTTAAAAAGTCAGAGATGCTTTCGAAGTATCACAGCAGACATAGGTTGGAACAGACTGGATCTGGTCCAGCTTTTTTCCACTGCCCATCTTGGGATCAAGGAAAGGGCACAGCCATCCAGATCTCCTCTGCCTCCCTTGATTTCAGCCACAGGTAACCAGAAGAGCCCAGCCACCTCGGTTTTGTCTTTATTGTCACCACTTCCAACTTCTTTCTGACACACTTGGCAACAACAGCTCAGCCACCTCTCAAACACCGGTGAGAGTTTGAGAGAAAGCCTGTAGGTCACCGAGAGGCTCAGATGAAAACCGCAGTGGTAATATGGATTAATGCCCCCCCCCCCGCCGAGGCCCTGTCAGCTTGCACCACCCGGCAGCAGAGCTGACAATTTGCAGCGATTCCTTCAAGGAGGACATCTCTGCAATGCCAAAGGCCGGCTTTGGGGCTGCAGTGCCTTTGCTGCTCGTAGTCCCATCCTCGAACGCCAGCACTAGCCCTTTTGGCTAAAATTTCTGCTAATCTCCGTCTCCCTGCCCGTCCCCTCCCAGCTTGGCACTAAAAAGCAAACAAACAACTCTGTGAGCTGCAGAATTTTGCAGAGTCTGGCTTTCAACAAGCTGGCGTCTCCTGGGGGACTGACCTGGGTGCCTGAGGGGGCACAAACTCTGACTGAGGCTTTTCCCACGGTTTGGGCATCAATCAAATGTCAGATCCGTGTGGATTCTCCAGTGTCTAATAAGCTCTGACAGCATGTGTTGGTCTTTCTCACAGTTGCAGCCCTGGCAGGGTCGTTCTTTACACAACTGTTTGTAAATGCAGGAAGCAAGCTCCATACCTCTGCCAGTTTTGGACAAAACCAGTAAAAGGGTTAAAAAGTTTTTAAAGAGAGGAATTTGGAAGAATACGAGTGCGCTGATATACAATGTGATTGCATAAGCCCTGTTACATTAGGAAACCAAAATAATCAACCCTTTTCCCTCTAAATGTGATAGAATTTATAGATCCGTTGCTCCAGGTAGTGCAAAAGCCCCTTTTAAACTTTGCTCTACAACCTGCAGAGAACCACACTCCAGAACTTGGAGCTGTTGCTTTATCTTCAAGTTTGAGTAGAGGAGAGACAATCTGTACGCTCCAGGCCCTGTGGGAAAAACGTGACCCCAACCAGAATGACTCTCAAGTCATCACATGAGCAGCCCCGGGGAGCCGTGGAGATAATGCACGTTTGTAGCACACCTGATAGCTGAGGTAGAGATCAGTGTGGGAAATGTGGCTCTGACATTCCCTGGGGAAGCTCTGGGGCATTAGAAGAGTAAAAAAAAAAAAAAAAAAAAAAAAAAACTCTAAAGGGTGCCCAGGTATTTCTCGAAAGGGAATAAATTAGCTGGGATGGGACTGCACAGATCAAACCAGGTATTCTGCACCGACAGCTGGGACAGGCAGGGTGGATTTACACCCCGGAGCAGGGCTGGTCCTGCACCCCCACGTGCCAGCTCTCCGCACACACGTGGCTGCAGGGTGAGCATCGCCTCGCCGTGTCCTCGGGCTGCCCTCGGCAGCCAGGAGATGCATATTCAGGGACAGGACGAACGTGACCTTTACAATCTCGGCTCTGACAAGCGCTTCCTGCAGGGTGGCAGCTGAGTTGCTTCTCCTGTAACTCCCGCTCGGGCTGTAGTAGTTCAAGCACCGTTGCTTTCCTCAAGAGCTCCAGCCCCAGGTGGGTCTCTTTTGGTCCTTCCAGCCAAACTACACTCCGCTGCTTGGAAAGCTTTAAAGGGCCCAGGTAGCTGGTGGGAAAAAGAGGCTTTTCTAAAGCAAAACACCTCAGCAGCCTTCGTACATCCCGTTGCATTACCTGCCAGCCCCTCGGGGAGCCCACAAGCTGCAAACACCCAGGCAGGGATCAGCCCGCTCTGCTGCTCCGGCGAGGCTGATGATACTGCGGAGCGCTTTGGAGTTGGGTATTGAGCAGCCGTTGACAAGATTCCTCCATCAAAAGGTGCTTTGCGGACCCATCGGGAGCCTCGCTGCCGCATCTCAGTCCTGACACAGGCCGACTCCTCTCAGATATTCATCAAACGAGGCTTCCTGCTCCCCAGCATCCTGCTCGGTGTTGCTGGAGGAGTTTTCCTTGAGGAGGAAAACAAGCTTTTTTGCAGGCGTTCGCTTTCTGCTCCCCGCGCAGATCCCCGCTGCCCCTGCTCGCCGGGCTGAGGTCGCCTCCGCTCGCCCAGCACCATCCGACAGCCACGCCACCAGAAAATCAGAGAAAGCATCCATGGGAAGCCCTGCTCCCGCGCTTTCGGGCTGCTTGCTCTCCCTTCCAGCGAAGCCCCTTCGGGGTACCCGCAACGGACGCGGCATCAGGACCCAGAGCAGGATGGGTGCCCGGGCGCTCCCGGGCCGGGGCCGCTGTGCCACAGGCCCCGAGGTGCCGGCGGAGCGACGGGCGCGGAGCCCGGGGCGGCTGCCGGTGGAGTCGGGCGGCACCTGCGGGCGGGTCCCGCCACTGCAGCGGGGGCTGGGGACCCGCTGGACCCCCCCAGGGCTTCGGGGAGGGTGGGGAGGGGAGGAGGGGGATGATGCGATGCTTTGGGTGGGAGAGCGCTGGGGGTGAGTGAACAGCCCGGGAGGATGCTGCGGGGCCGGCGCGGGGTGTCCCCGTCCCCCCCACCCACCCCGGGCAGCGCCGGTGCCACCGACTGTCACCGATCAGCACAGGGACGGCTCACGCCAGGTTGTCACCTCCTTCCTTGGTGGCTCTGAGCGATGGAGGGGCACCGGCCGGCCTTTCCCAGGAGCTCCTGCTGCCGGCCCAGCCTCACAGCCCAGGCTGGCACTGGGGGAAGCAGCTTTCCACCCTCAAAGCCGGCTTGGAGCAGCGTTCCCGGCTGTTTATCGGAGCATTTACAACTGCTAGGAAGGATGTGTTTCCCTCCCCGCTGCGTGTGTGTTTACAGAAGAGGTGCCTAGGCCGAGCTGTGGCACTGCGAGCACAACCTGCTATGAGTTTGGCTGCTCACTGACAGCTCTACTTTGCAGGTGATGTGGGAGCTCCAAACAGTTTCTCCCCATCCACACTTCCTTTTTAAAAAGGTGACTTCTTTTAAACCGAACACCTGGTGGTCTTTTCACCATCCGAAAGGACAGACTGACACAAAAATCACAAGGAACCGACAGCCTAAATGTTCAGGGGGGATTTCTAAAAATCCCAAACCTACATCACAAAGCAGTTCCAGAAGATGTGGGAGCTTTTTGAGGCATTTGTGAGCTTCCAGTTAAATGAACTGCTAAAGCAAATCAGGAGGGCTGGCGGCCCGGTCACCCGGCAGGAGGGAGCAGCCTGGCAGCCGCTGCTCCACACTGGAGCTGCTCCCAGGATTGGGAAAAGTTGCAGGCGGAGAAAAGACCCTGCTTGGTCCACAGAGGTCCTGGGGCAGATCCTCCCTGGGCAAAGACTTTGTGGCTCCCACTGGAGTGGGAGCTGGATGGGTGAAAAGAGGCAAATAGGGATTATTGGTTGAAGTGGCGGGAGGGGTCCCCCTGTGTAAGGGCTGGGGGCTCAGCTGGGAGATGCTGCTCGCAGGGAGAGGGGTCAGGGTTGGTGTTTTTAGCTGAGCAGGCACAAGTAGGGGCCTATTTTAAACGTGTTCCCCACACAGCAGAGCACACGTCTCGAGGATTGAAATAGACGGTAGTTTGATCATTGTCTCTCCCAGGGAAATGGGTTTTAATGAGGTTTTAAATAATAAAGTGGGATAATTTCCCTGGCTGGCATGATCATGAAATTTTTATGTCTCCTTTCTCTCCCAAAGTTTTATCACTCTTTATTTTTAGCCATGCATAATCCCCCCATTTTGAAAAAAAAAAAAAAAAAACAAAACCAAAAAAACTCAGAGAAACCACTGATTTAGGGAAAGCCGCTGCTCGGCAGGGACTCTTGACAGGGAAGCAGTCGGGGGGGGGCAGCTCCAGAGGCAGCCCTGCCCCACACTCCGGGAGCAGAGGGAGCTGTGCTGGTGCTGGGTGCCAGTCCTGGGTACGAAGTGCTGGTGCTGGGTGCTGAGGCAGGGTGCCAGTATCGGAAGCATGGTGCTGGCGCTCAGTGCCAGTGCTGGGTGAGTAGCACTGGGGTACTGGGTGCCAGTACTGGGTGCATGGTGCTAGTACTGGGTGTCAGGACTGGGTGCAAGGTGCTGGTACTGGGTGCTGATGCAGGGTGCAAGTACTGGGTAAATGGTGCTGGTACTGGGTGCTGCTGCAGGATGCCAGTATTGGGTAAATGGTGCTGGTATTAGGTGCTGGTGCAGGGTGCTGGTACTGGGTGCTGCTGCACACTGCTGGTGCTGGGTGCCAGTACTGGGTAAACGGTGCTGGTGCTGGGTGCTGGCACAGGGTGCCATCACTGGGTGCAAAGTGCTGGTACTGCGTGCCAGTACTGGGTGCAAAGTACTGGTACTGGGTCCTGATGCAGGGTGCCAGTCCTGTGCACACGCTGCTGGTGCTGGGTGCCAGTACTGGGTGCAGGGTGCCGGTACTGGGTGCTGGGTGCCAGTACTGGGTGCAGGGTGCCGGTAGTGGGTGCTGGGTGCCGGTACTGGGTGCAAGGTGCCAGTACTGGGTGCAGGGTGCTGGTACTGGGTGCAAGGTGCCAGTACTGGGTGCAGGGTGCCGGTACTGGGTGCAAGGTGCCAGTACTGGGTGCAGGGTGCCGGTACTGGGTGCAAGGTGCCAGTATTGGGTGCAGGGTGCCGGTACTGGGTGCAAGGTGCCAGTACTGGGTGCTGGGTGCCAGTACTGGGTGCAGGGTGCCGGTACTGGGTGCTGGGTGCAGGGTGCCGGTACTGGGTGCAAGGTGCCGGTAGTGGGTGCAAGGTGCCGGTACTGGGTGCTGGGTGCTGGTACTGGGTGCTGGGTGCCGGTACTGGGTGCAAGGTGCCAGTATTGGGTGCAGGGTGCCGGTACTGGGTGCTGGGTGCAGGGTGCCGGTACTGGGTGCAAGGTGCCGGTACTGGGTGCTGGGTGCCGGTACTGGGTGCTGGGTGCCAGTACTGGGTGCAAGGTGCCAGTACTGGGTGCAGGGTGCCGGTACTGGGTGCAGGGTGCCAGTACTGGGTGCAGGGTGCCGGTACTGGGTGCTGGGTGCCGGTACTGGGTGCAGGGTGCCGGTACTGGGTGCAAGGTGCCAGTACTGGGTGCAGGGTGCCAGTACTGGGTGCAGGGTGCCGGTACTGGGTGCAGGGTGCCAGTCCTGAGTGCACGCTGCCGGTGCTGGGTGCATGCAGTCGGTACTGCTGCAGGGTGCGGGTGCTGGGTGCCGGTGCTGGGTGCACGTATGTGTGTATGTGTGTATGTGTGTGTGTGTGCGTGTGTGTGTGTGTATGTGTGTGTGTGCGTGCGTGTGTGTTTTGACGTGAGGAAGTGCCAAAGCTGCAATTGCTTTAGGAAGTCAATCGGCGGGGCCGGGGGACGCCTGCGCAGTGCAGCCGCTCCGCTCCGCTCCCGCTGCCTCTCCCGAGCCCTCCGGTGCCGAGCCCGGAGGCAGCGCAGAACCGGAGGGGTTGGGGGGGGGGGGGGGGGGGTTGGGGGGGGAACGGGACACACACACACGCACACACGCACGCACACGCACACCGGGGCACCGGACGGCTCTGCGCGGATGCCCGGCCCGTGAGTACCCCCGGGACCGCGGCCACCCGTGGGATGCGGCGGGGTTGCGGTGGCGGGGGGGCGTGGGGGGGGGGTGTGGGGTGTGACACACACACACGGGCCCATCGCCCCCTCCCTCGCTCTATGCCCAGCCCAACCACCCCCCCCACACACACACACCCCGCGGGGCGAATCCCGCTTTCCACGGTACCCCACCCCACCCCCCCCTCCGCCTTTTCACGCTCCCCTCTGCATGCGCCCCCCGCCCCGTTCATCCTCCTTTTTCCACGCCCCCCCCCCCCCCAACCCCCCCGCCGGACACGGAGCGAGCACCGCGGGAGCGCCGGGGCTGATGGAGAGGTCGGGTTGTCTGTCTGTGCGTCCGTGTGTCTGGCTGCTGCTTGTCAGCAGCCCCATGTGCGAGGGCTGGGGGTGTGTGGGGGGGTGTGGGGGGAGCGGTTGAGGGATGCTCCGTGGGGAACCGGCCGGTGGGGTCGGGGGGGGCGACCCCGAGCACCGAGCAGGGAGGGGGGGGCCCTCCCCGCCGCATCCCCCCGGGGGAGGGCAGGGCTCCTGCGAGGAGGAGAAGGAGGAGGAGGAGGAGGAGGAGGATGGAGGGGGAAGGAGGGGAGAACCCTCCAGCCGCAGGGCTGGCGGTACCCGGGGCTTGCCCAGCCCAGGGGGGGGAGCTTGCAAGGAGGATCCCCCCCCCCCCCCCGCCTCTCCACGGCGGCCTCCCCCACCCAGGGCTGCCCTGGGCCTTCCCTGCACCCACAGGTGGGTGCCAGGGTGATGCTGGAGCATCCACGCACCGGCTCGGCCAGGCAGGCTCCGTCCCCGTGCGGGTCCCCGTGCCCCTGCTGCAGAGGGGCGCCGTGCCTCGTCGCGGGGAGCAGCAGCGATCGGGACCCCTGACCCGGCCGGTGGGGACAAGGGGGAGAGCTGGGGCTGGGGGAGGTTGGCTGAGGTCACGGCACCCGCGGGCTCCGGGACCCCACCGGCTCCTCCAGCAGCGGCACGGCCGAAGGGTTGGGTGGAGGGACCTGGCTCGGTGGTATCGGGGACCGTAGGGACGCGACATCCCACCGTCACCCAGCACCAGCCCATCGCGTGGGCAGCATCGTGGGATGCTGCCTCTCGGCGCCGCGTCCCCACGGCCGAGGGATGGAGAGGGCCAGGCTCCGCGCGTGCATCGCGGCGCGGCTCTGGGCACGGGGAGGTTCCCCCCCTGGGAAGCTCCCTCTCCCCGCCGCTTCCATGAGGCTGCTCTGGCGCAGATCCATGGCCTTATTTAAGAAACCAAACAAAAAGTGTTAAGTGAGTGGGAGGGATTTCCCTGCTGCGAGGGGAGTTCATTCCCCTCTGGATGTGTCTCCACCAGCCCCGTCGATAGAGACGCTCGTCCCATGTCGTGCTGGATGAGCGGAGCCCGCGGTGTTTGCTGGCCTGGTGGATATCGTTTTCTTTGGGAAAACGGGTCGCCCCAGTGGGTACATATTTCAGAATCTCTCCCAAGGGAGAGCGCCACATCAGATTTCCCTACAAGGATTTTAGCTCCTCCGCGTCAGCCCTTCCCCACAAATGACTCAAGCCGCTAATCAAAATACAGTCGTGTTCTTCAGCAATTAAACAAACTCCACCTCATAAGATTATAGTGGAGAAGCAGGACTTTAGTGACATGAATATATCTCAATCAGGGTGCGGGTGCCCATTTTGATACTCTTCTTAAAAAAAAAGAAGGAACCAAAGACAGATAATCAGATAATGCAACTCAAAACCGAGGGAGGGTAAGGGAGAAAAGTACCTTGGCAGAGTAATTAATGCTGAGTCTGCCCGAGGTGCAGGAGCAGCACATCTCAGCCACCTCCTGACGTGCATCCTCGCCCGTCTTTGGTTGTAGTCTTGCTTTTAGGGTGGACTTGGGCTACAGCACCTTGGGTTTCCACTGGGCTCATGCAAAGGGGGTGGGTGAGCTCAGCACTCAGGGCTCTTCCCTGTGAGCAACAGGTCCAGAGCGGCAAAGCAGCCGCTGTGTCGCTCCTCGACCTTTGCAGAACACGAGCTCAAGCTACCGTGGATTTTCCTCTTTTTTTTTTTTTCTTTCTTTCTTTTTTTTTTTTTTTTTTTTTTCCCAAATTTTTACCCTCTGGATAAAATGATTTTGCAAAGTCAGCTCCGGAGGACCTAAGAGCCACGCTCGGTGCCAGCGCCTCTCCTGAGCCATCCCGCGGGGGTGCCTTGCCTTTTCCCTTCCAGCTCCTCCCGCTCCTCGGGCTGATTTCTTGCTCCAAGCACCCGGCCGTGCCTCAGCACCCCAAAAGCAGAGCAGGCCGTCAGGCATCGCCGCCTTCGTGCCGCCGCACCACGCGCTCGGGGTTTGGCACGTCGGGCTCTTGCCTGGGATAACAGCGGCTTCCGGGTGCGCCGGTGCCCACCGCCTTCGCCCAGACTTCCTATTACTCAGTTCCTTATTTGTCTCTGCACATCTCTCTCTGCATTTCCATTACAAAAGCTCCTCGGAGGGGGGTGGATCTGAAGCCTGTTGTTTATATACATTATTTCGTAGCTACCTCTTAAATTGGGGGGTGGGAGAAAAGATACCGGACGTTATCACCGGTTATTTTCGTCCCCCCCCGGTGTTGTTACAACATGGTTTTTCACCCCTGGGGAGGACAGGGTGGAGGAAGAGTCTCTGACATCTTCTGTGGTGGAAGAGGGGAAGAAACCGAACTCGCAGGGACTCCAGCAACCCCCGTCGCAGGCTGGGAAGCTGCTCTGGGGTGCCCATCACCGCCCCTTGCTCCTGCCGGCTCAGGGAACGGGCGCCCAGCGCCGCGAGCGTCTCCCTTTTCACACCGTCCTGCACCCGGCGCCACAAGGAGCCTCCTCCAGCTCGTTTCTATCCATCCTGGGCTCAACCAGCCCGTTTTTTTCATCCCCCCCCCCCCCCCCCCCACCACCACCTCCGGCCGCTTCGCCACGGGTCACCCCGTGCAGCACAGGCAGGGTGACCTGCAGAAAGTCCCGAATCCTTATCGCCACGGCGGCGTTGAGCGGCAAATAACGCCTCGGGCCGGGTTCCCCCCCCCACTCCACCCCCCCCCCCCGGCGCGCCCACGAGGTGCAGGACACCCGTGACTTGTCGCAGGGATCAGACGCTTTCAATCCGGCCGCCCATGCTCTGCAGGAGCCGCCGGCTCGGTGCCTCGCTGGGGGTGAGCTGTGGCCGGGCCGCTCCGCGAGCCGTGGGGGGAGCCCCCCACGCAACCCCCCCGCAGCCCGGCTGGGTGCTGTGTGGGACCTGGGGACGCGGGAACCGGTGGCTTTGGGGGTGAACCTATAGCGAAGGCAAAATCCTGGCTCTTTCTGGAGGCAGGGCACTGTGTAAAACAAGGCAGCAACCCCTGAGTTTTGACCGACCCTTGACCCTTCTGCGAAAGCGCTCTCTGGGAGCATGAAGAATTATTTTATTTCTATTATTTTTGGCTGGAAATCCACTGGGTTCCTTCTTCAGGGCGGGGGACTGGTGACCGAGACCTCCTGCCTGTGACTTCCCCCCTCCCTGGCCCCTGGGATGGGCACGGAGGGTGATGCCCCAGCCCACCCCATCGACTACTCCGGGTCCGTGGGAGCTCAACCGTCCCGGATGAGTTTACTGGGAGAGGTGGGGAGCGCTCTGCCGCTCACCCATCCTGCCAAACCTCCTGCCTTTGGCCATTTTGGGGAAGCAGGGATTTAACCGGGGGGAGGGTGGAGCAGCAACAGCAATGAAAACAACAACAAAGTCCTTTGGGGTTCAGCTTTAACATTCATCTTAGACATGGAAAAAAGGGGGTTTCCTGACAGCGGGAGAACGTATGGTAGAGTTTTATAACAAGCCGCCCTTCCAGTTCTCTAACCGCTTGGGAACAGCCTCAGTTGACCTTTTGAGGGCTCTTTGCTCAGACTGTGAAGATCCACTGGGTTTGAGGGCCCAGCTTTGCCACGCTCCGGACTTTGCTTGTCAGCACCTGCCTGCTCCAGAGGCAGAAACACCGCGGAGGCTCCGGAGCAGCAACGGGACGGGCACAGGGGGAGCGGAGCCCCCGACGTCCCCGCACGTGGCCGTGACTCTGGGTGCAGGGGGGACAGGCTGTGGGTGCACTGGCAGCTCGCTCCCACAGCTGGATTTACAGCTGGTTTGGTACAGAGCGGGTCAGGGAGCCAACAAGGGGGTTTGGGGTTAAGGGTTTGGATTTTCTGATTGCTCCCCCTCCTGCAGGCATGAACCCAGCCGGGGCTTAAGTTACCTCTGACAGAAGGCAAATGCCCAAGCAGCGTTTCAGTGCAAAGGGCAGGAGAAGAGCAAACAGGTACATATTGGCATTAGCAGGCAGGAACCCCGGAAAAGGAAGGGAAAGCTTCAAGCTAGCCTTGAAAAACAAGAAAAACCAAAGGAAGGATGCTGCCTGCGAGTCTGGCGTGGGTTTCACCACGAGGAGGGAGCTCGCAAAGGGGATTTGAGGCCGGGGAGATGTGTTGCTGTGGCAGCGGTGGCAGGCGAGCTCCTGTGTCCTCCCATGGTACAGCCAAGCCCCGCGGCATCCCGGGGGCTCGGCGCAGGGCATCGCCGTGGCCTGTCACGTTGGGGATCTCCCTGAGATCCGCGACCGCCGTCTGAGCCCAGAACGCCTGCGATGGGCGTCCACCCGTGGCCGGGCTCCTGCTGCCCCGGCTGTCTGCAGCAGGAGCGGGATGCTGCGGCTGGCTGACACTGCCCCGGGGGCCAGAGGCCACCTCGGTAGCAGAGGGGCCACGCAGGGTGACAGCGCTTCCTTCCTCCCCACGCTGCCAGCTCCTCCCCGGGGATGGCTGAGCCGAACCCCCCGCTGTCTTTCTTCCCCTTTGGTTGGGTTTTAAATAAGTGGCGCGGCCGGTCTCGCCGGACACGAGTTGCTCGCAGAGCTCCCCGTTGCTTGTCACGGCTGGGGCAGGGCAGAGCATCACGGTGCCAGTGAGGCTGCTGTGACCGCAGAACGGGGATCACGTATGTCCCTTGGGATGCTCCGGAGCTGGGACAGGGCGTCGGGTCACCAAATCTCCCTTGCCCTGGGTATTTAAGTCTGTGAATGATCTGTAAGTCCTGGGGGACTCCTTCCTCAGTCCTTCGCTGTTTTAACGTAGGACCAAAGTCTGGTGTGGGAGGAAGCTTTCTTACTGGTACAAGCAAAAGCTCGGCTCTGCAAGCTCTGGTCCTGGGACGTGCAGTGGCACTGGAGCCGTGGCCACGGGGACATCCCAGCCCTGGGTGCTCACCGGTGAGGTGTGACATCTACCTGATGCCGGACCCCAAAAGGCATCCATCAGGGCTGGCAGCATGCAGGCAGCGGGGCCCGCGGCTCCCCCGGGGGGAATAAACCTCTGCGAGCGAATGTCCCCAGGGTAGAGCGTTGGGGGGATGCTCCCCCCTTATCCCCAGCCATCGTGCTGGTGGAGCCCCAGCCCAGCCAGTCCCACCCGCTGGTTGAGCCGGCTGCCGGGCTCAGCCCTGCCCTGCCCACATCAATGCTGCGCGGGGCCGCGTTTCGGGCAGGGAGCGTGACTGGAGAGCAGGGCCAGACCTGTCCTCGGCGTGGCCGGACCCACCTCCCGCCCGTGCCGGCTCCCAGACCTCCTCCCCGTGCCCGGCCGGCGGCTCCGGTGCTGGCGCGGGTCTCCGGATGCAGCCGGCGGGGTTTGGTCTCGTGCCGGGGCTGGGGAGAAAATCACCCATCGGCTGCGTCGGGGAGCGCTCGGAGCCGTGGTGAGCCACCCCTTTGATCCCCGTGACGCAGGGTCCCTCCTTTTCATCCCCACCCAGGGTTGATTCTCTGGTTCCTCCTTTCCTCGGAAGGAGCAATTCCCCATCTCCTTATCCTCTGTCCTCCTAGCATCCCTACCCCTCAAATTACCACTAATGTCCCTGGGGGGACACGGTGCTGCCCGCACGGGGATGGGGATGGGTGGGTCCTGGGTTGGCAGCACCCCGGGGGCGAGGAGCACCCAACTCGGGTCTCACTCTGGCCACGCTGATGCCATATCCCTTCTTTTCCTCTTCCCTTCCCCTCCCATCAACTGCCGGGCTCCATCCGTACAGTTTAGCCCCTGCTGAGTATTGATTACTGTGATCTTTCTTCTCCTTTCGCATGGATCATTACCAAACGCTTAATAGGAGTCTGCTTTAACAATGCCGCGATACCTCCGTTAATAGAAACATAATTGGCAGGGCTTGCCTTATTAAATCCCTTAGCTGGTTGTCGCGGGTGCTATTTTTATGCTACGAAATAATTAACTCTGTTTCAGTGCAAGAGCCGGGGCCGGAGGGGTGGGTGCCGGCAGCGCTGCGCCCGCCGTGCCGCCCGGCAGCCCACGGTGGCTGTCTCGGCCGTGGATCCGCTCGCCTCTTCCCAGTGGGTGCTGGAGGGGTTCTTGTGGTCCTTTCGGGAGGGCTCGCGGTGGGGTTTGGCTCAGAGGATGCTTGGTGCAGAAATACACCCCGGCTACAGGCGAGGAGAGGGGCAGGGAGCAGAGCTGGCTGATCCGGAGGACTCTGGCATCATCCTCATCCTGGCAGGAGGGGTGCCCGAAGGGCTGTCGGCCCTCGCGGTGCGAAGGACCGGGGAAGGTGTTGGGACATGCTGCAGCATCTCCCGTGTTCCCATCGCCAGGACCTGCCTTTCCAGTCTCAGGGGATGGCAGAAAAAATCACTGCCGGGCGGAGAAGCTCCCCCAAAGGCAGCCGCCCGCCTCCGCCACGCGCGTGGGCACGTCTGCCGGCGTTATCGGCCACGCGTGGACCGCTGGCCACCCCGTGCTGGTAGCACTGGGGTCAGCCCAGCCCCATCCCCGCGGGGTTGGGGGGCTCGAGCCTCACCTCTTTAGTCTTTTTCTAATAGATGGTTAAAGGAGGAGGGAGGAGGGGTTATGTGGAGGGAGGAGGGGGGGAAAGCCGGCTCTAAAAATATCTCCTAAAACTTCCTGTGCCGCTGGCAGGTGGCTGGGGCAGGCTGCGGGGGCGGGCGGCAGCTGTGGGGCTCAGCGGCAGCGCCTGCCCACGGGGTAACCCCAGCAAAGGGGGGGTCCGGGGGGGGGGCGTGCCAGCCCCCCCCAATCACCCACCCGGGCTGCCTGCAGGGCTGGCCCGCGGCGGGTTGCAGTCGGTGGCCGGTTTCGGTCGAATTTGGCAAAGGTCAGAGGTGCTGGGTTCCTCCTGGGAGAAAGGCAGGGAGGAGGGCGGGGAAGCCGCAGGCTGGGCTGAACCCTTATTAGACACTGGAGAAGCCAGGAGCGGCGGGAGCTCAGCCTGCACTCATCCAGCGTGGCCGGTCTGGCGGGTGATGGGCGTTTTGCAGCTCCTCCGAGGCGTGGAGAGGGGCCGGATCCGGCGCTGCTCCCCACCAAGGCATTGCTGGTGCGTGGCAGGGGCTGTGCCGTGCTGGCACCAGGGCTGGGGGGGGGGGGGGGGGGGGGGTGGTTTGAGCATCACCCTCCCGCTTTTTGACCCGTAAAATACAAAGGGAAGGTCCCTCCTGGGGCGGCGAGCTGGTACCGTGGCTGGAGAATAAAAATAACCTTGGTGCGGGGTGGGGGTGCTGGGTACTCTCAGAGCTGGCCCTGCCCGGCAGCGGCAAAGAGAATCCTGGAAAAAAAAAAAAACATCAGGAAAATAAATGAGGTTCAAGTGACCAGAGAAATAGTGGTGCAGGACACGGGTGAGGACAGCAGTGGTGGTGGGGTGGGAGCCGGCAGGAAAAGGAGCTGCTGAAGCAGAGGGTGATTTTGGGGTGATGTGTTTTTTTTTTTTTTTTTTTTTCCATCCGGATGGGGTGGGGTTGGGGATGGCGGTGAATTTTGGGTGC
The DNA here is from genome assembly GCF_018691265.1 of Tyto alba. Taxonomy (NCBI): domain Eukaryota; kingdom Metazoa; phylum Chordata; class Aves; order Strigiformes; family Tytonidae; genus Tyto; species Tyto alba. Next base: position 16,056,922 of record NW_024881308.1, read on the forward strand.
CGGGGTGTGAGGAAGAGAGGAGGTAACGGCTCGGCGTGCGAGGGATGGGGCTGTGCTGAACAGGGCACTGGGCCGGGCTGATAGCGGGCACGTGCCATGGCTGGGGGCCTGGCCCAGCCCCCCGGCCCTGGGGGAGGGTGCAGGGGGTGCCAGCATCCCCCGCTCCCTCGTTCACCCTTTTTTCTCCCCTTTTCCACCTGCGGCGAGCCCACGCGAGCGAGGGGACAGCTGCCAGCAGGGACCACAAACCAGTTTCGGTCACTGGTGTGGTGCTGGGGCCAGAGCCCCCTCCGCCCGCAACGGTGCCGGGGGCAAATTTAATCAAGGAAACGGAGGTTGAGTGTCTGATTTCTCTCTTTCTCTCTCTCTCTCTTAGGTTGTTGGGGTTTTTGTTGTTTTTTGTTTTTTTTTTTTTTTTGTAGAGGGGAAAAAAAAAAAATGAAACCAAACAACTTTGTGAGTCACTCTTGGCTGAGGGACTTGGCTTTGCGCGGCAGGCAGGCTGGCACATCCCGGTGTCGCAGGGCCGGTGATGCTGGGACACACACACACACACACACACACACACACACACACACGACACCACGGGGGGCTCTGACTCAGCCCACCCCCGGGCACGGGCCCCCGTCCCACGCTGCCTTCATCCTCGCCCCACGGGCAGTGCCCGGAGCCCCGGGGACGCCCGGGGCGCAGCGTGATGGAGAGCACCGTCCCTTCGAAGTGGCTTCAGCCGGGTGCCAGCACCCAGCCGTGCCCCCCCCCGGGGACACATCCTGCCCGGCACCCCTCGGCAAAGCTAATTCCTTGGCCGGGGGGTTGTTCCCGCGCCGGCGTGCCCGGGCTGTCTCCGAGATGTCGGTGCCGGTGCTGGCCGGGGAGCTCCGGCTCGGTTGCCCTCGTGCCCGCGGCAGCCGCCGGCTCCGGCCGGGCGTGGGGAAGCCGGAGGGTGACCTGGCCCAGCCGCCGGCGGGACCCCGCTCTGCCCCATTCCTGCCCCGTCGGGGCGGCCGGCCCCACGGCGGAGCGGTGAGGAGAGCAGCCAGGCCCTGCCGGGGCTTTCCCAAAAAAGGTCTGAACTCTTCGGTTGAGTTTGCCACTTCCCTTACCACTCCCTTTCCTGTGAGAGGATGTGTTCGGCCGCTTTTCTTTTCTCTTTCTCTCTTCTTTTTCTCTCCCATCTCCCTGCCCTCAGACCCGGCGGTCCTGGCGATGCCAAGCTCCCCTTGAGCTGGCCGGGGTCACCCTGGCTGGCACCCGCCGCCGTGCGATGGCCAGGCTGCAGGTATGGACACGCCACCAGCTCCCCCCCGTCCCCCCCCTTCCCCAGGGTCCCCCTGCCAGCAATAACACAGGGTCGGGCGGGCACGCCGCGGGCTGGGTGCAGGCTGTGCCCAGGGTGCCCCCGCGCCGGGGTGGGTGCTGGTTTGTACCCCACTTTGCAGAAATGGGGGTGGCCGGAGGGGGGGATGCCGCACTGCCCAGGGCATCATCCCCCGGCCACGGCGCTCGGGGAAAGTGGGGTGCGGTGGAGGGGTGTCATTCCCGCAGCCAGCGTTTGCCATCACCTTGGTTTTAGCCCACATGGGCACCCCAATGCCGCGGCTCCAGCTGGCACGGGGTGATTTTGGAGACTGCTTTGCCCGGGGTGAGCCGGGCACCGTGTAGCTGCGTAGGACCCCCCGCCCCAGCAAGGAGCAGCTTGGTGAAAGGGGACGTTTCCCTTTCGAAAGCAATTTTGGGCAGTGCTCGTCTTGTCCGGTTGCGCGGAGGGTCCCCTCTTCATTTCGGGAGAGGACGAGGCAGTGCCAGGCTCGGTGGGGACGTCACGGGCGCGTGAGCACACGGGGACACCCAGGCCGGGTGCTGCAGCCACCGGGCAGCGATGGCAAAAGCTCACGGGGGGGGAGTGTGGGGGGTGTGGAAGGGGGCTCGGAGAGCTCACGGCGTCTGGGCGAGGGCGGCTTTTGGGGTGTCTCTTCTCTTTCCTGGGGAAACGTCCCCTTTTTGTCACCCTTCCTCTTTTCGCAGCCTCGCGCGTGTGCCCTCACCTTCCCTCCGGCGCTCACAGGCCGGGACTTCCTTATCCGCCAGCCCCGCAGCGGTGCCCGGCCCCTGGGCAGCTGGAAACGGGGTGCTACAGGGCTGTGAAGGGGGTTCACGGGGCTGGGAAACCGGCCTTGCAAATCCAGAACGTGACGGCATTGCCTTGCGGCGCCATGGGCCTTTGCAGCCCCACACCTCCCTTCTCCTCCCGGTCCCCCTCGGCGCAGCACGCGCAGCCGAGGTGTCCCGAGAGCGGGTGTCACAGCACCCAGGCTGGGCGGCGAACGGATCCTGCCTCCTGGCCGGGTGCTGGGCGTGGGGAGGGGGATGCTCCATGCTGGGGGGACGCCGTTCCATCCCGCTGCCCCTCCGGGGTGTTTTGGCTTGCGGATCTGCTCTGGCCAAGGTCAAGCACCAGCTGCAGAAGCGAAGTGCCTGGGAGTCCCCGTGGAGCAATGCCACGCGCTGGCCCCGCGTCCCCGTCCCCCGGCCACCCCCCATCCGCCTGCTTCGCACCCCAGGGCCGCAGCAGAGCTGGGGGGGTGGGTGTGGGGGGGGGGTGGTGGGGGGTGGTGGTGCTGCTTTTGCTTTGGGGCGGGCTGGGTGCAAGCAGGGTTTTCCCAGCCTTCTTGCTCGCCCCGTTCCCACGGCCTCGTCACCACGCGGTGTAATTAGTGCCACAGCCTGGGCACGGCAGCGTGGCCGTGGCACCGTGGGGAGAGTGGGCTCGGCAGTGGGCTGTCGCCGTGGGTGGGCAGGGGGAGGAGCGGGCAGTGGGAGTGGAAGACGGTGGGGCTAGGGGGGGTGGAAAGGAAAGGGAAAAAAGCAGGGGGGTTAAATGGACCCGAGGGCAGCGCGGTGCGAGGGGGAGCCGGGTGGCAAGGTCACGGCCATCCTGCCAGCGCTCGGGGCTATAAATAGGGACAATTGGGAGCGAAACGCAGACTCTCTCCTTTTTTGTTCCTGCGGGAGCGATGGGAGCCAGCGGGAGGGTTTGTAAGGGCCCAAGCGGGGAGTTCGTGGGTGATGGCTGTGCTGGGGGGGGCTCTGGGACAACCCTGTCCCTGGCTCTGTCCCCCTCACTGAGTCCGCACGGGACTCGGATCCGAAGTGATGAGACCTGAGGCAGCTCGTGACAGGGATGCTGGGGCGGCCGGGGGGCTCTCCCTGCCCGCTGCCCCCCGCTCCTTCTGGCAGAGGAAGGACCGTGATTGCCGCCCGCCGCCCTCGGCGGGGCACAGGGAGGCAGAGCCAGCCGTGACCACATCCTTCCCACCCCCCCGCGTGGATCTGGGCGCTGAGCCCCAGCACCCATCCTGCCCAGGAGCATCCCTGCCCCGGGCTGGGCTGGTGGTGCAGGCAGGGACAGGCAGGGACAGGGAGGCCAGCGGGCACAGCGGGGCCAAGCGCTGGACTCAACCACCACTTGGCACAAGGCAAGATTTGGTTTAGTGCCGGGAGCTGTGAAAACTCCCCCCCCCCACACACACACCCCCATTTCCTTCCACTCACATGATGCCATGGAACGGCTCCGACTTCCCCATCCCCTGCCCAAACACACCCCGCGGGGTCCAGCCACGCTTCCCCACCGCACGGGGGACGGCCAGGGGTGCACGGGGCTGGTGCTGAGCCCCACACCCTGCCCAGCCCCGCTGCTGCCTGTGGTGCTCAGCAGCACTGCCAAAGCGTGGAAGGGGGGGGGTCCTGGGCGAAGCGTGGGGCTGGCAGAATGTCTGCCGCCGTGTTTCCCCTCCTCCTTTCCTTCTCACTTCCTTTTCTTGCACGCTTTCTGTCTGCCTGCCATGCCCCGGCTTGCTGCCTGCAAAGGGCATTCCCTGGTGTGGAGCAGCCCCCCCTACACCCCCCCTGGGAGCTGCTCGAAGCTGGAGGGGGGGGTTCCCCCTGCAAAGGTAACGTGGTGCTACTCCTCTCCTTCCCCCAGGCTCCATCCAGGAGGCGGCAGGGACGTTAGCCGGGGGGTCTCGGCGGCACGGCTCGCCCGCGGGCTGGGGGGAGCGGAGAGCAGCAGAAGAGCCCCCGGAGCACGACCCAACCCCGTCCACCGTGTATGAGGCTGGGACGCAGGTGAGGTGTGGTCGGGATGGCAAGCGGGAGCCAAACCGCCATCACAGCGAGTCGCTGCACGGCGGGGAGCTGGGGGGGGGGGGGGAGATAACCAGGGGCAGGTCGCTCACCCGCTCCCTGCCCTCCTGCCTCCCAGTACGCAGGACCCGCGTCCGCAGAGACACCCCTTCCGATGTCCCGGCATGAGACTTCTCCGACAACGCTGCAACCCGCCAGCAACCACCGCCCCAACGCCTGCTGCTTCTGCTGGTGCTGCTGCTGCAGTTGCTCATGGTACCTCCCACCGGCGAGCCTCACCCCCAACCCAACCTCACCGCCCGATAGTCAAGGGTCCCCGCAAGCTGGGGAGATGCGAGGGGTCGCCCCCGCGTCGCTCCGGGCTTCCTGCAGCACCGAGCACCCGGGTTTTAGGGAAGCTGGGCAGCAGCGGTGCCGTGGCGTGTTGCTCGCCCGCACGTGGACCCTGCTGAGCCCGAGCCTCGGCGCGCCAGGACCCCGGCCCGTCAGCCAAATCTTAAAATACCTAAAGCAAAAAGCGGCACCGGGGGGCACCCCCCACGCTGGTGCTGTACTAACGGCTCTCCTGGGCTGGATTGTCCCCAACTTGTGCCCCCCTCCAGGCGCCCGGCTGCGCCCGGGCAGGGGCAGCGGGACCCCCGGGTGCAGCACGACGTGGGCAGGAGGATTTTGCTGCGTGTTTCAGGCAGGGCAGGGCAGGGGGAGAGCTGGGTTTGCCTGCCCAGCGTCACGGCTGCCTTCTCGAGGCGGGTGGGAGCCCTCCCAGGCAGCTCTGCCTTGGAGCAGCGGGTGCAGAGTCCGGCCCTGCCCTCCCAGTGCTGCCCAAAGCCAAGGACATAACCAGCCGCTTGTCTCCGGCTGCATCTCCCCTCCTCTCCAAGGATCCCCAGCTCTTTATTGTCGGGATAGTCCAGATTTTGGAGAGCCCGTCTCCTCCATCCTCAGCGTCAGCCCCGCTCTGAGATTGCTGACGGCTTTGGGCTTTGCAGCAACTTTGGTTTTTGCAACTTTGCTGCCAGCACTGAGCTTGAAGGAGCAACAAACCCCGGAGCTGACCCTGTGCAAACCCCCCCGGGCGCATCCCCAGCACGGACGCCTGGTGCAAACCCCCCGGGGGTGTCCTTGGGACCCCACCTCGCCTCGTCCCGTCTCGTTTCCTCACGTTTGCGAGGCAGCGAGGGCGACGAGCAGCTCCCCTCCCAGCCTGCCCCAAACACCTCCCTTCGGGATGCTGCCCCGATCTCGGTGGTGTTCGGCCACGGGGAGGGTGACACTTCTGTGTGTCCCTCCTTGCAAGAGCCCGTGAGCAGAGACGGGACAGAAATCCCTCGCGGAACAAGCAGTGATCGGGTGCCAACCGTTTTGGGGCTGAGACGTGCGGGGCAGGGAGCCCTGGGGGTGGCGTGGGCAGGGATGTGCCCTCAGCTTCGCCCACCCCAGCCGCCCACGCCGCCGGGGGGGGGGGGGGGGAGAAGTTTGCACATTTAATCTTGCGCGAGCAGCGAGGGAACGGTGTCGCAAGCAGGAAGCGCTGCGGTCGGCGCCGGGTGCCGAAATTCGAGGGCCCGAGGGAAGTCGGCGGGAGGCTGCTCTCCCTTTACCCCCCTGCCCCCCGGGGGCGAGGGGAAACACCAGCACCCCTGAGCCCCAGCACCTCCATCCCACGCTCAGCCTCTAGGCTGGACCGGTGCTGGGTGACCCGGGGGGTGCAGGATCTGGCCTTTTGCGTTTCTCCATTGACTGTGGGCGAGCTGAGGGCTGTCACCGGCTGGAGACGGTGCTAACCGGGGGCAGGGGGGGGCTGAGCACACCGCGGTGCTGAGCCCCGACGGCCACAACCCCGGGCCCTGCAGCCTCCCCCCCCGTTTTATTTATTGGTGTTTATTCGTGGTGGTTCACAACAGCTTTGCCGTGGGCTCAGCCGGCACTGCGGCCGCTCCGGCAGCGGCTCAGCCCGGGCGGTGGAGCGGGGCCGGGGCCGTGCCCGAGCGCAGGGAACACCCTCGCACCATGACGGCAAAATTGCACAAGGGAACCAGGGTGCTGCCGGGGCGGGCTGGGTGCTGGGGAGGATCTGGGTGGCGGGATGTTGGTGCCCGTGGAGGAGATTCGGTGGCCAGGGCCAGTCGAGGGAGGGTCAAGGTGGGGGTCTGGGTGCATCCCCCCAACGCCCCTGACTACCTTTCCGTCTCCCCGTTAGGAACGAGGACCGGGAGCGAGCGTGGAGGGCGTCCCGGGAGACCAAACTGGAGACCATCCCAAACTGTGAAGCGTGGTGAGTGCAGGGGCAGCGGGGATGGAGGGGGGGAATAGCACGGCCCCCCCCCCCCCCCTTTTCCACCCTGCCTGGCACCCAGCCCCGCGCCCTGCCCGCTGGTGCGCACACGGGGAGCAGGATCAGGGCACTGGGACTCGGAGGTTCCTGGTGCTGCTTCCAGCGACGTGTCCCCAGTTCCCACCAAGAAACAGGGAGCCCGGAGTCACGGGCTGCAGCCCTCCGGTCCTTGGGTCCCTTGCAAAGGGAAACTGAGGCACATAAGAGTCTCAGCAGCTTTCAGGCCACGTCCCAAGGGCAGAGCCTCATCCTGCCCTTCAGAGCCGCTGCCCAGAGCACCTTCGAGACCTGGGGAGCGGAGGGGACAGGCTGTTCCCGGGGGGCTCAGCACTGCAAAAGAAGCAGAGGCAGGAGCAGTGTGAAAGTACTGCAGGACACGCTGTTTTTACACTCGGGGGGGGGGAGTGGGACCGGCAGGCACCCCGCTCCGGGAATGCTCTGCACCGAGCACCCACTCCCTGGGTGACCCCATACACACAGCCCAGCCGTGGGAGCTCAGCGCAGTGCCTGGCACAGCAGGGTTAGGAGTCAGACGTGCTAATTAGCCACTGATAATGATTGCTTGCTAATGAGCCCTTGCTGGGGAGCAGCCTCCCTCCCTCCCTCCTTCCCACCCCCAGCTGCCAGGGATGATGGACCGATGTTGGTCTCTCCCCAGCCGGGGCGGCTCAGAGCTTTTGCTTCGTGCAAAGCCAGCACCCAAAATACCTCTCAGCTTGGAAAAATTCAGCTGAAACCAAACCCACGCTGCAGCAGAGCCGGGACAGAGCCCACGAGCGGCCTCCGAAAGGCCTCCGTGATAACGGGAGCCCGAGCGGGAACGGCCTCGGCGTGGGCACGGGGGACACTTTTGGGCACGGTCCACCCCGCCGAGGCTGGGACCAGGGATGAGCACGGCCGTGCCGGGAGGGACAGAGCCGGGGAGCCCGCAGCCCTCCTGGGCTGCCCGTAACGTTGTCCCTTTGCCTCCCTCGCCGGGGACCCGGCAGCGCCAAACCCACGCTGGAGGAGGTGCGGGGCTGGGCACAGTCCTTCGACAAGCTGATGAAGAGCCCGGCGGGTCGCAACGTCTTCCGGGAGTTCTTGCGGACTGAGTACAGCGAGGAGAACATGCTCTTCTGGCTGGCGTGCGAGGAGCTCAAAAACGAGTGCAACAAGCACACCATCGATGAGAAGGCCAGGATGATCTACGAGGACTACATCTCCATCCTCTCACCCAAGGAGGTACAGCGCAGAGCTCCTTTTTGGGGGGGGGGGGTGTTGTTTCTAGGGGAAGGGAGTTCTGTCCTGGCTGCCGCTGCAGCCATTTGGGGATGGGGCGGGTGGTTGGGGTTGAGTTTGGCAGGGTAATGGCTTTGCTTCATGCTTGTGGATGGCGGTGGGGAGGGTATCTCTGCTGCGCCCCCCCCCCCCCCCCCCCCCCCCGCCCCTCCAAGGACTCGGCCGGCAGCGGGACCACGGGCTGGGTTGTGCTTCGGGGCCGAAACCTCAGGAGGGCACCAACGGGCCGAGGAGATGCCTCATCCCAGCTCCCAACATCGCCAGAGTAGGGGCACCCAGGGCGGGGGAGCACCCCAAGCCCCCCTCCCTGTGCCCAGCAAGGGGAGACGGGGAGAACCCGGCGACCTCCCCCTGCAACTCCCTCCGAAACACCCCGGCTCCGCTGCAAAAACACTCTGGCGGTGCCACGTCGACGCCCAATTGCCCGCCAGTGCTTGCACAGGGGTGGGTGCCAGGGCTGGGAAGGGGGGAAGGTTTGTTTTTAGGGGTCCTTCAACTCTCCCCCCCTGCCCCCCCCCCTCCGCCAACCTTTTTTCTGTCCTTGGCGCCCAGGTGAGCCTGGACTCGCGGGTGCGGGAGGTCATCAACCGGAAGATGCAGGAGCCGTCCTCGCACACCTTCGACGACGCGCAGCTCCAGATCTACACGCTCATGCACAGAGACTCCTACCCTCGCTTCCTGAACTCTGCCATATACAAATCGCTGCTCCAGAGCGTCTCCCGCTCCTCCTCGGAGTCCTAAGGGCACCCGCCGGCCGCGGGGACACCGGCGGGGACGTGGTGGCTGGAGTAAAAGTGGGGGGGGAACCTCGGTGCCTCCTCCCCTCCGCCGCCCTCCCTGCCAGCTCCCCTTAAAGTTTTTAGCTTTTTACCTACGAACCGTCACCCCGGTTTCTGGGCCGCCCTCCAGGACTGTCCCCGGGGCTGGTGCACGGCCCGGGCCGGCTCGTACTACTGAACCCCTGCCCCGTCCCCGCCGCTGGCCGGAGCGAGCCGGGGGAGCGCGCGGGAGAGCGCCTGGGGCCTGGCTCCCCCCCCTCCCTGCCTCCACCCCGCACCCCGTTTTGAAAAGGTCACTTTATCCCCTCCCCGCCACACCCAGGGACACGGCACATCCCTGTTTCCCAGTTGGGGACTGGGTTGGGGGGGTTTTGGGGGGTTGAGGGGGGGGGGGTGGGAGGGGGGGAAGGTTGATGGTTGGTGGTTTATTTTGTGGTTTTGTTTGGTTGGTTTTTTGTTTTTTTTTTTTTTTTTTTAACTTTTTATTTTAAATGCTTTTTTTTTGGTTGGCTTTGATTGGGGGTCTCGAGGGGAGTGGGGGGGGGGGTTGACGAGCGTCTCTGTACATATAAAAACTTGTCAGGTTTCCATCGCTCCGTCTCTTTGAAGCGGCCCACAGGGCTGGGGGTGTCCCCATTTGTATTCCTGCTGGACCCTGAAACCACAGCTCCCCCCCCCCCCCCCCCCCCCCAAACCTGCACAGGGGGCTCTGGAGGGGCCAGAAGGGATATGGGGGCCATGAGGATGTGCTGAAAGGGGGGGGGGGGGTACCCCACAGCTGCTTCCCCCCCCCCAGCAGCACTGGGCCACCACACGCTTGTCACCCCAAACCCATCCTGCACCCTCGCTTCACAGACCTCAGGGACGGGGAAAACGCCCGCAGGTACCATCTGCTCTCCTGCAGAAACCCACAGCCACCGGGACCCCCAAAAACGAAGCCTCCTGCCTGCCCCACCAGTGGGGAGAAACCACCCACCCCCCCCCCACTGCCAGGAGCAGCTTGGCACCGAGCCGCAGCCGGACAGGGCTCCCCACGCGATGGGAGAGGTCACGGGGAAGAGCTGTGATTTCCATGAGGTTTTGCTCGGCGTGAGGGATCGTTTGCTGGAGCCCCAGCACCCAGAATTTAAACCTTTCTGCCAGCAGCCCCTGCCCTCACCGCCGGGGTCCTGCCACCCAGCTCAGCCCTGCTGCAGAAAACCGTTAGTCTTTGCTTTTCCTGACCTGGAACAGCCCCTGGTCTCCTATTTATTTACCCCTTTCCCTCCTTTTTCTCTCCTTTTCAAAAGAGAAAGAAGGAGCACTGGTTCTTTTTACTGAAGATATTTTTTAAACAAACAAACAAAAAATTCTCTCAGCTTTTTTCTTTTCTTGTTTCCTTCCTTCCTAGTGGCATGACTGCGTGGAAAATCATGTCAGTAAATTCAGTGTTGTTTGCCAAGCTGGAAATATAATTCAAGAAAATGTATTTTTGAGAGAGACCAGAGATAGTTCATTTGTTCAGGAATGTCAGTATTGTTATTATTTGGTTGTTATTGGCAGGTTTTCCCCCACCAGGGCCAAGCCTGCACCGCTACAGCCCCGCAGCATCCCCGCCCTGTGCTGGGGAGGTTCACCTCTGGGAGCAAAGGAAAGCTCTCCCCTGGCCTCAGCTCGAGGTTTGGAGGTTGAACATCCCTGAAGCCGCTCAAAGGGAGGGCTGGGGGGCTCGGAGCCTCGCCGCACACCCCTGAGGGCTCAGCCCAGGGAAGACCCCACAGCCACCAGTTCATCTGGTCTCTTGCTCCCCTTCCGAACGCTTTTAAAGCCCTCATAAGCAACTCTGTACTTCCAAGACGCTTTATCCAGGGCCCTTCCCCTCCCCGGCTCTCCTTGGTGTTATCCCAGAAAATGCCACTGTAAGAAAACACCCCGAGACACGGTACTTTTCCCTCCCTTCCGAGGGGCTCCTTCTGCTTGGGACTCTCCAGACTTAATTCAGGATTGTCAGCAAACTCTACCCAAGCTCAACTCCCCTCGTTACAGTAATAGAAGGAGAAAGGCAACAGCAACTAGTAATTAGCTGGCTCCTGTTCACAGCGCACAAGCCAGAGTGCCTTGGCCAGCTTGGGTTTCAGATCCTGAAGCTTTTTTTAAGCATTACTGGGAGGACACTGTTCCCTCCCCAAGCCTGGCTTGAATAATCCCATTCGCCACAAGACTCGTGAGGCTTAAACAAGTTGTCAGCATCTTTGAATCTTTCCCTTCTTGGGAGACTTGGCTGCACCCCGTAAAGTGAAAGCCCTGAGCGAAGGCTCCTGGTGGGATCCCTGCCTCCAGAGGAGCACAGCCCTCAAAGGGGCTGCGAGCACGTTTCCCAGCGCTTTCATGTGGCTGCTCGCTCCTCTCTAACCCTCTCCAAGGTCTCTGGTGAATGTCTGCTGTCTGGCATGCTGAAAAGCCAGTGGAAATACTTGTTTTTCACTCTGGAACAGGGGAGCGATGCCATAAGAGATGCGACTGCAAATGCTCCTGCCCGGCTTGTGCCGAGGACTGCTCCGGAGCAGCCTCAAACTGAGGCCTCACTGGGGTCCCCCCGAATGCTGCATCACCCCAGCTAAAGGCTCAGAAAAGAAGAGGGATTTTTTTTTTTTTTTTTTAAGCCTCAGGCTGAAAGCTGCGGTGAGGACAGACAGAATTGCCCCGCCAGGTTTTAGTTACCTCCCGGAAAGAGCCTGGCCCTGCAGCTCCCCCTCCCAGGGCCGGGTCTGCAGCCGCAGCACCCGCAGCGAGCCGCGCTACCAGCTCCGAGCTCAAACCTCAGCTAACAGCTCCCACCACTACCTGTACTCCCTACCTCCTGCAGGTCCAAGCCTCTGGAAAATTTCCTACATTTGCAGCATTCCCCTTTCTCCTGAGCTTTTCCAGCACATCATTCTGAAAAATCCAGGCTGCCTTTGCGCCACGAAGCTAAGAGCAGGGCGTACACATGCAGGAAAGTGCCTGGGACTCCCTTTTAAACACAGCCACTGGCCAGTGGATTCCCACCACCGATGGTTTCTCCCTGGATCAAGATTAACTGTTCCCAGGACCCCTGCATGATGGTCTTGGGGAGCAGGAATAGCAACAGGCTGCTGGACACCCCCCTGCTCCCAACCAGGGGCCGAGGGAGCTCTTGGCTACTACAAGGGTCTCCTTCCACAGAGGGATGGAGCCCGAGGAAGTGCTGACCTTACCTTCTTCCCGCTCCTGCTCTCCCAAATCAACAGTTTGAGGGTTGGGGTTTTTTTTTTTTGGTTTTTTTTTTTTTTTTTTGTGGCTGGTGTCACCCTGCTTTCAGTCTGTTACAACCCAGGCAGCACATATTCTCCTCTTTGAAACAGGCTAGGCTGTTGGCATTTAAAAGGCTGGAGATAACAAGGTACACATCACTGCAAAAATCAAATGAATGCTGCCAAGACAGAAAGCAGCATCTGATCCGTGCCCCAAAAGCACGTGAGGAAGACTAGCACTGCCCACCCAGGCACCCCAGGACTTGGCCCGGTGTTTTAGATTTTAGGAGCTGACCAGAAACAAGCCCCCATGCACTAGGGGTGTACCTACAAGCGGCTTCTTGCTTTCTGGTGGTCCAGGCAGCATTCAGTCCTCATCCAGCCGGACACTGACAGTCTGTCAAGCTCCACGCCGCAAAAGCAAAGTGCTGCACACCCCCCATTCAAATAAAAGTCAGAAACTGACAAAAATGTTTAATATTAGTTTTGGAGAAAAAGTGACCGTAACCGCTTAGATGAGAAAAATAACAACTAAGTGTGTTTAAGTGAGCTCTCCTGCCAACCTGTCAGCCCACGGCCGTGGCTCCCCGCTGCGGCCCGAGCGGAGAGGCAGCGGCGCTCTCAGCGCGTGACAATGCAAACTCACTCGGGACACAAAACACAATTGCCGTGGGAGCTGGCGTATGGAGGTTGCGCTCTGATCTGCGTTTGGCTGCCGCTCTCAGGCCATGGCACATATTCAGCAGAACTGCAAGAGAAGGGAGTTTAAACCCCGATTAGAAAAACCTCACGGCCAAGGGGAGTTGCGGGTCATGCGTGTGCTGCCTAGAAGATGGGGATCCAGGTGATGGTCTCGTTTCGGAAGCTGGCAAGAGCTTGGGGATTCCACAGAGGCAGGGCTCAGCCCCTGGAGTAAGGGGCAAACAGAGCTCCCGTTTGAATCTCTCGGCTGTGGCTCTTTGGCACTTGGTTTAGTGGCGTCATTTCTGCTCGCCACTGACCGGGAGATTTCTGCTCACCCCCGGGCTCTGTGCGCAGTAGAAAAGAGCCGTTTAAAAATCCCAAATGTCATCGCCATCACCTCTCAGGGGGCAGAGGGAGCATGGAAAGCACCGTGAAGCTCATGGCAGAAGAGGGGGATGTGAGGAGGGAGGCAGGGAATGCGAGGGTGAGACTTGACCCCAGCTGGTCTGCAGAGATGGGATGAACCCAGGAGCTCTTGCCTCGGTGCTGGGAGGAAAGATCACTTGCTAGAGCCAGTCAGCGTTTGGCAAGCACCTCCGAGGGCAGCAGCTAAGCATCTGCAGCATCGCGGGTGCAGCCACCCTAACACCCCTCAGTGCCAGTAATATCCTTGGTGTGCTACCTTCCAGCGATTCCCACACTCATTGCACACGACGAAGGTGGTCATGGGCTCATCGGAGCTGCGGGTCTGCACCTGGGGGGAGGACACGAGGGAAGTGAGAGCCCAGTATCACACACGGCCCCGTGGCGGGGGGTCAGGGGGAGCTCCCTGTCCCTCTGGCCACCAGGGATTCACGCGGAGGGGGTCACATTGACAGAAATCAGTAAAACCCTGAGGCTTAGAAGGGGAAAAGGAGCTTCCCTGTAAAACGAGTCTGGTGGTTGTTTTACAGCTACACACCTCTACACGCGTCTCATGACCCCTCTCTAGCCTGATGCTACCCGGGGTGACATGTTTTGGGGCAGCAGATTTCCCTCCTCACCTCCTCTGCTGCCCATTCCTTGTGGAAGTGGAAGTACCCACAGCCAGGCCCTCCCCACACTGTCCCCTGGCAAGGGACACGGCCAGCAGGGAGAGGACAAAACCCTCAGCACATGACACGTGTGCTCCACAGCGACACATTAAAAAAAAAAAAAAGCACTCAAGCCATTCCCATTTACAGACCAGTCCTATGTCCTGGCCTCACAGGAACACACTCTGGGTTACCAGATCCTGCACATTTCCAGTCTGTTTTGTATTTGAGCCATTAAGGAACTCTGATATTTAACCCAGATGTGACTGCTGCCTCTGACTGCCTCTTGCCAGAAACACGTACTTAGCTAAAAATCAGATTTTCATGGCATTTGAATACCACAAGGCAAATCTACACCGAAAATACTGGCACTCCCTGTGCAAGTCAGACAGCAGAACTATGCCGAGGGGTAATTATGGTGATCTACATGGGTAATTACCCAATATGCAAGAGTCACAGTATTCGCATGATGCAGATTAAGCACGTTTTGCAAGCATGCTGGATAGCTAAATTCTGTAATTCTCACCCAATGTTACTGTCTGGCTCCCGATGCTTTCATAAATGCCAGTTCATCTACTCGGAACTGAGAACATCTGTCACCAAATAGTGATTTCACTGGAAAACTAATAAAAATACAGGGAACCTTCTGATATTTCTGTTCAGAAGACACTGTCATCACCTGCCCCGATTCCAGGCGGTCGAACTCCGGTTTGCTGCAGGTGGAGACAGAGTCCCCCGCGCCGCCGAGGCGAGCGAGCCAGCCCGGGCAGGGCTCCCAGCTGACTCACCGGGACGCGGTGGCAGAGCCAGGCCTCTCGCCTCAGCCAGGCTGCGAGGCTGCTGCCGAGCCAAAGGAAACTCCCTGCTCAAGCTGCCCGGCGCTCAGCCGCCCGGCAAGTCCCAAGCGTACGGAGGAGTTTCACCCGGCACCCCGCACACGCGGTTTGCACACACCCACTCGGCCACCGCGCGGTTGCTGGTGGAGTTTTGGGTATCTGCACATTCTAAAACACTGACTCGCTGCAAAGGCACGTTTATCTCCAGACGCCGGGTGCGAGCACGGGAGCTACAGGCACTGGTAATGCACAAGGCTTCCAGCAGCTGTCCATTGAGAAGAAAAACCCTCCCTGCCTGCCCGCATCACTGCTTCGTTTACTCCTTATGTTTCACCTGTTTGGTTTTAAATAAGTTGGGATTCATCCAGCCACAACTTATCTACACTCTTAATTTCTATTTTTAACACCATCAACATGCCTGCCTCGGTTTCTGCAGTCTCTCTCCTCTACGCTACCCACTCCTTTGACTGAATCTCCACGTTCCCAGCACCTCCCAAGCTGCACGGCAAGCAGCACTGCTGTACTTTTGAAAGCTTCCTCGGTGCTGCACAACCCCTGCTCTTGTACAAGCGAGCCACAAAAAAAAGTTACACAAGCTCCAAGGAAACGTGTGCAGAACCACTGTGCAAAGCCAGTACATTTTAGGGAGCCTCGAGCGTACAAAAATGTTCCCTCCAGCAGTGGCAAAATTTGTGCCACACGGCAGGTCCTGTCACAGAGCAGTAAAAGCTCGTGACCGTGACAGATCGTGTCCTGTGCAGAGGTCAGTGTGGAGGCTGTAGGAGCAGGAACACTAACCTGGGTGTAGGTGCAGTTCTTCTTCTTGCACTTCCCACAGGTGAAGAGGTCAGTCTGCGTCCCTCCTGTCTTGGCCATCTGATGCTCCCGGATTGCTTCTTTTGTCATGGCTTTCCTGATCTCTTTCAGCTCGTTACTGGCCATTTCCTTTTTTAAAAAAAAAAAAAAAAAAAGGCAATAAAAATCACATCTGTCCAGTTTTACCACCACACCCACTACAGTGGAAAGAATCAGCAGGACAGGGTGGCCTAACAGATGGGTATGAAGACAGAAAAGCTTTCATTCCTGGTTTCTGGTTCATACCTAGGCCCTCGTGATGATCTGGAGCACCAACAGACTACTCTCCACATTGCAAACCCCATTGCTAGCTCACTCCCCAGGCACTCCGGCAGCAGCCGCTGAAAAATCCGCAACCCTGGCAGCAGACCAGCCCCTTGCTCCAAGCTAAACCACAGGACATGTCCCCTGTAAGACACAAACCCTGCTCCTCAGGCTTCCTCACCTCCGAGGTCATCACCGCGATCTGCTCGGGGGTAATCACCCCACACAGCACGTTCTTTTTCAGCTCAGGATTTTTGGAGTCCTTCAGATTTGAGATGCGGCTCCTCACTCGGTTTTTGTACTTCATGTCGGTGTTCTTGACATCTTGGTATATGCGTGCATGGCAGTCAAGGAGTCTGCAATCAACCCAGAGGCCTCCAACCACTTTCTACACCACTCACGAATAGCAGGGAGCGTTACCCACTGCCAGGACACAGATGGTGCTGGGACCCAACAGCAGTGTCTGCCCTGGGAGGTTAATGCTGGATTTGAGAGCCGGCTTATACTATCCCAGAGTCCAGAGGCTTTCACAGTTCTGGCTTTTTCACTGTGCTGGAAATAATCTTTATTTTCAGTTATGCTCAGGTTCTTCAACCAGCTCTTTCTCTCAGCAAGGTAGCCACAAAACACTCCACTAATAGATCCCAGCTGCACCTCCTACCCCACAGCCCCCAAACCAAGCAAACTCTTGCCTTATCTCCAATCAACATGCAACTTGATCCTCATTACTCCGTCCTTCCCACTGCTTTCTTCTGTATCAGCACTCTCCTCAACACAGAGGCACAGGGAAATTGCATGGATCTGGAAGCAGAGCTGAGAGCAGGAAGTAGCATGCTGACGGGAAGGTCTGACTGGGGATTACAGCCCATTATGGTGCAAATTAGGAAGGAAACAACCCTATCCATCACACCAGCAAGGGGTCTGCCCTGAGCTCACAACACCACACTGGTGGTTCCTTAGTGACCCAGAACTCAGCCAAGCAGAGTTGGAACCAGACCCAGAACCCTGACAGGCAGAACTGCAGCAGAACATTTATGCAAAGGAAGACTGTCCCATTTTCCCTCTAAGCACATGAATTTCATGGCCTGGAGGCATGCAGGCCCAGCAAGGATATACTCTTCAATCTGGGCTGCTATGTGCTCACAGTCAGCACCAATGGCAATATAGTCATCTGTAAGACAAGAGAAACACAAGGTCAATGACTTCCCACCAAGTAAGGGCTCTCCAGGCTCAGTATTTCTGAGATACAAATCTTGATAGTTTGCTATTTTGATTTACTTGCTCTTTCCATCAAATGGCAATCTTGACCTTTGCTCTAGCTACCCTTTGATCCTTCTAAAAAGAGCAGAGAGGAAAACAAGACCAATCCAGCCCATTAATCCCCTCTGCCTCTCTAGGAGATGAACTGCACTAGACAAAGCTAACAAGAACCTTGGATGCAGAACGTACAGGTTTCCAATATATTCTTGGTATAGTTGAAATCAAACATACAGAGGCAGGAATTAAATTTCATCAGATACTGTGGTCAATGAGAAGTAGCTCTACTCAGACCAACAATCTGGCAGGGCCTGAAAGCATGCAGCATGGAATCAAGCCTTCATTTCTCTTCTCACCTCAGGACTCTGTCCCTCCCCCTCTTTCACACGCCAATTAAACATCATAGAGTGCAGTAAGTGCTGTGAATTTGGACCTCAGGTATGGTAACCAACACCATAAATCAGGGAAATCAGGGCAGAACAGGACTGAGCTTAGCTAAAGACTCAAGGGGACTCTTTCCCAGACTTCATATGGAAAGAATTTTTCTAAAAGTTATACAAAATATTTAATGCAGCATATATATACATATAAACACATGCGCATGCACAGGAAGGCTAGAAATAAAGGCTCTGTGAACTTCTCCATCTGCCGTCTACATTCCTTGGCTCCAAATTAATAGAACTGCAGTGCTTAGACCCCAATTTTCCAAAAGGATCTGCAAGTCGGACACAAGCACGTGTTCAGCTTGAGGTGTTTAAAATCTGACTGTCAAAGATGCTGAGCACCTGCAGTTGCCTCATTTTGGATGGCACAGTCTGAGTGCAAAAAAGACCCATTCCACCCCAGATCCCCAGAGCATCGCGGTATTTCAGGGGCTCCAGTCTGCAAAGGACAGGGAGTCTAAGAGCAGATGGTGACTGGCATAAACACCATTATCAAAAAAATCCCATGCATTGAGTTACAGCTTCATTTTGTGTCCCAAGGGTAAGCAGAGATGACCGGTTTGCTTTACAGCGATGAGAAAAGGCTGAAAGCCAGAAAAGGAAGCAACTACCTGCACATCTGAAAAGGACACTTCTGGCCAGCCCACCCCAGGCTGCAGAGCAGAAGACTCCACATAACCCCACATTCTTAACAGCTATCATCTGACACATTGCCATGCCTCTGGCTCAAGCCAGGTCCACGTGCAAGTGCTTAAAAACGCTGCAATGCCAGCCAGTTTGTGAAAGGGGTGACCAGCGGCTAGACTGAGCTGATGGCAATAATCCTTTGACAAGGCTGCTCCAGAAGAGCGTATCTAAGAGGAGCTGGCACTGACCTACATGCAGGTGTCTGTCAGGATGCACCTGAAGCGGTGAAGCACTTCAGGCAATGCAGCATTTCCCCCAGCCCTTACCGTCAGCCTGGAGAGCTGTTGTCAGCATTTCTCTGCATTTGTTGCGGACAGCATCGCAGGTGACGGGTGCTGGAGGAAAGGTGGTGATTTTGGGGGTGGTCGGAGTCTTCGGAGGCTCTTGCCTTTTGTTGGCGCTAAAAAAAGAAACGTCACCTGTCAGAATGTCTCAGTTTGGGTCACTGAGAGCAGAGAAGGGATCGGCAGCTATGTGGCCAAGCATTCTGTTAATCATAATAAAAAAAAAAAAAAAGAGGAAAACTGTGCAAAGACACTTGCCCCAAAACAGCACACAGCACAATACCGTGACCAACACCAACCCAGACAGGAGCTCTCCAGTGGACTCCGCTGGCTGTAAATGGAGGGTTTAATCCATGAAGTAGGCCTGCCAACCAACATCTGTTATTCAACATATCACAGCTGCTGCACCACTGGGCATCAAATGGAAACATTACGAAGCCAGCGGACACCAGCAGTAAGTCAAAGACACTCAGGACTTCCTGAGACCATCAGCATCCTCTCGGTCTGGTAGCATAATGCACATGTTACTTGACTCCTCTCTTACTTCGCAGGACACCAAGTCCATAACTGCTCTCAGCAGAAAGGGAGCAGAAGCCACACTAAGGTTAATCTCAGCTGATTCCTCATCTCACATCCTTTACTGCCAAGATGTCAGCAGCAGGAAAGAGAACAGATAAACAAGAAAAGCACTCTAGCTCTCTGTAGCCAGCAAGGAGTGCAGCACCCTGCCTTCTGGGGCAGAAATCAGAGAAGGTTACACCAACCCCTCCAGAAGGAGCTGCTGTGCTAAGAAAGAAAATGGCTCCTTCAGCTCCAATATTAAAACAACCAACAAAGCATAACACATAAGAGGATCTTCCTTTTTCCCGTAATCTGGACAAGACTGATTACTCATCTCACAGAAGAGCACCTCTGCACAACCACACACAGCTTACACAGGTGCCAGGCTAGCACAGGACTAATAAATACTGCTTCACTCACAAAAATAACTTCATTTCCACCTGCAAGCAATCATGGGCACAGGCAAAGGAATGCAAACACCTGCCTTGCTGTGGCTGACTCGGGTCATCTGCCAGGGGAGCTGGCTGGAGAGACCCAAGGCGCAGAATCGCCGCAGAGGCTGGGCTCGCACGCACCGCTGCGAGGGCTGCACGCCGGAGGAGTAACTTCACTGAGCAGTTCAGCTGGGCGTACACCCACGGTGCTGAGATGTCATGCCCATAAAGCCCAACATCTGCATGTAGAGTTAGTTAGCCCTGCAAATACTGCTGGTAAAAGATTTCTGCTATTATGATTCCCAGATGATTTTATAGAGCTTTCTCCCCCTCGGCCTTCAATCGAGGCAGCAGAACAGCAGGTTTTTTCAGCAGAGATCGCTCAGACTTTGGTGTTTGGGCCATAAAATGCACTGTATTTATGGCCAATGCCTGGTAACATTAATGCAGTAAGAGACAAAGGGGGAGGGGAAAAAAAAAAAAAAAAATAGAGAGAAACCCTGATATTTCACCCATTCCATACTGTCAACGTCTCCCTGAAGATCCAAGTGACTTGACAATCGCTGTTAAGCTGGGTCACTACTGCCCGTTCTTTGCCATCAAAAATAAATCTGTTAGGAACAGGCATTTCTACTACATTGTCCTGGAAGGGATTATCAGCCCACAGAAAAACAGCACTAAGCTGGAAACCTTCTGAATCTGCTGCTGCACAAACTGAGCCAGATTCGGGGACTTATGCTGGGAGACCCTGCTGCTGCTAAATGCAAATCCAGTCCAGCTCTGCAGTGCCTCAAAGCCCGCAGATCAACATCAGGGCTACTGGATTTCCACAGTCCAGCCCTTTTAAGAAGCATCCACCAGTGTACCCTCAGCAAATTGTTCCAGTCAATCCATAGCAGAATATTAATGTCTTGATCAGGTGATACAGATGCACTATACAAGTGAGATTATACTGTGATCTTACCATTTCTCTTTGACCAATAGCTGTATAAAACCACTTTTTACCAAATAGCTTTACTGGTCAGCACTGCAGAAGGCTATTAAGGAAAAGATTTGTGTCCAATCAGCTCAAAGCATTCAATAGGATTTACACTGCACATATTACAAAGAGAACAACCAACTTAGTTTGCATATAATCAATTATGTTATGAGCTTCTCCCATTTGGAATGTACAAATCATCATCAGGTACTTTTGTGCTGCAGAACCTGTGCACAGATCACAGCACACCTGGGGGTGTATATAGCAAAGCATACACAACTCAGGAATAACTCATCTAAAAATCATAGCTGAGCGTGTTGCACAGAACAGTTTGGAAAAAATAAAACTTCCTAAAATACAAAGGCAAAAACCCTTGAAAAGATACCTACAATAAAAGGAAAGACTGAAGGAATTGGAGTGGTTTGCAGCAGGGAAGACTTAGAGGCGACAAGTCCTGAAATACTGGAAAACTTGTTAAAGGAAGATGGAAGGAAAAACCCTCCATACCTGCTAAAGGCAAAAGCATGAAGAAATAAACGGTCTCAGCAAGACAGGTTTTGATCAAGAGCAAGTTTCAAACTGTAAAGGCAAGTTACAAATCAGAATATACTGCCAAGGGCAGCTGTGGAAGTGTCTCACCCTGAGGTTTTTTAGGGCTGTCAAAGAAGAACTTCGAGAAAGTCCTGTCAGGGACAGCATGGGCAGAGGTTGTGCTGTCCTGGGAAAGCGTGGCAGGAGAAGCTTTCTTGAGAGTTCTTCCACCTTTAACTTTTGTCTCCTTTTGCAAGCAACAGTGACACTAAAATGTCCCAGATGAAAACACTGCATGTGAACTCTCACTGACCTTCACCACATTCAATACTTAATCGGGTAATCTGTACAGGTAATATTTGATTTTCAGGAAGGTTCTATCCACAAATGTTATTGACTTCAGTA
The DNA here is from genome assembly GCF_018691265.1 of Tyto alba. Classification (NCBI taxonomy): domain Eukaryota; kingdom Metazoa; phylum Chordata; class Aves; order Strigiformes; family Tytonidae; genus Tyto; species Tyto alba. The sequence goes on from NW_024881308.1 coordinate 16,078,007, forward strand.
TTTAGATCTCTATTCCCTGGAGGTGGAATAAAGCTAGACAGGATGCAGAGTTATCCCATGCTGATGAGTAGACATCTTCACCTACATACACATACATGTCATACATGCTCTGAGACAACAACTGATCACTCGTGAATTAGATGAAACAGACTTCTCAGCCCTCCCAAAGACTGTACAGAAAGTTATTTATTAAGCTTTAGAAGTTAGTTTATAATTAGAATAGTTGGGAAATAGAATTCAAACACACCTAGAAGACTTATTTAAGGAAATCCTTGTGGTTCACACTGTTCCTGTTAAACAGGAGAAAGAGCTTGTAAACCTATCCCGGCAACAAAGGTTTATACATCAAAAAGACTACGCTGGAACAAAATGGTGGCAGAGCAACAGCCAGGGACTGCGAGCAGAACTCAGAGCTACATTGGAAGAAAATCCCATGGAAGACCTGAATTCAGGCCACAGATCCAAAACCTCCTAATAGAGGCAGTTTAGAGACTCCTGGAAAAGAAAAAGCTCGTGCTGCCAGAGACAGAGAAACATTAGACATAGCCCATTAAAATGTACTATACTAATGGTCTAAAATACTACAGCACAACAGAATATGCTTTGGATTACAGTAATGCAGCACATAACTTCACAGGTGCCAGCTCCACACTGGCTGGCTCAGAGCCTCCAGGTCTCACAGTGCTAGCTCTCCAGTCACTACAGAGGGATTTCTACATCTGTGTTCCAGAAAGCAAGCCTAGTTTCAGGCCAAGAGCTATTCAAGTATTTCTCCCTGTCAGAAGAAGAAGGCCTAGCCAAAATCTGTCAGACTAAGTGGCTGAAATATCTGAATACAAGCTGATCTCTTTGGTGCCTTGATAGCAGCCTCATCTGAACCAACTCTCACATACTGAGCAACTAGCCAGGCTGCCTTCATCACAGCCTGTGCTTCAAAGAACAAAGACTCTTCACTGCTAATTTTTTTTTTTTTTTTTTTTTTTTTTTTTGTCAAGGCAGATTAGTAGTTTATTTTGCAGCACTGGAGAATAAGCATTCCTCTCTGGAAAGAGAGACTGGTTCAGACTGACACCAGGAGCTAGCCACTTCTGCTGGTCTATGCTACGCTAATCCATTTGCTTCTGTGTATCTTTCACAACACCAAGGGGATGCTTTGCCATTCAGAAAATGGAGGCTGAATACATGTAGAAAGCATCAAGGAGAAAAAAAAAAAAAAGAAAGAAAAAAAAACAACCTGCGGTATCTGCAGCACCTCAAGGCACAGGGAAGCATTAGCAGCACAAGCCAGAAAGCTCCACTCCACATACCCCATGATAACTGACAAAGCTAGGAGACAGTGGGATTTGGCCTCTCCACCTACAGCCAGGTTCCTGTTCTGAGTGAAATTACTACAAGCCTCAGCCTTCAAACCAGATGTCCTAGCAGGCCCAGCTCATTTTGCTCATAAAGTGTCTGCTGCCACTGTGCCCAGGGGATGTCTCATACTTCCCTCCCTCCAGGCTCCACATTCCACAAGGTCAATTTTCCAAAGGTTAAATCAGAAGCTTCCCTTTTTCTTTGAACTGCAGCGCTACTTCCTGGCTTGAGCAGCAGCAGCCAAGTCGGTAATACTTGCCTTCTCCTTTCCCCATTAGGAACAGCCAACAGGTACTTCCACATAGGTTTCTGCCCTTACCCTGGAGGGAAATCTGCCTCCCTTCACCAGTAAGGGCACGCACAAAGTCTCTTAGCCATGACCGACTCAGTTCCTACTTTCATCAGCCCTAAAACAGATCCTTCCTGTGTCCACACCCTGGGGAAGGCAGTGCCAGTCTGCACTTTCGAGTATAAGGATCATAAAGAGAAGGTATTTGCATCACAAGGCTGGTGATACTCCTCAGACCAACTGTCTCACCTTACGCAGCAACTCCTTCTCCACCATCACTGACTGCTCTTTGGCCTCCAACCCTCATCTCTCAGTGGGACAAAAAGAAACAGCAGCTGGGAGAATCCATCCTACTGCTTCTACCCGGTAGCACTGACATACCAGACCGCCGCTGGATGTATTGTACACACAGATGTAGGCAGCCCTAGCTCCCGTGTTGCACTGCAAGTCTCAATTCTGGCTGGGAAGTCTCCCCAGCACTTTCACTGCAATACTCAGCAAATTCTTTTTCACATTTTATGGAAGGGAGGTAACCTTAATTGGCTTGTGTCTTTGGTTATATAGCTCGGCATCAGTATTCTTCAGCAGCAGCTCTGTGTAGAAATGCAAAAGCTCACACCAAAGCATCAAGCCTTGAGAGATCTGAGCAAAAAGGAACAGGAAAAGCAAAGGGTGGAGTGACAAGAAAGTAACCAACAGACAGGCTACAAACATGGAAGAGCCTGCAAACCAGCAGGACTATAGCTCCAATGCTCTAAATTTTCTGGCAAACTTGGGAAATAGGTTAAATCACTAAACCAAGGGTCAAACCTACAAAACACACCTCTTCCTGGGGTCTGAGGCTGAGAGAAGTCTCTCACGTCTGGAAGAAAGCTGTAAATCGCATTTGCCCCCTCCCCTTTGATCACTGTCTCCACGCAGCTTGGCAAGTGCGGTTGCAGACAGTGGAAACAGGCATAGCAAGGAGCAAGCAGGCAGCAGACCTGCCAGATGGGCAGACATGAATCCAGAGTGAAAAGAGGACTTCTGCTGGGACTTGACAAGGACAAAGAAATGGAAGTTTTACTATAGTGATGTATCAGTCAATCCCATCCATCACTTGAGATTGCAAAGGCCAAAAATAATCTTCATTCTAAGGAGTTCAAAGTTAGAAATAAGCAAAAATATATAAAAAATGCAACACAAAAAAGAACAGAGGAATCTAGACATAACTAGAAAGATTTATTAATAGAAAAATCAACACATAACCAAGAATAGAAAAACATTACATAAGATGTGAGTAAAATCAAATTCACTAAAGCCACTGTATTTTGTAGATGTATATTTCTGCATTATAGTTTATTAAAAACACCACACAGATCCTCTCTGAAAAAGTTTACACCTCTGGTGTTTCTGACCAGGAATTTGACTACTCAAATCTTGCAACTCAGACACATAAAAATAAAAATTAAGGTGCCCTAAGAAAATTCAAATTCCATAACAGTACCATCTTTGGTTAAAGGGAAGCATTACCTTTGGTCTCTTGAGTTACCAGTCTCCTTCGAGGAAGATGTTGGCAGGGACAGGCTTTTCTTTTTCTCCTCACTTTTTTCCTCAGAAGCATCTATATTCAAAAGAAGAAAAGCGGATGCTAAAGGCTTCAGAACTGGTCTTTATGCTGCAACCCTGCATACACTAATCAACGTCTTAACACTACATGGTGTTAGCCTAAAGCAAGTTACTATTCTCCAAAAAGAATCAGGAGAAAGAATGCCTTTATGGCCTTCCATGCTTCCCAGCAGATCTTTTACTTGCCTCTAAATAGAAACTAATTCAAACAAAAGCTTTCCTCAAACTAGAGCAATCCCCTTCCCCTGCCTAGGAGATAAGCTTCCTCACAAGACATGCCCCATCATAAACGTTCCTTTCAGAGACACCCTGGGTGCTGAGCACAGATTAGATCAAGCTCTCTAAAGCACTACCAAAAGCAGCATTTCCAGCCACCACCACCTGAAGGGCCAGTACAGGCTAGTCCTTCTGGGAACACAACTTCTAGTGCTCATCCAAATGCTGCTGAAAGCCAACAGCACAACCCTGAAGAGGACTTTCATGACACAGGCTTGACCCAGAGGTAAACTCTCAGCCTAGCTGATACACATCAATCCTAACGCAGAACTGACAGTCCCAGCCAGGACAAGCAAACAGGGCTTCTAACACTCATTTAGCCTGTCAAGAAATGGGGAGTCCGGGGGTGCAAACTAGAGCCAGCGCACATTTCACTTAGTGTCAAATACCACATCCCTTTTGTTCTCTGTTACACACAGCTGCCCAAGAGATCAGTTTAAAAAGCAAGGAGTGTTTGAATGTCACACTGGGGTACTTCGCCACTAGTACAGAGTAGGAGACACGTGGTCTTGCTAGCAGGACACAGGTAGAGCTGCCTTTCCAATCTCAGCGCTGCAGATGCCTCATTCTTCTATCACAGAATCAACTACTAAAACCACATTTGTAATCCCTCCATCTGTAATTTGACATTAGCTTCTGCTATATCAGCATTAAGATTCCTCAGACAGAATTGCAAGCTTCTGCTTCTCGGCGTTCATCACCATGGAAGTCTTCCCCACAGGAAACAGCCCACGTGAATTTGTCTACAAGGTGTTAAACTAAGGTCCTTCTCCAGCTCATCATCCAAAATGCATTCCAGCATTTTTTTTCATGAGCTGTTGCACAAGGTTGACAGCACAAAGGCAAGGGCGGAGAGTTCAGAGTGCAGATATTGTTTCTACAAGTAATGCTGCTAGTTATTATACAGACAGGTACACATTAAGAATAGTCCTGAAGCTTTCGATGCTCTTTCAAGGATGAGCTAAACAGGAGCTAAATCTGGAGGAATGCACGGTAAGAAACATAACTTGAAAGACACAGGGTGCAATGTTAAAGGCTGATTTGCTAGAATACTCTATTCAGACCAATATATAAGCTCTCCTAAGATACCCAGTCTCCTGCTGAAGCCAGCTCCTTCACAAATTCAATCTGACAGGAACATGATGATTTTCTTACCTAAAAGTTTTTTCCACGATTTGATGAGGGATTTGGCAAGCGATATCACGTCTTCATCTGTGCTCTGCTTTCTCAGTGCATTTACTGACATCCCAATGCGGGTGGACTGCAGGTGAACATTCAAATGAATCATTCAAGAACAGATTTGTTATTTGCTACTAGCTGAAATCAGAAATAAGTATGACGACGTCAAAGCAATGACCAAGATATGAAGTATCCAAGGACTTGCAGAATGATTATCTCCTTACAACTTTGGAAGAGCAAGATGACACTCTCCAGCTTACTCACACCCGATCACAAGCTAGACATCCAATCGCCCACAAATACCTTCTCTACACACCTGTAAGTGACATCCTAAATTTAGAGTGCAAAAATATAAGATACATATCTTAATCTCTGAATTGTAATTCTGTTCACACCTCCCCAGTGTCCTGAATATCAGCATTACAAAGACTTAAAGAACTTCTCTCACAGCCACCCTTTGTGTTTGCTGCTTTAATCTGGCCTTTCCTCTGAAGCCTAAGAAAGGATTTGAGCAGTTACCCACATTTGCCTCATCAGCTGTGCACAAGTTTCAGGCAGCACATGGTGTCCCAGAGCTATTAAACTGACAGTCCAAAACACAGATTCAGTACTGTCTTCTGGATTTAATGTTTATTTTGATGCTTTGGGTGAGGCAAGAAGTGAGAGGAAATCTATTCAGTTTACTTAGACAACATTTTGGACTCCTCCAGATGCAGACTTCAGCTTTTTTACCCTAACTGTGCAACTCACCTGCAGTAAATCCAAAGTCATAGGCATACTTTTCAGTTCTTTCAGTAAATCCATTGCACCATCCTGGAGAGGAATAGACAAACAGAATTAATGCCTCAGCTTTTAATAAAGAAATGCAATAGCTTGGGAATAAATTCAAAAAGTTGAATTCAACGGGGAAAAACACCAACAAGCCTTTCCTAAAACATCAGCAAGATTACTGCTGGCATTGCTTTTCTGGACAGACAGCAGATCCTGTAATCTGGAGGCACCTGAGTTATTGGGATGGGCAAAACAGAAGAGCACTGCAGTGCTTCCAGATCTTTGCTGGTATATGGTACCACTGCAGCATTAGCTTATTATCCTTACCTGGCAAGCTTAACATTTTTAACGCCTGAAAAATACACTCCAAATCACAACGGTCCCCTCAGCACACCACTTGGCTTCCAGGAGTACTCCTACCAGGCTCGCTATTTTGGGGGCCCCAATTAATGATGTTATTAGCTCACAATAACAGTTTAGCAGAGTTGCAAGAACTTCAGTCATTCACCTAAGGCTCAGAATCACTGTCCACAGACAGGGCTAAAAAATTCCTCTTTCCACAGCTTAAGGTAGCTGTTTCCTAGTTTTCTTGTTGGGACCCCACCCTGCTCAGGACAAGAGCTGATACAAGGAGCAAAGCCATCAAGCAGTGATGCTGAAGAGCTGATCACTCACAAGGAAGCTTCATATAATGAGTTTCATCAGCTCTGCATCCCAGAACCAGAAAGAAAATCTGACCCTGCAATCTGTAGATACCTGAAATTGGTAGTCACCCAGAGAACTGGCAGGGACAGAAGCACTAGCCAAGTCGTCCTTCAGCAGCACTCAGCAGATCACAGCCTGGAGTATGCCCGTCCTCCCATCCCCCTTCTATCAAACAAGGCCTTCTAGTGTTCACATTTAACAGCTCATTTAAAACACCAACCACTCCAAGTCCATTTGCAGCGCAAGACCTACAGAGCCTACGATTGTAGAGAAGCGAAGCAGCCTGCACTGACAGACCCTGTGCTCAGATCCCATCCTCCCTATGCAGAAGGGCCTTTTCCGATTCATTGCAGGAAGCAATCCAGCTGCCAGGGCCACCCTACAGAACAGATGCTGAGAAAGCCAAATCAAAGCAAAGTCAAAGCTTTCAGCGCGCACACAAGCAACTCACACCAGCATAAACCACACGTTACCATACCCAGAACGAGCGACTTCCCACTCAGGCAGTTTCACACCTTTCCGTTCCTCCAACAGCCAAACGGACTCCATTAAATCCAGCCCTTAACATACAAAATGACCGGGTGATTCCTGTCTCCGTTATCAGAAATGGAGCCACTTGGCATAGTGGCAGCAAATGGGGATCCATGCAAAAACTAGAGCAATAAACAGGTACTCCAGGCAACCATCCTGCAGGAAGAGTTCGTAAGTTAGCCGATATACAATAAATACGCTACGGTTCAGTACCATATAAAATGCCAACCAAGAGGAAACAGTGCATACCGCTCATTTAAGAAGCTGCCTCTTTCTCAATGAAGCTTGGAAGCAAATTCTGCAAGGTTGCTCCTTTCCTATTTCAACAATGGTGTTGAAAACCTGCCATCAACGGGAACAGACATCACAGGCTGCGGTTTAGCCCAAACACACTTTCCTGGGTTGTTACAACAGCTACGCGAGTGCCAGCGCTCACCCCTATCTGCGGCTGGCAGAGCCAGACCAGCATCCAAAAGTTCACAAGACAACCGCACTCAGCATCCCATCACCCAAATACCACATTCCCCTAACCCCTTCCCCTCCTCGCCCATCAGCTCCCCCTCCCCACAGCCCTTCCCAGCCCAAAAAGCCCTCTCCACCCCCCCCCACCCCCCAAACACAAACGTACAGCCTACCTCCACCACAAACCCCCGTCACCCTGCTCGGTTAGCACTTGCGTGACACTTTGCACTCAGAGGAGCACCAGCTGACACATCCCATTAGGCAGGGAAACACTTGCTGCTGCCCCCCCCCAGACAGTCACACCGGTTACAACACACCCTTCAAGACCCACAGGGTGCAGACAGGAGCGAGGCCAACCCCTCCACACTCCACATGAGAGAGAGCAGAAGTGGTGCTTGCATGGGACAGGGATGCGGGAGGCAAATAAAGCAGCCCTGTGGTTTTTTCCTGAGGGTACAACAGCCCCCCAGGCTGGTGCTAGGGGAGGGATGCACAAGGATCCCCCGCCCCAAGGGCTCCCAACGGGACAGGGGAGGAGGGCTGAGGATGCTCCCCATGAGGGGAACAGCTCAGCAAGCATCACAGGGTGCTGAGCTGTTGGGCAAGGGGTGCATGCAGCCTGGGTGGGAGGGAGGGGTTCCCACAGCAGCATAGGGGGGAACACGGAGCTACTGCCCCCCAGTAACGGTCAGCGGGAGGGAACGGGGTGGGTCCCACAGCAGCACCCGTGAAGAGGGAGAGTACCCCACTGCGACCAGGTCTGGGGAAAGGAACCCCACCTTGAAGGGGTGGGGTGGGGGGGAACCCCACCTTGATGGGGGGATGGGAGGCTTCTGCTCCACCACCATAATGACGGGGGGCTGCACAGAGAGGGAGGCCCCCAAAATGGGGGCTGGGGAAAAAGGGAGGCCCTTCTCACAACGAGCACTGAGGAAGAAGCGAGGGGGTCCTGCGGCACGGCAGCGACGACGGGGGCCCGGCGGAGAGGGAGGCCAGAAACCGGGGAAGGGGGGAGGCCCCACCACCACCTCACCCCAACCGGGCTGCGGGGGCCCGGTCACCGCCACTCACCGCGCTCTTCTTGGCCACCATCTTGTCCAACCGCCTGGCGATACGCACGATCTCCTCCTCCCCGCCCATCGCGCAGCTCCCCGCGGCGGTCGGTCCCGGGGGAGGCGGCGGGGGGGGGGAAGGCGGGGGAGCTGGCGGCGGTTGCCCGGTGCCCACCACAACCCCCGGTACCGCAGGCAGGGCGGTCGGCGCGCGGGGCACGACGGGACTTGTAGTCTTCCAGGCGCCCGCCCGCCTCTTCCTGCCGAGCGGCGGGACTACACCTCCCACCGTGCCCCGCGCCCGCCCCGCTCCCCTCGCCGCGGGGCATTTCGGGGGCTGTAGTCCGTCCCCTCAGGAGCCGCGGGCCGCTGCCGCTCCCCTGACCGCCCGTCGACGGAACGCGGAGGGGAAGCCCCATGGTCTCCCCCCTGCGGTGCCGTTCTGGGGGCTCCCCGAGACAGCAGGGACACGCGTGGACCCAACTGTTGTCGTGGGGCTGAGCCAGGCCACCCCAGGCGGCGGCTGCCCCATCCCTCAGGGCTCACTGAGCTGGGCCCTGGGTTGCCCCCCCCCCATCTGGGATGCCTGAGCGCTGCTACACCCCACGCACATCCCAGCTGGGGTGGGAGCAGGGAGTGGGGAGCCCTGTCCTTTATAACCTGCCCGACCTCTGCCACAGGTGGGCCCTGTTTTGCTTACTAGCCACAGGTGAGCAGATCCCGATGGAGCCGCTGCGGCCCAGGCAGCAGCGCTGCCTTGAAGATGGCTTAAATCAACAACCCCACGGTGCTCTGGGCTTGGGAAGCGGCTCCGGCAGCGGTCAGCACCGCAGGAATATCTCCCACGGCTGCAGTGGGTCAACCCTCAGTGCTGCGGTTAGCCCTGCTGCCTGGCTACACCGAAACATGGGGCCGTGCAGCCGGGCTGGTGTGACCTTAGAGACTCCAGACTAATTAGCAGAAGGGTGGAGAGGGGACGGATGGTTTTGGGGTGCCCAGGCTGGGGCATGGAGCCCCCCTGTAGGTGGCACTCGTAGACTGTGCGAGGGCGGCACGTCCCCTGGGAGCTGCACGATGGGACTTGCTGCTGAATATTGTTGTTCTCTCCAGCTGGTTCCTGGCAGCGGGACAACTTCGATGCCTCCTCCTGCACAGCCGGCTTCCCAGCCCTCGCCAAGCACGGATGTTTCAGAGAAGGCCCTGACTGTGCTGGTAAAGAGCGGCCGTGTCCTGCCCCGGCGGGGCTGCCAATCGAGCGAAAGCGTGGAGATGTGCTACGTGTGGCCTCAGGCTGCACAATTAGGTGCTTGGAACCAGAGCTCCTGGAGCTCAGCTCCAACCCTGCTCTGTCCTGTGGCAACCGAGTCACTGAGGACAGAGTTCAGCTTTACCAGCACACAAAGGTGGGGGGATTGAACAGATTGGTGCTAAACCTCTCCAGGGTGGCTATCCCTCAAAATACCCGTTAGGTATATTTGGGTATATAAAGCTGCCAGCTTGCTAATCATTATGGCAGCTCACATGGAGTTGGGCGGACCTCTGGGATCCCCTTGAGCAAGAGCTGCTCCCCAGATGTGCGAGACACATTTCAATTCATCCCTAAACCAGCAGAGGTGACCCCAGACCTGAGCTCCAGACCCTCTTCTCCCTGGCATGACACTTGGAGCGACCTTGAAACTTCTTGGCTTGGCCCCAGGTTTGCGAACGCGAGTTCCCTCCAACCCACCGTCTGGAGCCTCTGCAGCATCTGGAAAGCCTCCATCCCTTGGCAGGGACTGGCTGTGAAGCGAGGGGGGTGCCATTTTGGAGAGGCCCACCTCTGCGAGGGAGGAGGAAACAAGTCCGAACAAGGGGACCTTCTGGAGGCCCTTGGAAGCGGGCAGCTGCCTGTCCCGTGTGTGGGGTCGGGTCACGCCGGTCCCTGGCGTCAGCGGCGCGCTCGAGCGGCACTGCCGCCGCTGTGAATGTGGTTTGTAGCACTGCAACGGCGAAGATGGTTCCTGACCACAAGTATGGCCGGGGACGTGTCTCAGATTCCAGAGCGCACAGTCACTGATGCCGAGCGCCGTCACCCCCATCGCTCCTTGCCTCCGAGCGAGAAACCCGTCACCCCACCAACTCTGGCCTCCCGCCGCGGCCGGCCATCCTCGCCCAGGCCCCACGACTGCCTGCTTGGCAGCGGGTCCCCGAGGAACATAACGGCATGAAATCCTCACGCCTCCAACCCCGTCCGCTGCCGGCCGGGCAGGAGAAGAAAATGCCCCCTTGTCCCCGCACGCCTGCGGGCACGGGCCGGCTCTGCAGCCTTAACCCTGCCAGCCCGGCGGCTCTGCTCTTCCCAAGGGTTAACAGGACAGGCGTTTGCAGAGCGGGGAGGGTTTCTGGCTGACCTTGGCTGGGAAGCAGCGGTGGCGTCGCTCAGCCCAGCCCCCCCGAGCATGGAGCCGGTGGCCGGAGCGCTCCCCGAGCCTGGGTGGAGGTAGATCCAGAGGAAACTCCACCTCCGCGGGAGCCAACCTGCTATTGCAGGAATTCCCAGAGAAATTCCCGCTTGGGCTGATCTGTCAACGGATCCATGAACTTTCTTTTACCTCTTGTGAAAGCAGCTACTTGAATGTGCTAAAAACAGAGCAGGGGCGAGTCTGTTGCTGGAGCTGGGCTCAGGGGAGAGGTTGGGAGGGGGCTTTAGCTGACCCCTGCACACCAAGAAGCACCCTGAAAATCTCTGTATGTGGAGCCTTGCTGGCAGCTCCCCTCAGGGCCAGGAGGAGAGTTTGCTGCAAAATAAAAACCCACAAAATCTCACCTGGTTTTCCTGCTGGGCTACAGTATTTCCCAAGTGTCTCTCAGCTGGTTTGGATCCAGCGGGTGGGCTGCATCAAGTCAGATGAGCTTTCCTTGCTCCCAGTGCTCCCAGCAGATTCAAGTCACCATCATTTGTTTGGAAATCGGCCACCAAACCCCACCCTTTCTCTTGCTCCCAACCACTGGAGGCTCGATCTGTTCCACTTTTGGAGGAGGCAGAGATGAGAAGAGCCTTGCCCACCTCCCCACCATGAGCACCCCAGGGAAGCTCTATCCTGAGACACCCCTGAACTTCAGGTGTGCCCAGGTCTCCAGGATCTCAGCCTCAGGGCAGCTCAGATTTGGGAGAGGAGGAGGAGACAGGGGAACCAATCCCCTAGACACGAGCTTGCACCAGCCTCAGAACAGAGGCAGGGATCTGCCTTTTGTCCCCCTCCTTGCTGCAATTGTCTGATGTCCTTAGCCTCCTAGCCCTGGCACCAGGGACATTTGACCCTGGAGGCCAAAATCTTCCATCCAAACACTTAAGAAACCTGGAGAATTTGGCGCAAATGGTGACTTGCGTTTCTGTTTTGCGGACCGTCCTGTATCCTCCTCTGAGGAGCCGAGGGGCCTCTCCACACCTCATCGTGTGGCACAGGCCCTCCTAACACAACAGAAACCAGCGTGGCTCCCAGGAGATACCGCAGGCTCCATCCATACCGCTCCAGCAGAGCAACCCACAGAGGCTCCATGTCCTCCGCTCCCCACAACCTCCCACCACATCTGTCCTGGCAGTGCTGGTGAGCAGCCCGTGCCTGGGGACACTGCCATCTGGACCTTCTGGGACAAAGTCCTGCACCGGGAAAGGCTGCAGGATTTGGTTGCAGCAGGCAACAGCCGCCGAGGGGAATGTGGCCAGGACCACCCTGCCTGGTAGCCCAGTCTCTGCCACCCTGTGAAATGGGGAGCGTGTAAGGGAGGACACAGAGGAGATGATGGTTCCCCTGGGCTCTGCTCATTGCGAGTGCCAGGGTGGAGTTTGGACCTCCAGCTTTGCAGATGCTCTTCTGAGACACTTTGGATGTTCCCTAAACCCCTTCTTTCTAGCGATTTTAATTACCCTGGACGCTGTTCAAAATAATAATGCCAGGGGGAGGGATAAGTGCTAAGCAGCAGCCTGTCATGCTTCACAAGGTGTTCTCGGGGGACACTGGGCCAAACAAGCAGCTGGCCCAGAGCTGTGCCAGCCAAGAGGGTGCAGGCTGCTGTGCCACACTGGCCACCAACGGTCTCTGGGCTGGCCCACATGTGCGTGAGAGCGTGTGCGAGCCCTCAGGTCTCCTTTTTCTCCCCCTCTCTGTCTCCTTTTATTCGCCTCCATAAAACATAGGAAGTTCAAGCCATTCATTTTGCTATTTGTGTCTCCCTCCCCACGCCCCGGTTCCCTCCCTTGCCCCCTGCAGCCTCTCGACTCGCTGCTTGCCCAGCATCCTTGACCCCGAGAAGTCTGGTGTGTATGCACTTCCCTTTTGGCCCATGGAAAGCGCCACTCTGAATTGGTGCCTTGATAAGTCTGCTGTGGGAAGGCAGGGGCTCCTGGGCTCTCACACAGGGCTTTCCCATGTAGCATTTCCTATGTTGTCCCTGCTCGCCAGCGTGATCTCCAGACTAGGGTGGTGGTGAAGCTCTCCGAATGGCCGTGCCCCTCCGTGGCAGCAGGTCTGTCCTCCTTGGGCTCTCGTGACTTGCTCTGTGTCAAAAGCCACAGCGTGTGGAAGGAGGCATGCTCATGAGGAGGAGGAGGAGGGTGATTTAGCTTCTCGTGGGCTAAATTGGCACCTCTCAGCTGACCCACAGCAAAAGATTGCAGGGGGATTTGACCCCCACCCCAGCCCCTTCCTCTCAGTGGTTTTGCAAACAGAGCTGTGATGTTGTCTCCCGCAGAGTTTGGGATCGACGGGACCTGTGTCCTGCCTGCAAAGGAGCAAGCCCGCGGCAGGGCAACCAGGGCTGGGACTGAGACCTCAGAAGGGCTGGAGGCAGAAGGGGGAGAAGCTCAACGAGGAGGACCGGGGCAGCACAGGGGGGCCTTTTCTCAGAAATACCCTCCCCTGAGCTGCCCTGCCCGAGCACGAGGCCCTCGGCATTTCAGTCGTGGGCTGGGGGCTGCGGCAGTCCCTCCGTCACCACCACCACCACGGGGACACGAGGACGGTGCCCGCGCGGTGACTGCACAGACACAGACCTCCCGCTGCCCACCGGCGAGGCAGGGGGTGACATCCAGGCAGCGTTTGGCCTCCTCCACCCACGGCTGGAGCAAAAGCTGCTTCGGCATGGCTGCAGGGAGCTGTGCCGGCGTAGGTTCCCCCTCCGGCAAAGATGCCCATGATTTAAAAGCTATCGGAGCTCCTCGGGCTGGATTCGTGTACCTGAGGGGGGTTGCTGGGTGAACTGGGAGGACTGGGAGGAAGCGTCTGCACGGAGAAAGTCAGCAGGGTGGGCGGCCGCGTTGCAGCAGGCCGGAGGGCGAAGGCAGCATGCTCCCTGCCTCGCTGCCTTCATCACTCCCTTTGAAACCCCCCCCCCCCCCCGGAGACCCCCTTGCCCTGTGCTAACCGCACGGCGAGGCCGAGCAGAGCCAGGTCCCCCAGGGTTTTGTCGTGCCCCCCTGCTCTCCCCGCAGCGATGGGACCACAGATAAGAGCCTCCCCCCCCCCCCCCCCCCCGGCCCCTTATCGCCCCATCAGCGGAGCTTGCAGACGGCTCAGCTGCCCCACCGCCGAGCGCCGAGCCCTGATCTCATCAGCGCGCCGCGCACTTGCAGCTCGAACAATAACCTCCTTCCCTGCCCGACACAATTCCCAGAAATGCACAGCCTCCTGCTAAAACCTCCCTGGGGGAAAACATGCCAGCCGGCCTGTCGGCACCAGCACGGACATCGCTGCCAGCTGCTGGCAAAGGCAGCCTGCTGCAGCCCCCGGCGCGCGAAGGCACCTCTGTGAAAACAAGGGTGTGCTGGGTGGGGTGGAGGGAGCGGAGGGAGAGGCTGAGCCGGAGTCCTTGGGACCATCCTTTAAGCTGGATGTGCTCAGGAAGTCCCTCTCCCTCTGGGTTTTTCGTCACCCCGCCGAGGAGCACACATTGGCAGCCCCACACTCAGCTGCCCCTCACCCTGCCAGCTCCAAACGCCTGCCGGGCACGTGGGGGGCTGCTCATGGGGGCTGAGAGGCAAACCCAAGCCCCGACTGTCCGGGCTGGGAGAGCAGAGATGGGGCTCATGACTCCCCTCGCCCCTGTGAACCCCCAGCCCGGAGAGGCTCTTCTGCATCTCACAGCATCACTGAGCACCTCAGTCTGCTGGAGGTTTTCCTCGGCCCGTTTGAGTAATCGCTGTTGCTGCTTCCAGATGGAATATCTGGACACCCGGGCAGGCACAGCTGGATGCTCGAGGCGGGTATTTACCCTGCCCCAACTGAGCTGGGAGTGGGAGAGGGCCAAACCAGCAGCTGGCACGGCCGTCCTTTCTCCAAGGGCTTCCTCTGGGGCTCGCCAGTCTGTCTGCCCCACAGATGTGTCTTGCCGGGGCCAGATGTGCCATCCGGGGAGGCGCAGCGGCAGAGGCACGGCGGCCCAGCCGGTGCCCAAACACGTGCCTCCTTTTTCCTCCTCTCCAGACCTTGCCGGCCGTGCAGCAGAGGCGCCGAATCCCCCCCCCCCCACTGCACAAAACGCACCGCCGGCCCCCGGCCCGCAGCGCCGGGGAGCAGCACCCGGCCCGCAGCGCCGGGGTGCCAGCGCGAGGGAGGGCCAGCCGCGCGGTGTCCCCGACACGGGGTGCCTCGCTCACAAAAACACATGGGGACATGGGGAAAGGCCGAGGAGGACAGACTCGCCGGCTGCGTTGGGCTTCCTGCCTCCCGGCCGCGGCCACCGCCTGACATCAGCGCTGCCGCCCCGGCCCCGCTCAACCCCTGACACCAGCTGATAAGTTCCTGACCTCTTGCCCGGCTTTCCAGCCTCCCGCAGCCCCCCCCACCGTGGTGTGGGGGCTCTTGTGTTGATTATCCCCCCCCCCCCCCGCCACCATGGCGTGGCAGCTGGGATACCTGCGTCCTCTTCCTCACCACCACGGCGATGCTCCCCGTCACTTCACCATCCACCTCCAAGGGTGCGAGGCGGCACCGTGGCTCAGCCCCACCCGCTGAGCGCCCCTTCCCTGCGAGCCGGGGGGGGGCTGGAATCCTTCCATCTTGCGCTTTGGGTCTTCCATCCCTGAAGCACCCACCCTGTGCCCTCGCCGGTGTCACGGATCAGGGTGCCTGGGTCCCAGGGGCACGGCATCAGCGCCGGGGCAGGCAGAGCCGCGGGCATGTGGTACCCCCCCACGGGCACCGCTTCGGAGGGGCTTCTGCCCTGTGCGGGATGGTGGCCCCATCCCACTCATCCACCCGTACATCCCGGGGTGGGGGGGTGGGGGGGGGGATGTTCTCCAAAAAATCCCCCATTTAGATTGACAGCCACCTGGGAAGGCTGAGGAGGAGGAGGGTGGGGGGTGCGACAGAGGTGTTGGAAGGCCTCTTCCCCCTGCGAAACGCGCGGTTGCGGCACGGCCCCCGAGCACCAGCCCCGGCCGGCGCCGAGACACCGACCTTCTCCCCACCACCCTCGGACCTGCCCAAATGGCAGCAGGGAGTAGGTGCAGCATGTGCCGAACCGCCCGCCTGCCCTGCACACACCGTTCAAATACACAGACTTCGCCATGAGCGGGTGCAGAGGGATCCCGCAAGCCTCGGGTTGTCACTGCAGCAGCCCCCCCCTTTGCCTTGTAGCCCCCCCCTCAGTCGTGTGCAGCCGCGAGTTTTTTTTTTTTATCCCTGGGTGACTTCTCACGAGCCGGCAGAGCGTGACCTCGGGCTGACGCGCTGCAAACCTGCCTCCTGCCCTTGCCCAAACCCGCTGCCATCAGCACTTTGCTGCAGCTGCTTCCAGCGCCGCTCAAAGAGTTTTTCCTTGCAGCCTAAACCACCCCGCACCCCCCACCCCGGCTCCATCCTTCTGGCTCCAGCCCACTGGGGCTGGAAGGTTTCTCCTTCCCGAATACAAATATAACTGTAATCTGTTAAACCCCGCTGTTGATCCCGACTGCATCCTCCTGTCCTGAGCTTTCCTACAGCGCGCCTTTTATACCGGTAATAGCACCAGGCTCCTTCTCCCATCATTGTTGACTCGACAATGAAAACTGTTTGTATTATTGTGTCCCCGAAGCTTTGCCAATAGCACATGTGTCCTGAGCTGATAGCAACAGGCTTTGGCAAGGCTGCGGCTCCATCAGATAAGAGCCTTTAACCTTGTTTCTCCAGCTCAAGCACACCACGGAGGGCCGTTCTGTTGTGAGCCCTTTGCTTATCCTTCCCGAGCGCTTTCAGATCTGAGGAAGGTTGGACAGGCCCAGCCAGAGGGGTTGGTGGAGGTGTTCGGGGTGAGCAGCCTGGGAAACGGCCTCGGCATGGGTGAGAGAAGAGCCCTGGAGGGAGATGGAAAGATAGAACCGCTTTCCCAGGCAATTTAAGGGCTCAATGCGCGGCCGTCCCCTGCCTTCCTCAGGGACCCGCTCCACCCCGCCGTGCTCCACCTTGGCCCGGCTCCCGCGCACAGCAGGAGCAAAGCGGAGGAGAAACGCTGGAACCCGGAGGCCCTCGCACGCTCCCGGCTGGCCCACGAACAAAGCCTTTCCCCTGGAGCCCTTCCCCCCTGCCTCCCTCCTGCCCCCAGCCCCCTGCGCCCCGCCAGCCGCGGGGATCCCCCCTTCAACCCTGGGGGTCCTCGCCATCCTCCTCCTCCCACCCTGCATCCCTGCGCCAAAACCCCCCGCAGCCGCTTGCAGCATCCCCGAGGCCCAGCTCTGCTGCTGGGGGATTTCGCTGCTGTTTTTCCCGAGTTGCTGCACAAAGGATGCTTTGAAATCAGAAAGTGAAGGAAAAGATGCTGTCTATGGCAAGCTTTTAGATCTCATTTTTTGACCAGTTTGGGGGGGGGGGGGACGTGTCACAGTTCTTGGGGGTTTGAGCTGCAAATGCAGCACGTTCATGCTCATTTCCCTTCCCTTACTGTCCCAAACACAGCTCCAAAAAGCAAAAGTTGTTCCTCTGCTTTCAGGGAGAGAAAGCGCTCAGGCCCTTTTCTTTATTCTTAGTTTTATTATTGTAATTATTATGATTGTTCTCTCTCAGGAAAGAAACACTCTGTCAGAATTACCCTGATACATCCTGCCCTTGGCCAGGGAGATTGTTGTCTTTAAAGGGCCTGAAGAGAGCCTGGGTTGCCCCATGCCCTGCACAGCACCTGGGGAAACTGGGGCACAGAGCCATGGCAGCACCCACCCTCCTCTGAGCCAAAACTTCTCTCTTCCACTTGGCTTCGGCGCTGAGGGTTTCCCTGTCTATATGAAGGTGAGGTTGCTCTCAGCAACATCCTCATCCTTCCTGCTGAGCAGGGAGAGCCTTGGTGAATCAGAGAAATGGCCACGAGACCTCCCGGGGCTGCAAGTTTCGGTGAGGGTAGTCACATCCAGGGATGCTGCAAAAGGCTCCCCTTCCTCCAGGGATGCTGCAAAGTGTTCCCCGTCTTCTAGGGATTCTGCAAAGGGCTCCCCTTCCTCCAGGCCTGGCTGGGGTGATGCTCAGAAACCAGGCAACCTCTTCCCCAGGATCCCGTGAGCAAATGGACCAGCGCGTGGAAAAAACGAGCAGAAAGCCCTGGGTTCAGGGGCTGCAGATGAAGCGAAGAGAGGGGAGAGGGGAGCGCGGCGCAGGGAGCAGCCATCTGCCATCTGCAGCAGGCCGGTGAGGTAATGCCTCGCGCTAAGTTAAAACATGTCGGGAGTCACAGCGGCTCTTGAGAACAGCAAACCTTTCCCAGATGGAGACGTCCTGCGTTGCTGCATCAGCCCTCCCGGCGAGGGAGAGGACGGGCGACCCTCCTGCTGCTGCCTGCGGGGCTCGGCGGGTGCAGGGGTGCAGCCAGCCCCCGCCTCTCCCCTGCTCCCCCGCCACTGGAATTTTATTTTAGGGAGCAGAGAGGCAATTAACAAGCTCAGTCCTTGTTGACGAGCTCCTGAGGGCTGAGACACAAAGCAGTGGAGGTGTGATGGCTGTGTTGCCTTCCTTAATTCCTCTCCCCTCCAGCATCCTCACCCGTGACGTAGTATGAGCCCATTTATCCGTGGTACTTCCCGTCGAATGATGCTCGAAGAGCAGGGGATGAGCACGCTCCCACCGTGACGCAGAGGTTGGGAACCCAGAGAGCAGAGCCCTGGCGAGAAAGGTTTCTGCAAAAGGGGGGGGTTCCACTTTTCCTCAGGGGCACGTCATCCTCTGGCAGTCCCCAGCATGGCAGAGCTGCTGCTGTTGGAGAAAAGCAAGGAACACGGTCACTGTGGCCGTGGGTGAGGGTTCGCTGCTCCACGGAGAGGGGCCGTGGTGGAGCTGCACCCGGCCGTGGTGCTCGT
Organism: Tyto alba; assembly: GCF_018691265.1. NCBI lineage: Eukaryota > Metazoa > Chordata > Aves > Strigiformes > Tytonidae > Tyto > Tyto alba. Next base: position 16,096,530 of record NW_024881308.1, read on the forward strand.
GGGCCTACGTGGCTGCAGGGCCAGAGACCGGCAGCCCCGACCCACCTCCCCCCACAAAAAAAACAGGCTCAGAAATCCCCCTAATTACAGTTTTCCTCTCCCCCAGCACCCAAGAGGAGGTCAGGCAGCACGGGGCAGCGAGCCTGGGCATGCAGAAAGAGCAGGATCCCGGTTCTTGGCTGCATCTCCTGCGCAGACACCAGCGAGCAGCATTTTCTGCCAATTCAAGTGATGGAAGCAGCGAATAACCCCGGAGTGCCCAGGCTCTGCGCAGCCCAACTGTCGGCCAGCTGCCTGTTCCTGGGAGGACGCGGTGCCACAGGCAGAGTGCATTTTCTTGCTATAATCGAGAAAAGAAATTGTGCCGATCGGAGCAGCTGAATGGCAGCCAAATCTGCTTCTCGGCGGCTTTTCTACACTCTGTGTTCATGTATTTGGCATGAGTAGCTCTGCATTGAGGTAATTCATTAATGCTGAACCAAAAAATGTGTTTATGGGAGTCTTGGAATAGTTGGTAGAAGTGTAAGACTTTCCTTCCTAAAAGCCTGGGCTCTCTCTGTGATGGGAACTGAGTATGAAAGCAACGACTGCCGCCGCAATCAGCTGCTGGGGAAGCGACTCCAGGCAGCGTGCGTGCCCTGCGCGCTCCGGCACGCTCGGCCCTCCTTGTGCACCGCCCCGTGCCGAAGCTTTTCCCCGGGCGGGAAGCACCGCCGCCGGGATTTGCAGCAGCTTCGCTCAGGCCTGGGACGTGGGGGCTGCACCCCGGGTCTCACGGGGAGCGGGTCAGGGAGCAAACACGGGGTGATGTGGCTGGAAGTGCGGTACCCTGAGCTGGTGGGACCATCACCGGAGAGCCAGGGCTGTGCAAGAAGGGGCTGTGGTGGGGAAAAAGCAAGGGAAGGGGAGGCAGGACGGCCCCGGGGAGGACCAAGGGCTTCGGCCGCCACCGGGGACGTTGCGGCGGCTGTGCCTGTGCGGTGCAAACAGCTTTTTTGGGTTAGCTGTGGGTTTCGCTGCTCACACAATGGGTATTGCTGTTGTCGTTCCAGTTATAATCCCGTATAAACAAGGCCGACCTCTGGTTATTAAAAAGAGCTGAAAAAGAAAAGACGACTTTCTCCGCTTCCTCGGATGTGGTGCCTGACTGCCGGGCTTGGGGGTGATGTCCGAGCCGCGCTCCCGGCTCAGCCCCGCAGCAGGACAGGGTGACAGCCAGCACCCGGGCCAGCACGCTGCCGGGGCGGAGAGCCACTGCGGCCAAGGGCACCTTCCCACTCTTCCCAGTGCCCTTCACTTGTCAGATGGAGCTGGAAGCCAAGAAAAAGAGCAAATGAGCAAAAAACAGCTGAGCCGGCCGTTCCCAGGGCTGGGGCTGATCGCGACTGATGGTTCTCCACTCACGGCCCCGACTCGGGTGGGAAAGAGTCTGGTCCCCAGCTGGGAACACAGGGGACACGTCACCCTCGCGTGGGCACGCGGCTGCTGCCGGGATGCTCCTGACACGGGTGCCGTACCGCATCTGCCGGCGCCCGGCAGGCCCCCGGCCTGCTTGCTCGGCGCTTGCCAGCTCCTCCTGACCCACTGAACTATTTGCCCACGAGGAAACGGGGTGCTGAGCCGGGCCCTGGAAAAAGGGAGGCTCCGGAGAAACACGGAGCCTTTCCCAGCAGATGACTTCAGCCTCCCGGCCCCGAGTCCTTTTGCTCTCCAGGAAGCGCTTTCCTTCGGGAAGCCTTTGTTCCAGCAAAGCTGCAGCGGTCCCGGCCCCGGGGGAGCCCGCGGGACCCACCGGCGCTGGGCCACGTCTCGGGGGGCTGGGGGAGCCGCCGGCCTGGGCAGCCCTACCCGGGTCACCCCATATTGTGTGAGGAACGTCCCCGCTCCCCTCAGTCACCCCTGGTAAAGGGCATCTCATTTGGGATGAAGAATCGGGTGCGGGTGTAGGTCACGTCCGCGCCGCCTGGCTGCATCGCTCCGGGTACCTCTGCAGTGTGGCCTAAAGATAATTATTAGCTATAATTAATAAGAAATCCCTTCCTGTGAAATATCTCCTTCATCCACCACGGCATTGGTGCTTGATTAATTCATCAGCGGCGTGAACCCGTCTAGGAGCCAGGCTGGTCGGTGTGAGCGAGCGAGCGAGGAACCGGGGACAGATCCTGCCCCACTGCTCCCCTCGCGCCTTGCGCCCTCTGCAAAATAATAAAAACCAGTTTTCCTATCACGCTTCAGGGCTTTGCTGCTCCTGTGCTGCGGGGGCCCTGCAGCATCCACCTGCCGCCTCTGTAACCTGGTGGCAAATTTTGGGGCTAAATCCCTTGGATTTGATTGCGTGGCCTCTAAACCAACGTGGGGCTCCTGCCCCCACCCGCAGCCAGCAGCAGCAGAAATAACCATCGGGTTCAGCCAGCAACGCTCACTCTTACCTTCTTGCCATCCCCACCACCCCCGCTTTGAGCCCCCCAAATCCCCCTTGGGGTGGTCCAGGTGGTGCTGAATCTATTTTTAAGCGGGTGGGAGCTCGGCGTCGGACCTGACTGGGAGGAATAACGGGCAGGCAGAGGCACGGGCTGGGGGCGGGGAGGGAAAATGCCTTTGTGCTGGGGAGCGGAGGCTGCCGTCCCCACCACGCTTCCTCTGCTAGGTGTGGTGCTGCGCTGCGCGGGATGCTAGGAAGGGAAACGGGGGGCCGGGGTGGGGGGCAGTGAGCCACCAGCCCAATAAAATGGGGGGGGGGGGGTGTGGAAATAAAAATTATAATAAAAAAATAATGATAAAAAGGAAAAGAAAAAAAATTAAAATATACAACTCCTGAGGTTGTGTGCCAGGCCGGGGTCCAGCTCGCCCGACGCCAGGCCCGGCGAGGAGGGCGCGGGGGGAGGTCACCCGATCTTATCTCTGCCCAGGGATCTCCAACGCTTCCTCCCCGCGCGCCGCCGGGGCTGGGGGGGGCCGCCAGTGCTCCGTGTCGCATCCCCACGTCCCCGGGACAGCGGGGTGAAAGGAAAGGGGGGGGGGAGGGTTGTGTGTCTGTCCGCTCCCCCTGCTAAGGAAAGCTGAGCCAGGCACCGCCGCCGCGCGCCTCAGCCCGCAGCCCCCGCTGGGTGGGGGAGCTTTCGCTGTGGGTGCTGGCTGTGGGACAGGGAGCCAAGGGGTGCAGCGTTGCCCATATTACAGGCAGGCAGCACCGCCCTCTCCCCCCCTCCTGGGGGGGGCTCCAGGCCTTTTTGGGTGCTTTGCACCCAGGCATTTTTGCACCCAGGTGTTTTTGGGTGCTTTGCACGCTGCTCCATCCCCCCTCGCAGCTCTCCTTCCCCTCTCCCCCTGCTTCCCAGCTCTCATCCCCTGCTCCTCCAGCAGCCACGTCCTCCCTTTCCCCCTCCACCACCCTCCTTGGCTCTTCCCCCCTCTCCCCATCCCCACGTTGGGATGCGGCACCCGCAGCAAACGCCCCGCAAGGCAGGTTTTGCAGACACGCTGCGAGCCAAGGTTTGCACCGCACACCCCCTCGGGGGTCGAAGTGCCTGGGATTTGCTCCGCGGGCAGAGGAGGTTCCCAAACTGCCCCAGTGAACCAGGGACAGCAGCACCGCTCCGACAACCCCCCCCCCCTGCCCCTCCCCGTGCCATCCCCACGGGAGGAAAGCACCCCGAGCCCACTGCCATCCTGTGTGGAGGAGGCCCACGCTTGGAGAGGTTGCGCAGGGCAAGCGTGGCAGGCACGAGGCTCTGCATCTGCCTCCCCCCACCCCCTGGCTTTTAGCATTATTTCCAGGGCTGGAAGAAAATCGGAGTTTTCCCTTCTCCCACCCCGCTGCAGCTCATCCCCACCACGTCCCCGATGCCAACTGGTGGCACCAGGTCCGACCCTGGCTCTGGGGCAGCCCTGAGCTCGCCCTGATGCTGCTGGGCCACGCGAGAGGCCGGGGGGGGTGGATGTAGCCGGAGAAAGCGCCGCATGCTCAGCCAAATCCCAGGGAAAAGGCCAGGATCGGTAGCGGGGGAATGTGCCTGGGGGGTGTCCCCAGCGGCTGCCCAGCCCCACTGCCCCGAAAGCTGCTCATTTCACCCCACAAACAGCCACAGGCCCTGGCCTGGGGGCCCCCCAGCACCCACCTTGCTGCTCCTGAGGCTGAGGCAAAGAGCCAAAGCCGCCGGCGGCTCAGGGGCTCGGCTCCGGACGGCGGCACATGGCTGCTCCTCCGGCATGGCGATGCTCCAGCACCATCCTCAGCTGCACAGCCGGGACAGGATGGGGGAGAGCGGCGAGGAGGCTCCTTGCAGCCGTATGGGCTCTCCTGTGGACTGGTGCTGATTTACTCTTGTAAAATATTAATAAGAGGCTGCAGGAATATGAAGGAAATCTAGCCTGAAACCTCTGTCACTCCTGGTTAGCGATTGAAGAATAAGTGAGACAAGATTTTTTTTTTTTTTTTTTTTAAGGCCTTTGTTTTGTTTAGGGTTAACAGCAGACCGGCTTTTTCAAATCACTTCCAGACACACAGAAACCATGGCATGCAATACCCCACCGCTGCGAGGAGGCTGGGAGCTGGGTTCTTGCGCAACCCGGTGCCCCAAGTCTTCCTCACGCCGAGGTTCAGATTTCAGGCTGGGGTCTTGGGCATGTCCGGAGGCAGATACCCAGCACTGAGGCATCTTTCACACAACCTGATTTCGGGGAGGGAGGGTGTCAGGGAGCAGGGTCAGTGTGCAAGCAGATCTCCTTGCTTGCAAACGGGTCCCGCAGAGTTCGTAACTCCTCCGTGCCAAGGGCAGGAAGGACCTTCGGACCACCTAGCCTGGATTTTTGGGACTGCAAACCGCTGCTGGATGGCAGCTGAGCGAGCAGAGTGGTGAGCCGGTGGCAGGGGACACGCCACCGATGGCAGCACGCCCGGGGGTATGTGGCCATGCCCACGGCACGGGTGGTGATGGCACGGCCGGGCCAGCAGCACAGCTCAGGAGAGAGATTTTAGCCGCAGTCACCCAACCACCAGTGAACCCACCATTCCTCAACAGTCCCTAAGGCTGACAGGCTGGAAATGCATTTCTTGTGATGTGAAGAGTGCTTAAAAGCAAGGAGCAGTTTTTTTCCCCCTCCCTTGGCACTGAAATTCCCACCAGAAAATTGCCAGGGGAAGAGGGCTCCCCCCTGCCTTCACCCCAGGGCTGCTCCCAACCCTGGGTGCGGAACACTGACCAAAACACACCCATGAAATAAGTCCTAAGAAAAATAAACTCAAAGCCCCCAGCATCTCTGTCTGACTGCAGACAGGCAGCCTGGCAGGCAAATCTGAACACTTCCCTGCCTGGGTTCAGCGGGGCTGTGGGAGGTGCAGGCAGTTCCCCAGTAGCCAGAAAGGGGGCTGTAGAGAAAAAATAAAAAAATAAAAAAAAAATTAAAAAAAAAGAGAAAAGAAAAGAAAAAGGAAAAAAAAAGGAAAAAAAGGCAGAGAAAAAAATTAGCAACCCTCCTCCTTGGAAGGAAGGGAACTGGGCAGTAGCGTCCACACCGGTCCCAGCCCGGCCCTCCCCGGGTGGCTTTTCCTGCTGGTGCCTGGGGACGCCCCCCTTCCTCCTCCTCCTCACCCTTCTCCTCCTCCTTCTTCTCCTTCTCCTCCTCCTCCTTCTCCACCTCCTCCTCCTCCTCCCCCTCATCTCCTCCTCCTCCTCTCCCTCTCGTCGTCGTCCTCCTCCTCCCCTCGGCCCCGCTGATTGGTCCAGCCCGGCTATATTTTGCCCCTTCCAGCCCAGCATCATCCCAAAAGTTTTTTTTTGGGGGGAAAGGGGGGAAAAAAAAAAAAATAAAAGAGGAAAAAAAAAAAAAAAAAAAAAAAAAGAAAAGGAAAGAAACCCAAACAAAACGAGCCGACCCCAAATCCCCCCGAAGCGGAGGCGAGCGGCGGGGCTGCTGCTCGACGGCTGCTGGACTCGGTGGGACGCGGCGGGACCCGTTTTTCTCTCTCCGGCACCCGGTCGGGTCGGACACAAAGTGCTGTCCAGCTGGAATGAATATATCTGAGTCTAACTACTGCCGAGAGGAGATATCGCAACCCCGGGGCGACTGTTCATGGGTCACCGGCGCCGTGCCGGCCGCTGAGCCCGGGCTCGCCTTCCCGCGCCCCCCGGGAGCCGCCTCCCCCGCCAGCCGCACGCCCAGCCCCGAGCCCGGCTTCGCCTTCGGCCCCGGCCCCGGCGCGGCCCCCGGCGCGGCCCCCAGCCGCACGCCCAGCCCCGAGCCGGGCTATGGATACAGCCCCCCGGCGGGCCGGGCCGAGGGCAAGGCCGGCGAGGATTCCCGCATCCGCCGGCCCATGAACGCCTTCATGGTCTGGGCGAAGGATGAGCGCAAGCGGCTGGCGCAGCAGAACCCCGACCTGCACAACGCCGTGCTCAGCAAGATGCTGGGTGAGCGGGCCGGGCTGCGGGAGGAGGGAGGAGGGCGTGGGGGGGGGGGGTGGTGTGGGGGGTTGTGGGGGGCGTGGGGGGAGGTTAGGGGGGTCCGGGGTGCGGGGCTGGGGGAGTGCGGGCTGCGAGGGTGTAGGGATGCGGGGGTACGGGGCTGAGGAGGCAGGGGTTGCGGGGGTACGGGGCTGGTGGGGGCGCGGGGGTGTGGAGTTAGGGGTGCGGGGTTTGGGGGGAATGGGGCTGGTGGTGCGGGCTGTGGAGTTAGGGGTGTGGGGTGTGGAGTTAGGGGTGCGGGGATGTGGGGGAATGGGGCTGGTGGTGCGGGGTGTGGAGTTGTTAGGGGTGCGGGGTGTGGAGTTAGGGGTGTGGGGTGTGGAGTTAGGGGTGCGGGGATGTGGAGGAATGGGGCTGGTGGTGCGGGGTGTGGAGTTAGGGGTGTGGGGATGCAGGGGTACAGGGCTGGGGGCGCGGGAGTGTGGAGTTAGGGGTGCAGGGGTGTGGGAATATGGAGTTAGGGGTGCGGGGATGTGGGAGAATGGGGCTGGATGTGCGGGGTGTGGAGTTAGGGGTGTGAGGATGCGGGGGTAGGGGGCTGGGGGCGCAGGGGTGTGGAGTTAGGGGTGCGGGGATGCGGGGGTAGGGGGCTGGGGGCGCAGGGGTGTGGAGTTAGGGGTGCGAGGGTGCGGGAATAGGGAGTTAGGGGTGCGGGGATGATGGGGTACGGGGCTGAGGAGGCAGGGATGCGGCGGTACGGGGCTGGGGGCGCAGAGCTGTGGAGTTAGGGGTGCAGGGATGCAGGGATATGGAGTTAGAGTTGAGGGGATGTGGGGGAATGGGGATGGGGGTGAGGGGGTGTGGAGTTAGGGGTGCAGGGATGTGGGGGTACGGGGCTGGGGGTGCTGGGGTGTGGAGTTAGGGGTGCGAGGATGCAGGGATATGGAGTTAGGGGTGCAGGAATGTGGGGGTATGGGGCTGGGAGCACGGGGGTGTGGAGTTAGGGGTGTGGAGATGTGGGGATATGGAGTTAGGGTGCGGGGATGTGGGGGAATGGGGCTGAGGAGGCAGGAATGTGGTGGTACGGGGTGGGGGGATGCAGGCTGCAAGAGCGTAGGGCTGCGGGATGCAGGGGTGCGGAGTTAGGGGTGCAGGGATGTGGGGGGTACGGGGCTGGGAGTGCGGGCTGCAAGAGTGTAGGGCTGCGGGATGTGGGGGTACAGGGCTAGGAGGCAGGGACACAGAGCTACGGGGATGGGGTACGGGACTGCAAGAGTGCAGGGCTGTGGGATACAGGGATATAGAGCTGAGGAGGCAGGGATGCAGGGGTATGGGGCTGCGGGTGTAGGGATAGGTGATCGTGGGGCTGGGGATGTGAACTGCAGGGGTCCAGAGCAGCAGGATGCAGGGATACAGGGCTGGAGATGTGGGATGCAAAGTTATAGGGTTGGGGATGTCAGCTGCAGGGATATGGGGCAGTGGGATGCAGGGATACAGGACTGGGGATGTGAGTGGCAGAGGTACAGGGCAGCAGAATGCAGGGATACGGCTCTGGGGATGTGGGTTGCAGAGGTACAGGGTATTGGGATGCAGGGAGACGGGGCTGGGAGTGTGGGATGAAGAGGTACGGGGCATTGGGATGCGCGCTGCAAGGGTTGTGGGCTGCAGGCTGCAAGGATATGAGGCAGCGGGACGTGGGATGCAAGGACACAGGGCTGTGGTAGCCAGGCTGCAAGGGTAAAGGACTGCAGGATGCAGGCTGCAAGGATATGGGGGTGCAGGAGCTGGGTTACAAGGATGGGGTGCTACGGGATCCAGGGCTGCGGGCTGCAAGGTTAGAGAGCTGCGGGATGCGAGCTGTGGGGATATGGGCTGAAGGGATGCAGGCTGCAAGAATGCAGGGCTGCAGGGACACGGGCTGTGAGGGTGCACGGCTGTGGGATCCTGGGCTGCGGGGTGCAGCGCCACAGGGCTGTGGAATATGGTGCTGGAGGGTGTGGGAATACGGGGCTGTGGGTTGTGGGATGTGAGGGTACAGCACGTATGCAAGGTGCAGGGAAACGGGGCTGCGGGATGCAGAGGTGCAGGGCTGTGGGGGCACACAGCTGCAGGGGATGCAGGATATGGGAAAACAGGGCTGCAGGATGCGGGACACGCGGCTGTCGGACGCGGGATGTGGGAACACGGGAAGCAGGATATGGGCAGACAGAGTTGCAGGATGCGGGACTAAGGGAAGCAGGATACGGCCAGATGGGGCAGCCGGATGCGGAGCCATGGGGCTGCGAGATGGGATTCAGGACACGGGGCTGCAGGGCAGCGGGTGCGGGATTCAGGAAAGCAGGCAGGGCAGGGGGAGGCAGAATCCCCTGCTCTGGCAGAGGGGTTCCCGCGGCCCCTTTCTTTGGGCTTTGAACCCCCAGTTCTCCCGCTGGGCACAGCCCGAGCTTGCTGCTGGGACAACCCTGCTTGGGCTCCCGTTCCCCAGCGCTTCCTTGTGCCAGCACCGGGACCCCGCTCTGGCACCGAACCGTCCGAGGGAGCCCTTCCCACCCCAAGGGCTCCCTCTCCCCGGGTGCCCCCGCACCCCGGCCAGCGCTGGGTGGCCGAGCCGGTGTCACAGAGCTTCGCTTTCCCCTTCCAGGCCAGTCGTGGAAAGCGCTGAGCGCCAGCGACAAGCGTCCCTTCGTGGAAGAGGCAGAGCGGCTGCGAATCCAGCATCTCCAGGATCACCCCAACTACAAGTACCGCCCAAGGAGAAAGAAGCAAGCCAAGAAAATCAAGAGGATGGAACCCAATATCCTCCTGCATAACCTTTCCCAGCCTTGCAGTGACAACTTCAGCATGAGTCACCATGGCGGCAGCCAGCCGGGCCACCCCCAGCCTCCCCCACTTAACCACTTCAGAGAACTCCACTCCATGGGGTCGGATATTGAAAACTATGGCTTGCCAACTCCCGAGATGTCTCCCTTGGATGTCTTGGAACAGACCGAGCCGGCGTTTTTCCCTCCGCACATGCAGGATGACTGCAACATGATGCCCTTTCGCGGCTACCACCACCATCACCAGATGGAGTTTCCCCAGGAGAAGTGCCTGGGGCGGGACGTGGCGGTGCCCTACGCGCAGACCCCCTCGCACTTGGCCGACGCCATGAGGACTCCCCATCCCTCCAGCCTATACTACAACCAGATGTGCTCGGGAACTCAGAACGGGCTTTCCGCCCACCTGGGCCAGCTCTCGCCCCCACCCGAAGCCCACCACATGGAGAGCGTGGATCACTTGAACCAAACCGAGCTCTGGACAGACGTTGACCGCAACGAGTTCGACCAGTATTTGAACATGAGCAGGACTCGTCCCGAAGCCTCGGGCCTCCCTTACCATGTCTCCCTGTCCAAAGTGACTCCTAGAAGCATCTCCTGCGAGGAGAGCAGCTTGATATCCGCCTTGTCCGATGCCAGCAGCGCTGTTTACTATAGCCCCTGCATCACCGGTTAGGTTGGCCCCACTGTCCGATGCTCCCACTGGGAGAGCCCCGGCTCTCCACTAAAAACAAAAAGCCATCCTTCTTTAACCACGAGCTCCATAATATTTAGAGTATCTCATTAAATGCATCGCTTTCTTTTGGGGTTTTTTTGTGTTGGTTTTTGGTTTTTTTTTTTTGGTTGGTTGGTTGGGGTTTTTTTTTAATTTTTTTATGTTTTGTTTTGGTTTGGTTTTGGTTTGTTTTTTTGTTTTTTTTTTTTTTTTTTAGAGAAAAACCATGCTGAACTCACTGATATACCATATAACTATATAACACAGATAGACGCCTTTCCCAAGCACTAGCCTGCCTGCCGCGCTCCCCGCTCCAGCCCTCGGCAGAGCGTAGCTGTAGCTCCCACCAGCTCGAAAGGGCATTTTTAAGCCAATTCCAGTAAATCCTGCCTGAAACAACCACCACCAGGACGAGCCAAAGCGACCTGCCCCCAGTATTTAACCCAAGGGCAGGCGAACTTGCAGGAGGAGGGGAAAAAGAACTTTAAGGAAGACTTTGCCAGGGCCATTAAGGAGTCGGCGCCCTTCAGGGTTGGGCTTTAGGACAGTTTTTACTGTATTCTCAGCAATATATTTTAATTGGGCAACAAAACTATATTTTTACTAAGCATTTTTATATATAAAATGGTATTTAATGTCTTTTGGGGGTTTTTTATTAGACTTTTTAAAAATAAATCGAGGGATATCCATGAGATCTAAAGCATTTATGTAGCAAAGCTGGATTTAAAAAAAAAAAAAAAAAAAAAAAAAAAAGAGGGGGGGGAAAAAAAGGAGATATTTTGTGAAAAGGGAATGACAATGTAAATATTGTGGAACAATTGACTGGAATTTTGTACAAAAGAAAAATATGACTGCAAACACTTTTATTGTCTAGAACTGTATGGAGAGCAAACTGTTTTATACTGGTTAATTATTAAAACATCTTCATATAATTGTTCCCATCTTGTGTGCTTGTTGTGTGAACACATATTTTCCGCAAATACATGTTGTCCCAACCATTTCCAGATTTTTGTATCCGTTGATTAATGTTTTGACAACCTGGCAAATGTATTAATTTCCAGGCTGCCGCCCGCCCGCCCCGTCAGCCGCCTCGGGCTCCGCGAGCGCGGCTCGGCTCGGCGCGGGACGGCGGCTCCGGCAGCGCGATGGGATGGGGTGGGATGGGATGGGATGGGGTGGGATGGGGTGGGGTGGGGTGGGATGGGATGGGATGCTGGCGGCCACCCCACAGCACCGCGCCGTGCCGCCCGGAGATGTGCTCTGCAGGAAAAGCAGCTGTTCTCAGACTAAAATATAATAAAACATGTGATATCCTCCTCCGAAACGAGCCTTGCTGTGGTTATTCCTTTGCCAGCGCACCGGTGCACGGTCCCCACGGCTCACCCTGTTTTCCCATGAAATGCCCCAAAAATAGAGCCTGGCTGCTCCGACGCCTTTACTCCAGTCCTCAGAGCTGGAAGAAACCACCGTGTGCCGGAGCCCTTCCACCCCCCGGCAGCCGGCGGGTCCTGCCGAGCCATCGCCGGGCCGGGCCGGACCCCGCTCGGAGCCACCGATGCTTTGTCAGAGCTTCATCCCCCTCCCGTGAAACCCTTTATGATTTACAGTATATTTTTGTTCAATCTGAAAAGGAGAAATGGCAATCTGTTGCATAAAACCCCGGTGGCATCCGTTCCTTGAACGCTGAGTGATTTAAACCAGGCTGATATCGCCAAAAAAGGCTATTTAAAAAAAAAAAAAAAAATTGAATAGAAGAAGAGTTTTTTTGTTGTTGTTGTTGGCAAAGAATTGCCTTTTAGGGGAAATGGATATTTAACAAATGACATTAATTTTCAAGCTTCTCCTAAATTAAATTCACATTAGTGTTAACAAGACTAAATCCTGACTCACTTTTTTTTTGTTGTTGTTTAATGCGCAGCGCTAATAAACGGGACCACTTTGGGGGCTGGCGACGCGTTCCCATTAAACGCCAGAAAGGCGCTTCATTGTCTTTCCATATACAGTATGTAAAAAGGGGGAATACATGGAAAAATGACCTCACTACCTACACGGGAGGGCCGGCGGGCGCCCGGCGGGTGCCAGAACCCGCGCCGCAGCAAACAAACACAACACCAAATGAGAAGCATCCTGTGCCGCCGCCGATGACTATGAAAGGAAGCAGCCGTCTATAGGCTCCGTCCCGCTCCGCTCCCCGAAGCGGCCTGGGAGGAAGGAGATTAGAGCCGGGGGGGGGTGGGGGGGGTGGGTTAGAAAAGAAAGCCTTGACTTGTTTTCCAGCTCTCAGCTTCCAGGTACCTTCCCGGCGAGGATGCGACCGCTTCCTGCGGTTCAAAGGAGCCAGGCGCACTCGCCCCGCCGTGCTGGGGGAAGCCGGTGGCGGATCACATCACGGAGGAAACGTTAAGTCATTTTTTCTGCTGCAGAAATTCCCTTCTTTCCCCGCGGCTCGGGCCGTGCCAGTTTATCTCTGATCTCAGAGGATGGCTCGAAATCCCTGGGGTTTTTTTTTTGGCTGCGGTTCCTCGCTCTGGAGCAACGGGGGTCCAAGCGTGCTTGGGGTTCGGGTGCTCACGGCACCGGCAGTGCGCCCGGGCACGGAGAGGAGCTTTCCCAAAGCGCTTGTGCTGCAAAACTGTTCAAAAATGTGACTTTGCCATGGGGCTGGGTGGGGAGCAGGGGTCCCCTCGCTCTGCGCCCGAGGATGCTGCTGCAGGGCTGGGGCAGGTACCAGCCTGAAAACTGCGGGGGTGGGGGGGGATGGACGGTCACTGCCATCCGTAAATGCACCAGGGATGGGTGCATCGTGTTGGAACCGCGGCTGCTGCGAAAGCACCGAGCGGTGCCGGGGTGATTTGCAGGGACCTGCCATTCCCCTCACCACCGCCCCCCCACCCCCGGCCCCATCCCCAGGTCACCAAGACCCAGCCCCAAATTTCAGGTCCCCGGGTCTGCATCGCTCTAACACCGCGCGACGTTCGCCAGCTCGCTTCTACACAAAAAAGCAGGCAGGGCCCTGCCAACCCTCCTGCCTAACTCAGCCCCGGGTGTTTTTATTAATAATAAAGCCTAATTGCAATCGAGGCCGTGAACAATGCGTGGCTGCCCCGTCTCGCTGGCCAGCCCTACCCCAGGTCACGGGGAAACGAGAAAGAAGGGACAGGAGAGAGGAAGAAAACAGGAGCACAGGTTTGGGTCAGATAACAGCGGGCAGAAGAACCCGTGCCAGACCCTTGGGGGACGCCGCCTCCTCCCATCGCTCGGCGTTTTGCACGGCCTTTTTCACCTAAACTCGCTGGTTTGACACCAAATTCACCCAGAAGTGTCCCGAACTGGGGCTGTTCTTCCAGCCTCACCTCTGAGCAGGCGGTTTAGGCAAGCGCCTTCTCACAGCTGCGGCATCCTGTTTTAACTATGGCCAGGACAGGATTTGGCCCTCTCCAAACCCAGGGTTCGGCTGGGCTGGGCGGTACCGGGGCTGCTCCGGCTCTGTCAGGAGGACGCAGAGCTAGGCAGACCCTGGAAGGGGTGCTGGCTCCTTGACGAGCTTTCACCACTCCACTAATTAGCTGCGCTCGATTTGATGCTAAACCCACTATCTCCCGGTTTCACCGGTCTGTGGCAATTTGGCCGTGGGGGGTTTGCTCAGCCCGAGGTTAGTCAGTGCAAACCAGGGGTCAGAAAAGCCGGCGGGAGCTGGGACGGGCTGCTCCAGCCTTGCCTACTGGAGCTCAGCGATCCCTCAGCCCAGCTGGGCCACATCCTGCTCCGCTCAGGCACCGCCACCAGTCCCCCAGCACCGGGAGAAGCCTTTTTATTTTTAACATCACCTCCCTTCCCTGCCCCCCACGCCTGTACGGCCACGCTGGGGCCAGGAAACCATCCACCAGCGGTTTATTTTGCGGCGTGCCGGTGGCTCAGGTGTGACGTGGGACTGGAAATGGACGGGGCTGAAATAGTTTGGGGATGATTTCACTGCCATTATGGCTCAGGCCGGGGCTGTTACTGCGCAGCCCCTTCCGATTTTTATGACTTAATCTCTCCAAAGCTCCGGGCCTGATGGTTTTGGACTGGGGAGGAGGAGGAGCGAGGGGCTCTTAGCAGGTCGTTACAGCAGAAATATGGAGAAGGTACATGTAAAACCTGACAGGGCCTGCCTGGGCTTTATGGGCAAGTGGCATCTGCTTTGTGTCCCCTGGGGACGGGGGGCAGTGGGGTCCCCCCGGGGCTCGCTGCCCCACACGCCGGGGCTGCTTCCGCAGAGGCCCCCCACATGCTGTGACACGTGTGAGCGCATCGGTCCCATGTCCTTCCCGTGCTGCTGGCACTGTGCTGGGAGAGGGTCCGGGGACACACACACACACACACGTGTGCATGTGTGCACCCGCATGTGCTTCCCCATGTCCCAGGACAGTCTGCACGCGTGTATCCGCATGTGCACCTCTACATGCACGTGTGTGCATACATGTGTGCATGTGCATCCATGTCGGGGTGTGCGCGCGCGCATGCATCTCCAAGCATGCATGCATGCATCTGCATGGACGTGGGTGTGCACGTCCATGTGGCTGCACGTGTGGTGTGCGTGTTCCTGCACATGTGTGTGCGCGTGCACGTGTGCGTGTAGCCGTGTGTGCAGACCCGTGTGCACACCCCTGCGCGTGTGTGTTCTGCTGGAGGTTCACCGGTCAGGTTTATAGATGTTCTGGGGTTTTTTACGGCGTTATAGAGCGCTCGATGACATCACCCAGATATTAAAACAGCATGTGCCAGCCGGGCCGGCGATGGGCTCGCCGCTCCCGAGGCCGAAGCCGCGATGAAGCCGGGGGTGAGCGGGGACCGGCCGCTGCAGCCGGATCCATCCTGACCCAGCGCGTTCTGGAGAGGGGGGAACACCAACACGCACCCACGGACACGCAGCCTCGATGGAATCATCCCGGCTGGGATGTTTACAGGGAATTAGAGCTTCTCAATCCATGTATTTTGGGGGGTCCCAGCCACACGTCCCTGTGATGGCGACATGGTGGGAATGGGAAGATGCTGCCGGTGCTGGTTCCCCACCCGCAGCACCCGGCAGCTGCTCTAGAGCTAGTGGTGGGATTATTTTTTTTTTTCCCCTCTTCCACCAAAAAAAAAAAAAAAAAAGATTTATCAAAACCAAACCTGTTTGTGGGAAACGGCTCCAAAACATTTCCTGACTCAAGCAAAAGAGCATTGGAAAAAAAAAAAAAAAAGTTTCCATTTTTTCAAAATGCGAGGCAAACTGCTGAGAGGTAACAGCATTATATTAAAAAAAAAAAAAAAAAAATGGATGTAGTATCATGAACATTAATCATTGAATATATCTTGTAGGGTTTAACCAAAGGGAAAAGGTTAAAACGCAAAGCAAGGTTTCAGATGTCCCCAGTGCAACCTTTCCTGACCGAGCAGAAAAAATTTTCCCAAACCTTCCCCAACTTTCTTTTTTGCAGCCCAGTTTGGGAAAGGAAATGTTTGAAAATCTCAACTCTCCTTGGCAGACAGGAACGGCACCGTTTCCTCCGTGGCCGTGCCCGGAGTGGCCGGCCGGGTGGCAGTGGAGCGCGGGGTGAGGATGGATGCTCTCCCCAGCCCCGCGCCCCGGCAGCGGAGCAGCAGCAGCCCTGGGTGCCGGCAGGTCGTGGGCAGAGGGAGGCAGCTGCCTGCAGGGATCTGCGGCCGTGGCATCGTAAATATTACAGGTTTTGCGAAAGGAAAAGAAAACAAGCCAGCAAGGAGTCCTTAATGCGCCCTGGAAAGTCTGCGCAGCCTGAAAGACTTTGTTTTGTTTTTTTTTTTTAAGCGTTTCTCTTAATGTGAAGTTCAGCCTCTCCATCACTGGTTGGGGCAGTGGTCCCCCAGCTCCCAACATTGCCCCACCAGCCCTCACATTCCTCCCCTTGCCTCAGGGCCACCACCAGCCCTGGCCCCGCGGCCCCCGGCCCCACACCATCCATCTGCTCGCCCAACATCACACTGGGGTCCCCTTCGGACCGTAAGGGAGGCAGGTTTGGTTCCCGTTGCGTGAGTCCTGGGGGGGTTTGGTGGCTTCTTCTCCACAAGCATCCTCTTCTGAGCCCCACAAGCATCCACCAAAGTCTATTTGTGCTGCTCTTCTGAGCTGAGCCAGCAGTGCTGTGATGCACCCCAAAGGGTCACGGAAGGGTTGGAAGTGCTCTCCAGAGGTCACCCCACCCAACCCAATACAACCCAACTCAATGCAACACAACCCAATACAACTAACGCAACCGATACAGCGCGACCTGACCTGACACGGCCAACACAACGCAACCTAGCCCAACCCAACACAGCACAACCCAATATAACACAACCCAGCCAACCCAACCCAAAATAAGCCAATCCAACTGAAGGCAACCCAACCCAACTGAAGGCAACCCAACCCAACTGAAGGCAACCCAACCCAACTGAAGGCAACCCAACCCAACTGAAAGCAACCGAACCCAACCCAAAGCAACCCAACCTAGCCCAACCAACCCAACCCAACCCATCCTAACCAACCTTACCCAACACAAACCCAACCAAACTAACCTAACCCAACACAACCACCTCAGCTGAGCCTACCTAACCCAACCCAACCAGCCTAACTCAACCCTCCACGCAAAACAAGTCTCCGCATCGCCTCCCGCACAGTTGAGCTCAGCACTTCTGGTTTGTTGCAGGGGTCTCGGTGGAAACCTCTCCCTCCTCTTGCACCCAGCTGCCCCAGGGGGCGTTGAGCCCGGCAGGGAGCTGAATCATGTCCCCCCCACCGGTGCGGGAACGTCACAGACTGTCTGAGGCTCGTCAGGAGAGTCAGGCCAGGCCGCGCGGGGCCGTTCTGGGAAGCCATCCAGCCATCCGCTGGAGAGAGGAGTCTGCCTAAAAATGACTCTCCTGGCTCCTCTCCACACTCCGACCGTCCCATATGGAACAAATGTACATTTTCCATCAATTGTTTGTATTTTTCATTTAAAGAATGAAGGGGGGGAAGAAAAAAAAAAAGACAGAAAGCAAGCGGGCTATACATATATGTGAAACGTCGGTGACAGCAGATAGGCCCCATCACGGAGAGGGAGAAACACTGGCCGGCGTTCAAGAGACTCAAACGTATGGTATGAAACAATAAATTTTAAGTGTGTTTTGACATATTTGGTGGTCTCTGCCTCTCGCTTAATGAGCGTTGGTCCACGTTACGGAGGAACCACACAGCTCGGGGTGGTTGGCAGGCTGTGCTGGGGGGGTGGGGGGGGTGGGGGGATGTCGCTGGCCGGCGAGGCCGGAGGTAGACGTCGAGGTGGTCCCGGCATGTGTGCCCCAAGGGAACGGGGCACGGGGACGTGGCACGGGGGACCGTGCCGGCATGCTCGGAGGAAGGGATGCTGCGGGTACCGCGGCGCCTCGGCACCCGCGGGGGACGAGCGGCGATGCCAACTCGCAGGAAGGCGCATCAGGAGGTTGAGTTGGTTTGAACTTGGTGGGGGCCAAAGTTGGGGGGTGGGGGGGGTGGGGGGGGTGGGGGAGGGACGACACACGCAACGCAACGGTGGAGTCCCGGGGCAGCATCTCTCGCCACCGCAGGGCTTGGGCAACCTGCGCTCGCATCTCCCGGGCTGGGTCCCAGCCGGGCTGCGCTGGAGGAAGACCACGGGCTCCCACATCCCCATCACCGCAGGGATAAAGCCCGTGGGGACGGGAGAAGAGGCAGGAGAGGCGAGCGGAGCCCTCCCGCATCCCCCGCCTCTGTGCCAGGCTGCCCGGCTCCCCCCGTCTGACAGGGCTTGATCAGAAAGATGGACATGAAAGTGGAGCTTGGCTCTGGTTTCTCTCCCATTCAGAACATTCAAAAACTATTAACTGTGGTGGGGGTAAGCAAGCAGCTGGTTTTAATATCGTGCTCTTCCAATTGTGTTGGGTTGTTTTTTTTTTTTTTTTTTTTTTTCCCCCTGCTTTTCGCGAGCACTTTAAGTGACATGGTTACATGTATTTGATTAAAAAGCTGTAATTCAACGAGTGCGTTTTCTTGTACTGTACAAAACGGCTTAAAGACACAGGATTTATTTACGGTGGTCTCCCAGTTTTCCAGCTCTGCCAAAAGACAAGATGACAGGGAAATTGTGGAAGGGGGGGGGGACGGGTAGTGGGAGAGGGGGACACACGATCCCGCCTGGCTTTCCCAGCGCAGTGACCACAACTGGATCCCTTCCTCTGCTGTAAAGCTCAGCCTGCTGCCACCAGCCTGGTCCTTGGGGCCATCCACCAGTGCCAAAGCCACGAGCTCCTTTTCAGTGTCCCCAGGGTCAGGTCTTGGCTCCTGGGGGTTGGCAGAGAGGGGTCAGCGAGAAGGGGAGACCTGGGTTTGTCCAAACTGGTCCCCATCTCGCCCGCAACAAGATGCTGCAGGACCTGGCTGGGGTGGGGAGGTGTTTTCTGCCCGTGCCCACCCCCTGCCAGCGCCGAGGAGCCCGTCCCAAGACAGCAGCTCCTTTTCCTAAGGAGGAAAAAGCCTTTACGAGATCCCAGCGAGGAGCCATGGCCCGATGCCGCCGAGAGCCCTGGATCATCTCCCGTTAACCCCAGCACCTCCCGCGGCACGGCCGCAGCTTGGAGCCACGCTCACCCGCACCCCCTTGGCTCCTCCGCTTCAAAACCCATGCGTTTCACTCTTCCCCCCCCCCCCCAAAACGCAGGCGTGACGTTGCAGGGGAGGTGGAGGGAGAGCTGGGGGGCTGCTCTGCACCCCCTCAAGCACCATGATAACCCCGTCGCCCCATTCTACCAGCCCCGAGGGGCGGCGGCATGGCTGTGGTGTGGCCCCTGTGCCCCATCCCACCCCCAGGGTGGCTGTTTCTCTGTGTTTCTCTGGTCTGGGAAGCGTGTGCGTACATGTATGTTCGTGTATGTGCATGGGCATCAACGTGAGACACCGGCCCTGCCGTGGAAAGCAGCTCCACCCGAAACAGCTTCGCCCAGATTTGCTTCTATATAATAAAAATGAACCCAGCCGTACTCACACCTCACCTGCCCCCAAACCCCTGATGCTGTGCAGCCCTGGGGACACGGACACCAACCCCAGCATCACCCAGAACCACCCCAGGACACCCCAGCCACCCCCATATCCCTGTTTGGAGGGGGGCCGGCGTCCACCCAGCTGCCGGCCGTGCCGAGCCGTGTCTTTTCCTCGCCTCGCTCCTGCCCGGGGATCACCTGCAGTTCAGTTGATTTATGAACGGAGAATTTTTCAAGCTCCGTTTCCTTTTCATTGTTGTTTCAGTTGCTGCGCTCGCTTCCGCCCGCCTTTGAATAACTCCTGCCACGCTGCGAGCGGTGAGAAAGGCGGCGAGTAAACACTCACACTCAGCCCGGGAGCCGGGGGGCGAGAGCCTTTCCCCCCTCCCCAAAACCAAGGGGACGGGGGGCTGCCCACCAGCCGGTCCCACCTGCGGCGGGAGGATGCTGGCCTCGGAGCAAGCGAAGCCCGAAAGCGGATCCCTCTTTTCCTGCAGCTGCGGTTTGGGATGGGGGAGCAGCATCCCGGCCCCCCCCCCCCCTCACCCCGCAGCACAGCCCCTAGGAGGTGGCAGGCCCGTGGGGATGCTGCTCTCCCACGCTGTGGCAGGGAGGCGGGGGGGTGGTTTTACTGGAGGGACCCTAAAAAGTGGCTTTGAGGAGGGGGGAGGTTCATCCCCCCGTGGAGGGCAGGGTCCCCCCACCCAGGGCTTTGCTCCACCGGGGCTGAGCTGAGTTGTGGTACCCGGCTCCATCCCTGTTTTCGTGCTCGGGTGATGCCCAGGTGGAGGGGTGGGGGGCAGAGGTGTTCTGCAGGGAGCTTGGGTCGATTCGCGGCAAAACCTTTAAAGAAAAAAAAGAATAGAAGGGGGAAAAAAAAAATAACAATAATAAAAGGAAAAGCAAGAAACCCCATCTGCAATCTCAGCTCAGCCCAGGACCCACATCCCCACCGCTGCCACCTGCCAGCCCCGCTGCCACCCGCCTGCCCCCTCCCTCCCAGCCCACCGCGGAACCCCCCCAAACCTCCGCAGCATAAGAACCACCCCCCCACACCCCGTGCGCCCCTCAGCCCCCCAAAGCAGGGGAGGTGGGCAGCTGCCCGTCCCTGCCTGCGCCCATTGTCCTGCCCTTCCTCCCTGCGCCCCTCAGCCCCCCGGGGCCGGGGGGGGGGGGGGGGGGGGATGCGAAAAACAGGAAACTCACCCCAGCGCGCTGCTGCGGAAATGAGACAAACGGGCTGGAGCGGCGGCGAGGACGGCGGGAGGAAGCGGACGGGATATTTGGAACCGAAGGCGAATTCTTGGGCTTATCTCTGCAGCGCAGAGGCCCAGGAGTCCTTACAAAACAGCGCCCAGCTGGAGCGAGGCCCGCGGCCGGGGACGCGGCCTCGTCCCAGTGCCACCGCCCCTGGTACCCCGCGGGATGCTGGTGGCAGGGAGGGGACACCCGCCCGCTGGGCTGGGTGGCACTTGCGTCCCCTCGGCGGTCGCAGAAGGGACCTGACGCCTTGCTGCGGGGTGGGGATGAGCGACACCCCCCCAGCCCCCCACCCCCCCACCCTGCCCCGGGCTGCGCGGTCCCCAGGTCGCACGTCCCATCCATCAGCAGAGATTTAGGGAGCGGAGGAACGCTCCCCCCCACACCCCCCCCCCCCCCCCTCCAGCATCCCTAAAGCCTGGGTGAAAATCCTATTGTTTTACAAGCTCCCCCCCACCCAGGGCACAAGTCCCCCTTTCCCATGGGGAACCAACCCCCTCCTGCCCACAGCCTGTCCTGCTCTGGTCTGTACTGGGACACCTCCAGCCCATCACCTCCCCTTCCGCTCCCGCAGGCACCGGCGGCAGCTCTGGGGTGCAGGATGATGCCAGATCCCTGCCCGCCCCGCACCGCCGGCCCGCGAAGGGTTACGGGAGCCCGCCTTGCTCCGATTTCACCCATCCAGCTGCCGCTCGCTTTTTTGTTGGGTTTTAATTCTTTTTCGTAACAATGCCGTGTTACTTTATATGCAGCGAGCTGGGCCCGGCTGGGGAATAAAAAGCGGGTCCAGGCTGGGAGCGCCCGACCCAAAGGCAGAGCTTCCTAAAAGCTGCCCGCTGCGGGCAGGGGAGTGGGGCCGGGAGGGTGGCATCGTCCCAGGGGAGCTGGGGGGCTGCCACCGGTGCCCAGGGAGCCACAGTCGGGCTTTTGGTGGGGTCAGCCCCTCGGCCGTTAATTGGTTGTGTCAATTAAGCAGGAGCCGTGCAGCGGGGAGCGGGGCCACCCCCGGGAGCGGCGTCACCTTGGTGGTGTGTCCCCATAACGGCGGTGGGGACACTCCCCCCCCCCCCCCCCCCCAGCCGAGGGGACCCGGTGTGGTGGCAGCAAGGAGGCACCTTTGGCGCTGGAGAGCGTTGGCCGGGGAGGGCTCCTGCGGCCAGCGGAGCTGAATTTGGTGACTTGGGGAGGGGGGGGACGGGGGACGGGACACAGGGTGTGACGGGTCACCCTGGCAGAGGCTAAGACTCCTCCTCTGCGGGGAGGAGGACAAAGGATGGAAGCGGCTGCCCCGTTGCAACACATCCCCTGCGAGCACAATAGAAATGCCATCCTCCGTCTTGTGAAACAGGAACCTCATATGATCTCGCTGAAGGCTGGGGACACTCTTGTAGGTCTAGAGAGCGACGCTCCCCGGGCCCCTTTCTCCAGCCTTGGAGGGCAGGGGTGGGGGACACACAGGGACAGGGGGGGATGCCCCCAGCACATCCCTGCCCCGGTGGGGTCCGAGCTCTCCCCCCGTGGCGCACTGGACCCTCTGGCAGGAGGAAGGAGATGCCCTGCAACCCACCCCGGGGCCAAAATACCCCCCCAGCCCCACCAAAACCCCCTCCCACGGAGGCACACGCACTCACAGCCCCACTGAGCATCGCCCTCCCACCCCACCAGCCCTGCTCGAGGACTCGTAAATAAACTTCATTCTCCCTTTATGTTCTTGACCCCAGATTTAATTAGACCCCCTGCTTCCTGCCTATATGAAAAATCACTTCCCCGAGCAGGTGGCTGCGATACCACCGAGGCTGTTGTTGTTTTCTTCAGGGTGGGGGGAAGGTGGTAAATGGGGGGAAGAGTTTGCTGTTTATTTTTATATTTACAAAGCGCAGCTTTTTCCTGGTGCCGGGCATCGGAAGAGTGGCAGGATGTGACCTTCATCCATCTCCTCCTCGCTCGCACAATACGGCCGCGAGCGTGGCAGGCCGTCGCCGGCGTTGTCCCCCCACGGCTGGCGGGCACCTCCCGTGCCATCCTGCCGTCCCCGGTCCCGGCTGCCACTGCCCCCGCCATTCCACACATGCACGGGGGGGGAAAAAAAAAAAAGGTAAAAAAAAAAAAAAGGAAAGAAAATAGCAAGGTTGCTGGTTTCCTCTCTGGAAAACAAGCAGGGCGGCAGCGTGGGAAGGAGGGAGCGGGGTCTGGTTGAGTCCCCTGGGAGCCTCCCCTTCTGCTGGGGGGTGGCCAAGGCATGCTGCCACCTCCTTGTCCCCGTGTGTGGGGGCAAACGAGCCCTTTTCCCCCATGTGTGGGATAAATGAACGCTTTTTCCCCTGTGCGTGGGGCAAACACGCTTTCAGCGACAGCCCTGGTCACAGCGGGGGCAGCAGGCGAGGAGGGGGGTGCAGATCATATTTGGTTCCCCCCCCTCCCCGAGGTCCTGGGGAGGAGGCGAGAGCCCACCGAACCCCGGCAGGGACTCGCAGAGGGGGTGCTGCTCCCCGTTCCCATCCCGTGCGGCTCCTCCCGGAGCATCCCGGTCCCCACGGGCGGTTGCAGCTCAGCAGAGCCGGCCTCGGCGTGGGGCTGGCGGTGCCCACCCTCCCCGCACCCGGCGGGGGACGGATGAAGATGTAATGCAGTGAAATCTGCTGGCGTTCATTCTTCTCAAGAAGCACCACGCTATGGGGGGGGGAAAGGAGTCGGGGGGGGGCCTATGCTGCTGCTTGAGCTGGGGGGAGACACTCTCTGACCCCGACTCCATCCGTTTTTGCAAATTAACGTCCGCGGTGAGGGAGCGGCAGGGACAAACGTCTGATGTGACACACACACACACACCCCCCGCCCAAACCAGCGCTGGCACTCGTGTGCTACTTGCTGGTGGCATCGCTGCACCAAATAAAGAGGAATTTTGCTGTGGTATTTTACAGGGACAAAGGGTCTGTCACCCAAGAGCATCTTCCCCAGCTGGTGCCTCAGCACGGCTGAGCTCCACTGCGGACCAGCCCGAGCAGGGGTTGGCACCACCAACGTGAGCCCCCGGTACCCACCAGTGCCACAGTCCCAGAGCCCAGTACAGCAAGCGGGTGTGGGGCTGGCACATCCCAGGGCTCTGCTTGAACCCCCGACCTGTGGAAATGGAACATGGTCGTGTCTGGAGCAGAGTGGTGCCAGCGTGGGCATGGCACGTGGCACAGCACAGCACGGCACGGCACGGCACAGCATGACATGGCACAGCACGACATGGCAGAGCGTGGCATGGCACGGCGTGGCATGGCACATGGCATGGCACGGCATGTCATGGGATGGCACATGGCATGTCACAGCACAGCATGGCATGTCACGGCACAGCATGGCACAGGATGGCACATGTCATGTCACAGCATGGCATGGCATGGCATGGCACAGCACAGCAACAACATGTCAGAGCATGGCACGGCATGGCACATGGCATGTCACAGCATGGGATGGGGATGGCACGGCACGGCACAGCACAACACAGCACAGCATGGCACGGCATGGCACATGGCATGTCACAGCATGGCATGGCATGGCACGGCACAGCACAACACTGCACAGCATGGCACGGCATGGCACGGGATGGCACGGGATGGCACAGAATGGCACGACACAGCACAACACGGCACGCAGCAGGGCATGGCACAGCATGGCATGGCACAGCACAGCACGGCACGGCATGGCACGGCGCGGCATGGCACATGGCATGTCACAGCACGGCATGGCATGGCACGGGATGGCATGACACAGGACATCACAACACGGCACAGCATGGCACGGGATGGCACATGGCATGTCACAGCACGGCATGGCATGGCATGGCACAGCACAGCACAACATGTCAGAGCATGGCACGGCATGGCACATGGCATGTCACAGCACGGGATGGCACATAGCATGTCACAGCACGGCACAACACGGCACACGGCACGGCACGGCTCAGTGTGACAGCAGATGGCACAGCACAGCATGGCATGGCCTGGCACGGCAGAGCACGGCACCAGAAATGCCACCCAGGGGGCACTTCAGTCTCAACCCAACCAAACAGCTGAAAGTGGAGCAGGGCGCTTTATTCATTTATCCTTTAATTCACCAGCGCTCCCCCCCCCCCATCTCACGAGCCAATCGGGCCCGATCCTGCTCGGGAGCAGGTGTAGCCCCACCGGGGTGCAGCACCCAGCACCCCAGCACAGACCCCCCCCCCCACACACACACACCCCCAGCACCCACAGGACCCCCAGCCCATGGGATCCGGCCCCCCCCCAGGACCCCCCCCGTGGGTGCGGCAGGCCGTGGGTGCCCACCTGGGTGCGGGGGCCGCGCGCCCGCGCTGCTCGGCACAGTTGGTTATCGTTACATCTGGCATCAGTCGCTTCCATTGGGCTCAATAGGGGAGGGAGAGAGAAAAAGGAAAACTCAGCTCAGGGCGATTTAATAAGTTCAGCGTTACGAGCTGGGGAAAAGCTGTGGAACACACAAGTGGTAACGCAGGATTAATCTTTCCTTTAGTCTTGGGAATTATGTTTTCATTAATCCTAATTTTTCCAGATGTTTCACTCCTTATACCATGCTCTTCAAAGCCTCTGTGGCTGCAAATTCTAATGAAGCCATGAGAACATTTTAAAGAGAAAGATTCAAAGCTTAAATTGCTTCCTTTTTTTTTTTTTTTTTTTTTTTTTTCTTCTTTTTTTTTTTTTTTTTTTTTTTCTTCTTCTTTTCCCCCCGGTTGGGCTGTCGGGGAGTGCATGCGTGTGCGGTCCCAGCGCCTCCACATGTTGTGTTACACAATGTGCTAACAAGATGGAGAAGGCCACTCGGACCGCGTGATGCCGCTGTGACGTCTGTTCGGCTTCGTGTGTCGTGTCCGTCCCCCGTCCCCCGTCCCCCCCCCCCCACCACCACCTCTAAACCCCCCCCCAACCCCGGTAGGACCCAGCTGCGAGGGGCTGGAAGGGGGTTTAGGGTGGGGAGGGGGTTGGCCCCCCCGCCTGCTGCCTGACAGCCAGCACCGGGGCTCCTGGGGTCAGCGCTGGACTTGGGGGGGGGGGGGGGGGGGGTTTAAAACACTCGCAGCGCTCGCTCCCGGCTGGCTTAGACACCGGGCGGGTGTTTACGTAGGACCTACAGAGATGCTGGAGCAGAAGTCAGGCGTAGCTCCGTGGGTAGCGTGGCTCGTTGGCAGGATCTTTAGGGAAAGGGGAATTTCGGGGTGCTCCGGGCTCAGGAGGGGGGTGGTGGGGAGCAGAGCGATGCCTCGGCCCCGGGGGTGCCGTCGGCAGTCCCTCCTCACCATTGCGATGCCACGGCCGGGCAGCCGCTCGCTGCCCCGCGGGGATGAAGCCGGAGCACCCGTTCCCTCCCTCCCCGGGTCCCCAGCACCCATCCCTGGGTGCCAGCGCATCGCCACGGGGTTGGGGGGGGGGGGAGGACACCCAGCCACCCCCAGAGCCACGGCGACGTTCCCAAACCTTCCCCAGCCCGGCCCGGCCGCAGGATCCGGCCGCCGCCGCCCGGCTGGGCTGAGCTGAGCTGAGCTGAGCTGAGCTGAGCTGAGCTGGGCTGAGCTGAGCTGAGCTGAGCTGGGCTGAGCTGAGCTGAGCATCCCCTCCTCACCGGGAGCCCTTGTCTGACGCAGGAGGTCAGACAAGACGATCGGAACAATCCTCCCGGTCTCCAGCACCCGGGATTCAGATCCATGTACTTATATGGCCTGCAAAACGCGGTGGGAGCATGACCAACGTCTGGAAATCCAGATATGACTAGATCCCTTCATTAGTAATTTCTTGTACATGACTTTCTAGACCATAGGGATTTGTTAAATTTGCAGGAGTGTTTTCTCACAGTGCCATGGACTGGCTGTTGCCAGCATATATTGGCTCGGATCTGTCAGATCCTGTTGCCTTATATGACCCTCGGTTAATTCAACTTTTCTTTGTATCCAGCCCTCAGCGGGGAACTCCTCTAGCAGTCTCAGCGTGGATCATGCTAAAATGGTTCCCCAGTCCTCCTGCCATAAAACAACTGCCCACACAGTGAAAGGGGGACGTGGGGGGTGGAATTCAATGCTCCCCTCCCCACCGCCCCAGCCCTCGCCAGATGCTTCCTCCATCCCCGCTCCTTCGGTGCCGAAAGAAAATTCTCCAAGCCTGGAAAATGTTACTGGAGGAACTGGACATTCCCCTCCAGCACCGGGTCCTCCCCGCGAGGACCGTGGCACCCCGCCGGCGCACCCTGCACCGTGGGGTTAATCATTTGTTGCCTTCGGGGGTGCTTGGGGGCCAGGGGGGACTTTCACCTTCCCGGCGACCTCTTGAAACTTCGACCTTCTTTTATGGGTGCCATAAAGGTTATTTTTTAATCTGCGCCCCGGCCGGCTTCCCCCCCTTTCTCTGCAACGGGGTCTTCGGTCCAGGGGAGCGCTCGGGCATCACTGCTCATCGCGTCTCCGGTTTGGGAAGAGGGGGGAAAGCTAAATGGGATGGCTTTTTCCCAAGGGAAGGGGATGGAGGTACCCAACGGCTCGGCAAAGCAGCGCGGTGGTGGTTGGTGTGTGCCCGGGTGCTGGCGTGGCTCAGCCCTGCGGTGGATGCAGCAGAGCCGGGGGAGCTGCCGGGAGGGACACGAGGGGCTGCGGGTCACGGGGGAGCCCCTCCGTTGGCTTTTGCCCTTCTGGGAGCCCGGAGGAGCATCCCAAATCCCCACGTGCTGCCAGAGCAAGATTTCCAAGTGGAAAAAGAGCCCTTGTCCCAGGACGTCCTGCCGAGCCTGCAACAACCCTCTCGCCCGCCGACCGAGATAAGGAGTCGTGTCACCTCCCGAAACACCCCGAGCCCCGGCACTGCCACTTCCCCGCTTGCCAACAAGGGCACCCCCAAACCTCCTTCCGTCCCCGCACCTCCGCCCCGTGCCGGAGGTGACAGCCAGACCCAGGAGGGCTCTTACATCCCAAACCTCCCAACACGCTGCCGGTCCTCACCAGCAGATCTGGCAGCGCCAGGACGCTCCAAGGGAACGCGTCTCTTCCAGCATCTTCCTCCTCCTCCTCGCAGGAGGCACTGTGTTGTAACCTGGAAATCTTTGAAGCACTCTATTTTTTTAAAAGATCTGTTCAAAAGCTTTTTCTTTTAGCATGTTTTTTTTTTGTTTTTTTGTTTTTTTTTTTGTTTGTTTTTGTTTTTGTTTTTTTAACCTCACCTTAAAAAATCCCCAGACTGAAGCGGGAAGGGCTGAGCCGCCCTGGGGCAGCAGGAGAGGAGCAAGCGAGCAGCACCAAGCACACAGCAGCAAACACCCCGGTGTCCGGCACACCAAGGAGAGCCCTACCCTTGCTCAGCCAGGGCCAAAAAGCTTCCCCCAGATCTTTAAAAGCAGCCCAGCTCCTCCATTTCAGGACAGCTACCTGCTCCGAGCATCCCCTTGGGGGTTTTACCTCACCCACCAGCAACCAAAATGGTTTCGTTGTGCCGGGCTGTCCCCTTGAAAATCCATTTGGAGGGCTGGCGTGGCACACAAAGGGTTACAGGTGAGAGGTCAGAGGAGGGGGAACGACTGAAATCGCCTTTTTTTTGTTGTCTTAAATGAGCAAGGGATGGGGGAAGCTTCGTCTGCTCCCTCTGCATCGGGCTGTGCCCCCCAGGACGGGCTCAGCCAGGAGCAATGGGACCATCCTGCCCACTCATCCCATCACCGGCGACACCGGCGAGAGCCGTAGGGCACCGTGGGGACCCCAGCCCCCCCATTTCCTTGGGCAGGGACACGTTATGGGAGGACAAAGCATCCCGGGTCCCATCCTGCAAACCCCCCCACGGCTCTCACCACCCCTCCGCTGCCGTTGGCCATGGCTTGGGCGCAACACAACCCCTCCTCAACCCCCAACGGCGCTGCCTTCAAAGCACCTCCTCCTCCCATACGTCGCCCCCATTTCCAGCATCTTTGGGTTGAAAAATGGCCGGGGAGGGTTTGGCAGAGGAGCCTCGCGCAGATTATTCAACAATTGTTTCCCATTTTGCGCCCTCGCCTGCCTCATCCTCCAGTAACAATGACGAAGAGCGGCGCGGAGCCAGCGCCCGCGGCAGGGGTGTTGAGATCAGGGACAGCACAAAAATATCTTCTCTCTGGAACAAATATTTACCAACCCTTCTGCCTTTTGTTCTTGTGGTTCTCATATATTTTTTTTTTAATTTTTTTTTTTTTTTTTTTTTTTCCAGACATTCACTGGCAAAATGTCACACTAAGCAGCAACCCAGAAACTTCGGGGTAGCTGCTTGGCTGCTCTGGGCTTTGTTTTTCTCGCGCGCTAATTGTTAATGAATTTCCAGCCATTCAAACCAACGCAAACCTGTGAGAAAATAAGCTTTTTCGCCCTGATTTCAGAGCTTTATGGCGCTTCATAAAATCCAGGCAGATGCTGAGCAAAACGTGCATCATCCCGCAGCATGGGGTGATGGCGGTGCCGGAGCCGGCCCCGGGTGGGATGTGGCAGAGCCAGTCCGGGAGCTGGGAGGGATTTTCTGGGACTGCAGCAGCGTGGTCCCCACTCCCGGGTGGGAATGGGTTAAACGGGGGTACATCCCGGGGTACCCTCAACCCTGGCTGACTCCCCACAGATCGTCCTTCTCCCCACTCTACCCCACAGCAGTTTTTTTTTTTGTTTTCCTTCAAAATCATAACACCCCTCATGTCCACTTTTTATGGTGGCCAAACAAGAGCACGTGGGTAATTTATGGGCGTTTTGTTTAAAGAAGGGAGGGGGGGGAAAAAAGAAAAAAACAACTCCTCTTCTGGCACATAAACTTCTATCTCTGGTTAAAAATTAACTGTGGCCATAAAACCCCCGATGCAGGAGCGAGCAGAGCTCACCCCACGAGTGCTGCCGGGCTGCCGCCCCGCCGGCCACCGTCCCCTCCTGCCCACCCCGAGATGGCCCCGCCACCCCCAACCTGCCCCCACCGCCTCCTGCCCCTCTCCCTGGGGCTCTTCCAGGGCGTCCTGCTCCTCTTCTTCGCCCTCTTCATCACCTATGATGAGCCCTCGGCGCGGGTGGAGGATGCCAACGTGGTGGCCAACCGGCTCTACGGCACCTTCCCCCTCTTCCAGGACATCCAGGCGATGCTGGTGGTGGGGCTGGGGCTCCTGCTGACTTTCCTGCCCCGCTACGGGCTCAGCGTCCTCACCCACAACTTCCTCCTGCTCAACTTCTCCACGCAGTGGGCGCTGGTGCTGCAGGGCTTGCTCCATCACTTCCACCACGGCCAGGTCCACCTGGACCTCCACAACCTCCTCACCGCCGAGTTCGCCGCCGTGACGGTGCTCATCTCCGTGGGAGCCGTCCTAGGGAGGACCAGCCCCTGCCAGCTCCTCGTCGTGGCCACCTGCGAAGTCCCCGTCTACCTCGCCAGCGAGTGGGTCATCATCACCCACCTGGGCGTCCTGGATGCGGGGGGCACCATCACGATCCACGTCTTCTCCTGCTACTTCGGCCTCGGCGTGTCCAAGGCTCTGTTCGGGGCGGCGCGGCAGCCGGTGCACCCCAAGGAGACCCCGACACCTCGCTCCGACCTCCAGTCTCTGGTGGGGATGCTCATCCTCTGGGTCTTCTGGCCCAGCTTCGTGGCCGTCCTCTGCCAACCAGGAGATGCCCAGCGCCGCGCCATCCTGAACACCCTCCTGGCCATGAGCGCCAGCGCCGTGACCACCGTGGTGGCCTCCAGCCTGCTGGAGAGGGACGGCAAGCTCAGCCCCGGCCACCTGCAGAACGGCAGCTTGGCTGGCGGGGTGGCCATCGGCGCGGTGGCCAACATGACCGTGCCGCCGGTGGCCGCCCTCGCCCTGGGCAGCCTCTCGGCCGCGGCATGCGTCCTCGGCTTCAAGTTCCTCACCCCGCTCCTGGCGAGGAAGCTCGCGCTCCAGGACCAGTGCGGCATCCACAACCTCCACGGCCTGCCCGGCATCCTCGGTGCCGCGGCCAGCGCCGTGGCCGTCCTGGTGGCCTCCGAGGACACCTCCGCGTCCCGTTTCTCCCAGTTGTCCGGGGGCAACGCCAGCGAGGTGGCACGGGGAGGGCGGGGGGACCGCGGGGCGGGCAGGCAGGCGCTGTGCCAGGCGGCGGGGCTGGCGGTGGCCGTCGGCGGCTCGCTGCTGGCCGGGCTGCTGGCCGGTGCCGCGCTCCGGCTGCCCTGCCTGGCCCGCCCGTCCCAGCGGCTCGCCTTCGACGACTCGTTGTATTTTAAGATCCAGGATGAGGCCGAGAGCCCGGGGCTGGGCTGCACCGCTGAGGAAGAAGCCCTGGCTCTGAAGGAGCGGGTTTAAGGCGCCGGCATGCGTGCAGCCACGGTGAGGGCCAGGGGACCGGCTCGGGGGGCCGTAACTTTCTGCCCCCCATCACCCACGGGTAGCAGCGGGCAGGAGATGCCGCCTGTGCCCGCACCCTGCCCCGCGCACAGCCCGAGGATGCTGGCAGGGCTGGGGCAGCACCGTGGCACGGGTCCCTTCTCCATCCTCCCCACCCTGCGGCTGTGAGCCCCCTCCTCCGCGGCGGCTGCTCCCAAGACCCCTCCAACCAGAGAAACAACCTGCTCAGGGTGTCAACCCCGGGACGGGTCACAACCCCCCGCCGCAGGGCACCGGCACCAGCTCCTTCGCTCTCAGCGGGCAGCGTCACCCCGCGGTGCCCACCCTCCCACTCAGGACTCCCCTGCCCACGACAGGCAGCACCCAGCGAGGGCTGCCGGCTCGCTGCCGGCCTCAGCCACAGGGCACCGGGCTGGGATCTCCGCATCCAACTGCCTGGAGGGTGGAAACGCAGCGGCGGGGTGAGCTGAGCTGAGCTGAGCTGGCCCCAAGCGAAGGGTTTTACGGGGATTTGATAACCTCGCGCCGGGCAAGCCGCTCTCCGGGGCGCTTTGCAAAGGGAGGTGCCGCCTGTTTTTTTACCACCGGTGCAGCAAGCGGCGATGAGGACGCGGGCCAAGCACGGCGAAGAGCCTCAGAGTGAGCTGGGATGCAGGAGGGACCCGCGCCCCACAGCACCCTCATCCCACCCCGAAGCTGGGGCTGGGAAAGCTGCGCCAGCATTCCAGGGTGCTGGGGGGGGGGGGGGGCAAGGAAGAGCAACGGCCTCGTCCCATCCCACCCCGGGCAACGAGCCGCTTCCACCCTGTGGAGGACAAAGCCTGCGGTCCATCGCTGGCATGCAGCAAGCTGCGAGCACGGGGCCGCATCCTGCCCGGAGAGCGAGGGCTGTGATTCACATCCCCCCCCCCCCCCCGCCCCTCCGCGCCCCCCCCTCCCCATGAGTCACCGCTGCCCCTGCGCCACCACGGATCCCGCTGCTGCGGAGACAATGTCGGCGATGCTCATGGGCTCCCGAGGGGGGTCGAGGCAACCAAACTCCCCCCCACACACACACACACACCTCCCAGAGCCGGCCACAGGAGCAGGGGGCTCACAGCGCGGTTGGGGGTCCCCAACCCTGAGCTGGTGGGAGCGGGGCTGGATCCCCCTCCACCCGGCGTGGCCCCAGGCGGAGCCAACACCAAGAGGGAGCGCGGCTGGGGAATTCGCCCTCCAATAATCACAAACAGGCTCGGGGGCCCGGGAGTGTTTGGTTAATTGTTAGAATAAAATATTGCCGAGCTCTGACTGACAAAGGAATCCTGCCCCGCAGCCCCGCGCGGCCGAACAATGGGCCCCGGCGCAGGATGCCGTGGGCCGAGCAGCGGAGCCGGGGGCCACGGTGGTGGGGAGGCAGCTCTGTCCCCCCTCCTCCCGCACCCCAGCTGAGCCCCTCGGGTTTCTCGGCACCGACGTGTCCCCGTGCCGGTGTGGGAGCCACCGGGTGCCCGCTGGCCGGCACGGAGGGGGAGCGGGGTCCAGCTGGGCCCCTCGCCGCTGCCCAACTCCCGCTGGGCGTCGAGGGCCGGGGGAGCCAGCGCCTGCCCGGGGGAGCCGCGATACCATCGGGGCCCGGATCGGCAGCATCCAGCCTCGGTGCGTGCCGGTGCTCCCACTGAGCCCGGCATCCCGGACCCGCTGGCTTCCCCCCCCCCCCCACCCCTGCCCTGTGCCAAGGCCCAGCCGGCTCCAACGCCCGGCTCCGGCTCCAGCTCCGGCGGCGGCGGGGCAGGAGGGTGCACGGGGACGGTGGCACCGGAGTGGGGCGGGGGGCTGCGGCCACCACCCTCGGGAAGCAGCCGTGGAGAAGGGACCACACGCGCACACCCACGCCACAACGCCACACGCACGGCAGCCACGTGTGCACGCAGAATCGCGGGCACGTATACATGCGTGTACACACGGGTGCACACTCACATGCATGGGCAGCCCTCCCCCCCCCCCCCCCCCCTCCCAGGCTGCAAACCCCTTTGCTGGCAGAGCTGCTCTCCAGCATCACCCAGTCCCTCCCCGGTCAGGGCGCAGTCTCCCGCCGAGCAGCCCAGCGAGGGAGCGGGCGGTGGGGAGGGAGAGCACCCGGAGCTGGGCCGGGCTGCACCCCACCTCTCAGCTGCCACGTCCTGGCACGGGCCCCCCGTGCCCCAATCTGGTCAGCAGATGCCTTCAAAAGCACCAACGGGCCCACAAAACGATGGGAGCTGGGGGGGGGGGGGGGGGGTGTGGGGGGGGTGGTCAGCACTTTCCCACTGCCCAAAAGGGCTCGGGGGCACCCAGTATCCCAGGACCCACGTGGGTCGTGGCACCGCTCCACGCAACCCCCGCTCCCGGCCGTCCCCGTCCCCCCGGGACCCGCTGTCCTCCAGCTGGAACCGGGCAGCGATGCCGCTGGGTGTGCCGCCCCGCGCCCGGCTCTCCCCGCTCCTCCAAACCAGCCGCTCTCCAAAGGATGGAGCAGTAAAATATTCAGCAGAGCCCCCCAGCGTTTATCACACCGTAAATCTGGGCTTTCAACAGCTTTACGATGCTGCGGGGAGATGGGAGAGAACAAAACGCTGCTCTGCTTCGTCAGGCACAGCCTGCGTGTGCCAGGCCCCCAGCTCCGCTCGCGAGGGGGATAAGGACTGAAGCAGGGGGCTCATGTGGGTGATGGCCCCCCCGGCCACCAGCCAGGGGGGCTGCTGGCGCCCCAGGATGGTGACGGCTCTGCTCCAGCCCAAGGGCAGCTGTGTTTTGGTGGGCTGGTGATGGTGCAAAGGGGTGAAATGTGCCTTGGGCATCAGCTCTGTGAAAATGCAGCGGGGACCGTACCCCAGCATGCTCCCCGGGCACGGTGTCCCAGTATGGTACCCCAGTACGGTCCCCTGGTACAGTCCCTGGGAACTGCACCCCAGCAGAGTCCCCCAGTATGGTCCCCCAATATGGTCCCCGGGCACGGTACCCCAGCACAGTCCCCTGGCACGGTCCCCAGGCACACTGGGGTCTGCTGCTGCCTCCGAGCTCAGCCCGCAGCCGGGTTGGGGTGCAGCACGCCGGTCCCAGCAAGGAGCACCCGTCCCCATCCCCGCAGCCCCGGCAGAGCTCACCGCTGCCCCCCCCCCCCCCCCCCCATCTCCCAGCGGGCCCCCGCCGCGATTGCAAAACCAGCGGCGAGGGGAGGAAGCCGTGATTGCGCTGTTTGCGCCGCGCTCGGATGCAGCTGGCAGGGCGATCAGCCGGCGCGGCGGCACATGGCACCAGGCGGGAGGCGAGGGCACGGCGAGCAAACCCCCCCCCCACTCCCAGCCCCACTCATCCCCCCCCCCCCCCCCCCCCCCCCACCGTGCTCTAACACGCGCGTGTGCAGCCTTTACAACACACGTGCTCCTCACATCCCCGCAAAACTGCCTGGCCCGTGGCCCGGGTGGGCTTGCACGAGGCGTGCGTGGGCCACGGGCAAGGTGGGGAGCTGGCGGGGCGCTGACCGGCTGCCACGGTGTGAGAGGGGGGTTTTGGAGGTGGGGGGGGGTAACACCCCACGGCAGCAGCGGCTGCTGGAGCCACATCACAGCACCCCCCGCCCGGAGCACCGGGGAGCGTGCGGTGCTGCCCTCGAAGGAAATGCGCTCACTCCCATGTGCTGCACACTTGGGTTCGCCTCGCTGCTATTTTTATTTGACTTTTCAGGGCCCGTTTCCTTTTTCCGGCTGTTTTTTGCTGCGATTCCACCATCGCTTCGACCTCGCTTTTCCCCTCCCTCCCTTTTGCCTCTTCCTCCGCTCTTTCCTTCCTTTCCATGCGCTCATTCCTGCCGCCGCACCGGGTTCCCTCTCCCCCCCCCCCCGGCTCCCTCCCCGCAGCCAGCGCTCGTGGCGAGCCCACGGCGAGCGTGCCCGTGCCCGTAAACCCCCACGAACACCAGCGCACGCTCCCCACGGCCACCCCGATGCTGAAACAGCAGCACCGGGTGCCCGGCGGGGGGGTGCGCAGGCACCAGGCAGGGATTTCCCAGCTCAGCAGCAGCCGCTCTCCCGTTGCTGCCTGCAAGGGAAGGTGAATGAACGGGGCCGGTTATTGCTCCGTTTTATCTGGGAAGGTGCTGACGGTTCAGTGCGGGGCCCGGGGGGGGGGGGTGGACGGGACTTTGCTCCAGACTTGACGCAGAAAAAGGCGGTGAGTCACCCTGTCCCATGCCACCGTCCCGCTCACGCCGGTACACAAGCCGCTGGGTCCCCAGCGGGCCCCCCAGCCCCGTCTGAGGGATATAAAGCAGCAACAGGGTTATTTTGGGAGGTGTGTGGGGGGGGTGGTGTTACATTTGGGGGTGGTGGTTGGGGTGAAGAAGTAGGAAAACCTGAACCTAAACCAGTGCAAACCCCTCCCCGTGGAGGCAGCAGAAAGGGCAGGAGGAAAAGGCGGCAGCGTTTGAGCCCCGTCCCCCATCCCCGGGCACCCCGAGGAGGAGGATGGAGCTGGGAGGAAGACCACCATGGTGGGGCCAGCTGGGGGGGGGGTGGGCGGTGCAGCTCTGAGATGCCTCTGGCATCGGGATGTGCCGAATCGCAGCTCCCCGGATGGGCCCCACGGGCCTGATCCTGCTAAACACCCCCAGGCCCTGGCAGGACCCCACAAGAGCAGCCTGAGCACCCCCCCTCCCCCCCATCCCGGCTCTCACCCCCAAACCAGGGTCCCTGTTCTGCCTCATCAAACCAAGGGGCCCATCCTGCACCCTGCTAAACCCCAGGGGCCCCAGTATGCTGGGGGGGGGGGCGCTCCCACCCACTCGCAATAATGCAACCCCCCACCCCACCCCAGGCTCCTCTCCCAGTCCAGGTCCCAGAGGCAGAGGGTGGGCAAGGACCCCTGAGCATCCCCCCCTCACCTCCAGCCAGCTGCTTGAACCCCCAGAGAAAGCCCCAGGGAATGGTGCCCCGCCAAGGTGCACGGGTAGGGGTGTCCCCCCCCACCCCCCCCCAGCTGCAGCCCCACTGGGACGTGGGGACGGGGCCAGGGGATGCTGGCGTGGCCGTGGCCCAGGCCACAGGGACACACGGCCGTGGGCAGCCGTCCGGCTCCGCTCAGCGCTCGCAGCCCACTGCTGCCATCTCGTGTCCTCGACAGACGTCCCCACAGCCTCCCCCCCCCCCCCCCCACGGCTGTGACAGCATCCACCCAGGTGGAGAGGGCGTGGGGGAAACTGAGGCAGGGGCACAACGCCAGCTCTCCCTCCCTGGCCGCTGCTCCGGCCCTGCCCGCGGCACAGGGAGGGGGAACAGCCTCCCCAAAAAGCATCCCTCTGTCCTCCACCGCCCATGCACCAGCATAAGCGTGCAGGATGGGGCCCCGTGGGCCAGGGATGCAGGCACGGGGGGGCAGAGGCACGATGGCACGGTGCTCACCGCCCCTGCCTGCCTCTCCCCAGGCTTGCACAGCCCCTGCACCATGCCCGGACCCCTCACCGTGCCAGCCCCATCCACAGCACAAGAGCCCCTGGGGCAGCAGATGAAGCACCCAAAAGGCTCCCAGGGAAGGAGAGGTTTTATTTCTGGCCTCCCCGAGACTGTTTGCCACCCAACAGGGGAGCGGGGACCCCCAGCCAGGCAGAGCACAGTGATGAAGGAGGATGCTCCTCATCTCACTGAACGCCGCATCCCTCCGGGCTCGGCTCACTGAGGGGGGTGTTGGGGCACCCACAGTGCCGAGCAGCCAGATCCTTCGGTGGTGCTGCCCATCTCCGAGGCCGAGCCTTGGCCTCAAGCCCTTCCAGCTACGTGGGGTTTTGCTCTTTGCAAGCACCAGGGTTCCCCGGGTGCCCAGTGATGCACCCCAGCTTCCCTGTCCACAGTGCAACAGGGACACGTGTCCCTCTCCACAGCCCAAAAGTCACCCCCAGAGCCCTGGAGACGCGCAGTGATCCCGCTTCCAGCAGAGCCCTCCAAGCCACGGCCCCACGCGTCCTCTTTCTGCCCCCGCAAAAGCAACCGTTGTCCCCAAGGAAGCAGCCGGTGATGCAGGGCCAGGAGCAGCGCAGAAACCCAACGCCTCACCTCCTTTTTTTCACCACTTTCCCTTCTTCTCCCCCACGTTTCTGGCTTCCTGCCGCAGCCATCCCCCGGCAAACCGACCTGCCAGTCCCCACCACGTGCGGTGGGGCCGGTCGCCAGGTACCGCTCAAAACAGGAGGGTGACTTCAACTTGGGCGCCCACCGGTAGCAACTCCGCTGCCTTCAGGGTTGAATTTACCCCAGGTTTCCAAACAAGACGCCGGCAGCCACGGTGCCGGAGCAGCCCGTCCCTCCGGCGTGTGGCGAGGGCGTCCCTACGAGTCCCGGGGGGCACGGTGGGGTGCGTGCAGGGCGTAGAGCTTCTCCCAGCAGGTTGCCAGCCTCTCCGCCTTCCTCCCGATCTCCCGTAGCTGCTTCCTCCTGCGGCCGGGTCCCCTGTGCCGGGGCTGCGCCGGGACGCGCGGCAGGCTCTGCGGTTGGCGTGCCGAGGAAGCAGAAATATTCCCCCCCCCACCCCCCCGCCCCCCCCCATCACACAGGCGTTAGGGGAGCAAAAGCCACAGCGCCCGTGGGGTTTGCGTGGGCAAAGCTGCAGGCTGGGGGTGGCCAAGTTGCTCACGGGTCCCCCCCCAGAGCCGGCCGGAGCTGACAGCACGCACCCTGCGGCACATCCACGGATTGGGCAGACGGCCAGGCTGGGTCTGCAGGTCCTTTTCCAGGCCAGCAGCACGTCCCCCCCGCACCAGCAAAGCCCAGGCAGCGTTAGCCCCGGGCTGAGCTCCCCGGCGATGGCCGGGAGGACGACGCCAACACCGCGCCAAAAACCAGGCAGAGCCGGGGAACCGGCGCTCCACTGCCCCGGGGTTTCCCCGTTAGTTAATGAGCTGCTGGAGGCGGCCGTAGGGGATCCTCCCCACTGGGGTTTCCCCAGCAGAGCCCCGGGGAAGCCAGGGGAGCCCAGACCAGCCCTTTGGGGAGAAATCCCAGTTCCTGTCTACAAGCACCCAGGAGCGAGAACAGGACTGGGTGCGCCCACCCGTGGGGTGAGCATCCCACCAGGACGACGCTTTGGGTTCCCATCAGCCGTGGCACAAGTGGGCAAACCCACTCGGGAGCTGGCGATAAAACCCCACCAGCTTGTCTCACGCTGCCACAGCTGAGCTTCCCTCCGTGGCCAGTTTAAAGCTTTACTGGGATGTGCCATCAAACCCAGTAGGGACCTTCCCCGGCGCCTGGAGACTCCTCGTGGGCACCCACAGAGCGTGGGACAGGGCAGGCTCTGCCCGCAGCCCGCGTGCTGGGGAACTGGGAGCCATTGGGGTGACCGGGAAGGGGCAGGGCTCCCACCTTGCTGATTTTCCTGCAGTTCTCCCGGAGTACAAAGTCGGTGTTACTGGCCACCTTCCGCACGGCCAGCTCCTCGGGGCTGCGCAGGGTGCCGGCTGCCACCTCCCGCAGGGACATGCTGATGTTGTAGATGGAGAGGAGGATCTTCTGGTCCTGGAGAGGAGAGAAGCACGCAGCCCCGGGCGGGGAGAGGGGGGCTCAACAGCTCCCCAGGGGCTCAGCCCCCACGACACCCCAGCCCCGGGGTCCCTTGGTGCTCACCTTGTCTGACCGACAAGCCGGCCCAACCCTTCCACTCCTGTCTGCCGATCCGCTCAGGTTTTTCTGGAAAAATAAAGCAAGGAGAAGATCGGGCGCCCCAAAGCATCCCCCGTGGGGCAGGAATCCCCCGTTTAAACACAGCGCTCTCCCCAGAAACGCCAGCAAATACGAAGCTTCCCAAGCTCATCCCTCCCCACCCATATCCTGCGGCGGGGCCGCATCCAGCTCGGCAGCGTCCCCCGGCGTGGGGAGCTGGCGCCCCAGGCAGACCCTCGTCCCCACTCACCAGGTTCTGGATCTCGTAGAAGATGACGGCGCGGTACTGCCGGAGGATTTTGGCAATGCTGCACCTTTTGCCTCTGCTCAGCACGGCGACGAGCAGGAGGAGCAGAACAGCACAGGAGAGCGCCCGGGGGAGAATCTGCACAGGGAAGAGCTCAGCGTCAGCCGGGGGGAAACTGGAGATGAAGGGATGCTCCAGGCTCTGCCATCAGCCCCTTGCCACAAGCCTCCATCAGACCTATCCCTGGCTTGGTCTGTCCCCAAGCTCTCCACCCCAACAGGGTCCTCAGTAGCTCCCAAGCTTGTGGCACTTCAAGGCCAGACCCATCAAAAATCAAGAAGAGCAGAAGGGGATGTTGCCCTGCTCTTTGGAGAGGAGCTGGAGGCAGGGAGCCACCTGATTCCCCACCAGGAAACCCTCCACATCTCGATGTGAATGGTTTCAGGCGCTCTCAGAAGGATGCTCTCCGCACCTCCACAGACCCCGCAGCGTGGACACAGTTATTCAGTACTTTTCCAGCTCCCACGCAGCCCCCCTGCTCGTCCCAGGCTCGGGTACCCTCGCACAAGAGCCAGACAGAAGCAGCACAAGCATTTGCTCTCGCCAGCGTGACCCGGCTGCCTCCCAGCCTCCTGGCTCCAAGCCTTCCCGGCAGCCCCGAGCCAGTCCCAGCAGAGCGGGGAAACCCAAGCGCTGACATCCGAGCTGGCGAGGAGAGGGCAGCCGGACCCTCCGAGGGATGAAGCCCAAGGCTTTGAAGAAAAGCCAACACAACCTCAGGTGACCGGGACTGGGAATATTTGAGCAGTCCCACAGCAGCAGGGCGAGGACAGGAACCGCGATACACGCACAGCATCTGCCAGGAAAGGAGCCTGGCAGTTCCCGTCTCCGCATCGCTGAGCGATGCCACGGCGCTGGGGCCCCATCCTGGCACCAGAGCATTTCTATCATCTCCCGTTTGCAGGAAAACACACACCCCCACCCCCCCCCCAACCCTTTCAAAATCCCTCTCTCACTCCCCCGCCCTGGATGTCATGTCTGGGCAGGCAGAAAGCAGCTCAGCTCCTTCCAAATATGCAACCCCTGCGCTGCAGCCAAAGCGCGAGCGAGGAGGAAGGGGCCGGCAGCTCTGCCTGCTGCCAGCATCTGCCTGCCCCAAGCCACAGCTCACATCTGGGGGGGGGGTCACTACCATCCCAGCCACATCTGGCTCTTGGGCTCGGCTTTTTGCTCGGAGAAGCCAGAAGGAAGAAGTTCCCCTGCTGAATTCCGAGCCCAGGCAGACACCATCCATCCTGTGCTTCGCTGTGAACCTGGAGGGTTTATTGGTAAAACCTGCATCCGCTCCGAGCTCCCCACTCGACGACGGGCTGCTCCCAGCTCCAAAAGGGTGAGGAAACTTTTCCCCACCCTCCCGCAGCTCAGCAGAGGCGACGGGGGCTTAACCCGAGGCGAAACCCAACACGCCACAAGTCTGGGAACCCGCGGACACAGGGGTCACTTCAAAGCAGGCGGGCGCGCGTGTGAGGAGATGAGCAAGTCCACGTGCAACCAGTACAAATCCCACTGGGCTCTGCAGCTTCCTTAATCACCACACGCCTTCCAGTAGAGCCGTGCTGGGTCCCATCCGGGGGCCGGGAGGGGTGGGGAAGAGCCTCCCCGTGCTGCTGAGAGATCTCACCCCAAAGGGTGATTCAGCAGAGAGCCGAGGGTTTAATCCTCAGGGAAACCAAAGGAGAGAGCTGCTTCCATGAGGACACCCTGTCCAAAGTCTAAGGGTTGATCTCAGGAAGCCTCCTCCACCGGGAAGACAAGGCCATGCGATTTTACCATTAAACTGAGAATGACTTCCCTGAAGTGCCTTATTAAACAACTGGGACCAAATTCCATGAGAAAGCACACCATTTACAGCATTTCCAGGCAGCCAAGCCTGGCACTGGACTCTCAGTCCTTAGCACGGGAGGAAGAGCAGCCTGCAGTTAAAAAAGCTCAGCGAGCAGCCAGGACAGGAGCCCGGGGGGTGCAGTGGGTGCTTCCCACGACCCTCTTAGAGAGCGAGGAAGCAGTGGTGACGAGAGAGGGATGAGGGGAGAAGCGACGCCAGCAAATCCCGGTCCCGGCTGTTGCTTCCCACCCTTCAGGATGGAGGAAGATAAGTTCAGCAGCTGATTTAGGGTTATCCCTTCTCCTCTTGCTCCCGTCCCCGCAGCAGCAAGGTGCAGGCAGGGCAGCTCTGGGGTCAGGCACGTCCCTTCCCGCGGGAGGGCTGGCAGGGAAGGAGCAGCCACGGGAACGTGGGTGCGGGACGGTCACAGCCAGCTCCCTCTGGCAGGGGAAGCTAATCTCTTCCTCAGCTCTAATCCTCCAGCAAATACGAGGAGATAAGGCAAATCACCATTATTGACAGAGCAGCTCCTGGTAGCACTCGTGCTAGCCACAGCTACCCAGGCTGCGAGGGGCAATGCCTGCGCCTGGCCGGGACCGTCACTGGGGTCCCCAGGTCCTGATAGCCAAATGGGCCCTGTCCCCAACCCCTTCCTAATCAAAGGGACCCTGCCACCACCACCCCACCCCCCCCCAAGGGGCCCAGCAGCCCCGGGCAGGGACAGACCCTCCATCCTCCTCCCCAGTAACCAGCCAGATCCAAGCCCCATCCCAGCCACAGCAGCCCAGTCCCTCCGGACCAGCCCTCCCAGATGTACCGGAGCCCCTTCCCCACTGACTCCCAGCTCCATCCCGCCACCGGACAGCTCCCCCCCTCCCAACCCAACCCAAGCCCCATCCTGAGCCAGCCCAGCCCCCTTCCGACCAGCCCGAGCCCTTTTCCCGGTCGATCCAAGCCCCATCCCTGAAGAACCAGCTGCGCCCCGATGGGTCCCAAGCCCCATCCCGGCCAAACCGACCCCATCCCGGGGGAGGGCTCCGGGCTAGCGGGGAGGGCTGGGGGGAGCGGGACGCCCTCACCCCCACCCCCCCCCCCCACCCCCCAAGATCCGCAACCCCCGGGAGGGGAAGGGGAAGGGGCAGCGGCCCCGGCGCACTCACCATGGAGCCCCGCGGCCGCCCCCGGGGAGCCCGGCCCGGCCCCTGCGCCGCGTCCCGCGGTTTGAACTTGGCTCCACGGTGGGAGGGGACGGGCCCGGCCGCCGCGGGGAAGGGAAGGGGGGGAACGGGGAGGGATGGGGGGGGGACGGGGACGGGACACGGCGGCCACACCGCCGCCAGCCCAGCCCCGGCCCCCGGCATCGCCTCCGGGCCACCCTCCCCCCTTCCCCCCCGGGGCCACCGGCTGCGGTTCCCCGGGGGCGAGCGCAGAGCCCCGGGGAGGGAAACTAGAAAAGGGGGGGCTCGGGGAGCCGGAGTTGGGGTGGCAGGGACGGATCCTGCTGCAAGGGAGAGGAGGAAAAGCTCCCTCTGCGTTGAAGGGCCCAGCAGACGCAGCACCCCCCCCCCCCCCCCCCCCCCCGTTCTCACGCACCCCGAGATCCAAAGCGACGAAAGTCCCCGAGCGGAGAGGAGGGTTGGGGCTGTTTTGTGCTGCAAAGGTGTGCGGGAGCCCGTTTACAGAGAGCAAACCCCCCCCCCCCCCCGTCCCCAAGTTTCGATTTCTGGTAGCGTTTGTGGTGATCGTTATCATCCTGGATTCACAGCCAGCGGCTGGCTCGCACCAAAACTGCACGCCCCGTACGGCAGAAGCGACTGTCCAGAGCAAGACCCCTCAAACACCCACATGCACGGTGTCCCCTTGCTTTCAGCCACAGCCCCCCCGCCCCCCTCTCCTCTTTCCCCTCCGAGTTTCAAACAGCCACACCACCAGCACCGAAAACTGCCCCGACTCCATTTCAGTTGCTTTTCTAGAAGATGCAATGGAAAAAAAAAAAAAAAAAAAAAAAAAAAAAAAATGAACCGACAGCAACAAGGCTCCACCAAGGAGCTGAGCACGTGCGTTTTAGTAAAAGAAACGGCTGGATAATCCTGCTCTCAGCTTGGCAAGAAAAGTTCCTCCATGCAAAATGGGAACACCACAGCATATACAACATACCGCTGCAGACAGGACCCATATAACTTGTTTATTGAGCTCTATATATAGTTAAAATTTGTAGATGCCATAAGCGATTTAACAAAACACGAAGACATTTACAAACATTAAAAGGCTCTAAGATTGATGATCCCTTTTGTCTAAAAAAAAAAAAAATAATAAAATAGTCCCAAACCCAAGGAATGTAGCCCCCCTGAGCGGATACACGGAACTGGTGGCAAAAGGAGCTCAGGGCTGCGAGGCCGCGGTGCAGCACGTCTCGGTGCGGGGAAACAATCTCTCCTCTCACCACCCACAAAGAGCAACGCTCCTCCAGCAAGTCCTTCCCATGCGTTTTTCTCAATCCCGGGACTTTTGGGTGGCCAACAAATCCTTAAGGGATGGGGCGCTGCCACCCGAGCGAGGGGCAGGGGAAGCGCGCGGATCCTGAGCGCTGGGTGCGCGCCGAGTGCCTGGCTCGAGGGAAACGCTCCAAACGCTCAGGAGGAGTCGGGAGCTTTTCCAGCGAGAAAAGCCACCCCGCTGCGGTTCCAACCCTCCCGCCCCATCTCAACTCCACGGCCACCCAACGAGAGCACCGCAGGGCAGAGGGACCTGTGTGCCACTGGCACGCAGCTTTCCCAAGCGCATCGCCACGCCAGGGAAGCGCCGATTTCCCTTCCCAGAGGAGCGGGACCCAGTCCCCACGTCCCAGCGCTCGCACAGATCGTATCAGGGAGGAAGAGCAAAAACGGTGCGAGAAGCACAAGGGGCTGCAGCACAACACGCACTGGCAACTATTTTTTAACATTTTTTTTTTCTCCTGCAGTTTCCGGCTCAGTCTCAAAATCCTTGTCCAGCTGTGCTCCCTTCCCACAGGTCTACCCTTTCCTTTTCACAAGAGTGATGTCTCCGTTCTCCCCCACAAACTCCTCTCCCTTCCCCTCTGCAGAAGCCCACATACAGGAAGGATGCCAAGGATGGCGTGAAATCCCAGAGCAAGAGTCTCTCAACTCCCAACACCTCTCACTCACCTTTGGGAAACTACAATTCCATGGGACATCCGTGATCTACACCCTCCTTAATGCAACTGCAGCTTCCCACATTTTCACCAGCTATTCAAGAGAAAGCACAAGAGTTTCCGTTATAAACCCAAAGAAAAACAGGCTTTTGCTTCAACACCAACCGTTTATACTTCAGTGTTAAAAGATTCAGGCTTCTCATCCTTTTTGGCAAAAGGCTGCAGCCCAACTTGGTGTAACCACCGCTGGCAGATACGTTCCCAGAGTGGTGGGAGCCTGATAAGCTCAAAGGTTTCCGCTATCAGACCCCCAGTCAGTCAAAGGGCAAGACCACATTCAAAGAGAACGTAAGGAAACAAAAAAAAACAAGCTGTATTTTATACATATTGTCCAAACAAGTGATAAGGGGTTTTCTCCTCTGACTAAATACATTATATAATGCACATACACAGACTTGGATACTTTTGCTATGAACTAACATGTAAGACATTACAGCTTTTCATTCAATGATCACAAGAAAGTCGGGCTTCTGGGGGTCAAAATAACACAGATGGTGAGGGTAGGAAATTGAAGACAGCTTATAAAGGGTCCCAAACACAAAGCTTTTCCTCACATGAATTTGCTTTTTTCCATTTGCACTGGAAGAGAGTCATCCCAAACATCCCAAGCAAGAGCAGTTGCCACTGTAAAAGTGCACAGTCTCTCAACAACTCTGAGTAAAGGTTGTTTCTTCAAAAAGGCCCTTCAGGGATTGCTGGATTTTGCCTTGTTCCTTCAAAATACCACTATGCTTAATGAAATCAGACACCTAAGAGAGTAAGGTTATACTATATACATTTAAAAAATTGAGGAAAACGTCTCTAAAAATACACTCTTGGGTTTCACAAAATGCTCCATCTGCTCAGGTTTGAGGAATACTTCCGAGTTGTGCTACAGCTTGCCAGCAGAGGAGGGACCATGCCAAACCAGGCTCATGGCAAAAAAATAAAAAACCAAGAGGGGCCAGCCCAGCCCTTCCCCGGGGCTGCTGGCCTTCCAGAGCTCCACTCGCCTCCTTCAAGGTCATTCAATGTATTCAAACCACAACCAACCAGCATCAGATGGGCCAAACAGCAGAGAAACTGCACAAAGGGGGGCAGGA
This sequence comes from Tyto alba, assembly GCF_018691265.1. Lineage (NCBI taxonomy): Eukaryota > Metazoa > Chordata > Aves > Strigiformes > Tytonidae > Tyto > Tyto alba. Next base: position 16,141,194 of record NW_024881308.1, read on the forward strand.
CTGGACAGGAATGCATGCTAGGGAAGAAACCAGAGGAACTGCTAAATGTCAGATTCCATACAAGCACTAATTAAAGCTTATATTTACAGGGGGGTGGGTGTGGGGGGGTTCAGGCCTCAAAATGAAAATGCCAAGGGAGCCTCACAAGACTGCTCATCTGTCCTACGCGACACCAGCAACAACGGTCAGATGTGCTGCAGAAGGTGATGACCGCGCCGTGTGAGCCAAGAGGGCTGTCAGTGGGAGGAGAAGGAAGCAGCTTTTCTTTTTGGAAGAAAGATCTTTCATATCACCACCGATCTCCTGCCCTCCGAAATCTGTCCCACCAAAAGGGCGAATGCACCGAAAGCAGGTAAGCAGACAAGTCCTACAGAGACGACTAACGCAGCTGAAGCCAGCGTACTCTAGAAGGTATTTTTAAGCTTGGCTGCCACAAGCACGAGAATTTCTCCAATCTTTTTCTGCCAATTCTCTATGTCCTTGGAGACATCACACCAGAGCTCTCCGTGGCGAGGTTCAGCATTCTCACAGCGCTTCCTCACCTCTTCTTGTTGTTCCTACAAGGAAGAGAAACAACAGTTTGCAAGTCTCATAATGCCCTGGTTTGTTCCAGCACAGAGCCAAAAGTTTAAGAATTCCCTCCCCAATTCAAACACTCCTCCAAAGCTTATAGTGGGTTTTTTGTTTTGTTTTTTTAAAGGCAGTACAGAAGCCTGAGTAAAAATGCAGAGGCAGCAACTCTCCTGCCCTTGCTGAACAAACTGGCCGAATTAGGGTCAAGCAAGTTTTGGCTACACCAGAGAAATTGCAGCAGAAACTTCCTTTCCATTACCACCTGCCTAAGATGTCAAGCGAGAGGTCTCTCTGAAGTCAGAAGATAAACACTCCCATCATTTCAGTACTATCAGGCAGTAAAAACTGCCGCAAGAGATTAGAACAGACTGTTCCTCTGGCCAAGTTCACATGCAACCTGTACTTGACACTTGTGAAGAAACTGGACTAGTCACACAAACCCAGCATCGCAATTACAGAAAAGTCTCCCACGAGAAAGCTTGGATCTTACAGGAGGAAGATTGATTTCATAGATTTTTGCACCAACTAGCATGACTGTGGACAGCACAGCAGCCTGAAAGATAGCTCAGCTAATGACAGAGCCTTTTAAAAACCATCACACAGGCCCGTTCATGCTCATTCGTGCCCAGGCGTGACGGCCGTAGCCTCGTCTGCGAGCCACACAGGCAGCAGCAGCGTGCTCAGCCCAGCACCGCAGCAATCCCCGGGGCTGGGTAACCAGCAGCAGCCAGGGATTCCTGCTGCCTTCCCCAGCCCCCTGTTCCCAGGCACGCGCTCACCTCTGTGCCATGCTGGAGCTCAAATTTATAAAAGAAAGCCCAGGCGTCCCCAAGGTCAGAGTCTATCTTCACTGTTCGGTGGAACCATTCTCTGGCCTTGGTTATTTTACGCTCACTCCAGAACAGCCTGTTGAGAAAAGCAAAAGCGAGTTGACAAATAGCCTCTTTAGAGGAACGAGCCAATCTGTAAGCACTCCAGCATAACGGCTCTACAGACACTTTAGTTCTTTCCTCTCCCAAGAAGGAAACAGCAGATTTTGAAGGCATCTGCCGACTTCCCCTGGGAAGGGAAGAGATATGAGAGGACCAAAAAGAGCATCCACCGTTTCCTCTTTGCTCTCCGCACAGTGAAGCGGGTTAATTTAGCCCCGGGAAGAGACAGAGAGTCCTGAGAAGGGAAGTATTACTCTCTGAGCTCAATCCTTGCTAACTCAACTGCTTAATTTTGCTGTTCCAGATTTGGTGGAGAAAGACAGAGGAGCATATACCTACATCTATTTCCCCCCTTCCAATTTCTTAATATTTCATGTCAATTTTAGCACCTAACAATGAAATAACTTCTAAAAGCTGAAAATTGCATGCGCATTCCTGGAGCCACGGCCGCGTGCCGTCACACGTTCACATCCACGAAGCATGCTCTAAGTGGAGCAGACCTACCTTGTCAGCTCCAACTTTACGAGGAAAGGCAAGCACATAAGCTTCCACGCTCAAATCCCAGCCTGGCACCCAGCCCGACCTGCTGCCATTTCAAAAAGGTACTTGTGAATTCTGAAATTTCTCCCCAGTAATTAACCAGCTGAGTCAATAAGTCTCCTGGTTTCACTCCTTTGCATTAGAGTTCATTTGAGCTAGGAAGGTCTTTATCAAATCAGACAGCCATCCCTCATAAAGAGCTTAGCCAGTCATAAAATTATACAGCTTATGTGATTGTTTTTAAGCCCTATAATACTCCTGATTGTTCCACGTTAAATAAACTGTGATTTAAAAGAACGTGAACAATGATAGCAGAGGCTCAACACCTGCAAGTAGTGGCCATTTTCAGCACCATATTTAACAGAAGTTTTTCACAGATGTGTGACACTATGGTATTACTGTACCTCCATGCAAGTCGTGATGGGAGGTGGAAGCTGTTTGTGTTGGGATTAGCTGCTAAACTGTCTGAGGTTGCACCAGAAGGAGCCTGGAAGCAGTTTCCATAAAGCAAAAGTTAACATTTTTCTCACTTGCTGCTAGAGCTGAACAAGTCAGCTGTCATTATCTGGCAGAACCCAGCGTTGCAGTCACTGGAGTGTATCCTATAGTTTTCTTTGGCTTATAAAAAAGAGTTGTGAAAGAACTGGGCAACTGTTTGGGCAAAATGCTTCCTGCATTAACCTCTTCTGGTATTCATAAAGGAAGAAAAGTAAGTTTGTTCCAATCACGACTGCTGTAGTCGTTTGCACATCAGATCAGAAAGGGCATGGCGTGAGTCAATTATAATAGCGGCTTTTCATCACAGGAAGCCTCATAACTGGATCTAGACAAGACAACAGCTCCTAGCAGATTATCTTCCCCTTCCAGAGAAGCAAACTACAGTGTGACTGGTAGTCTGCATTCCAGGAAGGGCCACAACTGAAGAAAACTGACCTAGCGGGAATTCAGGAGGGGAGAAGAATCTAGCTCAGGATTAAAAAAAAAAAATAATAATCTGACAGGATAGAGAGAAAAGATGAAGACTACAGAGTCAGCCACGTAAAAACTGAAAAATAAACAGCAAAAATTGTCCCTAGTTTCACAAATACTTAAAAGACATCCTGTCAAACTTAATTAAGCCTAGTTCATCTGAAAGCACGCCAAAATCCCTTTTAAGGGGCAGAAAGGTAGCAATTTTCAGAGTGCTGATGCCCAGCACTGCAAAAGGACTGTGTGTAAACGTACTGCTGTCTGTGCCGCAGTCCCAGACCCACCAGAACAGCTTGAGGGCAGGCTGACATCCCCTGCTCCGATTCAAGGGAGACATCTGCACAGTTACTAGGAGACAGCTTGAGAGCCGTTACTTGCTTTGGGGCTCATTAGAGCTGCTGCAGCCAGAATCACGTGGCCGTGCGTGAGTGCAGCGTTTCACCACGGATGCAGCCACACACACAAAAGGGTAATTTTGCTACATCGAGCGCAGGAACTCACTTGGCCACAGCCAACAGGACGTGTGGGTCATGTTCGCACTTCTTGAGAGCATCCACGCTCTTGGTCTTTCGTTGCGGTCGCGCTTCAAGGAAAATCGCCTCTGACCACAGGATTCCTTCATCGAGTCAAGGAGGGAGATTGTTTAGTGTTATTTCTGAGATTAAGCCTCCCCGTCACGTTGCCAGGCCAGTGCTCTCAACACAAGCAGCGCCACTGCCCCCCGCCCTGGTAGTCATCCATGCCCCAACCTCACCCCACATCACTCTTTCTGCGTGGATCCTTCCTTCAGTACTCTGAATTTTTAGCTACCGCTTGCACCATGCCGGGACCTTCTGTTCCAAACATCTCTCTACCATAACCCTGCTGCAGCTGCAGCGCTCCCCGCACTGGTGTGCGCTAACCCGGAGCTCGTGCCTTTCGGACGAGACACGGCAAGCAGAGGGCACCTCAGCATTTCAGAAGGGAAAGATATTAAATTGTCTGAACGGGAAACTGCAGTGGCAGAAGAAGCCCCCGCAGGTGCAAAGTTCACCACTTGGAAGCAGTTTCAAGGGTGCCAGAGAGCACCACGGTTGCATTATTGATGCTGGCTCTCCACACATGCGATGAAGGACGGAGTAGGTCCAGGAAAGCCGGGTTTAATCCCTAGTTCCTTTCGCTGCCAAAAAGCAAGAAAGGAAATACGCTCAGAGGAGCATGAAATCTTCAGTTTCTGATGTCAGCCAACCATACCTGCTGATCATTTCAAAGCAAAGCCTGAAAGCTCGCGTCTGCCAGGACTCTATCAAAGTGCTCTCACTTCCCATAAACTGCACCATGGGAATATACACAAGCTTTGATGACTGCAGTGACAGACTGGAGCAGAACTCTTCTCTTCTTGCTCTTCATATATAGGGTCAAACTACATCTTTCAGGCCTTTATTTTCAGGCCTGCTGAGGACACAAATATATGAAATATAAAACTGAAATATGAGACCATCATATTTCAGTTTTACTCTGTACAGCCTGCCTACATCAGCCATAAGCAAGGGGGAGTCAATTCAGCAACTGATGGGCACAAGTCTCTGGTTTACATGACTGTAGGTACCCAACGAGCTGAGTCCTGCAGGCTTTTATTCTGGTTTGTAGAGTTTTAAGATGGAGTGGGAAGCGATTTTATTTAAACAAAAATTGAGATCCTGCTGCCCATTTCCATAGCAACAGGCAGATTCTGTAAAAAGCCTGTGATGGCAGACACTCATTAAGTATTAGGTCATTCACAAAACAAAGTGGGACTTGGGTGGTATTGCTTTGTTGACCCACTCGCATGGTGAGCAGCTTGCAATGAGTTTATCATGTCATAAAAGTCACTTAACTCCCAATTATTTCACTGGGACTTTAGCAGCTGGCAATTAAACACCTTTCAAAACCTAGCCTGAAGGCAAGCTATAAAGGCTTGCCTTGCAGTCAACTACTACACTTTGTAGTTATGTGACATCTTCTCTCCAAAGATGTCAACATGTTTAAATAATTAAGTCTTCCCACAATCCTGCCAAAAAATAGGGAAGCATTATGCACTTTGTCCTCCCATCCCAAGAGGCGAATGTTTCCACTGCTGGTTAGAACCAATTGACTTGCATCATAACCTATCTGCCTTTTCTTAAATGAGTTAAAATAATCAAAACCCAGGACTGAACGTTTATGGTACAGGAGCCCCTAAACCATGACTGCGACTGAAACTGGCTGCCAGCACAAGTTATTAAGCTCATAGTTAGTAGCGCAACCAGTGCAGGCAAACCAACAACGGGAAGTCTCTTATGGCCAACTGTACTCCAACGAGACAGGGAAAAACCCATTCTTTTTCCACTGAACTTCCTAACTACAAACACTTGAGAGTCTTCCATTCAATTTTCAACCTTGGCAGACTTCTACCGGCTTCAGAGAAAAGCCATTCCTACCCGAGATGCTTTCCCAGGAAAACTGGGAACAAACTGTGGACCACAGACCAAATAATATACTGGATACTGCAGCAAAACGGAACAAACACTAACCCATGACTTCTGTGACCTCTGGCGCGAGACAGCACAAAGCAACTGGGATTATTCACAAAGATCCTCAACATTTCATTTGCAGAAGGATGACTGACACCTCTCTAAAACATAATATTTTGAGATCTGGCCAGAAAGGACATCTTGGGGAAAGATCAACTGGGCAAAACAATCGTCTAAGATAGAACTGAGATCCAGCTCACCTGAATTGGGGCATTCTTGCAATGCCTTGGCCATCAGAGTATTTGCAATATTCTTTAGCCCAGCTCTGTACTCTAATCGCACAGACTCCAACCTGGCAAGGAAGAGATTCAGTGATGATATTTATGACAACATATTCACCATGTGGAAACAAATAGCAAGTCACATGAAGGTCACTGGGAATTGCAAACATCTGTCCATATTCTGAATACGTCTAGGTGACACATCCTCCCATTCCTCTCCATCTAAAACATGACCTTTATTCTATAATGGCCTAGATCAAAAACAATTTGAAAAAAGGACTATAACAGAAAAGAAAGATCCCTGGGGTTTCACGCTCTGTGCACTACAACTACCTGTAAAGAAATAACTAGTGCTCAGCTCCTTGGAGTAGCTACATACTAGCCAGGATCACCAAAACATTTCTGGTATTCAGAAAAAGTTGTTAGTCCAGAAAAAACTCTAGGATGGTCATACTCAGAAGTTCCAGGCTCAAATGGCTGAGATGATGTAAAACAGCTGGCCTGAAGAATTCACTGGCTTTGTAGCTCAACCGATCTCCACACAACTCACCAGAGATCTGGATTCTTTGGATTCTTTAGGCGAGACTTTTCCAAGATGGCTCTTGCCCTAGTCAACTGCCCAACTTTCTCCTCCAGCCTGGACAGCAAAAGCCACAGGGGTATGGAATGGGGGCACTTTTTCAACTGTTTAAGAGAAAAAAAAAAAAAAAAAAAAGTATGGTAATATGTAGATTTGGGAAAAAAAAAAAAAAAATCTTATAACCCCTATAGAAAAGAACTTCCCCCTCTACATCTTCCTGGAGAGTTCTGAAGGAGAGACAAAGTTGATTACATTGCTCAAATCTCTCCTAGTTAGTCTTACAGCACAGAACTGTACAGAAGTCAAGTTTCTCCTAGATTCAAAACAGTCGGGTACGCCAACTACGAGCAAGCTATCCCGGTAGCAAGAGAAAGAATACACCTCCCTTAATAATACAACTACAATTCGTGCTCCGTCTGGAAACAGAAGGCTCAAACATACCCAAACTGCAGCAACGGCGTGCAGGAAACAGAACTGCCTTTGGAGCTGGGGAAGCCATTCGGATATGGACACGGGCAGAAACCTGCTTCCACATTACTTTCATGGCTGAGGAGTTTCAGAAGCATTCATACCCAAGGACACCAATTACCATTTAAATGAGACACCAGCGCTCTGTAGGCCACCTCCTTCTACAGTGTGCATTTAAGATCTCCTTAGGAGGCTTTTCTTTTAAGAGTTCTGCTTTTAGTCTTTACAGGTCTCAGAGAATTATTGTGCAATGACTTTTTTCCTACCAGTGAGGAGACAAGCATACAGCAAACTCTCTCGAAGCAAGAAAGTGAATTTTGCACATGGATACTGGGAACAAAATTCTTGCTGCTTATTTCAAGGTCCAAATTTTTGCTTTGTTTCGTTATTGTTATAACTAATGACAGAGAGAACAGAAATCACCTCTTCAATTAGTCTGGGGCGGAACCCTCTCCGCTTTGATTCAAAGACAGACATCTCTCCACACCAGAAGCACAAAGCAAACTTGCAATAACATAAAACTTACCCCCTGATTATAAGCCTCCCGTGCTTTCTCTACCAGCTCCTTTTGTTCCTCGATTTGTCCCTTCATCATCCAGAGTTTGGGGAAGTCCTCGTAGTGCTTCAGGGCTTCTTCACAAAGCTCCTGGGCTGCAGCAATGTTCCCAAGCACCCATTCCAACTTCACAGACTTCATGAAGACCTGAGGGCAACCAGAGCTGTTTTATCACTAGCAGCCACTGAAAAACCTTTAGTCCATCAAGGCAGTGGGTTCCCACTTTCATACATTCATTAGAAAGTTATTGATTAGCTACAGTTTGAAGTAAAATTAAAAAAAACCCGGCAGTTAAATAGTGGGAAAAGATAACAATGAGAAAGGTAAATGCAAATATTAAAGGAGTTGGAACAGCATGATCAACCTACATATTACCTATTAGCATAGAGTTGACGTTTGTATAATATTTGTACAAAGAGCATAGCTTCAAGAGCACAACGAATTAACAATTCTGAGCCTGCTTCATCAGCACAACCCAACCTCCTTAGATCCCAGCTACCACCTATTCTTCCGTACAGCTTCAAGTTGCAACTGTAATCCTGCTAATTACAAACTGGTACCTGTACTTTTCTGTCCCCAAATGACTTTCTTTTAGTTAGGCATAGAAGTTACGGCTGTGAGAAATACATTATAGACCAAAACCCATTTCACTACTCTCTGCTCCCTGTCCTCCCCATTCCCAAACTCCCCCCCACCATGACTTCACAAGAAAGACATCAAGCCTGAGACCAGAGCTCCAAGTCCCAGCTGCCAGCTGGAGAGAAGCTCCCTGATTGACACAAGAGGAAGAGGACAGCGTAAAAGATCTAGGATGAAGCACAAACTGGGGGGAGACAACAACAGGGGACAGACACAAAACTAATTTCTCTTTTACTTGGACAGGTTAAAATGGTTCTGTATGAACACCTGAAAATTGACAAAGTTTGTAATACCAGAAGTAACTCTAGAGATAAACACAATAGTGTAACTCCAAACAACAAACTTGACCAGAGCTGTCTTTAGCACCACAAGCATAAGTGAGTCTTCTGTGAAAGTATTTTCTCTCTTTTTTCCAAGACATGCTTTTATGCAATGTGAACATTATACAAACAGCTGTAAACTGGGAATTTCCTGACTTTTGCCATTTGTTCAAAAAAAACTGAAACCCTTCACTTGATCTTAGCCTTTTTTTCCCATCACACCACGATTTTGTGTCGCAATTCGCTGGAGAAACGCTGCTGCAAAGTGGCCACATGCCTGCAAAAAGCAATGGCTGGGAGCCATCTGGTCAGTCACTAAGGTCGCAGAACTGAAGGAACTTCTTCCATCTCAACTCCCCCATAGCCAAGAGAGGTCTCAGCCTCTCCACCCTTCACACATCCTTACCCTTGCGGTGGGGGCACTGCTGCGAGCTTTTGCCAGCAGCCTCCTTGCTCTTTCATACTCATTGTTTTCTGACTCGAGCTTCACGGCAGCCAGCCAGATCTCCTCACTGTTGGGGTTGGCCTGCAAGAACATAAAATGACAAATGCATACAGTGAATCAACAGCAGATTTAATCCTTCGTTTGATCCAGATTAAAATTGAAATCAGAGCTTTGTCAATCCACACTAGGATTTTTTTTTTTTTCCCAGTAGATATTGGATGCTTCTCAGTTGTTGAAAAGTATTAATGCTCGATCTTCTGAACTTCCAGTTTAAATACTGAAAAGATCATAGGGTTTGCCACACTAAGACCCTCATTTTATTATCCCTGAGCTAAAAAGGTTGAATTCCCAACTGAGGTCTGTGAATACTCCTCTCCAATAAAAGTCATTTCAGTGGCAACCGTGCCACAAGAACCCTTCAGGATGGTAACAAGAAGCACCAAGAACAAATTTAAGAAGCAAATATCTTTTACCTTCCATCTCAGGACCTGTCATTTGCTTTTGCGATCTCTCAGCTTTTAAGCCTCATTCCCAGTGTTAGAATTATACCACACTGCCCATCTTTCTTTCAGCATCCAGCAGACAATCCCCTTCGTTTTGCTGTGGATTAGTAGGTTTAGTCCCAGTCACAAGCAATGCAGTAACCTCTCTGGTTAGGGCAGACCACCACCCTTTTTACTGAGGAGACAGACGACTCAAACACAAGGGGATTCTGATCCATGACTGGGGTTGGTGAGAGCCATGATGGTAAAATGAATGGTTTGAGCACTCAGAACCTGGTGTGGTGCCACAAAAAGAGCAGTAATACACTCTTGCTTCCAGCTTGCCACTATTTTACAGGAGAACGTTCTGCCACATAAAACAATGAAGGAACAGCGGAAGCCCCGATCATTTTGAAAGGCAGCAGGAATCAGGTGTTGACAGAGAAAGCCTACTCTCTATTCTTTACCAGTTGTACTTAACACCATCACACAAGTCTAACAGACCCACCTGGAAAGCCAGGGCCAAAATGCTTCTGGCTGCTGGCACATCTCCCGCCAGCCATTTCGATTTGGCTCCCATGAGCCAGAGCACTTCTGCTTTGGGACAGTGAGCCACAGCTCTCTGCAAAAGAGCCTCCAAGGATTCTCTGAGACAAGAAAGAGCAAGTTACAATCACTCGAAATACTGCCAAAGGCGAGCTCTCACACACCATTTCCACTATCACTCAATGTTATAAATATTGTTGCAAAGTCCAACGTTGTAAACCTTGATAAGTTGTTTCATAACAAGGAAAGGGTGAGGTCTTTTTTCACAAGGGTTCTGAAATCAGCACTCCACAAACGGCTCATTGTTCAGGCACCTTTGTTTGATAGCCTTTGCGGAAAGACCCTGCACACAAACAGCTCATTTGTCTTGGAAAGAGCCATTCTTAACAAACCTTAGTAGAAACTGAGACAGGAAGCTTTTCAGAATTATTAGATGAAGCTGGCTTGATCTTATTGAAATTTTTTTTCTCCTCTGGAAAATATACTTTTCAGGTAGAACAAGGGGCTTGAAAGTCAGCCACCACTGGGAAACACAGGAGAACAACATAAAAAGCAAAGACATACTTGATCAAAAAAAAAAATAGGCTTGAATGAGGCAGAACTCAGCATCTGCAGACACTTCCACACTATAGCCTTGTTGGCTTTAATGAGGACGATCCCAGGTGTATGAGTGGTCTACTGCACAGATTGTTTGTTTTATTCTAAACTTTGGGTGGAAAATTTCAGATGTCTAAAGCTTTATGAATAAACTTAAAGAAAGAGGCCTGAGCTGTGACAGTATAACAGCAATCTTAATTCAGAATGTGATATACATTCACAGTATGTTTAATCAGAAAATGCCAGAGATGCTTGGGCAACTTGAGCAATGAAGCAGTTTATCTATGAAAATTAAACATATGCTGTATTTCTAGGTGATAGGTATTTCAACTTTTTTCCTAGAAATGCCTTCTCAAAGACAGTTGTCCCTATCTTGCCTATTCATAGCTATTTTTACCAAGTAATCCCTATTGCTATAAAACTTTTTATGACTTCATAAAAACCAAAGATGTTCTGACCACATCAATAACAAAGGTCAGACCTGCAAACAATGCCAGCGGGCTTCCACCAGCTGAACTAACTCTGCACGTGCAACACACCACTGCAGGGATCATCTTGTAGCTTTTCTTCCTCCCCGGTCTACCATCCTGTAACAAGGATAAATTCTCCACCCAAGGATTAATTAGACAGCACACATACCTGGTTCCATGGTTCTTTTCAAAGTACGCGGCTCGCAGCCACACACTCTTCTTGCTGGGGAAAACTTGCAAGGCATAAGCATAAATCGCTCGGGCACACTCCAGAGCATTATGAGCAACACACTAAGGAAAACCAGATCAGAATGAAGTCAGTTTAGTGCCGTAATGAAATCAAGTGCAAGAAAGAATTACACATGCGTAATTCAACACAGAACTCAGTAACTCAGAGCAATACATGAATTGGGGCATTCTATGTAACAGAACAGTTATTATCAGCTTTTTAAAAGGAAGCAGGGAGGAAGTTTTCAAGCGTCTGTCTATCAGAGCAAAAATACCACTGGCCTTTCAGTGGGACTGACACACACAGGCCAGCTCGAAACTTTAGTAAGGCACTGTAAATGCTCTCATGTTTGCACTTTTTTTTTTTTTTTTTTTAAAAAACAGGCAAAACTCTAAGTGCCACAGCCTATGTGCCTCTACTGCTGTACGGTCAATTCAAGGCCGGTGAAGTGGACATTTCTCATGCTGAAATATAATTTAGTTTTTAATGCATGTTCAAACTACTCCTCTAAAGCAAAGAAAGACTGGTAAAACTTCTACCCAGGCCACCGTCCAGTCTTACATTAACCCCTGAGCTACAATGTTTACGCCTTGAAACTCAACTCCCAGCTCCTTTAACCAGACCCTCAATCTCTGTTGATGTCCCACACACAAAAAAGAAAAACATACCAAAACCAGCAAACAATCTACCACAGTAACAACTCTTTGCTCAGTAAAAATTCAAATCTGAAAAAAGCTCTACAATACAATAACCCCTCAAGAGGCAAACCAGCCAAACACAGGCAGGTGGTGTGAGAAACACATCCACTTTCACTGATGAAAAAAAAATGTCATTTCCCAGGCTCCAGTTCTATTTTCCTCAATTAAAAAAACAAAACTGAAACCAACAAAACCCAGCATCACAGCTGGACATACACTGTCTGCGTCTTCCATCCAGGTATGCTTCCGATCTTCTTCTTCAATCCCAATCCCAATCACAGCTCGCATGATCGCCTGGCATGTGGCCACACTTCCAGCTTTATCACATTCCTCAGCATCCTAGAAACCAGAGTAAAGCCCTGCTCATTTTGAGAACTCAGCACAAGAGGTTAGATTTTGCAACAGCAACTCCTCATGTTCGAACACAGAGACACTGTGGGTCACTGCCACATTAAAAATATCTTATTACTCAAAACGTATCGTGACACTAACTAGTGAGCCTTACACCCACAAGGAAGGTGCTACAGTTGTACACAGAATCAATGAGAAGTTGGTTAAGAAACAGAAGACCTCAACTGCAGCCACTGAAAAGGAGTAAATGTGACAACGCGTGACCCTTCCAGCCTGAAAAGTCTCCTCTTACAGCTCCACCGACCTGCCCTGGGCTGGGCCGAGCAGGGACCCGGCCTACAAAAAAAGGCAAGAATTTGAGAAGGAAGAATTGCAGCATCAAAACTACTGACCTTCTTTCAGCTTTGAGTTGACTCAAGTCAAGAATTTAAATGAATACATACCCTCAATCAGTGTGAAGTTCAAGGTGCAAAGGCGCTCTCACCAGAGCATATATGGAAAAGTGAAGTTTTCTGACATACAAAGCTTTTGGAAAGCCAAGCATGTCTTGCTTAAACTTGTTAAAAAGAACAGTGATCAGATAACAGAAATGGAACAGCTGTAGTACTGAAAAGGAACTCGAGAAGACAGTGATGCAGAGGCTGTGGTGGTGTTTTTTTTAAACAAAAGTTGAAATTAACCTTTAATTGTTTTACTGCTGTATAGGAAGTCATAATTCTTTTCAGATGTTAACAAAGATATCCATTTAATAGTAAATACTTTATTGTCAATACTCTTCTAAGTAGTGTGCCAAGGAGATTTTGCTGTCTTGACCCACTGTAAGTGACTTTTAGTAGTAAACTGGTTTAAAGACTTATGCTTAAAGGACAGTACATATTGAGGAGGAAAGAAGTTCTTTTAACCTGAACATCAAGGCATTTAGCTGGCAATAGTCTTTGAAGTGTCTCAAGAAACTCAAGCACTACAGCTTTTGAATGTAATCAAAACACTGGAAACCTCTACAACTTTTTGCAACTTTCTAGTACAGAACATCAAAACTATGATGACCTGGGATGAAGCTGCACAGAGGTTGTGTTTTGTAAATGTCACTGTACAACACGGTTCCACATGTCAGCTGTGACCACTTTGCACAGCCTCAGGACTACAAGCCAATAAAGGACTAACAGAGTATTTCCTGCCTGCTGCATATGCAATATTTGTATTGACTTCTTACACCACTATCTGACAAAGACTTCTTTGGCAAACAGATACCTTTTAAGCCAAGAGAGACATATGTAAAAAATACATAAATCTTTCACTGGAGGCTTAAAGCCTCTGTCCTACTTAAGGACTGCTTCAACTTGAAACGGGGTATCTTCCAAGAGAGGAGAAAACCAGATATTCCTCAGCTCAACACACACAACGTCACCCCAGTGTATCACTTATGGCCTTGACCATATTCAGCTTCTTAATCTCACCTCTTTGTCTCTTCACAGGGATCTCCACTGATAAGCCTAGTGCAAAATTACTCTAACCTTCAATATCTAGCATCAGCAGCCTTCAAAGCAGAACCTGAAGAGTTCATCCAGGTCTCTAGTGAAGAGGGAAGACTTGAATTCTCGGCTTCACTAACCGAGACCAAGCGCATACCTGTATCCACTGTTCTCTGTTAATTTCCACACCGTTAGCCCTCAGAGATGTGATGGCTCTGTCAATGATCTTCTCCACCATCTGGGTGTTTCCATTAGCTTCCTCCAGTTTGGCAGCAGTAATCCAGATGTGACGATCCGTCGGAATATTCTCACGGGCTTTGTTAAGGACTTTACGAGCGTTCTCATAGGTCTCCAGCCTTGCCAGCGCGAGCCACAGCTGTAGAGCAACAAAAGATGTATTTTAGGTCAGAACGAGGAGATGACAACACTGCCATACTGCAGCGTCAGCCCAAAGAGATAAGCAGCTTTATGCTGTTTGCTACTGGTTGGCAATTGTCCCCAAGTAGTCTAAGGAGGCTGCAGAACACCAATGGAGAAATAGTAGAAACAAGAGTCTACTACTGTCCTTAAAGCTCAGTCCTAATCACCTCAAGTTATCGCCTCCGTTTGCTGGGCTGCTGCACTTGTATTTTCTGTCCACATCACCTTCTGAACAGCTGAATATTACACTATGGTTCAGCGTTTCAGAAACTAAGAACATTGTTTTACATTCCCCAGGCTATACGTATCCTTATTTTTACAACTGTTGAGGCACTAAACACAAATATGAACACAGCTAATTGGCTACAGCAGGCACAGCAGTACACTGGCATAACTAACATAACAATTACACAAGAAAATGAGGCATATAATGACCATCAGACAATTAACTCTGGAGAAAAAAGTACAGGCCACTACTCATCGCATCCTTCTCAGTACGGCATAAAGTGCGTGGTAGAAAACTCACACTGCACTCATCCTGCCTTTTGTTTTCAAAGCTCTACTGCCAACCTAAAGTGGTGTGTAGGGGGTTGCTTTATTGTACTTTTTAAAAACTTACTTCAACACTAGTTGGACAGCACTCCACAGCCCGACTCAGCATGATCCTGGCATCCTCAGGTTCTTCTAACTCCACAGCTGCCTTCCACAAACGCACCGAATTTGGAACATGCTCCAGGGCTAGGGAAGCAAAACAATTATGTCAATCATGACAAAGTAGCTCACCAAAAAGAACTGCATTTTTTGAAGATGATATATTAAAGGCTTTGTCCTATTACAGCTGAAATTTCCTGAAAGAGAGAAGGGAGGGAACTGTACTTACATTAGCTCTTGCTTCAACAATGAGAACTTCAAATCAGAAAATAAAAAAACCTCCTTAGTAATTTTAATTGGAAACAGGTTTTAGAGAGCCAAGGGCTTTTTCCCCATACAAGCTGTGATTACATCCTCTCCAGTAAAACACCTAGCTGAACAAAGCCTCCAGCCTCAGCAAATGAGCATAGGCAGGATCTTCAAAATTGGGTAGCCTAATCATGCTGGCTCTCCCTTTTTGAAAAGGAAGCATCTTCAATACGAACCAGTAACACAAGCTTGTTCCTTCGATGTTGAAACTGTCCCTTCACAATTAAGCCTTCTCCTGACAGCTTAATGGATCCCAGTTTAGCTTCCCAAAAAGTTACTGGCCCACTATGCAAAACTAAAACCGGAGGATGCATGAAAGCTTAAAGGTATCGTTGACACTAACACCTTAAGTTACCGAATCCAAAGTGTTCTTTTAGCAATCCAATATGGGCTCCATCTAATTAAGAGTCTTTGAGGATTCCTTAATCTTGTCCAAGAGTTAGCTACTGCTGATAGAACCTGCATTCTCTGCAGAATGTATTATATGTGCCATCTGAAACATTAGTCTAAACAACTTTTCACAGCCTGTCTCTTCATAACCTCATATCTTAAAGATACGTTTAAAAACTACAGGATTTTTTTTAGCCTTTTGTCACTACAACTTGCACCACAGATTACTGGTATTAGCTGCATTGCAGTAGTAATTTAATTGCTTCCATGGTGATTGCACGCACACGTGCTGTAGTAACAGAGGATGGAGCACATCCTTCTTCAGTAAAGCAAGCATAACTGCAGGACCACAGAAATGGGTGGCTGAGGCATCTAAACCTACTTTGAAACTAGCTAGGCTGCTCCTCTAAGCATTCCTGTAAAGGCAGAGGCACACTGCTGAGCCTCAGCTTCAGAGCACATCTCAGCTCTGCAGAAATACACAGTATTCCAAGTAGCAATGCACAAAGGGGTTTGGGCATTAACGGTTTCTCCTCGAATCCACAGCTGCAGGAGAATTTTCTGAAGCATTTTAATTGAACAGTATCAGCCTGCAAGAGCTGAAAGCATCACTCAGCAGGACAAAGCACGTTTTCATAGACAGTGCGATCAATTTTTACACCTCAAGATGTAATTTAAACACTCAGCTTGCTGGCTCTCCAGTCAGAGTGAGCCTTTAAAAACTCCAGAGGTTCTGCTGGAGGGTTGGAATGCACACAGCCAACAGATAAGAGAAACACATTATGAAGGATCACACTTCAGTGACATTACCTGGCAGTCAGTCTTTTTTATTTTAGGAGAAATAATGGGTTAAACTGCCACTTATCTTAAGGCTGTATATACAAACAGCTCCAGGCATCATATTACTGATGTTCCCTAGGTAGCAGAGGAGCACTGTGAAGCTGTTAACAGGCAGAAATTGGAAAGAGAATGATAAATCATGTTCCATTCCACTACAAGCTTTGTATCAGAGATTAAGTAGGTGGTTCCAAAAACTGAAAGCAAGATCTTTTTCCTCTTTGCAAATACATTTAAAGCAAAACTCAGTACTTAAAGCATAAGTCACTTCTTTCACACAAGATGCTCTCCTACCCGAACTGGACTCAGAAATCTGTTTCTGCTCATATGAAAGTATTTTTCTGTTCAGCATCTGTTATTGTTCTTGAGAAGGACTCAGTGTCACAGGAGAGACATTTCACAGCATGCTGCACTGCTTAGCCAATGAAAATTAAAAAAGCTACTGAATAGTTAATATCTGAAGTCTTACAACTTCAGACTCAGAAACCTTTAAATGCCTTTCATCCATATGCAATAAGAGGTCATTTCACCAGAGATGTGCAATTTTACATGCAATAGTAAGACACAGGAGGCAATTAACTTCCTCTGGAGCCAAGACATTCAGTACCGTAGACTGCTCCATAATGATTTAGTCCATGTATTAAATCCAGACCATCTTCCCAGTCAGGATTAAAGTCAAGAGATATAATTGATACAATTCAATAGACACAAAGGATCTCATCTCTGCTGAAACAGGCAGAGTACCTTAATCAAAGAATTAATATTATGAACCTGCAAGGAAGACCCGGGTTCAGGACAACACAACAAACTGCTGTTAAAGAGAGCATTGTTTGGAAAAGACAGTAATTCCACAAAAGAAGAAAACCCCCAAGTGTAATACAACAGAAGATGTAAGGCTTTAGGTAAGCACCACAGAGAAAAGCTGTTTGCCAAGAACACAGAACTTGCTACGGTAAAGCAAACCCCAAGGCCCACCAGGCTCAATGATACAAGAACCCCAAGGCCTCTAAAGCTCCTCCACCAGGAATCACCACGGTCTCTAACAGGTTACAGACAAGTCAGAACTCAAACACAAAGTCTGGTATCTTTTCCTAAATGTATCCCAAGGTGACAGTTAAAACACCCTTTTTTTCTTAGAGCACTATTTCCTAATAGCTTTCATCTACCTATCTAACTTTGATCAAGTTGGAATTGGTTATGGTAAGTGGAATGTCATTTTGCAATTGCTCACTAGCAGCAGCTTTCCACTTAAGGACGTTTTACAAATACTTCAACAACCCCACTCTTTGACTCAACAGTAGCAAGTTCCAGCATTAAGGCGCACACTATCAACAACCGTATTTTCACCAAGGATGCCGAAACAAGCACTTAAAGTTATGGCCACATCTTGAACGACTTACAATGCAATACAAACAGAGCGGGACTCAGACTTTGTTCCCTGTCCCTGCAGAAGCTCTCACCTTTCCTCAGGACACGTTTCTTTGCACGGATATCTGTCTCCAGCTCTGCTGCTCTGATATAAATTCGGACAGACTGCGGAAGGTGGCGGACAGCTTGGGCCACAACAGCCTTGGCCGTATCCCCAGGCTGAAGCCGAGCAGCTTCTAACCAAACATCTTCACTCTGTTAGGAAGAAGAAACAAACTTCCTTTACATCAAAACAAGAATTTTAAATTAGAGCCTCTAGGTAAATATGCGTTCTTTTAATAATGCAGATAGCGAAGCTGGATCAGCATAGCCTGATACAAGCTTAACAAAGAGATGCTGCTGCTTGTAATCACCACCTTTCCTACTGGCCTGCAAGGATCAGCAGGGAAGCAAAGTTCTGACCTTGGGGCACATCTCTGTTCCTTTCATGATGAGGTTTCGAGCCACTTGGAGCTTGCCAGTGACCTCCTCCAGTCGGGCTGACGCTATCCAGGCTGGCGGATGATGAGGATTGGTCTCTCGTACAGATTTCAGGAGCAAACGGGCTTTCTTGATATCACTAGGGGAGGAGGAAAGACAGGCAGGAAAATATTCAGCATGTTAGCAAACAATTCTCCTGAATCAATATGTGCTTTATGGTTGGTTCTTTGCAGCCACACTCAGACGCATGGTAACTGTGACCTCAAACGTTTCCATAATGGTGACAGAAATTACCAAAACAAGCTTACAAATATACACTGACACAGCAAGATCACAGTGAAAAACAGTTAAACATGTAAGAAAGATTCTTAGGAATTACAGCTGGGCACTTGCAGCTGGAAGCTGATAAGCACAAACATTGATTTAAGTCAAGTATTACCATCAACACGTGCACATATCTCTGACTTAAACAGCAATTCGTTATGAAACAGGTGTCAAAATTCAGGTTAAAGAGTTTTTCAGAGGTCATCAATCAAACCTAAATTAGCAGTACATAGGTACAATTAACCAGGTCATTTCCTGGCTGGCAGGCAGCCACACACTGCCATCACTCTTGCATGTTAGTCCAGGGATAGAATAGAAACGATCCCCACAATCGATGCAACTAGGTCAGATGCTAAATACATCAGTTGAAAGACTATACCGGACCTCGTGTTAAAAGAATTCATCCTCGAAAACTCACCTAGCATCTTTTCCAAATTCAGTGTTAGCCAAAAACCACCTCCTCAGACAGATTTGCAGTTATATGCAGGATCACAGACCCTACTAAGAGGATAAATCAGTTGATCCTTCTTACACTTACTTGATATCTCCTCCATGTGTGGGAATCATCGAATTCAAGTCTGTCAAGTATCCTTTCGGGTCCACTACAGTCTGGCCACTCACAGAGTCCGACACCTGGGAAAGTCAAGTCAGCGCTACTGAAATGACCGTTCAGAGCCCACAGTCTGCCTGTGCACACTAAAGACTGGGAAAGACACTGCTGCTATACAAAAAAATCCTAGACATGTATCTGTTACCAAAACCAAGGAAGAAGGAAAACACAAAGTCTTGAGTATTAGCTTTTTTTCACTTCTAAAATACATTACTTTAACGTTAAAAATGTAGTACCACTGAAAATGCAGAAAACAAGCAGCTTGGCTTTCAGTCACCAACAAGTCTTGCAGCCCCGCCAGCTAAAGCCCACCTTTTTAGTTTAAATCAGATTTAGATGGGAAAAATCAATGAAAAAGAAGAGAGGTCAACAACAATTTAAGAGTAGCATTTTTCAGCATTTTGCGGTGCATCCCTACACATGATAGGAAAGATGCTCCCCTTGGTAAAACTACCAGTGCTGTTTGTCTACAGTCCACCCCCAGTATAACAGGAAAGTCTCTTCTCCCATAATGACCAAGACTTCCAGGGAACCGTTATTCCTCAGGAAATTCTATTAGGGCATGAGATTTAAGGAGGAGGAGGAGGAGTGCATTAGTATTTCTAGTCACAGCTGAGCTACTTCTTCTCTCCAACACTCAAAAGAATGAAAGACTTTTCTAAAACCAGGTCCTAAACAGCAGCACAATACCAACAACTGGGTCAACCCGTGACGGATCCTCCCTTTCAGCACCCTTACCTGGCTTAGCCTCATATCCATCAAGGTGTTCCTAGCTTGGCCAATCTTCCTCATATCCAATTCACCTGTTCCTGGTGTCATTAAGCCTGGTGTCATTCCTCCTGGATATGGAGTATTCAAGCCCCCTGGATATGGAGTATTCAAGCCGCCAAATTGCTAAAAACAAGAGTGAGAGAAATACATTTTTAAAATCTCTTCTGAGATTTCAAAGATAATTCAGGCTGTTGGCTGATCTGCTCTTCTCCAGGCTACGGGGCAGATGCCAAAATCCTGTAGGTATCTCTGAGACTGTGGCTTTACCCTGAATCAAAAGACATTTCTCATACAGGTTTTGCAAATCAGTAGTTAATTACATGAGTTTAGTCAAGTCAGTGAACTATGTAACAAGAAATTAAGTGAAAAATTCCAGCAAAAGCATCTAAACCTATCACATTTAAACAAGAATATCTACAAAGAAGTCCCACGGACATCTGGTGCCAATTTAGAGCCAGTCAGCTTCTCCTGTAACTGTACAACCACAGTAGCCTGCAGCCATGTAGCAACAAGCTAAATTACTTAATTTTCAGTTGACAACAAGGCAAATATTTTTAACACAATTGCTCCAGGGTTGAGCAAACCACTAGGTGAAACGGAATTTTATTTTCTGTTCCATTTTTGCAAAACCTTGTTATAACTGAAACGGATGTTGGTTATGTTCACCAAATTCATTATCGCCATTCCACAGCCACAGAAAAAAGAAACACTTTCTTCCATTTTTAACACAAGAACCAGGCTGTCCCTTCCTATCCTCAAGTGTTCTCTGGCAATGAGTGTGCACCAAAAGACTCCAGGAAGAACAGGAGTTTAACATCCAGCAATTCCTTTGACAGACTCACAAAATACACCAAGTTTTTTGGTCAATTATCTTTTGTTTTCCAAATGCCACTGATGAACGCACGGTTTAACCCTCATCTCTAATTACACAGTACAGATCACATCTTCATCAGGTTTGCTCTGTACTCACCGTTTGGCGTGGGTCCACAGAGGTGTGATTCTCCCCCGACTGTAAATGCTTTGCAAAGAAGCTATCGGGTACAGGAGTCAGCTTCTCATAACGAGGATTTCTCTGACGCTTGTTCCTGGCGTCGCCAACTTCTGGAATACTGAGCCACTCTTCTTCCGTGACCTCTGCCAGCTTCCGCTGTTCAAAGAGGAGTTGTCATCAGTATTTGCTGTCAAAATTTGATATTTTTAACTGCTCTAATTCCTTAATAGATTTCTTCTTTTTCTTGAAGGAATTCAAGATCAATTAAACACTTAAAGGTCAAAGGTCAGATTTTTTTCTATGCCAATGTACAAAAAAATTCGATGCATTTAATTAGAATTTGGTTTTAGTCCAGACTGAGATTTCAAATCAATTTGGTTATTAAACTCGGCACTGTAAATATTCAGATTAATCTCAGTGCCTGCAGCATCGACTGTTTTATTGCTAATCATTAAACAACAGCTTAAACAATACATTTTATTTAAAAGAAGCTTCAGAGTCAGGAGATCCTGCTCAACTACTATTTCAATGCCAATAAGGTATCGGTCCCTGAAAGACAAAGTGTAGCACATTCTCAAGAATGGATGTGAAGTTGCAATAAAGCACAAAACAAAAGCTTAGTATCAAAATTTGCATAAATTTCACTACCTTGTGTATCCACAAGAAAAGTGCTCAACAGGCAGAATCTCCGTATTCTCCCATATCCCTACAAAGTAGCTTATGAAAACCCATTTCCACCAACTGAGTGCAACTCTGAACACCGCTGTCAGCTGAGACAACACTGGTTTATCACTTACTGCAGATTCCATCATCATTTTGATTTAAACCAGCGCTACCAATCCTACAGTCTATAACTCTGCAACTGACTGAAAATTATACTGCGGCACTCAAGAGAGCTTCCAAGCAAGATCATCTTCTGCGCCACCGGCTGCCAGCTTGGTATTCCTTATTTTTCCAACAGAAAGTAATTCTAATCTGGAGAATAATGAAGTACTTGTCTGCTAGCACACAAAATCTGAGCAAAGTAATGCAGGACATACAACCACACCTCACGTCAAAGATAAAAGTCACATTTCAGACAATTTTTCCTTACTTTCAAGTCTGAGAACTGCTGCTGAATTTTAGGTCGTTCCATACGGTATTTTTCTATCTCCTCTTTTTCTCGTTGTTCCCTTAAGAAAAGGAGTACTGAGGTTATGCTCAAAGTAACACATGGCAAGTCTTTAACCAAAGTGGTGATATTACAGAACAATGTGTTTGATCAGAGCTCAGGCATAAAGAAAAGCATTTTTTCCAAGCTTAGATTATCAACATTATAACAGAAATGTCTTATCAATTAAGACAGTATTATTGTGTAAAAACAGACATCTCCAACCAAGTGAACTTCAGTCTTTAACATGCTCTTACCTGTAGACCAGGCAGTGAGTTTAACAAGTAACACTCGCCAGTTTACAAGACACCTGCATTACATGAATTCCCTAACAATTTCCAGTGTGCTGTGCAGTATATGATGTGTCATAAACCAGTCACTCAGCACCTCCCCACATCATCTTAATGAACAACAGCGAACCTTAGTCAACCACAGTGAGGCAATTCAACCACATCAACTCTCAGAGCAAGTCAGGCAAAATACCCATCATCCTAAGAACTTGGAGCCACGGGGTCAAAGGTAGAGCATTAAAACAATGAAAAACCAGTAGACAAGGACAAAATCTGAACTGGAAAATGATAGAGGTAGAGGAAAACTCTAAAACACAAACTAACTAGAAAAGACCCTGTGCCAGCATTGTAATTTATCCCACCTTCTTTCTTTTCTGCGTTCATCCATCCTCTTATCCAAAGCTGCATAAATAGCATCTGCTTCCTCATCATCTTTTTCATAGGGACCACTTGAGAACAGGCTCCCAGCATACCCATTGAACTAAGAATTTGGAGAGGAAAAACAAAAAGAAGAAATAATAACAAAAAAAAGCAGTATGCTCAGTTTAAAGCTCCTGTTATGTTCCTGCTACAGCCAACAAACACCCAGAACAAGGCAAATGCACAAGCAGGTTATTTCTAATCACATTGCATCAGACTAACACATCCCTAAAAAAAACAGTTTTCTTCTACCATTCCTGGTGTTTATTCTCCCACACCATTTCAAAAGCAAAACCGCTTCAAAATTGTTTCTCTTTCAAAATCGCTTCTTTTAAGCAATAAATGAGATCCCAGTATAGAAAGGCCATTATCTTCTATTCACCACTTCTTTTTTAAACTACTGAAAGTAAACGAAAAGGGTAACACCACATTTAACTAACCAAAGCAGGACTTAAACACGAGAGACTACACAGGCCACAAAGACAAATATATGTCAAAGCACAAGAGCTTAAATTTCATTTGTACAGGAGAACATAAAATACAACCCCCAAGGTGCTTAAGCTAATATTTTATTTATGGATCTCTTCTCAAGATTCTCAGGGCTCTGTATAGATAATTAAGTCACAAATGGGGACAAATGCCACAACAAAAACCTAGAAGCACTATGCCTTACATATAATGAGGTCTCAATTTTAAAAAAACAAAACAAAAAAAAAAAAAAAAAAAAAAGAGAAAAAGAAAGTGCTATTAGCAAACTACAGGAAATTCTGGCCTTGAAACCTCAGCTAGTATGGGCTTTCACAGCAAGAGGGCAGGGAGCTAAACGATTCCTCTTCCACTTGGGGAGAAACACCTCCAGGATGATGAAAATCTCATCACCTCATCGTAATTTGTGTCGTTCAAATCTTCATCATCATCATCAGCCGTCTGATTCTTTTTCATCTGATCCCCAACAGTTCTCTTCCCCGGCGGAGCATGACGATCATCCACGGGGTCATTGGCGTCACGCGCGGGGCCAATATCAGAGCGGGTGGTGAAACCTGTGGCTCTGTGTTGATAAACCAGTAGCAGCTAGTTAGCACGCCGCAACCTCACTGTTTGCTACACAGTCTGTCCAAATTATTACTTAGACAATAAAGACTATTCTTCTCCAAGAAAGGCATCTGCCAGTCCCCATCCCTACTGGTCATAAAGCCTGGGAGGAAAAAACTGTGCTCTCATAGGGAAAACTTTATTTGCAAAGACACTGCAATCCCCTGGCGTGCTGCCCTAGCATCCATCTTGTCTCAAGACATGTTTGCTCTTCTAAACTGTGTTTCTATTAGACACAGTGTGAAAAAGCTGGTGCTGCAGGCTGTAGGGCACTACGGGGTGGAGGTCTGGGTGCAGGGATGGGGCGACTGGGACTCACCAGAAACCCCATTTCAACCAGTCAGCACGGCCCGGGGCACAGTCAATATAATCGCCCTGATGGGAGGGCACCAACAAACATAACTCCCACCCGGCAAAGGGCAACTCCTGGTGCCCACCCATCACCCAAACCTGCCTCTCGCTGTTCCCAGCCCAAACGCACCCAGATTTAGTGATTTTTAAGAGACCCCCACAAATACTTGTTAGAAAATCAGGAAGGGCACAATCCCCTCCCAGCCAGCAGCGTCTAAAGCACCCACGAACTCATCCCCGAGTGCCAGGTTCGCGTTTAAACACGAACCCGCCCGCCTAAAGAGCAGACGCGAACCAGCGCGTAGGAATAACGCCCCAAAAAAACCGAACAGGCCGCACGGGGCCTCTGGGCTGCCCCGAGGCGACGGGGACGGACAGGGCGGGGAGAGGGGCACCCAGGAAGGCACGAAACGAGGCCCGGGGAGGTCCTGGGGGGTCCTGGAGCCCCCTGGAGCCCGGGGGAAAGGCGGGAAGGGGGAACCGGGGCGAGCGCGGCCTAGGCCGGGGGGAGCGCGGGCGGCGCCTCACCCGCGACCCAGCCCCGGCACGTAGCCCAGGGGCGCGGGCATGCCCAGGAACGGCTTCTTCTTCTTGTTCATGGTGCCGGGGACGGCGGCGGCGAGGCGGGAGCGGAAACGGGAGCGGGGCCGGGGCCGGGAGCGGCGGAACCGGGCGGCAGGAGCGGACGGCGCCGCGGGGCGGGGCTACCCGGGAGGCCAGAGCGGCACATCCGCTCCGACGGGGGGAGGCGGGCGGGGAGAGCGCCCCCTGGCGGCGCGGCGGTCCCTAGCCGGGAATGCGGGGATGGGGTGGCTGAGCCGCACAGCGCATGCGCGGGAGCGGGGACGGACGTCCCCGCATCTCTCGCCCCACGCGTGGAATGCGCCTTCCCCCTCCCACCCCCTCACCCCTCCCTTCCCACCCGCGACTGCTGCCGGCGCCCGGTCCGTGTCCCCCCCCACCCTCCGCGCGCATGTGTGCACCACCATTTTCCCCCCGCTCCCGCGATTTCCCACGCAAAACGAGGAAGCCCCCGCCGCCCCACGCGCGCCCGGTCCGCAGCCCGCGTGTGCGCCCCGTGGAGCCGGTGGCGGGGGTGGGGATGGGGGGGGATGGAGCTGCGCTGCCGCCGCACGGAACATTTGGGGCTGTTATTAAGTGTTTGTATTGGGAAACACGTGGGTACTGAGGCTTGCTTGGAATAATAATAATATCAATATAGTATATATAACAATATAGTATATATTCATTTTATTACAGATTATTATAACTCATTATAATAACAATATAGTATAAATAATAATATATAATATTACATGATATAAATTATTATTATTACTACTATTATTACTATTATTATAAAACAGGTACTGAGTTTGGCTCGGATTTTATTATTATGAAGAAGAGGAAGAAGAAGAAATATAGGTACTGAGGATGGCTCGGGATGATGATGATGAAGAAGAAAAGGAAGAAGAAGAAAATAAAAAGAAGAAACATGTAGGTACTGAGGATGGCTTGGAATGATGATGATGATGAAGAAGAAGAAAAGAAAAGAAAAAGAAGAAAAGAAAAAGAAGAAACATGTAGGTACTGAGGATGGCTCAGAATGATGATGAAGAAGAAAAAGAAGAAGAAGATGAGAAAGAAGAAAGAGAAGAAGAAACACATAGGTACAGAGGACGGCTCAGAACATCCCCAGGAGCTGAGTGTCTGCTGGGGAGCGAAGCTGACACCCCGTTTTTAGCACCCCACAGCCAGACTAGGGGGAAAAAAGGGAAAAAAGGGGCCGGGAATGTCCCAGCAGAGCGCGGGGGTGGCCGAACCCCCCGGCACTGCTCGTCCTCGTCCCTGCCCAGCCCTCGCTCGCAGGGCTGTGCCGCCCCAGCCTTGCTTTCCCGAGAAATTTCCCTGCTTGATTCCCGAGAGGAATGATCCTGGTGGGCGCGAGCCGGTTCTTGCGCTCGTCCCTTTGCGCTGCAGCCCGGGGTGGGGGGGGCTGAGGCATCCCGTGGGGATGGGGGGGGCGCAGCTCCAACCCCTCGGGGCTCAAGGATCCGGCCCCCCCCCAGGCTGGGCAGAGCCCCTCGGCCTGCCCCATCCGTCCTCCCAGGGGACCCAAGGATGGCCCAGGGGTTCCTGCCTCAGTTTCCCCAACCGGCAGCACCGGGCACGTTTCTCTCGCCTTCCCACACCAGGGGGGTGTCAGAATTAAGTAGCAAAGTCCCCTGAGATCTGGGCCCAGCTCTAACAGAGAACCAAAGGATCCCCCAGGAGAGGCCTGGGATCACTAATCACAAGGGCAAGGGGGAGCGAGAGGGGTTCAGAGGGGCCGAGGCCACTTTGGGGACTTGTCCCCGTCCCCCACCCCCCCCTCCAGTCCTCCCACTGCCAACCCCTGCCAGGTTTCCACGCTCCAAACGTTAAGAGCAGAAACCAGCTGCGGGGAAGACAAATAGCCCCATTTTGCATGCTAATGGCAACCCAGCCCCCAGCCGCTTCCCATCAATCTATTTTTGGGTTTTGCTGGAGAAAGAACAAAAATAAATAAATAAAATCACTTTTGCCAAACGGTTGGGGTGGAGGGGGTGGGGGGAGTGGGGGGGGGTGGGGGTGGGGAAAGGAAGGCTGCAGCATTCCAGTTCTCCTGGCTGGGCAAACAGGAGCAAGGGCAATGCCCACGGGAGCATCCCCAGTGCCAGGGAGGGGTGCAGGATCACCCCCACACCCCGACCCCCAGCACCCCAGGGGCTGCCCCGATGCGGCTGCTCTGCAAACACTCCCCATTGTAGGAAATCCCGGCATCGCCAGCTTTGCAATCCCCGCCGTGCAGCTGGGGACCGTTTCCCTGCTGGGGCAGGATTTGTCCCTGGGAGAAGGGGCCCGTCAGCCCTCCCCAGCTCTTGCAGCTTTTCTGGTGGGGCTAATAAAAGATATTGCTGTCCCAGCAAATCCGGCTTCCTCTACATACCCAGAAAGATTTTATGCTGCATCTGTGTTCCAGCTCATCCCGTGTCATTGAGCATCGGGTGAAACCCAGCAGGTCTTCACTGGAAAGGGGGATAAATCCCTGTCCCCTGCCAGGGGATGGGGACAAAGGGATGGGGGACAAAGGGATGGGGGACGAAGAGGGGCTCGTCCCACCTGGCAGCAGCCACCAGGAGCCTCCCCGAGCCGAGGAGAAGCTGTGGGAGGGATGGGGGGAGCAGGGAAGCGCCTGGTCTCTGTGGAGGCCAAGGAAGCTTTAAGAATTTCGCTTTTGGGAGTATTTTCCGAAAAACACAGGTGAGGTGAGGAATGGCAGCAGGGTGACCCCAGCACAGGGCTGTAAATCTTCTCCCTTTACACAACGGCAGCACAAATCCAGCCTTTCCATAGGCAGGAAGGTTTCCCCTCTCCCACAGCTGGCCGGTGTTCGCAGCACACACGTGCTCCAACCGAGGAGAAAACGCAGAATAATTTATAGGTTGAGTAAAATCAATCGGAAATGGTTTTTAATCATCTCTGTGCGTGGTTTGTTATGTACTGGCGAGTGCTGGGGAGAGCCAGCAGCCAGACCCCAGCGTGGCCCCGAGCCGCTGCGCATCCCACTGACTGGGAGCTCTGGTTTGAACCTCCAGCGGTGGTGGAGCGCAGAGGGGATGAGCAGTTCAGGATCCGGCCCTTGAGCATCCTCACCAGCTTAGCTCTTACTCTTTGGGATTTCTCCTGGGGTGTCCCTTTGCTACCCGAGCCCCGGCACCAGGCTACTGCAGGCATGTGGCCAAAAGCCACGTATTAATCGGCGGTTATTCTGATTAATGCAGCCAGGGGGGTGCTGGGGTGGGAAACAATTGGGGGGGAGAAAGCCCTGAGCTCCTCCTCGGTCACAGCAAAGAGGCTGTGGGTGTCAGGCAAGAGGTGGCCGGTCCCTGCGGTGCTGTGATGGGAAGGAGCGGAGCTGCCGGCATCGCTCTGCCCCACAAAAACACCTTGAAACGGGGCGAGAAGCGAGGAGGAGGACCTGCTTTCTCCCCGGTGCAATGAAATAAGAAGGGGAGAAGGGGTAACAGCTCCTGTTAAATGTACAAACACCGTGCACCACCCACATGGACCAGCTGCCAGGATAGGCAGCCTTATGGAGAGGGAATAAAAACCCCAGAGGAATAGAGCCACCAACGGCAGCCGCCGCCGGTCACTCCTCTCTCCTGCATGCACCGAGTCACCCCGCTTCTGATTTGGGACTTTCTGAGCTCAGTTTCTGCACGTTTTGCTAAGAAAAGCCAAGGTGGGCAGGGGAGGCTGGGCACATCGGCGCGGACACACAGGTAATCACTCACAAAGGCTTGAAAGTGAAAAATAATCCCTTAGATGGGAGTGTGAGGTGGAGCTCATTTAGTGTGGCTCCCGCTGGGGACCGGGTGGGTCAGGATCCGGCCGGTAGCCGAGCCAGGAGCTGCCTGGCCCATGGCCGGGGCTGCTGCGGAGGGGTCGCTGCGGCCCCCTCGCTCGCACAAAGCCTCCTCTGTGTCCCCGGGGAGAGCGGAGGCGGCGGCGGCTTCTCCCGGGACAACGGGAAAACAAACCCCAGGGTCCTCCCCAAGCTGGAAATTCATGTTTTTAAATATCGCATAGCGCAGCAAGAATGCATCCGTGGGGCAGGATCGATGGTGGGGCTCATTCCCAAGCACTGTTTCCCGGTGCCTGCCTGCAACACTCCTGCCTGCAAAACTCCTGCCTGCAACACTCCTGCCTGCAAAACTCCTGCCTGCAAAACTCCTGCCTGTGAAATTCCTGCCTGCAAAACTCCTGCCTGCAAAACTCCTGCCTGCAAAATTCCTGCCTGCAAAACTCCTGCCTGCAAAACTCCTGCCTGCGAAATTCCTGCCTGCAAAACTCCTGCCTGCAAAATTCCTGCCTGCAAAATTCCTGCCTGCAAAACTCCTGCATGCAACACTCCCGCCTGCAAAATTCCTGCCTGCAAAACTCCTGCCTGCAAAACTCCTGCCTGCAAAACTCCTGCCTGCGAAATTCCTGCCTGCAAAACTCCTGCCTGCAAAATTCCTGCCTGCAAAACTCCTGCCTGCAAAACTCCTGCATGCAACACTCCCGCCTGCAAAATTCCTGTCTGCAAAACTCCTGCCTGCAAAATTCCTGCCTGCAAAACTCCTGCCTGCAAAACTCCTGCCTGTAAAATTCCTGCATGCAACACTCCTGCCTGCAAAACTCCTGCCTGCAACACTCCTGCCTGCAAAATTCCTGACTGCAAAACTCCTGACTGCAAAACTCCTGCCTGCAAAATTCCTGCCTGCAAAATTCCTGCCTGCAAAACTCCTGCCTGCAAGCCCAGAGCAGAAATCCAGCCCCGTGCCAGCATCACCTGCCCGTGTGCCAGTGCCATGAATGGGGATTGGACGTTCCAGGGGTACTCGAGGTCACTGGGGGGTTCCCGGAGCAGCGTAAACTCCTCGGTTGAGCCCTGGGAGGCAAAAGGGGCTGAATTTGGCACCACAGCCCCAGGCACGTTTGCATCTGCAGCCAGCATGGTTCTTTCTCGGCAGAGGTGCCTCTGCTTTGCAGTCCCGAATGGGATGATTACTTGGATTTCAGACGTGAAAGTGTGAGCAAAGAGTAAAACAGGGGCTTGTTTTTGATCCCTGTCGGCTCAGCTACTAAATTAACACTTTTGGAGCCTGTTCTCACTTGATTATCACCCCGTGCCGCGAAATCCTCTGAAGACAGGATGTCCTACTTAGCGAAATCAACTCCGCATTAGGTAAATATACTCCCTGAAATTTTAATTAGTCCCATGCAACGATGTGGAGCGGCCCCGAGGACACATCTGCAGCATCTGCTCCCCTCCGTGCCCCGAGCCAAGCACCAATGCGCGGCGGGGAGCTTCGCCGGAGCCGGCGGCACGCAGGTGCCGAGCTCCCACCGCAGCTGGGAGGGAGTGAGGTGGCTTTGAATGTCTCCCCCGAAGACATCTTAGATCTCGGGGGCAATTAGCAGAGGCTGCTGAAGGGTTTTCAACATGGAGCTCGCACCCTCAGCGATCGAGAGAGCGGAGCTGGCATCAGCCGGGGGTTTGCTGGGAATAATCCCCACGGGGGAGAAAGCTCAAGGGCGCAGGTTGCTTGCCAGCAGCGTGCTAATGATGCTACCCAAATGGCACGCGTTAAAATCGCCTTTTAATCTGGGGATGTCTGAAGTTAAGGGTTCTTGGAGATGGACCAACGTTTCCCAAAGTGCCCGGTGATTTGGGCGGCTGGACGAGGTGGGTGCGGAGGGTCCCTGTGCCCGGGGTCCTGCCCACCAGCCCACTGGTCTGCGTCCATCTCCAGAAGATCAGCTGTCAGGAAAGCTGCCTGAGCCCCTCCTGCCTCTGGTCTCCCTTGCCCCAGAGCAACGGGCTCGGGTTTGGGGGGTTTTTGCTCATTCTTGCCACCCAAGGCATTGCAAGCTCCAACCACGGGCAGGGTAAGGGGTGAGGGAGAAGGTGAAGGCGCAGGTGAAGGTGAAGATGAAGGTGAAGGTCTGCTAAGCATCTCCCAAAACACCAGGGCTCCCAGTGTATTCCCAATCCTGGCATTTCCCATCACTTCTGCTCTCCCTGTCTGCTCTGCGCTCCCATCCATGGCTCCTTCTGAAAAAAAAAAAAAAAAAAAAAAAAAAAAAGGGAAAAAGGTGTCACTTTGTCCCCTCCTATCCCCCAGACCCGGGCTGCTTCAACAAGACGCACTGCAACCGCCTGATCTCCCCTGCAGCAATGGGGTGACAACCCTTGGGGGGACATCAGCAATTCACCCCCCTGCCCAGGACCAGCTCTCCCCGCACCCCGCGAGACGCAGCCAAAGGCGGCAACAGAACGTGGAGCACCAGGATGGCCGGGCAGCTTTAAGCCTGGCGTTCCCTAACTGTTGAATCCCTGCCTGACTGCGTGTGCAACCAGTTTCCAGATCCCACACCAGCGTGCAGTGACAATCAGAGCACGGCAAATCAATTCAAGCCCGGCTGTACCTTGCAACGTAAATAATAAACCAGATTCTGTAAGCAATTGAATATAGCTAGCGAGCCCTGAAATCGGGCTTAAAGAAAACCAAGGACTTCAGGCTGCTGGGGTGTAATGGGGCCGTGGTATGGTCACTAACTGCCTCGTGCTGGTTAGCTGCTAGATGCTGGAAAACTTTGCTTAGATAATGGTTTTCATTTGTGCCCGTTCTGGGCACTGAAATAACAACTGCAGCACTGGGGTGATGGCAGTGCCTGGCCTGGGGGGGGTTATCCCTGGTGAGGATGGCAGGATCTGACCTGCTCGAGCTTCAGTTACTTAATGGAGAGCAGATGGAGCTGGATGAAATTATTTTGGCCCTAAAAAAATTGCAACACATGTAAAAAAAAAAAACAACCAACCAACCAACCAAACAAAACCCAAACTAATGGCAATTTCATCAAGTTTCAGCTGGGAGAGAAAAAGCCTGAGAACAGCATCTGACCACCCTCCTCTGCCAAGGCCCCAGGTTTGCCGGGAGATCCGGCCGTGCCAAGACAATGCACGGGCTGCCCTGCGCCTGGCTGCATCTCCGCGGTGCTCAGCATCTCTGCAGGGCTGGGCTGAGGTACAGCAGGACCAGCAAAACCTCCCCAGCTCACAAAACATCCATGAGCATAGAGCAGCTTCTTAAACGATTTTTTTTTTTTTTTTTCCCCCTCACTGGAAAAAATTAAAATATTGCTTTTGCTTTTTTATTCTTGCTGTGAATTGATTACGAAGCTGGGAAACGTGAATCACGCTTCCTCACTGTGCCCTTGCAGATGATGGCATCGCGTGTGTCCTCTCATTGGATTAAGTTGCAAATTCACAATTTCATTTCGGGAAACAGTATTAAAAAAACCTCTGTGCTAGGAGAAAGGAGGCGATCTGAGCTACACTCTCGAATAATTACAGGCTGCCTTGAAAATAACCGTGACATGCCAGAATCCAATTAGAAATATATCTCTATAAACCCCCAAATGAAAGAGCTTCCATAGTCTGAAGCCCCTCTCTGTGTCGCAGGGAACAGAAAACAGGGAGCAAACGCCACGGACGTCCTCTGCCAGTAAATCCCCGTCCTCGGGAAGGTGCAGATCTCACGCTGTGAGGGGTGGGAGGGTGTCCTGCCCGGCCAGGGGTGAAGGGAGACCGCGGGCACCACCTGGGCTTTGTAAACCCAAGCTTCGGTGCCACCTGAAGCAACCCCCACCCTGCAGCAATGAGCTTTGGTGCTTTATTATCAGCCTGGAAATAAATTATTTTTCAGGGAGAGATTTTCATAACACTAAATATTCCCATGCCCAGTCGAGCTCAGCGCCATCCATCACCCCCTGCCAGGCAGGCCGCTTCAGGCACGAAGCTGTTTTCTATTCTGTCTCCCTGCAAGTGTCTTAACAAACTCATTTTAAACTCTTTGCACAAAAATTCCGGGGGGGGCAGGGGCGGAATTGGGAAAAAACCCTCTGTGGGGTTTGCCTTGCAAGCACTGGTCCCCAGCCCGCAGGGTGACGTGAAGGGGGGGCTCCCTGACACCCGGCTGCAGCTGCAGCCCCCCAGCTCAGTGCCCGGATGCCACGGGGGGGCTTTGCAAAGGTGACATCCCGACAGGGATGGGACATCCCACGGCCACCGACAGCCACCTGCCCGGCCACCGATGGCTGGTGCGGTTCCTCCCCCCTCGCTGGGTGCTCCCTTTTCCTGCTGACGAGCGGTTTTCATTAACGAGCAGACAAGCAAAGCAACAGAGAAATTAGCCACTTTTCTCCTTAGACAAATAACTTCCGTCTGAAGGCTTTTTATCTTCTCCCTCTCATCCTCGCAGGGCTGCGGCAGGAGGAAAGCTGATGTTTAATTACTTCCTTTATTCTCTGAAAAACGAACGTGCTGAATCATCCCCTCCTTGCACCCTCCCCAGAGGCTGGCGGAGGGGAGGGACGGGGCCCACGGTGACATTGGTGCTTTCCCTACCCAAATCCGTGCGCATGTAGAGGGGAAACCTGTAGGTCCGGGGCTCACCGGAGCCGGTGTCCCCAGCTTGTCACCTTCCCACCCCACCAACATGTGGGGAAGGGGCCCTTCACTGGCCCTTTGAGCTTCCTGAGCTATATTCTGGATTTGAGTTCAAAGCACAGGCTTTTCCCTCCTGTTATTTAACTCCTGTTTAACTGCAGAAAAACCTCGATCAGACACAAAAAGACCCAAAGGCAGACCAAAACCCAAGGCAGAGTCGCTGGGGATGGTTAAGAGACACTCCAGCTTGGGAGGGATTGGGTTGATGACCCGAGAACGATGCTGGGTGCTGCAACAGCCTAGGGTGGCTGGAGCGTGGAGCAGGCGCGGGGATGCGTGGGACCACCCCATCTCCCCAGCCCTCCCCAGGCAGCCCCGAGGCACGGGGTTTTCCTGAAAATCCTTCGGAATTACAGACGGGTGAGTGGTCTGGGCTTCCCAACACACCCAAACCCCACTGCAGCCATCACCGAGCAGCATCAGGAGGCGAGGTTGGCACTGGACCTGTTTGCAAATGATGATGAGGAAACAAATTCCTTCCCCAAGACACATGAAACCTTTCCTGGAGAAGTGCAATTACTACCAGAAAAATCAGGGAAGGCAAAGGCTGGAAAGAGTGCAGCACTTATTTTTAATAACAGCTTGGCGTAATCTGCACACATTTTTCAAGCAACATTAGCCTTTTTCTGCCAAGGCCCGTCTTTAACCATATTTCTCTTGGAAGATATCTGCCACGGCTTGAAAGCTCCGGGTGTAGACAAAATCTGAGGGAGAACTGGGAATTTCAGAGTAACGGGAAATAGGTTCTTCCTTTATTTGATGGAGTTGGATGCCTGCAATGAGCAGCACTGCCCTGACCGCTCTCTTGCAGCGGTAAGAGGAGGAGGAATGCCAACACCAGGGCTGGGGGGATATTTGAGCAGGAGACTTTTTGCCGGCTACGCGCACGGTTTGTGGCCTGGTGTTGGCACGGTTGGCTCACCGAGCGTGGCAGCACCAGCTCGCTCACGACGCGGAGCTGAGCCTGGCCGGTGGCTTGACCCCCATCCGAAGCAGCTCCTGAGCGAGCACCCAAAATTTTGGAAACCTCCTCTTGACCTGGGGGGGGGGGGGGGGGGGGGGAGTTTAATTTTTGCAAGTGTCTCATACGTGCACAGTGCGGCGGTGCCTGGATCCGAGTGGGTTTTACGCTGCAGCTGTGCCAGCACCATGAACAGCCACGCAACCAAGGTCACTACCACCCGCTGCACATTTACAGCTTAACCCTGCCGGAGCCATCCGCTGAGGAGGGAGCGTGGGTTTGGGAGCAGCATCCCGCAAACTTGAGTTTTCCTCGTCTTAAAGCAAGGGCGAGGGTGTGGTGGGTTTGTGATGGGGAACACCCTGCAAAAGTGAAGCATCGTGGCACGGGCTTGTCCTCGTCCTGGGCACCCAGCGGTGTCCCCATCCCATGGGCTGACAGTGACGGTCCCTGGCTGGGACTCAGGTGCAGTAGCTGAAGGCAGGTGCCGCCAAAAATACTGGTGGGGTTGTCACCCTGGGGGAGGGACGGGTGCTGGTGACGCCGTTCTGCTCCGTGCTGCGCTCTGGTGGGGTTTGGTGGGTGCCCACCCATGTTGAGGCCACCCACTAGAGCCCGTGTTGCACACAAAGCGACCAGCACCCTCCTTCATCCGCCCCGCTGCACCCATATGGGGAGCTGCAGGCTGGGGGGAGAAGGGAAACTGGGGGAGAAGGGAAAACCCAGGTGTTGTTTTCTGCCCTGTGCCTACCCTAAACATGAGCAAAAGCCTGTGCACGGTGCCCGCTGCACTTTGGTGTCCCCAGGACCCGTCCCCCTCGCTGGAGAGAGAGCTGGGGGGGGGGGGGGGATGATGCCTGATGGCCCCCGGGGCAGAGGGATCTGGTGCAGGGGGATGATGCCTGGTGATGTTGGAGCAAGGATCCAGGGGGGGGGACGATGCCTGATGGTCTCCGGGCAGGAATCCAGGGCGAGGGGATGATGCCCAGTGATCTCCAAG
This sequence comes from Tyto alba, assembly GCF_018691265.1. NCBI lineage: Eukaryota > Metazoa > Chordata > Aves > Strigiformes > Tytonidae > Tyto > Tyto alba. The sequence continues at coordinate 16,176,307 of NW_024881308.1, forward strand.
CAGGGATCTGGGGGGGATGATGCCCGGTGGCCCCCGGGCAGGGACTTGGGGCAGGGGGATGATGCCCAGCGGTGTCTGAGCAGCGATCCGGGGGGAGACGATGTCTGATGGTCTCTGGGCAGGTATGTGGGGGGGACGATGCCTGATGGCCCCTGGGCAGAGGGATCCGGGGGTGGGGGGGATGATGCCCGCTGGCCCCCGGGGAAAAGATCCGGAGGAGGGGGCTGATGCCCGGTGGTCTCCAGGCAAGGATCTGGCCGGGGGGGGGGCTGGATGATGCCCCGTGGCCCCCGGGCAGAGGGATCCGGGGTGGGGGGATAATGCCCGCTGTTCTCTGAGCAGGGATCCGGGGGGGGGACGATGCCCGCTGGCCCCCCGGGCAAGGATCCGGGGGAGAGGGATGATTCCCGATGGTCTCCGGGCAGAGGGATCCGGGGCGGGGGGATGATGCCCGGTGGTCTCCGAGAGCAAGGGATCCGGGGTGGGGTGGGACGACGATGCCCGGTGGCCCCCGGGATCCGGAGGGATGCTGGGGGCATCCTCGGGGAAGGGAGCGGGCGGCAGACGGGGCGGAGCGCCCGGGGGGAGCGGAGCGCGGCGCCGCCCCCGGCGCGGACACCGGGGCGGGGCGGGCCGGGAGCGGCCGGTGCCGGCGGCGCTGGCGGGGGGCGGGGGGGGCGCGGGGCTCCGGCCCCGCCTGAGCGCGGCCCCGCTGCGCGGAGGATGAGCTGCGGCCGGCCCAAGGACATGGAAGGTACCGGGCACGGGGGGGGGGGGTGGGGGGGGGTGGGCTCAGGTGCACGGCGGGACGCGCCTCCCCCCAGCCCCAAACGCGGCGGTCACGTCCCTTGGGGGGGCTTCCCCCTCCATCCCTCCCCCCCGGTCCTGCCCCCTCCATCCCCCCCTGGTGCTGCCGCCTTCATCCCGGGGGTCTGCCCTCCATCCCCCCCCTCCCCCGATGCTGCCTCTCCATCCCCCCCCCCCCGCCCCCGGTGCTGCCCCCTCCATCCTAGGATTCTGCCCTCCATCCCCCCCCACCCCTCCAGGCGTGCCCCCTCCCTCCTCCCCCGGTGCTGCCCCCTCCATCCCGGGGGTCTGCCCTTCATCCCACCCCCACCCAGTGCTGCCCCCTCCATCCTGGGGGTCCTTCCCTCCACATCTCCCTTTGCTGCCCTCAACATCCCAGGGAGGGTCTGTCCCCATTCCCTACCCCCAGTATTATGAGGTACCAGTGAAATGGACTGGGAGATTTGGCTGGAGAGAGGGGGTGCAGGTGCGAGGGCAGGTCAGGGCAGGCCTGGGGGTGCTGGAACAGGGCAGGACCCCCCGGGAAGCGCATGCCAAGGTGGAAGGGGGCTCGCTGCAGGCAGGGGTGTCCATGCCTGGGGGCTCCTGCGCCTGCCCCCTGCCAGGAGACCCTGCCCAGAGCCACCCCAAGGTCCTGCCTGCTGCCCTCACCCCACACTCTCTTGGGTGCCCAACCCTACAGAGATCCCCTGTCCTGGGGTGCTCGGGGACCTCCTGGCCATACCCACGGAGGGCTCAGGAGCACAGACACCCCCAAAGACTCGCACAGTTCCCCCAAAGGCCCATCCCACCGCGCAGGCAGGCAGGCAGCACCCACGTGCCCTCCCCAGCGTGCGCCCAGGGCACGGTGCTGCGCACGGGGAGGACTGAAAGGGCATCTGCCTTTTGTTCCCTTCCTCCTCCTTCCTCGGGAGGCACCAGCTGTGAGCAGCTGCCGGCTTGAGCTCCATCCCCGTGCCGGGCTCCCATCTCACCTCCGTGAGCAGAGAATTGAGAGAAATGCTGGGGCAATGCTCATGGCAGCCCAGGCCTGGGCTAAGTACGCCCCAGGGGAAGCTGGAGAAGCTTGAGGGGGTGTCAATCCGCTCTGAATGTGGTCTTGTCTTCCTCGGGGCCAGCAGGTCTTAGGGAATGGCTCAGGGCAGGATCTGGTCCATAAGGACATCCTATGGATACGGCTTCAGAGTGCCTTGGGGGTCCCAGAGAGCATCCCTGCCTCCCTGGGGGCTCCGCCAGCACAAGCAGCAGCTCTGCCCTGCACCAGGGTGAAGCCACGTGGAAGGGACAGAGGGGACTGGGGAAACGGGAATGCCAGCCGGGCTCGTGGCTCGTGCAGACACCACTAAAAGCGAGATGAGTCCCTCTCAAAGCAGAGTGGATTCCCCATCCTCAGAATCCCCGGAGAGCTCTGGTCTCATCCACCCTTCGCCCGCCTGGAGGAAGATGAGCGGGATGACCAGCTCCCTGCGAATCCTTCTGACTGCAGGCAAATCTTTTGCCCCATTTGGTGCTAAATGTCTTTCCCACCCAGACACCGGGAGCCGGGCAAACCGACAAAGACATTTTTATTCCTTGCAAAGCTTGCTCCATGCTTCTCCCAGGGCTCGCCGTTAATCCCAGGAAGCCTGACTGACCCCGGGAAGCCTGGCTGTCCCTCACGGCACCTCCCTGCAGACACATCCCCAGTGAGAGGGCAGGTCTGTGGGACACCCACACGTGTGATGGTGTCAAAGACACGAGGATGTGCCTGAGGCCGTGCCAGGAAGCGGTGGCAGAGGAGGGAGCTGGGCTCCCTTCTCCGTGCCTCTGCCTGCTCCTTCTGCAGCTTGGCTGCTCTCTGCCTCTCCAGCACAGGTCCCGGGCACCTGCGGAGAAGGCAGGCAGCACCCCCGGAAAGTCAGCTCGAATCTGGTTTGCTGGTAGCAATCACCCCTCGCCCACCTTGGGTCCAGCCTGGGGATGCTGTCGTTGGTTCATGCTGCCACGTCCTGCCCCGAGGTCTCCATCCCCGGGGGGTTTCCTGTCCCTCTCCCCAGCAGTGACTGCTGCTGCTCTGAGCCTCTCCAGCGGCTCACGTTTCACCAGCCATAAAAGTGTCTGGAGAAGGAAAAGGAGCGGCGGCGTGCCGGGTGAGGAGGGGGGAGCCGGGTCTGTCCCTGCTGCTGCCGCAGACCCCAGCCCAGTGCCCGGAGCAGGCGGCTGCTGGTCGCCCTGCGGTGCACCTGACCCCTGGCCTCCCCATCTGCCTGTCCTGTGCGGCTGGAGAGGTGCCCAAAATGGATCCAAGAGCCACTGAGAGAAAACGAGCCGGCAGCGATCCCCCAGCCCGCGAGCAGGCGGTGGGGTGTCCATCGCACGGGGCCGTGACCGTGCCAGCTTTGGCTGCAGGCACAGACGGTGCCGAGCCCTGCTTGGGAAGGATGCTCAGCACCACGCTCCCTCTTTTCTTTTCCTCCTTCACCCCCAAAAGCCCCAAGCCACCGGTGACCCCGGTGCTGCCACGCATGATTTTGCCACGGCTCCGCTCAGCCCGAGGGTGCTTTGATGCCCGGCGGGTCCGGTGTCTCCCACAGCAGCCCCCCAGGCTTCCCATCCATCCCAGTGCCAGCTGGCCCTGCTGTGGGATTAGGCGGGAGCACGCGGGGAAAACGCGGAGCATCTCTCCGGATCAAACGCCCACGGGGCAGCGGGGAGGGGGGTGTAATTCACCCCCCCACCCCTCCCTGTGCGAGGCCAACTGGGGGCTGCCTGTCAGAGGAGCCAGGGCGAGCGTGCGGCCCCGGTTTATTGGCGGCGGGAGGGAGGGAGGCGATCGGGGGAGTCAGTCAGGTGCGGACGAGGTATGAGGGGAGGCAGGGATGGAGCCGCGCTCGTGACAGCCAGTGCTGCCGAGCGCCCGCACGCATCCCTCCTCCCGCCGAGATGCAGCAGGGCTGGCCATCCCTCTGCTGCGTCTCCACCATCCGCAGCTCGCAGGGACCACCCAAGCCAGGTGGGGGGGGGGGGGGGGGGGGGGGGGCTGCGGGGCACGGCTGGGGGGGCTGCGGGGCGAGCGGGGTTTTTGGGGGGGGATGCTGCGTGTCCGTGCCCAGCCGGCAAACACAGCCTCTGGCTCGGGAGAAAGAGGAGCGGAGGGGATGGAGGGTGGTTGGGGGGCTCGGGGAGATGCTGTGGTTGCTCCTGTGTAGGGCAAGGGGGGGAAAGGAGAGTCCGTGTCCCTGCGTGGAGCCAGACCGGGGGCTGCCCCGCCGCAGGGCTCCTCTGCCCCCGTTTTTCCCTTGCTCCGAAGTGCTCCCGCATGCCCTGGGTCACCCTCACCCACGGTGAGTGCCGCCCGGAGCTGGGAAAGTTGGGACTCAAGGGCTGGACTGGGGGAGCAGGAGGCTGCGGGGGAGCTGCTGGGGGAGCTGCTGGGGGCTCTGGGCTCCGGGGCGGCAGCCGCTACCCCCCGACAGGAGCGGTGCCGCCGGCATTCCCAGCCCTGCCTTTCTTCTCGGCTTGTTTTTCCCTTCATCTTTCCCCCCTCTCTCCCATCTGCTCTCGCTCCGGCTCTCTCGCCTCCAGCCCTGTTTGCTGGAGGAGCGTAGATGCCCCCGTCCTGCTGCTGCTGGCAGATGCCCTATAGTCCCCTATGGATATAGGTCCTGGTGATGGCCAGACCCCCCCTTTCCCTGCCCCTCCCTAACTGAGCCTTTCTGCAGCAAGTCCTGGGGAAGCCCCGGCACAGCCAAAGGACACGGCTCTGGCACCAGCCCCTCCAGACCTGCCGGGTCCATATCTGCCCCCAGAACCCGGCGGGACGGGCAGTTTCCAGCTCAGCACGGCCACGGCAGGGCCGGGTACTTGGAGGGGCTGGGGGTATCTCAGGCACCCTTGGCTGGAGGGAGCACAACCCGCTGCGGTCCTCACCCGCCGGATCCAGGGTGTCTGAGGCTGTAGGAAGCCATCAGAGACATCCCCACTGCCCGAGACAGACAGAGACCACCCCTGTCTCTGCTCGACACCGAGCCTCTCCGTGGATCGCCCTTCAGCTTGTTTTCTGTAAAAACCCTCGCCTCCCCAGCGAGGTCAGGTCCCCTGCCTCAGTTTCCCCATGGCAACGCTTGTCGCTGGGTGTGTTTAAGGAGCAAGGCGGTGTGATGCGGTTTGGATATCCTGGGACACATTGACAACCATTTCCTGCTCCGTTTCGACTTCTTTTGGCCAGCCTCCTCTTGCGTGAAGGTGTGCTCGACACGTCTCTTTGCAACCTCTTCCCTCTTAAAACCCACTGATTATGAAAATGAGCTGCTGCGCGTTTTCTCCAGCCCTTCTGTTCTCCCAGGGTGGGTTATCCCCAGAGGTGAATCTCCTTCGGGTGCTGCTCTGCTTTTGGTGGTCTCATGACTTGCTCGGTTTGCTGTGGTGGGAGCAGGTGAGCTGGGGGATGCTCTGGTCTTTGTTTCTGAGGATCAGCGCTGCTTATGTCAAGCCAGATGGCTTTTCTCTGGCACAGATGAACACAGGAGACCCTAATACCCACGTGTCCCCCGTCCCACAGTAGCCGGGTCCCTTCACCCCCACGGAAAGCTTCGCATCCTCATTGCAACCCCAATGCCCCCAGCTTATTAAAACGCAAGGGGTGAGGGACAAAAACTACTTGTTGTGGGAAAATGGCTCTTTGTGGGTTGTTATTGATGGGCTGGCACGTGTTTGGCCATCGCTTGGGTGCAAAGGTTTGGGCACCAGCGGGGCAGCAGCCATCCCCAGCACCCCACGGTCTGTGCTGGGGGGGACACCAACCTGCGTCCCCTTCTCCATTCGGCTGCCTAGGGTGGGGGGGGGTTTATCTGCTCCCCGTCCCTCAGTGGTGGCAGTTTAAAGTCCACGGAAAGTGGCCCTTCCCCTTCTCCCCCCTCCCGGCGTCTCGCCCAGCAGTGGCGAGCAGGTTATAAACCGCGTGGCGAAGATCAGCTGCAGGTGTCCTCCCCCCCCCCCCCCCCCCGTCTGCTGGGCAGGCGGGTGTCAAAACAAGCATCGCTCGCGAGGGCTTTGTGTAGGCAAACATCTTGCTGGCGCCTGCTAGCTCCCGGCGGGTTCGTGGGCTGATGGTTTTTCTCCCTGGCAATGGGATGGGAAGGCTGGATGGGGCAGGTTTTGGCTTGGGGGGGGGGGGGTGGGTACAGCCAAGCTCAGTAGGTCCCATGGGGGTAGAAAAGGTGTTTTTAGGTGCCCAAACACGGGGTGGAGGGGCACTGTGGCCGTCTCTCACCCTCCTTCCCTCCGCAGCCACCGCCGCTCACATCAGCTTCTGCCGCAGCCTCCTGGAGCACACGGTTTCGGCCGAAAACCTCAGCTACCGCCTGCAGAGGAACCCGGGCAGCAGCCTCACCTGGCACGACGGCCGGAGCCAGCGGGCCGACGGCGGCAGGACCGTCAAGCTCCTGCGGCAGCCGGGCACCGAGGGCTCGCAGGTACCTGCCGGGCTCCCCTGCACCCCCCCGGCCCCTGTGCCGGGGCTGCCCAGGCTCGTGTGTCCCCCCCCCCCCATCCTGTTGATTCCCCGCAGGAGCATCTCTCCTTTCTCTGCAGGATCAGGCCTTCAGATCCCATTTTGCTGAAAGCCCTCGTGGTTATTGGGCATTTAATTATAGTAATAGATATAAATATAAACATTTAATCATTATCATCAGGCTAGGGGCTGTGCTGGGGTGAAATCTGTGCATCACCTCCCTCCGCATCTGGAGCTGGGACTTAAGACAGTTTTGCAGTCATCATGCCAGAACCAAATTCTTTATAGGACGTTAAAACCCCTGAGCGCTTTTAGGCAGGTTTGGGTCACTGTCCTCCTAAAATTGTGAATTTTATTTCAGTCAGGAGGCTGCGAGCCAAAGGTTTCCAGCCATTTGCCACTGCCCTGCTTCTGCACAGCCGTGGGAAGGAGCGTTTTCCCCGTGAGCAGCTCCCAGTTTTTCCCAACCCCTTTGTAACAGCCTGGGAGTGGCGTTCAGGGCAGCACATCCAGCTGGTGACCGCTGGAAAGAAAATGGGGGAGATTGGCCTGCCCAGCTTCCAGCCTTCAACGTGGAGATGCTTTTGCATCTTAAAGGCCTGGCTGGTTTGTTACCGGGGGAGAGCAGAGTCCCTGCAGGGCCGGGCACAGCCCCATCATCACGCTGTGATGCTCACAGGAGTGGCAGCTCCGGAGCTGGGGTGTGGGGGGGTGTCCCCTGTCTTGGTGGCACTGTCCCCATCGCCCCTCCAGGCTCCCCAGCGGCTCCTTCCCTCTCAAACCTCTGCGAAAAGCGGGGGGACCAGCGCTGCTGCCTGCGCGGGGACACGCCAGCCGCTCGCCGGCTGCCGGCTGCGTTCGTCATGGCTCTCCCCCCGCCTGCCTCCTGGAGGGGATTTGGCAGGGAGAAAGGCTTTAATTTTGCCATAAGCAAGGAAAAACACCCAAGAGGAGGGAGGTGATGCGAGTTGCTCCTTGCAGGGCTCCAACCACCCTGCTCCCACCCAGCCACCTCCTGCCTCCCCCGCCGGAGCAGCCTCCGAGCCCTCCCGCCCGCCCTCCTCAACACCGGCGCTCAATATTCACGGCTGAGGGTTTATCAGAGAGACAGCACAGCTCAACCGGCTGGAAAACGAGCCTGTGATTTATTACACCTCCCCCGCCCACTCAGGGACCCGCCGGGGCAGGTGGGGGGGCTTTGCCCACCGCTGTGGAGGATGCCCCCCCCCCCCGCCCCGAGCCGGCAGCGCAGGGTTTAGGGATGCTGAGGTGGGTCCCCGGCGTGGGGCTGTGTCTGCTGGGCGAAGCGTTTGCAGACGCGAGCGTGCCCAGGGAAATTGCAGGTTGTTTGTCACCTCTCCCCCCCTCCCGCCCCCCATGCCTCGGAGGGTTAGTTGGGTAATAGCTGCGGGAAGCTCGTGGGAAGCGCACGGGGGGGGGGGGAGCTCGCTGTTATTTCCCCCCAGCCCCTCTGCTTCTCATCATCGCTCGTTAGCGAAGCCGGAGCAAATCGCCTCCTCCAGCCCACGGCACGCTCTCCGGCACGCTCAGCCGAGTGTGAAGGAGCCCATCAACCATGGCAGGCAGGGCTGCTGCTGCGGGCCCATGGCTCCAGGGATGTGTCGGGGGGGGGATCAGGCAGCTACTGGGGGGGGTCCCCCCTAAAAGCGGGGTTTGGGTTGGTTGGGAAACCAAATCGTGCGCATCGTCTATCGCATTTTCCATCTGTGTTGGAGGCGGACTCCTTGGTGATTAACTTACAGCCTCCCAACTTTGCCTCCTTCCCTCTCGCTCGAATGTCCCCAGGTGAGCTCTGCTTGGGGAAAAGTCCCTTTCCAAGCCCAAATGCTCCCCTGGGTGCAGCAGCAGCTCCTGCCAGGGCTCTGCGGGGTGACCAGTGTCCAGCACGGGGCCAGGGGAGACGTCCTGGGCCCCACCGCCCTCCGCCACCTCCTCTTTGGCATCTCTCAGGGCCATGTCATTAGTGCCAGTAACCGTGGCGTGTCTGAAGTCCCTGTTCCACTAATTATCCCTGCTCCTCTATTAGGCACGCTTTATTAGCCAATTTTTGCACATGGAGGTCAGCAGTGGCAATTAATGCTTTGGGGAACCGGATTGCCAGGGTCCCCACCATCACAGCCGTCACCCACGTCCAGGACACGGCAGAGGCAGAGGCTGATGCAGAAACGTGCCGGCATGGGAAAGGTCAACAGCGCCTGGACAACTCCCTCGCCAGTTCCTCTGCTGCTGCTGTTTTGCAGGGACTCCAGAGGGTTCAAAGCCAAAGTGTGCCAGCATCGCTCAGCATCTCCCCCGTCCCCGTGGGCTGACCTCCCAGCCGAGGCATTCTCCTTCTCACGGGGCCGAATCCCACCCACCCTCTCCCCTCTCGCTCCCCCCAGGGCCGTGCCTGTGACCACTATGGCATCTACCATACCAGCCCCACGCTGGGCAGCCTGGCCAAGCCAGTGGTGCTCTGGACCCAGCAGGATGTGTGCAAATGGCTGAAGAAGCACTGCCCACATAATTATCTCATCTACGTCGAGGCATTCTCCCACCACGCCATCACAGGTATGGTAGACACCACCACTTATTCACCAGTATTAATTGCCATTAGCAAGTGCTCCTGAGAAATAGTTGTTTGGAGGTTTGTGGTTCAGACGACAGACATTTCTGTCCCCTCTCCCCACGGAGGGGTAGCTGGGGTGAGAGGTGCCCCACGGCACCGGGCACGGGGACACCCACCCGGGCTGGGGAGGAGGCATCTGGCACCGAGGTGAGCTCCAGAACAGGCTGGAGGTTGTTTAAAATGAGCGTAGGGGAAACTGTGGTTCATAAAATGGGGAAGAGTCTTCTCCTCGCCTAGATTAATACAACAAGAATATTTTAAATACTGAAAATTTTCTGCAGAAGAGGAAAGATCTCTGACCACCTGGAGTCCAAGTTGCAAATGTCTTTGTCCGGGTCTGAATCCAACTCCCACACAAGTCCTTGGAGGATGCTTTCCTCTAGGACCTGCTCCCTCCCCTTTGCCCCTCGGGGACAGTGGCTTTGACCTCTACATATGAACATCATCCAAGTCCAACGGCGATGTGTGCGTGGCCGGGCAGAGCTCTGCCAGGGCCAGGAGAAAGCAGCAGGGCAAGGGAGTGCTGGGGCTGCCCGGGAGGGATGCAATGCAAAGCCCTAATGCAAGAGCTGAGCCAGCCCTTGCATGGGAAACAAAAGCAGCATTAGCAAATGTACGCTGGGAAATAAGGACAAAAGGTGGTTGTAAATCCCACGTCTAATAGCCCCCGGACTGGAGGAGAGTGGCTTGCCGGGGACGGTGGCGGCGATGCTAATGTGTTTTGATGGGTACCCCCATTCCTCGGGGACAGCCAGCCTGCGCGGGGACCGCGGGCTTGGAAAAACATCTCCTGATGCGGGAGGTGGAGGGGAGAAATGGAAAGCCTGCGGGGATGGGTTACGTGGTGGCTGGAGCCAGTACCTGTCCGGAGGCTGGGCACCTCGAGCTGCCACCCGGTGCTCTCCGAAAGCGGGGCTGCCTGTGGGGCTTCTCCATCCCTGTGGGTCCAGGTGGTGAAAGAGCAATTTAGGATTTCTTCCCTTTTCCCCCCTTCCTTGTTCCCACGGGAAGACGGGCTCCCGTTTGAGTTGCGCTTTCCCGGTGCGGCGCGGCGCTGCCGGCCGTGTTTGCAGGTCGGGCGCTGCTGCGGCTGAACGGGGAGAAGCTGCAGCGCATGGGCATCGCTCACGAGGCGCAGCGGCAGGAGGTCCTGCAGCAGGTCCTGCAGCTCCAGGTGCGCGAAGAGGTCCGAAACCTGCAGCTGCTCAGCCAAGGTAGGGTCGGAGGGAGGTCCGGGCGGGGAGAGAGGCCGTGAAGCCCGACCCTGGGGAGGTTGTGCCCCTCTGGCAGCCGGCCGGATAAGCAGAGTGGTGGCGGAGCGGTTGCCAAAGCCGGAGGCGCCCACCTGCACGTGGCTGGTGCAATCGCAGCCCCGGGCTGTGGCTGCGGGTGGGGGTGTGGAGCGCAGGTTGGGGTGCACAGGGACAGGCTGGGGTGCAGAGGTTGCGATGCATAAGGACAAACGAGTGTGTGGGACAGGCTGAGGTGCACAGGGAGGTGTTGGGGTGCACAGGGACAGGCTGGGGTGCACAGGGAGGGGTTGGGGTGCACAGGGACAGGCTGGGGTGCACAGGGAGGGGTTGGGGTGCACAGGGAGGGGTTGGGGTGCACAGGGACAGGCTGGGGTGCACAGGGAGGGGTTGGGGTGCACAGGGACAGGCTGGGGTGCACAGGGACAGGCCGGGGTGCACAGGGAGGAGTTAGGGTGCACAGGGACAGGCCGGGGTGCACTGGTTGTGATGCATAAGGACAAACGAGTGTGTGGGACAGGCTGGGGTGCACAGGGAGGAGTTAGGGTGCACAGGGACAGGCTGGGGTGCACAGGGAGGGGTTGGGGTGCACAGGGACAGGCTGGGGTGCACAGGGAGGGGTTGGGGTGCACAGGGAGGGGTTGGGGTGCACAGGGACAGGCTGGGGTGCACAGGGAGGGGTTGGGGTGCACAGGGACAGGCTGGGGTGCACAGGGACAGGCCGGGGTGCACAGGGAGGAGTTAGGGTGCACAGGGACAGGCCGGGGTGCACAGGTTGCGATGCATAAGGACAAATGAGTGTGTGGGACAGGCTGGGGTGCACAGGGGCAGGCTGGGGTGCAAAGGTTGCGATGCATAAGGACAAACGGGTGTGTGGGACAGGCTGGGGTGCACAGGGACAGGCTGGGGTGCACAGGGACAGGCTGGCGTGTACAGGTTGTGGTGCACAAGGGCAAACGGGTGTGTGGGACAGGCTGGGGTGCACAGGGAGGGGTTGGGGTGCACAGGGAGGGTTTGGGGTGCACAGGGACAAGCTGGGGTGCACAGGGACAGGCTGGGGTGCCCTGGTTGCGGTGCACAAGGATAAACTGGTGCGTGGGACAGGCTGTGGTGCACAGGGACAAGCTGGGGTGCACAAGGAGGAGTTGGGGTGCACAGGGACAAGCTGGGGTGCACAGGGACAGGCTGGGGTGCACAAGGAGGAGTTGGGGTGCACAGGGACAAGCTGGGGTGCACAGGGACAGGCTGGGGTGCACAGGGAGGAGTTGGGGTGCACAGGGACAAGCTGGGGTGCACAGGGAGGAGTTGTGGTGCACAGGGAAGGGTTGGGGTGCACAGGGAGGGGTTGGGGTGCACAGGGACAGGTTGTGGTGCACAGGTTGCAATGCACAAAGACAAACTGTGGTGTGTGGGACAGTCTGGGGTGCACAGGGAAGGGTTGGGGTGCACAGGGACAGGTTGCAGTGCACGGTTTGTGATGCACAGGGACAAGCTGGGGTGCGCAGTTTGGGGTGCACTGGGACGAGTTGTGGTGCACTGGTTGTGGTGCAGAGGTTATAGTGCACTGAGCTGGGTTTTGGTGCTCAGGGACAGGCTGTGGTGCACAGTTGTCCTGGGTTGAGTGAGTGGTGGAGTTTTTTGGTGGCAGGGGAGGGGGCTATAGGGGTGGCCAAAATCCATTAGCGGCCTTTTGCGTGGAAGGGATGGGATTCTCCAGGGCTGGCAGTGAGTGAGCAGGAACGTGCCACCCTGCAGGCTGTTTATTCCTTCCTCTCCCACCTTGTTCCAGCTTCTTTTGGAAATGTCTCCTAGCTGATCCGTCTGTTTGGCAGATTGCACCAACACTGTGAACCGAGCACCTCTGGGATGGGCTGTGCACCGCCGATATGAGACCTGAGCCGCACACTTGGAATACGAAGAGACAGCTTCCCAGCCACTCCGAGGCTTCTCTCCTTCTTCTTCTCTCTCTTTCTTTTTTACGAATGCATTTCTGTGCAGAGATGGGAGGTCTCCTCCAGCAGACGTGGCTCTTGGCTGGAGGAAAATTAGCAAAACAGCCGCTGGGACAGACAAACTTTTGCCCACCTGAGCCTGAGGGTTCACAGGGAAAGAGATGGAAAAAAGGAGATGACGACAGGCAGGGCTCAGCACTGCGGACAAATCGAGCGCGGTTATTCCAGGGACGGCTCAGAGCCATGCACAGGAAGGTGAAGCCTTATGCACATGGGCGACATCCCAGCACCCGGCAGCTCGTGTCCATACCTCGGAGCTTATTTAGGGAACTTTAGTTTTCTCTTCAGACCGGGCTGTCTTCCAGCATCCTAGGAGGTAACGTTACCAGTAGCAAATAAGATGACCCGACCAGCCAAAAAAAAAAAAAAAAAAAAAAAAAATTAAAAGCCAAGCCACCAGCACCCGGCTCCACTTGGTGAGTTAAAAAGGGAGCTGAGTCATCGGAGCTGGAAAATCCGGGAGCAAAGGCAGGGTGGGTGTGCCAGGAGGGTGCCATGCCAGGAGCTCGTCCTTCATCCGTCCCCGTTTGCGGGCAGACGGGGCAGGCGGTGCAGGGGCCGGGAGGGAGCAGCCGGGGGTGCTGCCCGGGTGGTGCTGGGTGCTGCCCGGGGTGAGGCTGGGGGTTCCCGGCTGCCAGATCCACCCGTCCACCCCAGCCCCGATGCCCGGTCGTGCTCCCTCCCACGCCCTCCTCGCTCCCACCGGCTCTTTGCAGCGCTCTGCTCCTCCGGGCATTTGCAAATGCTCGTCCCAACCTCCTGCCCAGGGGATGGTGACGGTGCCACAGAACTCCAGCACCGTCCTGGTGACCCAGCTCGTCATTAAGGTGAAGCAACGCTTGTTGTTACATCCCCCACCACCACCTGAACCCCCCCTGTCCAGAGCCACAGACCGCTCATGCGGGCAGGTAAGGAACAACCGAGGATTTAGGGACAGGGTGGACACTTGTCACCTCCCCACATTCCCCCTCTGATGATGAGGGCAGGGCTGCAGAGTGTGTGTGTGGGGGGGAGGTGACCCAAAACAGCAGCACCCCGAAACCCCTTGGGCATTGGAGCTGGCAGGGATGTGGAGGCAGGTCAGGGTGGCCCCCCCAAGCCAGGCACCCACCCCCCACCCCCCTGCTCCTCTGCTGGTAATAAAATAAGAGACTGTTATTTTAACTTTTTTCTCTTCTGACTCTTCCCACGCCTCAACCTGCGCCGTGGGTTTGGTCCCTCCAGCCCTTCCCGGAGATGCTCAGGAGATGTCTAGAGCCCTAAATCCCCCGGGGACAAACACCTCCACGAGGGACGGGGGGGTCCCAACGGGTGGGAACAAGCCTCAAGCGTGAGGGGGTTGCCAGTATTTAAATCACCTTTCTGCTCCACAGAACCTCTGAGAATTGAGAGGCTGTTAATCTTTGCTGGCAGGCAGCGGGCCCGGGGCAGCTGGGGGGATTTGGGGTTGTAGTTACCATTCCGGCCCAGATAATCACTGGTGGCAAAGCGAAGGTCTCCGAAGCTCGTTTGTGAGTGGGATGGGGGAGCGTGGGGCTGCGGGCAGGGTTAAGGTTAAAGCAGCCAGCAGCGGAGCCTGGGGCTGGTGCAGGGCAGCCCGGTGTCATCCCCATCCCGTCGCGGTGACACGGCTCCTCAGTGAAGGAGCTGGGAGATTTCCGCGGGGGTGGGATCAAAGAGGGGCTGAAAATGTGCTGTTTGCCCACAGCTGGCAAAAATAGCGCTTGCACCCCCAGGTTTTTTGTCTCCCCCCTAAAATCTCCAAGAAAAGCTGTCCCCGGAGCCCTCCAGGCAGCCTTAAGGTGTCAGTGGGGCAGGATGCTCCAGAGATTTGCCTCCAGGATTTGGAGGGCAGGAACCCCCCAGGGCTTGGACCCCCCCAAGCACTGACTGAGGCTGGATGGGGGGGTTTCCAGCCAGTGCCTGGCTCGAGGCATGGGGGAGGATGTGGTGGGGCCCGGGCAGGATGCGGGATGCACGGAGCATCCTCAGTCTCCGGCTGTGGTGGCTGTGCTGAGTCCCCGGGGTGGGTTGTACAAGGCCCACGTGATGGAAAGGCCTCAGAAACAAAATCTGGTTCTCAAACTGTTTTGGTTTGGGTAACGGATTCACCTAATGGTACTCGGATTCAAGCAGGTGAATTCACTCTCCTGCACCAGGGTGATTTCCACGACGCCAGCATTGCCGAAGGAGTTTATAACTCACATCCATCACCCTCAGAGGAGGGGTTTGGTGCTGGGCTGAAGGAAAAGCCTCCAAATTTCCCACATTCAGATTTCCTGCAAATTTCCAAAATCCGGATTTCCCCCAACTGACAGAAAGGCATCACCTGGTCTGCAACAGAGAGACCCAGACCACGGCAGCCACCCTCTCCCCGCTCCCTGCGTGTCAGTTGGACCTCGCCAGTGGGTAATTCCCATTTGAGCTTTGCCGTGACGGGGACGGAGAGGGGGCTGCAACCCCCAGGCTCTATCCGCAGGGAACCGGCTTCGGGGTTTTGCTGTGTGCCGCCCCTGCCCCCCTGAGGACACAGAAATGGGAATTTTACTCCTCTGCCCACACTGACCTTTTCAAAAATGCAGGGCAATTGACTCTTCTCACCTCACTAGAACTTCACGAGCAACAAAGCGGGGGGGAATTTACTGAATTTTAAGAAAAGGAAATAAAACAACCAGGAAAAAACCCCTTCTCTGCAGGGGCAGTGCTCTCAGCCGTGGGCTTTGCACCGACACGATGGGGCCATGCACCCACTCCTGCCCGTGCAGGATCCACATTTGCTCCTTGCTACCCCCCTCAGTGTAGAGCAGAGCCCTATGCAGGATGCGGCCCCATTCCTTCCTGATGCAGCCACATAGGAAACTATTAAACCTTCAAGCCTGGACGGATCAGAGCTAAATAAATCCCAAGCAAGACAACCTGTGGCCGAGAGCTGGGTTGATTCCCCCACCACGGGTTGAGTTTCTGCCCTGGTGGTGGGTGCCGGAGGGGCAGCAGGCGCAGTGCTGGGGGCCGAGGGGGGCTGTGGGGTGGCTGGGGAGCGGGCAGCATCCTCAAAAGCAGACGAGGGCTGCTGGGTGTCGGGCTGCGGGCGAGGCGCATCGTTAGAGGGAGATGCTGAGCTTCTCTCCAGAGCTTTGGAGCTGAGCGGGGGAGAAATGGCTTCTCCAGGCACCGGGCTGTGCTCATGCAACGAGCTGGTGGTGGTTTTGCTTGAAGTGCAGCTGGGGTGCACGAAGTGGTGCTGGGGCTGCCCCTGACCCCCCTGCAAAGGCAGGTCTTCCCCCCCCCCCCCCAGGGGTCCTGCCCCAAAGCCTTGCTGTGCTCCCAAGGGTGTGCGTGGCCGTGGGACCTCCCCCCCGCGCCGTGTGCCATGTCCACCCTTGCTGGGCTGTGCTCCAGCTCCCCCCAGCTCCTCATCTGCACAGAAGAAAGGAGGTGCAAAAGAAAGCAGAAACCCCACCGGCGCGCTCGAAGCACGGCCCTGTCGGGGTGTCCCTCTGAGACCCACCTGGGCTTGCCGAGACCCGGCAGGACGGGGCTGGTGGAGCCGGCTGAACCGACGTTCATGGGGCGGGCAGGAGGATGCCATCCTGCCCCCCAGCCCCCTGCCCTAACGGGGTCTGTGCTGGCTGTGCCTTCGTCCCGGCGAGGATGGTGATGGTGAGAGCGGAGCATCCTTCCAGGCTGGTTCTGGACCACTGCTCCGGCTCTGGACCAGTGTCCGAGGGGCACTTGGGGTCAGGGTCTGCCCAGGGCAGCAGGGACGCATCCGGAGCAGCCCCGAGCATGGCTTTGCCTTCGGTGCCTCTGGGCATGCAACAAAATCCATCTGCACGGTGGCACCGAGGAAGAACCGTCCTCCCCACGGGCTCCCGTGCGAGCACCTGGGCTGGTGGGTGCTGCACTGGGAGACCCCTGGGTGCTGGAGGGAGGTGGGTGCTCGGGCTCCTCTCCTGACCAAGAGGCAGCTCGGTCACTCCTCAGCTTTTGCCGAGCAAGAAAAATACCTTATATTGGTCTAGCACTTATCTGCCAGTGGTATTCCAGGCTCTGCCCCAAAACAAACAGCTCCAGACAATGAAACGCAGATGAATCGGGTGCAGATTCATGCAATATTAAAACCAGACAGCAATTAAACAGAAAACACCAGCCAGCATAAATCAACCCCATGCAGCAGGCAGGAGGATGCGGGCAGCGGCACCGGGGCGAAGGGGCAGGCAGTGGCAGCTATCAGACAGCCTGAGACTTTGTCGTCTCTGATTAACTTTTTCTGCTCATCGTGACTTCTTGCAATAAGCAGGACAATGTGCTACTGGCATCAGAAATAATGGCCAGCATCTTCTCGTCTTATAAAGGAAAAATCCAGCAATCCCTTCCTAGTGGTAGAGGCGGTTTGCAGCTTACAGCAAGGTTTTCAAGCAAAAAAAAACAAAAAAAAAAAACAAAAAACCCAACACATTTGCACACAGAAAATGCATGCCTAATTTATCCAAGTAATTACGGAGCCCGGCTTGATAATACAGATACCTACAGCTCTGAAATGCTGCTGATTGCATCTCTGATTCAGGAAACAATCCCTGTTCCCCCAACGTTGAAATTCATGCTCAGCTGCGAATACAGCCTGTGGTGGTTTCCCTGGCTGCACGGGACTCGGGGACACGATTTGCTGAGCAGAAAGGGACAGCAGCGCCTGCCACGGGCTCTGCTGAACCGAGGCCAGTTTGAATCTGAACACCAGTCCCCAGTAGATTACACGCTTGATTTAATTAGGAGTCTGTCCTCCCATCAGGTGTCCAGTGGGGATTACAAACCACCTCGAGTCATTGCCTTTTCGGTGCTCTCAGGCAGCTCCTGGTGAAGTTTCTTTCACTGGAGACCTGCGGGCACCTGAATACATCACAGCAGGATGAGAGGCAAGAAAAAAGGAGGGATCCCAGTCGCTGGTGGCATGTGCCATTTGTCAGGGCCACACAAGTCCCAGGGGACACAGCAGCTTGGTAGAGGGAACACGGGTGCTGGTATAAATCAGAGCATCCCAGGGAAGCGTGAGCTGGGGGACACACAGGCGTGTTGGGGGGGGGGGCACAGAGAAACAGCTGCTCCAAGGATGCTCCAACAGCTGCATCCCAGCACCGACAAACCTCCAGCTGCCTTATCCCAGAGCCCTTGTCCCCATCCTGGCTGCCTGGCACCGGGGGACAGGATGGGGCTTGGGGACACACGGGCTCTGGTGGCAATCTCAGCAGAAGCCTTCTGCCCCAGCGTGTCCTCACTGCAGGTCCAGGACTAATCAATCTTGATTCATTGCTAATGAACTTGAGAACAGTGTTGGATGGATCAGGTGCCACTCAGGGTGAGATGGATAATATAATTAAGTTTTCCTCAAAGGTCCTGTCTTTCTTACCTTGTTAATTAAGCTGATGCGGGGCTCTCCATGCAGAATGCATAATGAGAGCCTGCCGGAGAAAGGGCTGGCTATCGGTGCGAGGGGATGCTGGGGGAAACACTGGCCTTAACCGCAGGGCTGGGGATATTTTGGCAACTCTTTGGGAGTTTGGTTCCCCCCCCCAGAGCAGCTGAGAGCTGATCTCGGCTGAGAAATTGCCACATCCTTTGCGCCACAAATACATTTGGACTGCGCAAGGCAGAGCGCGCGGGCACGGCGATGCAGGTGGAGATGGATGGGTTCATCCCTGCCCGGGACAAGTTGAGCACTACGGCGGAGGTTACGGCTTCCCAAAGCCCCAGCCGGGGCATGGGGAGCGGGCGTCGCTTGCAGAAAGCTGTGAGCAGCCCCACGGCCTCGAGGAGGGGATGCTGCTCCGCTCCCGGTGGCCCAGGCACATTTTTGGTGCTTGCACTCTGGTGGTGACTTATGACAATGAATTAATGGCCTCTTAATAAGGGTGACGGTTCCCTTCGTTAGAAAGTAGCAGAGCAGGGATAATTGCTTCATTTCCTTTTTTCCCCCTATATTACTTCCTTCATTTTCAGGTCCTCAGCTCCTGGATGCCCGCCGGGAGCCGGGCCTCTCCAGAGCCAGAAAGGCTCCCAGGTCCAGCGGGCACGATGTGGAGCTGGGAGGGATGGAGAGGGGTGGGTGCAGGCACGGCTGCGGAGCTGCCGCTCTCACCGCGGCAGCGTCACGTTTGCAGCAACGCCGGGCGCTGGCAGCGGGGTTAGAAGAGGTCCCTGGCCGTTCACACTGGACTTGGAGGCACGTGGGACAGTCCGGTGTGAAGGCGGGGGTCTGGCAGGGCGGGAGGAAGTGGGGAGAGGTGGTGTTTGCAGGCAGGGAGCTCCCGAGTGATGATCCGAGGGAAAAGCAGGCAGCGCGGGCAGCGAGGGGCAGGAGCCGGGCAGCAGCGACCACGTGAAGCCAGCGCAGGGCAGGCAGCAGGGCTGAGAGAAATGATTTGTCCTGAAATTAATATAGAATCACAGGGTGGTTTGGGTTGGAAAGGACCATGAAGATGATCCAGTGCCACCCCCCTGCCCCGGGCAGGGCCCCCTTCCCCCAGCCCAGGGGGCTCCCAGCCCCGTCCAACCTGGCCTTGAACCCTTCCAGGGAGGGGGCACCCACAGCTGCTCTGGGCACCCTGGGCCAGAGCCTCACCCCCCGCACAGGGAAGAATTTATTCCTTATATCTCATCTAAATCTCCCCTCTTTCAGTTTAAAACTGTGACCCCTCATCCTACCCCCACCCCCTGACCCAGAGTCCCTCCCCACCTTCCCTGTCCCCCCTTTAAGCCCTGGGAGGCCACTCGAAGGTCCCCCCGGAGCCTTCTCTTCTCCAGGCTGAACCCCCCCAACTCTCTCAGCCCAGCCTCCCAGGGGAGCTGCTCCAGCCCCCCCCGAGCATCTTCGTGGTCTCCTCTCATTTGGAGACCACCCCTATCATTTGAGTCAATCAGCACCGTTCCCAAATCTGGGTGCACAATCAGCTTTGCTGTGAAGGCAAGCCCTGAAGAAACACGCTGAAATATTTGCAGCACTTCACTTCATCCTTTTCTGGAAGGGAAAGTTCTGACATAACATTTCCAGGCTCCGTGTCTGCACGGGCTGTTAGCCGGGGACTCCGCTAAAAACCTTCAAACCCTCACAACCAAAATGAGCCACTTTGCTTCCCATTGGAGGATGGGTTTTTTTTTTAAAACCAGGGGAGGATCTGGGGCTTTTGCAGCCACACAGATTCGTCACCAAGCCTGGAGTCCCCCAGCCCTGTCCCACACCCCTGCATCTCCCACTGCCCTCCATGGGGCTGAGGGTGCCCTGGGGACCTGGCCCCCCCAGCTTGGGACTGGCTCCCTGCAGAAGATGCTCCCCACACCGATGTGATCCTGTAAATAATAAAAAGCAGCCTCAGGGCTGTTGGGAGCTTCTTTTCTTTCTGCAGGCAGGACCGTTTCCTCCGTTAACCTTCCCTCTTTGCACTGCAGCCATTTTGCTTTCTCGCCATATCTAAAATTAAATCTGTTAGGATTTTCTCTCGCTCTTTTTTTTTTTTTTTTTTTTTTTTTTTTTTTTTTTTCTTTTTGCTTATATTTGCTGAGTGCATTCAAGCACAGGGAGGGAAAAAAAAAAAAAAATAATAAAAAAAGCCATCAGCATAATTCATGGCTCGCACAGTCATCGCAGGCTCCGGTTTCCAATCAGAGGCCTGGGCTGCGGAGCCAGCGTGCCGGGGAGGAGGGCTGGGGCTGGCCCGGATGCTGCTTCACAAACCAGCAGCGATTCTCTCTTTGTTCTGGGATCGTTCTGCTTCAGCCAAAACAGCCACCATGAAGCCCGTCCTGCGGATGCGGGAGCAGTGAGCCGGTCCAAGGGGCTTTGTCCCCCCCCAACTCCGAGGATAATAGGGGATGGAGCAGCGGCTGAGAGGGTCTGCAGGCTCCAGAACTTGGCTGTGATCTTTTATCCCAGGATGAAGCACTGGGAGACATGGAAATGCTGGGTCCCCCACAATGGATCTGGGCATCCCGGTCGTGCCCTTTCCCTCGCCTGTCTGCGCCTGGGGCATGAGGCTCAGCAGACATGGGCTAAAGTCTGGGCTCCCAGTTCCTCCCAGTCCCATGCACTGAGCATCCCACCACCCCTCAGGGGGGGCTGCTGGTGCTGGCCCCACACAGCCCCATGCACACAGCATTTAGCAGGAGATTTTGAGATGACTCCAGAGCCAGCGGCACGTGGAAGAGGCTCTGCAAACCCAGCATGCATTTTATTCTAACAGAGTTAATGGCCTGAAAGGTGCTGCTGCAGCCGGTCGGGTTAATGTGTGTTTTAAATTTACTCGCCATGTAAGTGTCCGATCAGCCAGCCCCGATCTGAGTGAGGGACATGGTCTTGGATTCAGGGATGAACAACCCACAGGCCAAAACGATGCCAACATCCCCGGGAGGATCGTCAGCCAGAAAAATCGGATTATTTCCTGCCTTTCGTGTTATAAGGTTGTTTTTGCTCATTTCTGGTGTTTTTAACTCTTGCCCAGGTGTCTTTACAAGCCACAGTTGACCCTTGCTGCGGGTACCCGAGATCAATGCTGGGTCATGGGTGGGGGTCCCCGTGCCGACTGCATCCCGACGGGCATGGGGGCAGCTCCAGGGACAGCCAGGGCAGTTCTGGGGAGACTTTTTGCTCGACATCAGCATGAGAGGCCAGAGAAACGATGTCGGGAGCACCCGTGGGATGGCAGCACCTCGCTGCACACGTGGCCCGGCCGGGGACCACTCTGATGGCAGCGGTGGGTGCTTCAAGAGGGCTGGGGTCCCTGGGGGGGTGTGGAGTCTGGTCTGTGCCTTTCTGGGGGCGGCGGAGCCACCGGGGTCCGGCCCCACAGTGACACTTGGCTGTCCCCACTGAGCCAAGGAAAGCGGCAACAGGTGGGAAGACACACGTGTGCTTGTCCTGGGTGACACCCCCCATGGGTTGCCCCATTTCACCCCAGCCCATCACGGGGGGGATGAGGACAGGGTTGCCAGCCCTGGTAGAGGCTGTCTTGAATACACCTGAATTTTCCCTGCCCTCCTGAGAAGGGAGAGGCTCCCACCCTGCCCTCTGCTCAGCCCGATGCGGGAACGGGGCAGAGATGATGCAAAAGGAGCAGCCGCACCAAACGAAACGGCCTCCGTGGGAAACCCAGGGAGAGAGTCTGCACACCAAGACCCATCTGATCCTGGCTATATAATTGCTTTTCCCCCCCCTCCTCCTCTTCCTGGGGTCCGTATCATTTTAATTTATATGCTCAATGGCTTTGAATGCTCCATCCCTGCTGCCAAGCACCTTCTCCGGCATTTACGGCCCCAGCGTGTGCCAGGCTGCTTCTCCTCTGCCTGCTCCTGCCTTGTGGGGTGGGAATGGTGAGGAAGGTGGGGATGGTGGGGACGGTGGGGACGGTGGGGACGGTGGGGATGGTGGGGACGGTGACCCAGCAGCCAGAGCACCAGGGAATCACCACTCGGCACACGCGGCCCCGTCCCCCTCCCAGCATCGTGCCAGTCTGCGGGGACGAGCTCTCACCCACATCCCACCTCTGCAACAAAGCCACGATGCACGAGGAGGTGCGATGGCTTCCTGCCAGCACGTGGAGAAAGGTAGCACCGCATCCCCCACCCCTCTTCCTCCTCCTCCTCCTCCTCCTCCTCCTCCTCCTGCCCTTCCCAGCACAGCTCTTCCACGCCGGTACAACTCTGCACGTGGAACAAAGCGCTCCTCCGCATCTGTTCTCCATTTGCTGTTCTTTTCATGTCCATTCCTTGGCCCCCTCCCCTCAGCTCAGCGGGGCCCGAAAATAGCAACTGTGGTTGCCTTTATATTGCATTATTTCAGAGGTTTTGTACCTCAACCAGCCCTTGGCCAGCCGCTCTCCAAGCCTCTGTATAACCCCCCACAGGTGCCTGGGCTCCCCGTCGTCTCCCTCTCACCCTCACCCCACTCCTCAAGATGCAAAATTGTGCTTTGCAGATGCAGAAAACGAAGGAGGTGGCAGTTCTGCATGTGTGCCCGGGGCGGCCGTCGCGATGCCGCAGGGATGAGCAAAGGTGCCTGGGCACCATTTGCAGCCTTATAGCGAGGAGGAGACTTTGAAGGTGCTGAAGATGCTGCCTGGTCCCAGCGGGCACGTGAAGCTGCCTGACAGCCCTCGCAGGCAGCTGCCTTCTGCTTAACAGCTCTCCCGGCAGGCAGCTTGCTGACTGGGAAGCAAAACCGCCTCGGATATGCCTCATTTTATACAAAGAAGGTGGGTTGTGCCTGTCCCTCCCACCCCGCTGATCACCCTCCGCTCCACCGATAATAATACCTAGCAATTACACAAAGCTTTCGCTGCTCTCTGCAGACATTAATTAAGCTCTTTCCCCACAATGGAGACAAAGAGGGGAACGGTGGGGAAACTCCCAACTTGGGTTGGGTTTTTTTTTGGCTTTGATTTTGCCTGGCCACACCATGGGGCCTCTCGGTTCCTGGTGGCACCGCGTCAGCCACGCGCCAGAGATACTGCAGGGCAGCCCCGACGGCAGCAATCATTCTGGATTTTGCTCTCCCATGGCAAAATTTGTCTGGTTTTCCATAATTTCTGGGCTGCTGTGGCCACCGGGATGGCGGTGCTGGATCCCAGCATGGATGGGCGCTCCTGGTGCTGGTAACTGAGGCTGGCTCTGCCCTGCAGCACCCTCCCGGGTACCACCGACTCTGTGGGGGTGACACTCTGAGCCTGGGAGCTGGGAAAAAAATGGATCATCCCGTGCAAACTGTGCTGGTCTTGCACCCAGCCTTGTCCCCGGAGCCGGAGTGGCTTTGCAAGGGGATCCGGAGCCTCCTTCCAGCTGCCTGCACCCCGGGGTCAGCAGGGGGGGGTGGATGAGCAGGGCACCCTGCCCGCATCCCGGACAGGCAGAGCAGCCCTGCCTGCCCCATGGCAGGGTGGGGGGAGCAGACGGGAAGGCTGCCAGCCCAGCCCAGCCCTGCCCATCCCTGCGCATCCTATACCAGCCCTGCCCATCCCTGCACATCCCATATCAGCCCTGCCCATCCCTGCGCATCCCATACCAGCGCAGCCCAGCCCAGCCCAGCCCAGCCCTGCCCATCCCTGCGCATCCCATACCAGCCCTGCCCATCCCTGCGCATCCCATATCAGCCCTGCCCATCCCTGCGCATCCCACACCAGCGCAGCCCAGCCCAGCCCAGCCCAGCCCTGCCCATCCCTGCCCATCCCTGCGCATCCCATACCAGCGCAGCCCAGCCCAGCCCAGCCCAGCCCTGCCCATCCCTGCCCATCCCTGCACATCCCATACCAGCGCAGCCCAGCCCAGCCCAGCCCAGCCCTGCCCATCCCTGCGCATCCTATACCAGCCCTGCCCATCCCTGCACATCCCATATCAGCCCTGCCCATCCCTGCGCATCCCATACCAGCGCAGCCCAGCCCAGCCCAGCCCAGCCCAGCCCAGCCCTGCCCATCCCTGCGCATCCCATATCAGCCCTGCCCATCCCTGCGCATCCCATACCAGCGCAGCCCAGCCCAGCCCTGCCCAGCCCTGCCCATCCCATCCCCATCCCATCCCCATCCCATCCCATCCTTGCCCACCCCAGCCCATCCCATCCCATCCCATCCCATCCCATCCCATCCCATCTCATCCCATCCCATCCCATCTCATCCCATCCCATCTCATCCTATCCCATCCCATCCCATCCCTTCCCATCCCCATCCCATCTCATCCTTGCCCACCCCAGCCCAGCCCTGTCTATCCCACCCCACCCCACCCCACCCCACCCCATCCCACCCCACCCCATCCCTTCCCATCCCCATCCCATCCCCATCCCCATCCCACCCCACCCCATCCCTTCCCATCCCCATCCCATCCCCATCCCCATCCCATCCCCATCCCATCCCATCCCATCCCATCCCCATCCCATCCCATCCCCATCCCATCCCATCCTTGCCCACCCCATCCCTTCCCATCCCCACCCCACCCCACCCCACCCCACCCCGTCCCATCCCAGTTCAACCCACCCCACCCCACCCCACCCCGCCCCGGGCGCCCGGGCCATGCCGGTCCGGGGGAGGCCGGGGGGGCGCTGCCCGTTCCCACCCCCCCGGTCCCCTTCCCCCGCCCGCCGCCGGCCCCTCCGGTGGAGCCACGCGAGATTCGCGGGTGGCGGGGCCGGCGGCGGCAGCGGGGCGGGCCGGGCCGGGCGGGGCGGGCCGGGGGAGCCGCGCATGAGCCGCGGCGGCGGCGGCGGCGGCGGCGGCGGGGCCGGGAGCGCGGCAGCGGAACGCGGTGCACGCCGCGGGTGTGGGCGCGGCGGGGCGGGGGGGGGGGGGGGGGGGGAAACACCCCGCAGCCGGGGGTGAGCCCCGCGGGCGGGGTGGGGGGGGCGGGCGGCACCGCCTCGCCGGCCGGGGGGGGGGCACCGGGCCCTGCGCGCCCCGCACCGCCGCCGAGGTAAGCACCGAGCTGCGGCCCGGCCCCCGCCGCCCCCGGGACCCTACACCCCCCCGTCCCCCCCCCCGCACCCCCGTCCCCGCACCCCGCTCCGCTCCGCCCGCCGCCGCGTCGCCATTTTGCCGCTCGCTTTATTTTTTTTTTTTAATTTTTTTTTTTTTTTTTTTTGCGGCCCTCCCGTGGGGACCCCCGAGCAACCTCCCGGGGATGGGGGGGGGGGGGGGGGGCGCGGCGGCCGGCCCCCGGGATGGCGGCAGGGCCGCGGGGGTGTCCCGGTGGGTTGACAAGCGGCGAGGCGGCCCCCACCGAGGCCCGGGGAGGTGACAGGCCCCGGGGCCTGCAGGGTGACGGGTGGGAGCGGGGTGACAGCGAGCTGGGACCGGGGGGGGGGGGGGGGGGGGTGGCCCCGCCAGCCCCGGCGAGGTGACAGCAGCACCAGGCAACGCAGAGACCCCCCCCCCCCCCCCCCCCCCATATCTGATCCTCCACCTCACACACAGCGACCGTGTCTGCTTCCCCCCCCCCCCCCCCGCCTTCCCTTCGCTTTTGTGACTGAGGACGGGTGGCAGGGAGGGAGACGGGCTGAGGGGCTTCACGCAAAAACTTTACACCCCTTTCAAAAAGCTTCACCCACGGCCGGCCTCGCACCCACCCCCCCCACACCCCCCCCCCGGGGTGAGTTGTTCCCCACCCAGGACGCCCACCCACCAGCAACCAGGCTTCTCTCGGCGTGGGTGACAGCGAGGGGCCGCGCCGTGTGTCACCCGCCGTCCCCCGGGGAGCAAGAGGGGCTTGGCCGGGCATACCCCCCGCCACGTGCTTCCCTCCCGGGAAACCTCCAGCGAAGGTAATTCCGCTCCCGAGCGAGCTTCTCCCGCCGCTTCCTCGCCTTTATTCCCCGGGAGGTTTCTCCCGGCCTCGCGTTCGCGGAGGGAGCGCGGCTCCTTCGGCGTCCATCCTCTTCCTCGGCCTCGCCGCGTCTCTGGCCGGGCACGCTGCCGGGGCACGGCAG
This sequence comes from Tyto alba, assembly GCF_018691265.1. Taxonomy (NCBI): domain Eukaryota; kingdom Metazoa; phylum Chordata; class Aves; order Strigiformes; family Tytonidae; genus Tyto; species Tyto alba. The sequence continues at coordinate 16,201,946 of NW_024881308.1, forward strand.
GCAGAGCTCGCTCGCCTTTTCGGCGTCGCCCCGTGCCTGGAGGTAAATGATTAACGATAAGCGGAACGGATCGGCACGGCGCATCCACAGCGACGGGAGCGGGGCGGGAGAATTTGCGGTCGGGACCCACGGGTGACTTTCTCCCGGTGAGGACGTCGTGGGGCCGAGAGGGTGACAGCCATCCCTGGCTGCCTTACACGCCCCTGCCGACCCGATCCAAGGTCACGGATGTGGGCGTTTAGACGTGGAATTATTTCCCTTTTTCCAGTTCATGCCCGATTTCCAGGCTGTGCCCGTCCCACAGAGCCCCACAGGGATCTGTCACGGAGGGCAGGGGCCTGTTGGGGCAGCGAGGGGCTGGGACGTTGCCGTCCCGTGCCAAACCCGGTGGAGGAGCGCGTGGCCGTGCCGGTGGCTCGGGAGCCGTGCCTTTGGTGTGGTGGGTTCCCAAAACCCCGCTCCCCACAGCCTGGCTTCCTCCTCACCCCCACTCCCGGCACCACCGACTCGGCCTCCGCTCATCCCACGCTGGCTTCTGGGTTGACACAAGGGTTGTTTTTTTTTTTTTTTTTTTTAATCTGGAGTCGAAGTGGGACGCTTTGAAAATGCCGCCACAAACTTCTAAAAAGGTACCTGAAGTCGAGCTGGAGGCTTCAGTAGCAAAGACGCTGCCAGCCCTGAGCTTCCTGCGCCGCATCCTCGCCCCGCTCTCAGGCGGGACCTGCCGATACCTTTCCGCTGCCGGTTGCAAAAGGGTTTTCACCAAAAATATAATGAAAGCGTGGTGGGGTGCGGGCTGTTGTCCGGTTTCAGCATGTGTTACTCAAAAACGAGTGAGAAGTTTGGACATTACAAAAAAAAAAACAAAACAAAACAAAACAAAACAATGGGCTGATTTTTGCTCTCTGGCTCCGGGGCAATTCCTCTGGGATCCCTGGGGTTGTATCAGTGGCCAGGGAGCGGAGTTTGGCTCTCGCTAAGTGGTTTATGGGATTTTTATTTTTCATTTAGCCAAAAAAATGGGGAAAAAAAAATTCAAAGAAGTATTTGGTGTGGAAAAACAAAAGATGTGCAAAACCTAAGCTGTCCAGAAAGGATCCCTTTGAGGGGACAGATGTGTTAAGGGGAGCGAGAAATGTTTGGGAGCGGGGCTGAGCCGGGCACCTTGAGCGCGGCGGTGGTTTCGGAAGCGATGCTCAGCACCAGCCCCGGGGTTTGGTGTGTGCTGGCGGGGCGGGGGGGTTCAGCAAGGAGGAGCTGGGCAGCCCGGCCGTGGGTGAGGTCTGCCCTGATGCTGTCCTCCAGCTGCCCGGCGAGGTAGTCGCGGAGTTTTTTTTTGTGGTCTGTCACCCATCCCACGGCAGCCCTGCACCGGGGTGTCTCGCTGCTCGGGGTGCGATTGTGCCCCGTGGGTGCTGTTTGGTTGGGGGGGGGGGGGGTGTCCCCGGCGCTGATCCTCCCTCCCCTGTCCCGCTGGGACGCGCGCCCGTCCCGAGGGACGAAGCCACGGCGCGGTTGCGTTGGGTAAACGCGTCAGTTGTGTGGGTTTTCCCCCTTGGTTTTCACCCCGTTGGAAAGCGCGGGGATTGTGTCGTCTTCAGCGTTCGGTTCGCTGGTCCTTCGCGAGTCTTCTTTTTCCTTTTTGCTTCGAGCAACTTGACTGAGGGTCGCGCAGAGGTGCTGAGAGGCGGCACGGGAAGGAAGGGGACTGGCGCATTTGTCCCCAGAGGGTCGGGGACAGTCGTAGCACCTACATGGGTGAGCGTGGAGCCACAATTGGGGAAGGGGCTTGCAGGGACCCCTCTCTGTGCCTGCTCTGGAGACCAGCCGTCCCCAGGAGGGAGCCACAGGCAGTCAGGCTGCAGCTCCTACCCACATCTCCTACCAAAAGAGCCCAAATTCGCTGAATAAATGATCCCTGTGTTCAGCACCAAATGCCAGAGACCTTGTTGCCAAGGCGGGAATTTCTCACTTGATCCGATTAACCTTTGTGTCCGTGCAAACAGCCACATACGTGTCACCAGCTGAACGTGTGCCGGAAGCTTTTTGCCAGGTCTCTTTGGAGCGTCTGGGCTGAATGCGATGCGCGGTGCCCAGATCCCGCACGGAAAGTCCCCGAGGACACCTCGGAAAGGACTGTTGGACCCTCGTGTCCCACTTGTCGACGACGTGGTCGGTGATCCGGGCACTGGGGAGATGTTCCCCCCGACCTGTCGCGTCCCTCTGGGCGCGAGGACAGGCGGGATGAGTCTGGGTGCTCAGGGCATCAGCTCCGTTGAGTTAAACGATGCTGAACGTGATCTCGTGGGAGGAATTGGGGGTGACGAGTCGAATCTGTGTTTTTAAAAAAAGCGATGGGCGTGGGAGAGAAGCGGTGAGCAAAGGTGAAGAAGGCACTTCCCATAGTCACGCTGCTGGTGCCGGGCTGAGCATCAGCATCGCGTCCCGATCGAGGTCTCAAGGCCGTGGTGGTCCAGGGAATCTCCTCCCAAGGGCTCGATGCTCTCGTCGTGGAGGCTCGGAGGACTCCTTTTCCCCCAGGGCCATATGTGGTGCCTCTCGATGCAGCCCCCGTCCCCAAAAGTGTCTTTGCTTGTGCTGTTGGGAGGGGAGGAAGGTGCCTGAAACCACCCGGGGCAGAGCCAGCCGCGCCGTGGGCTTCGTCCTGGCAGCGCCGAAGCGGAGGGGTGTCCCGGTGCCTGCTTCCATCAGGAGTGAGATTGGGCCTTCTGCGATAATTCCTAATGTTCATTATTTATGGAGAAGCCCAATTGAATTATTAATATGGAAAATTCAGATAACATTAACAATTCTCGGTTTATAACAGTTTCCCATTAATAAGGAAAATTGGAAATTTATCACTACATCTGTTCATTAAAACTTACTATTTTTTTTTTTTTTTTTCTTTTGGTGTCCTAAATGAAAGCAGAGAAATAAACGAAGAGGAGAAGCCATTTATTCGCTACTTCTCTGAGAAAAGTCAGCCCATAATTTTTAATAAAGTCTTTGCTGTTATATGTGGAGGGGAAACCAGCCTATAATGAAAGCAGCAGCTTTTCAGCCATGTCTATAGCGTTGCTCGACCGTAGAACAAATACTCGGAAACACGTCCCGTTCCTTCTCTTTGTGGGAGCCTTTAAGCTGCATGATAGTTTTCTAATTTCCCTCCCTCCCCAGCAGCTCTCCTTGCTTTCAGCATGTGTTGCTCCCAGCTCCAAGGAGTGAATTTTAATGCCTGCCCTGCTTCTTTCAGAGATGGCGGATTCCTATACCTGTAAAGGTGGAAGGAAAACTGCAAGCTCTAACAAACCCGCTGCCAGCAAAGAGAGCAGGACAGAGACCAGGATAAACCCGCCAGCAGAGCTGCCCAAGCTCGGTAAGGAACTGGTTTTTCATTTCTGTGGAAGTGGATGGGGCAGAGGGGACGATCCCCGTGGCCGGGGTTGGGGGGTGGCTGTTAAAACAAGGGGGTGCAAGCGCATCGGGTCTCGGCGTGCCTCTGCTCCTCGCTTCGCCCCACCGGCGAGAGCTGTGCCGGACCAAAAAAAAAAAAAAAAAAAGGCCCCAGACCCTCGGAGCTGCAGAGGTCTGGTCCCTGGGAAGGGGAGGGGAGGGATGGCAGAGGTCTCTCCCTTTCGAGAGGCGCACGTCTGGTTTAACGAGATGGGTGTCTCGCCGCCTATATATCGTGTTGGTAGCTAAGTGTTACATCAAAGGATGGAAAGGCTTAAATGAGTTCAGACCATCTGCTGCCTCCCGTGTCGCGGCCCCCGGGACGGAGGCTTGCGAGCGTACGAGCCCCGCGGGAGCCTCTTGCTCAGGGCTGTCGCTCTGATGGATAGCTGATTTCTCTATCCAGGAATCTCCAGGCCCAAGGAGATTTTTCTCCCGTCTGCTTATGCTGGGCAGATCCCCTCTGCAGGCACGGAGAGGCTCTCGCTGCCTTCACCTTGCTAACGGCAGCCCTGGACGCCGAGGGGTGCCCGCACGGCGGGCCAGGGCCGGACACCAGAGGTCTGTCTCAGACCAGGCACCCAGAATGAGTGGCCTCGCTGGGAAATGTGCGTGCCCTAAGTGTTTCCCAATTTCCCTTGAGGGGGTCGAAGCCGTAATTGCTAGCAGAGGGGGTGTAACTTACTGCTATGGGGAATGAGCTCCAGCTGTGCACAGTCTGAACATACCTGTGTTCAGGAGAGCGGTTTTCCCTGCACCACATCTTATCAGCACCTTCGAAAGTGGTAAAGCCCTTCTGGTTTTTTTTAGCTTTTCCTTCTGGTTAAATGGGCTGAAAGCAATGAAGTGGAGTCAAGGACACTCCGTGATTAAGATATTTCGTTGTTCTCCCTGGGAAGGTGCTGGAGGTGGAAATGGCTGCCAGGGTTCACTTCATCGCGGTGAATTAGGCTTGATGCGGACGAGGGAGATGGGGGCCTCTCCTGCAGTTGCTTTGCTGGCCCCCCACGGATGCAGCAGCACAGGGAGCATCCTGCATCCTTTCCGAGCCAGGTCTTGGTCCAGAGAAGCCTGGAGTCCGTCAGCAGGCCTCCCCTGGTCCCCATTTCTAAAGAGCACGACGTTTTCACCCACTGACTCAGCCCAAAACTGTGGTGACCTGCTACAGGGGCACACAGCCCCGGTGCCAGCCCCTAACCCTGAGCACCGCCGGGTTCGTGTCTCCTGTGAGCACCTTCAAGGGTCGGTGGTTGATAGCCAGGGCTGGGATGTTGGGAGAGGAGATGTGTTTTCTGCTCCTGCCGTCCCTGTCCTTGCTGTCCCCAGCTGGCAGCTGATTGATGAGGAGTGGCTAGACTGGGAGCCCTTGTGTTTGGCGCAAAACATCCCTGAAAGTCTTGAAACCTGTGCAGGTTTTGAAAAGGAGAGGAGAGCTTTCACCTGAGCTTCTGTGAGAGCCACGACCCTGGATGTGCTGGGCTCCCAGGGCGAGCTGCCTGGAAGGGCAGGGACGTGCTGCTGTGAGACATTTCAAATTTAGAATATTTTGAAGTGTTTAGGAGAGAAAGAGAAAGACAGGGAGAGCGATAAGCAGGTAATTGCCGTGTTGTGAGGTTTTGCTGCAAGTCCTATATACTTTGGTGTTTTTTCATGAACTCCCAGCTCATGGAGTCTCTTGATGTGCAAGAGCAGTAGCTCCGTTTTACGAGTAGGGTGAGTCCCTCGCTTACACGAGTGTGGAGGAAAAGCCTGGTCTAAGTGTGCACCTAGGAGCATGGGGGAAAATACAAAATGCAGAGAGCGGCTGCGATGCACAGCCAGCCTTCTTGGGCACTCACCGAGAGCTTTGAAATGAAGCCTGCACTGTTGCTCCAGAACTAGCATGGTTTGGGGCCAAGTTTGCAAACACCCCCGGCTCCTTAGGGCAACGAGCTGTTTTGGGGCGGGAGCCAGGCAGGTAGGAGTCCAAACCGAACGGGGTGTTTTAGGGACAGCTCAGAGGCTGCCTTGCAGGCGGGACAGTTAAGTGGCTTTTTAGGGACTTTTGCATATGGTCCATAAAGGTTGCCACCTCCTGCAGATGAGGCCTTCTGGTCTAGAGGGATTCCCAAAGGATGCTGCATCATCAAGGGATGCTTTTATGGGTATCAAAGTGGAGCAAACCAGCTGGCATGACTTCAGGGGACTGGAAATAAATGAGCCAACTGTCTTGTTTGCTATTTTCCCCTGGCTGCTGGGGCAGAAGGCATGAAAAGGAAGAGTGTGTGTGGTTTTGGCAGTGCCTTTGTAGGTAACTGGTTGGCTTTCTGTTTGATCTCTCTCCCTTGTTCCAAAAAATTCCTGGATTGGCTTCTGAGTACAGCCAGTGCCAGGCTTGGAGCTGAGCTTGTTTCTCAGGAGGGATTGCCGGCTCGGCTTGCAGCCTCTTTTCCCGATTTGCACCAGTGAAGGGTGTTTCACAGGTTGAGTTTAGTTCTTTTAATCTCAGTTATCCTCTCCTAGCTGTGCTGGGGTTTCCTTCTCAGGGATGCTTTTTGGCTTGTTTCTGTTCTCGTAGCAAATAGCTTTTATTCCCAGTCCTGTTCATTAAGTCCTCCCAGATCTCAGTCTCAGTTTTCTGTACATGGCATTCCCCGTTGGCCGCTCACATCCGTCCAGGTCATCTTTGAGTTAACACTGACTCCCAGCATCACTTAAAATTACGGGTTAGCCCTCAAAATGCAGCTTAAGAGCACAGAGCTGCGAGGGGACGGTGCTGGGTAAAGGGAGCAGGGTGACCAGGGTGCTCTGTTCCTGCTTGGGGTGACAGGAGGTTGGATGTGGAAGTGGTTGGATGCGAGGCACTGCCCTCAGCCCCTGCATACAGGCCCCGGTAAAAGTTGTTGTGGCATTTGTACCGCTTTGCTCAATCCATTTTGGGCGTGAAATGGGTGAAATTGGGGAGTTTGCTGCTGTTGGGAGCCGAAGTGTCTGGTCTGGGGCTTGACAGTTTAAGCCGCTTGTGCTTGGTGCGCTCCGTCGCGCAGCGTCGGAGACTTCGTGGTCTCCGCTGGTTGCAGTGTCTGGTGGAACTGGGCATGTTTCTGCTCCACTGGCATTCAGCTCGTGCTCAGGGTGCCACAAGAATCTTCTCCGAGCGCATGTAGAGCCACGACCCCTCAGGAAGGTGCCCCCCACGGCTTCTCCTCCCCACCCGAATACCCCAAGCGCTGTCTTGTCCCGTCCTCGCCCCCCTGTCCAGCCCCATCCCTGCTCCTCCCCGGGTGCCCATCACATCCCCTGGGCCAGTGTCTTCCTGCAGCCCTGGGGCTGCTCAGCCACGCCGGCCGTGCAAAGGGGATGGGGAATTTTCTGTGCTCAACAGCCTGCTCGGGGCCCGGCATCCTGACCGAGAGGCCGATTCCTTTTGCTAAGTGGCATAGCTGTTGAAGGATTTCTTCCAACCCAAGTGTAAGGATGTTTTTTTGAGAGCAATCCCCAGCTGTGCTGAAACCGCTCTGTATAAATGAAAGGAGAGGGGTCGGCAAACACCGGGAGAAGCGGCTGTCTCTCGTGCGGGTATCTGCAGGTGGTAGGGGCTGCCCACTGAGTTGCAGGGAAGCCGGCGGTGCCTTCCGAAGGGCAATCTGCGTCCTTGCTGGGACAGGGACACGGCAGCCCAGAGCTGAGGGAGCTGGCCGGGCAGTGGGGGTCTGGGGCTGGGCAGCAGGATTGCCAGCACGGCTGGCCGGGCGGCGGGTGACACGTGCTGCGTCTGTTTGCAGGAAATGCAACCAGTGACAAAACCGAAGGCAGGAAGAAAGGACGACCCAAGGCTGAGAACCAGGCGCTGAAAGACATCCCCGTAAGACCCCGAGCGTTCCGGTGCCCTCCCTGCCTCGTTCCCCCTGACTTACCCACCGTGTCTTGCTATGCCACGTGCTAAACCCCACTCCGGGCTTAAACCTGCCTTCCTGGTGGTTTAATCTTCAGAGCAGCCTTGTCTTGCGCTCAGCAAGACTTTGGCCCCTCAATCTCCTCCGTGCAGGCATCCAGCATCCTCCAAAATTCTGGTTAGGGAGCAGTGCCCCCTCCAGCCTCCCCTTCCCCGTGCCGGGCCCAGATGGGTTGATTCTTTCTCAGCCCTGTCAGGTTTGGCTAATGATCCGGCAGCACTGGGAAAGGGTTGATTTATTCCCCACAGAGTTGTGCAGTTTAATTCCTGCACAGTAGCGTGGACAACACACAAAGCAGTTTGTCATGAGAGCGTGGGCATGGGGTGATTTACTGACTAGATGAAATGTGGGGTGGTTAAATCACCCGGGTGACTTCTGGCCTGATTTATTTCCCAGCCTGGCCGGGAGCATGTGTGTGCTCTGGGAGGCACGGCAAGGTAAACTCTCAAGAGGAATCATTAGCCTGTAGAGCCTGCAGCATCTGTCCCAGCACCTCTTGCTGGAGGGAGCACCACTGCACTGAAACACAGCCCTGGGGTCCACTTTGCAGCTGAGCAGTGGGAAGGGGTGGACAGGAATGATCCGTGTGCCCCCCGAAACCCCCTCAGGATGCACCCAGGCATGCAGTGCTCTTTGCTCAGTTGCATCTCTTGTCTCCTGTTCTCAGCTCCCCCTGATGAACCAATGGAAGGATGAATTCAAAGCCCACTCCAGGGTAAAATGTCCCAATTCAGGCTGCTGGCTGGAGTTCCCCAGCATTTATGGCTTGAAGTACCACTATCAGCGCTGCCAAGGGGTAAGGAGACCAGAGGGCTGTCTGTCCTTTCCAGTGGCAAGCTCTTACATTATCATTTACAGGCTAAAGCCCCTCTCAGGCCTTAAACCCCAGGAGAAACAAAAAATTAAAATGGGGAGGGCACAGGTGGGCCAGGGGCAGTTCGTGAGGTGTGTACAAGAGGGACTGGGGTCCCTCCAGCTCAGTGTGAGGTCTGGCCTGGGGGGGGATCGTGGACCTTTGGTAACCATTTGGAGGGCCAGAAGGGTATTACACACGATTTGTGTTCACGCCTGTGTCAGAAAAAGCCCGTCCCCTTTATGGTCTAACCTCCGTGCTTACCTGTCTCTCCCTGCTCCACACAGGGTGCGATCTCAGAGAAGCTGACATACTCGTGCTCGTACTGCGAAGCTGCCTTCACCTCCAAAACCCAGCTAGAAAAGCATCGGCTCTGGAACCATTTGGACCGGCCAGTGCCAACCAGCAAAGCAGAAAACAAAGTGCCGAAGGCCATTGGGAAGAGCAGTGGCAAGAAAAGGTACCAGGCTGCGGCTGGGCTGCGTGGTGGTGGCGTAGGGACGGCTGGGAGAAGGGGAACGTGCCCACCTCCATTCCCACCGTCTGGGCTGGCGAGGGGGGAGAGGTGTCACGACATTTGCCTAACAACCCCTCTTTAAACAAGCCCTCTGTGCTTTGCCCTAGAGCTGCTGAGAGTTCAGCTTGCCCCACCATCCATCCCAAACAGGCAAAGACGGAAAAAACCGCGGCCCAGGAGCACGCCGAGAACGGCGAGTGCCCAGCGGAGAGCCGGGAGAGCAAGGAGTTTCAGATCGCAGCGGCTGAGGCCATGGCAGCCGCCACCCCCACGGCGAAGTCCTCGAGCGGCAAGGATGCTGCGCAGCAGGGGGGCAGCCAGGCCTCGCTGCAGGAGGAAGACCCCGAGAGGATGAAGCACAGTAAGATTAGAGCCCGGGGCTGTGCTGGTTCAGGAGCCCGGAGAGGAGTTGGGGGGGGGGGGGGGGGGTGTCCCACGGGAAGGGGCTCTGCTCCAGCCAGAGCTGCTGCGAGCGTCTGTCTGTATCCCAAGCCTTGTTTCAACAAGCCTGATAATTTGCTCCCCCCGGTTTCTGGCAGCTCCACTGGGAGTTAAAAACCGGTTGATGCTGTGGTAGAGGCATTTCTATAGGACCTGTCGCGTCGGAAATGGATTGAATTCCCTGCAGCCTAGCGAGCTGCCGTGCCAGCCCGTTTGCCCTCCCCGAGCGTGGCTGTTCAAACCAGGGTGGTTCTGACAAACCCGTTTACCTGAGATATTGGGACAGGGTGAGGAGGCTCGCCCTGGCCGTTGCCGCTGCGGGGCTGGCAGGCGGGGCCGTGGTTGTCCCCATCGTGGCGTGGGTTTACACTGCTTGCAGCACTGACGTGAACCACCCCCAGCCACCTTAGCTGCTGAGGCTGTGGAAACCACGTGGCTTTTGGCACTAGACAGAGCCACCACTTCCACTCTTCGAATTAGCCCTGGATGCCATTATTTCTCCTGGTTTTGTGGGGCGGGAAGCAGCGTCTGGTTACTGCTTGATGTGTGGGTGCTTCATTCGACAGCCCCTGTATTTCACGGTGTTAAAGACCTCCTCGAAGTGTGTGCCCACCCCATGCCCTGGGACAGTTGGAGCCCCCCTGGCAGTACAGTTATTTGACCAAATCTCTCTCTCTGTTTCTCTCTTTTGAGTCAGGAAGGAAACAGAAAACTCCTAAGAAATTTACGGGGGAGCAGCCGTCCATCTCGGGGACGTTTGGACTGAAAGGTAATAGAGGGACGACTCTGGTCAGCTCTAGGGTTGTAGCTTCTCCCTGGGGTGTTTCAGGGAAACCCCTTCCCCAGGAGCCCTCCGTGTGCTGGAGATATGACAGCCACCCAGAGCCTGGGGATATCACGCTGGCAGAGCTGGTGCCTTTTACCACGGGTGTCATAAATGGCATGAAAAGCAGCAGCAGAGCTGGCACTGATAACAACCCCGTCTGCTCTGCTCGGGAGCCCGTCGCTGGGAAATGAGGGAAGAGGGGGAAAAGTCCAGGTACGTCCAGCTGTAACACAAGAGAAACAGGCTGCTGACACAAGCGAGACATGAGAAACATCATCTCATCATCATCCCATCTTCCTGGGATGTCACAGTGTTTCCAAAGGCGTCGAGAAGGATTTCTGCTGCGTAGAAAGGCGGGATGACGCATCTGTCCCTCAGACATTGTCTCCAATGCTGGTCGCCCACAGTCAAGAAAATGAATTCAAGGGGGAAGAGACGCGTTACCGGGATGTTTTCTGAGAGGAGGCTCAGAAGTTGGCTGCTTCAGCCTGACAAAGCACGAGCGAGTGGGACTGTGGATGTGGTCCATAAATGGCTGAGCTGGAAAGGAGGGTGGAAGCCTGGAGCATCCCTGGCACAGGAGCAGCTGGATTTGGATGGGCTATGAAATTCATTCAACCCGGGAAATAAAAAGTGGAGTTTCAGGCACCTCAGGAGGCAACACCTTCCAGTACAAGAGACACTCGGGGGAGAGGCACTAATGGCTTTGAAGGAATTAAACACTTACCGGAGAGCAGGCTGGATGTGATCTCTGCGATTTCCTGTGCCCTGGCTCCTGGGAAGTTTGGGGTTGTTTCACTTAACTTCCCCCCAGAGACTGAAATGTCTGCTGTGGGTTCCCTGAGAATAAACCGGTCCCACCGGCGACCCGCTGCCTCAAATGGAGCGTGAAGATCGGGGAGGTGTTTGCCTGCATCCCCCGGGTTTAACGTGGCGGTTTGCTCCCCAAAGGCAAGGGTGCCACCAGCCTGTCACGGGGTCCTGTCTCCATTCAGGCCCTGGGTTTGCAAAAGGCACAACCCACGAGTTCGGGGGGACGTGGACCCTCGTGGGGCGGATGTGGATCTGAACTGTGCATGGATTTGGGGGTGGGGGGTGGACCCAGGGGAGAGCCCCCCCTCCTCTCTCCGCCAACCTTCCCAAAGCATCGTTCACAAGTTGTGTTTTCCATTTCTTACGTCAGCCCAGGAACTGCTGAGGGATTCTGCACGACGGGGAGGGGGGGACCGGGCAGCATTGCTGCTGCTGGCATGTTCCCAGCGCGTGCTGAGCCTCCTCCTGCTCAGTGCAGGGAGGATGCTTCGGGGGTTGGCAGTGATGCCTTTAGCTGAATGGGAAGCACACGCTTTGCCCCTGCAGCACTGCAGGGATGAGGCAAAGGCAAGGTGGGAGGGTGGATGCGTGCGGGAGAAGCTGGCTGAGAGCCTGGCGCTCTGCCTGCACCCAGAGCCCGGCCTTCGAGCTCCTCTCCCCTTTGCAGGCAGGCTTGGGGACAGTCGCCAGCAACCCAGGGTAGCTGCACCAGGTTGCCTCTTCCCCATGCGCCTGTCACCCGGTCACCCCTCCTCTCCTTCTGTTCCTTCCTCACCCTGCCCAGCACCCAGGGGGATTGCGTGAGACCTGTATTCGTCGTGACAACTGCATGCAGATCCAGGGACGAGAGGTCCTGTGTCCAGGATCCCAAAGTTTTCTAAGCACGACCCCAGTTTTTTGGCTTGAGCAGTTGGACAGCTTTTCCAGTGCAGGAACATCAGCAGGAACACCGCTTTTATATCCTGAATTTGCTGTTCCAGTTCCCCCTTTCAGTTTCTTGCAAAATGCCCTTTTGCCTCTTCCCCACAGTCTGCCTTGCTAGAAGCATCCTACCCAGCTTTGCCGTGATGTTTCCATAGTTCATAAACTGTCTGGGTTGGGGGAAATGATTCTGCTTATAAAACACAAGCTGTGATGATACTGCTTGTCATAATTATGGACCTGATCCTACGGACACAGCCTTGGCAAACCTACAGCCAGCTCAGTGTCACTGGGTTAGAGGTAGGGATTTTTTTACCTGCTAAATGCAGGTTGGTCTGGGGGTATTAAAGCAAGTCTTGAATAAAAATCCTCTCTCTCTCCAGGTCTCGTCAAAGCAGAGGACAAGGCGAAAGCCCATCGAGCCAAGAAGTTGGAGGGGAACACCAACATGGAAGAGCTGAAAAAGAAACTTCCAGGGGCTGGTGTGAAGAAGGAAACGGCTGTGCATCTACCCGCAGGTGAGGCTGGTGGAGACAAAGCACAGGCATCAGCTCTGTGTGCAGCTGAGCTGCTTACCCTCCACTCTGCTCCACCTTCACCCGCAGCTAGTGGTCCCCCCCACGCCTCCTGGCCCAGCAGGCTCTTTGTTGGGTGAGTTTTCTAGCAGGTTTGCAAGCAGAAGTGGCACAAAATCAGAAGTAGGAGCACGCAGCTCCTGCCTTTTTGAGGTGTAGCACAGGGAACAGCCACTGCACCTGAAATATTGACACAGCCACAGTTGACATCCCGAGAGGGGTACTTTACGTTCGCTTCATTCCAGGACAGACTGTTGAGAGTTGATAGCTAAATCCTTCATTCCACCTGGCTTCACTGTGACCACAGTTTGGGTCGTTGTCTGGGGTGATGGTATTTTTCTAACATCATCTCCACAAATGACACCGGTGCCTAACTGAGCATGGTTATGTCTTCCCCAAGCCTACACCCTAGCACAGGTTGCTGACTTTCCCTGGGAGCTCTGACAGCAGGAGGAACGCAGGATGTGCAAGATAAACACAGCTGCAGTGCCTTGCACAGCTTTCAAATTCAAATAGACGACTCTCTGATCTCGCAGCCGTGCAAAAGCATCCAAATAAACAGACTTGGTGGGTTTTATGCAGACCGGGTTTCCCTCGCCGGAGGCGCAGCGCTGTTCTGCTGAGAACACGGCGTGAACTCTGGACCTGGGAGCAGGTTTTGGCCCCACGTATTTCTTATTTCTGGTGGGTTTTAAGCGGGTCACAACCATTCAGGTAAACGGATGGCTGGAAGCTAGCACTCCCTGCGCTGCCTGTGTGTCTGCTGGGAAGAGGACTGCCAGGGAAGTTGTCCAGTCACACATCCAGATGGAGCTGAGACATTCACCTTTGTTTCACTCCTGCTAATTGTTTGCAGGGGGGAGTTATTCCACGCAGGGCAAGATCAGGTGGCCGAGGGCAGCATCATGTTTTAACTCCCAATCTGCAGGATACCAGCGGGGTTGGAAAGGTGAACCTCCTTTTCCCTGTGAAATGCCAGCAGGTCGGGTAACTCCATGTAAAGTGGCCCAGTGACCCAGTTTGCTGCCAGCAGGAGCTGTGGGGCAGGCAGAGCTGCAAGTACCTGCGTGGTTTGTGTCTGGTTTTGGCTTGGCCCGTGCCTGGGAGAGTATTTCTCTATTTCTCTTTTTTTTTTTTTTTTTTTTTTAACATCAGGAACTTGCCCCATTTAAGTCCTTTTCAAATCAAGGCTTACGACAGGGCTGTCCTCTGCCGAGCAGCCCAGGCAGGCTGTGGTCTCTGTGCTGGGTGTAACAGCTATTTCTTCCCCCTCACCAGCAAACCCCGAGGACCAGTGGCAGCGGGAGATCAGCGAGAAGGGAGAAGTCGCCTGTCCAACCTGCAGTGTTATAACCAGGAAAACTATTGTGGGGCTCAAAAAGCACATGGACGTCTGCCAGAAAGTAAGGACTTGCTTTATTGTCACACACATAGGGATTCTGGAGGGGAATGGACCTGTCCATGTGCCACTCATAAATGTATGTTGGTGCTCCTAAAACCAGTTTGGGGTTGTGTTTGATAGAGCACTTGCTAGTCATCCTCAGAGAGCTCGCTGCCTCACATCAATTCAGAGGGATCTGGACACCTAATTCTCAGTGATTCTGAATCCCTTTGCGGTCTGGGCCCTTTGCCTCAGTGTCTTCAGCAGAGTCTGGTGTTTCTAGTAGCTAAACAAATAGTTTGAAGGCTGGAGAGATTGTTGGGGCTGTCTCTAATCTGGCCTCCTCCGGAGTCCTGGCTGTGGGATTTCACTGTGTGCCGTGCCTTGCATCAGGCCAGATAAATTGTGGTTGAATGAGAGCACATCTCGGGGAGACACCGAGCTTGGATGTGCTCAGGCAGGCTGTCAAGACGCAGGAGTTCAGTAATGGTGCAGTGAAAAATTGTCTCTGTGCCACACCACCATCCGTCAGAGCACAGGATTGCGTCCTCATCCGTCACCTGCCGCGGTGCAGAGCCATCGCCACAGAAAGCCAACGTGGGATCGATGCCTCCCGCTTTGAAAATATGTGGTTCGGCTTTGATTCCACGTTTTTTTTCTGTAAATGCTTCCTCAGCCTTTGCTTGGCTATTTATACAGCAGTGGGAGGCTACTCTCCCTTTCAAACCTCCTACCGCATCGATGCCGGGCAGAATCCTGCCTCCTCTGACGTCCTCCCGGCTGCAGCGGTGTGAGGGTCTTGGTTGTCGCCGCTCCTCTCTCCTGTGCTTCGGAGCATCCCCGGAGCCAGGCAGGCTCCACGCAGCCTGCCCTGCCGAGCGTGACTCTGCCAGAGCAGTCAGGCCTGTCTTCCCAGCTATAAATAGGCCAGTGGGTGTTCAGCCGAGGAATCGGGGCTCCAGCCCAAGGAGCGGGAGTTTCGTCGCCCTTCCCTGGGAGGGACGGGCTTTGCCGGGGCTGGCTGTGCCGTTCCGGGAGCTGGGGTGCTTTGCAGCACCCTGCCAGAGCAGCTGGTGGCAGTCCCCCAGCTCTGGGGGGGTGCGACCACAGGTCCAGCTCGCAGCAGTTCATCTCCGAGAGGAAACTGTGGCACGTCCTGAGCGAGGCCCCGCTCCTAGGGGCGCAGGGTATCCCCGTCAGAAACGACCCTGGAGTGCGGGCACCCTCTCAGCTTGCTCTCTGCCTTAATGACTGAAGTATTTCTTAGCTGGACAATGGGAAAAGGATGTGCAGGCTCCCAAAGCTCTTATAAACCAACGGAAATTGGTTTCTCCATTCCTTCCTTGTCTTAAGCAGTCTGCCCCGTTTCCTTTGGTTTTGGAAAGGAAATAAGGGCTGGGGATGGTTGCAACGTGCTGGGGCCTGAAGGAGGTGAGGGCAGGTATATCCTCCCAGCGTCCCAGGTGGGAGGCTCGTTAGGATATGGACATGGCATGTTCTTCAGTGTTGGCTGGAGGAGTAACCCCCAAATTGTCTGGCATTGGCGTCCGATGAGTCAAGGAGCTTTTAGCATCCACCTTGTTAGGATCAAGCGCTTGGGTCTGGAACAAGATTATCCGATGGGAGCACAGGTACAAGTGAGTCGCTCCCAACTGGCTGCAGTGAGTTTATTCTTCATTTCCTCAGAGCTCCAGGATGAGGAGGGATTTGCAGCTCCGTCTTCATTTCGTCTCCAGCTTCTAGCCCAGGCTTGATTGAAGTGGTGGAGGTGAAGCATCAGCCAGGCAGGAGGAGCAGGAATGGCCACGGCCGTCCAGGCACCCGGCTCCTTGCCGAGACGTCCTGTCTCTTGGTGCCCAGAGCATTCACCTCCCAAGTCAATAAAAATTCTGGTACCTGCCCCAGCAAAGGTCACGATCTGCTTGTTCGCTTTGCAGGTTCCCCTCGTACGTCGGTGGGTGCATTTAATGCATCTCCCCAGTCACTTGGGAGGCCGAGCTGGGTCAAACAGCAGAGCCGTGTGAGGCGGGAAGTATTCTGCTGCGATCGTGTCCAGCAGTGTCTTAATTTCAAACAGCCCAGGCACCCAGACAGTGTATTGTATGCCAGCATCTGTCGTAGTTAATAGAGCGGCAGAGCACAGTCCGCTAACATATTGGTAGATCAAAGCATCTTCTCTTTTCTAACCCTTTAACAGGAAGACTAAGACACCAGGTCCAGATGTTTCCAGCCAGTGGGGCTTTAAATCTACGCCAGAATGGAATGTTTTCCAAAAATTGGGACATGTGTGTTTGATAACGGTGTCCAGGACAACAGAGAGAAAACTCCGAGCTGCAGGCTGGGGTTGGGATGGGGGACAGGGACGCGGCGTTACCTGCGGGGTCCCGCTGCTGGGTACCCTTGGGGCTTACTGACAAGCAGCAGCAGCCGCCCTTGGAAGCATGAACGGTGGACTGTGGCCTCCGTGGTGACTTCCCTTTAATTCCTTCAGCTGCAGGATGCCTTGAAGTGTCAGCACTGCAAAAAGCAGTTCAAGTCCAAAGCTGGGCTGAATTACCACACCATGGCTGAACACGTCAGCAAGGTAAGAGAGCTGGGCTGCTCTCGTCTCGCGCCTCGTTTCTCGGTGCAGATGCAGAAGATGAAGCAATGGGCAGTCGGCTTTCCTTTGTCTTGGCAAAAGGAGGGATTCACAGCACCTTCTTTGCAGCATTTCACATACTGCTCAGTGAAATGTCCAGGCGGTGGCCTTCCCCCTTCCCTGCTGAGCAAAGCCATTCCTTCCCAGGCAGCTAGTTAGGCTCACGCTGATCCCGGGGACTAGAGCAGAGGACTGAAAGAATAAACCAGGATTTCAAATTCCAGAATGGGGGAAGATTCAGTGAGTATGGCGAGGCTGATTTTGAGTGGCAAAGCTCTGCCTCCAAAACTGTGCCCGCAAATCCGGGACTGATGGGTTCTGCCTTGCACGAATCTCAAAATCCAGTGTTTAGCTCTTCACCGTGCATGTGAGAAGTAGCCACAAAATTTGTCGTTAATAGAATCTTGGCAGGCACCAATTTAGTTGCTGTTCTTAAAAATCTGGTCGTGGACATCTCCGAGATACCAGGGCAAGGCATAACCGCATTTCTGCGTGTCCCGTGCTTACCAGTTGTGACTTGTCTTTTACCTGTGCATTGGTCTCCTGCTCTTCAGTCTGGCTGGTGAATCCTCCGTGCAGGAACTGCTCCTGGGTTTCTCAGCTGGCCCTCGGGGTGCAAACACGGGATAGGCATGAGCAGATCTGGCACCGAACGATGAAGGCGTTGGCACGCCGTAAAGCAGTGGGAGATCCAGCTCTTCTAACGAGAGGTTCCCCTCAGCCAAGGGCAGCTCCTGCGAGGCGGAGGTTTACCACCCACTCCTGGCACAGAGGACATGAGTAAATGGTTGACTCTGTCGCTTCTGTTACTTCCTTGTTTCCAGCCCGTTCCTGTGGAAACCGCTGGACTTGGTGAACAGGAGGAGCGGGAAAGGCTGAGGAAAGTGCTAAAGCAGATGGGAAAACTGAAATGCCCCAATGAGGTACGAGAACGATTCCTGTTTCTCGTTCTGTGCAGAGGTGGAAGGAGACCCGATGCAGAGGGGGACGTGCGCTCTCCGGGCAGCCCTTGGCACGCCCTCGACTCCTCCACCTTAGCTCAGCCGTCCCGGTGCCCGTCCCGCTGGCTCCGTGCGCTCCGGCGACGGCCGTCCCGGCAGGAGGGTGGGCGTAGGGCAGGTCGAGGAGCGCTGAAGGGCAGGTTCTGCCTCCTGAACTCAGGAAAGGGCACAGCCGGCGCTGTCCTGGGCACAGCGCGTAAAACTTAAACCCAACCGCGCCGAAAAAAAAACGGTCACGAGCCGGTGGCAGACAAGTCACGAACAGGTAACGGGGGGGGGGGCGTGTGGCAGAGGTTTGTCCCCGTGGACGCTTTGCTTCCCGCGCAGGCAGTGCCTCCCCCGCTGCTTTCCCCTCCCGCCGCCCGCCGTGTGTCTGTCCGGGGAGCTCCGTCGGTGTGTTGGGACAGGGGTCTGCTCTGCTCCCCCCCCACCCCCCCCCCGGTCTCTCCGTGGCTCTTTGGGGGGTGGGGGGGGGGAAAGGGGCAGGCCAGCGACCCCCCGAGTGACTCGGAGGGGACAGGTTAGCGGAGCCGCTCTGTGGAGGGGGCTCCTCAGGACACCTTCTTCCCTGGACCGTTTCGACACGGGCACGCGAAGCCCCAGCCCTCCTTAACCCTCCCCGCTTCTCCCCATCTCCGCAGGGCTGCGTGGCCAACTTCTCCAGCCTGATGGGCTACCAGTACCACCAGAAGCGGTGTGGGAAGCAGCTCGCCGAGGCCGACAAGCCTGTTTTCACCTGTCCACACTGCGGCAAGAAGTATAAATCCAAGGCTGGCCACGACTACCACGTGCGGTCAGAACACGCGGCCTCGGTGAGCCCCCCGGACACCTCCGCAGCCCGAGGAGCGGGGCCGTCTCCCCCCGGGGGCGACTGCAGAGCTGCAGAGCCTGTGGGCAGGACAGAGCCGGGCAGGGCCGGGCCAGGCAAGGCAGGTGCAGACATCGGACCGATGTTTTCTCCTTCGCATCACCCCCCGCGCGTGTGTTGTACCGTGAGGTGTCGGGCGGCGGGGGTGGGAAATGGGCCACAGCTCCCTCTGGGAAAGCAGGATGGTGCGTTTAGGGGAGCGGTCGGCAGCATTCCTTTTTCCCCGGTGCCATCCTCCAGCCCACCCTGCAACCACGCTCTGCAGGGGCAAAAAAAAAAAAAAACAAAAAAAAACAGAGCTCAGACCTCTCCCCTGGCAGCAAACAAGCGCCGGCTGCTTGCCAGCGCTGGGGTGGCAGGATCTGTCCCTGGGGAGCATCCTTTTCTGTTCTGTTGATCCCTACTGACAGTGCATCTGACGCTAATAACTCCCTAACTCTAATAAATGGAGACGTTTATACACGTGGGAACGCGAAAGGACGCGATCGCTCTAACGCACGGCTGTCTGCTGGGCTGGGGGAGGCGGGGGTGCTCCCCTTGGTTCTGTGCTCGGGTGCGGAGGCGCACGGGTGGCTCCGCAGCCCCTCCCTGCGCAAAGCAGGTCTGCAAATTCACAGCCCAAACCCCCAGCATCCCCGTCCCGGAACCAGAGAGCTTCAGCCTTCATCGTGCCCTTCCTGACTCTGTCTCTGTTGCAGCCTCCGGAGGAGCCAGAGGTGAAGCCGGAGCCCAGCCCCATAGAAGATTTCGAAAGGACCCCGAGCGGCCGCATCCGTCGGACGTCAGCCCAAGTGGCTGTCTTCCACCTTCAGGAGATAGCGGAGGACGAGCTCGCCAAGGATTGGACCAAGCGGAGGATGAAGGACGACCTGGTGCCTGAAACAAAGCGGGTGAGAAGCCTTTATTTCTCCTTTTTTTGTTTTTTTTTTTTTGGCACTAGCTGTACGCAAAAATCCTGGGATGCTAGCGCGGCCCCAGCTGGCTGAGGGCTCACGTGTCGCATTTTTCTGTGCCTTAAATCAATTAGCTGTGATGGCAAATTTATTGCTAAAGAGCCTGCCCGGCAGAGGCTGAGCCCCAGTGGTGTGGAGGCTCCCCGCAAGCCTGGCAGCAGGCAGCTTTGCCCTTCCCACCGCCGGGACCCAAATCTAAATGGAGCAAAAGGTGGTGCTTTGTGGGCAGTGGAGGGGTCAGAGCCCAGCCCAGAGGATGCTGTGGAGCGGGAGGTCAGTCCTGGTCTGTGCTCGGTGAAGCAGGGGCTGGCAGCCGAGAGGAGCACGTGAAAAGAGCAGAGGTTGGATCTGAAACCATCTCCCTCTCACTGGCAGAGGAGCAAAGATGCCGCAGGGCAGAATTTCTTCCCTTCCACGTCTCTTCCTTAATTTCTGGGAGGTGTTTCCCCGGAGGTGAAGGGCCTGCGGCGTCGCCGGAGCCGTGCTCCTGCGAGCGGAGGGAGCCGGGGCGTGGAGGCAGGGCTGAGCCCCCCCCCCAGTCTCCAGCAGCGATGCACGCGTGGCCGGGTGCTGCGGGGTCTGCGCGGCGCCCTGGCAGCCTTGAGCTTCAGTGGAGGCGGTGGAATAACGCGTTAAATCAAACGTCCCTCCTGGCCGTGGGAAGAGGTGATTGCCGGGAACGTCCCCAAGCTGAAATTCCCTCCCGGAACGCTCCTTCTGGACTGTAAAACGAATGAAGCAGCAGGTGATAAACCTTTTCAGTGTAAAAGGGGAAAAAAGAGAGGGAGTTGGAGTTTTTTTTTTAATCCTGTGGCCGATGCTTTTTGGCCAGCGCCAGGACTCAACGCAGAGCCATCCTGCAAGCCTCTGCGCAAGCTGCAGCCCGTTTCCTCAGCAAGCAACTCTGCAGTTAGGTGCCGGGTCTTACCCTTGCTCTGAAGTTTTGCATTGCTTGTCCAGTGCTCCAAAATTCACCCTGGGCGGGATATTGGGCACGTTGCAAAGAGGCGAGTGGGGAGCAGAGGGCAGCGGGTTAAAGCCCAAAGGACCTGCCTCAAGCCAGGAAAACAGCTCAAGTCCCAGAGCTGGAGAAGCGAGGAGACTCGCCCCAGGAAAAGGGGTGGCACAGCAGCAGAGCTTCAGCCAAAACGCCTTCCCGCTGCCCAGCCTGCCCCGTGCTGTCCTGGCACGTGTGTGTGTGTGTCCTCAGCAGAAGCGTCACCGCCGTCCTGCAGAGACCTGAAGGAGCTCAGCCTGACTCAGCTCCCGGGCTGCACACAGCGGGCGGGTGAAAAACCAGCACAGAAAAAAAACAGCATCTTCTTTACCCACCTTGGCACCCCAGTGGGGTGGCTGGCGCAGGAGGGGATCCGGCCACGGTGCTGCCGTCCGCCTTGGAGCAGAGCCGGGGCTTGCCAGGGCCAGAACTGGTTGCAAACTTTTTTGTTTTTCCCCAGTGCTCGGTGTTGTCCTTGTTGGTTTCCAGATGACTTCAGCTGCGATGCGTTTATAACATAAAAAAAAAAAAATCAAGGCCAAAGTAGCTGTTTCATTTAAAATACTGTGGGAGGAGAGGTGCGGTGTTCTCTTCTCCCCCCTCCAGCCTCAGCACTTTTATTCCTCTCTTTCCTCCTTGAATCACTCCCCTTACTCTTGACTTGGGGTATTTTCTGTTTGAATCGAGGGAGCAGCCAGGAGTCCCAGGCCCGGACAAGGGGCCCATGTGCAAGCTGACATACAAAGGCTTCATAAAGGTCTCGGCCACTGGCATAATTGCTCTGTGAAATGCTGTTTGTGGTGATGTGCGTTTTTACGAGACATTTCTTGCGCTCCGAGTCTTAATTGTTAAAGTTCAATTGAGCCCCGTCTCGGCGCTGAAAGGAAAGAGGATTGCTGTGAGGTTGGCCGGAGCAGGTTTGCATTGAAGACGAGCAAGGGGCAGGGGGGGAGGAGTTGGACCAGCTCCCAGGTGGCAAAACAAGGCTCTTGGGCTGGAGGCTCAGGACCTGCATCACACAGATGGATTTCAGAGGAGGTCAGTGCAGTGGGCGAACACCTACGTAACTCCGAGTGTGCCTGCAGGTACGCCTTGCAGTGACTGTCACGTTCCCTTGACAACACTCTCAAATACGATCCGCTCAGTCTGTGACATTTTTTTTTTTTTTTTTTTTTTCCTGACGGGCGGTGCTGGAAGGAGGCGGGAGGCAGGTTCCACCCCGGGTGGGAGCTTGCTGACTTCAGCAGGCTTGCGTGCCGCTCTGCTCAGCGGCGCCTCGCATCGCTCCGCACCGCGCTGCGTTTACAAATCGCTTCAGTTCGAGGGTGTGGAAAACCCCCCGTCCCAGCTGCGAGCGACTCGAAACAAGGCAGCAACCCCCCAGTTTAACCCAGTTACAGCCCCCCCCCCCCCAAAAAAAAATAGCCCTTCCCTCAGGACTGGCTTCAGCCGTGCTGGCAGGACGGGTGTCCAGCCCCGGGAGGCTCGGGGGAGCAGGCGGTGTCCCCACGTCCCCGTGCCACCACCCCGCCGAGCGCGTGTGGTGGCCGTCCCGCCGAGGGAGCTGACAACCCAGAGCCACCGGCACGACGGAAAGACAAACACCGGTTAACTGTCACCGGGGGCGGTAGGACCGACGCTTCCCAAAAAGGCCACCATTCCACCACCTCTTCTCCCCACGGGTTGTACCCCTTGGGAGCGGGGTACCCAGCGGGGCCGCAGCCCCCCCGCTTTGACACGGACCTGGGGAGAGGTGGGACGTCAGGGATCGGCAGCAGATTTCAACTGCTCCTGCGCCGTCTCAGCAACACCGGGAGGTTTCCAGGATCCCGGAGGGACGGACGCTTCCCATCTCGGATCTGTAACCAGTGATGGCTGGGTGCACCCAGACTTGCTGCAGCGCAGGACCCGCTCCCTCCCCGAGCTCTCCGGTTACCCGCCACGATCCCAGCAATCGACGTGGCTTTCAAGGGAGCTGATGGAAGAAAGTGTCGGTCCCCCCCCCACCCCTCCCTTTCCATCCCTTTTCCAGGCAGCAAAGCTCTTCCCCAGGGGAATGCAAGCAGCTCCTCAGCATGCCGATGGGACCCGGGGGTTTGCAGCCTCCCGGCGGGCACGGCGCCGTGGCCTGCCCTCGTGGCCACGTGGCAACCGGGCCTGGCCAGGGAGAGGGACGTTGGGTTTGGATCCCGTTGGTGGCCCGCGGTGGGATGCCTTCGCCTTTCCCCAGGAGGACGGATTCCTTCGCACCAAAGCAATGGCATTAGAATAAACGATTGCTGCTCGATCCCAGGCCCTGCGCTGCCTTCATTCTGCGCTAACCAAATCCAGCATTTCTAAATATACACTGGAGCCTTATTTTCTCGCTCCGATCTTTATTTGCCTCTGGATAAGCTGAAACAGATGGGGTGTTTCACAACAGCCGCTTGCTGGGGATGTCAGATGGGGAAGGGCACACCCCTGCTGCTTTTCTGGGAAAAATCCCTTTTCCAGAAGCTCCGGTGAAGATGATGCTGGTCCTCTGGCCTTCCCTGGGGCCATCGCCTGCCCGTGAGCGCTCTCGGGGCTGCCGCAGAAGGGGCGAGAGGCCGGCCGGTTCCCAGCTTGGTGCTGCGGGCTGGCGGTGGTGGGCACTGGGATCTGGTGGGGGATGATGCGTTTTGGAGGCTGGACTGAGAGAAACAGCCTCCTGGAGCAGAGAGAAGAGGCAGGAAGAGAGAAAACACTGTGTAAATCCCCCAGTTTGGTGGCGTGAAGTTTTCTCTGTGGAGCTCGAGGCAGGGTTGCTTGTTTCGAGGTGCTGAGAGCTTTGAGCCAGGGGTGGCGGTGGGCTCCTGCAGCCCGGGGAGGGGTGCAGAGCTCCTCGGCGGGGTGCAAGGGCACCCCCTTTGCCTCCTCGCAGCTCGGGGCGTGCGCGTCGCTGCAGGTTTGGGGGCAGCCACGGAGGCTCCGCGTTCCCCCCACCCCGCGCAGCCTGGGCGCCGCGCGGTGGGGCGACGGGGGTCCAAGAGCGAAGGGCTGCCCTGGGCCAGTCGTAAAGCCAAAGGCAAAAAGTCGTCTCCAGGCTTGAGTTTGTAAGAAAACCTCCTCCTGGAACCAGGATAAATTCCAGAGCGGAAGAGCCTGGCTTGGGTTTGTCCCCCCAAAACAATGGCAGCGCGATCCAGGAGGGAGCCAGGCTGAGCCCTGCGGACTCGTGGCACTGGTGGGCCAAACCCCATCCGGGTGCGGATCTGGAGCTGGGCAAGGCTGCGTCTGTCCGTCCGTCTGTCCTTCCTCGGCAGCACCGGTGTGGTGTGACCCAGGTCCCGGGAGCCCCGGCCGGGGCCCGGCCGCCGACCAGTGCCCCCGGCTCTGTTTTGGCTTCGCCTCCCGGACGGCATCAGCCGCGGTTTCCACGGGGCCATGGGACCTCGGTAAGGCTTCCCGGGGAGATTGTTGGCCGGGGCTGAGGCAGCCTGCATGGTTCTCATTTACTGTGATATATTTGGGGAAGGGGAGAGCTGTCTAGGGAGCGGAGAGGATTGAAATATGAAAGTTAATTAAATAAAACCATCAGTCAAAGAAAACAGGCCTTCCCCCCACCTCCCCAGCATCCTTTGACTGTTCAGAAGAGATGGGCTGGGGCCAAAACCAGTTGTAGTCGTTTTAATGATTTGGCCATGAAGATTTTCACTTATAGGCTGTTTGAGGAAAATAAATGGAAAAAAAAAAAAAAAAATATATATTCCATGCCTGGGGCTCCCTCTTAATAGAGACATAAAGATGACTTTGACATTCCCAGAACCGCAGCGCCCCGGGAAGACATGGGCTTTGCATGTTATTGTGCAGGGCTGCTGGAGGAGAGCGGGGAGGGATTTTTCTCTGGAGTGGGAAGCCAGAGCAGCAGAGTCCACATCTCTGAACATCCCCCCTCGTCTCCTCCCCGGGGACGCGCGGAGGGAGAGGTTGTTGCTGGAGCTGTGTGCGGTTACCGTTAATGTTTGCTCATTCATGGGATTGATTGGTTTTTAATTAAGGAGGCCGTTTGGCATCCCGGCTCTCGGTATCAATGACAAAAAGGGACTCCTGTGTTCTCCCCCGGAGGTGGCATCGCCTTCCGCGGGCTGGGGACCAAGCGGTTGGTAGATGCACCATCCTAGAGCTTCAAAGAGCTTTGCTGGCATCTCCCCCGCCCGCGAAGCACGACAGAATAGCAGCACGCTGGGGCTCGGGGGGGGGGGGGGGAGGGATTTTTCCACATCCGTCCTTAGCAGCGTTGGCAGCGCCGTTTCGCCCCTGCCCCTCGCGCGCAGCCCGGCCCAGCTCAGCTCTCCCCGGGCTCCCTTCTCCTCCGGCCGTGCCCCGCCACGTGCCGACGCGGGGGCTGGCGGATCATTTCAGTCGAAGTGCCTCCGCGGGAGCTCCCCTTTTGCGGAGAGGTTTGGGGGGGGGGGGTGTGTGAGCTGGACAAAGGCAGGTTTATCAGCACGTTCAGGAAAAATCCCGGCTGGAAAAGAAATCCAGCCGGCCGCTTCGGAACTGTGAGCTCCGGGGGGGGGGGACACGTTTCGAAACCTGAGGGTGGGTTTGCCACCCGGGTTTGCGCATCCTCCCTGGCCAGCGCGGGTACCCCGCGCTCGGAGGTGCCCGCGGAGAGCAGCACGTGCCACGGGCGAGCTCGCCCAGCCTTGCTCCCCACTCGGGGCAAATTTGGAGCTTGGGGCTCAAGCAACGTCCGCCGGGCCTGGCAGAGCTGGCGAGGGTGGGCTGGGGGGTCGCGCTGACGTGGCGGTGCGGCGGGCAGGCGGCTCGGGTGGCAGGCAGAGCAGCCCCGTGTCCCCCCGCGGGCTTTGCCAGGGTGGCACGGTGACAGGCAGAGAGCAACCCCCCCACCACCACCAGGTAGGGCCAGGCGGGGATGCCACAGCCACGTTTGCTTGTGCTGAACACGCAGAAATGGAGCCGGGAAGGCCGGTCCGCTACGCTTAAACCTCAAAGTCGTTAATAAAGCGGTAATTAAAAGCACTTGGAAAGAGCGGCCCTGCCAGAAGGAGAGGCAGAGACACAAGAGCCTTTCATTGTTTAACGGGTTGTGCCCGTTCGTTGGTGGAAGGCAGCCACGGAGGCTTTTGGCGACCGTCCCCTCTGCCCAGCGTGCAGGGTTGTTTATTCTCCCGGTTATGAAACGCAGCAGAAGGGCTGCCGAAAAAGCCGGGGCCGGGCCTGGCCCCGCGACGGGGCACGGAGCAGGAGCCTCCCCCTCTCCTCTTCGCCAGCCGGGGGTCCTGCCCGGCTCCTCATCCTCACCCGCAACCCCCCCCCCCCCCCAGCCCCATCGCCACCTCCCTGGCCACACAGCAGCGGGCAGAGCCACCCCCCTGCCGTGCGGTGCCCCCGGGGCGGGGGGAGATGACATCTCCGGGGGAAGCCTCCCAACTAGTTTTCAGCCCCGATTCGCTTCTCCTGGGGGGGGGAGAGACGAGACCCATGTGAAGAGCGAGGACTCCACCAAGGACCGGACTGGTGTGTGCCGCTCTGCTAATCATCTTCTATTGTTTGCAGCTCAATTACACCCGACCGGGGCTTCCAAAGCTCAATCCGAGGCTGTTGGAAAACTGGAAGAATGAAGTGAAGGAGAAGGGCCGCATCAACTGTCCCAACAACGTAAGGACTGTGTCTGTTCTCCTCTGAGCTGGCTGCTCTCGGTGTGCAAGATAAAGCGGGGAGGTTTGGGGGCAGAAACCCACAAAAGCCAAGTTTTTGTCGGGCCCCGGGTGAAGCCGGCGGTGATGCTCAGACCCTCGTTTCACCTCCTCTCCCTGGGGTTGCTGCCGTGCCTGGTGGAAGCGCGTCCCACCTTTGGGACCCTCCTGGTGCGCTCGAGCCACCGGGCTTGGGGACCGGGCCACCCTTTCCCCAGGTGCCCTTGGGCTGATGGTTCAGCGTTGCCTGGTTCGGGCTCCGGAGCTGCCTTTGGGAAGCTCCCGAGATCTGGACGGGGCGAGGGCTACACGCTCTGCGCTCCAGGAGCCTTTTTAGGCAGAGAACCTGCTTTTCCCCGAGTAAAGCCGGGGCTGGTTTCAAGCCATTCTTTTTAAAGCCCTGTGACAGGCAAAGACCTCGGGGACGTGGTGCGTGTGCTTCATCTTGCTGTAAAATGCAGCTTGGCCTGGGCTGGCATGGAGGTGAACTCCACCCTCGTGCTGGGCCATTGATTTATCATCTGAAACAAAGCCTTGCTAATGGGGGTTTTGAAGGAGGCTGTTACCGCAAGGCCCGGGGAGATGCGCTGGCTAATTAATGTCATACACAGGCGCTTTGAAAAGACGTTGCTCAGAAACTGGTCATGCGGCTGTTCCCTGGGTGATTTCTCTTCTCCGTTAAGCGTCTGCTGTGGCTCCAAGAACTCCTGTAGCCCAGCAGGACCTCCCGCTCGCTCACAAATGCGCGTTTTCCACGGAGGCATTTAGGGGAGACATTTTTCAGCCCTGTTGCAGAGGGATGTGGCCACATGACTCCCATTAGCACTAATAGGAAACGTGTGACCGGAGCCCTCCGTGCCTCGCAGAGCGTTAACCTCACCCTGCTCGGCCTGGGCCAGTGGCCTTGCTGGCACAGTGGCCCCGGCACAGGGCAAGGCACGGAGGCGAGGGGGGACGGTGGCAAACCCTGCTTTGTTTCCTCCCACAGTGCTGTGAAGCCATTTACTCCAGCGTCTCGGGGCTGAAAGCTCACCTGGCCAACTGCAACAAGGTAGGTCCCTCCTTTTACAGCCTCGGCTCAGAGGTGGGGTTGGGGTTGGGGTTCCTCTCCCCCATCCCCAGCTCGTTGGGAAGCAACAGGCCAAGGGACAACAGCACAGGTTAAAGGGCCGTAGGTGCTGGGAGGGCTGGCCGAGCAGTGCTGCTGCCCGTTGAGTTGTCACCGCTCGGCCCGTTGTCACACCATCCCGGTCTGGCTGCTCGGCACCATCTTCCCGGGCGGGCAGGATCAAACCCCCCGGGCAAGCTGAAGGCAGAAGAGGCTCGAGCCGAGCAGATGCGCTGGAAGGGGGATTTCGCTACCTGCCCCAGCCTTGGCGGGGAAGCCTTGCAACGGCAAACATCTCACCCGAGAGCCCGGACCTCCGACACGCCGAGCACCCCCCTGCCTTGCCATCCCCATCCCGCAGCAGCCCCTGCCCAGCTGGGCTCCTGCAGCCCACCCACCCCCCCCCCCCCCCCATCGCTCACGAGCCCTCGACCACCCAACGTGGCCAGCACCTCGCACGCAGCCACGCGCCGACCGCAGCAGCTCGGAGCCGGGGAGCTGGGCGTTGGAAGCTGAACGTTTCCCGAGGCCGGTGGGCATCTGCGAGTCTTTCTCCGTTGATTTGGGCAGCCCTGCAGCACCTCGGGAAGCCCGGCAGGAGCTGCTGGAGCTGAGGCTGGAGGAGGTGGCCAGTCTGGGTGCACACCAGTGCCCTGTCACTCGACGCCGCCGGCTGCAGTGAGCTCCGGTGGCCCGCAGTCACCACGGGGGGAGGGACCGGGAGCTCAGAGTAGGTCCCTCAAATTGGAACTGAGTAAGAGCTGGTAAAGCTTTATACCCTGAAACATTTCCAGCTGCAGCTTCCATTGAATGGAGCTTCCAGGAGGCAGCTCCAATACATACCCCGTGGTTATTAAAAACACAAACTCCCGCGCTCCTCCAGCACTAGCTGGAACATCAACCCTTAATGAGCTCATTTAGAAAATGGGCTGCAGAGATCCAGCAGAAGAAGCTGTATTTATGCAGGATAAAAGTGCCGGCACAGGAGACTAGGGCAGTTCCTTTGCTAGCCTGCAGCACCAGGCAGCCCACCGGCAAACAGTCTCGGAGGGAAAAGGGAGCCGTTTTCTGGCTGGTTCTGGGCACAGAAAGCAGCTGGACGTTTGCACGAGCATTTTCTGTAACAGCAGAGCTGCAGCCTCCGGGTCCGGCGAGGCCGGCGTAGCTGGGGCTGAGTGTTGGGGGTCAGCGCTGGGGGCAGCTCGCTGCTTCGCGTCCCCCACGCGCCGCCGTCAGCGGGACTCCCCGCCCTTACGGAGGATTTGGTTTTGCAGTGGGTACGTGCGCCACCAAATCTGGCAGGAATCACAGCCCCTCCCGGGCTGGCCCGTGATTTCTGCTGTAAAATCCTGCAGAATCGGTTGAAATACATCAAAGCCTTACCGAGGAGCGGAGGATGCTCCCAGGCAGCGCCTCATCCTCAGCGGGGATTGATGCACCGAGGTGATTTTTGCATGAGTATTTCTGAAGCCAGCCTGCAGCGTGGCCAGGCCTGCCCGGGTCCTGAAATGAAAGACCTGTCTAACTCCAGATTTACAGCACGGAGCCAGCTACGGAGAAATTCCCAGGGAACATATATATCGCCTGGAGGGGCCCATCCATAAACCCCTCGTCAACAGAGAGCGCATTATCTCCCCTGTGCCGTGAACTGCGGCAGAGCCAGGAGATCAGTCATCCCCACAAGGGCCCTAATGACAGAAATCCAGCAGTTGCTGCGTCTCTTTGACAGCGTAAAAGGGAAATTAGGTGAGTCCGTTGGACATAAATTAGACGGCGGCTCAGTCGCAGGAGATCACAAATCTGCTGAGAGCGGGGGAACGGGGGCGCTGGGCCCCCTCGGCCTCCCGCACGCCCCGGGGACACACACACACACAGACACACACAGACACACAGACACAGACACAGACACACACAGACACACACAGACACAGACACACAGACACAGACACAGACACACAGACACACAGACACAGACACACACAGACACACACAGACACAGACACAGACACACAGACACAGACACACAGACACACACACAGACACACACAGACACACACAGACACACACAGACACAGACACAGAAACACAGACACAGACACAGACACACACACAGACACACACAGACACACACAGACACAGACACAGACACACAGACACACACAGACGCACAGACACAGACACAGACACACAGACACAGACACACAGACACACACACGGGCTGAAATTCAGAGCAGAATTTGCAGTTGCAAGCTCCTGGCCCGGGACTGAGAGCCAGCAGAGAGCCGGTGTTTTAGAGATGAGCCTTATGTTTTCCGTTGCTTCGAGGTTCGAGCATCAGCCTCCCTTGGCAGGGGGGAGCAGGGCCGGGTGGGGGGGGGGGGGGATCCCCCCTCCAGGGCGTTTTCAGCTCTGCTCGGGGCTGCAAGAGGATGCTCTGTCTTGCAGGGGGACCACTCGGTGGGCAAGTACCGCTGCCTCCTGTGCCAGAAGGAGTTCAGCTCCGAAAGCGGGGTCAAGTACCACATCATCAAGGCTCACTCGGAGGTAAGGAAACATCTGGGGCTGCTCGGGGCTGGTCCCTGCTCCAACGCCTTCCACCCTTCCTGCCCTGCCCCTTCCACCCGTGTCAGCCAGCTCCCAGCAGTGCTGTGACAATCTTGGGGGGACACCCCCCACCCCCCCCGCCTCTCCCCATTCCCCTTTGGGTCCCCGACACCCCCAGGCCGGTTGCAGTTGCTCAGAGCTGGCCAACGGGGAGGTGATGCCAGCGGGACGCGGGGTGGTCCAGGTTTGGGCAGGCGAGGCGTGGGTTGTGCGTGCCGGTGCCCGGCCCCAGGACGGTCACTAACCCCCGTGTCACCCCACGGACGCAGAACTGGTTCCGAACCTCCGCAGAGGCCAGCCGGAAAAAGAAAAACAGGGAACAGCTTTCTTCCAGCAAAGAGGAGAAAAAAAAAAGCACAAGCGGGAAGAAAAGGGGGAGGAAACCCAAGGAGAGGCCTCCGGAAACGTCCCCGAAGGGCAGAGAGAGCGTGGCAGCAAAGACTAATCACAAGAAAACCCTCGAGCACTGGGAAGGCTCCCGAGGCAGCCCCGACGGGGACGAGCGCGTCCCCAAGCCCCCGAGCCAGCGGAAGGGGGGAGCCAGTAAGATGCCTGAGAAATGAGCAGCTCAGAGACTCGTCTCCGAGGATTTGTTTACAGCCCAGGGTAACAGGGTGGGGGTCTCTCCCAGTTTTCTGTCCTCCCCCCATCCCACCTCCGCGTGCCCCCCCCCCCCCACTCACCCCCCTTTTTACAAAAAAAAAAAAAAGAAAACACGACAAAAAAAAAAAAAAAAAAAAAAGAGAGAGAGAGACAGAAAATACCAATTAACCACTTTAAACAAGTCACGGACCTTGTTTCACACTGGAAAACAAACAGGATCAAGCAAGCTGGACCGTTCTCCACCCCCTGCCCGTGTACATACCCCCGTGGGACCCGGGCTGCTTGCCCCCAGCCCTGCCCACCACGTCCCTTCTTCCTCCCGGCGCCAAACTGGTGACGCTTGAGCGAAAGAAAAGTGCAATAGCAGCGGGGTCCCCGTGGATGGGGTCTCACTGCAGCTGCGTGGGGGGGGGGGGGCTGCCTGCTCTCTGTCCGAGCAGCCTCCGGCGGGCTCCAGCCTCCCTGCTCCCCAAAATATTTACCCCAGGCAGAGGGATGGCAGGATTTGGTGATGGGTGCTGGGGGGGGGGGGGGGGGGTGTTGGTCACGCTTTCCCCGCAGCCTCAGGCCCAGGGGGGCTGTGGTTGAGCAGGGCCCGGGTTCCGTGGTGTGTCGTGGTGCGTCGGGGGGCCGGCTCGGTGCGGGGGTTTGTCCCCGAGCCACGAGCAGAGGGACGAGGAAGGGAGCGTGGCACGGGGCCGGCAGAGCCCCCCGGGGCTAGCGGGGCTGGGGGGAGGAGGGAGCACCCCTGGAAGGCGGTGGGTGAAGGGGGTTGCGGTCAGAGGGGTCAGTCAGGTTGGGAGGTTGAAGCGGAGGTTGGGGGGAAGCGGGCGCGGAGGAGCCGCGTCCCTGGTGCTCGAGTTTGGCGTTGCAAACGTAGCTGGGCTCAGGGGGGAGCCGGCGGAAAAGGCGATTCAGGGGCCCCGTCGCGCCCCCCCGTCCCCAAGGCCCGGGGAGGAGGGACGGGGTTTCAGTCACCCAGGGAGGAGTGGGACGGGGACAGGGGCAGCATCAAGTGACAATCATGGGTCCTGTTTCGGGCGGGTGGCACTCGCCTTGTCCCCCCCCCCCCGGGCTAGGACCCGCCGTGGGGTGAATCTCGGTTTCGCCGAGATGCCTCCAAGCCCCCCACCATCTCCCTCGGGGTCCGGAGCCCCTGCACCCCGCGCTGTCCCTTGCTTGTTCTCCTTCCTCGGGCTTTTCTTTGCGTCTGTCCTAATACCGTCGTAACACCTCGCTCCGGCCTGGAGGGATCCATCCCCGGACTGGGATGTGTCTGTCTCCAGACAAAAACCAGGCTACCTCGCTCCTTGGGAAACGGGCACGTTTTCTCTCGGGAACAGAACAGAAAACCTTAATTCGGATTTTTTTTTTTTTTTTTTTTTTACCCCTGTGCAGAGCCGGGAGGGTGGCGTCGGGGCGGGGAGGAGAGCTTCTGCTTTTACTTTAATCAATTAAAACCTCAACCCTCATTTTCCTTCACTGCTCTTCACCCCCCCCCCCCCCCGCCGGAGGCTGGGTATCATTTCCCCGCTCCGAGGAGCCGCTCAGTAATAATTAACGCCCTTTCCTCTCCGCTGGCGGGTGGCTGCAGCCACCGAGGGAGGGAGGGGACGGGCGATGCCCCCGCTCCTGCCGCCTGCGGGGCGAGGGAACCCCGCCGGGGGTTGCGCCGGGCTTCCACGCAATTAGCGCGCGGGCTTAATGAGTCGCGGCGGCTCAGCTTTGCGCTCCGAAGGATCTTTGGTTGGGTGGTGTCGGCGAATCCCGGCTCCCCCCGGGGAAGGGAGGAGAGCTTCGGGAGGTGGGGGGGCCTGGGGTCTTTTTGGTCATGATGGGGGGGGTGGGGGGGGAACGTGGGGAAGCTGTCGTGGGTGTGGGGACGCTGTCCTGGGCGATGGCATTTTGCTGTGCTGAGCCCGAGGGATGGCACGGCTGTCCGCAAAGCCCCCGGCCCTCTGGAAGGGCCGGCGAGGAGGGACCCCCCCCCCACACCTAAAGCTGTGCTTGGGGGGGGCGGGGGGGGGGGGGGCACGTCACGGCTCCCGGCGGGGGGGTGTCAGGCAGAGCTGGGGACCCGGCACCGAGTTTGGCACCGAAATCTTTGCGAAGGGAACCGCTGGATCCTGAAATCGTGTCCCACCATGGGGGGAAACCCCCACCCCCCACCCCCTCCCAGCAAAGCTCCTGACCCAGGGAGGTTGGACCCGGGGACGGGGGGGGGGAGCTGGTTTGGATGTCACCTCACAATCCCCACCCCACCCCCCACCCCCCACCCCGGCCTTGGGGGATAGCACAGGGCTCGATTCTCATTAAAACCCGACTAATTGGCTTCTCATTGATTAAATTCACCGGCAGAGCTGTGCCCCGTGCTGGGGGTGAACCCCGGTGCGGGATCTCAGCCGGGAGCTGTGTGGGGTGGGGGAGAGCTGGGGAAGGGCAGGTTTTGGGGCGGGGGGGGGGGGGGGACGGACACACACACGTTGTGGGGTGCAGCCCAAAACCCGTCCCACGGCTTCGGTAACGAGCGTCCCGGGAGGAGCGAGGGGCAGCCCCGGTGGCCTCGGGGAATTATGGGGGGGGGGGGGGGACACACCCCATCTCAGAGGGGACCCCGGGGACGGTCGGGGGTCTCAGAGGGGACCCCGGGGACGGTCGGGGGTCTCGGGGCGAGCGGTGGGCTCAGGGTGCTGGGGACAGAGGTCCCGGTGCTGGGGCTGTCCCCTGTCACCCCCAGAGCTGAGAGACTCCCTACAGCCCCCTGTGAGAGCAGCACCTTGGTCAAACGGATAATTTTTATGAGAAAGTGAAATCTTCAGGGTTTTTTTTTTTTTTTTTTCCCCTTAAAAGGTGTTTTTTCCCCTACTAGCCGTCACTCAAGAGGAATATGTTCTCCCACCGCCGCCTTCTCCGTGAGACATCTTTTACTCTCCTGCTTGTCGGGGAAGGCTCCAGGGTGATCCCGGGAATACTGGCAGCGGGAGCCCGGTGGGTTGTACCTGTTGGGTTGCACCCGTTAGGTTGTACCTGTCAGGTTGTACCTGTTGGATTGCACCCATTGGGTTGTACCTGTCGGGTTGTACCTGTTGGGTTGAACCCATCGAGTTGCACCCGTTGAGTTGTACCTGTTGGGTTGTACCTGTCAGGTTATACCTGTTGGATTGCACCTGGTGGGTTGTACCCGTTGGGTTGAACCCATCAAGTTGCACCCGTTGGGTTGTACCTGTTGGGTTGTACCTGTTGGGTTGAACCCATCGAGTTGCACCCGTTGGGTTGTACCTGTTGGGTTGTGCCTGTCGGGTTGTACCTGTTGGGTTGAACCCATTGAGTTGCACCCGTTGGGTTGAACCCATCGGGTTGTACCTGTTGGGTTGTACCTGGTGGGTTGAAGCCATCGAGTTGCACCCGTTGGGTTGTACCTGTTGGGTTGTGCCTGTCGGGTTGTACCTGTCAGGTTATACCTGTTGGGTTGTACCTGTTGGGTTGAACCCATCGAGTTGCACCCGTTGGGTTGTACCTGTTGGGTTGTGCCTGTTGGGTTGTACTTGTTGGGTTGAAGCCATCGAGTTGCACCTGTTGGGTTGTACCTGTTGGGTTGTGCCTGTCGGGTTGTACCTGTCAGGTTATACCTGTTGGGTTGTACCTGTTGGGTTGAACCCATCGAGTTGCACCCGTTGGGTTGTACCTGTTGGGTTGTACTTGTTGGGTGGAACCCATCGGGTTGCACTGGTTGGGTTGTACCTGTTGGGTTGTACTTGTTGGGTGGAACCCATCGGGTTGCACTGGTTGGGTTGTACCTGTTGGGTTGCACCCAGTGGGTTGCACCCGGTGGGTTGCACCCGGTGGGTTGTGCCCGGTGGGTTGTGCCCGTTCGGGTGCTCCCCGCGAGGCAGCAGCCAGCGGGGACAGACTCGCCGTAACCTGGAGGCTGCGGGGTGAGACAGGGGACGAGCGCATCCTCTCCCCTTCCGTCCCCTCACCCACGGGGGTTTGGAGACCCCCAAATCCACCAACGTGGGACTCCCCGCCCCCCCTCCCCCCCCATGCCTGGCACACCCCCCCCCCGCCCTCTGTGCCGGGGGTCTGAGCCACTGGGTCATCCCCTGCGGCAGCGGGGAATAACCTACACTTAATGTAAAGGCGGGTGAAGGGGGAGGGAGCAGTGGGGTGGCACCCCCACAGTCCTGCCCCGCTCCCGGGGTGCTCGGGGGGGCGGGGGGTCGGTCACAGTCGGTGGCGGCTCCTCCCGGGGGGGTCCTGCCTCTGCAGCACCCTGGAGACAGCAACACCCCGTCCCCACCCGCTGCGGAGACCCACCACCGTCCCGTCGCCCACGTCCCCGAGGAAAGGGCTAAACCTCCGTGGGGTGGGGGACGGGAGGGCTGCGACCCCACGGGAGGAACCTGGGGGGGGCCATCCCCCAAAACCTGGGGGGTGGGGGGCACGAGACCCTTGGCAGCACCCGGCGGGGTCGGCTGTGCCCCCCCCAGGCAGGGAGCGAGGGCAGAGTCCGGCCGCGCTGGGGTTGCATCGCTCGCGCCCGTCAACCTTGGGAGCGTTTTGTTCTTTTCTTTCTCTCCTCGTGACACCCATCCCACGGCATATCCGAATGTTTCTCGTCGATGCCAGTTATTAGTGCATAAGTGTATTTTGGGGAAAAAAAAGAAAATGGAAAAAAAAAAAAAAAAAAAAGAAAAAAAAAAAAAGAATTTTCAATTTATCACTTGTAACCATATATATAAATATATAAATATATATATTAAAAAGTGTTTATTTGCAAAAAATAAAAATTGTTTTAACAGTAAACTATCTTATAATAAACTCCCGATTTGTGACGATCTGTTCTTTTTGTTAATCATTGACAAATCCTCAGTTGGAGAGTACTGTAACAGCAGCTCTTAACAGCCGCGCCGCCGAGCACCGCGGAGGGGTAACTCGATGTACTGTATGTATTAAAAACAGCTGTATCGAATAAATGTTTATTGATTTTTTATTATTACTATTATCATCGTTATTTCGCAGTTGGGTGGGAGGGTTGGAGGCGGGAAGGGTTTGTCCTTCCCCCTGGGGGTGGCTGAGGAAATTTCCGAGGACATCCAGGCTCGCGCCTGGGTTGAACCCCCCCCCCCCCGGTTCCCATCCCGCTGGGGCCCCCCCAAAACTGGGACAGGGTGACGGGGGGGTGGGGGGGCCAGGCCGAGGACCGAGGATGCTTCTCGCAGCATCCGGCTCCCCCCACTCCCACGGCAAAAAATCCCCCCTCAAAACCACCCCAAGCTCTCCGCTCCCCAGCACCCAGTGACCAGTTCAGGGCCTGGGGCCACCCGGATCCCCGGTGCCCCCCCAGTTCTTCTGGGGTGGGGTGTTGTTGGGGGGGGGGTGTGTTTGCTCTGTGCTGCACCCCTCAGCTGCTTGGGCACCCACCGTGCCCATCTGCACCCCACAGCACCCACTCATGCCCACAGCACCCACCTGTGCTCACACCACCCATCTGCACCCCACAGCACCCATCTGCCCCCCCGAAGCATCCACCCGTGCCCACACCACCCACCTGCACCCCACAGCACCCACCCGTGCCCACACCACCCACCTGCACCCCACAGCACCCACCCATGCACACACCACCCACCTGCACCCCACAGCACCCACTCATGTCCACACCACCCACCCGCACCCCACAGCACCCATCTACCCCCCCCAAGCATCCACCCGTGCCCACACCACCCACCTGCACCCCACAGCACCCACCCATGCACACACCACCCACCTGCACCCCACAGCACCCACTCATGTCCACACCACGAACCCGCACCCCACACCACCCATCTGCACCCCACACCACCCACTATCCCCCCTGAAGCACCCATCCTGCACCCCGCAGCACCCACCTACCCCCAGGATCACCCACCCGTGCACACACCACCCACCCGCACCCCACCCCACCCACCTGCACCCACCCCACCCACTATCCCCCAGAAGCACCCACCCGCACCCCACAGCACCCACTCCTGCCCACGCCACCCAGCCGCACCCCACACCACTCACTATCCCCCCCCCGAAGCGCCCACCCGTGCCCACACCACCCACCCGCACCCACCTACCCCCAGAATCACCCACCCGCGCCCACACCACCCACTATCCCCCCCCCCTCAAAGCACCCACCCGCACCCCACACCCCCCCCCCCCGAAGCCCCCCACCCCCTCCTGCCCACAGCACCCACCTCCCCCCCCCGAATCACCCACTCATCTCCCACGCTCCCCACTCTCCCTTCCCCGGCCCCGCACTACAAATCCCGGGGAGCCCCGCGGCAGCACCGCCCCCCTCCCCGTCCCCCCCCCCTCCCCGTTCCCCGCCCCTCCCCGGCAGCACCATGGCCGCGGCCCCGGTGGCCGAGGGGGCTCCGGTGGAGCCGCACGACAGGTAAGACCCCCCTCCCGTGACACCCCACTCGGGACGGGACCGGGATCGCAACGCCCCGGAGCCGCCGGGAACCGGCGGCTCCGGGGCGTTGCGATCCCGGTCCCGTCCCACGATGCCACTTCCGCGAGTGGGGCCTCCCCGATCGCATCGCTCCTTCCTTTTCACCCCCCCCCCCCCAAAAAAAAAAAACCCTTTGCCTCTTCCCATCCCAGCCAGCAACACCGCGGATGCATCCCATTGCAAATATCGCCCTCCAAAAAAAAAAAAAAATCCATTATTTTTTCCAAACCGGCCTTATTTCTGGTTTGATTGCTTTTGGTTTTAGTTTTGGGGCTTTTTCTTGCCTTTTTTATTTTTTTTTTTTTTTTTTTTTTTTTTTTTTAAGCTGCCTTCATTTCCTTTAATTAGCAAACAAGCCAGCACATGCGCCTGCTCCAACGAGCACAAGGTGCCGGCGGAGCGGGAAAAACTGCAAATTTCCTCCCCTCCCACCCCCAAAAAAACAAAAAAAAACAACCCACCAACCAAACACACGGGGTTGGGGGTTATTTTTATCCCCCCACGCACGTTTTCCACTCCCAAACCTCACGCGTGGAGGAGCGTGACGGCTCCCAACCACCAAATACTTGGGGATGGGCTCCCAGCATCACCAGAGCGGCAGCGAAACTGGTTTGGGGGATGCGAGCACCCCTGGTTGGAGGGTACCAGCCCCCCCCCCCCACCCCCCAATCCCGGGGTGTCCCCCCCGGCCCCGCTTGAGTCGGTGCCGAAACACCCCCCCGTTTTTGTTTTTTTTTTTTCGGCAACGGACTAAGGAGCCGGCCGTTGCCTTTGCCCTTCCCGTGAGTCAGCGGCGGGTAGCAGGGTGGCCGAGGATGAGGAGGGGAGGAAGGAGCCGCCCCGAGGAGCGCCGGCCGGGCGGGGGGGATGAGTAACCGCGTTGTATAACCGAGCCCCTTCCACCGCGGAGCGAGCCTGACCGCGCCGTTCGGTATAAATAGCAGCGAGATAATTGGGGTTTGAAGAGGGGAATGTTTGTCCTTTTGTCGTTAGGAACCCGAGTCCTGAATAGAGCTGGGAGGGGGCTGGGCTGCCCCCGGGGTGGGGGGGGGGGGGGGGCGCGGGGCCAGGTTGGGGAGGAGGGGGTGTGATGGCCGATGGGCTCGCGGCGGGGGCACGGCACGGCGGGGCTGCCGGGCAGCGTCCTGGCACCCCTGGAGCCGCTGGTGGTGGGGTGGGAGGTGGGTCCCTCCATCCCGTGGGTGAGTCCTTCCACCCCTTTGGCAGGTTCTTCCATCCCATGGATGGGTCCCTCCTCCACCTCTCGGACAGGTTCTTCCATCCCTTGGGTGGGTCCTTCCATCCCTTCTTTCATCCTGTGGATGGGTCCATCCCTTGGGCAGGTCCCTCCATCCCTTGGGTGGGTCCGTCCATCCCTTGGGTGACTTCATCCTGTGGGTGGGTACTTCAACTCCTTCTTTCATCCTATGGATGGGTCCATCCCTCGGGCGGCTCCCTCCATCCCTTGGGCGGGTCCCTCCATCCCTTGGGTGGCTCCCTCCATCCCTTGAACAAGTTCCTCCATCCCATGGATGGGTCCCTCCACCTCTCGGACAGGTTCTTCCATCCCTTGGGTGGGTCCTTCCATCCCTTCTTTCATCCTATGGATGGGTCCATCCCTTGGGCGGGTCCCTCCATCCCTTGGGCGGGTCCCTCCATCCCTTGGGCGGGTCCCTCCATCCCTTGGGCGGGTCCCTCCATCCTTTGGGTGGCTCCCTCCATCCCTTGGATGAGTTCCTCCATCCCATGGGTGGGTACCTCCACCCCTTCTTCCATCCCTTTGGGCAGGTCCCTCCACCCCTTGGGCAGGTCCCTCCATCCCATGGATGGGTCCCTTCATCCCTTGGACAGGTTCTTCCATTCCGTGGGTGGGTCCCTCCATCCCTTGGGTGACTTCCTCCATCCCTTGGGTGGGTACTTCAATTCCTTCTTTCATCCTATGGATGGGTCCATCCTTTGGACAGGTCCCTCCATCCCTTAAGGCGGGTCCCTCCATCCCTTGGGCGGGTCCCTCCATCCCTTGGGCGGGTCCCTCCATCCCTTCTTTCATCCTATGGATGGGTCCATCCCTTGGGCGGGTCCCTCCATCCCTTGGGTGAGTTCCTCCATCTGATGGGTGGGTACTTCAACCCCGTCTTTCATCCCATGGATGGGTCCCTCCATCCCTTGGGTGGGTCCCTTCATCCCTTGGACAGGTTCTTCCATCCCGTGGGTGGGTCCCTCCATCCCTTGGGTGAGTTCCTCCATCCTATGGGTGGGTACCTCCACCCCTTCTTCCACCCCTTGGGCGGGTCCCTCTACCCCTTGGGAAGGTCCCTCCATCCCAACACTTCCTGAAGCCTTTCCTTGGATGCTCCCTGAACAAACCTCAGCCCCTGGCCTGGCTTGCTCGCGGGGTGGTGGGATCCGGCCCCGTCTCACCCTGGTCCCTGGACTGGGGGTTCCTGGTGTGGGGCCCCAGGGTTTTGCACCAGGCTGTTGCGATGCAACCGCTTTCGGCTTAAGTTAAAAGATGCTGTAGGACACCCAGCTCAGGGCTGGCCCGCGCAGGTCAGGCCCAACAAAAACCACGCTCAAAGATGGAGAAAAGCAGGTTTGGCCTCAGCGCACCCATGGGTGCCGCTCGCAGGGGTGGGAGCTGGGAGACAGACCCTTTCCCGTGGGGGACAAGCACCCCTCCGCTGTGGGTCTGGTGTGTCCTGATCTTTGACACGGATCCAGTGACAATAGTCGGGTTACAGCAGCCAAACCAGGAAAAGCCACGTGCAGTTTGGCTTCCGTCCTTAAATCGCAAGGAAAACCTGCCGAGCAGCTTTCCATCCCTGGAAGGAAAAAGGGATTTTTTTAATCCGATTTCAAGCCCAGCTCCCCGAGGCTGTGATTACAGAGGAGGGATTTGTGCTTAAAAATCATCTAGAAGACAAAAAAAGTCCCAAACCCAGGAATTTTGGCCTGTGCAACAGCTCGGAAACCGGGAAGGAGTTGGGAAGCGGAGGTGATTTGCGGAGGAGCGTGTGCTGGGAGGAAGGGTCAGTGACTGCCGGGGGGTCAGCGCCGGTGCGGGCGATTCCCATCCCACCTGGGAGCCCGGCTGGGATGTCGGGAGAGTTGCTCCCGTCGCTTGGACTTTTTAGACAAAGGCAGGAAAAAAGGCACCGGGGAGCGTGCGATAAGGAACAATGTCGCCTTGGCGAGGGCTCGGGCTCCTCACCGCCAAGTTCCTCGTCCCTTTTCTTTTTTGCTTCTTTAGTGAGAAAAGAATAGAAAGCGCTGCGGAAGAGAATTTTTATTTTTAAAACCCCTGAAAGAGCTTTGGCAGAAAAAGGGGAGTCCGTGCTGAAATCACAGGATGGAAAAGGCTCCTTTGGTCATGGCTGGCGTCGTCGGGGCAGCAGCCGCGGCTCGAGCTGGGGACAAGTTACCCCCGAAACCCCCCCCATCCCACTCCTCCCGCAGCCCCTGTTCGGGGACCAGTCAGTCCCTCGTCCCCAGTTTCCAGCAGCGCTGTAGTCACTCGAGGTGTGTTTCGGGGTGATGCTCCCCCCTTGCAGGAAGGGGGTCAGTTTGGCCATGCCCAGTGCCCCCCATGTTCAACGGGGGGTTTGCTGAGCACACCGGGATGCAGCGTGTGTGTCCCCCCCGCCTCTGGAATAGCCCCAATTTTATTATTTTAATATTCCATATCTATATGGAATAGTCCTTCAGGGAAGAGGAGGAGGAAGGGGTCTTCTCCTCCCCGTCTCCGGCCCCATTTTGAGACGTTCAGCCCCGCTTGATGGTAAATGGGGGGGAGAATCCTCCCCACACCCCCTCGGAGCTCTCGTTCCGCCGTGCCGGGGAGGGCTGGGGGGCTCGTTTGGTGACCCCATCGCGACGAGCCGCGTCCCTGACTGAGCCAGCGGTCACCCCCGCTACCTCCTCCCGTTCTCAGCAGCCGCTGCAGGGCGGGGGGTGCTGCTCTGCCCCCTCTCCCTGGGGTGGGGGGGTGGGGGGGTCCTCCTGCCGCCGTGCCCGGCCCATCTCCCACCCGTCCTGCCCTTCGGCTGCTGCCCGGCTTCTGCCAGCCCCTGGGTGCCCAGGCTCCCTGGCCAGGCTGGCGCTGGGAGAGGGACCCGAAATGGCAAGGGGGGGGGCACACACAAACACACACACGACACCAGGCAGCTGGCAGGGGGAAGGCTGAGAGAGCAGATTGCAGGGCCCGAGCAGCCAGCGGGACGTTATTCTTAGCCGCCCGCAGCCCCGGGGTGTTGAGTTTCACCCACTTGTTTACTCCGGGGCCGAGGGGACGGCGAGGGGCAGCTCTTCCCCGGGGAGCTGGGGGGGGGGGGGCGCTCACAGGCGGCACCTCCCGCCACTGGGGGCTAAGGGTGAGCCCCACGCCGAAAACCCCACTATGGCCAGCAGCACCCCAGCTCCATCGGCTGGAAGCTGGGTGCTGGCAGGGGACCCCCCCCTCCATCCCTGCCACCCCCCCACCTTCCCTCCGGTGCCGCACACTTACCGGGGGGGGGGGGGGGGCGGGGGGGCTGCTGTCCCCAAGACCCCGGAGAGCCCCCAGCCTCCGAGGCAGCTGAGCGAGCCCCGGTCCCGGGGAACAGAGGCGCAGGGAGGGGGCCAGTGTTTATTTGCCTGGGCAGGGAGTGGTGAGGGGAGGTGTCGCTTTGCCCCCCCCAACCCCCCCCCCCCCCCCCCCCCCGGCTTTTTCTTTAATCAAGCCAGTGCTATTAATATCAGGTAATGAACGTAATCTCTAGGTTAAGCTATCCTCTTAGGCGTGCTGACCGCTCCGCAGCTCCCAGCAAAAGACACTCCCCCGGCAGCGCTCTGAGCTCCTTCCTCCACCTTCCACTCCTGAGCACACACACCCCCCCCCCCCCAACATCTGCTGGGGGGGGGTCTGCATCACCCCAGCCCCTCAGCATCCCGCAGTCCCCGTGCCGGGACACACACACACACACACACACACACACACACTCCCGTGCATGGCTCCTTGCACCGGGGTTCACCCGAGGAGCCCCGCTGGCACGGCCGCCCCCTCGCCGCGGTAGCGCCGGGAGGTTTTGGGGGGTTTTGGGGGGTGTCACCCTCTGCCCGGCATCCCCTTGTGCTCCGCAGCGGGGTGGAGATGAGCAGCCCCCCAACCTTCTCCAGCGTCCGCATATCAGGCTGCTGGGCCCTCGGGCCCGACGGCAGGTGAGTTCCTCCTTTGCTTCGCTTTTGGGTGGGTTTTTGCTATTTTTTTTTTCTTTTTTTTTTTTTTTTTAACCTCTTTGCTCTCCGTCGCTGCTCGCTGGAGTGAACCCTCGGTGGCCCCAGTCCCGGGTCCCCAGCTCCCAGCCAGCTGAGGGCTGCGAAAGCACAGGCAGCAGCTGGGGGGGAAGATC
Source organism: Tyto alba (assembly GCF_018691265.1). Classification (NCBI taxonomy): domain Eukaryota; kingdom Metazoa; phylum Chordata; class Aves; order Strigiformes; family Tytonidae; genus Tyto; species Tyto alba. The sequence continues at coordinate 16,243,988 of NW_024881308.1, forward strand.
AGCTTCCCGGGGGACAAGGGGTGAAGCCAGCCCGGCGCCGCTCGGCAGGCTGCGGGGACCCGGCCGCTGGATTTGGAGGGCTGAGCGCTGGGCTGGGTGCGGTGTTGAGGGGGTGCTGAGGAACGAGCCCTGGTGGCTTGCAAGTTCAGGTTTGGGGCTTTGCCGCTTTTCCTTGCTGGCTGCGGGAGCTGTTGGCACCTGCCGCCTTTCCCTTCCCGCCCCAGCACGGAGCCGGGGCGGTCGGAGGGCACCGAGGGCACGGGGATGGGGCTGGAGAGCCCTTTTGGGGAGCAGACCCCACGGGCAGGCATCCCCCCGGGGTCAGGCTTCCTCCTGGCAGAGGATGCACCGGCTACAGGGAAGGCAAAGCGTCCCCCAGAAGCCGGGGACAGTCTGCGGAGAGCTGGTGGCAGCCAAGCCCCCCGCGAGGGCTCTGCGGGAGAGGGGTTCCCAAGCCCGGGACGGTTTTTCTTTTCATATTTGCTTTGCTGTGGCATCGTGCTGCTGAAATCGGGGGGGGGGGTGTGCTCTGCTCGGGGGAGCCCGGGGAGGGTCTGCGGGGGGCGAGGACTGTCCTTTGGTTGGAGCAACGGCACAGATATCGGCGCTAAATCGAGAGTCACCTTCCGCCGGGGGCGAGGGGCACTGCACGGGCTTTGTCGCTGCTGCAGGGAATTTTGAAGAAGTGATAGGCAGGAATGGGCAAGGGAGATAGCTGCGCGAGGGCTGGGATCTGCCTTTCCTTCGGAGGGGAGGAGAGTCCCTTCCTGGCAAAGGCGGCCGCGGAAAACATCTACAAACAAGTGTAACATTAGGAGAAAATGCATGACCTTTGCAGAACTCCGGGACAGTCCCGCAGCCCTCCCCACGGCCGTGCTTATCTGAGATAAATCATGGGAAATGCTGATTTAAGAGGTGTAGAATATCTACCTCTTGTATAGATACAGACGGAATTCTGTATTTAGGTATCTATAGATACAGAGTTTAGGTGGAAGTCCAAGAGTATTTGGATGAGAGGAGGCGAAGCAGGCCAGCTCTTGGAACAGGATTAAAATGCTGCATCCAAGAGGACGGCTCGGCTTCTCACCGAGGGCTGTCCCGTGTCCCCACGCCGGTCCCTGCGTCCCGCAGCGATGCCCCGGCACGGAGCTGCTGGGTGGGTCCCCCCTGTGCCAGCCCCCGGGGAGCAGGGGGGTGACACACGGGGAAGCAGGGTGTCAGCTGTGACCGCAGCCTGTAATCCCGGGCACAGCCGGAGCCGTCGGGGTGCGAACCTCAGCCGGGAGATGGGTTGTGGCGATATTGGTCAAAGATGCTGGTAAGAGGCTTTGCAGAGCTCGGGCTCCCCTCCGGCTCGGAAAAACAGAGTTTTGCCCAACTTTGGGAATCGTGGGCTCGGCCGCGGAATCTACGGGCTGAGGTTGGCCCAGGAGAGCCGGGCGCTGATTTACACCGACGAGCAGAGCATCCCGAAACGCTCGCCGGGGGCCGGCATGTATCCCTGGAGGAAAATCGGCTGAGCAGCCCCGGGCGGCAGCGCCGGCGGCACGGCTCTGGAGTAACCGCAGTCCCGGGAGAGGGGCTGGGACACAGCTGAAAGGAACTGTTTTATTTTCTGGTAAACAACCGTGGTTTTGTCATCTCTGCTTTTATCAAGCCAAAATGACTTTGTTTATGCACCGGCGTCGACGGCTGATGTCAGCCCCGCGCTGGGAATAGCGCGCGGTGCTTAACTGCTGCTGCGGCGTCACCGGGGAGGGGGGGGGAGACTGAAATACCCCGCCTGGGTTTGCTCCTTCTGCCTCTTCAGTGGAAGGAGCCAGCAAGAAACCCCAGGAGGTTTTCCTGCCGGGTCTCACCTCCTGACGTTGCTTTTTAAAAGCGACGGTTGGGGTGTTCACAGCTCCTGGGTGAGCCGGAGGCCGGCGGTGCTCGATGCTGGCCGGGCTCGTCGTGCGAGGGCCGGGGTGTTGGTGGTGTGAGGCTGTTGCGGGGTGACTCTGTCAGTGCAGCCTTGTAGGGTGGGCATCGGGGTGAGGTGTCCTGGCGCAGGGGCAGGAGCTGCGGGAGCTCGGGCTGGTGTGCCGGGCGGGGGGGGAATCCCACCCTGCTCGGGGTGTTTGCTCCATCGCTTGATGCGCAGATGGCCGAAATGTTGATCTTTATCTAAAATTGTTTCAAAAAGGGCTAGGGCGGGGGGGGGGGGGGGGGGGAAGGGAATTAATCTTCATACCAAAACAGCTTAAAAGCAAACCAAAATCTGTAAAGCCCTGCAGTTTAAGCCCTTTCAAGAGCAAAAAAATAACAGAGAGGCAGCAAAACCCCACCAGCTCGGCTGGGCTGTACCAAACACTGCCCAGGTTTGGAGCGTTCAGTGCCCTGGGATGTTTGACCTTGCAGAGGTTTTGTTTCCAGCCCGGTCACGGTTGGAGAGGGGAGCAAACATGAGCAAGGAGAGCCCTTTGCACCTTCTCACAGGGAGGAGACATCCCTCCCGAGGCGGTGAAACAGCAAGCGGGGAGGAGCAGGAGCTGGTATAAATAATCCTCCCCATCCTTGTGCTGGCCGGGGAGCGTGGCTGCAGCTTATCTCCTGGCCAGAGGCCACTTATCGCCTCCCAGCCGCTGCTCTCCCGCTGCCAAACTCAAAAGGGCTCCAGAGGGTGTTTTTTTGCCTCTCCCTCCCCAGGGCTGCAGTGGGAAGGGAGATAAGAGAGAGGTATTTAGCAGGTCCAGGGCTCCGTCCGTGCTCGGTGCTCGCTCAGCCCGCACAGCAAAGCAGATGCAAATGGCTTGGCAGCCCCTCTGCCTGGCTCTGACTTGTCCCCAGGGCTTTCAGGGTGGGAGAACCAGAAGTTTGAGTGGGAGTCGAGCGCTCGGAGTGGGGAGAGGAAAGAGATTGTTCATGGGGGGGACGAGGACGGTCAAGCTGTAGCCTGTGTGTTTGGTTTCCGTCCCTGCAAAATGTCCCTCGGCACGTCGGGACAGGTGATTGTCCCCCTGCAGTGACACCCCTCCGTGCTTTTCAGAGCTCACTGGAGCGTTTATTTAACGCAGACATTCCCCAAGCAGAAAGGCTGTAGGAAGCAATGCTTGTGCTGCAGCTTTTCCAGGTTAAAGTGTCCTGTGGGAGAATTCCTCGACGTTGGCCCATGGCCTGGGGTGGCAGAGGCGAGGGGCCTTGGCAGGGCTGTGGTTACCTCTCCCCCCTCCTCTGTTGCATCCCTCCCTAGTACAGCGTGGGATCCCCCCGGGGACCTCACCCCGGGCCCTTCCCCACCACCGCTAACCCACCTCCTTCCTCTCCCCATCCCCAGCAGCAGCAGTGCCGAATCCTTAGACCGGCTGTACCCTGCTGTGGGCTCCACCAAGCCACCCCGAAAGCGGACCACTAGCCAGTGCAAGTCTGAGCCACCCCTGCTGCGGACCAGCAAGAGGACCATCTACACAGCTGGCCGCCCACCGTGGTACAACGAGCATGGGACACAGTCCAAAGAGGCCTTCGTGATAGGTAGGCAAAGGCAGCGCGTGTCCGGGCTCTCTGTCCCACCTCTGCCCCTCAGCCGGTGCTGCCTGCCTAGTGGCTCTCCAGGAGACTGGGAGGGGGGGGACAGGATTCCTGCCCCACAACCTGCTTGGGAACTTGAGGTTGACTCCAGGCTCCAGGCTCTGAGCTGCTCAGCCCGGGCAGAAGCAGGGGGAGTCCCCATGGTTAGTCCAGCGTTGACTGGGTGAGCTGTAGGACTGGGCAGAAGCTGAGACCTTGCAGCTCAGGGGGTAGTGGATTACAGCAGGCACTGGGCAGACCACAACCTTTGCTTGTTGTTCCCTTCACTCTTGTTGCCTGGGTTGTCACGAGTTCCCAAGGCTGGTTCTCATGCCAGCTCTCCCCTCGTTACACAACCGTCTAACGAAGGGTTTCCCAGCTTTTGCCGTGGACACTGCTGGCAGTTATAGCACGTGCCATTTGACATTTCCAAGGCTGATCTCTCTTGTAGTGCCTATCGATCTCCCTCTTTGGAGGTTCCTCCAATTTAGCAAAACAGAGCAGGACCTGGGCTCTAGCCTGTGGTTGGAAAGCCAGATGGTGGGGTTGGTGGCTTCATCCCCTTTTCTGTGGCAGGCCTGGGAGGAGGCAGCGCCTCTGGGAAGACCACGGTGGCCACCATGATCATTGAGGCTCTTGATGTCCCTTGGGTGGTTCTGCTGTCCATGGACTCCTTCTACAAGGTGAGGTTGCTCGTCGTCAGGCTCCTTGGGCTGCTGTGCCCCTTGGCATAACCTCCCGATGGGGAAACGCAATGTGGGTGTAGTGACAGCCTCACGGTTCCCCCCTTCAGATGGTTCTCGGGGCAGAAGGAGAGGTTTTGGTGCACGGCGGTGGGGATGGAAGGCTGCTGGTGGGGCGGCCACGGGGACTAATCTCTTTTCTGTGGGCAGGTGTTGACCAAGCAGCAGCAGGAGCAGGCAGCCAGCAACGACTTCAACTTTGACCATCCCGATGCCTTCGACTTTGACCTCATCATCGCCACCCTGAAGAAGCTGAAGCAAGGCAAGAGCGTGAAGATCCCCATCTACGACTTCACCACCCACAGCCGGAAGAAGGAATGGGTACGGGACACTGAGGGGGTGGGACGAGGTGGGGGGACTGCCAAAGAAGGAGAAGGGGGTGCCGACTGGACCCCTCCAGCCCCTGACTTTGTGCAGTCGCCCTCTGCTCCGTGGCTAGCTCGGGGCGCATTTTTCGGGTGAGCTGTTGCAGTCACTAACCACCCAAATTGATTCCCTGGGATGGGGCGTCTCTGAACACATCTTCTGTGTCAAACCACGTCCGTTTTGACTCCACAGAAAACCCTTTATGGCGCCAATGTGATTATCTTCGAAGGCATCATGGCATTCGCGGACAAGGAGCTCCTGAAGGTGAGGAAGGGTTTCGAATCGGTTCTGAGGAAGCCTGACAGGCGCAAGTGCTGCAGCTTCCCCTTCTGCACAGCACCAAGAGAGGCCCGGGCGCCCCGGGGCTGCTGCGCACTGCTGGATGGGACCCCGTCCTCCCACAGTGCTTCAGCATCACCCTGAGAAACCAGCCCTCCACCCCCTACCCAGCTGGGGGGAGGTGGTGGGAGCATCCTTCCCCCTGAGGCTCAGCAGCGAGGAGGTGACCACCTCTTTCAGGTCACACCAGCACCTCGCCGTGCGGGAGAAATAGGCCTTGAGTCCTGCAGCGGCAGGGGAAGAGCCCCCGGCAGAGGTCAAGCTGTTCAGCAGAGAACCTTCAGTTCGTTCCCAGGAAATAGGAGCCGAGTGGCGACCTGGTCTCTGGCAGTGGTGGCGCATAAATATGACTAGAAGTAGCCCAACTCCACGCTGCACAGCCCGGAGCAAAGTCTGCTGCACTTCTACGGCATCAAGCCTGGTGTTCCTAGGGTGGACTCACCCAGCACTTCGGGCTTCCTTGGGAATTATTTGGATGCATGAGAAACGCTGTAAGAGGGAGTGAGCCAGGCACAAACTTAGCCAAGCTCAGCCTAGAAAGTTGCCTTCCCTGCCAAGCGAGCCGTTCGGGTTGCACTTTCCTGGAGCAACGATGACCTCCAGTGGACAGCTGGGTGAATCCCCCCAGATCCCTCTGAGCATCCCTGCTCGTGTCTCTCACAGTTAAGGGTGGTGTGATGAGCTGATACCCGCCATGCCTGGCTCCCTTCCAGCCTTAAGCCAGCCTCTCAGTCTGTGTGGTGGGCATGTCTCCCCCTCGCTCTTAAGGAACGCCCAGCCAAAGTGTTGGAGCTGCTTAGAAATGGAGACAGGGTTCTGGAGCAGGACAGGTCTCGGGGGGCGTGAGAGGAAGGGGAAGGTGGCAGCACGGGACTCGCTGCAGCACCTGCATTGCAGCCAGGGTCAAGTTCAGGGGCTGCAAAGCTCCCCCCAGGCCGAAGCAGAGCTGAGCTGAGCTCTGTTAAACTGGTGTTGTGCCGCGCACAGGGCTGAGCCTTCTGGTTGTGGCTGGTGGAGACGGTCAGTTCGAGTTACCCACCCAACCTGGTGGGGTTTGTTCCTTCCCTTCTCGTTTCAGCTCCTTGATCTGAAGATATTTGTGGACACGGACTCGGACATCCGCTTGGTGCGTCGCCTGCGCAGGGACATCAGCGAGCGTGGCCGTGACATCGAGGGTGTCATCAAGCAGTACAACAAGTTTGTCAAGCCCGCCTTCGACCAGTACATCCAGCCCACCATGCGCCTGGCCGACATCGTCGTCCCCCGAGGTACCTGCTCAGGGCTGCCCCGAGCTGCCGCGTGGCTCCGTCCTGAGTGGGACCCCAGAGACCCCGTCCCGCCGCCCTCAGCTCTGCTGGCCAGTCCCACCACCCTCCGGCTGGCGAGGACAGAAGAGTGGCTGTCCCATGCCAAAGCAAAGGTCCCTCCAGCTGAGTGTCTCCAAACACTGGCCGAAAGCACATTCCTAGGGGAAAGGCTGGACTTTTCCCTCAGCGAGGCTCCTGCCCTGCCAACTCCTGCAGCTTAGCGGTTTAAAAGCTAGAGGTGACCTCCAGACACTCGATAATAGATTACTAAATAAGAATTTAATAGAAGGAGGAATGTCTCCTGCTTTGCTAGGAAAGGGATGTTTGGTGTACGGTGTATTTTTTAGCATAGCTTGGGGAAGAAACATGTTTCAGGCACTGCCGGCACTGTGGTCCTGACCAGCCGGTCCCTCTTTTGCTTTTGATTCACTCCAGGGAGTGGAAACACGGTGGCTATCGACCTGATCGTTCAGCACGTCCACAGCCAGCTGGAAGAGGTAAGAGCTGCCTGGTCCGGCGGGTGTTAGGGGTGGGGACAGCCTTGGGGACAGCTTTGCCTGCGCGGTGGTGGCACTGCGGGAAGCGGTGCGCTGGGTGCCAAGGTGGGAATGGCCTGGCTTCCCTCCGAGCTCCAGGCGTGTGGGACACAGGGCTGTCCCCGTGATCTCCCCCTGTTTCAGCGAAGGAGACTGCCTCGTCCCTGTGCTCTGGTTAGTACAAGGCTCCTCTGCAAGCTGTCGTCCAGCAGCAGCTTCTTTCCCTCCTTGGGAGAGCAGGTCATCTGGGGACAAACCAACCATCCTCCAGTGACCCGAGTGATGTGCAGCCCTCCCGGGGCCAGCATCGCCCCAAACCCCGCAGTACTTCAGCTTTCTGGCTCTGGCTTCTCCTCTTCACCCCCCTGCAGTCACTGCTGCACCGTCAAGCGCCCCCTTTTCCACTTCTGTGTCGGGTGCAGCCCGCAGGTTTCAAAACCCAAAGTCTTGTCATGCTTGACGCCCAGCCTGAGCCCCGATCCAGGCAGATGCTCCGTCACTGGCTTTTACGAGTCGTCTTCTGCGTCTCCTGGGCCAGTCCTGACCAGTGGTTTGAGCTGGGGACCCTTCGATCAAACGACCCCATTGCCTGCTGCTGTTCCCTGAGCAGCACAGCCGCCTCGCCTCCCGCCCCACGTCTGTAGCTTTGATGTTTTAAGTCGTGGAGACGCTTGGGGCGGTGTCCTGGGAGGTGGGAGGAGCGTGGCCTGGAGGTGGATGCACCTGAAAGTAAAGGGCTCAGATTCCCGGCAGAGCTCGGTGAGCTCCCAGCCCTGGGTGTGAGCTGGCACACGCTGGCATCGTGCCTCCCGTGCCTGCTCAGGTGGGACCACTCTGATGCAAAGGCGTGGTGGGTCGTGCCCCCTCCCAGAGCACCCCGCTCTCCGCAGGGTTGCCGGCGGCACTCGGGATTCACAGCACTAAGCTCTGGCAAGTCGGGAAGTCGGTTTCGAAACCCTAAGTGAGAGGAGCAAGGACCAGAGCCCTGGCATCGTCGCTAGCACCGGGCTGAGGAGGGCAGGCAGGCGTGGGGCACAGGCCAGGAGGAGGGAAGTGGCTGTTTCTCCCAGCCCCTGGGATCCGGCCGGGAAAGCTGGGGGTGCTGCAGCGAGCAAACACAGCAGCTCCTCCCCAGGGCGCTGCTGCGAGCCAGGAGAGGGATTGGCTTTTGAGGGGGGGGCTTTCATTTACCTGGGGAGGGGAAGACGGGGAAAAGGCTACATGGGAATGCAGGAAAATATTCCTATTTTTCCTTCTCTTTTATCTTGAACCGACCCTGGTGTTGACAATGCTTAATACCGGTTGCATTGTGTCTTTGTGTTGCTGCCGCAGCGTGAACTCAGTGTCAGGTAAGAGCCCCTAACTCTGTCCTGTCTGTGCAGCCCGAGGCATTTCCAATGCCAGGCACTGCTTGGCCTAACCCTGACCTGCGGTCGAGACCGACAGCTCGCCTAACGCGCGGCCTCGACACGCTGGCAGCTGACGAAAGGCCGCCTTGTCCTTGGCTTTGGGACCAGCAGGGACAGGGATGGATTCATCCTGCAAGGGTAGCACCAGCTTGAGCGCAGCCCCCTGAAGCTGGTTCGTTAGCTGGGGACTCTCTGCAAGATGGGAAGCTTTGAGCCCTGGGATTCTCTTACTTCCCTTCATCCTTTAAGAGAAACGGTTGTTCAGAGCCACTCTCCATCCCTGATGATTAAGCGTCATTAAACATCAATTATTAGATTAACGAAAGCGGCTCGGGGGCGGGGGGAGCCCTGGATCCCTCTCGGCTGCAAGCCTGATGGCACTTGGAAGGAGCGTGGCAGCTTCGGCGTGGTGAGAGGTGCCCGCTCTGCTGCGGTGTCTAAAGACAAGGCAGCAACTGCCTGGGGGCTAAAAAAATGCTTATGCCTTAATCCAGCAGGATTTTTAATTTCTCAGTATCTGCAGGCGGGTGCTATACATTGTACGTTGATTTACTTAACCTCTTCAACATGTGGATCCAGATGGGACTTCAGCTCTCTTGCTTCCATTAAGCAGCCAGCTAAGTTTCCAGGAAGTTTTGGAGGAAGCAGAGGGGTTGCGTTATCACAGATGGGTTTCCATTTAGATCTCCATGATTGCATGGAGACACTTAAGTAACCCTAAAATTTACATTTGGCATACAACAAGCTTTTAAAATACCTACGACGAACAGGGAAAAAACCCTCTGCTTTACTTGTTTCTGCTCAAGCCATTCATTTCCTAGACTAGGCAACTGGACGTTTTGTTTTATTTCTCTCTGCTTGTTTAACACCATGGGGCCTGACATTTTCACACAGGCAGTGTAAGCTTCCCTGTGTGTCTGGAGGTCCAGGTGGGAAGGTGCTCTTTAGCGTGGAGAGATGTCTGTTGCTTTAAAAAATTGCAGGAATAATGTTAGAGGGTGGACTAATGTGTGTTTATGTATATATGCCCATATATACACACACACACACACATAAGCTTTCCTTTCTCTCCAGTGATTCTCCACTTTAGTCACAGTGGCACTCGGTACAGGTGATCTTTTTGTGCACCTTGAAAATCAGGTATTTAATAATATGTCAAGAAAGTATTAGTAGTTTTTTGACAGCAAGTTTGGAAAGGTAACTCTGACCTCCAGAAATAGCTCTGTGATAACTAGAGCCACAGACATTTTTATGTTCTGTTTAAGGCTCGTGGTTTCCATTTATACCTTTGCCAGAAAGTCTGGAAAAAATTTCCTGCCAAAAAGTCTTTTTTTTTACACTCCTGGAGTCCCAGTGCTTTTACTGCTGCTGTGGTTTCCCGTTAGCTCCTCTGCAGCTCCGGGCTCACAAGAGGGGCAAGGTGGATGGAGAGTTGCGTGGCAAGCGGGATGTGCCTGGCAAAGATGGGGCTTTTCATCTAAAACAATTCCCTATCCTCCTGTCTTGAATGGCTTCATCTAAATGTCACGGTTGTTGTTTTGATGTCGCTGCCTTTTGGCAGCCGTGGGGACGCAGCGAGGCCCTTTATAGCTGGTAGAATAAAACCTGGATGCTTCCATCTGGCCCCGGTCCAAGATACTTCTCCGGTCCTTGTGCTCCAGGCTGGCCCTGGGCTGCCTCTCCTGCCGCGGAGGGTGGCTGGCACAGGCAGGGAGTGCCTCTCCCCGACTCTCAGCCGATCCAGTGGGTGAATTCTGAGGAGTTTAAAGAAATTGGTGCCGTTCCCTGGACCTGCCACCCTTGTTTTCCCCCTGTAACTGCTGGCTGCTGAGGAGCACTGTTGCCTTCCTCCGTATTCCCTCAGAGCACAGGTCAGACATGAGAGGCCTTGCAGTTGGGATGTCTCTTGTCCAGCTTCCCCCCACGTTTAACTGGGCGTTTAACTGCTGGAGGTGTCATTACGTACAAGCACTCCCAGGTGAGTATTTCTCCACGAGCCCAGCAGCAGGAGCTGGACCAGCGAGCCCGTGCCTGCCGAGGTGCAGTGCTCTCAGCAGAGCCTGTTTTCCATCCCTTCTGCCATGCTATTTCAGCCACCAGCCCGGGTCTCGGAGCCAGTGCTCTTTTCAGCTGAATTCTCCTCGCCAATCAATATTCCCCACCCCCAAGGTCTCGATCAGCTTGGCATGCCCTTTGCCAATTGTGTCTTTAAATATCAACCCGTGGTGCAGTTTAATAGCCCTTGTTTGAAATGTCAGCTGTGAAAGCCAGCCGCTGTACGTGTTTGAAATGCCTTGACTGCATTAGCTCCTTTGTAGCTGGATGTCTCTTGTCTGCTTCCTGCTTGATAGCATGCTCAACAAAGAGCCGAGGATGTTCCCTGAAGCCTTCCTGAGAGATGGTCACCCCTTTCTCTCTCTCTCTCTCTCTTTCTTTCTTTCTTCTTCTTTTCTTTTTTTTTTTTTTTTTCCTTTAAAGCTTTTGTTCTGGGGGGGGGGGGGGGGGGGCGGAAAATAAGTTTCAAAAGTGAGACGTTTTCTTGACGTGCTCACGGGCTGCCTGTCTGAATTTTCCGTCGCGGTCCTGCCTGGCAGGGGGAGGGACAGGAAGCATTGCTCTCGCAGGCAGGCTGCCTGCAGGTCGTGGCAGCAGAGACCCGTCCCTCCCGGCAGGGCCGGGCGAGGGGTTTCACTGCTGGAGAGGCTGAGCTCTTCCCTCTGCCTCAACCTGCAGCCCCTCTCCAAGAGATGGTGATCCCAGGGCAGCTCCAGGTGGACGCCGGGGAAGGAAGGTCTTCCCGGTGACAGTGATGCTCAGAGCCGGGTTTCTCCCCGTGTTCCTGGTGCTCTTGGCTTTCCAGGCTCTCCGAGGCTTGAGCAGATCGTCTCTCCAGGGTGCCAGGAGGTGGGAACCCCTGTGAGCCCACAAGCGATTTGCACGGGCGCGGGGCAGGTTGGATGGAGGTTTTTGCAAGCTTGGCCTTGAGTGCCTGCGCTTGCCCTGAGCAAGGGCTGGATGTTGCCCTCGGGGCTCCGCGAGCTGCAGCTGCTGTTGCAGTGTGGTACCACCTGGGACAGAGATGGGACAGTGTCCCTGCCGTGACTCCGGGGCGGTGAGAGCGGACGGAGCTTTTGCCTCGTGGAGCCGGTGCTGGGGAGAGCAGCCGTGGCAGGACTTGGTCACCAAGGGAGGAGCACTGGGGTCTGTACGGCGATGGACAGGGCACCAGGCAGGTCCAAGAGCCATAGATCAATTAGGGCTTTTTTTTCCCCCTCTTTGACTAATGACAGTGCTTTTTCCTTTGTTTCATGTCACGTTTGTCCCTCTGCCCTTAAACTCTGGTGTTTCCTGTCTTGTCTCCCCTGAACATCCCTCCCACCTGGTGACCAGAGGAAGCTGCGCTGGGATATGTGAGGAGACAAACGCTAACGGCAGTGTTTTGGTTGTGACATTAACGCCGAGGGTTGGGCAGCGTGAGCCGCGTTACTAACCCCGGGCTGGGGGGTCTTCGAGCAGACAGCTCACAGGGTCCTGCTTTGCTGGGGCTCTGCATTCCAAACCGGGGTAGGGGGGACTTGAGAGAGCATCTTTATCCCAACCCCAAAATTGGGACCTGCTGCTGTTCCCCCAGAAAGCACCGTGGGGACCTCCCCAGCACTCAGTGGCTCCCCTGCTGTCAGGGACAGGGGCCTGAGCAGGGTTGCATCCAGATCTCCCCGTCCCCGCGCTGAGCAGCAGCCCCTGCGCGGGTGTCGCAGGAAGGTGAGGAAAGCTCGGTGACAAAACGCTGACAGCGTTTCCCGGGGGTTCTGTTGACAGCTCGGGGTGCAGGGGAGGTGTTCCCAGGCACGCAGGGCCGCTCTCGGGGGTAAGAGCCTTCGCTGGCATCTGTGGCAGGGAGCAGGAGCCGGGTCACACCGCATCTCCCCCCTGCAGCGCCACAGAGCCGGCGGGGCGGGATGCTGTGACAGGGACCTGGCAGGGATGGAGGGGACAGTCAGGCCTGTGCCCCTGGGTGGGAGACCCCTACAGCTCCTCTGGTTTGGGTGACAGCGGTTTGTCACCTTGGCAAGCCCAGCTGGGGCCGTGAGTGGGTGTGAGGCTGCGTGTTGGGGGGCTGATCTCTGGCCTGCCCACCCCCTCAGAATCAGGCAAGGAGGCAGCTGCTCTGCGGGCAGCGGTATCTGCCAAAGGCAGGGCTCAGGTCCTCACTCACCGCGTGGGTCTGCATCCCCGGGGCCAGGAGGGGTTTGGGCAAGGCTGTGTCCCCAGGATCTGTCCCCAGGCCAGGTCTGGCAGGAGGAAGGAAGCAAGGGGGGGGCTGCAGGAGCAGAGCTGCTGGGCACAGCCCTGGCGTGGGAGCGGCTCCGGAGGCAGCTAACCCGAGTTGCGGTGACTAACAAGAGCAAGCTCGCTTCACTGACGGCGGGTCCGGGGTCTTGAGGGCTGCTTGTCCCAACCCAGCCGGGCTCTGCCGGCAGCAGGCAAGCCTGCGATGGGAGCACAACCCATCCCACCCGCTCCCCGGGGCTACGAGCTGCCTCGGCTCTCCGGAGCGTTCCCTGCGTAGGGGATCTTTGCTGCTACGCAGGACCGGAGCTGGCAAAAGCAAGAAGGAGCCCTTAAGTACCCACAGGCCTTGGGAATGTCTCATTTGGTGTTGGTCGGCCAAGACCAGGAGATGGCTATGTGGATGGAGGCCTCAAGTCATCTAGCTCTGCCCTCCTCCATTCCTACCCAGTCATCTTCTCTGTCTTATTCTCTGCTTGTGTGCCTCTGTGTGTGCGTGTGCAATTAATCCAGGTTTCTGCTCGGTTTGAAGTCGTAATCACCTGGTGCTTTCATTGGTTTGCTCTCTTCTCCTCCCCAACATCTCTCTGACCGGGATGCAGCCGTTGGCACGTTTGTGATCTGACGTGTGGCTTTCGGACCCCAGTCCTCCTCCCAGACAAAGTCACTTGTCCATCCTGCCCAGCCTTGTGGAAGCCAAATAGCTGTGACCTTCATCTCATTACTGCTGCTCTCAAAGGGAGAGGTGACTAATGGGGCTCCATTGTGCGCCTCCCCGTGAATGGTGTTCCCTTGATCCAAGAATAGCTCCCAACCCTATTAGTTATGTGCAGATGAGTCACACAAAGCCGATCCTGTCCAGCCTTAAAGTCTTGAAGCTGTCCCCAATTTGGCATCAATCTGACTATCCCTGAATGGGCCAGGCACTCTCTCTCTCTCTGAAATGGTCTCGTTGCAGCCTGGCTCCACATTGAGCCGTGTGCCAGCACCGCGGGCCTGGCTGCCTGTCCCCTTCTGGGTGACATCTGGCACTTGCCGGACAAGACAACCACAATGGCTCCTCCTCACCCCATGAGTTCAGGATCCACCACCAGATAAGACTCCCGAGCAGACCGTATTTTCCACTTTCTTCCCAACCAGTGGAAACCGAGATGGGCCAACCACGGGTCAGATGCCCAGCGTGAAGGGCAGGTCCTTGGGCCATGAGGTCCCCCTTGGCTCCACCAACCACCCGCTGCCTGCCCCATCCGTGGGAGCAGGGCCCTTGGCCATCACGGGGAGACCAAGCAGGGCTGGCCGCTCGTTCAGCTCGGCTGGATGGCCTTGGTGTGCATTTGCAGTGTGAGATGACATCTGGGAGGATGGCTCCGGCCGTGTGTTGTGCACCAGCCTTCGGGCAGCCTTGCCTGGACACCTTCTGACCATGTGTTTGGTTTTCAGGGCCGCCCTGGCCTCTGCCCACCAGTGCCACCCCCTTCCTCAGACCCTCAGTGTGCTGAAGAGCACCCCTCAGGTGAGGGGCATGCACACCATCATCAGGTAAAGCCCCCACCACCGCGGGGCCTCTGGGGCAGGATGGGGCTGGTGGGGTGGGCTCGGCTTGCTTTGGGCTCCCCAATCCTACTTGTGCCCTGTCCTTGTGACATGGGGACAGGGGACAGGATAGACGGTGGTGGACCCTAATCCGTGGTCTTGCCAGCAATTTTTCTGCTTTTTACCTTAAAACAGCCACCGCAATTCCAGGCTCTGCCAGGGGGCCCTATGCAAACAAGGCGCTGGGGCTGCCCTCTGCCACGCAGCCTCTGACCTCTGTCAGCATCTCCCCGGGCACGTTTTGGTCTTCAGCTTACGTTGCCTTTCCCTCCCTTCTAGAAACAAGGAGACCAGCAGAGATGAGTTCATTTTCTACTCCAAGAGGCTGATGCGGTTGCTGATTGAGCACGCGCTATCCTTGCTCCCGTTCCAGGTGGGCACAGGGGGTGTAGCTGGGCGGGTGGGCAGCGGGCGCTGTGTTTCCTCTCCGAATCTGAACCCATAACTGCCAGGCAGCTGGGACTCCACATACCTGCTCCTCCAATCTCCCCCGTGTATCAGATCTTTCCTCCTAGATTAAAAAGGGCAGGGCTCTCCTAGGCCATGGAGCAATGGCATGGCCCTGGGTGACAACTCTTTGTCCAGCCTCAGTTTCCAAGGGTCCAGACCAGCCCGCAGCTGGCTGGCTCCCCAGGAAGCAGGGCTCCTCTGAGAGCCACATCAGCACCCCTGATAATGCTTCTCACATGGTCTTTGTAGAGTTGCACAGTCCAGACCCCTCAGGGACAGGACTACGAAGGGAGGACATACAGCGGGAAGCAAGTAAGTGGAAGCAAAAAGGACTATTCAGTCCTGCCCCGTGGGGTTACGTTGAAAACCCCGTGGAGGCAGGGGAAGGACACCCTTGGCTTCTCAAGGCTTCCGTCAGGCCTGGGTTTGGTGCCTACGGTCATGGTACCCTGTATCATCAGGAAGGTCCGTGGCCAAGGGTGTCATCAGCAGTGTCACTGTGCCACTGTTGCCCTCACAACCCTCTCGGAAGGGCTGTGCTTTGGGCTTGCCCACAAAGAGCCCCCCCCAGAGTGCCATACTTGGGGCGGTGAGCACCTCCCACGCCGTGCCTTCCCGTTGACCCTCGCTGTGTGCGGCAGATCACCGGGGTGTCTATCCTGCGAGCGGGCGAGACCATGGAGCCGGCGCTGCGAGCAGTGTGCAAGGACGTCCGCATCGGGACCATCCTCATCCAGACCAACTGCAACACGGGCGAGCCGGAGGTAAAACCGGGGGCTCTGGGCTGCCCAGGGCATCTCCTGGCGTGAGCCTGCATGCAGGAGGTGACTCGGGTATTTCCTGAGAGCTCTTCAGCCATCCCAGGGTTGATCTTGGCGGGGCGGGGGGGTGGTGGTGAGTGCTCAGAAAACGAGTGCTTTGAAAGCTTCTGAAGTGGGCTTTGCCAGCGCGGTTGTGCGCACAAGGGCTGGTTTGCTGTCCGAGTGTTTGCACCAGCGTCTGGCTCCAAGCTGACAGCTGGGGTCCCCGGGGTAGAGATGCATGAAAGATCCTTCTCCCCTCTAAGAGAAGGGCTCGGGGGGCTGCATTTGCTTTCAGCCTCCAACCTCTAAGCTGGTCTCTCCTCTCCCTGCCCAGCTCCACTATCTGCGGCTGCCGAAGGACATCAGCGAAGACCACGTCATCCTGATGGACTGCACGGTCTCCACGGGCGCAGCAGCCATGATGGCAGTGCGGGTGCTGCTGGTACGGAGGGTGTCGGGCACGCTGCAGGGGCTGGGGTGGTTCGCTCCCAAACAACATGCAAAACACCAGCCACAGCCAGGCCGAGGGGCTTTGCCCTGAAACGGGCTCCTCCTTCCAAAGGAAGGTGTCACGGGAGACAGGAGAAGCTGGGGTGACTCTGTGACCAGGCGTCGGCAAAGTCACCCCTTCCTTGTGTAGTAACAACCTGGATTTAGCTGGTTTCTTGGTCCTGTGCTCGTTAACCCCAGCTGGCCACAGAGAAGGAAAGAGAAAAAGGGGCTCCAGGAAGGCCCTTGAGCACTTAGAGTGCAGCTCCCTGGAGGAATGGGCCATAACACACCATAGATACCCTTACCCTGAGCTGTCCCTGTGCCTTTCCTGTAGGATCATGATGTCCCAGAAGACAAGATCTTCCTCCTCTCCCTGCTTATGGCGGAGATGGGTGTCCACTCAGTCGCCTATGCTTTCCCTCGGGTGAAGATCATCACCACTGCTGTGGACAAGAAGGTGAATGACCTTTTCAGGATAATCCCCGGCATCGGTGAGTATCTGGGTAGGAATGAAATCAGGGGGGATTTTCAATGCTTCTGGCATTGTGACAGAGGAGGTGCCCCAGAGGAGGTGAAGCCCTGGTTGTCAGCGGCACCTTAGGTCTGGCCTTATTTTACCCGGGGACCCACTGCCTCTCCCAGGTCCTGCTGCCCCGTGGGTGTTGGGATCAACACACGCAGGCTCTGAGAACTGTCAGGGAGCCATAACCCTGTTGGCAGCGGGAGCCGTTCCACGTGCCGTGAGCCTCCTCCGGCCCCAGATGGAGGAGCTGGGCTGGGACAGCTGGAGCAGACCTGTGCCCACCTCATTCCCTCAGCTGCTACCTTAAATGAGCTCATCCAAAACAAGCTCACTCTGTTCTGTCCTCACCTCTGCTGTGCCAGGAAACACCCCTGACACCGGGTGCTAAAACAGCCTCCAGGCTGCTCCAGTTTTGCTGCTACACGAGTTTGAGTGCCGCTCAAGCTGTCGGATAAACCTGCTTTTGTTTCCTTGCCTGCTGGGGGGAGAGCAGGCTGGAGGACGGGTCCCAGGGCTCCCTGCAGAGCTGTGCCAGGACTGCGTCCCTCTTCTTCTCCCCACAGGGAACTTTGGCGATCGGTACTTCGGGACGGACGCTCCTCCCGACTGGAGTGACGATGAAGATGCTCTTAGCACTTAGCTGGATGTGGAGATGCCACTGGCGCCAGGCAGCTTCAGCACCGCACCTTAATCCCTCTGTCCATTTCAGATTTCTCCTTCCTCCTCACCAAGCATAGATATTTTTTTCAAATCTTACATTGGAGATCTAGGGCATATTTTTTCAAAGAAACACAAATCCTAGTATGACTTTGTGGACAGTCACGTGTCCCAGCATAGAGCGGAGTTAATTTATTTTAATTTAAATATTTGCCTATATAACTTATTGGAGATATTTTATAAAGAAAAATAATAAATTTTTCTCTGGTTTTCTTGAATGGAACCATTCTTTGTCACACCCCAGGGGTGCCTGGAAGGATTTGCAACCCTTCGGGACTGCTGCCCTGGGAGGGGAGATGCCGTGAGCCTTCTCCTCATAGGAGCTGGTGGGGGCAGAGAGCTCCCTGTGGCTTCTCTGCAAGGAAAGGGTAATCCTCAGACCAAGATCTCCTGCCTGCAGCGGGGCTGTGAGCAGGAGAAAACCCCCCCCGCTCCCATTCCCCAGCTCCCTCCTCTTGCTGCCGTGCACCGAGGAGGAAACGCCATGCTCTAGATCCACGTGAAGGGTCGGTACCACGGGAGAGGCAGTTCTGCAGGGAAGCAGAAGTTCAGCTCAGATCACATCACGCTTTAGCTTAAGACGCACCAAGCCCCTGTTTCAGTTCAGCAGCCAAAGTGAAACACCCGAACACCGGCCTGCTCTTGCTGAATCAAAGCTGCTCAAGATGTGGTGAGGAGCAGGTCTCGTAACGGTCTCCAGGAAACTGTTAGCTGGCCAGAGTAACCTCAGCAGAAGGGGAGCTGGCCAACCCCATGAAGTGGATTTAGTCAGAGGAGGCTGTGACCCCTGTGGCTGAACAGAGTATTTTCCTTTCCTGCATGACTCAAAGTACTAGTGGAACATCCTTGTGCCGGAGGTAAATGGGTGAAGAGGAGCAAACCTGCCCCTAAACTGGGTGTCCCTGGTGCGGGGCCGGCTCCTGAGGGGTTAGGCAAGGCAGGCAGGCACTGCCGGCAGCGAGGAGAGCGGGGCCGGGAGGGGGACGTTCTGCCAGGCCCTTGCCAAAATGGAGAGTCGCCTGGTGATAACTCGGTGTGGGCTCAGGTGTGATGATCCCAAAATAACTGCTACCGCTCTGCGGCGTGTTGTATAAATTCTCAACTACATTTAAAAGAAAGCACACGCCCGAGTTCCTGCAAGTGCTCAGCGAAAGCATGAGCCCTTGGCTTGAAAGCCACGCTCAGAGCCAGCACTGACACTTGATTAGTCTCTGCTAAAAATAGCTCCTTGCGTAGGTGGAAGGAGAGCTCATAAGCACAAACACAGGAGGATAGGCAGACACAGGGTTTTTTTGGCTGGGGCACCAGGTGAGCAGCGGTGGGACAAGAGGCAGCATCATCACTTGGCCCGTGGAAGAGCATTTCTGCACCCGGAGCCCTTCCTCTGGGCTGCCAGCGCAGGAGCTCAGGGCTGCAGGAGCCCGGCGGCTTCTTTCTAGAGCACTGTCAACCCTGTGAATGAATGCTGCCATCATCCCTCATGCATGAAGCTCCAGCAGACCTTGTTTGAGCGGTGCCGTTGGCCTCCTTGAGGGAGACAAGACCACGTGTGAGTCTTGAGCAGGGTTTGCCCCCAGGGCCCACCACGGGGCGGGGGTGAAGATCCCACAACACTTCCTCGGTGGGGGGCAAAGCACCTCTTCTCCCCCAACGTCCTTCATCCCAAGCCACACACCCAAACTCCTTGAAATGTCATGGATGCAGCCTCTCTGTGCCCCTGATAACAGCCCTCAGGGGGGTGACATGTAGGAAGTGGCCCAGGGAGGCATGTGGATGGAGAAGCACTGAGTACAGCGGGGCTGTGACCCACCACGTACAGCATCGGAGGGTGTCCTGCACCCACGGGCCATTCCGTGGCCCCCGTGATGGGCGTAGACAGCGGCTGTAGGATACTCAGCCATGGGAGGGGAAGACAAAAGTTGGGGTGTGAAGGCTGCGGGAAGGAGGAGGCATCACCAGAGCCTCAGGCGGCCACGTCTTGTTTTGCAGCACTTCCAGGCTGCTGAATGCCACCCACGCACCCAGGCAGGCTCCAGCAGCCATGGCTGGTGGTTGGCACACCCATGATGGCGCAGCGGAGCGTGGCATGGTCCACCTTGCCGCCACATTAAGGTCCAAGTGACCCACGCCCTGCTCCATGGGCATGGCCACAGGGACCACGCAGCCCAATGGTCTCCGGGACCTAAGGTGCTCCCGGCGTGGAGGAAGGTCCCAGAGACCTTTGCATCCAGGGCAACTCTTACCTTTAACCCAGCACATCCGTAATTTTTCTCAGACCATTTGCATTTTTCCACGTTCCTCCTCAAATCCGCATTTTTCCTCAGGAGATCTGCATCTTTCCCTAGCGGATCCCTATCTTGCCCCAGAAGATCTGCACTTTCCTTCCGCAGATCCACATATTTCCTCAGCAGGTCCACGTTTCTCCTCAGATCTGCATTTTTAACTCGGCAGATGTGCGTTTTTCCTTCATAGAACCCTCTTTTGCCTCAAGATGTGCACTTTCCTCAACAGATCCACATTTTTCCTCACACCTGCACTTTTCCTTGGTAGATCCCCATTTTCCCTCAGCAGATCCCCATTTTCCCTCAGCAGATCCACATTTTTCCTCAGACCTGCACTTTTCCTTGGTAGATCCCCATTTTCCCTCAGCAGATCCACATTTTTCCTTAGACCTGCACTTTTCCTTGGACCTGCACTTTTCCTTGGTAGATCCCCATTTTCCCTCAGCAGATCCCCATTTTCCCTCAGCAGATCCACATTTTTCCTCAGACCTGCACTTTTCCTTGGTAGATCCCCATTTTCCCTCAGCAGATCCCCATTTTTTTCCCTCAGCACATCCCCATTTCAGCCCAGCCCAGCCACTTTTTGCCCTGTTTTACCTCAGCAAACCAGCTGTGCACCTGCGCCAACCTTTCCACCCAGGCAGGCTGCTCCCGCCACTCGAAAACATGGCGCCTTCCTCTCCCCTCCTTCTCCGCGCTCTGCTGGAGGCCGTGGGGGCAAATTTAGAAGCAAACACCATGGCGAGCAGCCTCAGTGCCGGGCGGCCCCATCCCCACCGCCATTGCCCTCGTCCCTGGGCCACGGCACCATCTTGGATCCCCCTCAACCTCCCCTGGCCGTGGTCTGCAGGGTCAGCCAGACCCCTCTCCCCGCCTCCACCACAGAATTTCCAGCTCTACGAGATCAAATGTCTTTTGTTTGCGACAAACTGCTGGCGGCAAACACGCCGTGTCGGAAACACTGCGTGGGAGGCGGGTGGCTCCCCTCCCCTGCCCTCCCGGTCAGGAGGAACGCGTGCTCCCCAGCGCCGGCCATGCTGGCCACTCGCAGGCTGAGGAGGTGAGAGCGAGAACAAAAAAAACCAAAACAAAAAAACAAAAAACAAAAAACAAAAACCAATTTTTTAATTTTTTGTTTTTTTGGGCCAAGATATCAATCTAAAGCTTTCTTAGGCAGCCCTGGCCATGTGGCTGCATCACAGCAGGACGACCAGTGCCGCTGCCCGCACCACTGCTACAGCCCTCAGCAGCGCCGCTCTCCTCACCAGCCCTTTTTTTCTTTTTTTTTTTTTTTTTTTTTAAGCACGCCTTTTTTTTTTTTTTTTAAGTAGAAAAAAGAGTAAATGTGGCCGTTTGTTGAGCCATGCCCAGCTGCCACGGCCAAGCGCAGCGCTCCCCAGACCCTAACTGGGAGAGGCACGCACCGCTCCAGCTCCAGCTTGTTGCTTCTGTTGACCAGCCCGGCCAAGACCGTGCAGCACGCGGGGACACCTTGCAGGACAGCAAAACCCTGGGACAGCCACAGCCGCTGTCTCCACGACCTCCTCCCGAAACATGGGGATACTGGAGACAGCAGAGCAAGGAAAAAAAAAAAAAAAAAATTATCCCTTTTTTCTCATTACACACCTGGGCAATGCTGCACATCCAGCTCTCCCATTAAAATAGCCCAAAAAACTCCCAAAGGCATTTGATTTATTGCTATCGCAATCGGGACTCGACTGCATCCTCTCTGACGTAATTGGGGTCCCACCCCAGCCATACAGGACCCCCGGTCTCGGCAGCGCCTGCAGACCCAGCGCAGCTCCAGGACCGGCTTTGCTTGAATTCCTGCCCAGCATCTGGAGCAACCCAAGCCACAGCTGATCTGACCAGCAGCGGAGAGTCTTAAACATCATCGCCTCATCACTAAAAATAGATCGGAGCAGTTAAAAAAAAAAAAAAAAAAAAAAAAAACAACAAAAAAAAAAAAGCGCCCCACACCAAAACTGAGAACAATATCTGCTTGACCATCAAAGAGAAAACACTCATTTTGAGGCAAGAGCACCTGAGAGGAGAACTTTCAGGTTGTTATTTTCTCTTTCTGCAGCAGATGGGCTTGGTTTTCTTTGAAACAGATGAAATATCTCACTGCTGCCAGCTCGAGGTAAGCGCCTGAGGCATGTCCAGGACTGGTGGCTACTTGTTCTTGGGCTTGGTGGGGCTGGAAAGCAACCCAGTGATCAGTCAGGTCAGAATAAACAACTCATTTTCCTTTCAAGCTTGCTACTCGCTTGTTTCCTATCTGCACAGAAAGAGGCAGAACTTGTGGGCTGAAACCTGCACGCTCACCCCGCTGCTCATCTGAGAACTTGGCAGTTCATTGCAGGAGTGGGCTGCGCTGACGTGTGCGAGCAGCAGCCTCGCTGCTACCTCCCGGCACCTGGGTCCAGGCAAAGCAGCGTGCCACAGCTCTCTGGACCCGGCAGCTCCATCCCGCAGCTCTGCAGGGTACAATCTTTGCCAATTGCAAGGAAAAAATTGCTTAATTTCTGTGTATTATAAATGAGGAAATTTGTTGCAAACAACCGCTGGTGGGGCTTGCATTAAAAACGCTGCTCTGCTAACAGAGGCGGTTTTTCAGAAGTCGGTATCAAAACAGAAATGGAAAATGGTGTATTTTTAAGCTGTTGTATGAGGAGTATTTGAGACAGCGATCAGACAATTCATCCGAGACGTTACGTACTAACGTGTTTACCTGGTGCCACTGGAAACTTTTTCACAAACACCTTAAGTTAAATTCATGCCATCTCTTGCTGAAAGAAATCCTTGGCCAAGCTCACTCACCACAGAGACATGCATAAAAACCAGAGACATTTAAAAGACTTGATTTCACCTCAACAAACGTACGCTGAAGATTGATTTGACCCCATTGGCCTGTGAACTGAATAATTGCAACAAACAGAGAAAGGGTTGGGAAAGGGTTCAATAAAACGATCCAAAGCGCAGGAGAAACCTGGGGTCCACCCTAGTGTCTGCAGCTCAAGTTTACAGCATTTGGGATTTTACCCTGTGGCACTTTGGGAAGCTTCTCCCTGTTTTGGGATGCTTCTTGTTTTGGGAGTCCTTCACAAGCCGCACAGATACAAATCTCTCAGCCATGTCCCCAGCAGGGCTGTGCAATTTCTCTGCCATTCTCGCTGGCTTTGTGCAGGCAAAGAGCAATATCTGGTGACCGAAATACTTGGTGACAGATTTCTGCCGTGGCCAAGCCACCACAGCAGATCCAGCGTGGGGCTGCTCCGCGTGTCTCACGTCTGGGGCGGCCGGTCGAGGCGGGCTGGGGGGTGCACAGTTTGGTTAACAGCCATCACTGAGTTTTGCACAAAAACATTTGGTAGCTTTTAGCAGCCAGCCCAAGCTCATCAGACTCTCTTTTCTAAGCCTTATCCCTAGTGTTTTATATTGTTCATTAGCCAGTACAATTACAATACGCCTTGGAACTCAGTACAACGTCCCTGAAAAGCAGCAGCAGCGGCTTCAGGAGTTTTTAAGATGCTTTTTTATTGCCTATTGCCCAGCAAATACATTTGCAGAATTGCACCGTTTCGTCTATCTGCCTTGCTGCCACAATTGTTTTAATATTAATTAATGGGAAATAATATTTTTGTGTTGCTGATAGCTTGCAGAGTCTTGGGTACAAAAGCAGCATCATGCTTGAACATCACAGCTGGGAAGACAGAAAGCCGTTGAGAGTCACGTTATTTAACTGACGGTCATTTTTTTCTCTGGAGCACCACGAGCTCTGCTGGGGAAGGGTAGGTTTAACGTGGGGCACCCGTGGGTGCAGGCTGAAGACGTGGGGTTCCCCGCCGGGTAGTAGCAGCTGGGTTCATGCCAAGGGCACAGGTACCTGCCGTGCCGGGATCCGCCGTGCATCCCACCGCGGCCGAGCTGGGGCTTCTCTGAGGGAAGTAGCTGTGCCCCGGGAAAAGCACAGGCATTAAAACACAAGCAGTTGGGGCAGGGGAAGAAATCTTGGATGTCAAGTATTCCTTCTCTGCTGTTAATAAGCTGAAAGGAAAAACAAAGTGCATGCAAGTGCCCCCCTCCCTTCCTTTCTCATGCGAACGAGAGGTGCGATAAGGGAAAATGAGGGTTTGCGCAGCGCAGCCTTTCCAAGCAGCTCGCTGAGCCACACGAGCGAGTCCCTCCCAGGTACCGCTTCACCCTTGAGCAGCCCCGGGGCTGGGGTAACTCCCTCACCTGACACCAACGGGGAGGAAAACGAAAGCCCCGAAAGGAGAGTGTGGAGGGAAGGAGATGGGCTCACAGCCTCACTGCGGGCGCCCGTCCCCGGGGACTGCAGGCGAGCCCGGGTGGGGGGGGGGGGCGAGGTGGAGATCTCCCCTCGCGACAGCAGGACCCCGAGCCTGCGGCGCCCGGGAGCTGCTCCGACACCAGGACCTCCACCGCGAGCCGTGTTTGAGGGATGTGACTCAGTTGGCTAAATATACCCTTCAGATGGACGGCACCAAGCACCGGTGCTGGTACTGCGGCATTTCCCACCCCTTTGCTGGCGCAGAGGGACCCGCACGCTGCCTGCTGCAGCCAAGGACGTTTTGCAAATGGTTCCCACCACGGGAATCCCATGCAGACACGTACCCCAAGGCCACAGAGAACCCCCCCCCCTTGGTGTTGCAGCTTTGCCCAGGGATAGCACAGCATTTACGCACAGAGCTCGGGAAGAGCTGGGCTGCAGCTCCACAACCCCTCTGCCGTCATCACACAAGGTCTCCTGGAAAGGGGAGCCGAGGAAGCAATGTCCCAGCCAGGGCAGCAAACCAAACACAGGTCCCTGAGCCACCGGACTCCCTCCCTCCACCCTTAACACCCCTCGCCGGTGCAGCCTCATTTCAGCTCAGAAAGCAGCACGGGGGGGGGGGGGGGGGTGGTGTTTTATTTACACCCCCTCCTCTAAAGCAGGCCCCAGCACAGAGCAGAACGAGACAGGGGCGGCTCAGGGCACCGGTGGGGCCGAGGGAGAACCAGGGGCTGGAGCAGGGCAGGAGCTATCGGAGACCCCGCGGCGGCCGTTGGAAATCGCCCTTTGCGGAGGCGGCGAGGAGCGCAGCCTGCCCCGCGGCCGCCGGTCCCGCCGAACGGGCTGTGCCCCTCCAGGCCCAGGGACGCCGCTTCAGATGCGCCTCCACCCTTTGGTAGCATCCGTATCGTCATGGCAGCCGGGTTTTCGCCTTTGCCTTTTTTTTCCCTCTGTTCTACAGCCAAAACGGCTCTTCTGGGAGCGCCAAGGATTAACAAAAGATCCAGATAAATCACTCCCCTCCAGATCTGCTCTCTTAGAGATGCAAGATGTGGGAGCTGCCCTCCGCTCCGGG
Source organism: Tyto alba (assembly GCF_018691265.1). NCBI lineage: Eukaryota > Metazoa > Chordata > Aves > Strigiformes > Tytonidae > Tyto > Tyto alba. The sequence continues at coordinate 16,268,759 of NW_024881308.1, forward strand.
TTTGGCCTCGATGGAGGATGCGCTGGCTGAACCGGAGCGGCTTTAGGGTGGAGGGGGATGCAGACGCATCCCGCAGACCTCGGTCGGAGCAGGATGGAGCTTTGCCTTGTGCTCCGGCTTCATTCAAAGAGGCAGCATTTAGGAAACACGTTTTTTTTGGTGGGTGGGGTGGGAATGAGGGTCTGCTTGTTGAACCTAGGAGCAGGACTTCTCCGTCCCCCCAGGACCAGGGAGGGGGGAACCCAGAGCAGATTTGTGCCCAGGCTAGACCCGGGCACCCGAGGATGCTCTGCAGCTCCGGCAGCCGGGGCATCCCTCCTCACTTCCCTCTATTTAACAGCCTAACAGCAGCCAGGTGTTTTCTCCTTTTTGAATGAGTGGCGAGAACCACTAAAACACAGACTCGGGGTTTTTTTTTTCGCTTCACTTCTCTTTGCCGCCCTGTCTGTCCAGCGTGTAATGGAAATTTTACCACAGACGCTCGTGATGAACAAACAGGAAGCCAGCAGAAAGTGTGGCAATTCGCTGTAGCCCGGCTCAACGCAGCCGAGTGATAAGAAAGGCCATAAAAGCCGGCGTGGGGGTGGCAGGGTGGAGGAGAGCAGGCGAGAGGGGCTGGGGCTGGACAGCCAGCACAGGGGAGCCAGCCTCTGCCTCGCCTCCCCAGGGACAACGCGGGTTCACAGGTAAGGCAGGCACTGCCCTGCACCTTCTATTTTTTTTTTTTTTTTTTTTTTTTTCACTCCCTTTTGCAGAAGTGATTTCTAATTATTCTTGGAAATCCTCACCGCGTTTCTGCTCGGCTCCTCGCAGCGGGGGAGGTCGGCAGGAGTCTGCTGCTACTTCGTTGCTCTCTCCTAAACTTACTAAAACTTAACCTTGCTCAGAGAAACTAATTCTATTCGGCTTTTTCTCTTTTTATGGTCTTTGCAAGCCCATAATGCAACGCTTAAAACCGCTCCCCCCCAAAAGAAAACGATGACAGCTTTCCAACAGAGGTATTTGCGAAACTAAAGCTGTGCTGTGGCTCTGCAACTCCCTTAGGTCCCGCCTGAAAGATTTTTCTTTCCTTTTCTCCCAGGCAAATCCTGAGTCACTCCATTGAAATAGTTTTGGCTGTACCTAGAGGTGCACCTGGCTCAGTCTGAGCCGTACACGTGGGAACGTGTCAGGACCCAACCGAAGCAAGAAATCCAGACAGGGGCTGAAAATGGATCACAGGTTCCTCTGTGCCTTTTCCTGACAGCTTTCTAGGCCCACTCACCTCTTGCATGGAGCTTGCTGGTGACAAACTTGAAAAATCCTTCCCTTTGATTTTGTAGTCAGTTCACTCATTTTAATTGATGAGCTTTTAACGTCCTTTTTTCCACTTGTGGCAAATCACGGTGCAATGAGGCTGCCAGAAATGGCAGCCAGAGATCCCCTTCCCCAGAGAAGCGATTTTCAGCATCCCATAGCATTAGGAAGCCGAATCGGGGAACAATCCCCCCCACCCCCCCTTACCTGAAGAGACAGGCGAGAAGTATTTTTTTTGTGTGTGTTACCGAATTTCAAAATCCAGGGCAGCCCCCGCAGAAACACGCTCCTGCCGCTCGCATGGGTGCTGCCGTCTGCAGCCACGGGAGCGGCTGCTGTGGAGGGGAAGGAGAGCTGCTCTTCCCTGCCTTGGATGCTGATGGCCCGAGGAATCGCAGCGGGGGAAATGCATTAGACATGAAGACAATTTGAAGATAATGAGGTGCTAGAGGATTTCCCGGGGTGCAGGCAGACTCTCCATTAGTGGTGTTTCCCGGAACAGGCAGCTCTCAAAAACGGTTAAGGCAGAGTTAACCCCGCAGCCCGTGCCAAGCCCAGACCCCTCTCGAGCTCAGCCCTTTCGGTGCCCCGAGCCCCACAGCTGGTTCTGCACGGGAGACACTGCAGCCCCGAGCCCCAGTGTCCCCATTTAACAGTGGCACTGGGTGACTGCAGCCCCTCCGGGCTCAGGGAGCCTGGTGCTCTGCCCCACGCGGCCAGACGCAGACCTCTGCACCAGGGGAGCCCGGCAGCTCCACGGGCTCCCTCTCTGAGACTGTCCCCAACTCGTCACACGTGTTGAAAGGCCGGCGATGCCCATCGGAGCGAGCGCGCGGCCCTCCCGCTCCTACAGCGTGCGCTGCCGCGTCCCCGGGGCACATGCCTTTCTTTTTATAAAAAAAAAAAAAAAAAAAAAAAAAAAAACGAAATAAATGAACGCAGGAGAGAAGTAGGGCCAGGGTTTCACATGGCTCGCACAGCTGCCCTCCTCCCTGCTTCCACCAACAGTAATGGGAGAAGTTTTCCTCCGCCGCCGAACCCGGGACCGCGCGCAGCCCGGGCTGCTCCGGAGCACGGCGCGGGGCGAGCAGAGCCCGGCTGGTGCGGTGTCACAGCCCCTGCCACTGTCTGGGGGCCGTGACCATCCCCGCTTCCCCTTCCCAACCTTCCTAAGTCCACGCGTGTGGCTTGACTGGAGGTGATTCACCCCAACCGCTCTCTCTGGGTCCCTGCCCGACACAGCTCATGCTCTCAGAGGGTCCTGCCATTTATCCCGGGGTGGTCGCAGAGGGACAAGTCTCGCACGCGTGGCACGAGCCCTGAAAAACCTGCAGGGCCACCACCCGTTCCTTACAGGAGCAAAAGTCATTTGGCTGGTCCGGTTTGAATCAGCGGGAGATGCCCACGCGCTGCAGCAGTTTGGCTTGAGCAGGGATTTCGATCGAGTGACTCCAAGCCCAGGTGGGATGGTGCGGGGCCAGGTGGCTGGGGGCGTTAGGAGGATCGTGTAGGTCCCACGGGCAACCCTACTGGAAAACCAGAGGTTTTTTTTCTCAGAACCAGTCCTGGGCGCTGCCACGAGCCACGTCAGCAACGTGCAATGGCGGGAACGAGAATGAAGGGGAAAGCGGGGAGGGTGAACTGCCAGCTCGGTGCCGGCAGCATGCGGGCAGGGGTTCAGCCCTGCCAGACACCTCTTTCCCCCTGCAAGCGCCTTGGCCCTGGCAGCCCCAGGGGAAAACACCCTCCCATCAGCTGGTTTTTGGGAAGGGGCTGTTCCATGCAGAGCCCAAGGGTCGAGCCGGGATGGAGAGGAGCTCACGTGCGGAGCCAAGGGGTTGCTTCTCTGCGCTGTCTTCCAAATTCCTCAAAGGTCGGGGGGGGTTTGGGCGAGCACACGGCGTGGGGCACGGGACGCGGGGCGCAGGGCACGGGGTTCAGCAGCTGCCCAAGCGAGGGGCACCTCGAGGACTGTCTAACCTGAGAATGGTGAAACTTAAGGGTCAATCTCAGGTTCGTCAGCCCATGAGATGCCTTCTCCAGAGCAGGATGGGCAGCGCCGGCCCCACCGGCCCCACAGCCGCCCCCCCTCCACCCGAGGGATGCACGGGAGGAGCAGCGGGGCACCGGAGCTTTGGCTGCAGGCCTCTCACCGACACACGGGTGAAGCCTGGCACGGCCGTTGGTGACCGTGAGGAAGGACCGGGGCAGGTACCAGCCCCCAAGGAGCAAAGGGAGGAAAGTGGCCGGCAAATCCCACCCGTTCCTTGGGAGAAGCTGCTGGAAGCTCGGCCACACTCCAGCGCCGACGCCGTCACGGTCGGCGAAGCAGCGGCCGCCGCGTGCGACTTGCTGTTCACGAGACAGAAGGCTCCGAGTGCTAAAAGTGCCTAATTAGGAGCCTCTCTGACTCCCACCAGCTGCGAGGCCGCCGGATCCGTGCCTCTGCGAGCCAATGAGCGCAGCCGAGGGGTGAATTTGGCATCCCTGAAAGCGTCATTAACGTGTCGCTCCTCGCACTCCTGACTAGAGGAAGAGACAGTGACATCCCGAAAAGTGACAATAATGAATCCCCAGGCAGCACGCGGGGCCCTTCAGCGCTGAATGTGTCAGTAATTCATGAAGGGAGCAGAAAAAAAAAAAAAAAAAAAAATTTTTTATAAATTTTCCAAGCTGAGCTTCCTAAATAAAACACGAGTACAAGACGCACTTGTCGGATTCACTGTCTTTCCTACAATTAAATGACTAATCCTAAAGCACACGGACTGAAAGAATAAATGGTCTGAAGTGCTCTCAGCCCCGGCGCTGGCCATGGCGGGGGGTCAGGTGAACCGAGCTGCATCTCCCCACCTCTGCTCCTGGCTGTGAGGGGGTCAGTGCAGGAGCAGCTCTCCCCTGCCCAGAGCCGCTGGCTCGCTGCTCCCGAGCTGGGGTGGCCCCCCACAACCCCACGGGTGATGCTCTGGGCGTCAGCCCCTCCTGCCGCAGCGCGGCCCCTCGCCCTGCCGAGTGCTGGTTCTGCAGAGCGGCCCCGGGGAGATGGGGCCAGGGGAGTTCTGCAGGGAGACCCCAGCCCCACGCCGGGACACCCGGGGAGCAGCCGCTGCAGCCGGGGGGGCAGAGCAGCCCCGAAACGTGGGTCACCCCTGCGGCGAGGGCACCAGCACCCACCGAGTCCCCAACCCAACTTTGAGGGGACTTAAAACCATGTGGGGAGCAGCCGGGCAGCACGGGGAGGGGGGGGCAGCTCCATTCACCAGCTCCTCCACCAGTCGCTGGTGGAGCTGCTTCCTTCTCCTCCTGGGATATTTGGGGGGGGGGTCACATTTGCCCTCAGCGCCCACCCAGGCTGGGACACATCCTGGGAGCTGCAGGGAGGGGCAGTGGCAGTCCCTGGCCGAGGGCTCCTGCCAGAGCTGGGAGGGGGGGGGGGGACACAGGCTCAGCCCCCGGCGCAGCCGTGACACGGGGTCAGGCTCCGGGGGACGGAGGGAAAAAACAGGCTCAGGTGGAGCACTGGAAATTACAGCGGTTCTCGATGATTCAGTAAAGAAAAGGACTTACAAAATACGCTGCGCACAAAGCAAGTGGGAGGCAGCTGCTCTCCGCCCCCCCCCCCCCCCCCCAACGGCTGCTTTGCTTCTGCAAGGAGTTATTTTGCGGATGAGGGGGTGCGGGGGGAGCCCCCAGCTCGCTGCCTCCCTTTACCCTTTTTCAGTGACCCTCCAGAAAGCAGCAGATCCCTTGTTTTTCAGGTGGCTCCTGACCCCAGAGGAGGCTGTGGGTGTTCTTGCCTTTCATTCAAGTCCTATTTAACGCGGGTTGTTTGGTTTTTCTTGTTTTTTTGGTTTTTTTGTTTTTTTTTTTTTTTCCCCCTTCTCCTGAAATGTTTATTCCTCATGAGGGTATTTTAATTTTAGAGACGGCAGCACTTTCGCGCGATGAAGCGACTGCTGAGCTCCGAGTGCCCAACGAGGGGAGCTCCAGCAGGGAGGGAGGAAAAGGCAAACGACTCCACACCCCGGGACCCCGATTTTCACCCAAACCTGTGTGTCTGGGGGAGGGTCGTGGCTTTTGTACTCAGCAAAAAGGGGAAAATCGCGCTCCAGAAGCGCGTTTTTCATGAAGTTTTCATCTTTGTCGTAGCAGGAGCTGGGTCACGGCCGAAGGAGGCGCCGGGCACCGGCCGGGAAAACTTTCCCCGTGAAATATCGCATTGCAGAGCTCTGGGCCGACCCCACACGTGCGTGTGCCCCCCCCCCCGTGTGCCCCTCGGCCACGGACACGCGTGGCACCTCCGTGTTCCGATGGGGATGGAGCGGGGGGGGGGGGGGGGTTCGTGTCTCAGTGCCCGCAAACACGTCCCGGGGTGATGCGGAAGCGGGGGGGGGGGCTCGGGCGGCCGGTGCTGCCGCCCCCCCAGTGTCCGCCCCCCCATCACACGTGGGGGGGGGAGGAGGGGTGTCCGTGATGAACACGCGTGTTCAGCACCGCGGACAGTTCCCCATGGGAAGTTGGGGGGGGGGAGCGGCCGCCGCCCCCCCCCCCCCCCGCGCCGCCCGGCTATAGCGCGGTCACGTGGGTCCCGCCGCCGCCCCTATATAGCGCGGTGCCGGGCGGGTTGCGCGGAGCGGTGCGGAGCGGAGCGGTGGCGAGCGGTGAGCGCGGCCGGGCAACCGGGACAGCCACCCCCGGGGGGAGGGGGGGGGGGTCCCCAACATCAGGGGTGGTGGTGGAGGGGGGGGGGAATCCCACGGGCGGGGGCAAGGAGGGGCCCAGACCCCGGGGCGGGGGGTCCCGAGAGTGTCCCGTGGCCCGGGGGGAGACCCGTTCGTGGTGGGGTGGGGGGTTCCAGCCCCCGGGGGGGATCCTGTCCCTAAGAGGGTGTTGTCCCAGGGACGGGGTGGGGGGGTGTCCCCATCTGCGGGGGTTGGGGGGTCCCATCCCCTGGGGTGTGGGGGGGGTGGGGGGGGGGCGGCTCTATCCCCGGGGTGTGAAGCCCCCCGGGTGCCTTTTGACCGCAGCAGGGGGGATGTGGGGGTCCGGGGTGGGGGTGGGGGGGGTCTTGCAGGCGTCTGGCCCCGGAGCGGCTGCGATGAGGGTCAGGATGATTTCGGCTGCCTCCGTCCTCGTCCTGCTCTTCCTGCCCTCGGAGACCTGCTCGCCCCTGCAGTGGCCCCGGGGCCCGTCCCGCCGGCTGACCCTGACCCCCCAACCCACCTGGGAACCCTGGCCGGGAGCCCCGCGACCCCCCGTCCCCGCCGACGACCCCCTGCCCCAAAGACTGTGCCGGCCCCGCGGGGCAGAAGCCCCCGCGGCCCCCCGCGCCCCCCGGGCGTTGCAAACCGGCAAGAGGCGAGACGGCAAACCCAACTCTCTGGATCTCACCTTCCACCTCCTGCGCGAGTTCCTGGAGATGTCCCGGGAGGAGAGACTGGCCCAGAAGGCGCTCAGCAATAAGCTCTTGCTGCAGAGTATAGGAAAATGAGGGAGGGTCGTGGATTGGGGGGGGGGGGGGCGGGGAAGGAGACTGACCCCATAGCAAGCGGCCACGGCAGAGGGGAGAAGGCATGGGGCGGGGGGGATGCTGCTGGGGCTGGAGCCGTGCCCAGGGACACCCCCCCCACCCCCCCACCCTTGCCCCGCGGGGTCCCCCCTCGTTGCGTCCCGCGTGTTGCTCTCGCTGTTGCGCATTAAAGTTGCCCTCGCACCTGCCCCGCTGCTCCTGTGCTCCCCCCCCCCCCCCCCCCCCCCCCCCGGCCAAGCCCTGACCCTTTCCTCTGCTCCAAAATCCCCCGGGGTCGGAGCCCTCTGCGCCCACGCGCTTTGCAGACAGAGGGCCGGGGGTGCTTTGACCTTACCGACCGTGGGTACCGAGCGCCCGTTCCCCTCCCAGAGCTGCTCAGACCCAAACCAAGTCTTCCCCCAAAACACCGGAGCGATCCCAGATGCATCCCTGGGTGTAAAAAGTACACCGAGTGCTTGTTCCGCCGGCGGGAGAGGCGCGAGCTGCACCGCGCGGCAGCCCCAGGAGCACGGGGGGGGGACACACGCGTGCACAGACACACACACACGCGTGTGCACACGGACACGCGCCTGTGAACAACCGCCCTCAGCTGCACAAGAAGTGAGGTTGCCCAAACGGCCCCCGGCATGAATCCGGGGCAGCACGTGCTGCGGAGGGGCTCGCCGCCAGTCCTGCACGAGGGGGCTGAGGTGGGTGGGCCGTGGCGTCGGGGGCTGTGCCCCACCCCAGCCCGTCACCACCACCCATGAGCGATCGGCGTCACCCGTGAGCCCATCACCATCATCCCGAGCCCGTCACCACCCCACAGGGACCCAAACGTCCCTCATCCCCCTCCCAGTCCTGCACTAGCAGCAGCTCCGGTGCCAGCGACCAAAAATACCCTGGAGAGCCGCCTTGGGTCTCTCGAACGAAGGTTCATCGGTGGTTACACGGGACGGAGCTGCTCCTCGTGCTGCTAACACACTGGAATCGCTTTGTGGGTTGGGGTATTTTTTTCTGTAAAGGTACATTTTCTCTCATCATGGGGAGAAAAAAAAAAAAAAAAAAAAAAAAAAAAAAGGGTAAGGAATACGTAAAAGCAGTAATTACTGCAGGGAAAGGGAGGAACGGTTTCTTAAACCAGAGGTGATGACACACAGCCTGAGGCAGCCGGAACGGCTCAGCAGCACTTCTAACCCTCTTGGGAAAGCTGGGGCCTCGGTGGGGCGGGAGGGGGGCCTGGGACCCCCAGACTTGGCACGTGGACGAGGAAGAGGAGGAGGAAGAGGAGGATGGTTTCTGCTGCTTGCGGGGTGCCGGGTGCCAGCAGCAGCCTAAGGCAGGACAAGTGCCTGGGACCCGAGTGGGGGACAGCCGGGAGTGCAGGTCTGCGCGTGGGGGGCTGGGGGGGACGTTTCTCCCTGGGACGCGGCGCTGGGGGCAGACGCGGCTCCTACAAACGGGGTTTGCTCTGAACCCCAGGCTGGAATCTGCGCCCCAAGACGCGGCCTGGGTTTTTCCTCCTCCCATATTGCTGCAAATGGCTCTGAAAGCTGCTGCTCCCCCTCCTCGCAGCAAGTCTGCGCCTTCTAGTGTCACAGCTGGGAGTTTGGGACAAGGTTTAATGAAACCTGAGCTTGGCGGCTCTCGGGGGGAAGAGGAGCGTCTGTGTAAGAGGTTTCTCAACTGAGCATCAGCAGCAAGAGCATCACAGCCCCCCCCGGGGGTCCCGGTCCCCCTCCCCTCAAACTCCCTGTGCTCCTAAACACAAACCATCGTGGATGAAGAATTTGTTCTGCTCCATCCCCTGGGAGAAGGAGGAAAAGTGTCCCAGGGCCGTGCCCAGAGCCCTCTGCAAACCATGGGGTCCTCTGTGTCCCCCCGCCCCCCCAGCCATCCCAGCCCGGGGTGGGCACGGGGACAGACAGGACCTCTGGCACCTCGGGGACAGCGGAGAGGGGACAGGGAGGGAGCAGGGACTTGCGGGGTCAAGATAAAAGATCCAATCATGCTGAGACAAGAGCGCAGGGGAGCCGAGGAGGAACACGTGCCCAAATTGAACAGCTTTGGCTTGGCCTTGTGCACCCAGCCCAGCCCGGCTTTCTCCCTGGTCTTCTCCACCCCAGCAGCTTTTTTCCTCTGAAAAACAAGGAAAACCCCGGCTTTCAGCGAGGGACCGCTCCAGCCCTGCGCCGTGTTGCTGCGTCCCGCGGGTCCTCCCCAGTGCCGTGGTCCCCAGGGTGGTCCCGAGAGCCCGGAGGCTCTGGCTCTCCTCCTCCTCCTCCTCCTCCGTGACCCTCTGCCTCACACGCTTCCTCAGCCCCTCCGGCCTCCGCGGTGCCAAACTTCACTCCCACAGTCCCCAAAACCACAATTTCCAGCTTGCGCCGGTCGGGATGAGCCAAGGGAAGCTGCGGGCACAGGCAGAGGATCCTCCAGCCATCAGCACCGCGGCCACGGGTTGTATTTAAGCATTTTCAAGTGCTGGGAGATGCCAGGTACGCAGGCAGCGGCGGGGCTCGGCCAGAGGAGCCGAGAGCCCGGCTGCGGGGTGCGAGCCAGGAGCCTGCCCCAGGCCGAAAGGCTGGATGTGGGCCCCAGGTTTTGGCCTGAGTTGGGGTGAAGGTGAAATTCTGACACACGAGTAGCCCATGATACAAACCCCAAAGCGGCACGTAAAGGAGCTTAATTTGGTATGAGGGGGAAACAGCCCATTACTAAAAAAAAAAACCAAAAGAAAACCAAAAAAAAAAAACCAAACCCAACCAAAAACCAAAAGCTTCCTAAAGAATATGAGAAAATGCCACTTTTCCTAAACAGCCCATTACTAAAAAAACCAAACAAACAAACAAACAAAAAAAACAACAAAAAAACCAACCAAACAAAAACCAAAAGCTTCCTAAAGAATATGAGAAAATGCCACTTTTCCTAAACAGCCCATTACTAAAAACAAAACCAACCACCCAACCAACCAAACCAACCCAACCAACCAAAAACCAAAAGCCTCCTAAATAAAATGAGAAAATGCCACTTTTCCTAAACAGCCCGTTACTAAAAAAAAAAAAACCAAACCAACAACAACAAAAAAACCCCAACCCAACCAAAGAAAAACCAAAAGCCTCCTAAAGAAAATGAGAAAACGCCACTTTTCCTGAACAGCCAGCCCCAGCACCCCGTCCCTCAGCACCCCGTGGGCAGCGCGGCCGGAAGGTGCCCGACCACGAGACGCTTGTTCCCTGCAAACAGCCGGCGGGGCCCCCGCTCAGCCGGGCTGTGTCTGAGCTCGGGCTGCAGCCGGAGCCTTTGCCTCGCTCTGCCCGGCCAGGCCCCCCCGCCCCCGGCACAGAACCACCCCCCCGGGGCGAGGAACCCCCCCGGGGCGAGGAACCCCCCCCCCCCGGAGTGACGGGAACCCCCCCGGCTCAGTGCAGCTGCCCAAAGCCACCCGATGGGTCCCGGCTCCGGGCCACGGGGGTGAAACGTCGCGATTTTGTGCTTACCTCCTTCCGGCGGATTCCCACCAAACGCAGAACGAACTTCTTCAAAACGAGGGATCCCGGGGAAAGCGGCGGGGGAATAAAAGCCGCCGGTGCCACCGCGCAGCCTTTCAGGTTTACGCTACATCAGTCCCCCCCCCATCTCCCTCGGCTCGGAAGCGAGTCTGGTAGCAGCCTTCAGCACGTCTTCTGCTCCTCTTCGCTTCTGCCTCTCCACCGGCAACACCCCGGAGCAAAACCAGGCTCTGCCAACGTGAGCTGCTTGGGAAAAGGGGATTTATCCTGCAAACAGACCCACCTCCACCCAGGCTGGAGCAGCCAGTCCCTTCCCCAGCCGCCCCACAGCCACTCCTCGCACCACCTGGCAGCTGTAACTTGTGTTTACACCCCAAATACCCGCTGCCGTCCGGCCTCAGATAAAAATCTTTGGCTTTTAATGGTCAAAAAAGCACCGGGGAGCCCACGGCGGGGCTAAGAGGGGGCAGAAGGAGCAGTTGCCCTCCCTGCCCCAGGGACCCCGCGGGCCAGGAGCCGCCGGGCAGCGCGCCGTGCCCGCCCAGGGGACACGGGATCTCTCCCACGTCCCGCCCGAGGCCCCCCACGGCCCCGGGATCCAGCGGGCAGAGACGGAAAGAAAAAGCCGCCGCGCATTTCTGCATTGAAAACATTTATTTTACAACCGTGGTTTCAGATAACTTAGCAATCTTTTATTTTAGTTTATATTCAGACATACAATACACAAATTACCATGCTGAAACATAAAATAATTCCTTCCGCCGTAACTGCGTGTATGTACAGGAGCTCAGTAGTATCGAGTGTTACAATCCACAAAGTTCAGACAGCCACATCTACTTACATACAATTCAAATTATGGTCCTTTAGTAACATAACAAAATATATATATGTCTATATTATAATTGCTTTTCAGATGCATTTATACTTCGATTGTGGGTTGTTTTGTTTTTTTATTTTTTTTTTTTCTTTTTTGAAAGGTGGGCTCCCCCCCTCCCCGCCCTCCCACCCCCCCCCCCAGTCGAAGTGCAGTGCAAACACAGAACGCGTCCCCTCCCGGCGTCCTCAGCTCCCTCGGGCTCCACAAAGAGGCCGACACAACCAAACCCCACGATGAATTCCTTACTTTTAGGGCCTTGCTCACACGCAAAACGAACCTGAACCGCCTCGGGTGCCTGCGGTCCCACGAACCGAAGGGTCCGCACGCAGCCCCGGAAAAAGGGGGGAAGGGAGGAACGCCAGCGGCCGGCTCGGGCAGCACGCAGCCAGGCGAGGCAACCTCGAGCGTTTGGGACCTGGCAAACCTCAGAGCTCGCCTACCTCGACGGGCACAACCCGAACTTCAAACGCCTAAGCGACACAGGGATCCCCCCCCAGGGCAGAAACACCCCCCCTGGGGTTTCCTACATCAGGAAACGGCCCCTGCGGGGGAAGGCGAGCGGAGGGCTCTGCCCAGCGCGACTGGAAGCGATTTGGTGGCACTCACACGTACGCTGGGCACAGCCGCCGCGCCCCCGCACCGACCGCTGCCTCCCTCCGCCGTCGGGACCTGCAGTGACTCCCCAAGCCCCCACGAACCCGACCCGCCAGCGCTGCGAACCCAGACACCGGACCGGACCGCGCAAACACGCCGCACCGCTCGAGCGTAAACTCGCTCGAGCGAGGAGGGAAGAGCTGGGAGTAGAAAACTGCTTTTCCTTTCCAAACGGCCCAGCGATCCCACTGGCACCGCCCGTTTATTTATACAACAGGATCCTGCCACCGGCTCCTTCACCGGCCATTTAACCCGACCGACCTCGTTTGGTTTTTTTCCTGCAGCTGAAAGGAAAAAGCGCAATTCCGGACACACAAAACTCACACCTTCCGCTTGTCTGGCCGAGAGTCCACAGCGGGACTTGGAGCCAAATTTCACGGTTTTACCACCAAAGAAAAAACAGCAGCAAGTACTAGGAGCACACCTGTTGTATAAATATATACATATGTGCATATATACATACATACACACACGTGATGTTGCAATCCAAAGCCTACAGCGCGGGCTTGGACCTTGCTCTGAGCTCACCCGGTCCCACCGCGGCCAGTACAACGTGGTGAAAATCAGTATGAGGACACAAAAAAAAAAAAAAAAAAAACACAAAACAAACAAACAAACCCCAAACCAATGTGTTCTATCACAGCTCTGGCGCTGAGCACATCGACCACATTTAGAACACCCCCCGCCCTGCACAGACCCACGTCATCCCAGAGACGGGCCCTGCCCTCCGCTGGGTTCCTGCCGAAGGAAAGCCGGAGCAGCAGCGCCCAGCTCCGGCCGGGGGGGCCGGGGACAAGGGGCAGCTCGTGGAATTCAAGTAAATTATTATTTTTTTTTATTTTTATTTTTTTTTTGGCAGGGTATGAGAAGCAACCGCTCACAGACTGCAAGAGTACACCCACACGGCTGGCTGTGGGGGAGAGGGAGCAGAGAAGACAACAGCACTCGAGAATGAATGGCCATTTTATATAAGAGCTTCCTCTATACATATACATATATATATATATATATATATAAAAAAACCACCAGAAATTCCCAGCATCTATCCTTTCAATGACACAATTAACCGTGCCCGGCACGTTGGCATTTGATTTCCAAATGAAGGTTTGTCTTCCACATTTACGGCATTTGGCTTGTGCAAACGTCAAAGACAGACAGCTTCCCCCACGTGGCTCCCTCCTGCAAAGGAAGCATCTTCTCGGAAGGAAACGGGAATTTCAGTCTTGCCGGGTCCCGGAGAGCACATAAAGCCTCCCAGCGCAGGACGCGGAGCAGCCCACGGGTCTTGCAGGACTTGAACACTGAGAAATCTCCTGCCACCTCGTTAGCTATCAGTTACATTGCTTTCAAGGTATTTTAAAAGCAGTTGTCGGTGTAATGATACGCTACAAGCTAGATGATTTCCACTATAACACGGAGAAGCGGCATCAAATGATTAAAGCATGTTACGTTTATACCAACCTCACACTACAAACACTTGTACTGGGGGGGGGGGTTAGGGTTCAGTGCTCTGCGATTGATGCGTATTTAAAGAGCACCCAGAATTATCAGCGCGCGGCGGGGGGCTGCAGAAGCCTCCCTGACCACCTCGCAAGCGTGTCCTGCTAAACACGCCGCCAACGCCCGGTTGCATCGGAGAGAAAAAAAAAAAAAACCCGCAGCACAAACACATTTCCTCCATTATCCGGGAAACGTCAAGGACACCGGACAGACAATGGGCACGAACCAGCTGAGAAAAGCGGGGACCGCTCTCAAGGAGCGCACGTGGTCCAAATGCTCTGATGTAACCCCCCCCCACACACACACACACCCCCCCCCAAAGCACGCCGGCGTCCCTCTGCACCACAACACGACCGCTTTATGGATGGGACAGGGATATCTCTCCGGTCAGGCTCCCGCCCTGGTTACACCCAGAGTTTATCGGCGGACACGAAGGGTTTGGAAGCTGCGCTCCCCCCCTCCCCGAGCAGAGCGCTGCGGCAGGACTCGGTGCTTGGCAGGCCCGTGCTCCAGCCCTCCTCCTCAGCCGGCGCTTCTGTTCTGTGGGCTGTGCCCACCTGAACCTCAACGAGCATCACGTTTCAAGAACGCCGTGAGCGCTAATATCTAAAGCAGTTTAAAAATATTACAAATCTAAAAATAAGACTGAAAAGGTAACACGGCTCTAAACCATCGCTGCGTGGAATCAGCGGAAATCTACACCCTATCAGACGCCACGGAGGTTTACAGGAACAAATTTATATACAGATAAATATTTAAGAATTTCCTACAAACGTCGCTAACAAAATGAAACTGGCATTTAACGGGTGCAACGCCCCTTCATTCACTTCAAGTGAAGCGTACAACTGGTTGTACTACAGTGCGGTGGGAATTGCCCCGACGGGGCAGGTCCAGCACCACCACCTCCTCCCCAGCAGCTCGGGGGGGACGGGGGGGGGACAGTGGGGGGCAGGACCTGAGCCCTCTCTGCAGCCAGGCAGGTGCTCCCCCTAAGCTACCAACAGCTCTCCACACAGCACCGCTCGGGAATAAAGTCAGTGGTCCCCAACATCAGCCAGCAGAAGCTCCCCCGATCAGATTCTCCCCGACACCCCTCCTCGTCAGGAGGGGCTACAAGTGCTAAGGGAACCGGCGCTGAAGAGGTTCGATGAGCTGGATGGAGGTGGCCGAACTACTGAAACGTAGGTCTCAGGCAACTTGTAAAAAAAAAAAACACGATACAATTTTAAGAAACAAAACCAAAACACACAGCAGGAGGGGGGGGGGGGGGAAAAAAAAAAAAAAAAATCAAAGCTCAAGTTTTAATTCTGGCAACGCGCTGAGCAGAGAATCAACAGGGCTCGGGTTTAATTTTGGAAGGAAACATTCTGCATGTAAGCCAGGTAGCGGGCTGCAGCGCCGAGCGGCTCTGGAGGGGACGCGGCAGCTCCACCCGCCCAGGCGCGGAACCGCCCAGTGACCTCCTGCGCCAGGATTTTAACCATTCTTTCCAATGCAACTTTGCATTTACTAGGATTCAACTTGGCTGGGTTAAAGTGCAACTCGCGTTAGAGCCTGGGATACTCTTGTACTTCACGTACAGGAGCAGCAAAAAAATTTGGCATTAACCTACTTATCCTCCGATGACACAAGTTTTGCTTTAAAGACACCGTGTTTAAATAGCTTTCTTATATAGTTCAAGAAGAACTACGTGAAATACACAAAAAAACTTAAATTCAGAGATTACAGAGTAACATGGGCAAACTTAAAACATTTTTAAAAAAAACATGAATATTCATCTAAAAAGGTGTTTTTCCTGTCGTTCCCTGTGACTGGGATCTCGGAGTAGTTTCCCTCGGAGCGGGTATCATCGTCCTGGCATGTACCAGCATACAGACTAATTTACCGTTCACACACCACCCACAGACACGGCTGAAAGGAAAGCAGCCTCTCTCAAACTCCTGCCTTGCTAAGCGAAGAACTAAACCAGCAAATTTATCCTGGATGTTGTCTCTTCCCCAGCGGTATCTCCTCTGCCCCTCGCTCGGTTCCGAAGTCAGGGGCCTGCTGAGCGACTCCAGGCGCATCCCTCACCTCCCCGGAGCCCCAGCCTCCCGCCAGCCCTTCTGGTTCAGTGGAAGTAGCCCGGAGGGGGGTAAGAAATAAGTGTTTTTCCAAATTAACGCCGGCAACCAGCCCCCCCAGCATCGAGGGTCACAGCTGCTCCGCGGTGGAGCAACGGCCAGAACAAGTGGCTTTGTGTTACCCGTCGAGATGAACGTGGGGACACGGGGCATGAAGAACCACAGTACAGGGGCAACAGCCTTTTCCTCATTCGAACGAGTCACTCTGGACAACTACGCTCGTTTCCAAAGCCAAAAGAAAAAAAAACCCTAATGCTGCTTTTTTTTTTTTTTTTTTTTTTACCAAGAACATAATTTGCACAGATCGGGGCGATTTTCACCGGTGAGGTTCAAGGGGAGAAAGCCTGCAGGTATCCAAGCATATTCCAGCGTGCAATTCAACAACAAGAACAGGCTTCAGGCAAAAATCTACAAGGACAGTCAACATGACATCATTTTTTTAAGCCTAAAAAATTGCTTTTCATTCCAAGGAGTCGAATAAAGACTTTAATCAAACAAGGACCTCAAGCTAAATCATACACGACTGTCCTCAAGGCCACCCAAGAGAGTTTTCCAGACGGAAAAAGTGAAAAGTATCTTCCAGTAAGCCACCGAGTTTCAGGTCTGAAAGGACTACAGACAAGGAAGAAGCGACTGAAGTGTGCTACTGAAACCTAGCCAGCTCATTAAAAGTAACCCCCCCTTTTGAACGTCTGGGACCTGATGTGGTACCACAAGCATGCTTATTTGCAACAAGCTCACATGCAGGCAACAAAGATGTGCTTGTACCAACAGCTACAGGAAAGTCTGAATTTGCAAACATCCTTCACTCAGCATTGAGACCACGTTAACGACTTTCCCCCCCCCCCCCCCCCCCCCCCCCCCAGCCCATTTAACACGGTTTCACGTCGCATTTTACGTGCTCCCATCATTTTCGGCTCACGCAAAGATAGCGTGGAAGTATATTCAGAACAATTCTCTGGCAGGAGAGTCTCCTTCCTTTTCTGGTGGTTTTCTTACAGCCCGCCAGTGCTTTACCCAGTTCAAAAGTAACACCTGGATCTTGTCAAAGAGCAGCAAACACCGGGCAGGAGGCTGTAAATAGCCTCTCAACAGAAACAGGTGAAAACTGAAAAGAGGAGATGAGGGTGATCCAAAGGACAGTAGAGGCATTGTGATATAAAACCACAAAGATCAAAATTGAAGAGGCTGTAATTAACTGCTAAAAGTGCCAAGTGTAGGTTCTCTGGTAGCTGTTCTGGATCCTGACTCTGTATCATCTAAAACAGGATTATTAACAACAAAATATACCAGCAATTCAACAGCTGCCTAAAATGCTTTTTTGACAGGTAAATCTCAATAAACCACAGTTTCTAGAGCAGTATTCAGATACGATTTGGTTTCAAAATAGTACAGGGAACCTTTCAATGGTTTCCCCATACTTGTTCTGAGGAGAAGAAAAACACTGGTGTAAACAATCTAAATGCAAGACAATGTGCAAATTATACAATATAAACACAAAGAAAGGTATTTTGTTCTTAAAAAATCCATTTACGTACTCCACAAAGATGTTCATGAGAAAATTAAAGGGCTGGTATATTATAAAAGCTTGAAAAAGAGACACATAATGCACCATTTGTCTATTAAAATCCCAAATTATTAGAACAAATTTTTATAAACCAATTATTTTTTTTTAAAAAACATTTATGTTGTTGCCTACTGCCTGCATTTTACTCGCTCAGTAAAAATCAATTACCCAGTTTCACTTTAAGATTCTCATGCATTCAAAGCAAGCTGCGTTATTTGGTCTTCAGCATTTCAGAAAGATGACTGAACTCAAACCAAACCAGAATTGTGCTTGAAGTTAAAATCCCACGACCACCACCACACAAGCCCATTCACAGCTGGTTTTGTGGCAAACTACAGTTTGTGGTTACACTGTCACTGAAGATCGCCTTACACATAAAGAGCTGTTCATCAATTTACTGTTCAAAGATTGGAAACTCTCCCTTTTTATTTTTCAAGGTAGATTTATTTAAGCTGAAAATCAGCATTAAAGAGAACTCCAGCTCTGCAGGACTGGCATTTTTTGGTTCTTGGCTTTGTAAACTTGACTAGATAACAACGCAGGAATAGAAGGAGGAATAGAAGAATTGGTTTGTTGCACTCAAATGAAAACCATGAACTTTTAAGGTCTTCAACAGCTCAGCTGTACCGAAGAACGGTGGCTTCTGTGAAACTTTTTAAATCTCATTTTTAGGCCAGTACCACTGCTTAAAATGCAGAATGTCTCCATCACACTTATATTGTGACAACTCAATACATTACACCACAGACATTTAACGTAACTCCATACATGCTATAAAAAAAGAAAAAAATAAGGGGGAGAAAAAAAAAAAGGAAACAAATAAGACCGTAGCTAAACTGCTTTAAATACTGCATGCTACAGCACTTCACGTATCATCAAGATACGACACTGAAAGGTGACAAAAGGCTGAAGGGATTACAAAATATTTTCGGCAGGTTGGAAAGCTGCCTTCTTACTGTGGCAGAATTATTCCCCCTCCCCATTCTCTACTTCTAATGTTCATGATTCTAGTGTTGAGTTGGCCGTGTATTTTTTTTTTTTTTTTT
This sequence comes from Tyto alba, assembly GCF_018691265.1. NCBI lineage: Eukaryota > Metazoa > Chordata > Aves > Strigiformes > Tytonidae > Tyto > Tyto alba. The sequence goes on from NW_024881308.1 coordinate 16,286,840, forward strand.
TTTATCCATTCTAATTACAGTGTTTCCTTAACTTAATTAAATCCATCAGTGTGGTAGCTGGGGTGAGAGTCAGCTGTGAGCTGGGTTGTCTCTGTGGCTGATGCTGGCTGTATCACAATAGGTGCGTCTGAGGCCTCTGAAAAGCGAAGACAAAAGGCTTAGCACACCAAAAGAAACAGCGTTGTATGTTCTGGTAGAGCGTAAGTTACACCTCCCTACGACACTTTAATAACATGATTTTATACTCCTCTTAGAGCACGATGGTAATTTGCTGTCTTTCAGTCCGCACACAATACCGTTTGACTCCAGTCTACATCTGCAACATTTATTGTATTTCCTTCTTCATGTAAGAGCAGCTGATCCTTGCCCACCATTCAGCAACGCCCGTTAAAAACATGATCAGGGCACACACAAGGCTCTACGATTTTTTTAACGATCGGTTTAATTCTAGAGAAATAGCATCATATCTTCAGAAACAGCACTAGATGTAGCTAGTAGGGTAGGAGTCCTGTTTCCTTTATGCTTGATGCAGTTAAAACTGCCCTGACACCCCCCATTCTTTGGGGTGAGAGAGCCCCTTTCTGGAATCACACGTGTCTGGCTGGCAACGTTACTCCAGCGCCGTGGGAAGGAAATTAAATGATGGCCATCACCTGATGCTTGGAAGCTCAACCCACCAAGTTCAGAGAAGACCCACTGGGGGTTTTCAGCAACTCCATCTCCCGACGTTGGCGTCACCCACCCAACTCTCGTGCCACAAGTGCTCCCAGATCACCACCTACAACCCGAGACCTGTGCTGATCTCTACGCAGCACACGCTGCTCCTCAACCCGCACGTGGTCAGAGACTGAGGGTCATTCCAGAAATCTCACAGCGTTTTTACTTACCCCTTTCATCTGACTGCAACTGTGCCTCCAAGTCCTCTGGAGAGACGTAGTATTCCTGCTCCTCACCTTCGGGGGGTTTAGGTTTACACTTCCCGCAGCAACAATTACAGCAGCAGCACAGACAGCAACAGCAATAGCAGCCCGTGATGAGCCCGCAGAACACAAACAAGGCCTGCAGAGGAGAGAAGACAAAGAAATATTCATAACCCGTGCCTACCACGCGTGACCACCGAGTCTGACAGACTCCGGCATGGAAACCAGAGACCAAAAATACAGCAACGCAGAGACAGAGCTTACTAGCTATAGTTCCATACTTCATCTCCAAGATGCATTTAAAAATATGTGCAAAACTGGCTGTGGCTCTCAACATTTTACACTGGGGTGAATACTGCCAACCTGGTTTACCTGAATTCCTACAATTTAGGTTTAAGTGGACTGTTCTGTGACACTCGGAAGAAGATACAGGTCTAAGAAGTGTATCTGTGTTCATATCCAGAGGTACTATAGTTCAGCACAGATTGTAACTTGCATAAATAACCCTGGAAAAGAATTACGCCAGCTATTTGACATACAGGTTGTGACATACCTACAAGGAGGGACCTGGCCCTACCCAAGGTTGTAGGCACTGCTGCAAAGCTCGCCACGCGGAACTTCGGGCTGCTGAGGTGAGATGCTACCAATAGGTGAGCAAGGCAAGGCAAAGCCAGGCAAGTCTGGCAGGTGCTTATCACAGTGACAACAGGCAAAATTACAATTTCCATATAGGGCACCGTGCAATTGTTTGCAAACATAATATTAAAGATAGCAAATCAGCACGGTGATATTCCTATTCTCTTACTGCAGGGGAAATCAAGAGACGGAGACAATGATGGCAAAGGGTGGAAAGATGAACCCATGAAATGAAATGCCAAGAGTAGGAAAAGGTTTTAATCAGCCATAACGCAATGTGAACATGTCACTAAGTAAGTAGGCTGGTGCAGTTATGGTTTCATACTTCAGCTTCGTAGTCACACTGCCCTTTACTTATTACATTCTGTGCAAGCAGACTGCAACCCCATGAACTCTGCAATGCAAAAGCCTGGACTATTTCAGTACGAGAAACGTGTAACGTCCAATGTACAGATTTCTCACGCTTTTGAGTAATTGTGCTGATTTTAAAATGTATTGCTTAGATAGAAGCATATTATGCTTTAAAATAATTAGAGTCCAGTAAAATACAGTAATTTCTTGGTACTGGCAGAAGATTCCTAAAAGGCATCTATACGGTAATTGTTACATCTACTACACACATGCAATGCTTTCAAACAGCTTTTTTGCATGCATTTGTGAGGAAACGTGAGCTGGCAGTGTAGTTTTGGTATACCGGTGATACTCCTTCTGCTGTACAAGAAACAAGGATGGGCAAGTGAACAAATAACCTGCAGATCAGCTGAAGAAGTGACGTTTGTTCAGGGAAGCCTCCGAGTAAGTTTGTAAGCACACTTCTAAACAGGATCTCCTGTGTGAGCTCAAGCTCACAGTCAGGACTCATTTTGCAAAATAATTTAGTAGATATTACCAAAGAGAATACCCTCAAATCCTCATCATTTTTAAATCCACTAGAAGGGTCCAAGCTTCTCTCAGTAATGTTGGTCTTGCCTATTACATCTGTAACACTGACACTTCTGAACTAGAGACTGCAACACAGTGAGAAAAGGTTAAATCACCAAGCGTCAGAAATTCAGCAATTTCCAAAAGCAAAACCAAACACAACTATCAAATGGAGGTCTTTAAATTTTAAATGTCAAATCCAGAATAACTTCTCTTTGCACTCATTTACCTTTGCCCACCAGCTGGATAGCACGAAGTATGTGTTCACATTTTCTTCACCAAACTGCTCTGCTACATACAGACCCAGAGAACCATACTTATCATAAATGTTTCGCTTTGTGGCATCGGTCAATATTGCATGTGCATTATTGATCTCTTTAAATTTTTCTGCTGCCTCCGGATTATCCGGGTTTTTATCAGGATGATATTTCAATGCCAGTTTCCTGCAGAAAGAAAAAAAGATATTGTTATAGATTAAAAACTGGGACTTGGGTTCCTTTTTTTTTTTTTAATTCCGTAGCCTGTCACTCAAGGGAGACTTTCAAGTTCCAGTTGGTGCCTTCATCTGTGATTCAACTTCCCTGATGATTCTTCCTTAGATGATAACAAAAGGCTACAGCAGTGCCTAGCTTAGTTCACAGAATTGACTTCAGGCTGTTGGATTTGGCCCTCAGAAATCCAACAGAAAAAAAGAGACATTGAAGAAAAGTAGTACTCTTTTTTTACCCCTCAGCTCCAGCAATTTCCACCAGTAAGTTTTGTTCCTGCTAAAGTAAAAACCAAGCTAACAGAAAAAAGACACGCCACAAATCTAAGATATAGTACCAAAGACCAAATTAAAGCAAGCTGCCACAGCTAATCTGCAGCGTCTGAACATAAAAATAGAATAGACAATCACTTGTGGTCAATGCACCAATTCCTGTGCAGGAACAAAGTACTTTTCAGTTCAAGGCTTGCTAGTACAGAAAATGCTTCAGAGTTTCAAGATATCAGGAAATCACAACCTACCTCCCCGCCCAGTCATGACAGATCTCTTACAACTAAATGAAACCGCTTTACAGTCCCCGGAGGTCTCTCAACATCGCACCAAAAGAGATCAGATTAAGCACTGATAAATTTGCTAGTTCTGACATGGCCCAGGCTATTTATAGAAATCAGTAGAAAACTGGACAAACGCCTCCTTATAAATAGAAAAAAATGTGCTCCCAAGTAGAAAAATGAGACAGAATTGTATGCTAACAGTTCCCCACCAAAAAAGGTACTTGTCCTCCTACAGAAATTACCACAATGTCCCTTATTTGAGAAACAGACCAGAAGCCTGCAGATGTTTACACACATCAACTTCGCAGCGGGGAAATGTTCAAACAAACATCCAATTAAAGGATTGTGCAAGCACACATTTGCACACCCATGCAAAGGTACCACAGCGTTCAAACGATAAACTGAGGGTGCACTTGAAACAAACTGTAAACGACACTGCTCGGGTAAATAACAGCCACGGCTGCCACTAATGCTGTAGCCTCAGTGAGGACTGAAAGAATCACAGTTTTTATAATTAGAGGGAAATTATATAAACCTGGAAAGGGCTTAGCTGCTATCAGGCAACAATAGAGAAATATTTTTCATTTCCCTTTTCCTACATGTACACAAACCCCACAGGCCAGCAAAAAAATGCTCAAATGAAGCGTAATTACGAAGCAGCTACATGTCCTTCCTCCACAGGAAAAACCACTGCAGTTTTTCTCCCCAAAAAGGTAAAACTACCTTCCGGTTGCTAAGGCTTGAAGTTTACTGATTCAAACTTCCACTTCCAGGTTTAAGGAAGACACAGCTAATTTTTGAGAATCTGTGGGCCCAATTTATTCACAGACTTCACCATGTAGTTGCCATCAGTATTAAAATGTAACTTTGGTAGGGAAAAAGTTCTGGTGAATGTTAAAAACTAAAAGAAAGCAACTTTGGAAAAGAACATCCTCATGTAAAGATTACTACTGACCCCTAGTGTGATACTAAATACATTGCCACTTGTCGAATAGTCCACAAAACCGTAGCTCATGATTAAGGTGAAGAAGCAATTGCATTTAAGCAGATTTTAGGAGGATGTTACAGGACTCTTGGTTTGGTTTTGTTTTTATTTGGTCAATATGAAGCCATTTCATGTGTCTAACTCTTTAAGAAAAGAAATAAAGAAAAAGATCTTTTAAAATTGTAACTCCACATAGAATAAGAAATTTTGAATGGATTTTTAGAAAAAAGTCGTTGTTGACACTCAGTTTTCATTTTTAATCTACACTTCCCTGCCCCAGACTTGGAAATGACGAACAGAAGGGCAGTGCTGCACACCTGTGGTCCCTCTAAGCCAGACACAAGGCTACGTAACACGAAGAATTTAATTCTGATCACACTGTCCTAAAACAGTTTAAAGACCTTCCAGAATTACACGGCATATCTGAGAATTTAACTTATTAAAGATAAAATGTAAAAATTTAACAGCATTTTATACAAAGCCCAGGTGTGTTTTCACATCAATTTTTGCAATAAGTATCCATGTTTTCACCTGGTTTTCTTACATGTTTTTCTTGCAAAAGGTTTAAATAAACCAACTCGAGCCTATACGTAAGTGGGCCATCTACTGAATAAAGCTATTTGTGCTACTGGGCAACAGGCATAAAGCCTGAATCTTTACCTGTATGATTTCTTGATATCATCTGAAGTGGCATTCTTGTCCAACCCCAGCACATGGTATAACGATTCTCCGGAGGTAGAGAGCGAACGTTGCCTCTGGTCTGCCATCCTGGACTACCCTGGAGAAAGGACTGGCCCCTGCCAAGAAGAGATTAAGAAACGCTTAAACAAGGAAGAACACAGACCTCATTAATCAAGTCATCCTTAAAACCAGAGCTTGCATGTGAAAAATTAATCTTTTATAAGGTTTTAATGTGCTTTGAAAAGGCTCTTAACATATGTGGAAGATAAAAATTGATAAAACTCAGTGAATTACCAGTGAAAACAACTATTACATTTTCAGCACAACACCAAGCACCCTAGAATCACAAGTGTATATACTCGACTCTTCCTTCCAAAAACCCAAAATCAACAGCTGAGGTATAGCTATAGATATGTACTACATAAAACATCCCTAAAGCTACTACTTCTTCTTTCTTAGTCTTAAGATAATTTATTTATGATAATATCTATAAAAACGCCTTGACAACAGAGAGGTGGCTATTACATTGAGGCTGCCTTTTTGCACCACACTTGCACAGAGGTGATTTCATTTGCATTTTCAATTGCAGACACTGTCATGTTAAAAAAAAAAAAAAAAAGAGAGAGAAACAAAAACCAAACCAAACCTCCACACATCTCCCAGAACCTCAGCCTCCCATCTTATCACGGACACCAGGTTGAGCAGAATCCTTCAGAGAAATCCAGTTTGATTAGGCCTGTGCATCCCACTGTGAAAGAGGGAATGCCTGCCCACTTAGAGAGGAGGGGGGTCTCCCCTCATCATTTAAAGCCGTGGATCAAACATTTAACATCTATTCTAGTTAAAATCATACTACTTGAATGTGGATTAACCTCCTGCTCCAAATTCAAGTGTGAAAGACCCAAGAGGTCTCTCCTGTGCCCTGTCACGGACAGATACGGTTATGTCCCCTAACATCCTGAGGAGATTAGCATTTGCCATTCTTTAGCTGCAGAACTGCAGCAAGGATGAGCGTCGAAGAGAAGACTATTGGCTATTTTTGGATTATGTCATTACAGTTAGCCTACACCAGATTATGTAGTCTTTGAAAAAGGTATTTAAAGCATGGGAGTTTTCTAATTTAACCCTTTGTCTTATATAAAGAAAAGTTAAAAACTTCACCTGTACAAGCGTGACTAGGTGGCAAGGACACAGACAGAGACATTGAACAATTTTCTTATCCAACTCCAAGCCTACTGTTAACTACTCTTCCCCATCTGGCCCCTCCAACTTTACATTAATTTCACCCTGGGCACTATGTCCAGTTTCTTTGACTGCAATACATCAGCTAAACTAGCAAACTCTCATCTGATTTCCTTCAAGAAACCTTTGGCAGCTCTGCTAAGTTTAATTAAAGCTACCTAATAAGAAAGCTGTAAATTATTATTAATAAAAGGTCTAAACCATGATGTTTTATGATTTCAAAATCCACCCCAAATCTGAAAGGTGAATGTGTCGGTAGGGACAGAAAAATCTTTTATTTTCTGTTAAAGGATGCTGCTCAGCTCCCAAAAGGTTTCTGTGTGAGAGGAAGATTGAGTCCTGTGACACACAATACAAATAACTTATTTATTTGAGCACAATCTGATTCAGTGAAAGGAAAAAAAAAAAAAAAAAAAATCATATTTCAGGAAAGAAATCCCACAGTGAGGAATACACCAGGCACAACCCTCCAGGACGGCCTTTTCCCACCCGCAGCCACGGGCTCCCAGCCCCCTCCACCCGAGCGGTCCCAGCGCCGAGGTCAAAGACTGATGATCCTGACGGGTCTCTGCTAATCTAGCTAATTGCACCGGCTCTCCCGCGCACCGCCTCCTGCTCTCCGACCACCACTGCTTCCTCACAGCCCTCCTCGGGTACTGGAGACTGTACGTGTTAATTCAGCTCTTCCAAAGGCATTGCTTCAAACCAGAACTTCAAGGGCATTACGGGCATTTGTGGTGTTTAAAGTCTGTAGCTCTATTCGGGCGTAACAAGCTTCCTTTAAAATCAATCCAACACGCCCTTGGTGCGCAGATGCTGCAGATCACAGGTATGCACTGTGTTCTGCTTAATAAAATCTCCACTGTTAAATTAGGGCCAATTTGTTTAATAAAAATGAATTCAATTTGATCCAGGCCATGTCTATCAGTCTGCAGGCTGCCTGTCAAGAATACAGATTCCACACTGCTGTAATCTTTAATCGCTTCAATCTGGACAGTTCAGGGTATCTGGAATTCAGTGTAATGGGGTGTCCGTTCTTCAAAACTGGTATGAAATGGATGCGTTGGCCTTGGCAGGAGAGTAGAGGACAAGGTGGTAATGGGAATTCATCTGGGAAGCTTGATATTTAAGGGAACAGAAAAGTATTTTTACTAGGAACGCAACCTTTGGCTTTTCAAATATGAAACAGACAATAAAGGTGCAAGTTATTTGAATTCAGAGTACTTCATAAACCAGGATATTATCTATCCTACTGTTTTTACAAGTGGCTTTAATTCACAGTACTGAATGCTGCTCTGTATTTTTAAAAAGTGTTGTATTCAGCAGCAACAAGCCATCTGCTATGTATTCTGACCAAGCAGGATGCCCCGAAGAGGTTTCTCTCAGAAGGCTCTGAAGAAAGGTAATCCCTTGGATTAAACAGCACATTTTTTAACTATCTGTGTACCAGAATATCCTGCATTATTCAGCTTTAGCAGAAAATGCAACTGTTTTCAGCAGGGCCAGGTAAGTGTAATTGGTACCACCTTGCTGAAAAGATTTAGATTAAACCCGATAGGTTATATGGCAGCCAGGCTTAACATTTTAAATACATCAATGGTGAACTGAACCTTAGGAAAAACTAATTTTCTTTTTATCTTCCCAACAGAATCCTATTAAGTTTCACGAAACTGGTGATATCTTAGTTTCTGCCAGGTCTGCTGACCCTTTTATAAGCTGTATTTAACTCATTCAAATGGCAAACTATTATTACAGCCAAGAGAAATGAATAGTTCTCTGACAGTTTAGGGAAATAAATACTCATAGAGCATCCCAGTGAATGCCAGAATGAAAAGGGGTGACAGCAGATCAGGCAGCCAGAAGCAAGGAGGGAGGACTAAAACTTCATTTGACCTCGCCCCAAGATGCTGCAAGGAATTTAACAGGAAGGGGGCAGCGAGGGGGGGATCAGCTTTTCCAAGAAAGCATGATTATAGCTGTGTGGCAGGACAGAGAGTGGAAGTTAAAGACACTGCTCACACAGAGAGCAGACGCCTGTAACCCTGACCCACAGGAGTCAGATCCCTGCTAGAAAGGACCGCCTTGCACCAACAAAGTGATGGAGGGCTAATTCAATGGACAGTACAACAATATTTCAATGCTGTGAGCTCCAGTACTTTTCATTTCACTTCAAGGCTGAAGCATTATTCATTCATTAACAAATCTGTGGAAACCATCAAGTACCAAATTGCCTAAAATACCATTTTTCACATATGCAATTAATTTTGTGTATTTTTCCATGTAACTCACAAAGGCACAGCCACTTACTTCAATTTCCTCACTGGAGGAAAGACTGCTTTTTAAAAGAGTTATCGTTGTTCAGCTCCACTGATAAAAATCTGAAGGGGCAGAGGAAACCAAACAACATTCATTTTAAAAATACTACTACAGCAGGACATTAGGCTACAATCTTCACCAGAATTATTTTTTTTTTAAATACCTGCATAGTCTAAGTTACTAAAAAAGGAAAGAAAAAAAAAAAAATCTTTCACAGACCTTTAAACATGTGCTGTTCACAACAATTTTAATGAAGTGTCTATCTTCAAAGTAGGGAATCTGGCTGTCAACAGTTGTTCCAAAAAGTGAAATCCTGCTGTGACAGACAAAATCCACCACGTCCCGACATGGTAAATGATATTTACCCACTGTCCTGGGTTTGAGTAAGTGGGTACCAAAACCCCTGCCAGTCGCTCAAACCCAGGACACCCACTATACAAAGAACAGTGGAGAATCATTAACCTTAATGGATACTCTCTATCCAAATCCCAACCAGCTTGGTTGAAACCAGAACAAAACAGCTTCTGAGCCTTTCCATAATTCACCAGTAACACAGAGAATAGAGAAATCCCCCAAACGGGCAGATAAGAACCAAAAAGAATGAGAAAGACAAGCTCAAAGCCATGCTGGAAGTGGTGAAGAGGAGGAGGAGGAAGGCTGCTGTCCGAGCACAGCCCCCCACCACCCAGGCACCAACCCCACAAGTGTCTTTAATAGAAACTACCTGCAATGCTGTCAAGCCTTCTGCAATTACAGGTTTAAGACCATATTAGCAGATAATTAAAGAGCCTAGACTGGAAATTATCTTTTGCCAGCTTTTACGAAAATTCTGTCTAGTTGATGCTTTATTATACAACTTTAGGAAGCACCACAGTATTTTAGGAAAGATTTGTATTCCACAAAGCATTTCTGGTTACTATGTGGTAAAATATAGCATCAGTTACATTTAAGATTACTAGCTCTTCAAAGACTTCCAGTGTAGAAAATTAACTGCAGGTGTTAATCTTAAACTAAATTATTCTATCTCAACCAGTATTTACTAGTAAAAGTCTAAATAAAAACACCAAGCCAAAAAACACTTTAGTAAATATTGATTTATCACAAAAATGAAATAGCACCACTGGCCTCTGCATCCTGTCCATCTGTCTCATTCATTTAGAGTCGTTCTCACAATCTGGTATTTTTCTAGGGTGAAAAAAAATCATTTTTAAAGGGGAGAGGAGAGAAACATACACAAGAATGTATTATCAAGAAAAATATGAGGCGTTTTAAGCTTGGCTTTGTGAGGTATTACAGATTTCTAGAAGAAATTTTGAACTTTGCTTCCTCGGCAATATTTTGCATTTAAATGAGTGGATATTTTTTAGCTACAAGAAATCAACAAATAGAGTACTTACCTGGTATCTAGTTCGAATATTCTAAGATAAGTGGTAACAGCCTCCACACACCTCTAAAACTGAATCTCCTAAAGACAAAACAAAAGCAAATCAATTGTTCACTAATTCATATGGTGAAGGCTCATTGCAAAGTTATCACATTATTTTATTACAACAATCCTTTGTGATACGCTCAAGGCAAGATGGAAGTGAAATAACAGAAACGTAACCTTCTCTACTTATATAGAATTTTCGCTTAAAGTGGGTAAGCATTGGCACCACCGGGAACGTGGCAGCACGCTGCAGCCAGGATGTGTTCAACAGGCACACACCTTCCCACGACACGCTCGGCTGGCACCACAGAGACATCCTGAAGGCTGCATTTAAGTATTTTCATTATGCTTTCACTCAAACACCGCCTTGGTGTGAAAGCCCAGAATAAAACACAAGTGGTTTTACTGTCCGAAATATTTTATACTACAGTAAGTCTCCACAATGTAAATAACTTGAACTGGTTAGCTCTCAAAGTAAGTTAGAAATATCTTAAAGTATAGATTCAAGGGCTCTATGCTTTTATCTGTCGCTTCAGCCTCTTTCCTCAAACCTTTTACCATGTGGAAGACACACGCCTACCTAAAACAGATACCAGTCACACAGAAGCTCTACTAACAAATACCTGTTTAAGACTTTGGACTTTTTCAGCTCAGGCATTTGTGAAATATCTGCACTTAAAACAAGAGAAGCGTGTTTTTCAAGTCCTGATAATCTGTAATGCTGTTAGAGAGAGACTGCCAAAGCAGCTTAGCTCCCAGAGCGGCTGCAAAGCGGGGCCCCGGCGCCGCGGGCACGCAGCCGGCTCTGCCGCCCTGCGAGGGAGCAGCTCAGCCCCAGCACAGCCCAGAGAGCTTTAGTGGCACTCAAATGCCTTCATGACAAATAAAAGTGTAAGTGTTTGGGGGTTGTTTGGGTTTTGTTTTGGTTTGGTTTTGTTTTTTGTTTTGTTTTGTTTGTTTGGGTTTTTTTTTTTGTTTTGTTTGGGGTTTTTTTTATTTTTTGTGTGTTTTCTTTTTTTTTTTTTTTTTTTAATTTCAATAGAAAACCAGTTTGTCTGTACAGCATCTTTCTTCACAGGTTATTGATGGCACTGCTGCTAAGATGATGGAGACGTGTGAGCGCAGGGAGTAGCCGAGTGCCACGGTGCCACTTCTAACGCCGCTCCGCCCGGCACCAGAACTGGTTCATGGGCTCAGACGGGGGAGCAACATCACCTCAATTTTGCCAGGAGTAAGTTCCATCGAGAAAAGCACCGTTTTATCCTATTCATGTTCCCTCACCCTGAAGCAAATTACCCAAAGAAGAAGCAAGTCTCCCTTCAGAGTACAAGGAGGAAGAGAACCTGAGGTGATGCAGCAACACAAACCCCTTTTTTCAGCGGTCAAGGCAATGTTGGACAGGCTGCTCCAGATCACCGATCACACGCGAATAAGAAATGGGCAAGAGGAGCCTAAGAAATGCTAGATGATGCTGTGGAAAAATTTAGGGAAAAGTCACTGCAACCGATTGAAATATCTTCCTGATTAAGCAGGTTCAGGGTGCATCTGATCCATGTCATTAACCACAAAGTCACTCATGCAGTCGATTACCAACCAATAAACGTCACGAGTGGGACTTCAGAGCAGCTTTTACCCGGCAAGCCATCGCTTAATCATCATCCAAACCCTTTCAACAGATTCCTAAGAACAAGCTCTGAACGCACTTGAGAAATAAACTCCCCATTCAATTAAAAAGTACGCCTTTCAAGAACTTGAAGGTTTTGGTGTGGCAAACGGAGATGTTGGGAACGCACCCAGTAAACTGTTGCCATTACTGACCACAGAATTTATTTCATGCGGTCTGTAAGAAGCTGCTTGCTCTTCGCAGCATATCCATCAATGAGTAAGAATGAACCAACCAACAAGAAAATAATCAGCCTACTGTTGATGGAGCTATTTAGTTCATTTGATATATATCGCCAAAAGACTTTCCTGAAAAACAAAAAGGCAGGGAGCATATAAGCTACAGGCAGAATTTAAACCTTCCCACTCAGACAGAGCATGCGCAATATAAAATGCAAGACTCGGATGCAAAACACCCTATTTTGTGAACTTATAAAAGCCTCCAGGTTCCCTGCCCACCACTTCCTTCATTACAAAGTAATCAACAACAGGAACATTTTTAAAGTGATCTTTAGAAAGCTGTGGATGGTTAAGGGGGTTAGCAACCAGGATGACAGCCCAGGCTCTGGGGACTAGAACAGACTTATTCAACGAGTCCACCAGTTTTGCCTGTGGTCACTGTAAATCTTTTCATCTCTAGCTAGCAGATGCACAGTATTTTTTTTTTTGTTTTTTTCCTAAATAAGCTCTGCCTTCATACCTAGATGAAGACCATCTTTAAATTTACCACTAATTCGGGTTCAGACAGCAACCTAAGTTTCAGAAATGTTGACAGTCAAACTGAGAAACAGCTACAGTATGCTCAATTTATGGATGTACACAGCTGGAAATCTGCTAGCGAAACAGGAGAAGAAATCAAAGTCCAAATGTACACTGGAGATTTGATTATACTCGCTTGCTGTTGACAAAATGAGCTATCCTGCTAAAGTCAGCATTTGGCATATAATGAAAATATGATGATGTGTGGATAGAAGCTTCAGATAGTTCAAATAAAAGACTACAGCCCAGGCTTCGTCAAAACTCCACCAGAAGAAAAGTCTTTTTTTTTTTTTTTTATAGCATACATACATAATACCCAGCCATGTACAGAACTTGTAATACACAGAAAAGTATTTTTATCTTAATATGGATGCAAGCAGCAATATTTTCTTCTGTCAGTTCTGCCAATACAAAGCTTCATTAACAGCAGAAAGCCTGCTTTACAGCTGGAAATAACCGAACAAGACCAAAATAAATTCCAAAGGAAACTACTTATTATAAAAATCAAAGTATATAAGCAACCTGTGCCAGCTAGCTCGCATCACTCCCCTCCCCATGCGCGCTCCCGGCCGGCACGGCGGCCAGCCGCAGCACATCCGCCTTCCCTGGGTTCTGCTCACTTGGTTTCTGGTGCAAGTGGCAATTCTAATTTAGTGACTCAGGGATGTTTTGATCTACCCATCCAATCTCATTATGCAGCAGGCCAGATCCACTGACCCAGAGCTCTATATAATACCCTGCTTGTAATTACTTGCAAATATCTCCCCTCCTTATTACATGATATTCACAATACAAACAAAAGGAGAGAAAATGAAAGAACAGATGCCAGAAAAGAAATGGAAGTGTTTAAAATCAGTATTAATGGATGTTTACCTGATCTCAAAGCCCACAAAATCTCAAAGAAAAAAAGTCTGGGGAAGGGAACAAGTAATTGTTTAAGAGGCATGGAATACATACATAAGGATGAAAAGCAGAAGGAAAGATTAAAGAGTGATGAAGAAAAGATAACAAAAGCAAGTAAAGCTACACGAATGCAAACTAAATGCAGCAACACATTAAAATTGTGCTAAGTTTTGCAACACAAATGAAGAAATACACCTAGGAAGTTTGCCTCTCAACCATTTTGCTCATACCAAAACCAGCTCTTCTAGCCTCGTTTGTTCTGCAAATTTGAATCCAATTTATCTAATACTATATTCTCCCCATATACTGCAACCATAAATAGTGCTCAGCATCTTTTCTTCCTCTAACCAAGAGCTATATACTACCTTTTCCTTACAGAAATCAGACATGTTCTCAGATCCATTCTTTTTGATAAAAAGACTACCTGTTTCTTCTGTCTACCCTAACTTCTAACAGATGCAGGAGAACCATTTTTATTTAACAGTTCTATTAACACAATTGTCATCATTCTGCTCTGCACATTGTTAACAAAATGAGATAAGTATCTTTTAGGATACTTTGGTTCATAATCCATTCTCCATCATGTATGTGAGCTATATCATAGTTACAAAGTATTTAAACAAATAATGCTGCAATTAGGGCAAATTAAAAAAAAAAAAAAAAAAAACAAAAACACAAACAAAAACCAAACAATCGACAGAATATAAACTCCCAAGTCTTCATTTTCACATCCTTACTTGCTCACGTCACTTGCCAAATGAATCAGCTTTGGAAAAATCATGTGAAAATGTTGAAAGTGAAGCAAACTGGCTAATAAGTGCACTCAGAAGACTACTACTATTTTAAAGTACTCTTCATGAACAGTCCCCTAGCTGTCTTCAAATAGTAATTTTTAACCTATTAATTATAGCACTAACATTTACTATTTCATTAAAGCATCCAGAGTGAGTGTTCTGGTGCTGCTTCTATTTTATTTATATCACAGCACAAAAGCCTTTTAGCTAAATTTTGCTATTCAGTTTGTTGCCCTTTGCTAAAGGTCAAGTGAGAAATTTCACATCCATAAAAACATTGTGCTTTAACATATAAATCCTGATGTAAAGCTAACCTAGTATCCAGGGAATTAACTCAAATGCATACATCTTTCTCCCAGAAAAACAGAACTTTACTATGGCCAAATTCACTTGCCTTGGGAACAGAAGATAGGTCTCCAACAGTGAAAGACTGCAATGATAAAAGCTTCATTACATTTTCCCAAGTATGAGGTTTTCAAAAAAAATAGAAACACAGAGCTTTTAAATAAATGAAATCTGGGACAATACAACTTCTCTGCTAAATTTAAGTCTAAATTGATGTAACATCATTAACGACAAAGAGAGGTTACACTGAAACTTGTGACAAACTTAACTACAGCAACACAAGTGTTGTTTCTCTAATAAGCTTAGCAGATTAAAATTTAGTCATTTAAGTCTGATTGACCAACTCGTTATAAAGACTTGTGTCCTTGTACCCTATACAAGAGTAAGATTCAAACCTACTACAGAACATTTTCCATATTAGGGGGAAAAATGTAAAGTATTAGAGTCACGTTTTCTATCCTCTCTCCTCAACTAAAATAATTACTCTTTAAAAGCCTGGGTTTTTTAGTGGATTCCCTATTTAGTATTTCATTGCTACTATTTAATCCTTCAGCAAAATTAAATTAGTGTTTATGGCATTACAGTTGTTTACATGGCAGAGTGCAAGTGTCACAAACTGCACACGGCTATTAAAAAACCCCTACATCTGCTTAACTCAGCTGTTCAAAAATTTATGAAAAAACAGTAGTTCTGTTTGCTTGCCTTTTTATTACTCTTAATTCTTTCTCTATATGAATATACGCAGTGTTCAAATCACTGTAACTACTCATAGCATGCAAATTCACTAGAACAAATCAGAAAACTCACAACATTCACTACTGCGGGTAGAGTGATACTGATGCCATTTCTAGAGAAGAAATATTATAAACTTCTTCAATAACATCAGTGCAGAGGTGCAGCTCCATCTGCACTAGGTGGGTTGATTAAACTATATCAACATAAAAAACCTCAACACCTTGCTAATATGCAGTCAAAACATTAAACCTTTAAAATATAGAAAAGTCTTGGAACACACAGATGGGCTTACGCACATAAAAATGGGATTTATACCATTATGTCACACCTGTAGGTAAGACAACCGAAGGCTTTTAAACAGCAAGAAAAAATGTCTATTGTCTCACGTAACAAAAGCAATTGATCCAGCAAACTGGATCAATCGTCCAAATGTGATCATGAACCTCTCGACCGCCTGCTCCAAATGCTTCGGTAGGTCAGGATGAGATTCCTACTGCGTGAAGCAGTAACTGTACAATAAATACACAGGAATACAAAACAACTTTAGCAACAGGTCAAGGAGACAATGCTGGCCGAAGCAGCACATTTTTACAGCATGGGCAGTTTTTGCCTGGTCAAAAAGAAGGAACAAAGTGAGGTTACAGAGTACATCTAAAAAAGCCATATGAGCAGTTCGACAGGCAAAAGAAAGGACATGACAATCTTCCCAGGCATGAATACATATTTCAAATTACATGTTGGTTGGCAAGGGGAAGGAAAAAGATGTATCAGAAATTAATCTGGAAGGGCAGGGCAAGGGAAGATTACTCTCTGTACTCATCTAGAATAGGAGGAGAAGCAGGGGATGGGGAGAAAAAAAAAAGTTCCTATCTTCTTTTGCTATCAATTGTGGACGCAGATGAAAAGGTAAATAAGGGTTCCCCCCACTCAAAATTTAAATAATGTAAAAGCATGGGTTTACAAATTGCAAAATATAGACCAAAATTATTTCACAAGGAATTTATTATTGGAATTGCTTTGTTGTCAAATAAATGCTCTCAGCAGTTTCAATTATGGACAGTTTTTGTTAATGACCCTGAAATTAATAGTTTATTTTAATGGGTAAAAAAGAAAAAATGAAGAACAGGTTGTAGCAACAGCAGAAGGTAACTCACATACCTTCAACCTGATCTAAAATGATCAAGCCTTGTGTTTCCCTTTGAGAAATTTGACCTCTGTTTTCAGGTTATTAATCTATGCCATTCAGTTCTTCAACAGTTATCTCTTCCCCTACCAAGCAGCCAAGTCTTCCTCTTAAAAGTTATTAATAATGAAGCAAAACAAGCAGAACTGAATAGCAAAATTTATACAGCCAAGTCTCCAGAAACAACCACTTACCAAGCCACCTAGCTCAGGAAAAGAAAAGCTAAAATGCCTTATACAATCACGAGGAATTCAATTAATTGACTCCGTAACATCAGAGCTTTCCTTTCTACTTTATAGGGTAATTAGTTTTTGGCAATCTACAATATTTTATTCTAAAAATTCTGCTTATTTATTTAATAATGCAAGCAGAAAATAAACCTTTTTCCCCCAGATTTACTTTTACCTCGTATCTGATCAGGTCCTCCCAGCTTAACAAGATGCGTAATTACTCAAGCAACACTTGTATCCACTCAGTTAAGTTGTGAAGGCTTTAGTTCCAAAGATTTTTGTCTTTTAAAAAGTTTAAAAATTAAGCATAGCTAAAAATCCTTTATTCTCGTAATTGCTCAACTGTATTTCCCCAGCTTTTGGGGAGAGTGGGGAGGAGACTTCACGATTTCATTATTTCACTTCCTCCCAGGAACTGCCAGAGAAAAGAGCATTTTAATTTCCTCCTGTAAAAAACAGAAAACATGGGCTTCTAACATACACTCAAAGACTTCTTTATTAGATCATGAAGAAACAAAGGCAAAACCAGCACAACAGATTTGTCTTTTCAGGCAAGATTGAATGCTAATAGGAAATGTTATAAAACAACACTACAAAAAGAAAAAAAAAACAACAACAAAAAAAAAAAAAAACCACACAACCAAAAAAAAACAACCAACCAACCAACCAAAAACACAAACGCAAAACCCAAACCAAAACCAAACCACCACTTTTTTTTCTTTCCTAATTGCAAGGCTGCATTTAACACTGCAAGGTTCAGCCCAAAAAGCCAGCAGAGGAGTCAAAGATGAGAAGAGCTGTACTGGTGATCAGCTGCTGTGCTTAGTAAGGACATCCATATGCCAAGAAATAGGAGTTTTAGTAACAACCCGTTCTATTCAAGAGGTACATGCTGACATAACTTTCTGATGCAGATCTGGCAATCGAGCGATTTGCCGGCAGAGCTTCAGGCTGCCCTGGCAATCCAAGCCAGGACAAGAGCTCAGGAACCCAGGTCAGCAGAGCTACACAAACTCGGGTGACAGGTCCTCGGCGTAAAGGCACTAATTGTCCCCATTCCCTGTTAGTCAAACATCACAAACACAATAGGAAGCTGCTCCTACACTCCTGCAGCTGAGAAAAATACGCCAGGAGAGAGCAATCAGTGTTGTAAAAGATGTTTAAGCTTGAAAATAACATTTTCAACAACTTTCAAGAACACCTTCCAAACCTCAGCTTTCAAGAAACTCCAGATTAAAATTATAATTCACACCAGTAACATTTTTTAAATAGCATGCTCTTTTCCACCCTAGGATCACCAGACTCTTTACATGAACTGAAGTGCTGGGAGCAGGCTGCAATATTGACATGAATACGGCCTGCCACCAAACTGCACCATCCAGTTAAGCCTGAAAATAGCCCAAAACAAGACAGCACCAGGAATAAGTGGTCCCCTGATTACAAACAGGGCACAGGCTGTAGGACAAAAAAAAAAAAAAACACCAAACCTTCAAACTCAAACTATGCTATGCTGAGGGGGTGAGCACAAACCCAAGCAGACCATCTCCAGAGAAACCACAAATTGCTTTTTCCACAGCCAGTCTCATCTGAACTAAGGACAACACTCCCACAGCGATCGCAAGACCTCAAAGCACACAAACACTGAGCAGTAGAACAGATCTGAAAAAACTGCAAGTGAAATGGCGAATCATAAATACGTATTTACTAAACAACTGACACAAAAAAAAAAAAAAAAGAAAACATATATCTATTTCAGACATGCAGACATTCTTCAGACATCACAAATTCCTCCTCACTAGATAGCGTCAGAAGTTACAGAAAACAGTTTAAAAGGCACAAGGAGGTGAGTTTCGTACCTGCCCTATTCAAATCCCCAGCACATGGGCATTTAGAAGCATAAAAGTTAAGACTTAAGATTTTCACGATAAAATCCGAACTGACCATCACAGCTCGTATCACTCAAACTTTTACCTGTTGTTTTGGCGGGAAAATACAACAAAATGTCTTTTCTTTTGAAGGCTGGGCAACGGTGGAGAGGCATGCCTTCACTGCAAATACTTTTATTTCTTCTTAGGTCAACTAAAAGAGAGCCCATGTCCAGAGGTAAACACCCAGTAAGACACAGCAGAAAGCACCTGGGGATACTGGACACATTTATTCCCCCGCGATCCAAAAGTCTTCACAGAGCTGAAGAAAGTCACTATGAATGCACTGCTAATGTAACTATATTCTTCTAATACGCCCAGAATATATTAACCAGTATACAACTCCTACGTTTGAGTCAGTCTGGACCGCAAGGTGCTCAGGATACGAGACCTGGTACGCTGCCTCCACCCAGCTCGTTCGGCTAGAAATAGCCAGGCAAATCACAGGGTAGGTTAAAAGCGGTTTTAATTTAAACTGACATTTTCTTGCAGGAGACAAACTCTTTGGAATTTTCTAACTATACAGTGTGGTTTCACCAACAAAAAAGATTTCTTTTATATTACTCCTACAGAAACCATACTGATGTTTATTTCCTGAGTTACTGAGTGTTCTCTCACTCTGCATACATCTAATATGCAAACTGCGTGATAAAAGTATGTCCTCAGTTTCACCATTCAGTCTGGCAACAGTATTTCTTGGCTGCTTAAAAAAAAGAAGCCAGCCCATAATTTTGAAATAATAAGGTAACTGAGAATGGTATTCGTCCTACTGATTTTCCCACTAACTCACTAGTGATTAACAAGAAAAGACACAGCTTGAATTTCAGACCGTAGACTTAGTTTGCAAATCTGGCACTTAAGGAAAAAACATGTTGTAGACTTTAATTGTAACTGAGTTTTCTAACATTATAATCGGGATAAGAAATGGAACATCTGAATGCATATAGATTTTATAAACGAAGTTTTTCAACTGGAATCACACTTCCGAGGACTCAGAACAAAAAGACCACTATTATACTGATGCATAATTTAACCACTGCCATTATCAATGTGCGTGCCTTTTAGTCTCAGTGTAAAGTATAGAATTATCACATTTCATCTTTTTTTTTTTTTTCACCTGAAGTAGTAACTGAAACTAAAGCCAGAAAACCCTACAGGTTTTGTGACTGTGATGCTTTTATTCCTCCCTCTGATCTTTACTGACACTGGATCATGACAGATGTCCCGTCAGTCTGCCTGAATACACGATGTGATGCTGCTAATGCAACGTTAAAACCATGTTATTCTTACACATATTCCCCAAACGAAGAGTACGTCTTCCTGAAGTTCCTTAACAGGAACAGAATTAGTTGCAAAATAGCACCTTTCCTCGTTTAGGGTTAAAACGTTTTATACATCTACACATTTAAACAGCCTCAAAACAGCAAGGAAGGAAGAGTGAAAGTCAACATAGAAAGATGATTGTTAACATGCAAGAGGGACTAACTGGGCTTTATACAGAAGACGTCAACAGAGCAAGTCACTAGAAGAAATGTGGTTTTAAGATAAGATGCAGGAAACCAGGGTAAGGAGTTGCACATTACAGGACAACTGCAGAAGACGCTGGATTTTCATCATCCAAGAAATTTCATCCAACCTATATTCCATTTCAGGACCAGTAATAAAAAAATAAAGCCATGCTGATTGTTGTCCCTGTTATCCAACCCACGCAGTGAAACAGTGAGGTATGCTTGGGAAATTGTAACTACGCACCTTCCAAACACCTTTTGATTAACTCTGTTCACCTGGTTTTCCTGAGTCAATTATGAATAGCAAACGTTGTGCCAAAGCAATTTTTAAAAGTGCACAAGAATGAAGTGAGCCAGCGTGGAAATAAGGAACTTTGTAGAAAAAGAAAGAATGAGACAGTTATTAAGGAAGAGAAATATTTTCACTAATTACTGTCCAGGCAAAATGTTTCTGTTCAATATGCATTTATTTTGCTCTCTGATAAAAATAGTCTACTCAAAGCAAGAACATTATTTCCCAACACTAACATTAGGGCCTTTAAAAGAATGACTGACTTACTAGTAATTTGTCAAACCAAACCCCAACGATGACAAAAGAAATTTTCTAAAGAAAAGACATAGTTCACACCCTATTTTCCTTTCACCACTCAGACCACAATAACTCCTCGAGACACATCAGAATCGTACGCATGTGGAGAAGCAGCATCCCTGTGAGACAGAGCTTGTTAGTTATCACATGGAAAATATTCCTAATGTTCACAAAGAACAGCAAACTCAGAAATGAACCTGGAATTTAAATCAATTCATTGCTCTGAAGAGTAATTGAATCTGGTTTTTTATCTTAATTTAGAACAGGAAATATGTCTGGTTATGGCTTCCAAGAAACAGCTCACCTCAGATTTCAACGGAGGCACCAAATAATTTCATGGTCCCTTCTCTGTTCCCCGAGGAGATGCCGGGGGGTGCTGGGAAGCGCTGAGGATCTCAGAGCAGGAAAAGCTGCACCACGCAGGCAAGAAGGAAAAGAAAGAGGCGCCTGCTCCCACCGAGGTCCCACCATCCCACGCTCTGCCAGAGCTCGCGCTTCGCAGCGACGTCCCCGGCCCCAAACGTAGATCAAAGCCAGTCCAGGGCCATCGGATCCGTCCAACTGCTTCGGATCAAAGCGGTTATCAATCCGACCTGGAACTGTACCCGGGTAACCCCCGTCCCTGATGGACCTGAACCAGAGCAGAACTCAAAACAGAAAGCACTGCTTCAACTCCCCAGGCAGCTACCAGATGATTTCCCAGGGAGCCCGTATGCCCTTTGAAAAAGCACATGAACACTCATTAATTTTATCCCCCTTCCACCCGCTGTTATCACGGCATCACGTGTCTCCCAAAGACGCACTGTCACGCTCCAGTATCTGAACAAGATCTTCACGTGTCCCATTTTGGCCCTCGACCCTCCTTCTTGTACATCTACATATCAGAAGGAGGACCACCAACCTTCATGCTGGCCTTGTAACTACAGAGAACTAAAGAAAAATTAAGACATTTCTTAACATATTTTTTAAAAATTTCCCTTAACTGCATACCACCAAGTTATGCTAGATGCAACCTGAAATTATAAATATCCTCACCTGATGCAACCTAGTCTTGGTAGAATGAATTTCCTGCACATGGCCTATTCAAGATTATTGCAGACACTGCCATTAGTAACTGCCCACAAAAACGCTTGGAGTTAGGCTCCCAAGTCCTCTTCCTCTCTACAAGCAGCTATAAACCTAATTATGTTTTTACAGTAAGTGTCTCTAAATCCTCCTGCCATGAGAAGCAGATTCGTAAGGAGAATTCCTTAATGACTGACCTGGTCTAGGCAAAGGCCCACATTACACACCATGCACTGGAACTGTGACGCAAAATTACAAACTATTTCTGAGCATAAATAAAACTGCCAAGATAGTACCATCACAGTAACAGAAAATCCTGTTAAGGCATAAAATATGTAATGACAGATGGAAGGAAAAAGAATATTTTCATTTGAAATACAGCCAAAAATTTAAAGGCATAAAAGGGGAAAAGCAAACAGAAAGCCTATGCAAGTTTCTTCTTTTTGTAACTGCGTATTTGGCTACCGTAATGACATCAGTAAACTTTGGACTTCTCCTATCCACGCTGCGAAATATTCCCACCATCCAGGTCCTATATATTCGCTTTTTCTACAGATTGTCTCGTAAAAGCTGCAAACGTTCCAGAGTCCCTACCACTGCCACCTAACACAACTTTAGCAAGACACAGATGAAACCAAGTGAGGACTGTGAGTCCCGCATGACAAAAGCAACAGCAGGATGGTTTAAGTCGGTGTTCCTAGAGCAAGAAGTTAAAAAATGGTTCTTGACAGATATATAGATACAGACAGATATATTCTCGGAGGGAAGAGGAAGCCCAGAAGGCTGGGGAGGTAGGTGTGGACTGGCTCTCTGGTTTGTGCTTTTCTATCAACTTCTCCCCACTGGTGTTAGATACTGTCCATCATTGCAATGAGATCTACAGAACTATTTACTTGCATCATTCATCTGTCAGAAGACATCAGACCATCACAAAAATACCAGTTAATGAAAGCACACTTATGTCACAAAAAAAAAAAAAGGTTCATTAGCAGTGCCTTGGTAAGAGGTGACTAAACGCCACTGGTTTTTCTGTTTGCTCAACCATTCACCCAACAAAGTTTAGATCATGGTACTGAAGAATATTAAAAAGAAATTAAAAAAAAAAAACAAAACAAACAACAATTTTCCGTTGAAAAACTCTCATTACAAAATCCTTGAGCAGATTATGAAAGAGGAGATAGCAGCTGCTAATTTAAGTTAACTTGGGCCTAGAAAACTCATTCCGTTTACACGGGAGCTACCACTCCACTGGGCACCACACGCCTTCAGTTCTCTTCTACCAACACAGGCACAAGAGGATGAAAAACCTGCACCTGGAAGAAAAACATACTGAGATTTTACAGTTGGCCCTACAACGTGCTGGCACTGAAAGTGTTTCAGCATTACTGAAGGCAGCAGAAAAGGACTTTAAAAAGGCACATTTTCGTGCAGTGCAGATACAAGGTAAGTGCAATTAGAAGTTGCCAGGACATAAGAAATCTGAACATGTACCAAAGCAATCTTATTCACGTTCTCCCAAGAAAAAACTTACACATCAACAATGGACTAAAACCCCTGCAATCTAACACTAATAATTATTATTATTTAGCTATTCTGTGCACACACACAAAATTGTTATGTTTTTTAGTAGCTACTATCATTTCATTAAAAATATTTAAACAATGTTTTGAGGAACGTTTGCTCTGGAATGCAGTTCTTTGATATCAGTTTACACTGCCTGAAATAGGAAGCAAAGTGCCTCTGAATCTAAAACACATACTTTCTAACAACTGTGCTTTGTATGTTTTTATTGATTAAAAAAATACCTTAACTGAATTTCTAAGTAAATTTTAAGATAAAGCACCGTTCTAATTCCCGTCTTTCAAGATTAAAAGCAGTCACTGGTTAACTAACCAGCATCAACACATAGTAGTTGACAAAGTAACAAAATGGTAAGAAGAAAAAAAAATACATTAAAACAATGGTAAAAATTCACAAACAACTCCTGAGAGATTATAAACACTGGCACCTGCTGATAGCGTACGCTGACCAGGTGCACCAAGATCACTCCTCAACTTCCTTTTTATCCTCCAAGTATTTTCTTTTGCAAATGTCCAGTCAGTCACCAAATCATCCTGAATGCATGGAAGCAAACTGATGCCTGGGACACGTAGCTAGAGAGTTGAACATGCAAAAAATATTTACATGGACACTTCTAAACCAATACTGCTTAATTCAAATTACTTCAGTTACTGGAGCACAAGGAAAACAAACCTTTTCATGTTAAAAAAAAAAAAACAGTGCTTCACTTTGCTTTGGTCCTCAGCGTTAGCCATGTTCCTCATCCCTCTGCATTTTGCCATGACCCATCTGTCTTAGGGCACAGGCGGCCACACAACGGTTTCCCGACACCACGGACGGGCCCACCGCAGCCCCCCGTGCCATCTGCTCACAAATGTGGGTCACCTCACGGGAACCAAGCGACTCGCCAAACCGCACACCCCCCCGCTCCTCGGGCTCCTGGAGAGCGGCAGAGCGGCCGCGTCCTCCCGCGCAGGGGCAATCCCTCTCCAGCGCCGCTTCGGTTCCTACCCGGGCAGGTAAACCTGGAGGTTTAAAGCCAAACGAAGAGGACCTGCACAGCTTGAGATCAAACTGCAAAGGAAATCAGTTAGTGTATTAAAATTACCTTAAATTAATCACCGTGCTTATGTGGTTGACGGCAGAGCAGTGGAAACGCCGGCAGATGCCATTTTGCACGCTCTGCGGAGGATACCCGAGAGCTCAGTTCTATGTATGAGCTTTGCAGGAAAGTTCTGCCAAGCCCTCAGCTTCCCAAACTGGCTATTAACAATACTTTAAAAAGGGAAACACCGGCACACCAGTCAAAAAAAAAAAAAAAAAAAAGAGGGAAAGAAGGCAATTATCATAGGCCACTTACAACATTGTCATTACAAGTAAAGACATTCAATAGACAAACAGGATTTGCAGAACCACCTCTCAGTCTGAAATTGTGCCCACTTTTCCAGACAGGATATTCTGGCAACTGAATTTATAATTAACAACAACAACAACAAAGTAGTATCAGCAACTTTTACATTTAACCAAAACATGATTTCTCAGGCAACCCAGTTAGGCTTCCATTAGTATTCACTATCAAAATGTTTAAACACAGATAAAAATCCTTCTTGAAGCTCACAAAGAGAAGAAATACAATGATTAACAGCACCATTGCTGGCAACTACCACCTCCCTAGCAGCATAACCTGCAAATTAGGCCAAAAGTCTCAGAATTAACCTTCACTCTGTCAGGTTCCTAAGCTATATTCTGCTACTGCTCAATTTTTTCTGGAGTATGAAGATCCCAACACCGCCGCTGACTTTGAGGGAAGCCTTCATACGGCACGATAAGCAAAGCCTGTCCGTATCACAGCTGTATGTCAACCCCTGCTCTGATCTTCTGCTGCAAAACGAGACTCTGGCAGGCTCCAGTTGTCTTGGGGAACTTCATAACTGAGGTCAGGTCCATGGCTGTGCCACCTCAGCCACAAACCACATCAACTTACTGCAACCCAGCTGTAAAATAAAGCACACCACCAACTGACCAGGAGGCGGATTGCTTGGCGTTCTGGGAAGACTGAAAGAGTGTTTATACTTCTTGGGAATAATCGACGTGAATATAAGGTCTATACTACAAGACAAAACATACTACGTTACTTTTATCAGAATTCACTGATAAAAGAGAGTTAAATATAGCACACAGGTACCTGTGAAGCCAGAAAGTCTCTACTTTGGTTTCACCAGCATGCTGACCCTACAACCTGCAATTCATCAGTACAATACATTGAAAATTTAGGACGAAAACAACCACGTTGCAGCATCTCCCCTTTCATTTAAATGCCATGGACAATCACTAAGATGAAACAAAGGACGGAAGGAAAGAAGCATTTATTTATGTTTATAAAAAGCTGTTTGACTGAAAATCTCATCTACAAACTCAGGGTTATCCCCAAAGCACTCTGCATGGCCAGCATCATGACAACTTTCTCTCAAGTCCTTAGAGCACTGTGAGAAAACCACAGGAAGCTGCTCAGCAAAAATAAACTTCTTTTCATCCTACACTCCATATATTAAAGTCAATTTCTCCTCGACTCCAGCTTTCGCTTCCCCTCTTTTCTCCCTCCCAGAGCACAGCGTACTTGAATTATTAGAGCTAATTCATTAATGCAAATGAATTTGGCATCTGTTTCTCAGGATCTCTTAGTCAGATTAGGACTCTCTCATTTTCTATCAAAAGCAAACAAAAATGCAAACACTGATCCTAAGCAGCCTGAAACCAACAGATGCCTTCAAACTTGAAAAAGCCTCTACTGATATTGTGGTCAGAAGAATAAATTCCACTTAAAGGTGGCTGCTACTCTTTAAGAATTTAAATAGGTGCAATCCTGACGCATTTCAAAAGGAAACCCTTTCAGATTTGCATACTTTTGATAGCTTAATTTACCCAGTGAAATGGGTGAAACACCACCGGTCAGCCACTGGGCGAACGCGGCCTACAAGTTTCTGCTTCAATAGCAGCAAACTAAGACAGTATTTAAACACGCACATAACATTTCCCATTCCTTACGATAAGCCAGCACGAGGACATTAGGCAGAGAGAAGCTAGGAGAACTATATTATTTCATACTGCTGGAAGATGATGTATCAAACATATGCCTTTTTTTTTTTTTTTAAGCTTTACCGCAGAAGAGAGAATATCAAACATACACAGCTCTACAGCTATGTCTCACAGCACACAAAAATTAATACCCCAATAAAAACAAACCTGAAAAAGATAAAAACGCTTGGCTTTCCTTTCTGTGTCATACGGATAGCTTTCACCTTGCTCTCTGAGGGAGAAACGGCTCCATCAGTGTAACAGAGTCCAGTAATAAAGTCAACGGCTTTGTGTCACTATGCGTATAACAGCAAGATATTGATAAGCATAAAAGCAAGAGTGAGGCGTTATCAGTGAATTCGCTGTCTCTGTTTCGTCCAGTTGCAGTCCGTATCACCAGAATTACCTGACCGGAATTCTTAATTTGAGAACCAGAAGACACGATACAAATAAATAGAATTATGCTGCCTTTGCAAGTTTCTCATTATAAAGGCTGGATTTACTTCCCATTGCCAATACGTCATTCATTAAGCACATCATAATCTGAGCAGTTACAATTTTTTTTTTTTTTTAAATTAAGCAGAACAATGTGAGGAAGGGGAAACGAAAATCACCCCAGATCCCTCCAGCGAAAAAAAACAGTCATCGTGAATCACGGCTCACACAGAACACGAATGACTTTCATTTAGAATTCACCTTTCCAGGCCTTTTTTTTTTTTTTGGTTTGTTTTTTGTTTTCTTCCCCCTCAATCTTTACCGCTCGGAGGCAGAGGACGCAGGCCCCTCAGAGGAACCCGCGAGTGGGTGGAAGGCGCGGGGGGGGGGGGAGCAGGGATTCCCACCCCCCTCACCCCCCCCCCCACCATGGCAGGGGCTTCCCGGGGAGGGCACACGGCGCCCGGTCCCCCGGCGGGAACATCCCCCCCCCCCCCCCCCCTCCCTGGGGGCACCCCAATTTCCTCCATCTCCCTCCTCCACCCCAAAACCTCCCCTCACAGCCACCCCCCCACCCTGCCCAGCAGCCCCAGCTCCATCTTGGCCTCCACCCGCGGGCCGGGCCCGGCGAGGCCCGGCCCCGCCACCGCGCTCACCTGCGCCCCGCGGGCGTGCGGGGGCCGGGCAGCCCCGGGCGGGCGGGCGGGGGGGGGGGGGGGGGGAGTGGGGCGGCCCCACGGTGCGGGCGGCTCCTCCCGGAGTACGAGCGGCCCCCGGTTACCGGCGGCGTTTCCCTCAGCCGCTGCTGCCGCCGCCGCCGCCAGACACCGAGCGGGACCCGGCGACGCCGACGGCGGGCGGGGGAGGGAGCGGCAGCACCGCGCCTGCGCAACCGCCGGCACGCAGCGCCGCCACCCCCGACGGGCGCGGGCATGCGGGGTGCGTGTCCGTGGGTGCGCAGCGCTGCGGGGGGGGGGAAAAGGGAGGAGGAACCCACGTCGTGAGTGGGGGGGGGGGAGGTGGAAAAGCCGAAAAACAGGCAGAGCGGGGCAAAAGACACAATGTTCCCTGACCGGGAATCGAACCCGGGCCGCGGCGGTGAGAGCGCCGAATCCTAACCACTAGACCACCAGGGAGCGGTGAGTGGCACTGCCCACCCGCTGCAGTTCCCGCGCTGATTCGGGGGCGGGGCCTGGGCCGCGGGGGGGCGGAGCTCAGTGTGCAAAGGGGCGGGGCCAGCACAGCACCTTTGGGGCGCAGATTTGGGGGGGGGGGGGTGGTTCGCTGCCTTTCCGGGGGGTGTCCAGGGTGCTCAGCCCCCAGCCGTCACACACATCGACCCGCGGCTTTAAATCAGGTTTGCGCAGCACCTTCGGCGCTTTTTCTTGGGGTGCTGCACCCATCTCCACAACCCCCCACGCGGGCTCTTGCGTGCCCGGGGGCATAGTGCTGAGCTGGGTCCTTTTAATGAGCAAATGAGTGCTTACAACTAAAGGAAAACTTTTTTTTTTTTTTTTCAAGCTCAAGACTCAGTTTTTCCCAGTTTCTCAAGTTTCCTGGCACTTCCTGGGGAACACGGCTTTTTTCCCACTGGCGGGTGAAAGCTTCCCTTGCCCCCACCCAGCGTGTCCCGGAGCGGGTGACCCCAGTGCGGGTGCAGGAACGCTCCCCAGGCACCACAGCTCACCCCAGCCATCCCCGCCGCTGTGACCTCCCTGTATGGCTCTAACAGCCTTTTCCATCTGCAGCCTCTGACTCAGGTTTTCAAGAAATGAAGGATAATTAATCCCATTTGCCAATGGAGTCATTGCCATTAATCAGACACCCGCGCTCGCTCCAGCCCCGGCTTCCTTCGGTGGCTGCCAAGTCCCTGTCCCCAGCCCAGGTCCAGCACCGATGCCCCCTGAGGTCACCTCCAAAACCCCAGCTACCCGAGGGGCTCCCCAGCACTGACCTTGCACCTTGCATGGCGTCTGCACCCAAGAAGAGATGCTGAACCCACCCCAGCACCCACACAGAGCCGGCCCCCGCTGCTTGCACCCCCAGGGACGCAGCACTCCCTGGGCCAGGAGCCCTGGGCCAGCGTTTGCCTCTGGAAGCTGCCTGCTTGACCGGGGACACAGCCCCAGGGCTGCTTTCCCAGGGGGATGAGCGCAGGCTCCCAGCCGCTGGAGCGGTTGTGCAACCCCTCTCCCGAGCATAAATGTCAAATTCCTTAAAAAAAACGCTTGCCGCCGGTTTGGCTGAGGGTCGGGACGTGCTGCCAGCACGGAAAAGTGGTTCCTTCCAGCTTTTTGCAATCGGTTCTTTTTTGATTTTGCTGTTTATCTCCCTGTTCCCACTTTGTGGGATGGAGCAATCCAGCATTCCCTCATCTTCCATGCTCCCAGTGAAGCCTCCTCCGCCCGAGCCATCCTGTCTTGGTGCTCACCCTCTCCTTTGAGGTAACTCAGATTTCCTTTTGATGGCTCGGGTATCCCAGTGCCCTGTGCTGGCCTTTCCCAAACTCTCCTTTCCCAGCCAGGCGATTATGGCACAAACCGAGAGCAAGGGCAGGGGACACTGTGCTGCCCAGCCACCACGTGTCACCTCACGCTTTGGGGTTTAGGAAACTCCCAGTGATGCAGGAGCGAGGGGTCAGTGCTTTGCTGGGATGTGCACTCCCATCCTCGCCCTCACGGGCAGGAGACAAAAATCCCAAGTCCCTCGGGGAAGTTTTCATTTCAATCCAGGAGGGTGACCCTGCCCCTGAGTGCTTGCTGGCGGGGGACGATGACGACTGCTGAGTCTCCTTCATGTGTCATCACACTCTAAAAATGTGGCTTCGGGCTTTCTCAGGAGCACCTGCTGCTCTCCCTTCCCTGGTGAATCTCAGCTCCCTCCTGTTTGCTGGGTGCTCGCCCAGTTACGGACCTAAATTATCCCCCCAACCCATCCAGCCCTGCCCACTGCCACAGCAGCCCAGGGTGGCAGCAGGACCCAGCCATGCAGAGATGCTGCTGTATGAGCACCCGGCTTGGAAACACGTCGGGAAGGGGCCGTCTGTGTCACCCGTCCCTCTGCATCCCCAGCAGAGCCGAACCGCAGCAGCGGGAGGTGCAGGGAGATATGAGCATCCTCCCAGGGAGACGGCAGCACCGGAGCAGGAAAAGCTTCTTGTCAGCTACTACGTCCCCCGTCGATAACACCCGCTCAGCATGGACCCCCCCACACCCCTCCCAAAACATGGGAGCACTCAGAGGAGGCCCAGCAAGTCCTCAGGGATGAGGAAAAAAAGGAAAATCATGCGGTAAAACCAGAGGAGCGGGAAAGAGGAGAGGCTGTTTTGGTTGGTGGCTCCGTTGCTGGCTGTGAAGATCCCAGCTCTGAGGGGTCTTGTATGCTGGACTCGTTAGCATAGATTTAATACTTGGGCTATTTCATTTAAGGGAACCAACAGGAAAATGAGGGAGAAGTGACTGTGAAAAAGCCCTAGGACAAACCTTCTCCAGGCTCCAAGGCAGCAGGGGACATCGGGCTGCCCCCGAGCCCCCCTGAGCAGCTCTGGCCCACCGAGGCTGTTGGCAGGGAACAAACAGAAGAGGAATGTTCCTGTCAAAGCCACTTCTCCTGGTTACAACAGAGCAGGCGGGTACTCACGAGGCTGCCAGGGCTTCGTATGCTCCTGGTCCCCAGTTTTTGCAGGGAAGGAAGTCGCATCCCTCCTTGTCCTTTGCACAGGACGCTGCAGTCCACAGCCCAGCCCCGAAGGAAACCGGGGCTTCGCGCCCACGAGAGCTGCCAGGAACACACTCAGAAACCGGGAAGTGACAAAAACACTGTCAAGCCTGTAACCACAAAGGGAAGGCTTAATTAACTTTCCTTCAAAACACCCGAGATCCCTCGCTGGAAGGGACTGGGGGGGTGGAAAAGCATCCCCGCCCCTGGGGCTCTCACAGGGGAGCTCGCAGCCCCAGCACTTCCTGCAGCATCTCTCCTGTGAGGTTGGGTAGTGTAACCCCTTTGCTCTTAGACCCAGTTACAGAGATGTAGTTTTATCTATGGAAGTAGGAGGAAAAAAAAAAAAAATAAAAATAAAACGAACATACAAACCCCCCCAAAAAACCACCCCAGTCTTCAAACAAATAAACAAAACCCCAAAACCTCACAAAACCAAAACCAATCCCTCACCACCAGCCATTTCAAACCTAGCCAGGCACCCTCTCTCTGCAAACGCAGCACGCCAAGCGGCTACAGAGCTCTGCTGGCCTCTCTCACAACCTATTTGCCTGCTCACTGCTGCCCTTTTAAATTTAAGAGCAGCTCCCTACTCGTCATACACCCACTGCTCCCCCTGCACCCTGCTGTTCAAATCGGTAGCGACTGCCAGAGCTTCCAAGAAGCCGATTCCCTGAGGTATCGCGCTGTAAATCTGAGCCAGCACCACAGCTGCTGCTTTTCCACGTTGGTTTCTCCAGCCTCAGCCCCCCCCCACCCCGCCAAGGTTACCGCTGGGGTCCCACGCTCCGAGCTCAGGCGAGCGGCGTGAGGAAGCTGGAGGCACGTCGGCACCGGCGGTGAAGGGAGCAGCCTGACGGTACCCGGAGGATGAACGTGGGCTCGGGACTGAGGTCTGTCTCAGGAACCAGCCAGTGGTTGGCATCTTGAAAAGGAAACATCAGGCTGCAAATATTAGTACATCCCTTCACGAGAAAGCATCCAGTGCAAACAAGCCAGAGGGACAGAATAGAATCTCTCAGTTCCGCCTCAAGCTGCTGCAGGCAGTTGGTATTTGCCTGACACGTTCATGACACGCACCTACAGGCAGACTTCAGCACTGTTAGATAGAACGAGACAAGAACATTCACCCCATTTTCTCCCAAAGGAATGCTTTATTGACGAGTCTCCTCACTATTTATCTGTATAGAGAAACAGTTCAATACCCAAGCTCCAGCAGTCCCCGTTCCACTGGCGCTGTTCCTCGCAGGGAGGCCAGTTTCAGTCAAACAAGGAGCACCAGTCAATGACACTCCACGCTCCACGTAGTGCCTAGTACATCTGCCTTCTACCATTTCATCCTGTGTCCCCGGGTCTGCAGAGGGAGGGGAGCAGGGGTGAGGGAAACGGAGATAAATCAGCAGGTAAGTGTCAAAACTTGCTTCTCTAAAGAAGGGTCAGAGACAGTTCAGGCCCTCCAGGGTGATAAACCACTAAAACTACCCAGATATGTACATAAGCAAGTCTAAAGACCTGAGTAAGTCCCACTTCGCCTCTAAGGCACAGATTTGCTCACTCTAGGTACTTCTATGCAGAGGCACCTTGCCTAGAATAAGATCAGGCCTCTAGAAGAAAACTCAGAATTTTTCAGCTCCTGAGCAATGAAGTTGGACATCAAAAGAGCAAAACATCCAGCCCCTGGGGGAACTGGCTGAGCTCTGTGACTGCCAGTTTTTGTAAACCAAGGTTAGAGCTGGGGCTTTCAACTGAAAAAACCCATCCAGTCAGCCAGATGCACCAGATGGAGGAGCCCTCAGTGCGCAGAGGCCCTCCACCACAGTGTCTGTATTGCTAGAGACAGCTTTGGCCTTTTTAACCTGGCCCTGGTGCCAGCAGCCTTCAGAAATTCTTCCTCCAAGAACGAAGGCATAAACGGAGAAGGGAGAAGCAAGTTTCATCCACTCAGGAAACAGAGTGCACCACTGAATTTAACACAAGAACTGGCTTATAAGCATGCTGCTACTACTGTATGACGCGAAACTCCAGTGCTCAACATCCAGCTTTATCACCCTTACAGTCTTCTCTATAGAAAAAAAAAAAAAAAAAGTCATAAACAGGTAAAGCATAAGGCGATGTAAGGCTTGCAATTCAGTTTCAGAGTCCAAGGGAGCATTTCCCTATTATGATGTCGAAGCTTTTTTTTTTTTTTTTTTAAGCTTTATTTCTTTAAAGTTCATTGCATTTAAAAATAAAGATTTTTAGTTTTGTTAAAGCTAGAGCATTAGTGTAACAACGAGGCAGCTGCTAAGTGAAGTTTCCCTTTTGGGAGCCCAGAAAAAAAAAAAAAAACAACTGTTTACCCCATTTACCAGACTACTCCAATGAGAGCCAGAGAAAACAGTAATGGGAGAAGCCTGGGAGCTCACTGAGTAGCTGCACGGCGTGCCCCGAGCAGAGAACAGAGCCAGAAGCTGAAGCTAAGATGCCCATGCACTTGGCTTCTCCAATAACTGCCCTCCTCACGCTGCTCTGGGCGATGTATCTGTTCCAAGTTATGTCAAACAAGGGAAAGCTGTTTTTATCTATACCAGTGGCATTTCTGAGCTACTTTAAGGAAACTCCATCTTACATGCTCTCCCAAAAGGACAGCAGTGATACATTTAATCTACAAACTTTAGTGTAAAATATTATTTGTGTACAAAACTTTGCATTCTCTTTATTTGACTTGGATCCAGCAGCAGTGTCTATGAATGAATGATGGATCTCTCCAGGTTGGCTCTCGGCCCCTTCTTGGATTCGCGTGTTGTTGCTGTGGTGAAGGTTTGGGAGGGAGGGGGCTCGCTCTTACGGTCGCGCACAGCCGTGCAAAGCCACATCACCGGTCTAGAAAGGAGCGTTGTCTTGTGGAGGCTTGTCTCCAGCTCCCGAGGGGGAGTGGAGGCCGTCAGTGCTATTTTCCCTGCTGCCCACCACTCTGGACTGGAAGGAGAGAAGAGAGTTAGGATAACAAGAAACCAGCACCGAGAACACCAAGTCAGTTCCCCCTTGTCAAGGGGGACCCTACTGCAGCAAAGGCTTCACATATCTGAGAGGCCATTTGCCTGAATACTAGTCTACAAGAAAAACATTGCAGAAATTAAAGTTTCTGCGTAAGGCTTCACACTATGTGTTTAGAAGACAAAACAGACTGTTACCTTTATGGTCCCAACTCTATCTTCAAATGACTTGAAGGTTGCAGAATTCCTTGAAGAAAGGAGGGGGGGGGGGGGCAGAAAAAAAAAAAAAAAAAAACAAAAAAAACCAAACAAAAATAACAAAGGACAAATCAAGATTACTTAGTTCTTAACTGAATCAAATTGCACAGCATGACTGGGCCATTCTCATGCAGTGACAGCAGCACCCAGAACACGTCCAGCTCCTCTCACAGCCCCTTTGGCACCAATCTCACGGGCACACCAGACAAGAACACCACATAAAAACTCTGAAGGAAAACATTTCTACCACGTGCCATCCACTCAGCTGCTCAAACTAAAATCTTGCAGGAAACAAGTCCTAGTTCAGTAGGGAACCAAGGCACAATAGGTAGAGAAGAAACTAGCTCTTAGTTTTACAAAGCTTCCAACTAAAAGCATGCTGTTTTAAATAATGGAAAAGCTGAAAAGGGTTTAAAACAAAGGCTTCAATTTCCCATCTTACATCCCGGGGGCAGGAAGGGGAAGGGCACTGTGCCTGTACCTATGGGCAGTTTTATTACTACAGGAGTGATCATTAAAAAAATGCTCATAAAAACCACAGTGTAATAAATTAATCAAAGGATTTTGTATTTCTAGCAAAGAAAACCAGGTCAATTGTTTGACAACCTCACAAGCTTCTTCGCTTGAAAATGATTCCAGGGGAGTGCTCTGCACCGAGCATTCAGACCAGGCAATTACTCATACAGAGCTGCTCCCCCCGGGCTCTGCTGCGGGTGCACTGGGAGCCAGGAGATAACCAGCTTCATCTCAGTTATTTTTGTTCCAAAGAATCACTTTATATTTGCACCCATAAAATAACCTCTGTCCATCTGGAAGGAGGATGAGCAAAGAGAAGGTTTCTGTGGGCCTCCTCCAGCCCTAGCAGCCGTTTCTCCTGCAAGGAGATCACCACCTAAGGGCACGCTGAGAAGGGTGCTGAGCTTCCAGGCTGGAGACGGAGGGTTCAAGTTAGGATTCATCTCGGTATTAGCACCGGTCATGCCATAACGTTGTGAGAGGAGGGCTGCAATCCCTGCCCTTCAGGGACCCCTGGGAGCTGCGAATTTCTATTAAGACTTTGGTGCAGTTGTGACATTGCTCTTGGTCCAAGAACACCACAGGTGTTGCTAGTTACCATAAAAAGAGATCGGGTAAAAAAAATAATCATCCTGAATTACTCAAACTGTGGTTCCCCCACACTCCGAGTGGGCTCTGCTTAAGAAGGGTACCAGTTGCACAAATCCGAACAAAGAAACCCACTAACCAACCCCACTCAGGAGACACGGGTATTTGCTACGTTACCTCATTGCTGGCATGCTTATTGAGTGGCGGATGGAGTAACTGCTACTCGGAAGCATTCAGAGTAAGGAGGAAAAAGTTAAATGACAATTTTATACTGACACCGTGCAAAAGCAGTATTCCCCTGGTTCTTAAACGCTTACTGTCCACACACATGCTGCTGTGGACAACCAAAGTGGTAAGAGCCAGCCCCCTCTTCCCTTATTTAACAGCTGCAGCCCAGAACTTAGTTTTCCAGGCATAGGACAGTAGGCACGAGTATATAACTGCAAACTGCAACTGTGATACAGAAACCAACCACAGGGCATTGGTTTGCAGTACGTTTCTCAATCTGTGTCAAAAGGGTAGGGAAGGCTGAAATAATCAGCTGCCCCTTGAACCTCTGCAAGGTCCTGGCATAGAAACAAATGCTCTTTTAGCAGCCTTGAAGAGTGTCTTACCTAAAGGAGTGCGAGAAAGGATGAGCCCTGGGAGAAGCCACAG
This sequence comes from Tyto alba, assembly GCF_018691265.1. NCBI lineage: Eukaryota > Metazoa > Chordata > Aves > Strigiformes > Tytonidae > Tyto > Tyto alba. Next base: position 16,322,490 of record NW_024881308.1, read on the forward strand.
GCAGGAGAGAGAAAAAGGAAGCAACAGTCAGACACTCGTGCAGATCTGAACACTGAATGCAGGGCAGGGCAGCTAAGCAGGGACATGGTCATAGGAGCACGGGACAGCAAAAATCAACTACCCAGGATGAAGCCTCTCACAATAAATTACAGAAGCAAGCAAAAACCAGTTACTTTTCATTAACTCAAACCAAGCTAAGACATTTTCAGAGAACAGTAACAGCACCTACAGCAACTCCAAGCCAGGGGGAAAAGCAATAGGTGTGCAGCAACAGCACACCAAAACATTTTACCTACCTCATCCATTGCTTTCATGTGATATTTTTTATTTTTAGAGACTGTTTTCCTAAACTGAGGGGTTTACCAAGCACTAGTTAATTTGGTAAAGATATCTCCTTCCCCCATTTCCCCCCACAAGCTCTCATACAAAGACAGCATTGCTAGGACTTCTGGTTGAGAACTTCTGTAACAGGAACCTGCAATGGATACCTGCACGTTATCTTGCCAAGCCTGCAGATCTCACAGTTACAGCTCAGAGAACAAACACATCTCAGCATAATAAAGATAAGAGTATCTGGATAAAAAGTATCATGTTTACCCCATAACCTGGTTGTCCATTTTTAGGTTTCAAGGGGAACTATCCCCCACTAGGTTACCAGATTTCCAAGTGTGATTTTTCCAATGCAGGAGCATCTCAGTAGTCTGAAATAACAGAACAAGGTTTCCTACTTCTACTAGTAAGATTACCAGGGGCCTCTAAAGGAGCTTCTCCTACTGGAAGCAGTGTTTTATTCCACTTAAAATATAATTTTTGTCTCTGCAGCAGGCAGGAGTCATGGCAAGATGGATCTGAAGTACCTGGCAAGGAGTACAAGGGCTTTTCCTTACGGCCAGAGCAAAGACGTTAGGCTTTGTGGTTTCATTTCCCCATGCACCCAAGTCAGCTCTTTGGCAGGACAGACTCCTGGAAATGCTGTCTTTGCATGTGAAATAAATTAACTTTCTACTTACTCTTGCTGAAAGGAGAACACAGATAACATGTCCATGCACCATGCTACTCTGTATGCAATACCACAAGCACTGGTTCGTTCGTTCAGTATCTTGGCCTGGATGTAGCGGTAGCCCTTTTCCTCCTTTCAGAAGGATTTAAAGTTTACATAAATTCAGGAATTCGCAGGCACCTTTGGGGCTCAGGCTAACATTTCAGAATCAATTTGCTTGTAGTATTATATACAGCAGGCAACTTCATCAGACCATGTGAAGTGTATTGGGGAACACAAAACCACAAGGCAAGCTGTTATCAATAAAAAGAAAACACTTTGAATTTTGCAGTTTACTGGGGTCAGTAAAACGCACGAACAGAGCGTCTAAAAGCCAATTTACTTTCTAACTGTAAATGGAGATAACAGAAAAAGCTGAATTGGCCAAGATTTGAAAAGATCCCACACACTAATTTAAAGCTACATTCTCTCCCCCCAAAGCAAGCTAAGAGAGCAACAGCATTCACCCAGTTAGCGCACAGTTACCGCATTAACTTCACAATGTCTCCTTACAATCTGCAGCTATAACACAATTATTTTGATCAGAATAGAGCAACCCTAAAGAATTAACCCAGGGACACATTACTTGTATTTTATAGCATTTTGGTCCAAGCATTTTTAACAGAATTATGACTACGCCCTCCATGTTTCGGAGGCGTTTGTCCCATTCATCACGCCTTCCTTGTATTTATCAACTGGTGAAGGCTGACTAAACAAGGAAATCCCTTCTGTTATCTCAACACTTCCAGTGATGGAAAATAAACCTGCTTTACAAGTGAATTTGTAGCCTAAGAAGAAAAAATAAAGTACAGTAACGGAGGTTGCAGCATAAGGCTGCAAGGCCTGTAACAGAGATTTTCTGGGGACAGAGATCACCCCCACTTGTTCAGAGACGTGATCACAACACTACAACAGATTTCACTCCTCATCAGCTCTGATCGCGGATGAGAGCACCAGTCACAGTTTCACCTGGCAAGGGTAGAAAGTGGGACAGTTCCTGCAGAAACTTCTGCTCAGAGTTAAACCTTATTCAGAACCAGAAATATCAAGGCTTGAATGCAGCACAGGAGACAGAAGTCTGTTCATGTACGCACAGAAAAACTGAAAGTCTTAAAAGTCATTACTGTGTTTCCCCAGAGGGCCACATAGACAAAGCAAAGCCTGCTGAAATAACTCTGGCAGCGATTCCCAAGTGATAAGCCGCCTTTCCCAATACATCACCCAAGGGTATTAGCCATAAAAAGGAATGCAGATGTTTAAATTGGTGACTAATGCTGAGCAATATCATTGCTGCAAAGGTCTGACTTGTTTCTAGGCCAGCTGACCACACAGCCGGTTTTCGCTGTGACTGTGTCAGGCCAGCTCTGTCACCAGGAGTAACGGGCACACTCTTCACTCGGCCTTGCATCCCCTCCTCCATCTGCTCCTGCGATGGCACAGACATTTCTGCAGCTGCCTAGTGAACGGGACTTCTCCCAACCGAAAGACAGCAGGCAGGACCAAGCCTGTCAAAACGGCTTCTTCTGGTGGCAACGCTGGTTCAGGAGTTCCCTGTTTGGTCCAAAAACGACAGTTCCCACCCCTTTGCCCCAGCAGCCTGATGAGACTGCAGAAGTTTTACTTCAAATTTACTTATCAGTTTAGCAAAACATGTTACCGCCACATCTTGCGCCAGTTTCTGTAATCTAGTGTGATTACATGTAAATCTCTTCTTGCAGCAGACTAGGTAGTTTCCAAGAAAGAAAAGTTAAAACTTGAATACTGGGAAGGGTAGGAAGCCAGCTAGTCCTCTGCCAAATTCAGAGAAGTGAGCTACTGAAAACACCAAAAACGACCCTCCAGGAACACAGTAAATAACTCACTGAGGACAGAACTAGAGTAAATCAATACTATGTGATCAGAGGCCAACAAGTTCTTACCACTCCGATATTCCCAGCCACAGTGGAATAGGAAATTCCCTACAAAGAATGACAGCTACCCATTCAATCCAAGGTCTGGTACATCATGTTAAACACAAACTCTTATACTTCCTTAGTAGCCTAGAAAAGTTGCATATTCAGAATTATCTCTCAATTCCAAGAAAAACATGCTCAAGGTATTCTGCATGAATAACATGGATGTCACCATTAATAGGAAAGCAATCTTTATTTTAAATTTCTGAAGGTCAGGTAAATGACCAATTCTAACCTTGAACTTTGTACAGCTGAGAAACTCAGAGCAAGAACCTCAGCCAACAACCAAGGGAACCAGCCCTCCACTTGCCAGTTCAGAGAGGTTTACATTTGCAGTTACTTCAGCGGTCATCTGCTTAAGGAATCTAAATAACCACCAACCACAAGAAGAAATTTTTTATGTTGTCATGATCTTCTAAATCAATTCATATCTTTCCATCAACATAACATAACTGTGTCCGGAAGGCATGCTGCCCTTCCCCACAGAGAGGCACACAGGGCTTGAAACTGCACATAATGCAGCATCTAGACTTTACCCCATTTTAAAGCAGAGCAGAGCACCAGAGCAATGACCCCTTTCTAATCATAAGCAGGAACACTGAGGAAACACACCTTCATAATCCAGTAATGAATACAAAAGGTAAACCTTAAAACTAGTTTCTTACATCTGACGTAAAAGCTGCAGGGAAACCCTATGACAGTAAAAGGGGAAAGGCTGCTAAAAACGTTCTGTCAGTTCTCCTAAACCAAGTCAAATTTAAATGCCTTAGAACAGGGTTTATCCCATCAACAACTCTTTAATAAGCATTTACTCTGTCCTAAGCTATGATGCACAGGGCCACACAGAAGAATGTAGTCCATCAACAGCAATGTGCTGCCAACTAAGTAGAAAAATGGAAAAAAGCCTAGTTATTGTCTAAAGCCTCATTACTGTTTGAAACCGACATCAAAGCACCAGAGTGCAAAACAGAAATCTTACCTCATGTCACCAAGCTTCCTGCTGATAACAGAACCTACATTGGAAAGGGCTGCTGAAGTCTTCTGTCCTGCCTGGGAAAGGGTTTCTTGGGTCTTCTTATAACTAAATAGAAAGAAACATCGTAAACTGAACAAATGGGTAATATCTGAAAGCAAGAAGCATCTTCCCCCCCCCATCCCTTCCCTTTTGAAAAAGGAACCCATATTAAAGGAAAGAAGCTAGGTTAGTGAGCTGCACTAACTTCACTGAAAGGGCCCTTTCCAATCTTGCATATTTTCAAAGACTTGAAGTTTTAAAAAAGCAGCAAGTGTAGGATTAACTTTTCCATACACTGACTTTATACCATTTTGATCATGTGCTCTTAAATCTGACAAACATTTGGAAAAAAAAAAAAAAAACCCACACCCCAATTTTCCATGTGGAAACTCTAATATCATAGCATTGTATCTTATTTGCTCCACAACTATCTTTTGGTTTCCCTGAGAAAATAAGTCTAAGAACTTATTCTATAATATCCTTGCAGCCTTGAAGTTATAGCATTTGTTGTAGTGTTAGGTTATGGAAGAAAGAAGCAAGATTAACATCACTATATAGAAAAGGAATGATCAGCATTATCTCTACAACTTGCAGTTTAGAAATAAATTGGTAGAGAAGTTTCCTATCAGTTACCATTAACCACAATACATAAGAAGCCTGACAGCTTGTATTTGTCAGCTGATTACATTTGAGTTTATACCAGAGCTGGAGAAGACAGACACTTGAGAACCTTTGTTTCCTTCAGATGAGACTAATCTCAGGAACAGATTCTTTGAGCCATTTCCATTCCATTCCAGCTTCCTCTCTAAGCTGTTCCACAGCTGGTGATTAACATCTAGATGTATGGCTTTCTTCAAATTATAAAAAAGACTCAGGTTGGAAAACAAGTTCAACAATTTAAGCCAAGTCTTCTTACTCCACATATTTCTGCTTAAGATTAATTTTTTCCCTGACTAGGATATTTAGGAGAAGGGCACTACAAACAGCCTGACCTCTCTTATGCCTCAGCTTCCATGGCTGGAAGCACCATGATAATGGCTGGCTGACATCTCATTCTCTCCAGAAAGAAATGCAGGTTACAGCACCACAGCACCTGAACTATAACATGTTGGTTTGGTTTGGGTGGGTTGGTTTGTTTTTTTGTTACGCCACAGTCAAATAATTCTGAACCAAGAATGTTCATGAGATTTACGCAGAACAGCGCAAAATCGCATCAGATTGACCTTCCCTCTTCCTGCTCCTAAATTCCTATAACCTACATGCTTTTCAGACCAATTCCTTTGAACTCTGACTCCAGAACCACCTGAGTGTGCCCCAGCAGCAAGGCCTCACAGTGTTTCACCACAGCACAATCTTCTGCAAGTAGCTGTCATCTCAGGACAATTCAGGAGTGAACCAGTCAACATCAACGCTGCTTGCTCTTTACACATGCCTATCATCACAATAGCTGTGTTTGAACCCTAGGGCCAAACTGCTTTGAAAAAGGAGGATCTCAATCCCTGCCCTCAGCAGCCAGGCTCCTCCCCAGCTGAGTCCTATTATGGGATTTGATTTACAGCTACCTAACTGAAACATCAAAGTCCTCCTACTCACCAAAGTACGTTGTGCTGACTCTACGTCTGCTGGCACTCAACTCTCAGAGATCAGCACTGAGCACCAGAGCAGCGATGAGAGGAAAAGTTCACAGGCCCCAAGGACACCATCACGCCATGCACACAACTGCAAACACCCAGGAATTACGTCTAGCTTCAGCAGATAACGGCCAGAGGTTTTCCAACTGTATTTTCCACACTTGATAACTGAAGATCTAGCACTCACGTGCTGCTCCTCCTGCCTGAGTGTGCTCCCTCATGATGCCAGCACAACTGTTTGTGCTGACACAGTAATCTAGATCAAGGAAACGATCCAGCTGAAATATAAACTTGGAGGAACAAAAAAAGACAGCGACAGCCAGATCAGATCGCTCGTCTAGTCCTGCCTCCACAGCTCCCACACCCACGTACACACCCCCGTCGCTGCAACCCAGGAGGCAGAGCCATGAAAGCGCAGTGGAGATGAGAAGCTCTTCAACCCAGAACTGCCATCACACACCCATGTGGAACTTTGCACCTGTGACAACCAGGGATCAGATTATACAAGACTTAAATGCAACTTAACTATGCTCAGCCCTGACCTGGGAGTCACAGCTACTCTCCTGCAAGAGACACAGCCAGGTTCACCATGGCTTTACATTCACAATCACTCACTTTCTTCCCTTAGCACCAGTACAAAGCACAATAGAATAATCTAAATCTGGGAGCAATAAATACAAGCTCTGATTAATACTTTGCTCTACTAACAAGCAATTGGCTGCAGCACAAGCTGCAGAAGTCATCTCTGCCCTGTAGTGTTCATACATTTCATTGCACTGCTCTCCTATAAACCCTGACAAGCCAAGCCTGTGCCCCCAGGTTCTCCTTTATCCATTAATACCATCCTCCTCTCCTTTCCTCTTATCAAGTAATAACCATTTGTGCTGTCTGGATAAGTACACAAACCACCTAAGTCATCTCGAACCCTGGTTACAATGAAACTGGAGCTCGGGAGAGACTGGGCCCATTTCTGTCCTGTCTATGCACTGCTTGCAGGGGGCGAGTTGTGGCCAGGAATGGCAACGACCAGGAAATTCAGCAGTGAACAAAATCACCATAAGGTTACAGGTTAGGCCCATTCGCAGTTCATTCAGGATACCTGTTAGTTATAACGCAGAGAGGCTCTGAAACAGGAAAGAGGATGCATTTACATAAGAACCCCAAAACATAGGAATAAAACCTCATCCTTGGATTTCTTGAATTTGACTCTTCGCATTTACTGAGCTTTAGACAACGGAGAAATTCTGTTTGTTTTCTGAAATGTTGCTGGACTCTTACCTTTCAATCCCCCCTTCACCTCTCCATTTTACTCAGCATCTACCTTGCTAGCATCAATTGTCACTTTGTCTCGTGCCAAAGCAAGCAGGAAAACTAGTGTGCTACAGCTGTTCGGGCCTTAAGTGCTCTACAAAAGCACGTTTCCGCCACATTTCTGGCACTTATTGAGTACAAGGAAACAGATACAACGAGAAGTTTTCTATTCTAGCAGGCACGCCCAGGGAGGAACTCTGATTAAACACTGCTGGAGTCTGTCACGCTGTCAGCAAGCATAAAAACCAAGGTCATTCTATTTAGCAAGTGAAATAGTGCCAATTTACATCTTTTTAATGTAGAAAACATACACAGAATGTTGAAAGTAGACCTGCATACTTGAAAGTTTTTTCTGATACTCCTACTTTTTATCTCTGCTCATCTTTCATCTGTCTCATGAAGAAAACCTTCTATTCACACACACTGCCAATAAGAAGCCAGCTCAAAGGACAGAATTTCATACTCGCTGCAGAGAACAAGAAAAGCTGGCTTACCTAAGACCTACCTTACCATGGTTTAGATCAGTTCAGAAAACAACAACTCTGCCTACCCGCTCCTACTGCACCACTGTAAAGGATTCCCCTGTACACTGAGGGAAAGATGCAGTGAGAAGGACAAAGGCCAATTTCCATAATATGCTTCCAAAATTTAGTCCAGATGAGATTTGAATTTCAGGCATTTAATAAAAACATGGTTAGGAGACCTTCGTGGCCAACAGCTGGAGTATAACAGCTGGGAGGTTTAAGCTGTTCGAGTCCTTTTGGGTCCCCAACATGACAGAACAGCTGCCCCGGACACTACAGCTCTATTTGTTCTCATCAGGTACCACAGCAAGAAAAGCCCCTGCTCCGTGCAGTGCAAGTTGAGGGTAACAAGAAGAGGTCAGTCTGACTATTCCACAGCTTGTCAGCTGAAGAGGTAACATGTGGCACACAGGTCTCAGCTACCCAGTGGCTTCAGCCAGTTCTCTGAGAGCAGGCAGGCATTTGAAGAGTATCACTTGGACCACAATGAAATCATTCAAATACTGACGTGAGGAAAAGCTCCCTCTCCCAGAAGAAGCTTTTATTGGGTTAAAAAAGTGAAAGCTAGAAAAGAGAAATGTTTAAATAGATCTAGTCAAAGCAGAGGACTGAGAGCAGGGGCACAGAATGTTAGTGGCAGCAGACTGTCAAGAAAGCATTTGTTAATGCTGAAGGTTAAGACACTCACGCTTCTGATTGAGTTAATTTTTCATTCCAGTCCTCCAGTGTGCTGCTGGCTGAAAGATATCTACAAACACAACGGAGGTTAGATACGGTGTCAAGATTCATGACAGATGCTTCTTTTGATACTTTCCACGTTATTAGTGTCTCTTTACACTTACAGTATCATAGGCTTCATTTCTCTGACAATAGCTTCCCCCCTTCTCAGTTACCGCCAGAAGGAAAAGAGCTGTTGTCTGAGAGGCAGGAGACACCTAAGACCCAGTTTCTCTCTTATTTGAGCACATTCAAACACTGAGCACAAAGAAACAAAGCCTGCAGTTTAGAAGGTGTCAGGTATTGAAAGACTTTGCATCTTCTGCTCCCTTCCTACATGCTGCGTGGTGGCTGTGTATTAAAAGCACAGAGCAGTGAACTGAGCTCAAGGCCAAAAAACCTGACTGCCACACCCAAAGCTGTATTTTACCAATATACCATGACCTGGACAAACTGTTAAACTGAATTTCATTTACTGACCTTTAGAAATTATGTTTCTCTACATACAAAACAGTACCTTAGGGGTTGTGCAAATTAACACTGGAGGTACAGAACAAACCCAAGTACTGCAGGAAGTGTCTGCTACCAGCTCAGACAACAGGCAGAAGCACCCAGAGGAGGTGACATACCACAGGCACTTCATGTCACCCAGTGTAACTCTCCCCAGCTAGATCAATGCCATCTTTCCTAAGGAGATCCTCCCAATCCACATCTTCCTCTTAGCTAAATAATCATCTCCTTCAACACAAGGCATAGAAGGAAGAGAATCTTCAGTGCAGAAAACATTCAAGGGCTCACTTACGTTCAGCTATGCAGCAGGAATCAAAATCATGTCTAGTATGAACTGAGGTCTAATATAATTAAAGAATATATTCTAGAGACAAAAGTAGCCAGATGTTCTTTGTTTGAATTTGTTACCCACATGTATATACAGCAAACACTAAAATTCATGGCTTTCTAGTATTGACATCAGCAAAAAGGTTCACATACCTCAATGCAGAAGAGCCACTCGTGGTGGCTTTCAAAAGCTACTACACATATTTGCATTTGCACAGCCCCTATTTCCAGCTACAGGTAAATGCCTTCAGGCACCTTCCCTCCCAGTGGCCATACAGAAAGGCAATAATCAAACTGATTCCCACCACATCTCAAGATAAGGGGAGAAATAGTTTCATAGTAGAGGTTCACTAATAAGACATCCGGTAAAAAAAGACTAACCTACCAGTGACCAGCTAAAGGGAAACTGTGGTTGATTTTTTGGTTTGTTTGGTCTTTTTTTTGTTTTGGTTTGGGTTTGTTTTTTTGTTGTTGGGTTGGTTTGTTTGGTTTTTTTTTTGTTGTTGTTGTGTTCCACTCCCTGCTTTTTTTTTTTTAAATGTGGTCTGGTAACTGATCGGAATTTTATTTCTGCAATAGCAAGACCATGAGAGAGATGATAGCAGTTAATGTTTATTCATCTCCTCTGCAACTGAGGGATGCTTATAGCTGGAAGCGAGGCATGCTGATAACAGTCCTGCTTCCCCATGCCTCCAGCTCCCAATCAGCCCCTGATGCCTGTGAGAACAAGTAGCAGCACAAATTGGGGAACGCAGCAAGGAGGTGTTGCTGAGGAGCCCGAGGCACTCACAAGTCAGACTGAGTCACTTTGTCATTCCATTCTCCAAGTTTCTCAGATGTTTTCACATAACTAGAAACAAAAAGTGTTAATGAATATAACTTTAATATTCATTTTTCAGAAGACAAGGACACAGATTCAGTTACAAAGGAATAACAGAAATTGGGCAGGGATGTAGGAGGGAAGATGAGGAAAAGGGAAAGAATAAACAGTGAGATGAACAGCTCAACCATCTGCTCTGCAGTAGCACTGTCAGTAACTCCAAATTCCAGTTAATGAGATGTTTTAGACTGAATGGTATCCCTTCAGGCACCAACACTCCCTTACATCCAGGCACAACTTCAGGGTCAAACTTACCTCGACTCTCCCTCTGGCACTGTGTGTGTGACCCTGCAGTGACCATACCCTTAACAGCTGTTCAAGAACAGTCAGTCTAATTTCAGTTCTCTAGGCAGAGATGACTATGCATAATGCACACTAATATTATAGAATTTTTTCCTAGGAAGTGCAAGCATTTTAATTCAAGCAATATGACTCAGGAAATAGCTTTTGAACTAGCACTATGCAGTAGAGCTTTGAAACTTCTTGCACTTCCCTTTGAGCCCAAGTTCAGAACAAGGCAGCAGGAGCCTATGGCTCAAAAAACAGGCAGAAATGGGCAAACTGTACTGCTAAGTGGCCATCTAGATCTCTGACGTCATGGGAAAAAGCATGCAGCAACAATTTATCCAGATCACAGATATGAAAGTTCTGTTTACACTGACATAAAGACACCGACATATAAGAGCAATGAAATTTTTTCTTTTTTAAGTGCCTTTTACTCTATATATCCACCAGAGCAAAAGCCTCAAGCCACTTGGAAGATCCCTGGAATATGTTGCTGGGAAATAAATTACTAGAGAGTCATATTTAAATAAACGTGCATCACAAGCAACACTTACGCGTTGGAGACTTGGACATCGTGCCAGCTCTTAGAGAGGTTTTGCTTTAACCCATCCAAGGGAGTCAAACCTAGCTTCCTCTTCAGCTCTCCACAGTGCCTCTCTTTAGCAGCCAGAACTTGCCTGAGAGTACCAATTTCTTCTTCAACCTTAGAGAGAGGGAGAGGTTTGTCATAAATCACAGTTTAGTAAAATTTTGAAAGTTAAGCCAACTTTCTACCTCCCTCAAAACTAGCAAGGTTTCTTTCACATGAGTATAAAGAATTGGTAGGAATATCAGGTGCCTGCAGAACAATTCAACTGAGCACAAATGTTGCTGGAATGGGAGGCCTACGGCTCAGAGTTCAGTGGCAATTTAATGGCACCAAGATGAACAGAGCTCTTTCCTAGTGTTATAATTTCAACAGTAGATAAAAATCAGTTGCCAAACCTTATTCACTAAGTTTTCTATCTTATGCTTCTTTCTCTCTCATGCCATTAAAGCAAAGAGTTTTCCCTCAGAGATCTTTCTTACAACATTTTCAAATACTCTTGTTTCCAGGCAGACAGGGTTCATTTCTACTTTAGCTGCAGCCCACCAAGATCTGCGTGACCACCCAGAGCAGCAAAGGCTTCCCATGCTAAAACTGGCAAGTCAGAGAACCAGGATTCTCAAATGAAAGAAGGGACTACAGAACAGCTGCAATTATCTTCAGCTACATTTCAGACAGAAATAATAAACTGACCTTTAAACCCCAAAAGGTGTCCAAAATTTAGGATATTACAGTACAAACTCTCAGCTCTTCAAAAGCATGTAGGCATCTAAATAGCCGCCTATAAACTGTAATAAATATTTAAGGGAAAAAGGTAGAAAAAGAAAGCACTTAAGTGCTCCATTGTTTCAGCTTCCTAAGAAAAAACAAGCTTCTTTTGCATAGGACTTGCCTAAAGTGTTTTCTCGCTTCAACTAGAGCTAAAAGCCTAGATTAATCTCATGGCATCAAAAGCCACTTATTTCCTTCGAGCTCTAAATTAAGTTGTTCTGGGAAAGAGTACGCAATACACCGCAGCGTTTGAAGTACCTGCCAGCTTTGTGCGTTTTAACAATTAGCTGGGAGATCCAAAGGTAACACCACTGCAAAATTGAGGGGGGGAAAAAAAAAAAAAAAAAAACCACAAAACAACAAAAACCACCAAAAAGCAAGTCCTGCTCCTGTTTGTCCTTTCCCAGCAGAGCCAACCTGCGTTCCCAGCTGCCAAACCCGAGCGCCCCGTTACCTTGGCAAGCTCAGACCTCAGCTCCTCTTCCTCAGCAAGAGTCAACCCTTCGGGCGCAGCGGGCCGGGCCGCAGCCGCGCCGTCCACCGGGACATCCGTCATGGCATCCGACAGCAAACCTTTGTTGGGAGAGTTAAGGTTGATATCTGTCACAGACAAGGAGCAGAGGGCAGACAGAATCAGCAGCCGGCAAGCCAAGCGCGTCACGCAAACCTGACGGGGGGGGGGAAAAAAAGGTGAAGAAAGGGGCTTCACCGAAAGAGGAAGAGAAACCTGCAGCGGAGTTTCCTCCACCGGCGTCTACCAGAAGCGACAGAGCAGCGGGGAAAATAAAATAAGCTCGTCGAAAATAGCTCTTCTGCCCAGCTGCAGGCAGCGGCTGCTGAATACCGGGGGGGGGGGCGTGGCAACGAGCCCTGAGGGGAGATAAGCCCCAGAGTGAGGCGGGGAGGTGGGGGGGGGGGGGGGGGGGACACCCCGGAATCGCAGCCCCCCGCTCCTCGTCCCCGGGGGCCGCCTCCCCCCTCACGGCAGCGTGTGTGTGTGTGGGGGGGGGGGGGGGGCCTCCCACCAGAGCGGCGGAGGCCGGTTCCCGTTCCCGTTCCCGTTCCCGTTCCATTCCCCCTACCCTGGCTCGCGCTCTCCATGGCGGCGCCCCGGGCCCGTCCCGCCGCCGCCGCCGCCGCCCCCCCCTGTGACGCAATCACCGCTGCGCCCGCCCCAACATCCCGCTTCCGGGTTGGGGGAGGGGAGGGCGTCGCGGGGAGAGAGCGTCACCGTCGCTGCGGCGACGGCGCCACGTGCCTCCGCCAATCCCCTTCCCACCGGAAACAGGCGGTAAGGCGGGGTGGGTGACGTCACGGAGGGGGGTGACGTCACGGGGCGGGGGTGAGGTGAGTTGGGGGGGGCGCTCCTCCTCCTCCGCCGTTTACACGGTGCCGTGCGGGCGGTCGGGGGGAAGGGGGCAGCACCAGCGCGGGCTCCGCGGCCCCTCAGGGCCCGGTCCGGGTGGGAGCGCAGAGGCCGGCGCTGACGCCATTTCTCCCCTCCCCGTTACGTCATTAACCCCGACGCGCCGCCACCCTTCTCGGCCTCGGCGGGGCTCGGGGCTCCCGCGTCGATGCGAAGGCGGTTGCGGTGCCCACCCCCCCCCACCCCCATCCCCTCCGCCCTCAGGGACGGGGCCATCGCCCGCTTCCCCATAGACCTCAAAAATCAGCATTTTAATTTTTTTTTTTTTTTTTTTTTCTTGATTTCTGCAGCTGGCGGGGGCAGCACCGAGGGGGAAGCGATAGCGGGAGGGGAGGGTTTCGCCTCAGGGCACGGGGGGAGCGCGGGGCTGCTCCGCTTCCACCCGCTTTGCAGCCCGCCTCGTCGAAAACCCCGCTCAGAGTCTCGTTTCCAGTCGCTTTTATTTTCAGCCCCTTGGCCTCTCCATGTTTCTCGGGATGAGAGACGAAAAGGGAAGCAAACGCAAATGGGGGAACGGGCATGAAATTTTTCAGAGCCCTTTCCAACAGCGCGCCTCGGCCCCCCGAGCAGAGGGCTCCCAGTTAGCGTGTGCCAGTGCTCCTGGAAATGCCCTTTCTGGGGTGCAGCAAGTCACCACCATCTGACCTGCGTGTCTGCTTGTCCCGGAAAGGACGGGGAGGTTTTGAACAGCTCAGCTTTTTATTTGGGGTTTTTTTTTTGGGGGGGGGGGGGGGTGATTGTGAAGTTGGGAGCCTCAGCGCTGGTCTCATTTCGAAGCTGAGCTCAGTGGAAACCCAGGGAGTGGCCGAATGCTGAGCCCATGTGAAAAATCTGGATTTTTCCAGCCTCACCGGAGCCCGGATTCCTGAAAATCTGGCCCCAAGAGGTGGCTGCGGCTCGCAGGGAGCTGTGGAGGCTTCTGCCAGCTCTGCCAGGCGTGAAACCCCACTGCCAAGTCCAGCCTCTCTGAACGGCCGGGATCAGGCTGTGCCTCCTGGGGCTGCGGAGGATTGCCCTCCAAAGACCCACCACTCCAGCAGCTAATTTCACTCTCCCTTCCAGCACTGGCTTTTAATTAAATACACCAAGCTGCCAACTTCATTATTCCCCATCCCAAGCCCTTGATGGGTGTTGGGAAGCGGAGAGCAATCTTGCATTTGGGGAGGTAAAAAAAAAAAAAAAAAAAAAAAAAAAAAAAATTTAAAATCCTCTTTCTGGAGGATCATAGCTTTTTTTTTAAATCACTGGGCAGTAATTTGGGGGCAAAATGTCTGCACTGTCTACAGAGGCGTTTGCTCGCCCCGGCAGCTGCAACCCTGCACCCTCCACATTCCCCTGAGTTCCCCTTTTGCTGCCACTGGGCTTTTCACTCGCATGGGGCTTTTTTTAATTTTTTTTTTTTTTCCATTTGCTGGCAAATGCTGAAATGTCAGGCCTGGGGCCGGTTCCCTTCACTGATCCCCTTCCAGTTGTGCAGAGGCGGAGGGGAGGGCCGGGACCGGCTTTGGTGGGCGAGGGGACGTCTCGTTTGGGAGGCGAGTGGCATCTCCCTGTACCTGGACGTCTCTCCATGTCTCTGGAAAGCGCCGTGTCCCCGGGCAGCACCTTAATTTTCCAGCCCGAGTTACAACTCACGCCCGTTTCCCAGCAAAGCGAGGAATTGTGTGAACGGCCGGGAAGCATCACCCGTGGGTGTCCTTGGCCGCTGCAGCTCCCACCGTGGGGATGCTCCGGGTGAGCACGGACGTTTCCTGGTCACCGGTCGCGCCGGGCTCGGGCAGGCGCCGCTGCTCCGTGGCTTTGCTTGGAAGCCGAATGCGATCTGGGCTCCGTGCCCCCTTTTAAAGCAAGCCCTGACCTAGATTTCCCTGCCTGCTGCAGAGCTGGCTGGGCTCTGCTCTC